>NC_083893.1:3750000-5000000 GCF_032452875.1 Bos javanicus | reverse complement strand
GTTGTCTTTGGTTGCCCAGAATACTTTATTATCCTACCATCTCTAATAACTGTGTTTTCTTCCCTCGAGGAAAATGAATCCTAGAACAGATGAAGGATGAATTACAATACTACTTCTACCCAACCACTTCTACCCAAATGCTGTGGAGTAACATTTTACATCATAGCTCCTCATCATCACTGAGCACAGATATTGGCATTTGGCATCTTGGAATCCCTGCCTAGAATTTTCCAAATTAGAAAAGAAGGCTATATCTCTTTTGCTCTTTGAAGCTAACTTTAAAAGTGTGTGCCTGGGGAGAACAGCTACAAAGAGAAAACTTGTCTGGAATAGGGGACAACATTGAACTTTACCTAAGCACTGTTTAGAAGGTTAAGAAACCTATTTATCACTTTTGTGTTACAGGGAATGACTCACTGCAATGAATCACCCTTCTGTATGACTTAGATCCTGGGCAACCCCTTGCTTTCCTAAGCCAAGGCCAGCCTTCCATATTCATATTCTTTGCCTCTCACATAAATTAGCTGAGCTGTTTTATCCCCACTGATCATCTGAAGCAAAATGCTTGATAACAAAAATTTGACTAAATTTCTCTCCTTTACCCAGACCCCTCAACTCTGACCCATCTTCAGCCTGTTCCAGCACACAACCCCTCCTGCAAATAGTCAGAACTCAGGGCAAAACTTCCTCTGATCTGCTATCCAATCATGCCACTCTTTCAATCCACTTCCAACACTGTTTAGGTAGAAATCCCTTTTATTTAGTGAAACTTGCAGATCTTATGGTCAGAGCATTCTCTGTATTGCAATAGTTCCATTCTTTTCTTTGCAAACTCTTTATGAATAAAGTTTCTCCTTATGAAGTCCTGATTTCTCTTTTATTTGACAGACAGAATGAAGGCCACTGTTGAGGACAAGCAGAGGCAAGAAAGGATGAGAAGTAAAAGAAGGGTATGTCTTGACTGTCCTAAATTCAAGATTTGATTCCTGAAGCTAATTACATAATCCACAACCTTTGACCTAAGGAATGGGTTCTAAGTCCAATAGCTTTTACCTCCACCAAACACTCTCTCCTTTCTCTTAAACTACTGATCATATTTTTTTATTTGAGGTTTGAAACATTCCATAATTTTAATGTCATGGATTGAAATTCCTTTTGTTCTAGCACAGAGAGCACAAGAGTGGAGAGTGAGGGGTGAGAGGGGTAGGTTGGTAGGGTAAGTGAAGATAGTAGTCAAAGCTCCCTAGAAAGGAATTTCTCTTCCAATATACTTTCCACATCCATATTAAAATTTAGAGATGCTTCTATGTTTAAAAGCTCATCTACAAAAAATGCAAATATATGTGGATATGAATGATAATATATGTGAGGCAGTATAAAAGAGAAAGGACATGTCCTTTGTAGCAATGCAAATTTGAGTTTCAATCCCAGCTGTGTGATCTTTACTAAGATAACTTCTGCATCTATAAGAAGAAAATACACATTTTTTCTTATTAGATTGTTCTGATGATTAAATGAGATAATGCTGCAGTGGTTTGCATGGAACTTGGCCCATAATAAGCCCTGAATAAATAATATTTATTATCACAAAAATCTTTTGTAAATTGAAGAATAGCATTCAGAAATAAGAGAGTATATTATTGTTTCCTTGAGAACAATGCTTATTATAATCTGTTCCTTTCTCAGACATAACAGAAGTTATAGAGGAGAAAAATGGGGAGCTTCCTTTTACCTGTTCCTAGCATATTTAAACCTAGGCATCACCTTTGATTCTCTCTTTAATTGCCTGATCTCCTGCCATCCACTCAATATTTATTAGATCTAGTGAGTCTCTATCCAAAAATTTTCTTTAACATTCCACTTTTTTGGTTAAGTCTCACATTATCTGTCTCTCATCAGGGTTTTTCAATATCCTGCTACTTGGTTTTTAACAGAGCAGATTTTTCTTCCATGCACTCCTCTGAATGTGCTCTCCTCTGAGTAATCTGTGAGCATTCCCTGTTATCTTAACTAAATTATTGCAGAAATCTTAAAATTGGATTTTGTTTCAGTCTGGACTTTGGTGAGGTACAAAAACAAGATTTGAGTTCAGGCCCTTGTCTCTCATAAGAGAGGTAAAAAGGAGGAATTATATTGTAAGTTTGGGAAGAAGTTTGCTTAAGGATGTTGTACAGCCAGAGAGGTAGACACTGGCAGGCATTGTCACCTGCCCACCCAGTGTACATTCTCTTTAACCTCCCCACTGACATTACTTTGGTTTAGAATGGACAGTAGTGTTTCCAGCTTAAAATTAAATTTCTTATGTTCCCTTGTAGTTTTTATGTGACAAAATTCTGGACAATGGAATGGAAATTTGCTAGGGAGAGTTTTATTTTTCATATGTGGGCAATACTCTTCTTTTTGTTATTTTCGTCTTCCTCCTTTTGGGGTTCCCAGGTGGCACAGTGGTAAAGAATCCACCTGCCAATGTAGGAAGTGCAAGAGACTGAGGTTCAATCCCTAAACTGGAAAAATCCCTCGCAGTAGGAAATAGCAACCTACTCCAGTATTCCCGCCTGAAAAATCCCATGGACAGAGGAGCCTGGCAGGCTACAGTTCATGGGATTGCAAAGAGTCAGACACAACTGAGCACACACACACACAGACACACACACACACTTTTCATCTTAATGCCTAAAATGTGTTGCTTTGAGATATAGGAACTGATGGTGAAGACAACAGACACACATTAAGGACAGTAGAGTAGAAACAGGGAAGGAGATTAAGACACTGTGGCGTCATGGGGCCACTGCATTGCCCTTCACCTGCCCCTTTCCAGACTTTTTTTTACCAGCTAAAAGATATTCCCTTTTTTGGTTCAGTCATTACTTCTGGAGGTTTTCTGTTCATGTATTTTATCAGAACACCAAGGGACACTCTGATAATTATTTTCAGTTTTTCTCTAACATTTCTAGTAAGCTCTGCCCTGAACACCATGATAATGGAAGCTTTAAAATATTAAGGTTTTATCTCAGTCTTTTAATACGCTCTCTTTCTACAAAATATCAAACATATACAAAAGCAGCAAATACTGTAATGTCCTCCCTTTTATCCATTAGCTAGCTTCAAGATGATCAACTCATTTCCATTTTATCCATAACTTCACCTACTCTGTTTCCACTGTCGCCACTGGTTTTATTTTCTAAGCAAATCTAGAATGGCTTATTTTAAAAGTACAAAATGGAATATAGTATCATTTTACTTACAGAAATGTATGTATTAGCAATAAACACATTAGCAAATAACTCAAATCAATTAGCCCAAAAGTCCATTACTATCACCAAGGAGAGGACTGAGTCTAAGATAAGATGATGCCCCTTCCCACCCTTCTGCACCCAGAGAAACTTCCATATGATACATGCAAAAATCAAAGCAAAGAGAGATATAATGGAAGAACTAGGGATGACAAAGACTGAAGAATCGTGGGAAGTAATGAAATAAATGATGCTCAGACTAGATTAAAAATATCTCCCTAATTTTCCTTCAGGAATCTGCAAATTAACAGTGCTTTGTTAACAATTACTACAACTAATAGAGTAAATATCAAACTATTCCATCTTAAATGATAATTACATTGCACAGTGTTTAACCTGCAACCTTGAAAAGAGTCTCATCATCCAGTCTGATGCCAAAATCCTTATGCTTTTATTTTTGGATATACCATATATTTTATAAACATACCCACTGGCAGATGAAAAGAAAGGTTACTTGTACTTACAGTCTCTCTTCCACTTTTCCATTTTTCTATTTTTAGTTTCTGTATCAGTATGGCGTATTTTACTGCCTTCTTTAAAGATATCCAATGCTATTAAATTTAATGTGTACATATCTCCACGATTATATCTTTTAATGTATAAAATATATAAAAGCACAACTCTACATGTGATATCTGTTTTAAACTAAAAAAATCATTCTATAAATATTTGTCTATGACTTACTTTTTAAAAATATGTTATGGTCCTCTCAAGGTAAGTGAATGTTTATATTTTCTAATTTCTGCATGCCTACATGTCTACAAATAATTCTGCATGAATTAGAATATACGATACATGCTAGATAATCTTTTAACTGTTTTATTTACACATTTTTAATCTGGGTCACAGCATTCCACCCACACGTAGTTTCTCTCTGTGCCTTCAACAGGCTAAGATTTTTCTTCTTAGGGTCTTAGCACTGGTGGTCTCACTCTTTGGGATTTTACCATCTATTTACTTATGCATCTTTTCTTCCCCTTCACCTCACCCACTAAAGTATGAACTCTAAGAAAGCGGAAATCTGGATTTCTTTTTCTAATGTCTACCCCCTGACACCATGTATAAAACAGAGTCTCCTGTTTAACATGTACTTGTTAAATGAATGAATGATTTCATTTTATGTTCAGTCACAGAGTGACCTGTAAAAAAGGATCCTCTATGACCCACCTCCCAGAATATTGGAAATAAAAGCAAAAATAAACAAATAGGATCTAATTAAAATTAAAAGCTTCTGCACAACAAAGGAAAGTATAAGCAAGGTGAAAAGACAGCCTTCAGAATGGGAGAAAATAATAGCAAATGAAACAACAAACAAAGAATTAATCTCAAAAATATACAAGCAACTCCTGCAGCTCAACTCCAGAAAAATAAATGACCCAATCAAAAAGTGAGCCAAAGAACTAAACAGACATTTCTCCAAAGAAGACATACAGATGGCTAACAAACACATGAAAAGATGCTCAGCATCACTTATTATCAGAGGAATGTAAATCAAAACCACTATGAGGTACCATCTCATGCAGGTCAGAATGGCTGCTATCAAAAAAGTCTACAAACAATAAATTCTGGAGAGGGTCCAGAGAAAAGGGAACCCTCTTACACTGTTTGTGGGGATGCAAACTAGTACAGCCACTATGGAAAACAGTGTGGAGATTCCTTAAAACCTGGAAATTGAACTGTGATATGATCCAGCAATCCCACTGCTGGGCATACACACTGAGGAAACCAGAATTGAAAGAGACACGTGTATCCCAGTGTTCATCACAGCACTGTTTATAATAGCCAGGACATGGAAGCAACCTAGATGTCCATCAGCAGACGAATGGATAAGAAAGCTGTGGTACATATACACAATGGAGTATTACTCAGCCATTAAAAAGAATACATTTGAATCAGTTCTAATGAGGTGGATGAAACTGGAGCCTATTAT
The DNA here is from genome assembly GCF_032452875.1 of Bos javanicus. Classification (NCBI taxonomy): domain Eukaryota; kingdom Metazoa; phylum Chordata; class Mammalia; order Artiodactyla; family Bovidae; genus Bos; species Bos javanicus. The sequence continues at coordinate 4,994,777 of NC_083893.1, read as the reverse complement.
ACAGAGTGAAGTAAGCCAGAAAGAAAAACACCAATCCAGTATACTAACGCATATATATGGAATTTAGAAAGATGGTAAAGATAACCCTGTATGCAAGACAGCAAAAGAGACACAGATGTATAGAACAGTCTTTTGGACTCTGTGGGAGAGGGAGAGGGTGGGATGATTTGGGAGAATGGCATTGAAACATGTATAATATCATATAAGAAATGAATCACCAGTCCAGGTTTGATGCAGGATACAGGATGCTCAGGGCTGGTGCACTGGGATGACCCAGAGGGATGGTATGGTGAAGGAGATGGGAGGGGGATTCAGTATGGGGCACACATGTACACCCATGGCGGATTCATGTCAATGTATGGCAAAACCAATACGATATTGTAAAGTAAAAAAAAAAAAAATTAATTAATTAAAAAAAATAGCTACACCCCCATCAAAAAAAAAAAAAAAAGGTATTACTTTCTCCACTTTAAGAATAATAAAAGTGAGGCTGAATTCTTTCTTGAAGGTTATAGAATTGTTGAATTGGGCTTGAATCCAATTTTCCTTGCTGTGTCTAGTGTTCTTACCCCTGTTTCTCAAATGTTACTTTTTTTATTATGCACACCTTCAGCCTGTTCAATAGAGTTGTAAATCTCTTCAAATCATGCATTTTACTGTCTTTCGTTTATATAACAACACATAGCTCACAATAAATACACAATAAGCATTTGCTGTTAGCAATGATTCTCCTTCATGTGTTTATGCTTTTACCTCCAGGATGATATACATAAAAATGACTCTTTCTAAGCTTACTATAAAATATTGTTTGTGGAGGTGCTGCTAGTTAAAGTTCATTTGCAACATGTGTGCAAAGACTGTCGATGGCCCTCCTAGGAGACATCGATGGTTCCTGAATCTCAATCTGCACAGCAGATCAGGCAAGGAAATGAGAGCCACAGACAAGGGGAAGAGAGTGCAGGCAATCCTATGGCAGTTGAGAGGAAGGCGACAGTTGTAGTTTGTAAAGAAAGGTAAACTATGGAAGTGCTGTATGGGCCTATGATGACCAAAGAAACCTAAATGGGATATTTCAGACAGAAATAGACACTGATAGAAGGAGTAGAGCAATTTTTGAAAACTCTAGAAAGTTAGTGCTTGTAACGAGCTTGACTCTCCCAAGACATAAAAGAATGTTCCTACCATGGACTCTTAAATGATCAGGCTGACAAAACTATATATTGTATAATATGTGACATGGAATGATAACTCTTTCTTATATTTAAAGCTGGAGAGAAATGAAGGAGCGACATGTATAATGTGAGGCAAGACGAATGTTCTGCAACACTCTTCAATCATTTATTTTCATACTGAAAAATCTGACATGTCTATCCTCTTCTCTCCATTCCTACAGCAGTGGACATAGTCCAAATCCTCATCTTGTATCTCCTGGATCAAAACAGAATCCTCCCGACTCCAGAGGCCAAGCCACAGTCTCTGGAAGGATCCTCTGAACTGAAAGCTGACCATGCACTCCACTGCTAAGTAGCACTGCAGGCTCCTGGTCAGAGTGGTTAGTTCTTTAACCCTTATCACATTTATCCTTGGCCACTCAGAAGCTGAGCACAAAAGAGTTTATGCTTTTGAACTGTGGTGTTGGAGAAGACTCTTGAGAGTCCCCTGGACTGAAAGGAGATCCAACCAATCCATCCTAAAGGAAATCAGTCCAGGGTGTTCATTGGAAGGACTGATGTTGAAGCTGAAACTCCAATATTTTGGCCACCTGATGTTGGGAAAGATTGAAGGCAGGAGGAGAAGGGAATGACAGAGGATGAGATGGTTGGATGGCATCACCGACTCAATGGACATGAGTTTGGGTAAACTCTGGGAGTTGGTGATGGACAGGGAGGCCTGGAGTGCTGCAGTCCATGGGGTCGCAAAGAGTCAGACACGACTGAGCAACTGAACTGAACTGAACTGAACTCATGTATTCAGAGTTGTCCTCCAACTCTCAAATACATAGTACCCATCAGGAAGCCTGCAAAATGTATATCTTTGGGCCTCAAAGATTTGAATTATGTTTTGTTGTATCGTCACTCAGTCATGTCCAACTTTGTGTGACTCCACGCACTGCAGCACGCCAGGCATCCCTGTCCTTCACTATTTCCCAGGTTTATTCAGACTCATGTCCATGGAGTGGATGCCATCCAACCAGCTCATCCTCTGCCATCCCCTTCTCCTCCTGCCCTCAATCTTTCCAGAAACAGGGTTTTTTTCCCAATGAGTTGGCTACATTAGGAAGAAAATATGATTACATTTGGTATCTCAAGTTCAAAATTTTAGATGAGCTGTTCTTTGATATACCAAAAAGAAATCAAATAAGGTCCATGTTCTATGAAAATGTTGTGACAGTGTATTGATGTTTAAGTTAAAAAAATTGAAACATACAACACAAAATGTAAAGAATGCTGTCCTTATACATAATATGTAATTTTTGACATAGAGCTGTAATCCTGTAATAAATGACCATTTGCCTGCCCTAAAATTTAAATTTTAAAGGCTGGAGGTTAATACTTTTGAGTTTAGTAGAATAACAAAGTATAAACACTCATTTTTCAAACTATTATATTAAAATGCAGTAGTTGGATACAATCTCAAAAACGACAGAATGATCTCTGTTTGTTTCCAAGGCAAACCATTCAATATCACAGTTATCCAAGTCTATGCCCCAACCTGTAATGCTGAAGAAGCTGAAGTTGAACTGTTCTATGAAGACCTATAAGACCTTGTAGAACTAACACCCAAAAAAGATGTCCTTTTCATTATAGGAACTGGAATGCAAAAGTAGGAAGTCAAGAAACACCTGGAGTAGCAGGCAAATTTGGCCTTGGAATACGGAATGAGGCAGGGCAAAGACTAATAGAGTTTTGCCAAGAAAATGCACTGGTCATAACAAACACCCTCTTCCAACAACACAAGAGAAGACTTTACACATGGACATCACCAGATGGTCAACACCGAAATCAGATTGATTATATTCTTTGCAGCCAAAGATGGAGAAGCTCTACACAGTCAACAAAAACAAGACCAGGAGCTCACTGTGGCTCAGATCATGAACTCCTTATTACCAAATTCAGACTTAAATTGAAGAAAGTAGGGAAAACCACTAGACCATTCAATATGACCTAAATCAAATCCCTTATGATTATACAGTGGAAGTGAGAAATAGATTTAAGGGCCTAGATCTGATAGATAGAGTGCCTGATGAACTAAGGAATGAGGTTCATGACCTTGTACAGAAGACAGGGATCAAGATCATCCCCATGGAAAAAAATGCAAAAAAGCAAAATGGCTATCTGGGGAGGCCTTATAAATAGCTGTGAAAAGAAGAGAAGCAAAAAGCAAAGGAGAAAAGGAAAGATATAAGCATCTGAAGGCAGAGTTCCAAAGAATAGCAAGAAGAGATAAGAAAGCCTTCCTCAGCGATCAATGCAAAGAACTAGAGGAAAACAACAGAATGGGAAAGACTAGAGATCTGTTTAAGAAAATTAGAGATACCAAGGGAACATTTCATGCGAAGATGGGCTCGATAAAGGACAGAAATGGTATGGACCTAACAGAAGCAGAAGATATGAAGAAGAGGTGGCAAGAATATACAGAAGAAGTATACAAAAAAGATCTTCATGACCAAGATAATCACGATGGTGTGATCACTGACCTAAAGCCAGACATCCTGGAATGTGAAGTCAAGTGGGCCTTAGAAAGCATGACTACAAACAAACAAAATTAGTGGAAGTGATGGAATTCCAGTTGAGCTATTCCAAATCCTGAAAGATGATTCTGTGAAAGTGCTGCACTCAATATGCCAGCAAATTTGGAAAACTCATCAGTGGCCACAGGACTGGGAAAGGTCAGTTTTCATTCCAATCCCAAAGAAATGCAATGCCAAAGAATGCTCAAACTACCACACAATTACATTCATCTCACATGCTAGTAAAGTAATGCTCAAAATTCTCCAAGCCAGGCTTCAGCAATACATGAACCGTGAACTTCCTGATGTTCAAGCTGGTTTTAGAAAAGGCAGAGGAACCAGAGACCAAACTGCCAACATCCGCTGGATCATGGAAAAAGGAAGAGAGTTCCAGAAAAACATCTATTTCTGCTTTATTGACTATGCCAAAGCCTTTGACTGTGTGGATCACAATAAACTGTGGAAAATTCTTCAAGAGATGGGAATACCAGACCACCTGGTCTGCCTCTTGAGAAATTTGTATGTAGGTCAGGAAGCAACAGTTAGAACTGGACATGGAACAACAGACTGGTTCCAAATAGGAAAAGGAGTACATCAAGGCTGTATATTATCACTCTGCTTATTCAACTTATATTCAGAGTACATCATGAGAAACGCTGGACTGGAAGAAACACAAGCTGGAATCAAGATTGCTGGGAGAAATATCAATCACCTCAGATATGCAGATGACACCACCCTTATGGCAGAAAGTGAAGAGGAACTAAAAAGCCTCTTGATGAAAGTGAAAGTGGAGAGTGAAAAATTTGGCTTAAAGTTCAACATTCAGAAAACTAAGATCATGGCATCTGGTCCCATCACTTCATGGGAAATAGATGGGGAAACAGTGGAAACAGTGTCAGACTTTATTTTGGGGGGATCCAAAATCACTGCAGATGGTGACTGCAGCCATGAAATTAAAAGACGTTTACTCCTTGGAAGGAAAGTTATGACCAACCTATATAGCATATTGAAAAGCAGAGACATTACTTTGCCAACAAAGGTCCGTCTAGTCAAGGCTATGGTTTTTCCTGTGGTCATGTATGGATGTGAGAGTTGGACTGTCAAGAAGGCTGAGTGCTGAAAAATTGTTCCTTTTGAACTGTGGTGTTGGAGAAGACTCTTGAGAGTCCCTTGGACTGTAAGGAGATCCAACCAGTCCATTCTGAAGGAGATCAGCCCTGGGATTTCTTTGGAAGGAATGATGCTAAAGCTGAAACTCCAGTACTTTGGCCACTTCATGCGAAGAGTTGACTCATTGGAAAAGACTCTGATGCTGGGAGGGACTGGGGGCAGGAGGAGAAGGAGATGACAGAGGATGAGATGGATGAATGGCATCACTGACTTGATGGACGTGCGTCTGAGTGAACTCTGGGAGTTTATGATGGACATGGAGGCCTGGCGTGCTGTAATTCATGGGGTGGCAAAGAGTTGGACACGATTGAGCGACTGAACTAAACTGGTATTAAATGTGAGTTGATACTAATTTACCTACCAAAGCTGGACTATAAATACATTTTTTGCAAGTGAATAAAATGGATGTAAAAATTATATCCAATTATTCAGTCAGCAGTGTTCTGCAACAATTACTCAGGCATTAAAAAGAAATCATGCCATTTGAAGCAACATGGATAAACCTGAAGACTGTCATCCTGAATGAAGTAAGTCAGTCAGAGAAAGAGAAATATATGATATCCTTTATATGCAGACTTTAAAAAGAAACAGTACAAATGAACTTATTTACAAAATAAAAATGGACTCACAGACATAGAGAATGAACTTATGGTTACCAGGGAGGAAGGGAGAGAGAAAGAGATAGGGAATTTGAGATTAATATGTACACACAACTATATTTGAAATGGATAACCAATAATGACCTGTTGCATTGTACAGGGAACTCTGCTCAGTGTTATGTGGCAGCCTGGATGGGAGAGAAGTTTGGGAGAGATTGCTACATGTATATGTTTGGCTGAGTCCTTTTGGTGTTCAACTGAAACTATCATAATATTGTTAATTGGCTATATTCCAATGTAAACTAAAAAGCTTAAGAAAACACAATTTTTGCATTTGAGTAAACTGGATATAAAATTATATCCAATTATTAAATTATCAGTATTCTTCAGCAATACTTTCCAATGGTAGGAGGAAATCTTTTTAAATGAATAAAGGACATAAAATTTCCCGTTCTTTATTCTACTGATTGTGTATAGGCACTAGGACACCACAACATTTGAAAATTAATAAATATATGGACCATTTAAGTAGACAGATTTTTAAAATCCAAGATATGTTCTTATTAACTGACCTAAAGAAAAAAAAAAAAGTTATTTCTGAACAAATTGTAGGCTTTTTCTTAACAAGGACCTAATTACATGCATGCCTTTAGGATACTTTTATAATTACATGACTAATAAACTATTGTATATTCTGATGTTTATATAACAAAAAATACTAAGTTGTTTCTAAAAGAACTTTTCAGGGTATTACTAGATGCATTTTTTTTTTTTTTTTTGCATTTTACACTTAAAAAGTGCTTTAATAATCTTACAGTGCTGGGAATCCATAAGTGTTTTTTAGCTAAGTTCCTTGCTTTTTCATTTTCAGTTCAGTTCAGTCGCTCAGTCATGTCTCACTCTTTGCAACCCCATGAATCGCAGCACGCCAGGCCTCCCTGTCAATCACCAAGTACCAGAGTTCACCCAGACTCATGTCCATCGAGTCAGTGATGCCATCCAGCCATCTCATCCTCTGTCGTCCCCTTCTCCTCCTGCCCCCAATCCCTCCCAGCATCAGAGTCTTTTCCAATGAGTCAATTCTTCACATGTGGTGGCCAAAGTACTGAAGTTTCAGCTTTAGCATCAGTCCTTCCAAAGAACACCCAGGACTGATCTCCTTCAGAATGGACTGGTTGGATCTCCTTGCAGTCCAAGGGACTCTCAAGAGTCTTCTCCAACACCACAAGTCTTCTCCAACACCACAGTTCAAAAGCATCTATTCTTCGGCGATGAGCCTTCTTCACAGTCCAACTCTCACATCCATACATGACCACTGGAAAAACCATAGCCTTGACTAGACGGACCTTTGTTGGCAAAGTAATGTCTCTGCTTTTCAATATGCTATCTAGGTTGGTCATAACTTTCCTTCCAAGGAGTAAGCGTCTTTTAATTTCATGGCTGCAGTCACAATCTGCAGTGATTTTGGAGCCCCCAAAATAAAGTCTGACACTGTTTCCACTGTTTTCCCATCTATTTCCCATGAAGTGATGGGACCAGATGCCATGATCTTAGTTTTCCGAATGTTGAGCTTTAAGCCAACTTTTTCAGTCTCCTCTTTCATTTTCATCAAGAGGCTTTTTAGTTCCTCTTCACTTTCTGCCATAAGGGTGGTGTCACCTGCATATCTCTGGTGATTGATATTTCTCCCAGCAATCTTGATTCCAGCTTGTGCTTCTTCCAGCACAGTGTTTCTCATACTTTTTCATTTTACAGAGTTGTATTTAAGTAAGGATTAAAAAAATCATTGTTTCTTGACTTATACACGTATGAATGCCTATGATAAGATGTATGTATGTATTAAATCATTGTTTCTTGACTTATACACGTATGAATGCCTATGATAAGATGTATGTATGCATTAAATTATATGCATATAATATATACATATGCATATAATTATTATATTCATATAATAATTATATACATATAATTTAATATTTTTTATGTTTTCTTATTGGAATTTTATTTTATAATCACTGCTTTGTCAAAGGTACATAGAATGAAGAAATGAGAAGCTGATAATAATGATAGCTAATATTTGTTATATTTCATGAAGTATAAAATGGGCTTCCCAGATGACACTAGTGATAAAAAACCTGCCTACTCCAGGATTCTTGCCTGGAGAATTCTATGGACAGAGGAGCCTGACAGGCTACATTTCATGGCATCACAAATAGACATGATTGCAGTGACTTAGCACACATGCACACATAAAGTATATAATAAATTTGCCTGCATTTACTCACTTGATCCCTAACATCAACTCTTTCAGGTGGGTATATATATTTTTTCCCATTTTACAGATAAGGGTATTGAGGCACAAAAAAATAGAAAAAGTTTTCCAGGAAGGTAATCAAATAAAAGAGCCATGATTTGATCTGTGTCAATATGCTTCCAGTGTCTGGTTGTTTAAACAATGGATTAACTCCCTATAGTGCTTGAGCTGATGAGCCAAGCTGATATCAATTCTCCCTCTAAACTAGACCTCCCTTCTTCCCTGAGCAGCGGAGACTCCTGCCATATCCTTCTCACTGTCCATCACACTGGGTGGGATGTCATGCCAGGGCCTTGCTTCAGATGTAAGATGCCCCATATTGAACCACTGATGTTTCTGCCACTATCTCTGGGGTCTTCTGTCTTGAGATCAGGCATCTACAAGGTTTGCAGGCCTGTGGGGTGCAGCGCAACACCTCTTGAGCCAGACAGGAGGCTGAGGAAATGCCTGTGAGTGCTGAGATGTGGGCAAGTAAGGATGAGAAGAGAAAGCTGTGGCATAATCCTGAGGTGGCCATCCCCTAGCCTGAGGGGATTTATGGCAGTTGTCTACTATGAGAGATGTATTTCTCTTTCCATGACATTGAGAATATCCTGTTAACCTCAGAGCCTCTTTAGCTTAAAAGTAGCAGTCCTGTGCTCATGGCTCATCTGATTGCATGGGAGTGGCTGGTGAATACAGACAAAATTCAAGGACGTGGATTACCTACAAAATACAAATATACCCCAGACCCAGCACCCCTAAACAATTATAGATGCACACTTTTGGGATATTAACTCTGGGACAGGCTTGTGAGTTGGATATGGTCAGTTACCCAGAAGAATTTGGTTGGGGACTGTGGCAATAGCAAAATTTTGAAAGAGTATCCTGGGGCTGCTGTTCCCAGCTTTGGAAGGAGACAGAGCAAGGATTTAGTGCAATGAAACAATAGCTATTTTCAGTCTATGATGCATTACAACAGTGATGACATTAAAAAGACCTACCCAAGGCTTTGAGCACTGCAAAAATCTACCACACAGGATCTAGAAGATTGGAGAAGGAAATGGCAACCCACTCCAGTGTTCTTGCCTGGAGAATCCCAGGGACAGGAAAGCCTGGTGGGCTGCCGTCTATGGGTTGCACAGTCGGACACGACTGAAGTGACTTAGCAGCAGCGGCAGGATCTAGAACAGCTGTGTGTGACATACAGGACCCGCAGGGACATTGATAGTGACCAAAGAATCCACTTTATGGGCCATGAAGTTCAGAACTGGACTGGTAAAAGAGACATATGCTGCCATCCCCACTTGCCTTACGGTGTCACTGCCGCTTGGCTATTTCAATAGCAACTGAGATGGGAAGCCTGTCCTCTCAAAATATGGACAGAGCCCAGAAGCAACTGACCCAGTGCTTATGCCATCTTAACCCAGAGCCCACTAGTCAACATGGTCTGAGTTCAGCTGCTGACCGTCAAAGGACTATTGCCCTTGCCACAGGATTCACCCCCAGGAGAAGACAGAAGAAATGGGCCTGGAAAGGGCAGGTAAGTCCCACTTGGTTTGAGTTTGTGGGGACTAGGATTAGAAAGGGTCTTCTAGATTTCACCTATATTCTACTGCTGCTGCTGCTGCTAAGTCACTTCCGTCATGTCCGACTGTGTGTGACCCTGCAGACGGCAGCCCACCAGGCTCCCCCATTCCTGGGATTCTCCAGGCAAGAATACTGGAGTGGGTTGCCATTTCCTTCTCCAATGCATGAAAGTGAGAAGTGAAAGTGAAGTCGCTCAGTCGTGTCCGACTCCTAGCGATCCCATGGACTGCAGCCCACCAGGCTCCTCCATCCGTGGAATTTTCCAGGCAAGAGTACTGGAGTGGGGTGCCATTGCCTTCTCCAATATTCTACTAGACTCACCTAAAATTAAGTCCTCCTGGTCCCCATACTAGAGAAAGTCACCATTATATTAACTTTGTGGTTTGTTGCTACACTGCTGCTCCAGTATTTTTCACCTGCCATTGCAACTGAGGGCGCACATGCAGTATGGTACTGCAGGCAGGACAAAAGCTACTCCCAGGGTCATGTAATTTCAGAATGCTGTTACTGCGTGCATTTTGCTGAATGGTCATGATATTTCCAGTCTTGTGCCTGATTAACAGCTCATATTTTGTCTCCAGTCTGAGCAGAAGGAGGCTGTTCATGGAGTGGGTGACAACAGTAGGCTCACTGTGAAATGTGTGGTTGCTGGTTCTACCGCAAGATGCCTTTGTGATCATCTTCCGTACTTCCATACATTGACCCCAAAAGTGCCAGGCTCCAAAGTTCTCCTACTTCTTAGATTCTCAATATTCATTAACTGCTGTCATCTGTATTGCATCTGTGGTACTTGGCTGTAGTCTACCTCTACATACCTGACCTTAGGGATACCAAGGAAAGGGGGAAGACTAATATGTAAGCCTTGTGCAGGCTATGTTGGGTGGAGTGTTTGGTTAGGCCCCTCAAAATGGCTGTTCTCTTGCTCTTTGTATATCCCTTACTTGACCATTCCCTGCTTTGCTTACACCCTGCTCACATGAATGCACTTGCGCTTTGCTGCTTACGTCAGAATGGCTTTACCTGCTAGTTTATTAAAAAAAAAAAAAAAAGGAAAACATCTACCCAACTGACGGTCATTAATGTTAGAGGCTATGAGCAACATAGCCCATAAGCTGGTTTCCCAGGTAGCTGATGAGCCAAGCTGACATCAGTCCTCCTTCGAAACCAGAGCCTACTTCTCCCCTGATCAGGGAAGACTGATGCTGTGTCCTGCTCATTGTCTATTGAACGCAGCACAGTGTAGCTCCAGGACTGCTTCACATGTAACATACCCCATCTACTGAACCACTGATGTCTGTCACAGTCATTGAGCTCTTTCTTCAGTCTCAAGGTTGGTCCACTGCAAGGCTTTCAGGCCTGCCAGGTACAGTCCAACAACTCTTGAGCCAGCCAGGAGGCTGAGAAAATGCCTGTGAGTGCCGGGATATGGGCAAATAAGGATGGGAACAGAAAGCTGTGGGGGTAATCCCAAGGTGGCCTTCCTCCAGCCTGTGGGGACTTGTGGCAACTGTCTATTGTCACAGATGTCTTTCTCTTTCCACGGCATTGAGGATATCCTGCTAACCTCGGAGCCTCTTTCCAATTTAAAAGTAGCTATCCTGTGCTTATGGTTCATCTGATTGCAAGAGGATGGCTGGTGAATACAGACAAAATGCAAGGAGCTGGATTATCTACAAAATACACACCCCAGACTCATCACCCCTAAGCAATTATAGATGCAGGATTTAGGGATATTAACTCACTGAGAGGCTTGTGAATTGGCCAACACCATTTACCTAGAAGGGTTTGGTCAGAGACTGTGATAACAACAAAATAACCAAAGAATGTATTGAAGCTGCTGGTCCCAGCTATGGAAGGAGGCAGAGTAATGATATATTGTGATGGAACAGCAGCTATTTGCAGTATACAATGCATTACAGCAGTGGAAGACATAAAAGAGCTACCTATGGCCTTGAGCCACATAAAAAACCACTATGCAAGATCTAGAACAGCTGTGTGTGACACATAGGACCCCTTTGGACATTTATAGCTACCAAGGAATCCACTTTATTGGCCACAAAGTTCAGGAATGAATCAATAAAAATGACATGACCAAATACTGCTTCTGTTTATGGCTGAGTAATATTCCCCTGTGTATATGTAACACATCTTTATCCATTCACCTGTTGGTGGACGTTTAGGCTGCTTCCATGTCCTGGCTAGTGTGAATAGTACTGCAGTGAACATTTGGGTGCATGTGTCTTTTGGAAATATGGTTTGTTTCAGGGTATATGCTCATTAGTGGGATTGCTGGGTCATATGGTAGTTCTATTTTTAGTTTTTAAGGAACCTGAATACTGTTTTCTGTAGTGGCTAGACCAATTTACATTTCACCAACAGTGCAAAAGCATTCCCTGTTCTCCATACCCTCTCCAGCATTTATTGTTTATAGATTTTTTTGATGATGGCCATTCTAACTGGTGTAGGGTGATACCTCATTGTGGTTTTGATGTGCATTTCTTTAACAATTAGTGATGTTGAGCATCTTTTCATGTGTTTCTTGACCATCTGCATGTAGACAGTCATCCAGAGTGAAACTAGAAAAAGAAAAATATTGTATATTAATGCATATGTATGGAATCTAGAAAAATGTTACAGATGAACTGAGTTTCAAGGCAGGAATAGAGATGCAGACATAAAGAATGACATGTGGACACAGAGAATGGGGGATGAATTGGGAGATTGGACTTGATGTATATGCATTGCCATGTGTAAAATGGAGAGCTTGTGGGACTCTGATGCGGGGAGCTCAGCTGGGTGCTCTGTGATGACCTAGATGGGTGGGAGGTGGGCATAGGAGGGAGATTCAAGAGGGAAGGGATATATGTATGCTGCTGCTGCTGCTGCTAAGTCACTTCAGTCATGTCCGACTTTGTGCGACCCCATAGACGGCAGCCAACCAGGCTCCGCTGTCCTTGGGATTCTCCAGGCAAGAATACTGGAGTGGGTTGCCACTTCTCCAATGCATGAAAGAGAAAAGTGAAAGGGAAGTCGCTCAGTCATGTCCGACTCTTAGTGACCCCATGGACTGCAGCCTACCAGGCTCCTCTGTTCATGGATTTTCCAGGCAAGAGTACTGGAGTGGGGTGCCATTGCCTTCTCTGGGATATATGTATACGTATAGCTAATTTACTCTGCTGGAAAGCAGAAAATAACACAACATTGTAAAGCAACTATTAAAAAAAAAAAAGTGGCATACATTGCCATTTCCACCTATCTTATAATCCACTGCTGCCAGGGTACTTCGACAATTGAGATGGGAAACTTGCCCTCTCAAAATATGGACACACCCCTGGAGCAATAGTCCTAGTGCTTATGCCATGTTAACTCAGAGGCAACTAGTGAACACAATCCAAGTTCAACTGTTGATCACCAAAGGACCATTGCCAGCTATAGGTCAGAACAATGACTTGTGCCCTTGCCACAGGATCTACCCCCACAGGAAGATAGCAGAAAATGGCCCTGGAACTGGCAGTTGTGTCCCCAGGTGGTTTGAGTTTGCTGTCTTATGGGGAATAGGATTAGAAAGGGCCATACATGTTTCTCCTGTCTTCTACCAAATCCACTTAAAATTAATTCCTCCAGGTCCCCACACTAGAGAAAGGCACCGTTATGTGAACGTTGCGGTTTGTTGTTTACACTGTGCTCCAGTATTTGTCGCCTGTCGTGGGGACTGAGGGTGAACTGAGGGTAAACTGCTCCTGTAGGCCGGGACCCAAACCGCTGGCAGAGCTGCTGTTACTGCTTGTATTTTGCTTACTGGTCATAATTTCCCCACATTACGTCTGATAAACAGCTCACATTTCCTCTCTGGTCTCAGCAGAAGGAATGTATTCATGGACCAAGCAACAACAGTAGACTCACTGTGAAATGAGTTTGGTTGCTGGGTCTACAGTGAGATGACTTTGTCTTCCTCTTCTGAATTTCCATTAAAAATTAGCCCCACAGTGGGCTCGCCTTTTATTCTTGATCTTCTTTACCCACTGTTGTTTGTGTTGCATGTGTGATATTTGGTTGCAGTCCACCTCTACACACCTGACCCCCTTCATGGAAGAAGGGAAAAACAAAATCGTAAGGGTTGTGCAGGGTACGTTGGGGTGAATGTTAGGTCAGGTCTCTCAAAATGGCTGTTCTCTTGCTCTGTATGTCCCCTGCTCAGCCAGATCCTGCTTCACCTACACCAGCTTCACCTACACCATGCTCACATGAATGTGCTTGCCCCCTACCCCTTAAGTCAGAATGGCTCCACCTCCTGGATTATTAAAAGGAAACACCTTACCTAGTGGTGGTCACTAACTTGAGGGGCTGGGAATGTGTCCTGGGAGCTGCTTTCCCTGGTAGCTGATGAGCCAAGCTAATATCAATTCCTTCAAAATATCATAGCCTCCTTCTCCCATAGATAGTGAAGACAGCTGTGTCCTGCTTGCTGTCTGCCATGCACACTGGGGTATAGCTCCAGGACTTGCTTCTGATGTGTAAGATGCCCCATCTACTAAACCATGGATGTTTGTCACTGTCCCTGAGCTGTTCTTTGGTCTTCAGGCTGGGCAGCCATAAAACCTGCAGGGTTCAGCCAAACAGTAGTTGTCTTAGTAGTGGGGGTGGTGGTGGTAATAGGTTTCCATTTACTGATCACCCACTGTGATCAGAAACACTGCGAACACTACAGATATACTTTGTTTTATTGCGCTATACTTGATTATGCAAATAGATGGGGAAACAGCGGAAACAGTGGCTGATTTTATTTTTCTGGGCTCCAAAATCACTGCAGATGGTGATTGCAGCCATGAAATTAAAAGACGCTTACTCCTTGGAAGGAAAATTATGACCAACCTAGACAGCATATTAAAAAGCAGACATTACTTTTCAACAAAGGTCCATCTAGTCAAGGCTATGGTTTTATAGTGGTCATGTATGGATGTGAGAGTTGGACTATAAAGAAAGCTGAGTGCCGAAGAATTGATGCTTTTGAACTGTGGTACTGGAGAAGACTCTTGAGAGTCCCTTGGACTGCAAGGAGATCCAACCAGTCCATCCTAAAGGAGATCAGTCCTGTGTATTCATTGAAAGGACTGATGTTGAAGCTGAAACTCCAATACTTTGGCCACCTGATGCGAAGAGCTGACTCATTTGAAAAGACCCTGATGCTGGGAAAGATTGAAAGCAGGAGGAGAACGGGATGACAGAGGATGAGATGGTTGGATGGCAATCACTGACTCTATGGACATGGGTTTGTGTGAACTCTAGGAGTTGGTGATGGACAGGGAGGCCTGGTGTGCTGTGGTTCATGGGGTCGCAAAGAGTCAGACATGACGAAGTGACTGAACTGAACTTGATTATGCTTCACAGAAAGTGCATTTTTACAAATTTAAGACTTGTGTCTACCCTGCATTGTCAGATTGTTAGCATTTTAGCAATAATTTACCTAAAATAAATTTAATTTAGGTATGTGTGCTTTCTTTAGAAAAATGCTACTGCACACTTTAATAGACTATAGTATAATATAAACATAGTTTTCATATGCACTGGGGAATCAAACATTGTGTGACTCACTTTATTACAATATTCAGTTTGTGGCAGTCGTCTAGAACCAACCTTTATCTCTGAGGTATATTTGTAGTTCCTCTAATCCTCATAATAATTCTCCAAGGCAAATATCATATTTAACTACTCATTTGGGAAAATTGAGTATCAGAAAGATGAAGTAACTTTCCTGAAATCATACAACTAGGAAATAGGACATTTGGGATTAAAATCCTATTGTTGATAGAACCATTTCATTTATAATCATTGTATTATATATTAGGTCTGAAGGACTTATTTGCCTGTAAGTTACATGTATATATCCTTAAACATGTTTTCCCT
The DNA here is from genome assembly GCF_032452875.1 of Bos javanicus. Lineage (NCBI taxonomy): Eukaryota > Metazoa > Chordata > Mammalia > Artiodactyla > Bovidae > Bos > Bos javanicus. The sequence goes on along the minus strand of NC_083893.1, from coordinate 4,979,488 downwards.
TTTCCCATTCTCCCACCCCCCAGCTCCTGGTATCCACCATTCCACTTTTTTGGGCTGAGGTTTTTTTTTTATTTTTAGATTCTACATATGAGATACATTATAGTATTTGTCTTTCTCTATCTGATTTATTTCACTTATCATATCATATTACCAATGTCCTTAGGGTCCACCCATGTGGCAAATAACATGTTGTCCTTTATTATTATGGATGACTAGTGTTCATTAATGTATACAGAGCATGTTTTAATCCACTTACCCACTGATAGACAATTAGGTTGTTTCCACATCTAACTGTTGTGAATAATGCTGCAATAAACACAGGAGTATACATGTATCTTGATCTATTTTATTTTCCTTAGGGTACGTATATTTAAAAGTAAGATTGCTGGGTAGTATAGTAGTCCTGTTTTTTGTTGTTGCTATTTTTCATTTTTTTGAGTAACCTTCATACTGTTCTCCCTAGTGGCTAAACCAGTTTACAGTCCCACCAAGAGTGTACAAAGATTCCCTTTTCTCACATCCTTGCCAAACTTGTTATCTCTTGCCTTTCTGTTAGCAATTACTAAAGGTTTGAGATAATATCTCATTGTGGCTTTTATTGATATTTGTGTTTCCTTGATTAGTGATATTGAATAGCTTTTTACGTACCTGTTGGCCATTTAGATGTCTTTTTGGAAAATGTCCAGTTCCTTTGCCCACTTTTTAATTTATTTTTTAAATTAAGTTGTATGAGTTCTTCAAAAATTTTGTACACCACCACCTTATTGGATACACTGTTTGCAGCTGTCTTCTCCCATTTAGAAGGATGGCTTTTCATTTCCTTGATTGCGTCTTGTGCTTTCTGTAGATTTGGGAAGTTCTCAGCTAAATGGCACCCCACTCCAGTACTCTTGCCTGGAAAATCCCATGGATGGAAGAGCCTGGAAGGCTGCAGTTCATGGGGTCACTGAGGGTCGGACACGACTGAGTGACTTCACTTTCACTTTCAGCTATTTCTTTAAGTAAACTGCCCCCATTCTTTTTGCTTTTAACACATCAATTCTGATACTTGTTTCTCCTGGTGGATTTCAATAGCTCTCATGGGCTTTATTAGCTCTTTTAAAGTCTTAATTCCCTTTTACCTTCTGTGTTCAGAATTCCTATCCTCCAAATCAGTTATCCGTTCTTCCACCTGGTCTGTTCTACTGAAATCTTATCGCATTTTTCACCATATTGACTTGATTTTTCGGCTTCAGAATTTGTTTGGTTCTTTTAAAAATTTTTAGTATCTGTGGTAAAGAACTCAGTTTGTTCAATATAGTTTTGGTGCTTATTTTGTACGTGGTAGTTTGTGTCTCAATCTCATATTCCGACGTCCCCTCTCCGCCTCTTCCCTCCCCTCATTGGTAGCCACTAGTTTTTTCTCTACAACTATGAGTCTGTTTGTGTTATATGCATCCATGTTTTATTTATTTATTTTTAGATTCAACATATAAATGATAGGGTACGTATCTCTCTGTCAGACATTTCACTGAACACAACATTCTGTTCCTCCACACTGTTGCAAATGGCAAACTTATTCTTTATGGCTGAGTAAAATTCCATCGTATATATATCACATCTTTATTCATTCATTTGCTGATGATCACTTAGGCTGTTTCCATATCTTGGCTATTATAAATAAACTATGAAAATTAAGGTGAATGTATATTGCGGTGCATGTATCTTTTCATTTAGGGTTTTTGGATATATACCCAGGAGTGGAAGTGATGGATCCTATGGTAGCTTTATTTTTAGTTTTTGTCAGGAAATCCCATACTATTTTCTATGGTGGCTATACTAAATCTTTGTTGTGATTTGGTCTAGTTTTGATATCAAAGTAATAATGGGCCTCGTAGGATAAATTTGAGAGTGTTCTGTCTTCTTCAATTTTTTTGGATTGGTATAAAAAGGATAGGTGCCAGCTTTTTACACGTTTGGTAGAATTCTCTTGTGAAGTCATGTGGTCTTGAATTTTTGTTTGCTGGGGTTTTTAATTATAAAATCAATTCCACTACTATTGATCAGTCTATTCAGATAGTCCATTTTCTTCCTGATTCAGTTTTGTAAGGTTATATGTCTTTAGAAATTTGTCCATTTTCTTCTAGGTATTTCAATTTTTTGCATGTAACTGTTCACAGAATTCTCTTATGGATTTTTTTCCCTGTATTTTTGAGTTATCAGTGGTGGTTTCTCCTTCAATTTTTTCCCTCATATCCCTGAGTTATCAGTGGTGGTTTCTCCCCTTTAATTTCCTATTCTGTTTATTTGGGTCCTCTCTCTTCTTGATGAACTTGACTAAAGGTTCATCAATTCTATTTATCTTTTTTTTTTTTTTTTAAAGCTCTTGGTTTTATCTGTATTTATTTTGGGGTATATCTATCTCTAGTCTTTATTTCCCTTATTTGGTTGACTTTTGGTTTCTTGCTCTCTATTTCCTTTAGTTGGAACATTAGGATACTTTGAGATTTTTCTTGTTTCTTGAAGTAGGTCTGTGTCACTATAAACTCTCCTCTTGGTACTGTTTTTGCTGTATCACAGTCCACTTCCATTTTTTATCCAGGTATTTTCTGATTTCTTCCTTGATTTCTTCATTTTATCCATTACTTGTTTGTTTCTAATTTTATTTGAGTATACTTGATTTACAATGTTGTGTCGCTTTCTGCTGTACAGCAGAGTGAATCAGTTTTACATATACACATATCTGCTCTCTCTCTCTCTCTCTCTCTTTTTTTTTCTTTTTAAATTCTCTCCCCTGGAAGTCATTAGAGTATTGAGTAGAGTTCCCTGTGCTATACACAGCACAGGTCCCTATTAGTTATCTATTTTATATATAATAGTGTATGTATGTCAATCCCAATTTCCCAATTTATCCCTCTCCTACTTCTTCCCTTATGCAGAAAGTGAGAAGAACTAAAGAGCCTTCTGATAAAAGTGAAAGAGGAGAGTGAAAAAGTTGGCTTAAAACTCAATATTCAGAAAACTAAGATCATGGCATACCATCTCATCACTTCATGGCAAATAGATGGGGAAACAGTGGAAACAGTGAGAGACTTTATTTTGGGGGGCTCCCAAATCATTTCAGATGGTGACAGCAGCCATGAACTTAAAAGATGCTTGCTCCTTGGATGAAAAGCTATGATCAACCTAGACAGCATATTAAAAAGCAGAGACATTACTTTACCAACAAAGGTCTGTCTAGTCAAAGCCATGGTTTTTCCAGCAGCCATGTATGGATGTGAGAATTGGACTATAAAGAAAGCTGAGCACCAAAGAATTGATGCTTTTGAACTGTTTTGTTGGAGAAGACTCTTGAGAGTTCCCTTGGACTGGAAGGAGATCCAGCCTGTCAATCCTCAAGGAAATCAGCCTTGAATATTCACTGGAAGGACTGAAGCTGAAACTCCAATACTTTCGCCACCTGATGGGAAGAACCTACTCATTGGAAAAGATCCTGATGCTAGGAAAGATTGAAGGTAGGAGAAGAAGGGGACGACAGAGGAAGAGATGATTGGATGGCATCGCTGACACAATGGATGTGAGTTTGAGTAAGCTCCAGAAGTTCATGATAGATAGTGAAGCCTAGTGTGCTGAAGTCAATGGGGTCTCAAAGAGTTAGACATGACTGAGCAACTGAACTTCTTACCTTGAATTTTTGTTTTATAATTAAGTTCATTTGCACTATTTTTTTTAAGATTCCACATATATGTGATATCATACAGTATTTGTCCTCTGTCTGATTTACTTCACTCAGTATGACAGCCTTTAGATCTATCCATATTTTTGGAAATTGCATTATTTCATTCTATTAATGGCTGAGTAATAATTAATTATATATATCCACCACAGTTTCTTTATCCATTCTTCTGTCAATGGACATTAACGTTGCTTCCATGTTGCTGCTGCTGCTGATAAGTCACTTCAGTGGTGTCTGACTCTGTGCGACCCCATAGACGGCAGCCCACCAGGCTCCCCCATCCCTGGGATTTTCCAGGCAAGAGTACTGGAGTGGGGTGCCATTGCCCTCTCCGGCTTCCATGTTAGGCTATTGTAAATAGTGCTGCAATGAACATTGGGGTACATATGTATTTTTGAATTATGGTTTTCTCTTGATATACGCCCAGGAGTGGAATTGCTAGATCATATAATAGCTCTACTTTCAGTTTTTTAAGGAACCTCCACGCTGTTCTCTATAGTGGCTGTACCAATTTACATTCCCACCAACAGAATACAAGGGTTCCCTTTTCTCCAAATCTTCTCTGACCGTTATTGTTTATATATCAGATCAGATCAGTCGCTCAATTGTGTTCAACTCTTTGCGACCCCATGAATCGCAGCACGCCAGGCCTCCCTGTCCATCACCAACTCCTGGAGTTCACTCAGACTCACGTCCATCGAGTCAGTGATGCCATCCAGCCATCTCATCCTCTGTTGTCCCCTTCTCCTCCTGCCCCCGATCCCTCCCAGCATCAGAATCTTTTCCGATGAGTCAACTCTTTGCATGAGGTGGCCAAAGTACTGGAGTTTCAGCTTTAGCATCATTCCTTCCAAAGAAATCCCAGGGCTGATCTCCTACAGAATGGACTGGTTGGATCTCCTTGCAGTCCAAGGGACTCTCAAGAGTCTTCTCCAACACCACAGTTCAAAAGCATCAATTCCTTGGCACTCAGCCTTCTTCACAGTCCAACTCTCACATCCATACATGACTACTGGAAAAACCATAGCCTTGACAAGACGAACCTTTGTTGGCAAAGTAATGTCTCTGCTTTTTAATATGCTATCTAGGTTGGTCATAACTTTCCTTCCAAGGAGTAAGCGTCTTTTAATTTCATGGCTATATATATATATATTTTTTGATGGCCATTCTGATCAATGTGAAGTGATACTTCAGTAACTTTGATTTACATTTCTCTGATGATTAGTGATGTTGAGAATCTTTTCATGTGTTTTTTAGCCATCTTTAGCCAGCCATCTACACATTTTCAATCCACTTTTTTATGTCCTGCCTCAAAAGCAAGCAAGCATTTGTGTGTTCCTTATGAGCAGAGTTCAGCTTTCCATGGCCTTCTTATTATTCCTACTGCCTCTCCAACTAGCTAAAGGCAGAGGGGTCATCTTCCCTTTGTCAAACCCCAAGGTGAGGTTTGACAATACAATACCCTATGTGTATCTTGAACCACTCACTCCCCAGGGAAGATCTCCACCCATGTAATCTCCCTTTTTCTCTGAGTCCCTTCTTGGGCACACAGGTTCATACCTGACCACTTTTACTATTCGCTTCCTACTTGATTCCATGTGGATTTTTGTTAGGAGCTTGGTTGTAGACAAGTCTTTCTATACATCTCCAGTTAGTTTTCAGTGAGAATTGTTCCACATACAGATGTATTTTTAATAGCCTTTGGCTAGAGTTGAATTTTGTGTCCTTTTCCTTCCTCATCTGGACAGGAATCTCTCTCATTCTCTGCCCTGCCCCCCTTTTTTTTTTTTTTTTGGCTGTACAGCATAGCTTGCAGGATCCTAGTTCCCTGACCAGGGATTGAACTCAGGCCACCTCAGTGAAAGTACTGAGCCTTAACCACTGGACAACCAGGGAGTTCCCCAGAGTCTCATTCTCAATTTCATAGAATCATCTTTCTGAGTTGTAATTCACAGAGTTTCTTTATAACAGCTATTTAGAAGAATTCCTTCTGTGATGCCATACTACCTCATTAATTCTTTTTCCATTGCCTTCAGCAGATAAAATGTTATATTCCATACAGTTAAATTATCTGAGGCCTTTTTTTTAAGAACACATATCCTCATTTATTGAACAGTCCATATCCATTCTCCACTTTTTTTTTTTTTTTTTTTAGTCTTGTAAAAGTGTAAGTTTATCTGTCCCAACCTTCTTGTTACCTCTTGTGGGTGAATGTATTAGCTTTTATATTCACACTTTTCAGTTGGCTGGCTATTGAAATCTTTTGTTTTGTTTTCCAGAAGGTGGAGCTGTAGCTCAAGTTTTAGTTTACCACTTGCCCACCCAGGGACCCCACAGAGACTGAGACAGACTGTGTTTGAGCATCTCCAGTGGAGGTAAGGGTCAGCAGTGAACTGCAACAGGGACAGGGGCTCTGGGTGCAGCAGACTTGGGTATGGCATAAGCCCTCTTGGAGGAGGTCACCATTAACCCCACCACAGAGCTGCCAGAAATTACACAGGACTCGGAAATAGACTCTTGGAGGGCACAACAGAACCCTGTGCATCAGGGCCCAGGAAAAGGTACAGTGACCCCCACAAAGACTGACCCAGACTTGCCTGCGAGTGTCCAGGAGTCTGCAGTACAGGTGTGGGTTGGAGGTGGCCTGCTGCAGGGTTGGGGGCACTGAGTGTAGCAGTACCTGCATGGGATCCTTTGAAGGAGGTCACCTTTATCTTCATTACCTCCACCATAGTTTGGGTCCAGGTAAATAGCAGGGAGGGAACACAGCTCCACCCATCAATAGAAAATTGAATTAAAGATTTACTGAGCATGGCTTCACCCATCAGAACAAGTTGATGTATGGCAAAACCAATAAAATATTATAAAGTAGTTAGCATCCAGTTAAAATAAATAAGTTTATATTAAAAAAAAATAAAGACCCAGTCTCCCCCTCAACTAGTCTCTCACATCAGGAAGCTTCCATAAGCCTCTTATCCTTCTCCATCAGAGGGCAGACAGACAGAAAACCACAATCACAGAAAACTAGCCAATCTAATTACATGGGCCACAGCCTTGTCTAACTCAAACTATGAGCCATGCCATGTAGGGCCACCCAAGATGGAGTGGCCCTGGACAGGTCATGGTGGAGAGTTCTTAAAAAATGTGGTCCACTGGAGAAGGGAATGACAAACCACTTCAGTATTCTTGCCTTGAGAACCCCATGAACAGTATGAAAAGGCAAAAAGATAGGACAGTGAAAGATGAACTCCCCCGCTCAGTAGGTGCCCAATATGCTACTGGAGATCAGTGGAGTAATAACTATAGAAAGAATGAAGAGACAGAGCCAAAGCAAAAACAACACCCAGTAGTGGATGTGACTGGTGATGGAAGAAAGGTCCAATGCTGTAAAGAGAAATATTGCATAGGAACCTGGAATGTTAGGTCCACAAATCAGGGCAAATTGGAAATGTTAAAATAGGAGATGGCAAGGGTGAATGTGGACATTTTAGGAATCAGTGAACTAAAATGGACTGGGATGGGTGAATAGAACTCAGATGATCATTATATCTACTACTGTGGGCAAGAATCCCTTAGAAGAAATGGAGTCCTCATCATAGTAAACAAGAGAGTCTGAAATGCAGTACTTGAATGCAATCTCAAAAACAACAGAATGATCTCTGTTCATTTCCAAGGCAAACCATTCAGTATCACGGTAATCCAAGTCTATGACCTGACCAGTAACACTGAAGAACCTGAAGTTGAATGGTCCTATGACAACCTACAAGATCTTCTAGAACTAGAACGCCCCATAAAATGTCATTTTCACTATAGGGGACTGGAATGCAAAAGTAGGAAGTCAAGAAACACCTGGAATAACAGGCAAATTTGGCCTTGGAGTACAGAATGAAGCAGGGCCAAGACTAATAGAGTTTTGCTAAGAGAACGCACTGGTCATTGAAAAGCCCACTTGCAACAAAACAAGAGAAGACACAACACATGGACATCACCAGATGGTCAAAATCGAAGTCAGACTGATTATATTCTTTGCAGCCAAAGATGAAGAAACTCTATACAGACAGCGAAAACAAGACTAGGATCTGACTGTAGCTCAGATCATGAACTCCTTATTGCCAAATCAGACTTAAATTGAAGAAAGTAGGGAAAACCACTAGACCATGCAGGTATAACCTAAATCAAATCCCTTACATGTATACAGTGGAAGTGAGAAATAGATTAAAGGACTAGATCTGGTAGAATGCATGATGAACTATGGACAGAAGTTCGTGACGTTGTACAGGAGACAGGAATCAAGACCATCCCCAAGATGACAGACAATGAGATGGTTGGATGGCATCACCGACTCAATGGACATGAGTTTGGGTAAACTCCAGGAGTTGGTGCTGCCGGCGCGCAACAGTCAATGGGGTCACAAAGCGTCAGACACGACTGAATGACTGACCTGAACTGAACAAAGATCCAAATCTTAGGAAGGAAATGGGCCCAAGCTTACAGTAGGGTGCTGGGAGCCAGAAGTTGGACTCAGTCAGCCTGCTCCCTGCTCTTTATCTCTTTTCCTAAAGAATCTAAATTAAATCAGGAATTCCCCAAAGCACTTCTGCTGTCACCTTGGGCTACAGGAAGCCCTGCCATGAAACTGATAACAGTGTTACAGGGGATTGGATTAATGGCTAGTTTCTGGGCACCATTTTGTCTAGATCAACACCACTGTCAGCACTGCAGAATTCACTCTAGTCACACTTTTTTTTTTTTTTTTTACTTAATACATGAAGGCTTTTTGGAAAAAACTTAAACTAAGATATAGTGTACATACATCCTCTTTATAAAGTGTACAATTCTTTAAGTTTAGTCAGGCAGCCGACAGTACCATCAGGATATAGTATATATATTCCCATCATCCCCAAATATCCATGGCGTCCCTTTGTAGTCAAGCCTTTACCCTTGCCCCTAGGGTACAACACTGATCTATATTCCTGTAGTTTATTTTTTCCAGAATGTCATATAAATTTGTACATCATAAAAAAAAAAAAAAAGACCATCCCCAAGAAAAGAAATGCAAAAAAGCAAAATGTCTGTCTGAGGAGGCTTTACAAATGGCTGTGAAAAGAAGAGATGCGAAAAGCAAAGCAGAAAAGGAAAGATACCAAACAAAGCAGAAAATGAGAGATACCAAGGGAACATTTCATGTAAAGAGGGGCTTAGTAAAGGAGAATAATGGTATGGATCTAACAGAAGCAGAAGATATTAAGAAGAGGTGGCAAGAATACACAGAGGAACTGTACAAAAGAAATCTTCATGACCCAGATAATCACGATGGTGTTATCCATCACCTAGAGCCAGACATTTGGGAATGTGAAGTCAGGTGAGCCTTAGGAATCATCACTATGAACAGAGCTAGTGGAGGTGATGGAATTCCATTTGAGATATTTCAAATCCTAAAAGATGATGCTGTGAAAGTGCTGCACTCAATATGTCAGCAAATTTGGAAAACTCAGCAGTGGCCAGAGGAATGGAAAATTTCAGTTTTTATTCCAGTCCCCCAAAAAAGGCAATGCCAAAGAATGTTCAAACTACCACACAGTTGCACTCATCTCACACGCTAGTAAAGTAATGCTCAAAATTCTCCAAGCCAGGCTTCAGTAATACATGAACTGTGAACTTCCAGATGTTCAAGCTTGTTTCAGAAAAGGCAGAGGAACCAAAGATCAAATTGCCAACATCTGCTGGATCATGGAAAAAGCAAGAGAGTTCCAGAAAAACATCTATTTCTGCTTCACTGACTATGCCAAAGCCTTTGACTGTGTGGATCACAATAAACTGTGGAAAATTCTGTAAGAGACGGGAATACCAGACCACCTGACTTGCCTCTTGAGAAACCTGTATGCAGGTCAGGAAGCAACAGTTAGAACTGGACATGGAACAAGAGACTGGTTCCAAATAGGAAAAGGAGTATGTCAAGGCTGTATATTGTCACCCCGCTTATTTAACTTATATGCAGAGTACACCATGAGAAATGCTGGGCTGGATGAAGCACAAGCTGGAATTAAGATGGCCAGGAGAAATATCAATAACCTCAGATATGCAGATGACAACACTGTTATGCCAGAAAGTGAAGAAGAACTTAAGAGCCTCTTGATGAAAGTGAAAAAAGAGAGTGAAAAAGTTGACTTAAAGCTCAACATTCAGAAAACTTAGATCATGGCATCCGGCGTGGCAAATATATGGGGAAACAGTGGCAGACTTTCTTTTTTGGGGTTCCAAAATCACTGCAGATTGTGACTGCAGCCATGAAATTAAAAGCCGCTTACTCCTTGGAAGGATAGTTATGACCAACTTAGCCAGCATATTAAAAAGCTGAGACATTACTTTGCCAACAAAGGTCTGTCTAGTCAAGGCTATGGTTTTCCCAGTAATCATGTATGGATGTGAGGGTTGGACTATGAAGAAAGCTGAGCACGGAAGAATTGATGCTTTTGAACTGTCATGTTGGAGAAGACTCTTTAGAGTCCCTTGGACTTCAAAGAGATCCAACCAGTCCATCCTGAAGGAAATCAGCCCTGAATATTCATTAGAAGGACTGATGTTGAAGCTGAAACTCCAATTCTTTGGCCACCTGATACAAAGATGCTGACTCATTTGAAAAGACCCTGATGCTGGGAAAGATTGAAGGTGGGAGGAGAAGGGGATGGCAGAGGATAAGATGGGATGGCATCACTGACTTGATGGATATGAGTTTGAGTAATCTCTGGGAGTTGGTGATGGACAGGGTGGCTTGGTGTGCTGCGATCCATGGGGTCGCAAACAGTCAGACACGACTGAGTGACTGAACTGAACTGAACACCAACTATGACCTGTCTATTTAGTACTTCAGGCTTCCACAGGAGGTGCCAGTGCTAAAGAACCTGCCTGCCAATGCAGGAGACATGAGAGATAGGAGTTCAATCCCTGGGTCTAGAAGAATCCCTGGAGGAGGGTGTGGCAACCCACTTCAGTACTCTTTCTTGGAAAATCCCATAGACAGAGTAGCCTGGCGCTCTACAGTCCATGGTGTTGCAAAGGGTCAGATACAACTAGGCTAAAGCAACTTAGCATTCACTCACTTAGATGTCAAAGGGGGAGGGTGGAGCATGGCGTGGGGGTACTTGGTAGGTAGGTATAGGTTTAGGACTCAGTGCATTGGGGTTCCATGGACCAGAAGGGAAATCTCTGGGTATATTTTCCATACAGGCATGTGGGTGGATTTCTCTGCTGAGCTAGCCTCTCTAATAACATTTGAAATTTCTCATCTGCCTGATTCCCAGTATCTCTCTCCCTCCAGATATAGAGCTCCCACCTTAATACTATGGGTGTTGCTGGGGAAAATTTGATTTCTCCAATCCTCACATCCAACTGGGGAGCTGGTTTATCAGTCACTACTTCCTTTTCCTGCAGCTGCCTCTGCTGGATAAATCATTTCCATTCAGTGCTTCCTCAAGGGAAGGACAGTGCTGGGAATGTTTCTCTTAGTGGCTCTGTTGTGACCAATTTCACACTTTTCTTTTCTTTAAATGGTGTATTGGAGTCTTCCTTTGGGAAGGCTGGATCTCTGCAGCTTCTCACTCATGGAAGTGTGCCTGCAAGGGACAGCACTGCCCAAGTTTTGCCTGATCGTGGCAAGAGGAGTCTGGGGGTGACACTGGCTCCACCCATTCTGCAGCTCTTACAGACACTTGTTCATATCCTATTGGCTGCACAAGGTTAGTGAGATTCTTCTTTGGTTTCTTGGTAAAGACCTAGGTCTAAAAACATCCACAAGGTGCCTTTGTTTATATATGGATATCTAATTCATTGATTAAAAAGCAAGATAGAAAGGAAGACCATCTTAAATAACCATGTTGCTGACAGCATTCCTGCCTTCATATTTCAGATAGCAATAGGCACCTCAGTGGATCTCTCCTGGAAGTCTGGTATAACTGGTGATGTCTTCCAAGTGTTTAAAGGCAGATTTTTTTTTTAATTCTTTTTGTTTCCATAATGCTTTGTCCATATCTGCAATTTTTAATGCAACATTGTAAATTGCTCTCTGATTCTTCTATGCGTTCTTAAATGATTTTGTTCACTGTTCCTAATATAGTACTTGAGTCAAACAGACTAAATATTTATTGAAGAATTAATAAAGAATTCTAAGAGACATTATGAACATCCTATGATGTATGCTATCCTTTCATGGAAATACATATTACATTTCAGGGAAGAAAAGTTATCTGTGACTAAAGATATCCATAAGTAAGTGTTAGTCACTCAGTCGTGCCCAACTCTTTGCGACCCCATGGACTGCAGCCCACCAGGCTCCTCTGTCCATGAGATTTTCCAGGCAAGGATACTGGAGTGAGTTGTCATTTCCTTCTCCAGAAAGATATCCATAGACGACCAGAACTCAACCAAAACTGGTCAAGTATGTTTTTGAGGAGTATTGTTCTTCTAAGGACCCAGGATATTACACTCATCAGAGAACAGAGGGGAATATATTTTCCAAATTTGTCTGTAACAATTAAATGAGTGAAACTTTTCTTAGGAAACAGCAAAAATTCACAATCTAAGGCACAGTATAGGAGGATAATTTTCCAAATGGGCTTCCCAGGTGGCACTATGGGTAAAGAACCTGACTGCCAATGCAGGAGATGTAAGAGATGTGGGTTTGATCCCTTGGTCAGGAAGCTCCCCTGGAGGATGGCATGGCAATCCACTCCAGTATTCTTGCCTGGAGAATCCCATGGAGAGAGGAGCCTGGTGAGCTACAGTCCATAGGGTTGCACAAAGTTGGACACAATTGAAGTGACTTAGCATGTACTCAACTTAATAGCCTCTAAAATGAGTAGGATTATTCAGCCACCCAGATTGAAAACAGATTAGTACTTAAACTATTGATTTGTAAATTTGTAAGTATAACTGCAGGTGGAAACTTGAAACACAGGTACCTTATACATATAGTGCATGTGAATTGCTAGTTTTTAGATTACTTTTTGTTCACTTTTATTGTCTTTCTATAGATCCCTCATAACCATAAAATCTATAGAAATATATATTATGTACTTTACTATGACTTTCAATTAATTTTACAAAATATAGCTATGAGTGTTGGAAAATTGTATTATCGGATGGATGCTAATTGAAGAGTGATATCATCAGATAAGCAAGATGATCATTTCTGGGGATACGAGTCAACCAATTTCCCTAGCTACTCTTTGCCTGAATAGTAGGACATCCCCTGAAGGGGTCCTCTTAGTACTCTCTTATCCTGTGATCAAAATTGATGGAAAGCTACAACTATCTACATATGGGCAGAATTTCTAACAGCCCCAATTCTTCAGGAATGAAATCTTGGGTTATTTTACCAGGCAAGGGACCATGACCAACTATGGTTCTTGTTGCAGGTGAAGGAGACAATAAGAGGGGTAGAAAAATGAGGATGTTATAAATCAGCTATGACCATGTAACTGGCTGTAGAAACAAGGGTTATAATAGCTATGAGTATTTCTTCTTTATTTTGGTATGAATATATTTGAAAAAGATTACATTTTTTAATTTTCCCATTTCTCTACTAATATGGGATGTGTTAAAAGTAGTTAAACTTTATGTCTCTGTAATTAAGTTACATGCTACTTAAGAGTCTCAGAAGAGGAGTGAACACCTCTCAAAGGTGAATAAAGTGACCTAGGTAAGTTTGTCTACTCTGGAGAAAGGGTTCATGTACTTTGCTAGAGATAAATATGTGTTGTTAAGCTTTTATTTGGGATATAAACATAAAAAGGAATGTACTGATGTTGATTTGAAGGGTAGACTGTGCTTGGTCTGAATGTCAAAAGAATACTTTTTCATATTAAGGTTGGCAGTAAGAAAAACTTGGAAGCTAAAAATGAAACAGCAGCTAGCCTACCTGAATGTTGGTGTAGGCTACCATTCCTGCTGCCCCTTCTGTGTGCTGTTAACAATATGTTGACTTGCCTTGGTAGGTTGAGAGAGTTGTTAGACATGCAGTCCCTCTGCTGCTGCTGCTGCTAAGTTGCTTCAGTGGTGTCCAGCTCTGTGTGACCCCATAGACGACAGCCCACCAGGCTCCTCTGTCCCTGGGATTCTCCGGGCAGGAATACTGGAGTCGGTTGCCATTTCCTTCTCCATGCAGTCCCTCTAGGTCCCACTGTATCTCACATTCTTTCAGCTTGAGTCCTGAGCCAAATGTATGTGGAGCACTGTGGCAAAGCACATCCGTTTCTTCTGTAAGTCAATTCAGTTGTTAACTGTGGTGATGGATTGGGTTTCCACTTTTGTTCTCATTGAATTTCACTTATCCACCAGTTTCTCCAAGCTCTCCTCTTCATTCCTGTTATCTTTTTCACATGGTGAGTCTGGATACCTGCAGATTCTTCATGCCTAACACTAAATGCAGAGGCGACATACTTTCACAGATTTCCACGTCAGATCCTACAATTTTATTGTCCATTTCCTGTAAGAAATCTTATTCCATATTGACTATTATGGTTTGGCTTCCCATATCAAACTCCAACTGATGGTTTCAGTTTTTATATTAAAAGTCATTTAATATATAATCTGTATCAGGGGACCACATGAAATTAGAAAGGGCCTTTATACTCCTTGGTTTGTGGCTAAGAGTTAAATATACAAGTGTATGTTTTGCCTCACTTTTTAGGATATGATTGAAATAGGTGTATTATCTCATGTGCAAATTATCTTTTTTTTTTTTTACATTTTCATCAAAGTGATTTACTTTCTAGGAAAAAAAATACTTATAAATAATTTGCATCAGACACCTTTTTCAAGAAAATGAACTGAATGATGCAGAGTAGCTAGAACTATCTTCTGTGCTGGGACTTAGGGATCTGAGAGCACCTTTCACTATCTTAGTACCCAGGATTGATGCAGTTAATCCCTTTACCTGAGTTGTGCTTCTCTTCCTCCCTCACCATACTACCAAACCATAGGTATGACCATCAATAACTTTTTATAGTATAATTTATTTTTGAAAAATTGCCAGAAATAATTATTAATTCCAGACCATGAACTAGGTGCTAGAATCTCCATGGCTTATCATCACTACATTGAACAAGGTAAGGTCAGATGCCCATCTTGCTACTCCGTTACTCTCCACTAAACAGATAATGTGGAAAATTCTGCTTAAAAAGCCTTATTTTTCAAAAGGAATTGCTGATTAAAGAATGTCCATTAAATACATTAGACTATTGACCTTAACAAAAAGATCTAAGGTTGACAGACTACCTCTAAGCAGTTAGGCTTAATGGTCTCTGTCTACAAAGTCCTGTGATATAGCTTTCATTCATATCTACACAAGCTGTGTAGTTTAAAATCTGCTAAGAATGCTCAAACTACCACACAATTGCACTCATCTCACACGCTAGGAAAGTAATGCTCAAAATTCTCCAAGCCAGACTTCAGCAATACGTGAACCATGAACTTCCAGATGTTCAAGCTGGTTTTAGAAAAGGCAGAGGAACCAGAGACCAAATTGCCAACACCTGCTGGACCATCGAAAAAGCAAGAGAGTTCCAGAAAAGCATCTATTTCTGCTTTATTGACTATGCCAAAGCCTTTGACTATGAGGATCACAATAAACTATGGAAAATTCTTCAAAAGTTGGGAATACCAGACCACCTGACCTGCCTTTTGAGAAACCTATATGCAGTTAGAACTGGACATGGAACAACAGACTGGTTCCAAATAGGAAAAGGAGTACATCAAGGCTGTATACTGTCACCCTGCTTATTTAACTTCTATGCAGAGTACATCATGAGAAACGCTGGGCTGGAAGAAGCACAAGCTGGAATCAAAATTGCCAGGAGAAATATCAGTAACCTCAGATATGCATATGACACCATCCTTATGGCAGAAAGTGAAGAGGAACTAAAAAGCTTCTTGATGAAAGTGAAAGAGGAGAGTGAAAAAGTTGGCTTAAAGCTCAACATTCAGAAAATGAAGATCATGGCATCTCGTGCCATCACTTCATGGGAAATAGATGGGAAAACAGTGGAAACAGTATCAGACTTCATTTTTGGGGGCTCCAAAATCACTGCAGATGGTGAATGCAGCCATGAAATTAAAAGACACTCATTGGAAGGAAAGTTATGACCAACCTAGATAGCATATTCAAAAGCAGAGACATTACTTAGTCAACAAAGGTCTGTCTAGTCAAGGCTATGGTTTTTCCTGTGGTCATGTATGGATGTGAGAGTTGGACTGTGAAGAAAGCTGAACACCGAAGAATTGATGCTTTTGAACTGTGGTGTTGGAGAAGACTCTAGAGAGTCCCTTGGACTGCAAGGAGATCCAACCAGTCCATCCTAAAGGAGATCAGTCCTGGGTGTTCTTTGGAAGGACTGATGCTAAAGCTGAAACTCCAATACTTTGACCACCTCATGCGAAGAGTTGACTCATTGGAAAAGACTCTGATGCTGGGAGGGATTGGGGGCAGGAGGAAAAGGGGATGACAGAGGATGAGAGGGCTGGATGGCATCACCGACTCGATGAACGTGAGTCTGAGTGAACTCTGGGATTTGGTGATGGACAGGGAAGTCTGGCGTGCTGCAATTCATGGGGTCACAAAGAGTTGGACACGACTGAGAAACTGAACTGAACTGCAGGTATCCTAACTACATTAGTTGTTTTTGTGGGTACGTTTAGCAATATTTTATTTTATTTTTTAATTAATTTTATTGGAGTATAAGTTGCTTTACAATGTTGTGTTAGTTTCTACTGTACAGCAAAGTGAATAAGCTATACACACATAAATCCCTTCTTTTTTGGATTTCCTTCCCATTTAGGTTACCACAGAGCACTGAATTCCCTTAGCAATACAGTAGATTCTCATTAGTTATTTATTTTATACATAGTAGTGTATATATGTCAATCCCAACCTCTCAGTTCGTCCCACACACTCCTCCTTACCCTGGTGTCTACATTTTATTCTATACATCTGTCTCTATTTCTGCTTTCCAAATAAGATCTATACCATTTTTCTAGATTCCACATATATACATTAATATATGATATTTGTTTTTCTCTTTCTGACTTATTTCACTTTGTAGACACATGGATGGACCTAGAGACTGTCAAACAAATGACCTAATACTGTTTCCTTTCATTGCTGAAAAATATTCCATTGTATATATGTACCATAACTTTTTAATCCATTCCTCTGTTGATAGACATTTAAGTTGCTTTCATGTCCTGGCTATTATAAATAGTGCTGCAATGCATATTCCAGTACATGTGTCTTTTTGAATTATGTTTTTCTTTGGGTATATGCCCAGGAGTGGGATTGCTGGGTCATATGGTAGTTCTAGTTTTAGTTTTTTAAGGAACCTCCATATTGTTGTGTGTGTGTGTGTGTGCTTAGTTACTCAGTCATGTCTGACTTTGTGACTCCATGGACTGTAGCCCACCAGGCACTGCTGTCCGTGGGGATTCTCCAAGCAAGAATACTGGAGGGGGTTGCCATGCCCTCCTCCAGGGGATCTTCCCAACCCAGGGATTAAATTCAGGTCCCCTGCATTGGAGGCAGATACCATCTGAGCCACCTAGGACACCCAAGCATACTAGAGTGGGTAGCCTATCCCTTCTCCAGGATATCTTCCTGACCCAGGAGTCAAACCTGCATTGTAAGTAGATTCTTTACCAGCTGAGCTACCTGGGAAGCCCATTGGTCTCCACAATTATTGTATTAATTTACAATCTGACAAACACTGGAGGAGGGTTCTCTTTCTCCAAGCCCTCTCTAGCACTTATTGTTTGTAGATTTTTATAACGGTGGCCATTCTCATGTGTGTGAGGTGATACCTCAATGAAGTTTTGATTTGCATTTCTTTAGTAATTAATGATGTCGAGCACCTTTTTATGTGTTTGTTTGCCATCTATACGTCTTCTTCGGAGAAATGTCTATTTAGGTCTTCCATCCTTTTTTTTTGATTGTATTGTTTTTTTTAGATTGAGCTGATTGCAATAATATGCAATAAGCTGATTGCATATTTTGGGGATAAATCCTTTGTCACTTGCTTTGTTTGCAAATACTTCCTCTCATTCTGAGGGTTGTCTTTTCATCTTATATATGGTCTCCTTCACTATGTAAAAGGTTTCAAGTTTAATTAGTTTCAATTTGTTAATTGTCTCACAAATGATCTTTTTAATAGCAATATTTAACACAAGCATATATATTTATTTACTATGATCCTAAAATGTTATGAAATTATGAAGCATGGGAAGATTTTACTTTTTTCCTTTTGGAGAATGTTACTAAGTGAATTTCTTGAAGATAGCTGATGTACAATATTACATGTTATAGGAATACAATATAGTGATAATTTTTAAAGATTATATTCCACCTATAGTTACTGTAAAATACTGGCTATATTCCTTGTGCTGTATAACATATCATTGTAGCTTATTTTATACCAAATAATTTGTACTTCTTAATCTCTTAAACTTATAATGCCCCCTCCTTCCTTCTCCCTACTGGTAACTACTACTTCTCTACATGTGAGACTGCTTCATCATGTGTATTATTTTGTTGTATTTTTGTCAGATTTCACATATAAATGATATCATAGAGTATTTATGTTTCTCTGACTTATTTCACTTAACATAATACCCTCTAAGTCCATTCATATTGTTGAAAATGGGAAAATATTTTTTATGACTTAGTATATCATTGTGTGTGTGTATATACATCTTTATTATCCATTTGTCTGTTGATGGACGCTTAGGTTGCTTCCATATCTTGGTAATTGTAAGCAATGTTGCTATGAACATCAGTGTGCATGTACCTTTTTGAACTAGTATATCTGTTTTCAATTTATCCTCAGGAATGAAATTTAGGGGTCATATAGTAGTTCTATTTTTAGCTTTTTGAGAAACCTCCATACTGTTTTCCACAGCGACAACCAATTTACATTCCCATCAGCAGTGCAAGAGGATTCCCTTTTCCTCACATTCTCACCAACACTTGCTATATGTATTTTTTGGTGATAGCCATTCTGATAGGTATGATGTGAAAATCTCATTGTGGTTTTGATTTTCATTTCCCTCTTGGTTGTTGGTGATGTTTAGCGTCTTTTTGTGTGCCTGTTGACAGTCTGTCTAGTGTCTTTAGAGAAAAGTCAGTTCAGGGCTTCTGCCCATTTTTTATTTTTTTGATGAATTATATGAGCTGTTTATATACTTTTGGTAATAACTCTTTATTGGTCACATAATATGCATATATTTTCTTATTCAGTAGGTTGCCTTTTTGTTGATGATTTTCCCTTGCTATGCAAAAGATATAAGTTTAATTATGTCCCATTTGTTTACTATTGCTTTTGCTTCCTTTGTTCTAGGAAAAATTTCCCCCCAAATTCTCCTGTGATTTATGAGAAAGATTGTGCTGCCTTATTTTCCTCTAGGAGTTTTATAGTATCTGGTCTGGCATTTAGGTTTTTAATCCATTTGGAGTGTATTTTTGTATGTGATGTTAGAGACTGTTCTAATTTCATCATGTGTAGCTGTCCAGCTTTCCCAGCACCACTTATTGAAGAGACTATTTTGCTTCCATTGTACATTCTTGACTCCTTTGTCATAGACAACTTGACTCAGTGTGGGGGTG
This sequence comes from Bos javanicus, assembly GCF_032452875.1. Lineage (NCBI taxonomy): Eukaryota > Metazoa > Chordata > Mammalia > Artiodactyla > Bovidae > Bos > Bos javanicus. The sequence continues at coordinate 4,960,127 of NC_083893.1, read as the reverse complement.
TATTTCTGGGGAGTCTACTGTGTTTCATTGGCCTGTGTGTCTCTGTGCCAGTATCATACTGCTTCGATTACTGTAGCTTTACAGTATATTCTGAAGTCACAGTGTGATTCCTTCAGCTCTGTCCCTTCTCAAGATTGTTTTGGATATTGGACATCTTTTGGTTTACCTACAAGCCTTAAAATTATTCTAGTTCTGTGAAAAATGTCATTGGTATTTTGATAGGGATTGCATTGAATCTGTAGTCTTGGGTTGTTGGCTTGGGTCACACAATGATTTTTTTTTCCCTGTACCAAAAAGTCTCTATTCATTGTATTTTCCCAGGGAAAAACAGGGAGAGGATAAAGGGTCAGTATGTGTGTTACAAAATGATACTAAATGGGAAAGGATGTGCCTTGGTACAGTAAAACCAACCATCAAATTAACTTTCCCCCCAAAGGGATCGCCAAGCCCAAAGGTGCTCAGTCTCCAGCAGTTCAGGAATGAAGGGAAGAAATAAGGGAAAGAACAAGTAGATACAATCTTTCTTACCTTCTCTCTCATCACATAAATTCAAAATTTCACACAAGCTTTGGTTCCTAGCAGTAAACACAGAGTTATATTTTTCCATCTCATGTTTAAACAGTCTTGTGGCCACTTTGACATAAGTTTCTTGCACACCCATTAAAGTTCTTGAGTGACTTGGATACACATTCATCCTTCCTTGATTGGTCTCCCAACCCTACTTTCTACATGGAAAGCCCCTCAGTGCTTCTCTCTACCCTAGGGTTAGAGATTAAAGTAGATTTTAATCTATCTAAAGACAGAAGTCTGTCTGACATGAATCATATTAAGGAAAGGTCTTGACTCAGGAGATTGGGAACAAGAGATGGAGAGTTCATAATTTTTCAGGACTTTGATACAAATCATTTTAAGAATTGCAGACACCTTGCAAATTAAATGTATAAGTATATGGGCCATATTTTAGGATTGTAGAGAAGGGGGAACTAGAAGAGGGAATAGGAATCTAGTTTTTAAGATGGAAGATCTTGTTCAAAATTAGAAATAAAACAAGGGGAGCACAAAAGAAAGTGTGGTTCAAGACTCCTCATTTCAGGAAGAGTGGCCCCCATGCTTATCTTTCAGATCTCTTTGCCTGGTGCAGGAACTTTGTCAAAGATGCTTTGGTTACTTTTATCAATATAAAAAATAGTTTATTAAAAAAAAAAAAACTAAAGAATATGGAGAAGAGGAACACATTATATTTACACAAACTAGGCTACCTAGGAATCACCAGATTAATTACTCGTGAAATCCTACAAAGCCCAGATAAATCCAGTAACTGGAGGCAGGTAGCAATGGGAGACAAGAACCTAAGATCAGACACACATCACGCAATGGATGTGTTCTATTGCATTTGCCCCATTAAAACACAGTGAGGGAGGTTTTCAGTGACCTCACAGCATGTTAAAACAAACCAACAAAACCACACTTTTCTCCTTTAGCCACCAAGACACTAATGACTGCTGTAACAGGGCAGGACACTAGCTCTGGAAACCACAAAGAAGCCACCACTAATGGACTCTCTGAAAGCCAAGGAGGAAAAGCCCGTAATTGGTAAAGGTTAACTATTTTGTCCTTGATTTATATATCCATCCCTGGATAGCTCAAGATGGGTATAGAGCCATCATTCTTAAAACCTATACTTACCAACACACTTTTTTTTTTTTTTAACAAAAACACGCATACACATTGTTGTACATGGCAGGCCTAGCCCAATCCAGTGAAGGATTGATTTGGTATATAAAGTGAATCCTGTGCCTTGGAATTGGAGGTCTGGTACAGGAATACTCTATCACACATACAGGTGACCTTTGCCAAATCTTGGCTTCACCTCTCTGCACATTTTACCTGGTCCAGCCTCTCCTAACCTCTTTGCAGCTCCTTTACCTGTTAAGACCAATTTCCAGTCTTTCAGTAGGAGACGAAGTCATGGGGAAACCCAGTTAAATTCTAGTCTCTCATAAAACATTAAATATGAAGGGGTTTCAAGAGGACATTATGGCAGGAAAGCCAACTCTTATTGACAAAAATGAGGTAGCTCATTGCCGGGATTCTCCAGGCAAGAACACTGGAGTGAGTTGCCATTTCCAACTTCATTAAGAGGTTCTATATTTTCTCTTTGCTTTCTGTCATAAGGGTGGTGCTCTGCATACCTGAGGTCATTGATATTTCTCCCAACAATCTTGATTCCAGCTTAAGCTTCATCCAGTCCAGCATTTCACATGAAGTACTCTGCATATAAATTAAATAAGCAGTATGACAGTATAGAGCCTTGATGTACTCCTTTCTCAATTTTGAACCAGTTTGTTGTTCCATGACTGGTTCTGTTACTTGTTGACCTGCATACATGTACTTCTTGACTTGTTTCACATGAGGTAGGTAAGGTGGTCTGGTATTTCTATCACTTTAAGAATTTTCCACAGAGTGTTGTGGTCCACACAGTCAAAGGCTTTAGCATAGTCAATGAAGCTGAAGTGGATGTTTTTCTGGAATTCCCTTGCTCTTTCTATGATCTAGCAGATGTTGGAAATTTGATCTCTGGTTCCTCTGCCTTTTCTAAATCTAGCTTGCACATCTGGAAATTCTGAGTTTATGTATTTTTGAAGCCTAGCTTGAAGGATTTTGAGCCTTTCACATTGCTAGCATGTGAAACAAGTGCAATTGTGTGGTAGTTTTAAATTATTTGGCATTGACCTTCTTTGAGATTGAAATGACAACTGACCTTTTCCATTCCTGTAGCTACTGCAGGAGTTTCCCAAATTTGCTGGCATATTGAGTGCAACACTTTAACAGCATCATCTTTAAGATTTGAAATAACTCAGCTGGAATTCCATCACTTCCACTAGTTTTGTTCATAGTAATGCTTCCTAAGGCCCACTTGACTTCACATTCCAGGATGCCTGTCTCTAGGTGAGTGATCACACCATTGTGGTTATCTGGTCATTAAGACCTTTTTTTTGTGCAATTCTGTGTATTCTTGGCACCTTTTTAAACATCTTCTGCTTCTGTTAGGTCGATACTGTTTCTGTCCTTTATTGAGCCCATCTTTGAATGAAGTATTCTCTTCATAAGTCTAATTTTATTGAAGAGCTCTTACCTCCTACTTTTGGGTTCTGAATACATGAAATGTATTTCTAATTTAAGATGCCATTATATGGTCTTTTAAAATGTTTAAAATTATATTTATTTTTTCTTAGATTTAAAGTAATAATATGGTTATATTTATGGCACATATATTAGCAGTCCTTATTTTAATATTATCATAAATATTACCATTTTAAAAAGTCTTCTAGAACAAAAATTACCTGATAATTGCAGACATTGTCATGCAGGCAGAAAGCACTCGAAATTTATAAATTATTCTATGTGCACAGTGAATGTGGTCTAAAGGTTCATTATATTGAGAAATATTAATAATAACACTTCAGACTATTCTAAACAGACAGGTATGTGCCATTTAACTCAGATTTTAGATGTATTTGTGAATTTGTCTTTATTATTTACTTGAATCAATCATCAACCAAGTTTTTTGAATGTGTACAATACACCTGGTATTTCACTTCCTTCTGGGATTACAGCAATGACTTGAAGCTGATAGCCTTTGCTGTTATGAACCTTGCAACTTAATATAATAATTCCATTTTGAGAAAAAAGGTACCATCATTTGTTGGCATAAAAAATACTAGCCCACAGACTTACATGTTTGCCTTCCATCTTTCCTTTGCCCTAAAGCATGTATCTACATTTATAGGCCAACTGAACTCTGTATATTTACAATGGATTCTCCTTTTCTCAACTACTATTAATATAAGTACAGCTATATGTCTCACACATGTAATATGACTTACAAAATATATTTGTCACATATCAGGATATTTGTGCCATTTCTAAATACCTGTGTCATAGAATAAAGGTCCATCTTCCTAAAGCCTTAATTTTAACTAGTAGTCAAAGTTTAAAAATTTATAGTTGGAGAAGCATGTAGAATTCACAGTAATATTTAAAATACACTTCAAAGATATAAATTTAAGTAACATGCTTTTATAAAACCAAAGCACAAAAGATAATCCTCTGAAGCTTTCTAAAATGTAAAATTATAGAGTATTTATATCTGTACAAAAAAGATCTTCATGACCCAGATAATCATGATGGTGTGATCAATGTGACTTGACTTCACATTCCAGGATGATCATATCCTGGAATGTGAAGTCAAGTGGGCCTTAGAAAGCATCACTACGAATAAAGCTAGTGGAGGTGATGGAATTCCAGTTGAGCTATTTCAAATCCTGGAGGATGATGCTGTGAAAGTGCTGCACTCAATATGCCAGCAAATTTGGAAAACTCAGCAGTGGCCACAGGACTGGAAAAGGTCAGTTTTCATTTCAATCCCAAAGAAAGGCAATGCCAAAGAATGCTCAAACTACCTCACAGTTGCACTCATCTCACACGCTAGTAAAGGAATGCTCAAAATTCTCCAAGCCAGGCTTCGGCAATATGTGAACCATGAACGTCCTGATGTTCAAGCTGGTTTTAGAAAAGGCAGAGGAACCAGTGACCAAATTGCCAACATCTGCTGGATCATTGAAAAAGCAGGAGAGTTCCAGAAAAACATCTATTTCTGTTTTATTGACTATGCCAAAGCCTTTGACTGTGTGGATCACAATAAACTGGAAAATTCTGAAGAGATGGGAATACCAGACCACCTGATCTGCCTCTTGAGAAATTATATGCAGGTCAGGAAGCAAGAGTTAGAAATGGACATGGAACAACAGACTGGTTCCAAATAGGAAAAGGAGTACGTCAAGACTGTATATTGTCACCCCGCTTATTTAACTTATATGCAGAGTACATCATGAGAAACGCTGGGCTGGAAGAAGCATAAGCTGGAATCAAGATTGCCGGGAGAAATATCAATAACCTCAGATATGCAGATGACACCACCCTTATGGCAGAAAGTGAAGAGGAACTAAAAAGCCTCTTGATGAAGGTGAAAGTGGAGAGTGAAAAGGTTGGCTTAAAACTCAACATTCAGAAAATGAAGATCATGGCATCTGGTCCCATCACTTCATGGGAAATAGATGGGGAAACAGTGGAAACAGTGTTAGACTTTATTTTTTGGGGCTCCAAAATCACTGAAGATGGTGACTGCAGCCATGAAATTAAAAGACGCTTACTCCTTGGAAGGAAAGTTATGACCAACCTAGATAGCATATTCAAAAGCAGAGACGTTACTTTGCCAACAAAGGTCCATCTAGTCAAGGCTATGGTTTTTCCAGTGGTCATGTATGGATGTGAGAGTTGGACGTAAGGAAAGCTGAGTGCCGAAGAATTGATGCTTTTGAACTGTGGTGTTGGAGAAGACTGAGAGTCCCTTGGACTGCAAGGAGATCCAACCAGTCCGTTCTGAAGGAGATCGGCCCTAGGATTTCTTTGGAAGGAATGATGCTAAAGCTGAAACTCCAGTACTTTAGCCACCTCATGCAAAGAGTTGACTCATTGGGAAAGACTCTGATACTGGGAGGGATTGGGGGCAGGAGGAGAAGGGGACGACAGAGGATGAGATGGCTGGATGGCGTCACTGACTCGATGGATGTGAGTCTGAGTGAACTCCAGGAGTTGGTGATGGACAGGGAGGCCTGGGGTGCTGTGATTCATGGGGTCGCAAAGAGTCGGACACGATTGAGCGACTGAACTGAACTGACCTTCCTCTTTACAAGAAGCAGCTCCAGTTTTGAATGGAAGCATTAGCATTTCCTTGAAAGGCATGCTTACTGATTCTCTGAGAAGCGATGGCAAGAGAGACTTTTGGTCTTTACAGCTGCTGATTCTGGGGGCACAAGAAAGACTGTTTGATGCCTTAAAAAAGGCAGCCCCCTATTTAAAGGACTATCCGAGCTGTGCACTCCCCACTTCGGACTCTGATTAACAAGGACTACAGGCCTGGGAAAGCATAAGCAGAATTTCTGCCTTTCCTTGTTGGAAAGCATGCATGTACGCCATAAAGTTATCTATTCCCATTGCTGCCACCAGACATTTTCTGACTGAATGGGGGTGCCCCTAATTTTCGAATCAACGATGGGGCTTGATTTATGTAGAACCTTATAGGTCTACATGGAATAATTCATTTCTCCCTATGCCTTTAGTAATTAGTAGGTGGCATGCTAATGGATAGGTTCCTCCTTTAGTGAGTTTCGATGGGACGGGCCCCATGCAGTCTGAGTTATGGAAAGCACTGGCTGCTATGGCACCTGTGACTTTACATAGACCTTTAAATGAACAAAGATATATTGTACGGGCCTGTGTACATTCTCCCTATGCCTTTTTGTTGGCCAGAAATCAGAGTGATTTGGAAGTTTCTGAAGGAGAAACTGTTTACAATGTTATATGTGTGAATTGCTTTATATCAAATTGTGTTGATGGGAATGATTATAACAATTGTAAGGCTGTGATGATTTTAAAGCAACCACCATATTTGATGGTTCCTGTAAAATTAGAGGGACAATCGTTTGATGATTATGCATTGAAAGTTTTATATGAACTTACTGGCTTAATTTCTCGACCTAAGAGATTCATTGCAGCTCTGATTGTGGGAGTAACTGCCTTGATTGTCATAATTGCATCAGTTATGGTTTCTGCTGTTGCCCTATCAAAAGAAGTGCATACAGCCTAGTTTGTTGATCAGATGTCCAAAAATGACTCCATAGCTCTTACTACGCAGGAAATTATAGATAAGAAAATAGAAAATAAAGTCAATGCTTTAGAAGAAGCAGTTCTGCTTATGGGGCAAGAAATTACAAATTTAAAAATTAAATTGTCTTTAAGGTGCCATGCTGAATTTAAATGGATGTGCGTTACTCTTCTACAAGTGAATGAGTCCATGCACTCATGGGAACACATCAGAAATCATATTTTAGGCGTCTGGAATCATTCAGATTTTAGTATTGATATTTCTAAGTTACATCAGGATATTCAGAATATGAAGCAGGCAGAGTCTGAGTTTTCCTCTCAATGGCTTTCTAATTCCCTCTTTGAAAATCTGGAGGGGTATCTTTCCCATGGGTCCTTTTCTATAATAATGATTAATGCGGCCCTGTGCTTATGCCTGTTAGTTCTGATTTGTGTAATAGCCCCGTGCCTTTTCAGGACACTCAGCCAAAGTGTCTCTGCTCTATCTACTGAGTTTCATACCTATGCTCTAAAAAATAAAAAAGGGGGAGATGTCGGGAGCCATGTTACGCATTACTGACAAAATGGAGGCACGGTCCCCAGCCCCCTCTTTTCATTCTGCAGGCACGGATCCCGGGATGAAGGAGTTAGGCCTTGTAATTCTGACTTGTCTTTTCCTCTCCTTGGCTGAGTTGACTGAAAAGGAATATTAAGGTGCTTATTGTTCTTGAGAGGAGCATGAGAAGGCACAAAGCCTTCTGCAGCATTGCTCAGAAAATAATTCATAAAGTTAATCATTGACATTTGTTCAAGGACTTTTACAAAAGAGTGTTCCAGGATGAGCACATTGGCTATAACTTGAGGCCATGGGAGGGATTGCTATCTGAAGCTTATTTGTGAGGAAAATGTTTATGGCAAAGGAGTTTACTGAATTTAGGGCTTAGGAATAATTAAAATAGTTAGAAGTTAAAGATTTAAGGAACGTTGTAAAGTTAGCATATTTTACTATAGCTTATAGAAGTTAGGAATTTTAAGAGACACTATAGCTAGAAGCCTTTTTATATGAAACGAGTCGCCAGTCCAGGTTCGATGAACAATATTGGTTGCTTGAGGCTGGTGCACTGGGACGACTCAGAGGGATGGTATGGAGGGAGGGAGGAGGGTTCAGGATGGGGAACGTGTGTATACTTGTGGCGGATTCATGTTGATATATGGCAAAACCAATACAATATTGTAAAGTTAAAAAAAAAGAGAGATAGTGAGCTCAAGATGTTAGGGGCAAACAGGATTTAGGAAGATAAGCAGCAAACTGAGGAATGTAGCGTGAGTTACAATGTAATCACAAGTTAACTATAGGGCACATTAGAGGAGGTAGATAATAGATGATAAGGCTGATTCCAAGAGAATCACTGAAGCAGGAACTCTGTTTGAAAAGCAACAATGATTTATGGAGATAATAAATCTGGGAGATGGGGAACTGAAAATGTCAAACCTCTGGCCTAATGTCTTTGTAAAAGTATAAAAGAGAATCTTAAACTTGGAATAAACAGGCAGTTCATAGAAAACTGAGAGGCTGTCGCATTGGCTGACACCATCCATCTCTTCAGGTTGAATCCCTGGTTGCTGGAGTTGGACTCCAGCAGGCTGGAAGAGGCACAAGCTGGAATCCAGATTGCCAGGAGAAATATCAATAACCTCAGATATGCAGATGACACCACCCTTATGGCAGAAAGTGAAGAGGAACTAAAAAGGCTCTTGATAAAAGTGAAAGAGGAGAGTGAAAAAGTTGGCTTAAAGCTTAACATTCAGAAAACGAAGATCATGGCATCTGGTCCCATCACTTCATGGAAAATAGACGGGGAAACAGTGGAAACAGTATCAGACTTTATTTTGTGGGGGCTCCAAAATCACTGCAGATGGTGACTGCAGCCATGAAATTAAAAGACGCTTACTCCTTGGAAGGAAAGTTATGACCAACCTAGATAGCATATTCAAAGGCAGAGACTTTACTTTGCCAACAAAGGTCCGTCTAGTCAAGGCTATTGTTTTTCCAGTGGTCGTGTATGGATGTGAGAATTGGACTCACACATCCATACATGTGTGAAGAAAGCTGAACGCTAAAGAATTGATGCTTTTGAACTGTGGTGTTGGAGAAGACTCTTGAGAGTCCCTTGGACTGAAAGGAGATCCACCCAGTCCATCCTAAAGGAGATCAGTCCTGGGTGTTCTTTGGAAGGACTGATGCTAAAGCTGAAACTCCAATACATTGGCCACCTCATGCAAAGAATTAACTCATTGGAAAAGACTCTGATGCTGGGAGGGATTGGGGGCAGGAGGAGAAGGGGACGACAGAGGATGAGATGGCTGGATGGCATCACCGACTCGATGGACGTGAGTTTGAGTGAACCCTGAGAGTAGGCAGTGGACAGGGAGGCCTGCCATGCTGCAATTCATGGGGTCACAAAGAGTCGGACACGACTGAGTGACTGAAGTGAACTGAAAGGTGCCTTTACAAGCTAACTGTTTAAAACCAAACCCTTAGAACAATCACTCCCATAGGACATATGTACTAAGTCCCTCTCTCCCTTTTATTTTCATGAGTAAAATGCTATACAATTTTTCAAAAGCTTAATATCTAAGAATGTATCCTATACTTCAGGTTTTAATATATAAATTATGTTGGCAATACTTTGTTATATTTCATATTTGAAATAACTAAAATAGTTATAGAGCAGAGAGGAAATTAAATCCAGAAACATCTTAAGCTGTATCCTTGTCTAATACATTGAAAGAAACATGAACTAAGGACAGACCCAGATAAGTATTTCAATCTTTACTAACAATTCTCCAAAACATTTATATGAGCCAAGGATTCTGTCTGTGGCTATATTGAAACATTTTTTCACTTACTATATAATTTCTAGCACCTTTAACCTCTTGGTGGCATCTTCAACCTCTTTCACTTTATCCCAATTGAACACTGTCATCCAGACTGCCTGATAACTTGCTATCTTGGTTCTCAGTTTCCTCTCTTCCCAACATCTTGTGCCATCTCTCATCTGGGGTTCTCATCATTTTCTACTCTGAGTTACTTCATACAGTTTAGTATTCTGCCACTTTAGCTGTTGTTGCAAATTTTTTCTGCCAGTTTAGACCTTGCTCTCTTTAGAGAATAAGAGAGAAGAGTGAAGATAACATCGGCAAAAAGAGAGGGTTCTGAACACACACACACACACACACACACACACACACATATAAATGACATCACACTTTGTTTAAACATTGGGAATATTCATAAACAAACATTGGTTCTTTAAGACTTATCTTTCCATGAGTGCCAAGATCTATTTTACTAGGAATATGTGAAACTCTATTTGCAACCCTTTGGAGGTACTCCTTTGCTATAACTCTAAGATATGAAATTGGTAACTATAAGGAAAAAAGAACATCAGCATAAACATTTAATCTTCTGCTCTTCCAAGCTTAGTGATTTTTGACCATGGAAATAAAAGGATGACAACCGAACAATTTGCAAATGCCCCTCAATAAAATAGTGAAGTCACTCAGTCGTGTCTGACTCTTTATGACCCCATGGACTGTAGCCTACCAGGCTCCTCCATCCATGGGATCTTCCAGGCAAGAGTGCTGGAGTGGATTGCCATTTCCTTCTTCAGGGGATCTTCCCGACCCAGGAATCAAACTCGGGTCTCCCACATTGCAGGCAGACTCTTTACCATCTGAGCCACCAGGGAAGCCCTGAATGATGACACAATTGTTTCTAATGAAGAACCAATCTCCTTTCCCTCCCCAAGCTACATGCTTGGGCCAGAGAATCTCCACAGAAGGAGTGAGCAACTGAATTCAGTGTTCCTTTCTATAATCTCCCCTACCTCCCTAGAAGCACAGGAGGGTCTGTAATACTCAACCCAGCTCATACTTGGTTCTGAAATGTACCCTGACAAGGACCAGGAAACACTCTCATTAAATCAGCTGTGGCATCCTCTGTTGATGGCTCCTTTCATAATGTGAAGACACTCCATTATCTTTCATTTCCCAAATTAGCTGTAAGTCCACAATGTCTTAACTGCAAATCCATAGGACACTTATGGATTTGCCTCCTAAATCTCTCATCTACTTAGTGATATTCTTTTGCTTCTGAACCTGTCTACTTTTGTACAGTCATAGTGTTACATTCAAACCATGGCTTCAAATTGTTTTCTTATCCCCTTGACTCAGCAGTGCTTATGTATATTTATCCAGTTAGCCTGAGCCAGTTGTTCCAAAGTCTGTTTGAATGTCATTCCATAGTTGTTGTAAAGCAGCTAAGACCCTGACTTGGCTGGCACCCAGAGGCAAGTTTAAATTGTTCTAGTGTAACTGTTCCTGGCCTTGCTCCTTCCAGTAAGGACTCAATGCCATTAGGCAACTCAAAGTCCAGTGAACCTAAGAATGTACTTCTAGAAATATTTTCTAACAGTTTCTTTTTTAGAGCAGTGTTTTAAGTTCACAATGGAAAGTACAGAGAGAGAGTGTTTTTCCATACACCCTTTACCCTGCACATGTGAAGCATTCTGCTTTATCGACATGACTCACTAGAATGGTACAATTTTTTTAAACCAAGGATGAACCTACAGTAGCACATCATAATCACCCAAAGTCCACAGTTTACCTCTGATTTCCATTTAGTGTTGTGCATTCTATTGGTTTGGACAAATATGCTATGCTAAGTACTTCAGTCATGTCCGACTCTGTGCGACCCCAGAGACGGCAGCCCACCAGGCTCCCCAGTCCCTGGGATTCTCCGGCAAGAACACTGCAGTGGGTTGCCATTTCCTTCTCCAGTGCATGAAAGTGAAAAGTGAAAGTGAAGTCACTCAGTCGTGTCTGACTCCTAGCAACCCCATGGACTGCAGCCTACCAGGCTCCTCCGTCCATGGGATTTTCCAGGCAACAGTCCTGCAGTGGGGTGCCATTGCCTTCTCCTGGACAAATATATGACATATATCCAGCATTAAAATATAATGCAGTGTTTCCACTGCCTTAAAATTCCTCTTTGCTCTGCCTATCTTTCTCCTACTTACTCTTAGAAAGTACTAATCTTTTATTTTCCTCATTTTCTTTAACCTTTTCCAAAATGCCATAGTTGAAATTATACAATATCTGCTTTTTTTTTTTTTGGATTGGCTTCTTTCAGTTAGTAATATGCACTTAAATCTCTTCCGTGTCTTTTCATGGCTTGATAGCTCATTTTGTTTTAGTCTGAATTTGTCTGGATGCACCATAGTTTACTTGCTAGGACATCATGCTTGCTTCTAAGTTTGGGCAATTATGAATTAAACTGCTGTACATGTCCATGTGCAGGTTTTTCTGTATATATAAGCTTTTCTGGAAAAAAAAAGTTTAGATATTTTCAAATAATATATTCTAAGTCTGTTTCTCACTGTACATTCTCCCCTCTAAATGCAATTACTCCTAAATACGTCCTATATACTAGTTCTAGAGGTTTCTGGGGGTGATCAGCGGCCAATATGATTTTCTTAATAGGCTGACTTTGGGTCCTTATCACATAAGCTTGATTTTCTGGTAGCTGTGATGAAAATAAACTTTTCAGATTGAGGGTGATATAATGAATCTGTTATCAATATACAGCTGAGGACAAGGACCAAGGAAAGGAATAATCTAACAGGTCCCAGGGTGAGAAAGAGGTTTATGAATCTCTATTAAATTTTTAATTATTTAAAACATACACATGTGCAAACAAATTTAGCATATATATTCATAAAAGAAGAAATATTTCCATTCCACAGAGTATAAAAATTTTGAAATATGCAGATGTATGTAACAAATAATGGATATTCTTTAAATGTATCTTAGTGACTTATATTGAAGAAAGCAGTGGCAACCCACTCCAGTACTCTTGCCTGGAAAATCCCATGGATGGAGGAGCCTGGTAGGCTGCAGTCCATGGGGTCACTAAGAGTCGGACAGGACTGAGTGACTTCACTTTCACCTTTCGCTTTCATGCATTGGAGAAGGAAATAGCAACCCACTCCAGTGTTCTTGCCTGGGGAATCCCAGGGATGGGGGAGCCTGGTGGGCTGCCGTCTATGGGGTCGCACAAAGTAGGACATGACTAAAGCGAAGCAGCAGCAGCAGTGACTTATATAAGAAAATTAAGTATATATTTTAAAAGGCCTGAATTGTTTAAAAGCTATACTCGAGAATGTGTTTAACAATGGAGATTCTTTAGCAGTAGACATCAATAAAGTAAGCCAAAAACAAATTGACACACACACTTACTAGTTTGGCTTAATAAAGGATTTGCTATGCATTACTTTTAAGAGGCCCAGAAGCTTTAAAAACAGGTGCTTAAAATCAAAACCACTATGAGGTACCATTTCACGCCAGTCAGAATGGCTGCGATCCAAAAGTCTACAAGCAATAAATGCTGGAGAGGGTGTGGAGAAAAGGGAACTCTCTTACACTGTTGGTGGGAATGCAAACTAGTACAGCCACTATGGAGAACAGTGTGGAGATTCCTTAAAAAACTGGAAATAGAACTGCCTTATGATCCAGCAATCCCACTGCTGGGCATACACACTGAGGAAACCAGAATTGAAAGAGACACGTGTACCCCAGTGTTCATCGCAGCACTGTTTATAATAGCCAGGACATGGAAGCAACCTAGATGCCCAACAGCAGATGAATGGATAAGAAAGCTGTGGTACATATACACAATGGAGTATTACTCAGCCATTAAAAAGAATACATTTGAATCAGTTCTAATGAGATGGATGAAACTGGAACCTATTATACAGAGTGAAGTAAGCCAGAAAGAAAAACACCAATACAGTATACTAACGCATATATATGGAATTTAGAAAGATGGTAACAATAACCCTGTATACGATACAGCAAAAGAGACACTGATGTATAAATCAGTCTTATGGACTCTGTGGGAGAGGGAGAGGGTGGGGAGATTTGGGAGAATGGCATTGAAACTTGTATAATATCGTGTATGAAACGAGTCACCAGTCCAGGTTTGATGCACAATACTGGATGCTTGGGGCTGGTGCACTGGGACCCAGAGGGAGGGTATGGGGAGGGAGGAGGGCGGAGGGTTCAGGATGGGGAACACAGGTATACCTGCGGTGGATTCATTTTGATATTTGGCAAAACTAATACAATATTGTAAAGTTTAAAAATAAAATAAAATTTAAAGAAAAAAAAATAGGTGCTTATTACACTAGTAAAATAGGATACCCACATGTTTTGTTACTGCCAATTAAAAAGTTTCATTAAAGAAAAACAAACAAACAATAAAACTAAGAGTTTAAAAGCAGGGCCAGAATTAACTTTCCTTTTGGGAAATTTCTCAGATTTGTCTAAAGAACAATATAAAAACACTTTAATGCATTGTTTCCTTTAGACTTTTAAGGCAAGTATGATTGCACATTACATTATAATATCTGGCAGAGTTTCATTTGATTACCATATTTTTAGAAATTTAATGTGAAAGAAAAATGTAAAACATTTAATCTCTAGATTGGTATTTATACTCCTTGTGATGACACTCAAAAAACTTTGGCAGCATTCTGAGTAGTTGGCAGGTTCTACAAAATATGCCAATTAAAGAGCAAAACATTACTCCACTACATCATGTCACATTCTTCTAAAATATAAATATTGAACTTTCACCACATGCCACCATGCAGCACTGCTATGACAACATCTTTGTAGAGTTCCTAAGCTCCTTCAAAAAGTGGCATCTAATCAGCACAAGGAGAGGTAAAATATTACCGTGGATATAACTATCTAGTTTGCAAAATAAGCTCTGTGTAGAATTATGTTGAAACAGCCATTTAGTAAAATTAATGCTTTAGTTCAGCTCAGCTTATATGAACTGGTGACAATGAGAAAATATAGATTAGTTTTCTATTACATTAACTTTTTGTCTCTTTAAAAAGCAAACTTTTTTTTCTTAGTATAGTACATTTAGAAAGCAGATTTGTTCACAGAAAAACAGTTAAGGATAAACCATACTTCTACATGTGAAATGTACATTTTCTGGTATAGTAATAATATATAAACATATTTTTTCTTTTCTGAGGACATATATAGAACTCATTTCTAATTTATTTAAATGCATCGTAGTAATACGTTAACTTCACATGTTTTCAAGGTTAATAAGTATTGAATTTTAAAAAATAAACTATCAAACCTGTGTAATTTTAAAAACATTTCTAAAATTTAGAATAAACACTTAAATTTGTTTAAACAGAGGCCAGGAGTATTGTGGACATTTTTTGGCTGATTGCAAAAGGTGTGAAAGATGTTTAAGAATTTAAAAAGTTTATACAGATTCTTCTAAGAAAGAAAAATATTTCTAATACAGAATAATAAAAATTAAATACACCAATACAGGTATTATGCATACTATAGAAATTTTCAAGATACATATAGGTTGAATTGCAATGAAAAGTCATTTTCCAATAAGCCACTTGCCATTGTTTTTTAAAAAGACATCAATCTGATAAAATAAAAGTACAAATTAAACCCAGTGGAAGGTCTGTTGCAGAATCAATAGACAGAATGAGCTACAGAACATTCTCATATTTAGAAGAGCTTGCAATAGAAACCAAGACTCAAGAGATTTCCATTTTACTTTTACCTAATAGAGGAGTAATATCTTTAAAAATTCGTAAAGTTTAGAGAGACTAAGAGAGTGCTAATTTTTTGTTTTGATAAAGAAAATTATATTGCTGAAGGGCTTAATATAAATTAAGAATTAGATGTTACTTATGGCAGACAGACTGAGTGAAAAGTCAGATTCTCCTCTGTTCTACACCTTTTGTTGGGTTCTCTGTTATCAAGAACTTTTTCAGTTTTCCCAGTAACTTCTTAAATCACCGTGCCTAATGATAGGCTATGGATCTTAATCCTAACCAGATTGTAGCAAATTGAAATTAACAGTGCAGAGTTTACCTTGTGGTTCACTTCTTTTGGAGGAATATACTAGGTAACAGTATATGTAATAGTTGAATCTACCTATTGACAAAGAAAAACTTTAGCCAGTATCTAGATGTATTCTTGGACTGATCCTGAATCAAGTGACTTCTCTGCAATCAAAACTAAACATTTCTATTCAATGAGTCTCTCGTAATATAATCCAAGTATTTCTAGGGAATGGTGTAAATTAAAGTCATACAGGGAAGAAATTAAAAGAGAACTGTTAGTGAATTTGCTTTGAGGCTTTCATTTAGTACTTCCACATATATCAAATCTAGGTTTGAAATGAGAAATTCCTGTTAGATTAGGTCACTTTGAAAAGAGAAATCTCACTCACCATTCCGACTCTCTTCATCAATGGCAACTATGGTGGCCGGTGGTCCTCCCCTAGCTAGTTTGCAATCTAAAGAGAAAACAAGACAAAGTAAGAAGTAGCTATTGCCAGGACATTCACCATGAGATTAAATTCACACTATGGATTAACATTTAAAAAGAAATATCCTATAATAAATTAATATACATCATTACTGTTAACAATTTTTTATTTAAAAAAAAAGTGTTCACACAGATTCCTTACCACATTGCAACAAAGTCACTTTATACACCATGAAATGGTTCAAATCATACTGAGAAAACACCAGCAGAGACCACTGGAGAGTAGAAGTCCTTCAGGACAAAGATAATGGGATGGTAATTTAACCCAAAGAAATAACATAAAGGGATGATTAACAAGGATAAATTGTAATTAAAGCTTCACAACAGAAACAAACATAATTGGACTTTAATTGTGATAAAGGGTCTAATTAAAAAGAGTGAATAGAATTTTAATAATATTCTAAAGAGAATGAAACAGAGACAGACAAGCAATGTTTGTGGGTTTTGAGATTTTATTTTTGTCGTCTTACCCTCATATTGCCAGTCTGGAGACAAAGGAATAGAGTCATCAATGGAAGCAGATCAGAAAAATAAAAGAAAGAAAGGAAGAAAGCATATATGTGTATATTTAGTGAGGATTGAAAGATATAAATAGCATTGTACAATAACAGATATATCACACCTAATGATTTCTGGAAATGAAATATAAAATCCTTATTTTTATAATTCAAACACAGTATGATGAACAAGTTAACTTTATAATGTATGTCATTCACATCTTAAAAATTACAGATCAATTTGAATATACCATACAATACACCTATGTGTCCTATGAAAAGGTAAATAAAATTACATATCAATTGTCTATTATCTCTGTGTTGAATGAACCTTAAGAATATTGCCTTTCAATCAGTAGTGATTAATTTTTTATCTCAAGAACTGCTAATGCGTGGATAATGAACATATAAATAGTATCATGAACTATAATATCCACAATAATTAAAATGTGAAGGCTTTGCCTGGGAGATGTCAAAAGTATACTTCTGAGACATAAAGTGCTCTCTCAGGAGATACTTGGCCAGCCTGATAGGGTTGTGTCATGTGGTTAAATGTACATGGTGTGTTCCTATGACTGAAACATAAATTGGCTTAAGCCATCCAAGTAGGTGTGCTGTTTGGAAGATGATTTCAAGGCTTACTATTTATCTATTAAAATTCTGCCATTATGTAAATGGGTGTGAATAATAAGGGCTTTGGCAAGCACTGTTGTATATTGTAAGATGTGTGTTCTCTCATGTAAAGCTTAAAATATATGAACTCTCCAGTTTTTCTCTCTTTGTCCTTGTCAATATTCAAGGAATTTCAGGGCACAGCAGTTTTAGATCTAAAATATCTCATTACACTCCATCCTTTCCTTCCTATACCCCCTGACATAGCACAGCTCCTCGCTATTTGCAATCTCTACTCTTGGAGTGGTTTCCTCATTAATCTCCTGGAAACTGTTCTCATCCTGTATTCATTTATTCATTTCATGAGAATAATTTTTCTGCACCCCAATCAAAGGTAAGTTAATGGCACTTCTCTGTACAAAAACACTTATGTTTCTTTTGGAGTGAAGAAAAATGTTTTAGAATATCATTCAGAGGGTGTCACAGTCTCAACATTGTTTACTTATTAAGCACTATGCCCTTCAGTCACCTTAGAGACCTTACTCTTGCTGGATTACATCTTGTATTATTAAGGCAGCTTTGTTACCTAAAGTCATTTCTGCCTCTACTGCCTGGCAAGTCTGTTATTCTTGATAAAATTAGGTTTCACCTATTCCACCAAAACTTTCTTATACCCCAGTGAAATGTTAAATTTTCTTCCTGAGTTCTCATATCTGTTCATCTAGCTTTTTATTCATCTGTGCATACAAAAATTATTCAGTCAAATTGGTAGATAGCTTACTATGTGCTGAAGATGGGAATTAAAAATCAACAACTCCTTTCTTCACAGATCTCAGGTTGGGGAGATAAGTGGTCAGATAAAGGAAAGACTCATAAACAACCACAAAAGTATGGCACAATGTGGTCTATGGGAGTCAGTTGTTTAATATGATCATCAACAACACAAATAATTAAAATAGAGACATTGCCTGCTGTGAGTAGAAATGGGATACTCAAGAAGGCAGAGGCAATTTGTGAAAATAATAAATGAAACATGACCAGTTCTTGCAAGAAGCAACTCTTGGATTACGAAGCATGCCTTCCATTTGTATTTCAAAGAGTAGTTACTTTTCAATACTATTTTATTTCTTCCCACTCTCCTTTTTTTCCCTCTCTCTTTCTCCCTCTCCCTCCCTTACACACACACACACACACACACACCACACAGTAGATCAGTGGTAAAGAATCTGCCTGCCAATGTAGGAGACACAGGTTCAATCCTTGGGGCAGGAAGACCCATGGAGAAGGAAATGGTAACCCACTCCAGTATTCTTGCCTGGAGAATCCCATGGATGGAGGAGCATGGTGAGCCCAGTGTCACAAAAGAGTTGGATATGACTTAGCAATTAAACAACAATCTAAATGTACATATAATATTTATATATAGGGTTACTGCCTCAGTTAAAATCCTCATAGCTGCAAAGTAGAGAAAAAGTGTGGTGAATTTTCACATAAGTATTGGTAGGGGAATAGATATTTAATCAATAACTTTATAGGCAGGCAGGATAAAGGGAAATGAATGATGGAGAAACTTGGGTATACATATACAACAACCGCTCATCATTTGGTTACTATTATATTTATGAATAGACTTTTTCTGCCCAACTAAGTCAAGTATGATTGTCCATATTCCAGCCCTACCTCCCTCCCTTACCCTTTTCACTCTTCTTGTTTCATTTGGTAGCCATAGCAAGCCAAATTTATGTTTGCTGTGACATCTGCTGAAATTCCCTTCCTCCTTTTCTTCCCCTGGTTAACTTTTATTTCTCTTCCAAGAACCTGGCAAGGCATCTTTCTAGAAAATCTTCCTTGTTGGTCTAAACTAAATGCCTATTCTCTGCATTCCTTCAATATACACTGTGTAAGCATGCCAAGTCCTTTCAGTGGTGTCTGACTCTTTGTGAATCCAGGGACTGTAGCCCTCCAAGCTTCTCTGTCCATGGGATTCTTCAGGTAAGAATACTGGAGGAGGTCGCCATGCCCGCCTCCAGGGGATCTTCCGAACCAGGGATCAAACCCACATATCTTACATCTCTTGCATTAGCAGGTGGGTTCTTTACCACTAATGCTACCTTGGAAGCCCTCAGTATACACTGTGCTGTGCTTAGTTACTCAGTTGTGTTCAACTCTTCATAACCCCATGGACTGTAGCCCACTAGGCTCCTCTGTCCATGAGGATTCTCCAGGCAAGAATACTGGAATGGGCTCCCATGCCCTCCTCCAAGGGATCTTCCCAACCCAGGGGTAAAATCCAGGTCTCCCACATTGCAGGCAGATTCTTTACTGTTTGAGCCACCAGGGATGCT
This sequence comes from Bos javanicus, assembly GCF_032452875.1. NCBI lineage: Eukaryota > Metazoa > Chordata > Mammalia > Artiodactyla > Bovidae > Bos > Bos javanicus. Next base: position 4,940,524 of record NC_083893.1, on the reverse strand, counting down.
CAAGAATAATGGAGTGAGTAGCCTATCCCTTCTCCAGGGGATCTTCCCAACTGAGGAATCAAACTGGGGTCTCCTGCACTGCAGGTGGATTCTTTACTAGCTGAGCTACCAATATACACTGTAGTCCATTGGAAAAGTTACTTCAAAAAATATATTAGTGATTTTTTTCTAATGAGAGCTCCTTCAGACCAAGGCTGTGTCATATTTATCTTAGTAACCTCAGAATTCAACCAGAGTGGATCCTGAAAGAATGTTTGTTGAATTTTTCTGAACTACAATCAGCCCAGCTGCAATCTCTCATTGACCATCTCTCCAGGAGTGCACTCAGAAGTCTCTGTTCTCCTTATGTCCTTAGCAACAGAAACAGCCCAGGAGTAAAGGTGCAGGTACAATTCCTCCCAGTCAGACCCCTTTAAAGGATGACTTTCACTCAGCTTTATTCTTTTAGCGAGTTCCAAAACCCCACAATAAGATATTTTCATGCCCAAATAAATAAATAAATTGTATTTATTCTGAATCAAAACAAAAGTGGTTAAAAAAATTTAGACTCACCACACTAATGTAGAGAGGTTAGTCAGATACATAAAAATAATCTATTAATAACATTGTTCACAACAGTGTTTGCTTTGAAATGATGTGCTCGTGAAACTATAATTAGTTTTGAAATGCACAAAATATTTTTAATTGCAAGTATATTCAGAAAAAAAGTAAATTTGGATGAAACAGCCAGGATGTATTAGGTATGCAAATATCCACGTGGAGATCAAAGTGAAAACTAGAAAGCAATTTGGGGGCTAGGTGATCCTGTTCTCTACGGTCTATGGATAATCTGTCTGCCACAGGAAAGACGGGTTAGCTGATGATGACTGTACCTTGGAAATGCACTTCTGTAATCTATTTAATTTCACCCTTGACTGTCCAGGTTAAATCACAAATTCATTGTTTTTCGTGCCTCAAATTTCTAACCTCTCGGGCCCCTACCTGATTCCCATATCCAATTTGTTGTAAAGTGCAGGATATGAATACAAATACCTGAATGCCCAGTGTGATTCATTTCTGCAAATTTGTCATCAAGCTAAAAATAAGCCATATTTTTTCTGTATGTTTTTAAATAATTTGATGCAACAGGTAGGATTTCAAACTTAAAAACTATTAGCAGATATGTAATGACTGGTTTCAAAGGTAGTAAACCTGTGATAAGCTATTCTTAGAAGCTTAAGAGCATGTTACTCTGTAAAGAGAATATCCAGAATTGTCCAAGTCTATTCATTTATTACTAAGAAGTGTGAATAGCCAGGAAAATCCTATTTCTATCTTAGCCTATTCTCAAAACTTCTATTTAAAAAAATGGAGTATAATTGCTTTGTTGTGTTAGATTCTTCTGTACAACAAAGGGAATTAGCTATATTTATACATATATCCCCTCCATCTTGGACCTCCCTTCCCCAACCTAATCCCACCTGTCCAGGTCATCACAGAGCCCTGAGTTGAGTTCTCTGTCATACAGAAGTTTCCCACTATCTGTCTATTTTACACATAGTGGTGAACATATATCAATCCTAAACTCTAATTCATCCCACCCTTCCTTTCCCCCAATGCATCCACATGACCATTCTCTATGTCTGTGCTTCTGATTCCTGCCCTGAAAATAGGCTCCTCAGTACCTCATTTTTAGATTCCACATATATGTGTTAATATACAATATTTTTCTCTTTCTGACTTACTTCACTCTGAATGCAGTGTCTAGGTCCATCCACATCTCTACAGATGATCCCATTTTGTTCCTTTTGGTGGCTGTGTAATACTCCATTGCATATATGTGCCACATCATCTCTATTCATCCTTTGATGTATATTTAGGTTGTTTACATATTGGGCTATTGTAAATAGTGTTGCAATGAACATTGGGATACATGTGTCTTTTTGAATTATGGTTTCCTTAGGGTATATATATACCCAATAGTGGAACTGATGAGTCGATTGTAGTTCTATTTTTAAAGAAAACTCCATACTTTTTTCCATAGTGGCTGTATCAATTTACTTTCCCATAAACAGTGGAAGAGGGTTCCCATTTCTTCACAGCATTTCCAGTATTTATTGTTTTTTTGATGATGGCTACTCTGGTGAGTGTGAAATGATACCTCGTTTATTTTGATTTGCATTTCTCTAATAGTTAGTGCTGTTGAGCATTTTTTTCATTATATGGGACTGGAATGCAAAAGTAGGAAGTCAAGAGATACCTGGAGTAACAGCAAATTTGGCCCTGCTACAAAGCGAAGCAGGGCAAAGGCTAATGGAGTTTTGCCAAGAGAATGCACTGATCATAGCAAACTACTTCTTCCAACAACACAAGAGAAGACTCTACACATGGACATCACCAGATGGTCAATACCAATATCAGACTGATTATATTCTTTGCAGCTGAAGATGGAGAAGCTCTATACACTCAGCAAAACAAAGATTAGAAGCTGACTGTGGCTCAGATCATGAACTCCTATTGACAAATTCAGATTTAAATTGAAGAAAGTAGGGAAAACCACTAGAAGATTCAGGTATGACCTAAATCAAATCCCTTACAGTGGAAAGGTAAAGTGAAAGTAAAGTTCCTTAATCGTGTCTGACTCTTTGTGACCCCATGGACTGTAGCCTACCAGGCTCCTCCGTCCATGGAATTTTCCAAGCAAGAGTACTGGAGTGGGTTGCCATTACCTTCTCCAGGGGATCTTCCCAACCTGGGGATGGAACCTGGGTCTCTCACATTGCAGGCAGGTGTTTTACCATCTGAGCCACCATGACAAATAAATTCAAGGGATTAGATCTGATAGAGTGCCTGAACAACTATGGACAGAGGTCCATGACACTGTACAGGAGGCAGGGATCAAGACTATTCCCAAGGAAAAGAAATGCAAAAAGGCAAAATGGTTATCTGAGGAGGCCTTAAAAATAGCTGAGAAAAGAAGAGAAGCGAAAGGAAAATTAGAAATGGAAAGATATATCAATTTGAATGCAGAGTTCCAAAAAAATAACAAGGAGAGATAAGAAAGGCTTTCTCAGTGATCAATACAAACAAATAGAGAAAAACAATAGAATGGGAAAGATGAGATCTCTTCAAGAAAATTAGAGATACCAAGGGAACATTTCATGCAAAGATGGGCTCAATAAAGGACAGAAATGGTATGGACCTAACAGAAGCAGAAGATATTAAGAAGAGGTGGCAAGAATACACAGAAGAATTATACAAAAAATATCTTCATGACCCATATAACCATGATGGTGTGATCCAAAAAAATAGCAAAGAGAGATAAGAAAGGCTTTCTCAGTGATCAATACAAACAAATAGAGAAAAACAATAGAATGGGAAAGATGAGATCACTTCAAGAAAATTAGAGATACCAAGTGAATATTTCATGCAAAGATGGGCTCAATAAAGGACAGAAATGGTATGGACCTAACAGAAGCAGAAGATATTAAGAAGAGGTGGCAAGAATACATGGAAAAATTATACAAAAAATATCTTCATGACCCAGATAACCATGATGGTGTGATCCCTCACCTAGAGCCAGATATCTTGGAATGTGAAGTCAAGTGGGCCTTGGAAAACATCACTATGAACAAAGCTAGTAGAGGTGATGGAATTCCAGTTGAGCTATTTCAAATCCTGAAAGATGATGCTGTGAAAGTGCTGCACTCAATATGCCAGCAAATTTGGAAAACTCAGCAGTGGCCACAGGACAGGAAAAGGTCAGTTTTCATTCCAGTCCCCAAATAGGAAATGGCAAAGAATGCTCAAGCTACTGCACAGTTGTACTCATCTCATACGCTGGAAAAGTAATGCTCAAAATTCTCCAACCCAGGCTTCAACCGTATGTGAACCTTGAACTTCCAGAAGTCCAAACTGTATTTAGAAAAGGCAGAGGAACCAGAGATCAAATTGCTAACATCTGTTGGATCATTGAAAAAGCAAGAATTCCAGAAAAACATCTACTTCTGATTTACTGACTATGCCAAATACTTTGACTGTGTGGATCACAATAAACTGTGGAAAATTCTTCAAGAAATGGGAATACCAGACCATCTGACCTGCCGCCTGAAAAATCTGTTTACAGGTAAAGAAGCAACAGTTAGAACAGGACATGGAACAGCAGACTGTTTCCAAATCAGGAAAGAAGTACATCAAGGCGGTATATTGTCACTCTGCTTATTTAAATTATATGCAGAGTACATCATGAGAAATCCTGGACTGGATGAAGCCCAAGCTGGAATCATGATTGCCAGGAGAAATATCAATAACCTCATATATGCAGATGACACCACCTTTACAGCAGAAAGAGAAGAAGAACTAAAGAGCCTCTTGATGAAAGTGAAAGAAGAGAGTGAAAATGTTGGTTTAAAGCTCAACATTCAGAAAACTAAGATCATGGCATCTGGTCCCATCACTTCATAGCAAACAGATGGAGAAACAGTGGAAACAGTGGCAGACTTTATTTTTGGGGGCTCCAAAATCACTGCAGATAGTAACTGCAGCCATGAAATTAAAAGATACTTACTCCTTGGAAGGAAACTTATGACCAAACTTCACAGCATATTAGAAAACAGAGAAATTACTTTGCCAACAAAGGTCTGTCTAGTCAAGACTATGGTTTTTACAGCAGTCATATATTGATGTGAGAGTTGGACTATAAAGAAAACTGAGTGCCGAAGAACTGATGCTTTGAATTGTGGTGATGGAGAAGACTCTTGAGGGTCCTTTGGACTGCAAGGAGATCCAACCAGTCCATCCTAAAGGAGATCAGTCCTGAATATTCATTGGAAGGACTGACATTGAAGGTAAAACTCCAATACTTTGGCCACCTGATGCAAAGAACTAACTCATTGGAAAAGACCCTGATGATGGGAAAGATTGAAGGCGGGAGGAGAAGCAGACGACAGAGGATGAGATGGTTGGATGGCATCACTGACTCAACGGCCACGAGTTTGAGTAAACTCCGGGAGTTGGTGATGGACAGGGAGTCCTGGCATGCTGCAGCCCATTGGGTCTCAAAGACTTGGACACGACTGAGCAACTGAACTGAACTGTTTTGATATTGAGCTGAGGTTTGTATTTTCATCTTGTTTACAGTTTCCTTTTCTCTGTAGACACTTTTTAGTTGTATTAGGCTCTACTTGTTTATTTTTATTTTCATTGCTGTAGGAGGTAGGTCAGAAAACATCTTGCTGTGATTTATATCAAAAAGTGTTTTTCCTATGGTTTCCTCTAAGAATTCAACAGTGTCCATGCTTACATTTGGGTCTTTAATCCATTTTGAGTTTGTTTTGGTTTATGGTGTTATGTAGTCTTCCAAATTCGTTCTTTTACATGTAGCTGTCCAGTTTTCCCAGCACCATTTATTGGGAGAAATATTTGCAAATGAAGCAACTGAGAAACAATGTCTTCTTAATATAATTTCAAATATATTGGCTATTGTCATATGTTAACACGTCAGTTGCCATCAATATGTCCAATGGCTAGTATATTGTATCTCCTGCCCAGATTTCTCTCCTGAGGATGTGTCCTACTGCTCAGACAACATCTGTACTTGCAATTTCAAAAGTGCCCTAAATATAACATTCCAAAATGCAATTCTAGTTGCAACCCCCGAGCCCATACCTGGCCTTTTTCAGTATGTATAATTCCAGTGAATAGCACAATTTTGCACCAAGTTTCATAACACGGAAACTAGGATGTCACCTTTGAGCCTTCCTATCTTCCTTGCCTTTCTGTGTTGAATCCCTCAAAAAATCTTGAATTTAATTCCTACAGAAAACTTCTCATATCCACCTAAAGTTTTCAATCTCTGATGTCAATGTGATATTGCAGTCTCCTACTTAATGTAATAGGTTTCCTAAGGTTCACCCTACAGGCAATCCTGGCTCACTCTTTAATTTTCTATCTTTAACCACAGTGATCTTTTAACCGATTAAAATATGCTTACCTGTTAAGAATGTGCCATTGCTTTTATTTTACAACAAAATTTTCATGGCCTACTACCCCCTGTATAGTATGATTTTATATTGAAAACCAAAATATATGGCCTAAAAGATCCTGCATGATACAGCCTTCTCCTTCCTTTCCAATCTCATCTACTTCCATATTTTTGCATGCCCTCTACATTCCAGACAGAATTTTCTTCTCTTTAATCATGCTATGGTTTATCTTGAGCTACCTCAAGACCTTTCCAGATTATATTATTTCTTATTTCTAATCTTCACACTTAACCCATCCTTCACTTATATTTTCTTTAGATTTTAACTTAATGCTTCACTTTTCAAAGAAATCATTTCTAATCCCAGGTTCCCTGATATATACTGAGTTAACTCTGCCTTCTAATATCAATTTATCAATATTATCTGAGTTAATACTCAGTTAACTCTGCCTTCTAATACCTACTGACTCCTCACTGAACAGAAAACTCAGAAATACCTAGATCTTGTTTCTGTTTCTGAGTTAGTGTTCCCAGGGCAAAGTTCTTGCCACATAAGATAGTTGACTCTAAGCAACTATTTCTTGAATGCATAAATGAAAAGCTTCAACCAATTTGCAACAGCAATATTTAAAAAGCCTCCTATAAGTTAAGACTTTTACTTTTTAATATTTGAAATGTCATTCTCATACAAAAATAATTGGGAAAGGAGTAACAAGCTAGTTATTAAAAAACAGGACCGTTGATAATACCTCAGCAGAAATGTGAAGGTTGCAGAATGTGTCACCTGAAAATATGCCACTTTGGCATGTGGAATTGAGGGCAAATAAGACCCAGCAAACTCAGGAAAAGCTTTTTTTAATTTATTTTTTACTTTTCCATTAAGAGCCTAGAAGGGGTGCGTGTACAAGGAAGAGAGCTGTTACCAGAGATAAATTTTTCATTTCAGAGAGGTATGTACATGGCAGGACAAGCATTTGTTAACCTTTTTTTTTTTTCCCTCATCCTCCTGTGAGCTCCCTTCTTTCCCTTTGAAGCATCAGATCCTTATCCTTTTCTGGGCTCAAGATGATATTTAAGACTTAACTGCCTGGTTGTGTTTGAGTCTCATACTTGTGTATACTTGTGTATATAATTAAATTTGTTTTATACCTGTTAATTGTTTTATTATGGGGAGTTCTCAGCCAAGAACCTAGAAATCCCTATAATTTTTACTAAGCTGTTTCCTTACCAGTTCCCTATGATTATCAGTGAATTATTCTAGCACCTAGCATAGTATTTGACATAATCATTCAATATATTTTTGAATTATGGACTATCCTCTTCCAAGGTAAATGAATAAAACAAATAACTAAATCATTACTATTCATCATTTCAAATATTTTGGGGATTGTTTAAATTGTTAAAGGAATTGATTCCTAGTTTAGTATACAGGTTAAGAACTCTTGAGAGTCCCTTAGACAGAAAGGAGATCAAACCAGTCAATGCTAAAGGAAATCAGTCCTGAATATTCACTGGAAGGACAGATGCTGAAGCTCCAAAACTTTGGCCACCTGATGAGAAGAACTAACTAACTGGAAAAGACCTTGATGCTGGGGAAGATTGAAGGCAAATGGAGAAGGGGGTAACAGAGGATGAAATGGTTGGATGGCATTCCTGCCTCAATGGACATGAGTTTCAGCCAGCTCTGGGAGTTAGTGATGGACAGGGAAGCCTGGAGTGCTGCAGTCCATGAGTCACAAAGAGCTGGACATGACTGAGTGACTGAACTGACTGACTACAAGTATAAATGAGATAATCTATGATAATTTTATTTTGTCTGGCAAGATGTACAGGCAAAATAAAAGCACCTAATTTTTACAGTATTTACTGTGGAATGTATTTAGAGAGTCATTGCTACTGGTCCCTTTTTTTTTTTAATTTTATTTTATTTTTAAACTTTACAAATTGTATTAGTTTTGCCAAATATCAAAATGAATCTGCCACAGGTATACATGTGTTCCCCATCCTGAACCCTCCTCCCTCCTCCCTCCCCATACCATCCCTCTGGGTCGTCTCAGTGCACTAGCCCCAAGCATCCAAGTAGAGAATCCTTTGGGTATCTCCACATTTTCAGTGAGAGCTGATATTGTTACATTTGTGGTTGTAAAGTGCATTCTCGTTAAGAATAAAAGCACTCACATGACTTGCCATTGAATGTCTGTTGGAATGTTGAAACTCTTATTCCAGATGCCAATCTAAATACACTATACTGAACTGAATTTACTAGAGGCAAATAGAATCCTTGAACTCTAGGTTTAAGAAAGAAAAGTGCTTAGGGTCACAATAGTCTCAGGCTTTCACAATAGTCTGGAAATGCACTGGTGTCAAAATGATCAAGCAAAAAGATCAAGAAAGAGTTAAAGATTTTCTGAAACTTCTACCCTTCTGTATATTCCTGTGAATATCACTTTGCATATTCAGTCACCTGGTCTTTCTCATTTAGAAGCTTTTGTTTTTATGTGCGTGCGTGCGTGCACACACACACACACTTTCTCTGAATCAGTTCCTTATTTCAAAGCAATTTGACCTCTCAATCAAAGAAGTACTGTGCTCTCTTGAAATTTCATGCTGTACAAACATTTTACTTTCAATTTGCTTGTCACAAGCAGCAGAAGAGGAGGGACTGTTGTCAATTTTTTATGTTGATCCTCAGAATATTCATTTTCAGGAAAACACACATAGTGAAATTTTAACACAAAAACTTCTTCTTTTACATTTTGACTCTCATCCGAAAGAAAAAGAATTTGACCATGACATTTGTAATATCAGTAGAACCATACGCTAATTTGTATTGTCTAAAATTGAAGTTAGACCATGACTGAAAAAGCAAAATGAATTTAGTAAACCACAGGTCATTGCAAGTAAGTAAGTCTGATTCAAGAATGAGACATTAGCATTAATATATTTCAAATTTTACCATAAAGGGAGGAAGGTATATTTTATGATGCCTTTAGTGCAGTCATTAATTGGATTATATAATTTGTTTATGATGTTCCAACAATATGGTCTAGTAAAGCTCACTAAAGTCACTAATAATTATTGCTCTGCACCACTTGCTTTCATTAGCATGATTTATCACATAGGCCATGGCACCCTCAGTCTCTACATTATTTTTCAAATATTACTATTTATTTCATATTATTCTATTTGATAAATCAACAACAGTAGATTTGTATATGACATTTCATGAGAGAAACCCATCTCCATTCTTAAGAAGTTAATAGATCTAAGCAATAAAAAGAAAGATAAATCAAAGACTGCAGGAAGAAGGCAGAGCAGGAACAGAATTTCTAGTCAAAGTCTGATCAGAAAACCAAGTAATATTTTAAGTTATTTTTGTTACTGGGAATATTACTATAGTTCATTATTTTATAATTTCATTTAAATTCAAAGTCAAATATGTTAGTATTTGTACCCAGATGTAATTTTCTTTTTTTTTTAATTTAATTTTATTTTTAAACTTTACATAATTGTATTAGTTTTGCCAAATATCAAAATGAATCCACCACAGGTATACATGTGTTCCCCATCCTGAACTCACAATGCATGAGTTAGAAGCATTTAGAGTTTCTTTTTTGTTTTCATTGATGGTGATAGTTTTCTCTTGTCTAAACTTCCATCTCAGGATTATAACTACAATCGAGGAATTTGAGATGGATAAAATACTTCTTGGTCCAAGTTAAACTGACAAACTCTCTGTAGCTCAGTTGCATTAGCTGTAAAACTGAAATTGTTGTATGAAATAGTAATTGGCATATGGAAGTGCCTTATAACTTATTGTCAGGTAAATTGTATTCTAACCAAATGAGCTAATCACATATAAAGCTTGAATACCTCTACATTTTAAATGCAGTGACTTTTACATATTTTTAACCAATTAAATAGTAGTTTCTTACCTTTTACAACATTCAAAGGAAAGCTATATTTTATTAGCAGATCAAAATAGGCTTCAGACATGTTACTGTTTTAGGTGTGCATTTAATATACTCAAATAGTGACAGTTCATTTCATTATATGACCACAGATTGCTAAGGTTACATAGATATAACTGAATCATGCAAAAGATCTCAACACCAAACCAGCTCTACAACAAATACTAAAGGATATTCTCTAGACAGGAAACACAAAAATGGTGTATAAATTCGAACCCCAAACAATAAAGTAAATGGCAATGGGATCATACTTATCAGTAATTACCTTAAACGTAAATGGGTTGAATGCCCCAACCAAAAGACAAAGACTGGCTGAATGGATACAAAAACAAGACCCCTACATATGTTGTCTACAGGAGACCCACCTCAAAACAGGGGACACATACAGACTGAAAGTGAAGGGCTGGAAAAATATTTTCCATGCAAATAGGGACCAAAAGAAAGCAGGAGTAGCAATACTCATATCAGATAAAATAGACTTTAAAACAAAGGCTGTGAAAAGAGACAAAGTAGGTCACTACATAATGATCAAAGGATCAATCCAAGAAGAAGATATAACAATTATAAATATATATGCACCCAACACGGGAGCACCACAGTATGTAAGACAAATGCTAACAAGTATGAAAGGAGAAATTAACAATAACACAATAATAGTGGGAGACTTTAATACCCCACTCACACCTATGGATAGATCAACTAAACAGAAAATTAACAAGGAAACACAAACTTTAAACGATACAATAGACCAGTTAGACCTAATTGATAGCTATAGGACATTTCATCCCAAAACAATGAATTTCACCTTTTTCTCAAGCGCACATGGAACCTTCTCCAGGATAGATCACATCCTGGGCCATAAAGCTAGCCTTGGTAAATTCAAAAAAATAGAAATCATTCCAAGCATCTTTACTGACCACAATGCAGTAAGATTAGATCTGAATTACAGGAGAAAAACTATTAAAAATTCCAACATATGGAGGCTGAACAACACGCTGCTGAATAACCAACAAATCACAGAAGAAATCAAAAAAGAAATCAAAATTTGCATAGAAACGAATGAAAATGAAAACACAACAACCCAAAACCTGTGGGACACTGTAAAAGCAGCCCTAAGGGGAAAGTTCATAGCAATACAGGCACACCTCAAGAAACAAGAAAAAAGTCAAATAAATAACCTAACTCTACACCTAAAGCAACTAGAAAAGGAAGAAATGAAGAACCCCAGGGTTAGTAGAAGGAAAGAAATCTTAAAAATTAGAGCAGAAATAAATGCAAAAGAAACAAAAGAGACCATAGCAAAAATCAACAAAACCAAAAGCTGATTCTTTGAAAGGATAAATAAAATTGACAAACCATTAGCCAGACTCATCAAGAAACAAAGGGAGAAAAATCAAATCAATAAAATTAGAAATGACAGTGGAGAGATCACAACAGACAACATAGAAATACAAAGGATCATAAGAGACTATTATCAACAATTATATGCCAATAAAATGGACAACGAGGAAGAAATGGACAAATTCTTAGAAAAGTACAACTTTCCAAAACTCGACCAGGAAGAAATAGAAAACCTTAACAGACCCATCACAAGCACGGAAATTGAAACTGTAATCAAAAATCTTCCAGCAAACAAAAGCCCAGGTCCAGACGGCTTCACAGCTGAATTCTACCAAAAATTTAGAGAAGAGCTAACACCTATCCTGCTCAAACTCTTCCAGAAAATTGCAGAGGAAGGTAAACTTCCAAACTCATTCTATGAGGCCACCATCACCCTAATACCAAAACCTGACAAAGATGCCACAAAAAAAGAAAACTACAGGCCAATATCACTGATGAACATAGATGCAAAAATCCTAAACAAAATTCTAGCAATCAGAATCCAACAACACATTAAAAAGATCATACACCATGACCAAGTGGGCTTTATCCCAGGGATGCAAGGATTCTTCAATATCCGCAAATCAATCAATGTAATACACCACATTAACAAATTGAAAAACAAAAACCATATGATTATCTCAATAGATGCAGAGAAAGCCTTTGACAAAATTCAACACCCATTTATGATAAAAACTCTCCAGAAAGCAGCAATAGAAGGAACATACCTCAACATAATAAAAGCTATATATGACAAACCCACAGCAAACATTATCCTCAATGGTGAAAAATTGAAAGCATTTCCTCTAAAGTCAGGAACAAGACAAGGGTGCCCACTTTCACCATTACTATTCAACATAGTTTTGGAAGTTTTGGCTACAGCAATCAGAGCAGAAAAAGAAATAAAAGGAATCCAAATTGGAAAAGAAGAAGTAAAACTCTCACTATTTGCAGATGACATGATCCTCTACATAGAAAACCCTAAAGACTCCACCAGAAAATTACTAGAACTAATCAATGATTATAGTAAAGTTGCAGGATATAAAATCAACACACAGAAATCCCTTGCATTCCTATACACTAATAATGAGAAAACAGAAAGAGAAATTAAGGAAACAATTCCATTCACCATTGCAACGAAAAGAATAAAATACTTAGGAATATATCTACCTAAAGAAACTAAAGACCTATATATAGAAAACTATAAAACACTGGTGAAAGAAATCAAAGAGGACACTAATAGATGGAGAAATATACCATGTTCATGGATTGGAAGAATCAATATAGTGAAAATGAGTATACTACCCAAAGCAATTTATAGATTTAATGCAATCCCTATCAAGCTACCAACAGTATTCTTCACAGAGCTAGAACAAATAATTTCACAATTTGTATGGAAATACAAAAAACCTCGAATAGCCAAAGCGATCTTGAGAAAGCAGAATGGAACTGGAGGAATCAACCTACCTGACTTCAGGCTCTACTACAAAGCCACAGTTATCAAGACAGTATGGTACTGGCACAAAGACAGAAATATATATCAATGGAACAAAATAGAAAGCCCAGAGACAAATCCACCCACATATGGACACCTTATCTTTGACAAAGGAGGCAAGAATATACAAAGGATTAAAGACAATCTCTTTAACAAGTGGTGCTGGGAAATCTGGTCAACCACTTGTAAAAGAATGAAACTAGAACACTTTCTAACACCATATACAAAAATAAACTCAAAATGGATTAAAGATCTCAATGTAAGACCAGAAACTATAAAACTCCTAGAGGAGAACATAGGCAAAACACTCTCTGACATACATCACAGCAGGATCCTCTATGACCCACCTCCCAGAATATTGGAAATAAAAGCAAAAATAAACAAATGGGACCTAATTAAACTTAAAAGCTTCTGCACATCAAAGGAAACTATTAGCAAGGTGAAAAGACAGCCTTCAGAATGGGAGAAAATAATAGCAAATGAAGCAACCGACAAACAACTAATCTCAAAAATATACAAGCAACTCCTACAGCTCAACTCCAGAAAAATAAATGACCCAATCAAAAAATGGGCCAAAGATCTAAATAGACATTTCTCCAAAGAAGACATACAGATGGCTAACAAACACATGAAAAGATGCTCAACATCACTCATTATCAGAGAAATGCAAATCAAAACCACTATGAGGTACCATTTCACACCAGTCAGAATGGCTGCGATCCAAAAGTCTACAAATAATAAATGCTGGAGAGGGTGTGGAGAAAAGGGAACCCTCTTACACTGTTGGTGGGAATGCAAACTAGTACAGCCACTATGGAGAACAGTGTGGAGATTCCTTAAAAAACTGGAAATAGAACTGCCTTATGATCCAGCAATCCCACTGCTGGGCATACACACTGAGGAAACCAGAAGGGAAAGAGACACGTGTACCCCAGTGTTCATCGCAGCACTGTTTATAATAGCCAGGACATGGAAGCAACCTAGATGCCCATCAGCAGATGAATGGATAAGCAAGCTGTGGTACATATACACAATGGAGTATTACTCAGCCATTAAAAAGAATACATTTGAATCAGTTCTAATGAGGTGGATGAAACTGGAGCCTATTATACAGAGTGAAGTAAGCCAGAAGGAAAAACATAAATACAGTATACTAACGCATATATATGGAATTTAGAAAGATGGTAACGATAACCCTGTATACGAGACAGCAAAAGAGACACTGATGTATAGAACAGTCTTATGGACTCTGTGGGAGAGGGAGAGGGTGGGGAGATTTGGGAGAATGGCATTGAAACATGTGAAATGTCATGTATGAAACGAGATGCCAGTCCAAGTTCAGTGCACGATGCTGGATGCTTGGGGCTGGTGCGCTGGGACGGCTGAGGGGGATGGTATGGGGAGGGGGAGGGAGGAGGGTTCAGGATGGGGAGCACGTGTATACCTGAAATTAAAAAAAAAAAAATTAAAAAATTAAAAAAATTAAAAAAAAAAATGGAACCACCAAAAAAAAAGAAAGTAATAATAATGTAAATAAAATATTAAGCTAGAAAAAATAAAAATAAAAATAAAATTATCAGAGGAATGCCTATAACTAAAATTAAAAAAATACATCTTTTGAAAATATAGATTGTGTCCTTCTTCTAAAAGCTGTTTGTAAGACCTTGCTTTCTATTACTTTAAAATCTTCCTAAAAGGCTTTTTCCATTGGTTAGCTTGTTTTACCATATTATTCAATTTGTCCTTACTATTTGTAATTAGCATACAAAGAAGAAAGGGAGGGATAAGGGTTTGTATCAGTGAGAAAAGCTAAATTATATAAAAAAAATTTATGAAAAGCAGTTAAATAATTTATATTCATATTTCTGAAAGTAATTTATTTTCTAATTACTCTTAATGGGGTAACTCAGAGGAAATTCTCAATCACAATTTTTATTAAGAAGCTCAATGAGGTCAAAAGCTAAAAGCTGCAGAATTATCACTGTTTAAAACTACATTCTTTAGAGTTTTTAAATAATTCTTTGTAAACAGTCTGCTTTGCCTATTTAAACAAATTCTTTGCTGTGATCCAATTATGAGTATCTAAGCTGTCAGTTTTAAAAAAGCAAACTGTATGGATTAAATCATAAGGAAAATGTTAAGCATTTTATTACTCATAATCTTAAAAACCATATCTATGTAAACATCACATCTGTTTTCTTAAATCTTTTCCCAATTCTACTAAGATTTTATTGATATATGTGTAAGTTTAAGGTATGCAATGTAAAGACTTTATACACACACACATATACATATATATATAAGTAATTACCACCATAAGGTTAGTTAACACTGCCATACTCTTGTATAATTACTTTCTTGTGTATGGTGGTAACATTTAAGATCTACTCTTTAAGCAATTTTCAGTTCAGTTCAGTTCAGTCTCTCAGTCGTGTCCGACTCTTTGCGACCCCATGAATTGCAGCACGCTGGGCCTCCCTGTCCATCACCAACTCCCAGAATTCACTCAGACTCATGTCCATCGAGTCAGTGATGCCATCCAGCCATCTCATCCTCTGTTGTCTCCTTCTCCTCCTGCCCTCAATCCCTCCCAGCATCAGGGTCTTTTCCAATGAGTCAACTCTTCACATCAGGTGGCCAAAGTACTGGACTTTCAGCTTTAGCATCATTCCTTCCAAAGAACACCCAGGACTGATCTCCATTAGAATGGACTGGTTGGATCTCCTTGCAGTCCAAGGGACTCTCAAGATTCTTCTCCAACACCACAGTTCAAAAGCATCAATTCTTTGGTGCTCAGCTTTCTTCACAGTCCAACTCTCACATCCATACATGACCACAGGAAAAACCATAGCCTTGACTAGATGGACCTTTGTTGGCAAAGTAATGTCTCTGCTTTTCAATATGCTATCTAGGTTGGTCATAACTTTCCTTCCAAGGAGTAAGTGTCTTTTAATTTCATGGCTGCAGTCACCATCTGCAGTGATTTTGGAGCTCAAAAAAATAAAGTCTGACACTGTTTCCCCATCTATTTGCCATGAAGTGATGGGACCAGATGCCATGATCTTCGTTTTCTGAATGTTGAGTTTTAAGCCAACTTTTTCACTCTCCTCTTTCACCTTCATCAAGAGGCTTTTTAGTTCCTCTTCACTTTCTGCCATAAGGGTGGTATCATCTGCATATTTGAGGTTATTGATATTTCTCCACACAGAACAGTTTTCTATATGATATTCAAAAAAAGGGGTGATGCTACAAATAGTAGAAAGCAATCTTAGAATTTCTGTTACATTAAGAGCATCTTTTTATACCTTTCCTCAAATTAGTTTACCTGGATATAATAATAGACTTCTTAATTCAGCTGTTAGAATTTTACTCCCATAAACTTTGGTAATATTCCTATTATCATGAGATCATTTTTAAAAATTCCAGTTATCATAGTCAGTTCAGTTCAGTTCAGTCGCTCAGTCGTGTCCGACTCTTTGCGATCCCATACAAGAATCAGAAAAAGTGATAAGCATAGTCCATTATATCCCAAACTGTCTATACACTAATGCTCATAAGCTTGACACTTAAAGAAAGCTTTAGATAGTCACTCAGAATCAAAACTACTTTGCTTTTCTACACTATTATTATAAAATTTGTTTTCCTTTTTCCTAATCCAAAATGGATTATAAAATATTAATAAAGTAGAGAATGTATGGGGGAAAAGATACATGACTAAAGAAATGCACAAGTTCAGTTGGAGAGGAAGAGCAGTGTGAGTAAAAATTATTGACAGTAATTTCAAGAGCCTACCAAACATAGTTGTTTAGAGCAAATGGTGTCCTTCTTTACCAAAACAGCTCTATCATGGCTTTTATAAAACATTGTGCTAATCAACAATGTTAATAATGTTAACTCAGCACCATACTATTTTATGCAAAATATTTAAATAATAGAAAATTATAAAATACATAATTTGGAAAGATTTGCATCCATGTGACTTATAATAAAAACAAACACTAACTAAAATGAAGATTTTTTTTTCTGTCAAATTGTTAAGAATTTTATTAAATGGATAATAACAGGATTCAGTTAGAAAGTAAGAAAACATAAATTAATAGGTGATTTTGGTGGGGCTATAAATTGTGTGTTTGTGTTTATGAAAGGAAAAAATGAAAAGCAATTTGGCAAGAATTATAAGAAAATTCCTTTTGACAGAAGTATTTTACTTTGGGGATACACTAATACAGAAATAATCAGACAAGTACACATTGCTACTAAAAGTACATATGCCACTAAGACATTATACAATTTTGTTAAACTATTAGTACTTAAGCATACTCCACAAACATGGCAGGTATTGTAGACTGGCCCACCCACTCCAACTCCTTTTTTAGCATTTTTTTTTTTTTAAATGCCACAGAGGCTGTGAAGCTTAAAACTGCCTTCCCAGACTCATTTGCAGAATGGCTTTTCTCATAACCTGCTAAACAGTGCACATTCTCATGACATTTGAAAATAAGAAAGGACTGAGAGAGTCAAAGGGAACAAAGGACTGAGTTAGCAAAAGCACAGTACAAGAAGTTTGTAATCCTTTGGGGTCAACTGTGGTACATAAATCAGTGGCAGGCTCAGGTTATCCTAGGTGCTATATGGGTAGTGCGCCACTGAGGTTTCACTAGGAAGTTCAGTAATAGTTGAGTGTTTCTCTTGCTTTCTTGATCTTGCATTTGAGTTCTGATCATTCTAAGTCACTTGATTGTTGTTGTTCAGTCAGTAAGTTGTGTCCAACTCTTTGTGACACTAGGGACTATAGCCCGCCAGGCTCTCCTGTTCTCCACTATCTCCTGGAGTTTGCTAAAATTCATGTCTATTGGATCAGTGATTCAATCAAACCATATCATCCTCTGCTGCCCCCTTCTCCTATTGCCTTTGGTCTTTCCCAGATCAGGGTCTTTTCCAATGAGTTGGCTCTTTGGATCAGGTGGCCAAAATATTGGAGCTTCAACATCAGTCTTTCCAATAAAATCTATGGTTGATTTCCTTCAGGATTGACTGATTTGATATCCTTGCAATCTGAAGGATTTTCAAAAGTCTTCTCCAGCACCACAATTCAAAGCAACAATTTGTCAGTGCTCAGCTTTAATTATGATCCAACTCTCACATCCATAAATGATTGCTGGAAAAACCATAACTTTGACTTTTGTCAAAGAAAAGTAATGTGGATCTTTCTCAGCAAAGTAATGTCTCTGATTTTTAATATACTGTCTAAATTTGCCATAGCTTTCCTTCCAAGGAGCAAGTGTCTTTTAATTTTATGACTACAGTCATCATCTTCAGTGATTTTGGAGCCCAAGAAAATAAAATTTGCAACTGCTTTCACATTTTACCCTTTTATTTGCCATGAATTGATAGGACTAGATCACCCTGCTTATTTAACTCATATGCAGAGTACATCATGCAAAATGCTGGATTGGATGAAGTACAAGTTGGAATCAAGATTGCCAGGAGAAATATCAATAACCTCAGATATGCAGATGATACCACCCTTATGGCAGAAAGTGAAGAAAAACTAAAAAGCCTCTTGATAAGAGTGAAAGAGGAGAGTGAAAAAGCTGGCTTAAAACTCAATATTCAAAAAACTAAGATCATGGCATCTGTTCCCATCACTCCATGGCAAATAGATGGAGAAACAATGGACACAGTGACAGACTTTATTTTCTTGGGCTCCAAAATCACTGCAGATGGTGAATGCAGCCATGAAATTAAAAGATGCTTGCTCCTTGGAAGAAGAGCTATGAACAACCTAGACAGTACATTAAAAAGCAAAGACATTATTTTTACAACAATGGTCTGTCTAGTCAAAGCTGTGGTTTTTCTAGTAGTCATGTATGCATATGAGATTTGGACCATAAATAAAGCTGGGTGCTGAGCAACTGATGCTTTTGAACTATGGTGTTGGAGAAGACTCTTGAGAGTCCCTTGGACTGCAAGATCAAACCAGTCAATCCTAAAGGAAATCAGTCCTGAATATTCATTGGGAGCACTGATGATGAAGGTGAAACTCCAATACTTTGGCCACCTGATGCAAAGAACTGACTCATTGGAAAAGACCCTGAGGCTGAGAAAGATTGAAGGTAGGAGGAGAAGAGAACAAGAGAGGATGAGATGGTTGGATGGCATCACCAACTCAATGGACATGAGTTTGAGCAAGCTCCAGGAGCTGGTTATGGACTGGGAAGCCTGGCATGCTGCAGTCCATGGGGTTGCAAAGAGTAGGACATGACTGAGTGACTGAACTGAACTGAACTGATAGGATCAGACGCCATGATATTAGTTTTCTGAATGTTGAAATTCAAGACAGCTATTTCAGTCTCCTCTTTCACCCTTATCAGGAGGTTCTTTGGTTCTTTGATTTCTGTCATTAGAGTGACATCATCTGCATATCTGAGATTGTTGATGTTTTTCCAGGCAATCTTGATTCCAGCTTGTGATTCATCCAGCTCAGCATTTTGCATGATGTACTCTGCATAGAGAGTGAGACCAAATCAAACAAGAGTCTGCACCAGACCTGCCTTTGACTGTCTTCTGTAGAAGCACTTGTCAGCAGTGTCTGATGCAGGGACAGGGGTTCTGGCTGCAGCAGACCTGGGATGTGCTGCATGTGGCATAAGTCCTCTTGAAGAAGTTGGCCATTAGCTCCACTACTGAGCTGCTGAGCAGATGGCCCACAAACTGGAGAACAATTATACCAAAGAAGTTCTCGCACTGTTGCAAAGGTTCTAGGGCCCACAACAGATTTCCCAAACTGGGGATCCAGCTAAGGGACTGAGCAACCTCAGGGAATTTGACTTTGAAGGCCAGTGGGATTTGATTACAAACTTTCACAGCCTGGATAAACAACAGACTCTTCGTGGGCAAAACAAAACCTTGCATGCACCAGGACCCAGGAGAAAGAAAGAGAGACCTCACAAGAGCATGAGTTAGACTTCCCCGTGAGTGTCTGAAGTCTCTGGCAGAAGTGTGGGTCAACAGTGCCTACAGTGGGGTCAGGGGCACTGACTAAAATAGTCCTGGGAGCCATATCATGATGGAATAAATCCTTTTCAAGGAAGTCACCCTTACTGTCATTACCCCTACCATAGCTTGACCTCAGGCCAAACTACAGCTCCACCCATCAGCAGAAAATTGGATTAGAGATTTACTGAGTATGGCCTTGACCACCAGAGCAAGACTCAGTATTCCACACAGCCAGTCCCTCCCATCAGGAAGTTTCCACAAGCATCTTATCCTCATCTATCAGAGGACAGACAGAATGAAAAGCACAGTTTATGAAAATTAAACAAACTGATGACATGGATCACAGCCTTGCCTATCTCAATGAAACTGTGAGCCATGCCGTGTAGGGCCATTCAAGATGGACGGGTCATGGTGGAGAGTTCTGACAAAACATGGTGCACTGGAGAAGGGAATGACAAACCGCTTCAGCATTCCTTCCTTGAGAACCCCATGAAGAGCATGAAAAGGCAAAAGATATAACACTAAAAGATGAACTCCCTAGGTCAATAGGAGCACAATATGCTACTGGAGGAAAGCAGAGAAATAGCTCCAGAAGGATTCAAGAGGCTGGACTAAATCAGAAACAACACCCAGTTTTGAATGTGTCTGGTGGTGAAACTAAAGTCTGATGCTATAAAGAACAATATTTCATAGGAACCTGGAATGTCAGGTCCATGAATTAAGGTAAATTGGAAGTGGTCAAACAGGAGATGGCAAGAGTGAACATCAACATTTTAGGAGTCAGTGAACTAAAATGGACTGGAATGGGTGAATTTAATTCAGATGACCATTATATCTACTACTGCAGGCAAGAATCCCTTAGAAGAAAAGCCTTAATGGTCAACAAAAGAGTCCAAAATGCAGCACTTGGGTGCAATCATAAAGATGACAGAAAGATCTCTGTTCATTTCCAAGGCAAACCATTCATGAATAATCATGCAAAATGCCGAAATGCCTAAATGCCAGGTTGGATGAAGCACAAACTGAAATCAAGATTGCCAGGAGAAATAACAGTAACCTCAGATATGCAGATGACACCACTCTTATGGCAGAAAGCAAAGAGGAACTATAGAGCCTCTTGATGAAGGTGAAAGAGGAGAATGAAAAAGTTGGCTTAAAACTCAACATTCAAAAAACTAAGATCATGGCATCTGTTCCCATCACTCCATGGCAAATAGATGGAGAAACAATGGAAACAGTGACATACTTTATTTTCTTGGACTCCAAAATCACTGCAGATGGTGACTGCAGCCATGAAATTAAAAGACGCTTGCTCCTTGAAAGAAAGCTATGACCAACCTAGGAGCATATTAATAAGCAGAGACATTATTTTGCCAACAACGGTCCATCTAGTCAAAGCTATGGTTTTTCCAGTAGCATGTATGGGTGTAAGCCCTGGATCATAAAGAAGGCTGAGCAGAGAAGAATTGATGTCATGTTGGAGAAAACTCTTGAGAGTCCCTTGGACTGCCAGGAAATCAAACCAATCAATCCTAAAGGAAATCAATCATTAATTTTCACTGGAAGGGTTGATGCTGAAGCTTCAATACTTTGGCCAGCTGATGCATAGGGCTGATTCATTAGAAAAGACCCTGATGCTAGGAAAGATTGAAGGCAGGCAGAGAAGGGGATGGCAGAGTACAAGATAGTTGGATGGCATAACTCACTCAATGGACATGAATTTGAGCAAGCTCCAGGAGATGGTGAAGAATAGGGAAGCCTGTCATGCTGCAGTCCATGGGGTCACAAAGAGTTGGACATGACTGAGTAGTTGAATAACAACTCTGCATAGAAGTTAAATAAGCAGGGTGACAGTATACAGCCTTGCCGTACTCCTCTCTCAATTTTGAACATGCCAGTTGTTTCATATAAAATTCTAACTATTGCTTCTTATCCTGCAAACAGGTTTATCAGGAGACAGATAAGATGGTCTGGTATTCCCATCTCTTTAAGAATTTTCCACAGTTTGTTGTGATCTACACAGTTAAAGGCTTTACTGTAGTCAATGGAGCAGAAGTAGATGTTTTTCTGGAATTTCCTTGCCTTCTGCACAATCCACTGAATGGCAATTGATCTCTGACTACTCTGCCTCTTCAAAGCCCAGCTTGTACGTTTGGAAGCTCTCGTTTCACATATTGTTGAAATCACTTAATACATGTCAGTAAATCAAGTCCAGATCAAAGTGGCTGTGTAGATTTCAATAAAATCTATCAATTTGAAATTAGGCATCAAATATATATATGTATATATATATACATATTGTTTAGGAAATTATGATATCTTGAGCAATGATCATAAGAAGTTAAAATAAAAAACAGGTTTTAGAGCTGTATGCAATTTTTTGAGTATGTATAAATAGTCAATATGATAAGCTAATATATGACCATTTTAATTATTGTTAATAGTGCTTTCTCACTCTTAAAATTTCTAAATTTGTTCATGTGTTGCTTTTGTCATAAGAAAACATTCATAAATACAATTTGGAAAGTAAGATAAGGAACTTCACTTATCTAGAAGAACAGGATATATCACAAAAATTCTAAATAGAGTAATCTTATAAATATCATAAAATGAAGAATACTTCAATGTGGTAAAATCTGTTATATTAGAACACATTTAAATTTAAAATTGATTAAGGCATGAAAGATGCCTTCTTGTCACTTTGCCACTCTGACGTACTCTGGAAGCTGCCATTTCACCTGCTACAAGAGTGACAGTCTTTCATTAATGCTTCCTTTAACTCAAAATCATCCTCATCAGTTCAAGTTTTGAAATTTGGCACATGACATTGATGGCAACATGACAAATAGTATTTAACAATTTGTGATCAGTTAGGGAACCAAGCTAGAGTCCCCCACTCCAAGAAGGTTGTCGTGATGTAGAAAGAACGCCATTTAAGTAAGGGCTTCCCAGGTGGCACTCTGGTAAAGAATTTGCCTGCCAATGCAGGAAAACACTGGTTCAATCCCTGGGTAGGAAGATCCCTTGGAATAGGAAATGGCAACCCACTCCAGTATTCTTGCCTGGGAAGTTCCATGGACAGAGTAGCCTAGCAGGCTACAGTACATGGGGTCACAAAGAGTCAGACATGACTGAGAATACACCCAGACCCAATAAGACATCCATAGGCAGGAGATTCACATTCAGATCAAAGGCAAGTACAAGGCAGGGAAGAGCCATCATCGATTCAGTGCATGATGGCATCCACTCTGTTCAAAACATTTCAACGCTCCTTCCTTTGCTTCTACTCTATTTCTATTTATTGTGTAGTGAGATATGCACACTGTGAACAGTGAGCTAGTAATATTTTAGAAAGAGAAAGTAAAATTGTTGAGCATGCAGTTTAACGTGACATTTAACACTACCTAATGTTTCTCAAGCAAAATGTTTTATTTACACAGGAAACAATCTTGCCATCTATCTTCTGTCTCTATTCTTTTTGTTTACTATTTTGGTTTTCCTTTTTAAAAAAATGTATCATAAATCAGACACACAATAAAGGGTATGTAATATATTTTTTGGAATTTAAAAGTCAGTAGTGTTAAAATAAAATGAATATTTATGTCCCCACCACCCACAATAAGAAATAAAATATTACTCAGTTCAACTCAGTTCAGTTCAGTCACTCAGTCATGTGTGACATTGCGATCCCATGAATCATAGCACGCCAGGCCTCCCTGTTCATCACCAACTCCCAGAGTTCACTCAAACTCATGTCCATCGAGTTGGTGATGCCATCCAGCCATCTCATCCTCTGTCATCCCTTCTCCTCCTGCCCTCAATCCCTCCCAGCATCAGGGTCTTTTCAATGAGTCAACTTTTCTCATGAGGTGGCCAAAGTATTGGAGTTTCAGCTTCAGCATCAGTCCTTCCAGTGAACACCCAGGACTGATTTCCTTTAGGATGGACTGGTTGGATCTCCTTGCAGTCCAAGGGACTCTCAAGAGTCTTCTCCAACACCACAGTTCAAAAGCATCAATTCTTCAGTGCTCAGCTTTCTTCACAGCCCAACTCTCTCATCCATACATGACTACTGGAAAATGATAGCCTTGACTAGATGGACCTTTGTTGACAAAGTAATGTCTCTGCTTTTTAATATGCTATGTAGGTTGGTCATAACTTTCCTCCCAAGGAATAAGCGTCTTTTCATTTCATGGCTGCAGTCACAATCTGCAGTGATTTTGGAGCCCCAGAAAATAAAGTCTGACACTGTTTCCACTGTTTCCCCATCTATTTGCCATGAAGTCATGGGACCAGATGCCATGATCTTAGTTTTCTGAATGTTGAGCTTTAGGCCAACTTTTTCTACTTTCCACTTTCACTTTCATCAAGAGGCCTTTTAGTTCCTCTTCACTTTCTGCCATAAGGGTGGTGTCATCTGCATATCTGAGGTTATTGATATTTCTCCTAGCAATCTTGATTCCAGCTTGTGCTTCTTCCAGCCCACCGTTTCTCATGATGCAGTCTGCGTATAAGTTCAATAAGCAGGGTGACAATATACAGCCTTGACGTACTCCTTTTCCTATTTGGAACCAGTCTGTTGTTCCATGTCCAGTTCTAACTGCTGCTTCCTGACCTGCATATAGGTTTCTCAAGAGGCAGGTCAGGTGGTCTGGTATTCCCATCTCTTTCAGAGTTTTCCACAGTTTATTGTGATCCACACAGTCAAAGGCTTTGGCATAGTCAATAAAGCAGAAATAGATGTTTTTCTGGAACTCTCTTGCTTTTTCCTTGATCCAGTGGATGTTGGCAATTTGATCTCTGGTTCCTCTACCTTTTCTTAAACCAGCTTGAACATCTGGAAATTCACAGTTCACGTACTGCTGAAGCCTGGCTTGGAGAATTTTGAGCATTACTTTGCTAGTGTGTGAGATGAGTGCAATTGTGCAGTAGCTTGAGCATTCTTTGGTATTGCCTTTCTTTGGGATTGGAATGAAAACTGACCTTTTCCAGTCCATCTCATAAATCTTCTTTGAACCTTATGGTAGAATTTTGTGTCTTTGTGCTTTGCATAATAGAATTACATTGCAGGTATCCTGAAATTTATCTCTTTCCCTGAAATTCTGTTTTGAAATGAATCCGTACTAATGCATATACTTTCATAGACTTGATGTTATCTACTACTCCATTGTGCAACTGGACTGCACTTCATTTGCCTGTTATCCTACAGGTAGAATTATTATTGTGATTCATATTTTTGTGTGCATGTTACAAACAAAATCCCAATGCATATTACAAGGCATTTCTCTTGGTATGCAATTGGAATCGGAGTTGGGAGCATATTCTATGTGTGCTGGGTCTTAAGTATGGTGCATATTTAAATTTACTAAGTTATCTCTAATTATTTTCCTATTCTGCTATACCATTCCTCAATTACCAGAAATTTTAGAGTTCCTCTTTCTCCTCAGTGTTCACAACACTTGATATTTGCTTTCTGTCATTTTGAGTGTTGTGACAGAGTATTTCATATGCTTACACTTTTAATACTAGGCAACTTTTCATGTTTAGTGAACAAAACTTACCTATGAAATGCATATTCAATTTCATATTGCATTGCTTACCTTGCTTTTTTAATTGGTGTATTCCGGTAACTTGTTAATTAATAGTTACATGTATTGAAAATATTGTTTATTCACTATATAATATGATACCATACTCTTTTGGGTCTTTTGACAAGGAGGATTCTTTAATTTTCTTTATTTTTAAATTTCATATTTATATTTAAATTGGAGTATACATGATTTACAATGCTTTAGTTTCAGATGTACAGGAAAGTGATTCAGTTCTTTACACACATATATAATAGCTACTATTTTTTTCAGATTATTTTCCCATTTAGGTTACTATAGAATGTGAGTAGAGTTCCTTGTGCTATATAGTAGGTCATTGTTGATTATCTGTTTTATAAAGAGTAGTGTGTATGTGTTAATCCCAAACTTCTAATTTATCCCCCTGACTTGTCCCCTTGGTAAACGTAAGTTTGTTTTCTAATGCTGTGAGTCTGCTTCTGTTTTATAAATAAGTTTAAAAAAATAATTCCACATATAAGTGACATTATATGATATTTGTCTTTCTCTGTTTGATTTAACTCACTTAGTATGACAATCACCAAATCCATCCATGCTGCTGAAAATGCCATCATTTCATTCTGTTTTATGGCTGAGTAATATTCCATTGGATACATATACCATGTATTTATCCATTCATCTGTCATTGGACATGTAGGTTGCTTCCAAGTCTTGGCTATTGTTAATGGTGCTGCAATGAACACTGGGGTGCATGTATCTTTCCAAAGGGTTTTCTCTGGACATATGCCCAGGAGTGGGATTGCTGAATCATATGACACCTCTATTTTCAGTTTTTTTTAAGGAAACTCCATATGTTCTCCATAGTGGCTGTATCGATTTGCATTCCCCTCAACAGTGTAAAAGGCTGCCCTTTTCTCCAAACCCTAGCCAGCTTTTATTGTTTGTATATTTCTGATGATGGACATTCTGACTGGTGTGAAGTGATACCTCATTGGAGTTTTCATTTGCATTTCTCTAATAATTAGCAGTGTTGAGCATCTTTTCACATGTTTATTGGCCATCTGTATCTCTTCTGTGGAGAAATGTCTGCTTAGATCTGTCAATTTTTTGAGGGGTCATTTGTTTTCTTGTTATTGAGCTGTATGAGCTGCTTGCATATTTTAGAGATTAATCCTTTGTCACTCATTTCATTTGCAAATATCTTCTCCCATTCTCTGGGTTGTCTTTTCATTTTGTTTAATATTTCCTTTGCTATGCAAAAGCCTTTGAGTTTGATTCTTTTAAAATTTATTTTATTTATTTTCATGACTCTAGGATGTGGATGGATCAAATAAGATATTGCTGCAATTCATGTCAGAGAGTGTTCTGCCTATCATTTCCTCTAAGGGATTTATAGTATCCCATTCTACATTTAGGTATGTAATCCATTTAGAATTAATTTTTGCATATAGTTTCAGAGAGTGTTATAATTTCATTTTTTACATATAGCTGTCCACTTTCCCCAGCACCATTGTTTGAAAAGACTGTCTATTTTCATTATATATTCTTTCCTCATTTGTCATGGATTAATTGACAATAGGTGCATGGCTATATTTTGGGGCTTTCTATCCTGTCCCATTGATCGAGATTTCTGTTTATGTGCTTATACCATATTATTTTGATTACTGTAGCTTTCTGGTATGCTCTGAGTCAGGGCACGTGATTCCTCCAGTTACATTTTTCTTTCAAGATTGCTTTTACTATTTGGGGTCTTTTGTGTTTCCATACAAATTAAACTTTTTTTTCTTTACTAGTTCTGTTTAAAATGCCATTGGTAATTTGATAGGTAATATATTGAATCTGTAGATTGATTTGTGTAGTACATTGTCATTAAAATAATATCAGTTCTTCTAATCCAAGAATATGGTATATCTTTCCATCTATGTGTCATCTTTGATTTCTTTCATCAAATATTATAGCCTTCTGAGTACAGCTTTTTTGCCTCATTTAGGAAGATTATAGCTATGCATTTTATTATTTTTGATGTAATGGTAAGTGGAACTTATTTCTTGACTTCTCTTTCAGATTTTTAGTTAGTGTATAGAAATGCAACAATACACAGGATGCTAGAATACACAGAACTATACAAAAAAGATCTTCATGACCAGATAATCATGATGTGATCACTCACCTAGAGCCAGATATACAGGAATGCGAAGTTAAGTGGGCCTTAGGAAGCATCACTAGAAACAAAGCTAGTGGAGGTGATGGAATTCCAGTTAAGCTATTTCAAATCCTATAAGATGATGCGGTGAAAGTGCTGCATTCATATGCCAGCAAACTTGGAAAACTCTGCAGTGGCCACAGGACTGGAAAAGGTGTTTTCATTCCAACTCTAAAGAAAGACAATGCCAAAGAATGCTCAAACTACCGCACAATTGGCACTCATCTCACACGCTAGCAAAGTAATGCTCAAAATTCTCCAAGCCAAACTTTAACACTATGTGAACCATGAACTCCCAGATGTTCAAAATGGATTTAGAAAAGGCAGAGCAACCAGATACCAAATTACCAACATCCGTTGGATCATCAAAAAAGCAAGAGAGTTCCAGAAAAACAACAACTTCTATTTTATTGACTATGCCAAAGCCTTTTACTAATGGATCACAACAAACTGTGGAAAATTCTGAAAGAAATGGGAATACCAGACCACATAACCTGCCTCCTGACAAATCTGTATACAGGTGAAGAAGCAACAGTTAGAACTGGACATGGAACAACAGACTGGGTCCAAATTGGAAAAGGAGTACTTCAAGGCTGTATATTGTCACCATGCTTATTTAACTTATATGCAGAGGACATTGTGAGAAATGCTGGACTGGATGAAGCACAGGATGGAATCAAGATTGCCAGGAGAAATATCAATAACCTTAGATATACAGATGGCACCACCCTTATGGGAGAAAGCGAAGAAGAATTAAAGAGCCTCTTGATGAAAGTGAATGAGGAGAGTGAAAAAGTTAGCTTAAAGCTAAACCTTCAGAAAACTAATATCATGGCATCTGGTCCCATCACTTCATGGGAAATAGATGGAGAAACAGTGGAAACTGTCAGACTTTATTTATTTATTTTTTTTGGCTCCAAAATCACGGCAGATGGTGATTGCAGCCATGAAATTAAAAGACACTTACTCCTTGGAAGGAAAGTTATGACCAACCTAGATAGCATGTTCAAAAGCAGAGACATTACACTGCCAACAAAGGTTCATCTAGTCAAGGTTATGGTTTTTCCAGTGGTCATGTATGAATGTGAGAGTTGGACTGTGAAGAAAGCTGAGCGCTGAAGAATTGATGCTTTTGAACTGTGGTGTTGGAGAAGACTCTTGAGAGTCCCTTAGGCAGCAGAGAGATCCAATCTGTCCATCCTAAAGGAAATCTGTCCTGAATATTCATTGTAAGGACTGACGCTGAAGCTGAAGCTCCAATACTTTGGCCACCTGATGCAAAGTACTGATTCATTTGAAAAGACCCTGATGCTGGGAAAGGTTGAAGGCAGAAGGAGAAGGGGACAACAGAGGATGATATCGTTGGAATGCATCACCGATACAGGACATGAGTTTGAGTATACTATGGGATGGTGATGCACAGGGAAGCCTGGCGTGCTTCCGTCCACGGGGTCACAAAGAGTTGGACACAACTGAGTGACTGAACTGAACTGAGAAATGCAACACATTTCTGTTTGTTAATTTTGAATCCTGCAATTTTACTGAATTCATTAGTAAGCTCTAATAGTTTTCTGGTAGCATGTTTAGGACTTTTCATGTATACTTTCTGTCACCTGCAAATAGTGACAATTTTACTTCTTCCTCTCTGATTTGAATTCCTTTTACTTCTTTTTGATCTCTGATTGCTGTAGCTAAGACTTCCAAGACTATATTGAATAGAAGTGGTGAGAGTGCTTTTTCTTGTTCCTGATCTTAGATGAAATGCTTTCAGCTTTTCACTGTTGAATATGATGTTAGCTATGAGTTTGTCATATATGGCCTTTATTATGTAAAAGTAGGTTCCCTTTGTGCCTACTTTCTGGAGAACTTTTATTTATTTATTTTTTAAATCATAAATGGGTTTTTAACTTTGTCAAAGGTATTTTTACATCTATTAAGATGATCACATGCCTTTTACTCTCATTTCTAATTTATCATATCATATTTATACACTTTTCCTTTATGTAGCTAAGAAAACCTGCCTGATCATAAGAAGACAATTGTATTTTTCTTAAAATTTTTGACTGTTTTAGATGTTCATCTTTCACATATAAATAGCTGATATATTTGGAAAACTGTCTGCAAAAGTTGAGCAATTTTCATTTTCCCTGTGAGAAATCAATTAATAGGAACAATTTAGGAAAGAGTCAATTACATCCCCATTGATATGCAAATACTACCTCTATTTATGCATTCATTTATTCATGATATATGTGTGATTTAGTTTTTACACTTTTCATTTGGTTTCCTTGGTCTGTTCGGTCTTAGCCTGCACTAAGATCACATTGATTTACTACAGCTTTAAAAATAAATCTCCATGAATAGTAAGTAAAAGGTACCCATCTTATTCTTCTTCCTTAGGAATTTCTTGATGGACCTTGATTGCTTTCCCCCTCTATCCAATATATTTAAGAATCAGATTGTCTAGTTCCAGAGAGAATAGCAAATGGAATTTCAATTGTAAGTTATTTATAGTCTAGTTTCAACACTGATAGCTATTGATTTTTGTTAAACAGTGTAAATGATGTTTCTCTCTTCATTCTAGGTTTAAGTCCTCCTTAAAGTCTTTCAATGGCACCCCACTCCAGTACTCTTGCCTGGAAAATCCCATGGGCAGAGAAGCCTGGTAAGCTGCAGTCCATGGGGTTGCTAAGAGTTGGACACGACTGAGCGACTTCACTTTCACTTTTCACTTGCATGCATTGGAGAAGGAAATGGCAACCCACTCCAGTATTCTTGCCTGGAGAATCCCAGGGACGGGGGAACCTGGTGGGCTGCTGTCTATGGGGTCGCAGAGAGTCGGACATGACTGAAGTGACTTAGCAGCTTAGCAGTAATGTCTTTCAGTGAATGTAATAAATTTCCAAATAATGATGTTGCTTATATATTTCTTAGATTATACTTTGGTAACTCATACCAAAATACCTTGGTATTGTAAATTAAATCCTTGTTATTACATTTTATGTTAGTTGCTGTTACAAAAAGAAACACACATGATAGAATTTATCATACTGATTTCCCAAGCAACCTTGCTTCACACCTTTGTTAATTTTTATAGTGTGTAAATTACCGTTCGTTTTTTAATTATAGAGATTAATACCTGCAAAGCTCAGTATATACTCTTCCTTTCTAAACCAAATTATTATATTTATCTTTCTTTAATGTTTTAGCTTAGCTGGTAATAAAATGTTGAATGAAAGCACTGAGTTGCCATCCTAGTCATTCTGATTTTGAAGATAATTCTTAGTTGATTTAGATTATTTTATTATTAATTTAAGAAAGTTCCTTTCTTAAGAGTTTTTGTTTATTTGTTTGTCTGCTTGCTTGTTTCTACTGTGTTTTTGAATAGTGGTTAAATTATTTCAAGTACATTCACTATAGCTTTTGACCAAGTCAGGCACATTAGGGTGGTATATCCATAGATGACACTATAGATTTTGAGATATTACAAATAGTGCAAGTATGAACATCAGTGTGCATGTATCTTTTTAGTTATGGTTTCCTGTAAATGTACACCCAGAGGTGGGACTTCTGGATCATATGGTAGCTTTATTTTTAGTTTTCTTTGCTTTTGTTTTAAAGGGACTCCTATACTGTTTTCCATATTAGCTCTACCAATTTACATTCCCACCAACAGTGCAAGAAGTTTCTCTTTTCTCCACATTCTCTCAGGCATTCACTATTTGTAGACTGTTCAATGATACTATCCATCTTGCCTAGTGTGAGGTGATACCTAATGGTGGTTTTGATTTGCATTTTTCTGATGATTAGCAATGAAAGTGAAAGTGGAGAGTGAAAAAGTTGGATTAAAGCTCAACTTTCAGAAACGAAGATCATGACATCTGGTCCCATCACTTCATGGGAAATAGATGGGGAAACAGTGGAAACAGTGTCAGACTTTATTTTGGGGGGCTCCAAAATCACTGCAGATGGTGACTGCAGCCATGAAATGAAAAGATGCTTACTCCTTGGAAGGAAAGTTATGACCAACCTAGATAGCATATTGAAAAGCAGAGACATTACTTTGCCAACAAAGGTCCGTCTAGTCAAGGCTATGGTTTTTCCAGTGGTCATGTATGGATGTGAGAGTTAGACTGTGAAGAAGGCTGAGCACCGAAGAATTGAACTGTGGTGTTGGAGAAGACTCTTGAGAGTCCCTTGGACTGCAAGGAGATCCAACCAGTCCATTCTGAAGGAGATCAGCCCTGGGTGTTCGTTGGAAGGAATGATGCTAAAGCTGAAACTCCAGTACTTTGGCCACCTCATGGGAAGTGTTGACTCATTGGAAAAGACTCTGATGCTGGCAGGGATTGCAGGCAGGAGAAGGGGACGACAGAGGATGAAATGGCTGGATAGCATCACTGACTCGATGGACGTGAGTCTGAGTGAACTCCAGGAGTTGGTGATGGACAGGGAGGCCTGGCGTGCTGCAGTTCATGGGGTCGCAAAGAGTCGGACACGATTAAGGACTGAACTGAACTGAACTGAACTGAATGATTAGTGATGTTGAGTGTTTTTTTCATGTGCCTGTTTGCCATCCATATATCTTCTTTGGAGAGATGTCTATTTAAGTCTTTTTGAGTTGTATGAGCTCTTTGTATATTTTGACTATTAACTCCCTATTGGTTGAGTAGTTGGCAAATACTTTCTCCTATTCCATGTGTTGACTTTGGTCAGTGATTCCCTTTGTTATGTAAAGACTTAAGTTTGATTAGGTCCCACTTGTTTATTTTTGCTTTTTTTTTACCTTGGGAGACTGATCTGAGAAAATATTACTACAATTTATGCCAGTGAATATTTTGCCTACACTCTCTTTTAAGAGTTTTATAATGTCTTGTCTTATATTTAGGCCTGTAAACCATTTTGAGTTTATTTTTTTGTATATGGTATATGGAAGTATTCTAATTTCAGTGATTTGCATGAAGTTGTCCAGCTTTCCCATACCACTTGATGAAGAGATTATATCTTTTTCATTGTATTTTCTTGCCTCCTTTGTCAAGAATTAATTGACTGTATGCATGTGGGCTTATTTCTGAGCTCTCAATTCTGTTCCATTAATCTGCATATCTGTTTTTGTGCCAATATCATCTAATTTTGATTACCATAGCTCTGTAATATTTTCTGAAGTCTGAAAGATATATGCCTCCTGGTTTGCTCTTTTTCCTCAGGAATGATTTGGCAATTCTAGACCTTTTGTGGTTCCATTTAAATTTTAGGATTCTCTTCTAGTTTCGTGAAAAATGTCATGGATATCTAGATAGGGATCATGTTAAATCTGTAGTTTTCTTTGAGTAGTATGGCCAATTTAACAATATTTTTCCCACCCAAAAGCATGGGATATCTTTCTACTTCTTTGAATAATCTTTAGTTTCCTTTATCAATGTTTTATAGTTCTATGTGGATAAGTATTTCACCACCTAGGTTAAGTTTATTCCTAAGTATTAATATTTTATATTAGGAGATGCAATTTTAAAAAGGTTTTTTTGTTGATATTTAAATGCCCTTTCTGTTATTTCACTGTTAGTGTATAGGAAATGCAACACATTTCTGCATAGTAATCTTATATCTGGCTACCTTGTTGTGTTCAATTATTCTAATGGTTTTTATATGGAGACTTTAGGGCTCTCTACAGAGGGTATTATGCCATCTGCAAATTGTGACTGTTTCCAATTTAAACAATTTTTCTCTTGTGTTATTGTTGTGTCTAGAATTTTTTGTGTATGTATGTGTTTATTTTTATTTATTTATTTATAATATATATACAGGTATTATTGAAGTATAGTTGACTTACAGTGTTTCAGGTGTACAACAAGGTGACTCAGTTATACATATACACATATATGATTTTTGAAATTATTTTCCACTAGTTATTATATTTACTATAGTTCCCTGTGCTATACAGTAAACCTGTTGCTTGTTGCATATCTTTAAAAAAAAAATAATCTAGCATTCTATTCATACTAAGTCAAACAAGTGGAATCAAAATGTCAATTTTTTTAGTTCAACAGAAGTTCATAAATTATCTAAAATACATATGTTATACATATTATTTATATTTGTATAAAAAACTTTTCTACTATGCTTGATAAAGGCATGAGAAAGAGCGTTTTTTAAAAAAGAAGAGATGGAGAAACTGGAAAACATGAACTAAATGAAATGAAATGGGAGGAATGAAAATAAAATAGAAAAAGAAAAACAAACTAGATAAAAGTTAAAGATCATCATATATGCCAGTTCTTTTTAAAACATGGCTGCTCGTTAGAAACATGTCTGAAGCTCTCGAGAAGAAAAAGCAATAGCTGGGCAAATGTAATTTTCAAAAAATTCCAAGGTAATTCTGAAATTCTGATATGATTCAGGATTTTAAAAAATGATAACAGGTTTTCCTATTAAATGGTAATTTTGGTGATATAGAATTCTATTATTTTTTTGTTGACCAATCATGATATAATGGTATTAAGTGAGGAATAGTTACATAATAATACTAGTAAAATATATTTACCAGTTTTCACAATCAATAGCCAGACCCCCCCCCCAAAATTTTACATTTGCAAGCTATAATGAGAACATATTTAATGTAACAATATAAAATAATAAGATAAAATTTGGGGGGTCAAGCAGAGTGATGTGGTTAGTGGAAGTGCATACAAGCACATATTTTCATCAGATCAGACAGTCTATCTCTTTTGATTGGTGCATTTAATCCATTTATATTTAAGGCAGTTATCAATATGTATACTCCTATTTGTTGCTGTTCAGTTGCTCAATTGTGTCTGCCTCTGCAACTTCATGGACTGCACTATGCCAGGCTTCCCTGTTCTTCACCATCTCCTGGAGTTTGTTCAAACAGATGTCCATTGAGTGATGATGCCATCCAACCATCTCATCCTCTGTCACCCCCTTCTTCTCCTGCCCTCAGTCTACTCAGCATCAAGGTCTTTTCCATTGAATTGGCACTTTGCATCAGAAGGCCAAAGTATTGGAGCTTCAGCTTCAGCATCAGTTTTTCCAATGGATATTCAGGGTTGATTTCCCTTAGGGTTGACTGGTTTGATCTCCTTGTTGTCCAAGACTCCCAAGAGTCTTCTCCAGCACCACAGTTTGGAGTCATCAAATCTTCAGTGCTCAGCCTTCTTTATGGTTCAACTTTCACATCTATACATGACTATTGGAAAAACCACAGCTTTGTCTATATGGACTTTTGTTGGCAAAGTGATGTCTCTACTTTTTAATAACCTGTCTAGGTTTGTCATAGCTTTTCTTCCAAGGAGTAAACATCTTTTAATTCCATGGCTGCAGTCACCATCTGCAGTGATTTTGAAGCCCAAAAAATAAAATCTGTCACGGTTTCCATTTTTTCCCCAACTATTTTCCATGAGGTGATGAAACAAGATGCCATAATCTTAAGTTTTTTGAATGTTAAGTTTTAAGCCAGCTTTGTCACTCTCCTTTTTCACCTTCATCAAGAGGCTCTTTAGTTCCTCTTCATTTTGTGCCATCAGGGTGGTTATCACTTGTATGTCTGAAGTTATTGATATTTCTCCCAGCACTCTCGATTCCAGCTTGAGTTTCATCCAGTCTAGCATTTCACATGATCTATTCTGCATATGCTAATAAGCAAGGTGAAAGTATACAGCCTTGAGATACTCCTTTCCCAATTTTGAACCAGTTCGTTGTTCGATGTAAGATACTATTGACTCTTGACCTGCATACAGGTCTTTCAGAATGCAGGCAACGTGGTCTGGTATTCCAATGTCTTTAAGAATCTGTTGTAATCATTTTAGTTCAGTCACTCAGTGGTGTCCAACTCTTTGTAACCCAATGGATGGCAGCACGCCAGGCTTCCCTGTCCATCACCAAATCCCGGAGTCTGCTCAAACTCATGTCCTTTAGTTGGTGATGCCATCCAACCATCTCATCCTCTGTTGCCTCTCCTCCTGCCTTCAATATTTCCCAGGATCAGGGTTTTTTCCAGTGACTCAGTTCTTCACATCAGGTGGCCAAAGTATTGGAGTTTCAGCTTCAGCATCAGTCCTTCCAATGACTCAGTTCATTGTTTTCCTTCAGGATTGACTGATTGGATCTCCTGGTAGTCCAAGGGATTCTTAAGAGTCTTCTCCAGGACCATAGTTCAAAGGCATCAGTTCTTCAGTGCTCAGCCTTCTTTATGGTCCAACTCTCACATACATTACATGACTATTGGAAAAACCATAGCTTTGACTAGACGGACCTTTGTTGGCAAAGTAATGTCTCTGCTTTTTAATATGCTATCTAGGTTGATCATTGCTCTTCTTCCAAGGAACAAGTGTCTTTTAATTTCATGGCCTTAGTCACCATCTGCAGTGATTTTGGAGCCCAAGAAAATAAAGTCTGTCATTTTTTCCATCATGTCTTCATCTGTTTGCCATGAAGTGATAGGGCCAGATGCCATGATGTTAGTTTTTTGAATATTGAGTTTTAAGCCAGCGTTTTTACTCTCCTCTTTCACTTCCATCAAGAGGCTCCCCAGTTTCTCTTTGCTTTCTGCCATAAAGGTGGTGTCATCTACATATTTTAGGTTATTTATATATCTCTGGGCAATCTTAATTCCAGCTTGTGCTTCATCCAGCCTGGCATTTTGCATGATGTATTCTGCATATAAGTTAAATAAGTAGGGTGAAAATATGCAGCCTTGACATACTCCTTTCCCAATTTGGAACCAGTCTATTGTTCCATGTCTAATTTTAATTGTTGCTTTTTGACCTGCATACAGTTTTTTCAGGAGCCAGGTCAAATAGTCTATTATTCCCATCTATTGAAGAATTTTCCGCAGTTTGTTGTGATCTATATAATGAAAGGCTTTGGCATAGTCAATAATGCAGAAGTAGATGTTTTCTGGAGCACTCTTGTTTTTTCTATGATCCAATGGATGTTGGCAATTTGGTCTCTGGTTCCTCTCTCTTTTCTACACCTAGCTTGAACATCTGGAAGTTCTCTATTCACATACTGTTGAAGCTTTGCTTGGAGAATTTTGAGCATAACTTTGCTAAAGTGTTAGATGAGGGCAATTGTAGGGTAGTTTGAACATTCTTTGGCATTCCCTTTCTTTGGGATTGGAATGAAAACACCTTTTCCAGTCCTGTGGCTACTGTGGAGTTTTCCAAATTTGTTGGCATATTGAGTGAAGCACTTTCACAGCATCATCTTTTAGGACTTGAAATAGCTCAGCTGGAATTCCATCACCTCCACTTACTTTGTAGTGCTATGCTCTAAGGCCCACTTGACTTCGGACTCCAGGATATCTGGCTCTAGGTGAGTGATCACACCACTGTGGCTATCTGGGTCATTAAGATCTTTTTTATATAGTTCTTCCATGTATTCTTGCCACCTCTTCTTAATCTCTTCTGCTTCTGTTAGGTTCATAACATTTCTGTCCTTTATTGTGCCCATCTTTGCATGAAATATTCCCTTGGTATCTCTAAGTTTCTTGAAGAGATCTCTGGTCTTTCCCATTCTGTTGTTTTCCTCTATTTCTTTCCATTGATCACTGAGGAAGGCTTTCTTATCTCTCCTTGCTGTCCTTTGCAACTCTGGATTCAGATGGGTATATCTTTCCATTTCTCTTTTTCCTTTAGCTTCTCTCCTTTTCTCAGCTATTTGTAAGACCTCCTCAGACAACTATTTTGCCTTCTTGTCTTTATTTTTCTTGAAGATGGTTTTGATAACCATCACCTGTACAATGTTACAAACCTCTGTTCATAGTTCTTCAGGCACTCTGTTTATAAGATTTAATGCCTTGAATCTATTTGTTACTTCCACTGTACAACCATAAGGGACTTGATTTAGGTCATACCTGAATGGCCTGGTGGTTTTCCCTACTTAATTCAATTTAACTCTGAATTTTACAATAAGCAGTTAGCGATCTGAACCACAGTCAGCTCCTGGTCTTGTTTTTGCTCACTGTATAGAACTTCTCTATTTGGGCTGGAAAAAATATAGTCAATCTGATTTTGGTATTCACCAACCTGTGATGTCCATGTGTAGAGTTGTCTCTTGTGTTTTTGGAATAAGGTATTTGCTATAACCAGTGCATTCTCTTGGCAAAACTCTGTTAGCCTTGTGCCCTACTTCTTTTGTACTACAAGGTCAAACTTGCCTGTTATTCCAGGTATCTCTTGACTTCCTACTTTTGCATTCCAGTCCCCTATGATAAGAAAGGATATTTTCTTGATAATTCTATTACCATTTTCTTAATTGTTTTAGGTTCAGGAGGAGAAGGGGACGACAGAGGATGAGATGGTTGGATGCCTTCACTGACTTGATGGATATAAGTCTGAGCAAGCTCCAGGAGTTTGAGATGGGCAAGGAAGCCTGGCATGCTGAAGTCCATGGAGTTGCAAAGAGACACCTCTGAGTGAGTGAACTGAACTATTTTCTGTAGGCCTTTTCCTTCTTTTGTGTTCTTTGCATAGAAAAGTTCCTTTGTCATTTGTAAAGCTGGTTAGGTGTTAAATTCTCTTTACTTTTGCTTGTCTGGAAAGCTTTTGATTTCTTCATCAAATCTGGATGAGTCTTGCTGGGTAGAGTATTCTTGGTTGTAGGTCTGTCCCTTTCATCACTTTAATATATTGTGCCATTCCCTTCTTGCTTGTAAAGTTTCTGTTGAGAAACCAGCTAAAAGCCTGATGGGAGTTCACTTGTATGTTGTCATTTTCCCTGTTGATTTTAATATTTTATATTTGTCTTTAATTTTGTCAGTTTGACTACTCTGCATCTTGGTGTATTTCTCCTTGGGTTTATCCTACATGGAACTATCTGTGCTTCCTGGGCTTGGTTGCCTATTTCCTTTCCCATGTTAGGGAAGTTTTCAGCTATTATTTCTTCAAATATTTTCTCAGGTCCTTTCTCTCTCTTTTCTCTTTCTGGGACCCAATAATGCAAATGTTGGTGCATTTACTATTGTCCCTGAGGTCTCTTAGGCTGTCTTCATTTTTTTTTTTTCATTCTTTTTCTATATTCTGTTGTGTGGCAGTGATGTCCACCATTCTGTCCTCCAAGTCATTTATTCATTATTCCACCTCAGTTATTCTGCTGTTGATTCCTTCTAGTGTATTATTCATCTGTTTGTTTGTTCTTTAGTTCTTATAGGTCTTTGGTAGACATTTCTGGCATCTTCTCCATTGTTTTCCTGAAATCCTGGATCATCTTCAGTATCATTATTCTGAATTCTTTTTCTGGAAGGTTGCCTGCTTCCACTTCATCTAGTTGCTTTTCTGGGGTTTTATCTTGTCCCTTCACCTAGGACATAACTTTCTGTAATGTGGTTTTTGTTCTAGCCACTGCGGTACTGTGCTTCTTCTTTCTGCTTCTCTCTATCCTCTGATGGAGGAGGCTAAGAGGCTGTGTAAGGTTCCTGGTGGGAGGGACTGGTGGTGAGAAAAACTGCCCTGGTGGGCAGGGCCTTGCTCAGTAAAGCTTTAATCCAATTGTCTGTTGATGACTGGGTTCCCTCCCTGGTAGTTGTTTGCCCTGAAGTAATCCAGCTCTGGGGTCTAAGGGCTCTATGGTACCATTAATGGTGAATTCCAAGAGAGCTTATGCCAACAAGGATCTTTCAGGACTGCTTCTCCCAGTGCCATTTTGGTTGTGCCCTCCAAGACTGGAGTCTCTGTTTTTCCCAGTTCTGTGAAAGTCCTGTAATTAAATCCCATGGGCCTTCAAGATCAGATTTGTTTGGGACTCCTAGTCCCTTTGTTGGATTCCCAGGCTGGGAAGCCTAACAATGGGGTTCAGAATGTTCACAATGGTGGGAGAACTTCTTTGGTATTTTCCAGTTTGTTTGTCACTCACCCACAGGATATGGGAGTTGATTTTGTCTTGATTTTACCCCTCATACCATCTCGTGGCGGATTCTTTTTTTTTTTTTTTTGGATGTGGGGTATCTTCTTTGGGGGAATTTCAGCATCCACTTGTCAATGGTTGTTCAACATCTAGTTGTGATTTTGGTGTTCTTGTAGGAGATGAGTGTGCATCCTTCTATGCCACCATCTTGAAGTAGAAGGTCTAGGACTTCTAATACTGTATTAAATATAAGTTTTGAGAGGGAACATCTTGTTCCTCTTCCTAAATTTATTGGGAAGGGATGTCCTGACTCTTGTGAATAGTACTGCAATGAATTTGGGTTGCATATATCTTCTGTAATTATGTTTTTCTCCAGGTATATGCTCCAGAGTGGGATTGCTGGGTCATGTAGTAATTTTAGTTTTGTAAGAAAGCTCTGTGCTACCTATATCAATTTACATTCCCACCAACAGTGTAAAAAGGTTCTGTTTTCTCCACAGCCTCTCCAGTATTTATTGTTCATAGATTTTTTGATGATGACCATTCTGACCATGTGACATGATACCTCATTATAGTTTTGATTTGCATTTCTCTAATAATTAGTGATGCTGAGTACATTTTCACATGTCTCTTGATCATTCATATGTATTCTTTGGAGAAATGTCCTTTTACATTTTCTGCCCATTTTTTAAATTGGGTTATTTGCTTGTTTAATATTGAGCTTCACAAGCTGCTTGTATAATTTGGGGATTAATACCTTGTCTGTTTTGTTTGCAAATGTTTTCTTCCATTTGAGGGTTGTCTTTTCATCTTTTTTTTTTTTTAATAGTTTCCTTTGCTGTGAAAAAGCTTTTAAGTTTAATTAGCCCCCATTTGTTATTTTTGTTTTTTTTATTTTCATTACTATAGGAGGTGGATCAAAGAAGATCTTGCTGCAATTTATGTCAGATAGTGTTCTGCCTATATTTTCCACTAAGTTTTATAGCATCTAGCCTTGCATTTAGGTCTTTAATCTATTTTGAGTTTATTGTTGGGTATGTTATAAGGGAGTGTTCCAAGGCCGTATAAGGATTCAGCAAGAAGTAAATCATCTGCAACCCAAGAAACACCACTTCTGGGAGAGTTGGTGGTTTAAACAACTGAATTTAATCTTTCAAACTGTTGGAGACTGTAAGTGCAAGATCAAGGTGCCCTCAGGGTCAGTGTTTGATAAGAGTGCTCTTCTTAGGTTGCAGATGACTTTCCTTTTTGCTGCATCCTCACATGGATTGTCCTCTGTGATCTCACAGTAAAAGTGAGGGAGGGAAAGGAAACAAACCTTTTAGTGTTTATTATAAGAGATGCTAATCCTATTACTGGGGACTCACTCTCTTCTTTGTGGCCCAGCTGACGTCATGGGAACCTGTTACCTCCCAAAGACCCTGTTTCCAAATACCATCATGTCAAGAGTGATAGCCTCAACATATGAATGTAGACATAACAAAATCCAGTTCATGGCTCATAATAACTGAAATTTGCATTTATAGGAACTGTGTGAAGGAAGGACTGCCTATAGTTAGGAGATTATGCTAGAGTCGAATATGGTTCAAATGTTTGGCATTTATCACTTATGAGACATTAGAAAGAAACTTAGTCTTTGTAAGCCTTAGTTTACACAACTGTAACATACTAAAAATATGATCTTTATTATAAGACTGTTGGGAGATTATATAAGGTGTTGCCTATAGGGTAAGCTCTTAATAGGCACAGAATAAATATCTAACATATGTCAATTCTTTGGTCTACTATATACTCATTATCTAGCACAAGGCTTAAAACATACTTGGTATTCAATCAAGCTATTTAAATGAATAAAACTTAGTTTCTTCACTCTTGGAACAATACTATCAATAAATGAAATTATGTTACACTTTCTTTTCTCATCATGCCAAAATTTAGTTTTGGGAAAATTTCAAAACATATTGCACTTTCTTTCCTCCTCCACATTCAATATGTAATGGAACAGCAGTAAGAATTCTCAATGGATTAAAGACAATCTCTTTAACAAGTGGTGCTGAGAAAACTGGTCAACCACTTGTAAAAGAATGAAACTAGAACACTTTCTAACACATACACAAAAATAAACTCAAAATGGATTAAAGATCTAAACGTAAAATCAGAAACTAAAAAACTCCTAGAGGAGAACATAGGCAAAACACTCTCCGACATACATCACAGCAGGATCCTCTATGACCCACCTCCCAGAATATTGGAAATAAAAGCAAAAATAAACAAATGGGACCTAATTAAACTTAAAAGCTTCTGCACATCAAAGGAAACTATTAGCAAGATGAAAAGGCAGCCTTCAGAATGGGAGAAAATAATAGCAAATGAAGCAACTGACAAACAACTAATCTCAAAAATATACAAGCAACTCCTACAGCTCAACTCCAGAAAAATAAATGACCCAATCGAAAAATGGGCCAAAGAACTAAATAGACATTTCTCCAAAGAAGACATACAGATGGCTAACAAACACATGAAAAGATGCTCAACATCACTCATTATCAGAGAAATGCAAATCAAAACCACTATGAGGTACCATTTCACACCAGTCAGAATGGCTGCGACCCAAAAGTCTACAAGCAATAAATGCTGGAGAGGGTGTGGAGAAAAGGGAACCCTCTTACACTGTTGGTGGGAATGCAAACTAGTACAGCCACTATGGAGAACAGTGTGGAGATTCCTTAAAAAACTGGAAATAGAACTGCCTTATGATCCAGCAATCCCACTGCTGGGCATACACACTGAGGAAACCAGAAGGGAAAGAGACACGTGTACCCTAATGTTCATCGCAACACTGTTTATAATAGCCAGGACATGGAAACAACCTAGATGCCCATCAGCAGATGAATGGATAAGAAAGCTGTGGTACATATACACAATGGAGTATTACCCAGCCATTAAAAAGAATACATTTGAATCAGTTCTAATGAGGTGGATAAAAATGGAGCCTATTATACAGAGTGAAGTAAGCCAGAAAGAAAGACACCAATACAGTATACTAATGCATATATATGGAATTTAGAAAGATGGTAACAATAACCCTGTGTATGAGACAGCAAAAGAGACACTGATGTATAGAACAGTCTTATGGACTCTGTGGGAGAGGGAGAGGGTGGGAAGATTTGGGAGAATGGCATTGAAACATGTATAATATCATGTATGAAATGAGTCACCAGTCCAGGTTCGATGCACGATACTGGATGCTTGGGGCTGGTGCACTGGGACGACCCAGAGAGATGGTATGGGGAGGGAGAAGGGAGGAGGGTTCAGGATGGGGAACACATGTATACCTGTGGTGGATTCATTTCGATATTTGGCAAAATTAATACAATTATGTAAAGTTTAAAAATAAAATAAAATTTAAAAAAATGAAAATTATATAGCATGTGTGAGCATAATAAATACTAGAAGACTTGTTCAATTTTCCTGAAAATTAGCTTTAAAGGAAAAACTGAAAGTAATTTTGTTTAGGACTGAATTTAGCAGTTTTATTAATCCTGTTCTCCCTTCTTGGTACAGGGCTATCTTTGCACAAATCTATGGGGCTTTTCCAGATACCATAGATTAACTCATTTGTGCCTTAGAGGCAGAGATAAAGTAACAATTTTTCATATCTCAAGTGTTCTACCTTACAGGAAAGAAATGTTATTCTTCATTTAATGAACATTAGCACATGAACAATTAAGACATAATTGAATGAAGCTAGTCAGCAAAAGGCAAGAGCGTGCCTCTGGGAAGCTGCTGAAGTTGACTGTGCTCATATCTGTGGTATTATCTATTAAGCTGACAGTACCAAAGGGTAGAAATGTACTGACAGTAATTGTACAGTTTTGGTACCCCCATGTTTTAAAATTGCTTTCTAATAGTAAACATTTCTAGGAGAAATGATGATGCTGATAATAAGAGGTTGAAACTGCTGACTGACCTATAACTGTCAGATTACTATTAAAAAAGGCAAGTTAAAAATAAAATCTTTATCTGATTATTAACAACCGCTCTGAGGGTTAGCTTTAATTACTGTAAGACAATTTTACTTATTCCAGGTAGGGGTAAGTCATTTAATAAAGTATAGGTTGATTAGAACTTTTATTAAAAACATTAAATAAAGGCTGAGTTTTAAAATACCTAGCTCCCTAAAGTGAAAGTGAAAGTGTTAGTCACTCAGTCATGTTCAACTCTTTTGTCTCTGTGACCCCATGGACTGTGGCCTACCAGAATCTTCTGTCCATGGAATTCTCCAGGCAACAATACTAGAGTGGGTAGCCATTCCCTTCTCCAGGGGATCTTCCCGACTTGGGGACTGAACCCAGGTCTCCTGCATTGCAGGTGGATTCTTTACCATCTGAGACACCAAGAAAGCCCTTAGCTCCCTAAACAAACTAATAATTTCTATGTAATACATGGTATTTGTAGAGAATTGCTATATTGGGAGTATAAAAATAAAAAACTGAGAAACCTTACAGGATATGTTGGGCTCCCAGTTGGGGTGTACACTGGGAGGTTTATGTAAAGGAAACCTTTACGGCAGCCAATTTCTTTGGGTCATTTATAGTCTTTAAGAAACTTAGAGAAAGTATATATTTAGAGCTCCTGAAAATTGTCTTTCTTCAGCCAGGTCTTAGATTAAAATATGTACATGTTCTTTTTGAGATATTTTTTCAGTTTGTTATATTCTGATGCTATAAAAAATGCTCATTAAATTTTCATATAAAGGAGGCAAAACTGCCACTTTATCAATTCATTCTTCTATTTGTAACTGCTCCTGACATTTCCCTTTTTGTATTCTTTTCTTTTGTTTTGCTTTGTTGTTTGAAAATAAAATGGTTAATTGATAAAAGAGATAAAAGGTTACAAAATTATATTATTGAGATAATATATATATCCCATGATAATAGTTTAGGTATAATTTTATCAATATTATAGAATTTTTAATACTTGTTCTACATATCCCTAAGGTGTTTGCAACCCTTTTAACAGGAACACTTCTGTTTTTAAAGTCATTTCTAATGTAATAACAATAAGGTGATATGTTACACAATTAAAAGTAGAAGGCTTTTTTCTATTCTAAAAGTTATGCATCTTTGTGTCTATCAGTCTATCTTTACATCCTAAATAAAAGCACATATCATACACACACACACACAAACATCTTAAGATCAAATAGGTTCCTATTGACAGTTTGCTGCTGCTGCTAAGTCACATCAGTCATGTTCGACTCTGTGAGACCCCATAGACGGCAGCCCACCAGGCTCCCCCATCCCTGGGATTCTCCAGGCAAGAACACTGGAGTGGGTTGCCATTTCCTTCTCCAATGCATGAAAGTGAAAAGTGAAAGTGAAGTCGTTCAGTCGCGTCTGACC
Organism: Bos javanicus; assembly: GCF_032452875.1. Lineage (NCBI taxonomy): Eukaryota > Metazoa > Chordata > Mammalia > Artiodactyla > Bovidae > Bos > Bos javanicus. Next base: position 4,895,683 of record NC_083893.1, on the reverse strand, counting down.
CTTAGCATGGACTGCAGCCTACCAGGCTCCTCTGTTAAAATAATAAAATCGGTACTTATATTTAGGCAATATTTTTTGTCTTCCATTTTAATTTCAAGTAAATAGTTGTAGTTAAATAGATCTTCCTTTGAATGGTTATTGTGCAAGTGCTGAATATACTTTGAATATCTGTTTTTACACATCCATTATGATATCAGAAATAAAATAAATTTATTTTTCTTCCAGACTTGGATACGAGGTTTGTAATATAAATAATTGATATGTTTAATTAACATACGGAATTACTTCTTTAGATAGTATTTAAGAGTTGACAATCTGTCCTAACATACGTGTTGAAATTTCTGTTTGGATACTATTACATCTATAGTTTTGCAGTCCCTTTCTCATTTATAGGTCAAATGATTAAAGTATTTGCCAGTTGTAATAACCCTTGTTAGTATAACTCTCCCTGTGTTCATTTTAGTATTATGTACATTCTCACCCCACACTGTAACTGAAATATCTTTAATTTTGATCTGACTGTGAAAAGGTAACCTAAAACAGTATTCCAATTAATAAAGTAAAATGGAGAAAAATATCAACTACCCACTTAACATAGTAATAATAAAAATTCTAGAAAATATTTTAATTATTCAATTGTTTGATGTAAGAACTTCCATATCAACCATTGGGTCAAATTTTTTAATTGGGAAAATTAGATATTTCATATCAGAGTGTTTGGTCTGCTCAGTCTACCAAAAACATGATTTCTTTTATATAAAGTCCAAAAAAGCAATAGCACACATATTGTTTGGGGATGTATACCTTATAGTATATCTATCAATTAATATAATCTAAGTAACAAGTTTGTTAATATTATTACATATTTTAGTGGTTTGTAGTTCATCAAATACTTTGCATGTATTTATATTATTAATGCTGAGATAAATACAGTTTATTTTGTATAGACAAATCTTTTAATTCCCATTGCACAGATTACAAAACTGAGGTAAACACCCTGCAATACATTGAAGGTAAATGGCATAATGTGAATGCAAAAAGGTATTCTTTTTTTTTTTTCCTTTTTAATGTGTTGTTGGATTCTGATTGCTAGAATTTTGTTAAGGATTTTTGCATCTATGTTCATCAGTGATATTGGCCTGTAGTTTTCTTTTTTTGTGGGATCTTTGTCAGGTTTTGGTATTAGGGTGATGGTGGCCTCATAGAATGAGTTTGGAAGTTTACCTTCCTCTGCAATTTTTTGGACGAGTTTGAGCAGGATAGGTGTTAGCTGTTCTCTAAATTTTTTGGTAGAATTCAGCTGTGAAGCCGTCTGGACCTGGGCTTTTGTTTGCTGGAAGATTCTTGATTACAGTTTCAATTTCCGTGCTTGTGATGGGTCTGTTAAGATTTTCTATTTCTTCCTGGTCCAGTTTTGGGAAGTTGTACTTTTCTAAGAATTTGTCCATTTCTTCCAAGTTGTCCATTTTATTGGCATATAATTGTTGATAGTAGTCTCTCATGATCCTTTGTATTTCTGTGTTGTCTGTTGTGATCTCTCCATTTTCATTTCTAATTTTATTGATTTGATTTTTCTCCTTTTGTTTCTTGATGAGTCTGGCTAATGGTTTGTCAATTTTATTTATCCTTTCAAAGAACCAGCTTTTGGTTTTGTTGATTTTTGCTATGGTCTCTTTTGTTTCTTTTGCATTTATTTCTGCTCTAATTTTTAAGATTTCTTTCCTTCTACTAACCCTGGGATTCTTCATTTCTTCCTTTTCTAGTTGCTTTAGGTGTAGAGTTAGGTTATTTATTTGACTTTTTTCTTGTTTCTTGAGGTGTGCCTGTATTGCTATGAACTTTCCCCTTAGGACTGCTTTTACAGTGTCCCACAGGTTTTGGGTTGTTGTGTTTTCATTTTCATTCGTTTCTATGCAAATTTTGATTTCTTTTTTGATTTCTTCTGTGATTTGTTGGTTATTCAGCAGCGTGTTGTTCAGCCTCCATATGTTGGAATTTTTAATAGTTTTTCTCCTGTAATTGAGATCTAATCTTACTGCATTGTGGTCAGAAAAGATGCTTGGAATGATTTCTATTTTTTTGAATTTACCAAGACTAGCTTTATGGCCCAGGACGTGATCTATCCTGGAGAAGGTTCCATGTGCGCTTGAGAAAAAGGTGAAATTCATTGTTTTGGGATGAAATGTCCTATAGATATCAATTAGGTCTAACTGGTCTATTGTATCGTTTAAAGTTTGTGTTTCCTTGTTAATTTTCTGTTTAGTTGATCTATCCATAGGTGTGAGGGGGTATTAAAGTCTCCCACTATTATTGTGTTATTGTTAATTTCTCCTTTCATACTTGTTAGCATTTGTCTTACATACTGCGGTGCTCCCATGTTGGGTGCATATATATTTATAATTGTTATATCTTCTTCTTGGATTGATCCTTTGATCATTATGTAGTGACCTTCTTTGTCTCTTTTCACAGCCTTTGTTTTAAAGTCTAATTTATCTGATACGAGTATTGTGACTCCTGCTTTCTTTTGGTCCCTATTTGCATGGAAAATATTTTTCCAGCCCTTCACTTTCAGTCTGTATGTGTCCCCTGTTTTGAGGTGGGTCTCTTGTAGACAACATATGTAGGGGTCTTGTTTTTGTATCCATTCAGCCAGTCTTTGTCTTTTGGTTGGGACATTCAACCCATTTACATTTAAGGTAATTACTGATAAGTATGATCCCGTTGCCATTTACTTTATTGTTTTGGGTTCGAGTTTATACACCATTTTTGTGTTTCCTGTCTAGAGAATATCCTTTAGTATTTGTTGGAGAGCTGGTTTGGTGGTGCAGAATTCTCTCAGCTTTTGCTTGTCTGAAAAGCTTTTGATTTCTCCTTCATACTTAAATGAGATCCTTGCTGGGTACAATAATATGGGCTGTAGGTTATTTTCTTTCATCATTTTAAGTATGTCTTGCCATTCCCTCCTGGCTTGAAGAGTTTCTATTGAAAGATCAGCTGTTATCCTTATGGGATTTCCCTTGTGTGTTATTTGTTGTTTTTCCCTTGCTGCTTTTAATATTTGTTCTTTGTGTTTGATCTTTGTTAATTTGATTAATATGTGTCTTGGGGTGTTTCTCCTTGGGTTTATCCTGTTTGGGACTCTCTGGGTTTCTTGGACTTGGGTGATTATTTCCTTCCCATTTTAGGGAAGTTTTCCACTATTATCTCCTCAAGTATTTTCTCATGGTCTTTCTTTTTGTCTTCTTCTTCTGGAACCCCTATGATTCGAATGTTGTAGCGTTTAATATTGTCCTGGAGGTCTCTGAGATTGTCCTCATTTCTTTTAATTCGTTTTTCTTTTATCCTCTCTGATTCATTTATTTCTACCATTCTATCTTCTAAATCACTGATCCTATCTTCTGCCTCTGTTATTCTACTATTTGTTGCCTCCAGAGTGTTTTTAATTTCATTTATTGCATTATTCATTATATATTGACTCTTTTTTATTTCTTCTAGGTCCTTGTTAAACCTTTCTTGCATCTTCTCAATCCTTGTCTCCAGGCTATTTATCTGTGATTCCATTTTAATTTCAAGATTTTGGATCAATTTCACTACCATTATTTGGAATTCTTTATCAGGTAGATTCCCTATCTCTTCCTCTTTTGTTTGGTTTGGTGGGCATTTATCCTGTTCCTTTATCTGCTGGGTATTCCTCTGTCTCTTCATCTTGTTTAAATTGCTGAGTTTGGGAGTCCTTTCTGTATTCTGGCAGTTTGTGGAGTTCTCTTTATTGTGGCGTTTTCTCGCTGTGTGTTGGTTTGTACAGGTGGCTTGTCAAGGTTTCCTGGTTAGGGAAGCTTGTGTTGGTGTTCTGGTGGGTGGAGCTGTGTTTCTTCTCTTTGTTCAGTCGCGCTGTGGGGAGGGAGGGAGGGATGCTGCAAACAAATGACACTGGCGTGTGCCCGCAATGCCTCAGCCACACTGGGTCTGCCCCCGCTCACGGCGCGTGTAGCCTCCCTGCCCACACTGCTCGGGCTCTAGGTTGTTCCGCCGGGAACAATCCGAGGCTGGCCCTGGGTTGCATGCACCTCCCAGGTCCAAGCCGCTCAGGTTCAGGCACTCAGGTAGTCCTCAGAGGCGCAGACTCAGTTGGGGCTGCGTTTTGTGTTCTTCCCAGGTCCGAGCAGCTCAGGTGATGAGGTGTTTGGCGAGCGCCAATGCTGCGACTTATCGCCTCCCCGCCACTCGGTTATCTGGGTGTAAAACCAGCGCACCTTCTCAGGCAGATGTTGACCGTCCAGACCCCCAATAAGTTTTAGTTAGCAAAGAAGCCAGTTTTATAGATACTGTCTCTCTGGGGCTGCGATTGCCCCCCTCCGGCTCTGGCTGCCTGTCACCGGAGGGGGAAGGTCCGCAGCCGGCTATCTCTGTTCAGTTCTTTGCTCCGTGCACGGGCTGGCGTCCTAGGTTAGGGCCGGCTTTCGCATGGTAGATATCCCACAGTCTGGTTTGCTAGCCCAAATTATTTTGCTCAGATAGTGCTCAGGGTATTCAGGCCAGACTCCCACTCTCAGCGATGCAGCCCACGCCGCGCCTCCCTGCCCAGCCCCCGCTTGCTAATGGCGGATGCAGGCGTCTGCGCTGCTTCTCCGCTGGGGGAGTTACCGTAGGGCTCGCAATCTGCGAGTTTTAATTGTTTATTTATTTTTTCTCCCTGTTATGTTACCCTCTGTGCTTCCAAAGCTCGGCACGGATTCGGCAGTGAGAAGGTTTCCTGGTGTTTGGAAACTTCTCTCTTTTAAGACTCCCTTCCCGGGACGGAACTCCGTCCCTCCCTCTTTTGTCTCTTTTATTGTCTTTAATATTTTTTCCTACCTCCTTTCAAAGAGTTGGGTTGCTTTTCTGGGTGCCTGATGTCCCCTGCCGGCATTCAGAAGTTGTTTTGTGGAATTTACTCGACGTTTAAATGCTCTTTTGATGAATTTGTGGGGGAGAAAGTGTTTTCCCCGTCCTACTCCTCCGCCATCTTGGCGCCTCCCTCAAGGTATTCTTGACTTCAAATATATTAGTCTTTAGAATACAATGATAAAATATAATTATCAAGTCATCTTTGAGTAACAGTAAATGTTTACTAGACTTATTTATATCCTTATGTCTAAAATGAAGATCACATACTTTCAAAGAATATAGAAGTAAAATTTGAAGTTGCATGTTTTCATCTCACAAACTAAATCCCATTTATTTAACTTCACCTATCCCAAAACACAGACACTAGATTTCATAATGTTATTTTAGATTCTAGTTGTTGTTGTTGTTGTTTATAATTGGAGTATAATTGTGTTACAATGTTGTGTTAGTTTCTGTTGTGTGACAAAGTGAATAAGCTTTAGTATACATATATCCCCTCCTTTGAGAGCCTCCCTCCCACTCCAACCCATCTAGGTCATCACAGAGCACCAAACTGAACTCCCCGTGTTATACAGAAACTCCCCACTAACTATGTTATTTTATACATGATAGTGTATTCACCTTAATGCTACCTTCTCAATTCATCCACTCCTCTGCCTTCCCTCTCCCATGTCAACAGATCCATTCTCTGCCTCGAATTCTCTATGTCTGCCCTGCAAATAGGTTCACCAGTACATTTTTCTATATTCCATGCATTAATATACAATATTTGTTTTTCTTTTTCTAACTTCACTCTGTATGACAGACTCTAGATTCTTCCACATCACTATAAATTACTCAATTTCATCCCTTTTATGGCTGAGCAATGCTCCTTTGTATATATGTACCACATCTTCTTTATCAGTTCATCTATCGATGAACCGTTAAGTTGCCTCTGGGTCCTGGCTATTGTAGAGAGTTCTACCAAGAACATTGGAGTACATGGGTCCTTTTGAATTATAGTTTTCTCAGGGTATATGCTGGATGCCATCTCAAAAACGACAGAATGAACTCTGTTCGTTTCCAAGGCAAAGCATTTAATATCACAGTATTCCAAGTCTATGCCCCAACCAATAATGCTGAAGAAGCTGAGGTTGAACTGTTCTATGAAGACCTACAAGACCTTTTAGAACTAACACCCAAAAAAGATGTCCTTTTCATTATAGGAGACTGGAATGCAAAAGTAGGAAGTCAAGAAACATCTGGAATAACAGGCAAATTTGGCCGTGGAATACGGAATGAAGTATGGCAAAGAGTAATAGAGTTTTGCCAAGAGAACACACTGGTTATAGCAAACACCCTCTTCCAACACACAAGAGAAGACTCTACAAATGGACATCATCAGATGGTCAAGACCAATTCAGATTGATTATATTCTTTGCAGCCAAAGATGGAGAAGCTCTATACAGTCAGCAAAAACAAGACCAGGAGCTGACTGTGGCTCAGATCATGAACTCCTTATTGCCAAATTCAGACTTAAATTGAAGAAAGTAGGGAAAACCACTAGACCATTCAGGTATGACCTAAATCAAATCCCTTATGATTATACAGTGGAAGTGAGAAATAGATTTAAAACTAAATCTGATAGAGTGCCTGATGAACTATGGACTGAGGTTCGTGACATTGTACAGGAGACAGGGATCAAGATCATCACCATGGAAAAGAAATGCAAAACAGCAAAATGGCTGTCTGGAGAGGCCTTACATATAGCTGTGAAAAGAAGAGAAGCGAAAAGCAAAGGAGAAAAGGAAAGATATAAGCATCTGAAGGCAGAGTTCCAAAGAATAGCAAGAAGAGATAAGGAAGCCTTCCTCAGCGATCAATACAAAGAAATAGAGGAAAATAACCGAATGGGAAAGACTAGAGATCTCTTCAAGAAAATTAGAGATACCAAGGGAACATTTCATGCAAGGATGGGCACAATAAAGGACAGAAATGGTATGGACCTAACAGAAGCAGAAGAGATTAAGAAGAGGTGGCAAGAATACACAGAAGAACTGTACAAAAAAAGAGTTTCACGACCCAGATAATCACGATGGTGTGATCACTCACCTAGAGCCAGACATCCTAGAATGTGAGTCAAGTGGGCCTTAGAAAGCATCACTATGAACAAAGCTAGTGGAGGTGATGGAATTCCCATTGAGCTCTTTCAAATCCTGGATGATGATGCTGTGAAAGTGCTGCACTCAATATGCCAGCAAATTTGGAAAACTCAGCAGTGGCCACAGGACTGGAAAAGGTCAGTTTTCATTCCAATCCCAAAGAAAGGCAATGCCAAAGAATGCTCAGGCTATCGCACAATTGCCCTCATGTCACACGCTAGTAAAGTAATGCTCAAAATGTTCCAAGCCAGGCTTCAGCAATACATGAACCATGAACTTCCTGATGTTCAAGCTGGTTTTAGAAAAGGCAAAAGAATCAGAGACCAAATTGTCAACATCTACCGGATCATTGAAAAAGCAAGAGAGTTCCAGAAAAACATCTATTTCTGCTTTATGGACTATGCCAAAGCCTTTGACTGTGTGGATCACAATAAACAGTGTGAAATGCTGAAAGAGATGAGAATACCAGACACCTGACCTGCCTCTTGAGAAATTTGTATGCAGGTCAGGAAGCAACAGTTAGAACTGGACATGGAACAACAGACTGGTTCCAAATAGGAAAAGGAGTATGTCAAGGCTGTATATTATCACCCTGCTTATTTAACTTATATGCAGAGTACATCATGAAAAACGCTGGACTGGAAGAAGCACAAGCTGGAATCAAGGTTGCCGGGAGAAATACCAATAACCTCAGATATGCAGATGACACCACCCTTATGGCAGAAAGTGAAGAGGAACTCAAAAGCCTCTTGATGAAAGTGAAAGTGGAGAGTGAAAAAGTTGGCTTAAAGCTCAACATTCAGAAAACTAAGATCATGGCATCTGGTCCCATCACTTCATGGGAAATAGATGGGGAAACAGTGGAAACAGTGTCAGACTTTATTTTGGGGGGCTCCAAAATCACTGCAGATGGTGACTGCAGCGATGAAATTAAAAGACCCTTGCTCCTTGGAAGGAAAGTTATGACCAACCTAGATAGCATATTCAAAAGCAGAGACATTACTTTGCCAACAAAGATCCATCTAGTCAAGGCTATGGTTTTTCCAGTGGTCATGTATGGATGTGAGAGTTGGACTGCCAAGAAGGCTGAGTGCTGAAGAATTGCTGCTTTTGAACTGTGGTGTTGGAGAAGACTCTTGAGAGTCCCTTGGATGGCAAGGAGATCCAACCAGTCCATTCTGAAGGAGATCAGCCCTGGGATTTCTTTGGAAGGAATGATGCTAAAGTTGAAACTCCAGTACTTTGGCCACCTCATGCGAAGAGTTGACTCATTGGAAAAGACTCTGATGCTGGGAGGGATTGGGGGCAGGCGGAGAAGGAGACGACAGAGGATGAGATGGCTGGATGGCATCACTGACTCGATGGACGTGAGTCTGGGTGAACTCCAGGAGTTGGTGATGGACAGGGAGGCCTGGTGTGCTGCAATTCATGGGGTCGCAAAATGTCGGACACGACTGAGCGACTGATCTGATCTGATTTGAATAATTAGTGATGTTGTGCATCTTTTCATGTGTCTCTTGGCCTTCTTTATAACATCTTTGGAGAAATGTCTATTTACATCTTCTGCCCACATTTTGATTGGGTTGTTTATTTTGATACTGAGCTGTTTGAATTGCTTGTATATTTTGGAGATTATTCTTTTGCCAGTTGTTTCACTTGCAAACATTTTCTCCCATTCTGAGAGTTGTCTTTTTGTCTTTTCATCGTTTCCTTTGCTGTGCAAAAGCTTTTAAGTTTAATCAGGGTCCTATTTATGTATTTCTGTTTTTGTTATCATTAGTCTAGGAAGTGGGTCAAAAAAAGATCTTGTTGCAATTTATGTCAAAGAGTGGTCTACCTATAGTTTCCTCTAAGGGTTTTATAGTGTCTGGCCTTACTTTTAAGTCTTTAATCCATTTTGAGCTTATTTTTGTATATGGTGTTAGGAAGTGTTCTAATTTCAATCCTTTACATGTAGCTGTCCAGTTTTCCCAGCATCATTTATTGAGAGGGTTTCTTCTCTCCATTGAGTATTCTTTACTACTTGTCAAAGATAAGTTGACTATAGGTATGTGATTTTATCTCTGGGCTTTCTATCCTGTTCCATTGATCTATATTTTTGTTTTTGTGCCAGTACCATACTGTCTTGATAATTATACCTTTGTATTATAATCTAAAGTCAGGGAGCTGCTACCTCCAGCTCTGATTTCTTTCTCAAAGTTGTTCTGGCTCTTCAGAGTCTTTTTGTTTCTATGCAAATTATAAATTTTTTGTTTTAGTTCTGTGAAAAATTCCATTGGTAATTTGATAAAGATTACATTGAATCTGTAGATTGCTTTGGGTAGTATAGTCATTTTATTACTCAAAGCAATCTATATATTCCAGTTCTTATAAAGACACATATTTTCCCTTATAAACCCCTTGAACTTCATAGATGTAAATTGACCTTGCTATGTTTTCTGAAGGTATTTCCATTATGGTTTCAGTCATGGTTGTTTTATTCTGACAACTCTAGATAGAAAACTTTTTGATACTGAATTATGGGTCTTTTGTTACCACCTTTTCAAAGATTAATTTATTCCTTTCTAAGATGAATTATGTGCACAGCCTAAGGATATTATGGTATTTTGGAGTTTGCTTTAGTTACTTGTTTATTTTATTAATTCATTTTCAAAACTATGGATAGAATGGGAAAATATAAAAAGATTAAATTGTGGTAATAGAGATGACTTCTGTTTCAGTCTCAAGATAAACCAATATGTCAATTCTGTAAAGGCAAGGATTATTCCTCCACAACTTTACCCATAAGGGATAGAATAGCAGGCATGCAATAAAGGTGTATTGATGAATGAATGTAGATCAAATTATTCCTGAAAATACAGTTAACTTTAGGATTTCAAGAATTCATAAAGGCATCTTGTTTAAAAGGGTGCTTTTTTGGTACTCATTCACCGAGGTCAGACATGAAAAAAATGAATTAAATTTGTACAGAAAGACAAGGCCTGTTGAGAATAAGAACTTGGGTATTGGAAGAAACCAGTTTATCTCTCACATTTCACAATGTATCTTCAATTATTAGACCTATTTTTTTTGTCTTCGAAGGCCCAAATAAAAATGAGAAACATCTACTCAGTTTCTTTTAAACAGAAAGTTCAGAAATTGCTTTTTAGCAACTCTCTTTGTGAGAAGACAGTAGCTAAAAATAATATAATATTGCATCTGTTTTTCAAATATGTTGTTTTTTGTGTCATGGCCAGTGTTCTATAAATGCCACTTTCCTCAAGTTTTTTCTATTTTAGTTCTTCATAATTCACTTAGAAGAAAGAATAGTAAGATATATCTGTGCATTGTTCACAAATGTGAACTTGGGTTATTATACTTTGGCATTGTTTAAAAAATAAGTATAGAGTGGCTAAGAAAACTCTAAGTGCATTTTCCTTCATAAATATTACTTAGGATTTTTATACTAACAAAACAAGCTTGTGGAAAAGTGTGATTATGATACAGGCTGGAAGTTCCTGAGTACTTATGCTAAAATGGGTTTAGTAGGCACTTAGGGATTTTTGTTTCGGTCCTATAATTTTGAAGTAGATCAGCAATCTTACCCTTATGTTTTTATGATTATCCTATCAGAATAGTCAACATTTATTAAAGCTGTAGAATAGCAGTGCCTTTGTAAAATTCAATGAAGCAGCAGCAGGGCTAGCCTTAGAAGTAGACAGAGGCAATATGATGAAATGTGAGGGTACATGAGCAGCCTCCCAGCTTCTGAATTCTCTCTTTGGTGTGTTGTCTATTGTTCAATATTACCCTTTTATTTCTTAAGATCTCATTGTTTCTGCAGAGTTCCCTGATAATATTCAGATTTCCCTATACCTTGTTGCTGAATTTTTAAATTGAGTTTACTTTGTCATTCAGCCATTCCTTAATTTGCTCATCAATCCATTCATATTTGAATAATGTTGATCTACTAATCAGAGAACACAATGGCACCCCACTCCAGTACTCTTGCCTGGAAAATCCCATGGATGGAGGAGCCTGGTAGGCTGCAGTCCATGGGGTCGCTAGGAGTTGGACACGACTGAGCGACTTCACTTTCACTTTTCACTTTCATGCACTGGAGAAGGAAATGGCAACCCACTCCAGTGCTCTTGCCTGGAGAATCCCAGGGACGGGGGAGCATGGTGGGCTGCTGTCTATGGGGTCTCACAGAGTCAGACACGGCTAAAGCGACTTAGCAGCAGCAGATCTACTAAGTGGTGAATTTGATCCATACATCAAGTCTTACTTGAGTCATCTCTTATGAAACCTTCTACAGCTACCACTTTCATTCTCAGTGCCTCTTGAATAGTCATTACCACTATTATTTACAATGAGTGAGTTTATGTTTAAGTTTTCCTACTATTCATACTGTATTATTTAGTTACTTGTCTTTCTCCTTCAAGATAATCTAAGCTCTTCAAGGATTATGCTAGTGTCTGCCTAGGTCACCTATAATCTAACCAATGTAGTGTCTAACACATAGTGTCAGTCGTTAAATGTGTGTGTGTTTTCTTTTGAGTGTGCTTTATTTCATTTTTTAAGTTTATTTTTAAATTTTATTTATACATTTTGTGGCATGTGGGATTTTTCCCCCCCTGACCAGGGATAAAACTCATGCTTCCTGCATTGGAAGTACAGAGTCTTAACCACTGGACCATCAGAAAACTCCTTTGTTAAATGTTTGCTGATTGAAATAATAAATGTATGAACAATTAATAAATATTAGTGATGAGGTATCTGCTTTAAAGGCACTGCTTTCAAGACAAAGACTTATTTCATCTTTGATTAGGACTCTGGTCAACAGAAGGTGACTCACAGTATCAGAAATATTTTCCAAAATAAGAATGGAATTTACTACAATAATGGATTTATTATGGTCATCCAACTTTTAATCAGCACTTACATTTCTCACTTTGGTATGTTCAAGTCAATTATGCCATTCTAATCTTCTATATGGGAGGGAAGAATAAATAGAATTTTTTAATGGTTTAGGTGAAGTTATGGAAGAGTTTAAGTGCTTCTCATTAATATTAAACAGTTGAAGGAGCTACATAATCCTATTATATTCATATTTCTTACCAGAAAACTAAAACCAACTATATGGTTTGGAAGAACAAAATAAAATTGTGTCTTGGTTTATTATTAATATTTTTAACCATGCAAGTTATCTCTTAAAACTCAGGTGACTATCCAATTTTTCAAATATCAGATAGTCATAAAGAACAGTGTTTTTGTTTGTCTTTTTACTAATCAAGAGTTTGATACTCACATTTATGATTGACGGCACCATGTTAATCAAAGTAAAGAGTGATTCGTATGCCCATTGCTAGTGGCTCTCAACCTTTGGTGGGAAGATAAAAACTGTAGAGATTTTTTATGAAACAATGCTCAAGTTTACTTCAAAGATTCAGAAATTATAAGAAATATAGGAATCAGTAGTTTCCTCAGATACTTTTAATAGGCACTACAGTTGAGAATCATTGTGACCAAGTATAACACTTTTCAAAGTGTCTATAAATCAGCTAAAGTAATAGATGAATCAGTTTTATACAATTTTAGTTTCTATTTAATTTGGTAAATTTGGTTTAATTGTAAGATGCTCTTAATAAGAACTCATTAGGATCATGGATAAATTAGAGCATTCTTGAAAGAGGAATTGTTCTTAAGGCCAGAGCTAAAGAATTGTTTTACCTACTGGAACTGAATGAAAAGCAGTACCTAAAGAAGAGGGTTTTATGCAAAAACTATGTCAGGATGCTTACATGTTATGTAATCTAATTTGCTCATTGGTTCTGATAAGGTTATAACCAGTACTTGATCATGATTAGAAATCATTACAGGAATGACTTGCCTTGAACTTCATCTCTATTGAAAGTTTTATTATTCCATAACATACGGAATAATGATTTAGCTCTTGCCTTTCATGGAATGATGATAGATGATGGATTAATATTGACATTATTTCTGTATTATCTGCAGCATAGCATATCATGATAAGAAGATATCTCAAAGCACTTTTTGAGCACTGAGTTTTAAACAAGAGAACTCTTGATATTGCATATTACCTTAAGTTCAGTTCAGTCACTCAGTAGGGTTCGACTCTTTGCAACCCCATGGACTGCAGCACACCAGGCTTCCCTGTTCATCACCAACTCTGGAAGCTTGCTCAAACTCACATCCATGAAGACAAGGATGCCATCAACCATCTGATTCTCTGTTGTCCCCTTCTTATCCTGCCTTAAATCTTTCCCAGCATCAGGGTCTTTTCCAATGAGTTAGTTCTTCACATCAGCTGGCAAAGTACTGGAGTTTCAGCTTCAGCATCAGACCTTCCAATGAATATTCAGGACTGATTTCCTTTAGGATGGACGAATTTGATCTCCTTGCAGTCCAAGGGACTCTCAAGAGTCTTCCTCAACACCACATTGCAAAAGCATCAATTCTTTGGTGCTCAGTTTTCTTTATGGTCCAACTCCCACATCCATACATGACTACTGGAAAAACCACAGCTTTGACTAGATGGACCTTTTTTGGCAAAGTAATATTTCTGCTTTTTAATATTCTGTCTAGGTTGGTCATAAATTTTCCTCCAAGCAGCAGGCGTCTTTTTGTTTCATGGCTGCAGTCACCATCTGCAGTGATTTTGGAGCCCAAGAAAAAATAAAGTCTGTCACTCTTTCCATTGTTTCCCTATCTATTTGCTATGAAATGATGAGCTCGGATGCCATGATATTAGTTTTCTGAATGTTGAGTTTTAAGCTAACTTTTTCACTCTCCTCTTTTACTTTAATCAAAGGGTTCTTTAGTTCTTCTTCACTTTCTGACATAAGGGTGGTATTTTCTGCATATCTGAGATTATTGTTATTTCTCCTGGCAATCTTGATTCCAGCCTGTGCTTCATCCACCCCAGCATTTCACATAATATACTCTGCATATAAGTTAAATAAGCATGGTGACAATATACAGCCTTGATATACTCCTTTCCCAATTTGGAACCAGTCTATTGTTCCATGTCTGGTTCTAACTTTTGCTTCTTGACTTGCATACAGATTTCTCAGGAGGCAGGTAAGGTGGTCTGGTATTCCCATCTCTTTAAGAATGTTCCACTGTTTGTTGTGATCTATATAGTCTAAGGCTGTGGCATAGTCAATAAAGCAGAAACAGATGTTTTTTTAGAACTCTCTTGTTTTTTGTATGATCCAATGGATGTTGGAAACATGATCTCTTGTACCTATCCCTTTTATAAATCCAGCTTGACTATCTGGAAGTTCTTGGTTCACGTACTTCTGAAGCCTCTCTTGGAGAATTTTGAGCATTACTTTGCTAGTGTGTGAAATGAGTGCAATTGTGAAGTAGTTTGAGCATTCTTTGGCATTACCTTTATTTAGGACTGGAATGAAAACTGACCTTTTCCCATCCTGTGGCCACTCTTGAGTTTTCCAAATTTGCTGGCATATTGAGTGCAGCACTTTAACAGCATCATCTTTTAGGACTTGAAATAGCACAGCTGGAATTCCATTACCTCCACAAGCTAAGGCCCACTTGACTTCCCATTCCAGGATGTCTGGCTCTAGGTTCATATTACCATACTTACTCTAGAAACATATTACCTTACTTACACATTTCTTGAAATAATTTAGACCAAGGAACAAGGGTCAAGAAAATTAAAAATTTTCTTCATATCTTCTAGGTTTTCTTTATTGTTCCCCCTGTATTAGCTGCATCTCAGTCTCCCAGGTTTTTAAACATCTTTTGAGGTAAAATGTTTGCTTCAGATCAGATCAGTCGCTCAGTCGTGTCTGACTCTTTGCGACCCCATGAATTGCAGCACGCCAAGCCTCCCTGTCCATCACCAACTCCCAGAGTTCACTAAGACTCACGTCCATGGAGTCAGCGATGCCATCCAGACATCTCATCCTCGGTCGTCCCCTTCTCCTCCTGCCCCCAATCCCTCCCAGCATCAGAGTCTTTTCCAATGAGTCAACTCTTCGCATGAGGTGGCCAAAGTACTGGGGTTTCAGCTTTAGCATCATTCCTTCCAAAGAAATCCCAGGGCTGATCTCCTTCAGAATGGACTGGTTGGATCTCCTTGCAGTCCAAGGGACTCTCAAGAGTCTTCTCCAACACCACAGTTCAAAAGTATCAATTCTTTGGTGCTCAGCCTTCTTCACAGTCCAACTCTCACATCCATACATGACCACAGGAAAAACCATAGCCTTGACTAGACGGATCTTTGTTGGCAAAGTAATATCTCTGCTTTTGAATATGCTATCTAGGTTGGTCATAACTTTCCTTCCAAGGAGTAAGCGTCTTTTAATTTCATGGCTGCAGTCACCATCTGCAGTGATTTTGGAGCCCCAAAAAATAAAGTCTGACACTGTTTCCAGTGTTTCCCCATCTATTTCCTATGAAGTGGTGGGACAGGATGCCATGATCTTTGTTTTCTGAATGTTGAGCTTTAAGCCAACTTTTTCACTCTCCACTTTCACTTTCATCAAGAGGCTTTTGAGTTCCTCTTCACTGTCTGCCATAAGGGTGGTGTCATCTGCATAGCTGAGGTTATTGATAATTTTCCTGGCAGCCTTGATTCCAGCTTGTGTTTCTTCCAGTCCAGCGTTTCTCATGATGTTCTCTGCATATAAGTTAAATAAGCAGGGTGACAATATACAGCCTTGCCATACTCCTTTTCCTATTTGGAACCAGTCTTTTGTTCCATGTCCAGTTCTAACTGTTGCTTCCTGACCTGCATACAGATTTCTCAAGAGACAGGTCTGGTGGTCTGGTATTCCCATCTATTACATCAGACAAAAATTAAACAGGAGGCATGAAATAATAAAGCTGGACAAATTGCCCACATAATTAAAGGAGGATTATTTACCCATTTATAAGTAATGCTCAAAATTCTCCAAGCCAGGCTTCCGCAATATGTGAACCATGAACTTCCAGATGTTGAAGCTGGTTTTAGAAAAGGCAGAGGAACCAGAGATCACATTGCCAACATCTGCTGGATCATGGGAAAAGCAAGAGCGTTCCAGAAAAACATCTCTTTCTGCTTTATTGACTATGCCAAAGCCTTTGACTGTGTGAATCACAATAAACTGTGGAAGATTCTGAAGGAGATGGGGATATCAGACCACCTGACTGGCCTCTTGAGAAACCTATATGCAGGTCAGGAAGCAACAGTTAGAACTGGACATGGAACAACAGACTGGTTCCAAATAAGAAAAGAGTACATCAAGGCTGTATATTGTCACCCTGCTTATTTAACTTATATGCAGAGTACATCATGAGAAACGCGGGGCTGGAAGAAGCACAAGCTGGAATCAAGATTGCTGGGAGAAATATCAATAACCTCAGATATGCAGATGACACCACCCTTATGGCAGAAAGTGAAGAGGAACTCAAAAGCCTCTTGATGAAAGTGAAAGAGGAGAGTGAAAAAGATGGCTTAAAACTCAACATTCAGAAAACTAAGATCATGGCATCTGGTCCCATCACTTCATGGGAAATAGATGGGGAAACAGTGGAAACAGTGTCAGACTTTATTTTTCGGGGGCTCCAAAATCACTGCAGATGGTGACTGCAGCCATGAAATTAAAAGATGCTTACTCCTTGGAAGGAAAGTTATGACTAACCTAAATAGCATATTAAAAAACAGAGGCATTACTTTGCCAACAAAGGTCCGTCTAGTCAAGGCTATGGTTTTTCCAGTGGTCATGTATGGATGTGAGTGTTGGACTGTGAAGAAAGCTGAGTGCCGACGAATTGATACTTTTGAACTGTGGTGTTGGAGAAGACTCTTGAGAATCCTTTGGAATGCAAGGAGATTCAACCAGTCCATTCTGAAGGAGTTCAGTCCTGGGTGTTTTTTGCAAGGACTACTGCTAAAGCTGAAACTCCAGTACTTTGGCCACCTCATGAGAAGAGTTAACTCATTGGAATAGACCCTGATGCTGGGAGGGATTGGGGGCAGGAGGAGAAGGGACGACAGAGGATGAGATGGCTGGATGTCATCACCCACTATATGGACATGAGTGAATGAACTTCTGGAGTTGGTGACGGACAGGGAGGCCTGGCATGCTGCAATTTACGGGGCCGCAGAGTCGAACATGACTGAGCGACTGAACTGAATTGAACTGAAGGATATATTTAGAGGTAAGTATAGACTTTAGGGACCACTACAAAGGATGATTCCATTATTACCTGAGACTACTGTTAGCTGGACACATCCCCTATCCTCTGTTCCCAGATTGCAGTAGAGAAGGTAGTAAAAATTATACTTAACCAGAATCTGGAATCAGTCAAAGCTACCTAATACGTGCTTTTACCTGGATATTGACCTTCATGTTAATGAAGGATGTGCTCAGTGTTTTTACACGAGTTTGTGCGTGTGTGTGTGTGTGTGTGTGTGTAGCAGGGTTTTATTGGAGTATGAAAAGGGACAGAGAAAGCTTCTGACATAGATATCAAAAGAGGGACAGAGAGTGCCCCACTTGCTAGTCTTTAGCAAGGGTATTATATATATTTTAAATTAGTTATTACAATAAATCAAAAGAATATCCCAAGGTTATAAAAATTTTACCAGACTCACTCCCACAATTTACATTTTAGGATAACAGTGTTAGAACTCAACAATAGAAAGATCCTACCAAACCCACTTCCATAATATACATTCTAGGATATCAGGATTAGTCAGAAGGTTTTCAGGAAGGATAAACTGTCCTCAAGCAGGATACATTGTTGTTATATAATCCATAGTAGGGAGTTTAAACTGAGTTGTTTGTTGTGCCATCTTCAGTTTCCAGATTAAAGAAAAAAAATATTTTATGTGACTAAGACTAAGGAATGTAGAAAGAGAGCAAAGAAAAAAAAAAAAAAAAGTTTGTCCTTTCTTCCTCCTTGAGCACTCCAGACCCTTATATCCTCCTCAAGAACCCTAGATCCCTCTCTCCTCCTCAGGGACCCTGGACATCTTAGCAACCTAACTAGGAATTGACTCTCTCATTCCACCCCTTCTTTTAAGAGAATTATGTTGCCAAGGGAAAGAGCTGTCGTTTTCATTCCATGACTGCTTCCTGCTGTTGAAGGGCATTATCCCTAAATTGTTGAGGCAGCATATTCTTCTAACCCTCATATTGAGGGTCTCTGATCCAGGGGGCCCAAATAGTAGTTGGAGGAGTCTGGGGCATTCTTAGGAGCCTGGAAAACCACTTGTAACTTAAAAGGTTTCAAACAGTTAGAAACAAATCCAGTTACAATTACAGATTCAGGGAGATTTTTATATGCCTTTTTAATTTAGAGAAATTCACTATAAGGCAGAGAAGTAGGAATTATCTTTGAACAAAATGTTCAAAAATCAGAATTCACCTTCAGGAAAAATAAGCCAATGGAAATTTTCCATATTATGTCCTTTGTAGATATAGAAAACATTAATACTAAATATTGCTTCTTTGTGGGCACCAAGTTGATATTACTTAACCTAAGTTTGTCTGCTTTTTGATGGTAGAGGAAAGAGAGAAGAAAAATAGCTTATTATATACCCAGCCTCAGCACTTATATTATTTTTATTAAAATTTATGAAAAAGTCTAGAAAAATAAAGGATGTATATTTACATATGTATGCATATATTTGTCTCCTAGAAAAATAAAGGAGTCCGTGGGGTTGCAAAGAATCCAACAAAAGTTAGTGACTATATATATATATATATGACAAATATACATATATGGCATTTTCTTTCTTTCTTTCTTTTTTTTTTTTTAACAAACTAGGTCAGGGGCGGTGGCTGAGAGGAGCAACCCCACATCCAAGGAGCAGTGGCTGCGTGGGTGCAGGAGGGCCAAGAAGAATTACTCCATGTTCAAGGTCAGGAGGGGCTGCTGTGAGGAGATACTCCTCATCCAAGGTAAGGAGCAGTGGCTGCACTTTGCTGGAGCAACTGTGAAGAGATACCCCAAGTCCAAGGTAAGAGAAACCCAGGTAAGATGGTAGGTGTTGCGAGAGGCATCAGAAGGCAGATACACAAACCATAATCACAGAAAACTAGTCAATCTAGTCACACAGACCACAGCCTTGTCTAACTCAATGAAACTACGCCATGCTCTGTGGGACCACCCAAGATGGGCGGGTCATGGTGTAGAGGTCTGACAGAATGAAGTCCACTGGAGAAGGGAATGGCAAACCACTTCAGTATTCTTACCTTGAGAACCCCTAAACAGTATGAAAAGGCAAAATGATAGGATACTGAAAAAGGAACTCCCCAGGTCGGTAGGTGCCCAACATGCTACTGGAGATCAGTGGAGAAGTAACTCCAGAAAGAATAAAGGGATGGAGCCAAAGCAAAAACAATACCCAGTTGTGGATGTGACTGGCAATAGAAGCAAGGTCCGATGCTGTAAAGAGTTTGAACTGTGGTGTTGGAGAAGACTCTTGAGAGTCCCTTGGACTGCAAGGAGATCCAAAAAGTCCATTCTGAAGGAGATCAGCCCTGGGTGTTCTTTGGAAGGAATGATGCTAAAGCTGAAACTCCAATACTTTGGCCACCTCATGTGAAGAGTTGATTCATTGGAAAAGACTCTGATGCTGGGAGGGATTGGGGGAAGGAGGAAAAGCGGACGACAGAGGATGAGATGGCTGGATGGCATCACCGACTTGATGGACAAAAGCCTGGGTGAACTCCAGGAGTTGGTGATGGACAGGGAGGCCTGGCGTGCTGCAATTCATGGGGTCGCAAAGAGTCGGACACGACTGAGCGACTGAACTGAACTGAATGCTAAAATTTCTTAAATTTGGACTTTGTGGGGAAGTACTTAGGGAGTAAGATTTAGCAAGAATATGGATCAGGTTCTTCATTTATCCTCTCTTCCTAAAATCGTGGGAAAATTATATATCTCTTGATACATAGATATAAAATTAGAACCTACACACATACATGCATGTATAAAAATACAGAAATCCAACAGAATCAAAGCATGGTATAATTTGAAGAAAATGTGAATAACTAAAATATTGATATGTAAATATCAATATACATAAATAAGGTCAAGTAGAATGTAAAATTGTAATTACAGTTTTTTTTTATTTTTACACAAATAACATAAATGAAGAAGTAAACTTGAAAATGTGTGTAATTTCCTCAAGGATACAAAATTAGTATAAGTGTTTAGACTTTATTTGCTTTTCTAACTTTGTTGGGTTTAATCCCATGTGCAGGAAACACAGAAAGTAGACAGGCAATAAAGCTTATTAAATTATTAAATAGTAAAGGAACTAGAACTCATTATAATGATATTTGAATCAGTCATATAATGGATTCCATTATGAAGTCTGCTAGGATCATTGTCATTACCATCAAAACATATTTAATATGCTTCCTTAAGTAGTGTTGACCTCCATGAGTCTAGCTCTACTCATATTTAAAGAGAACTTGACAAGATTTAGTAAATATTTGCACAGGAAAGGACCTCTCTTTTTTGCTTCCCTCTTTTTCTTCCCTTTCATATGAGTTGTCAAGCATAGCAATTCTCTCAACTGAGAATGAGAATAGTAAAAGAGTAGATTTTAAAATATTATTGATGAGTTTTTTTTTTTTTTTTCATGAAAGTAAAAAAGTAAGATCATAATATATCCTGACTTTGGTATAAGTAAAATGTTTAAACTTAAAAATAATATTGTATGTTCTACTTTCAATTTTTCACTATTTTTTTCAACTATTTTAATGTTTTAAAGCAACATTAAAAGATACTTAGGGCACTTGTATTATGATACTTATGGCACTTGTATTACAATACTTATGGCACTTGTATTACAATACTTAGGGCACTTGTATTACAATACTTAGGGCACTTGTATTACAATACTTATGGAAAACATACGTAAGGCAGCGCTTTTCTTCTTGCTCTGGCTCTGGTATGTTTGTAAATGGTACCACCAATTACTTTTGGTTGCTCCATCATGTCTGTGGATTTCTATCTACTGGAAATCCATTGCACACTCATGAGATAGTGAGATACATATAAACAAAAGAAACCCTTGTTGGATGGCAAAGAGATTCTATTGTCTATGAAAGATTAGCTAAGCCTGGGCTTTCATCTTCATGTAGTAGTCTGAATTACTATTCTTGAATTCTAGATCTGGTCTAAAAACCCTGATGTCAGAACCAGCATAATTTCCAACTCCTAGTATGTATTGAGATCACAAACTACAAGAAGTCTTATAGGAAAATTTTATGTGTCTTCTTGGACAAAAAAATCTGAAAGAACCTTTTGTGTGACAAAGTATTCTATGGCATAACTCTCATTTCCTCTGATAGATTCTTTATTTTAGTGTTTCCAGCATATTAGAGTTCCCAGAAAGTGGAAATTATTCCAATCAGAACTACTGCCCATGCTTTTGGCTGTTAACATGGTCTGGAAATCCCCAAAATCTAACTCTGAGCTGGAACATGTACTCTGTTTCCTTTTATAAAATCTTCATTAAGAATTTATTTGCCATAATTATCTATCTCATTTTTAACTTTCTCAACATCTGCTTACTGGAATGGGACACTTTTTAAAATTTATTTATTTTTTAAATTTTTAATTGTTTATTGGGATATTGGTTTACAATGTTGTGGTAGTTTCTCCTGTACAATGAACTGTATCAGCTATATGTATACATAAATCCCCTCTCCAACCTCC
This sequence comes from Bos javanicus, assembly GCF_032452875.1. NCBI lineage: Eukaryota > Metazoa > Chordata > Mammalia > Artiodactyla > Bovidae > Bos > Bos javanicus. The sequence goes on along the minus strand of NC_083893.1, from coordinate 4,873,958 downwards.
CTCCCATCTCACACCTCCCCATCCCACCCATTTGGTCATCACAGAGCCCCTGAGCTTCCTGTGCTTTACAGCAGGTTCCCACTAGCTATCTATTTTACACATGATAGCTTATATATGTTTGTCCTAATCTCACAATTCATCTCATTCTCCCCTTTATCCTGTGTCCACATGACCATTCTCTATATCTGTGTCTCTCTTCCTGTCCTGCAAATAGGTTCATCTGTACCATTTTTATATATTCCACATATATGCATTAATGAAGGGTATTTTTTTTTCCTCTTCCAACTTACTTCATTTTGTATAGCAGACTCTAGACATATCTATGTCTCTACAAAAGACTGTATTTTGTTCCCTTTAGTGGCTGAGTAATATTCCCTTGTATATATATACCACATCCTTTTTATCTATTAATCTGTCAGACATTTAGGTAGCTTTCAGGTCCTGGTTGTCATAGATAGTGCTGCAATGAACATTGGGGTACATATCTTCTTTTGAATTATGGTTTTCTAAGGGCATATGACCAGTAGTGGAATTGCTGGGTCATATGGTAGTTCTATGTAGACCTACAAGAACTTTTAGAAATAACACCAAAAAAAAGATGTCCTTTTCATTAAAGGGGACTGGAATTTAAAAGTAGGAAGTCAAGAAACACCTGTAGTAACAGTCAAATTTGGCTTTGGAGTATGGAATGAAGCAGGGCAGAGGCTAATAGAGTTTTCCCAAGAGAACACACTGGTTATAGCAAACACTCTCTTCCAACAACACAAGAGAAGACTCTACACATGGACATCATCAGATGGTCAACACCAAAATCAGATTGATTATATTCTTTGCAGCCAAAGATGGAGAAGCTCTATACAGTCAGCAAAAACAAGACCAGGAGCTGACTGTGGCTCAGATTATGAACTCCTTATTGCCAAATTCAGACTGAAATGGAAGAAAGTAGGGAAAACCACTAGACCATTCAGGTATGACCTAAATCAAATCCCTTATGATTATACAGTGGAAGTGAGAAATAGATTCAAGGAACTAGATCTGATAGAATGCCTGATGAACTATGGATGGAGGTTCGTGACATTTTACAGGACACAGGGATCAAGACCATCCCCATGGAAAAGAAATGCAAAAAAACCAAAATGGCTGTCAGAGGAGGCCTTACAGATAGCTATGAAAAGAAGAGAAGTGAAAAGGAGAGGAGAGAAGGAAAGATATAAGCATCTGAATGCAGAGTTCCAAAGAATAGCAAGGCGAGAAAAGAAAGCCTTCCTCAGCAATCAGTGCAAAGAAATAGAAGAAAACAACACAATGGGAAAGACTAGAGATCTCTTTAAGAAAATCAGAGATATCAAGGGAACATTTCGTGCAAAGATGGGCACAATAAAGGACAGAAATGTTATGGACCTAATAGAAGCAGAAGATATTAAGAAGAGGTGGCAAGAATACACGGAAGAACTGTACAAAAAAAGAGCTTCATGACCCAGATAATCACGATGGTGTGATCAATTAGCTAGAGCCAGACATCCTGGAATGTGAAGTCAAGTGGGCCTTAGAAAGCATCACTACGAACAAAGCGAGTGGAGGTGATGGAATTCCAGTTGAGCTCTTTCAAATCCTGAAAGATGATGCTGTGAAAGTGCTGCACTCAATATGCCAGCACATTTGGAAAACTCAGCAGTGGCCACAGGCCTGGAAAAGGTTGGTTTTCATTCCAATCCCAAAGAAAGGCAGTGCCAAAGAATGCTCAAACTACTGCACAATTGCACTCATATCACACGCTAGGAAAGTAATGCTCAAAATTCTCCAAGCCAGGCTTCAGCAATATGTAAACCGTGAACTTCTAGATGTTCAAGCTGGATTTAGAAAAGGCAGAAGAACCAGAGATCAAATTGCCAACATCCGCTGGATCATCGAAAAAGCAAGAGAGTTTCAGAAAAACATCTATTTCTGCTTTATTGACTATGTCAAAGCCTTTGACAGTGTGGATCACAATAAACTGTGGAAGATTCTGAAAGAGTTGGGAATACTAGACCACATGACTTGCCCCTTGAGAAAACTATATGCAGGTAAGGAAGCAACAGCTAGAATTGGACATGGAACAACAGACTGGTTCCAAATAGGAAAAGGAGTATGTCAAGGCTGTATATTGTCACCCTGCTTATTTAACTTACACAAAGTACATCATGAGAAAAAATGGGCTGGAGGAAGCACAAGCTGGAATCAAGATGCTGGGAGAAATATAAATAACCTCAGATATGCACATGACACCACTCATGGTAGAAAGTGAAGAGGAAGTAAAAAGCCTCTTGTTGAAAGTGAAAGAGGAGAGTTAAAAAGTTGGCTTAAAGCTCAACATTCAGAAAAACTAAGATCATGGAATTTGGCCCCAGCAGTTCAATTCAGTTCAGTTCAATCGCTCAGTTATGTCCAACTCTCTGCGACCCCATGAATCGCAGCACCCCAAGCCTCCCTGTCCATCACCAACTCCTGGAGTTCACTCAGACTCACGTCCATCAAGTCAGTGATGCCATCCAGCCATCTTATCCTCTGTTGTCCCCTTCTCCTCCTGCCCCCAATCCCTCCCAACATCAGAGTCTCTTCCAATGAGTCAACTCTTTGCATGAGGTGGCCAAAGTACTGGAGTTTCAGCTTTAGCATCATTCCTTCCAAAAAAATCCCAGGGCTCATCTCCTTCAGAATGGACTGGTTGGATCTCCTTGCAGTCCAGGGACGCTCAAGAGTCTTCTCCAACACCACAGTTCAAAAGCATCAATCCTTCGGTGCTCAGCCTTCATCACAGTCCAACTCTCACATCCATACATGACCACTGGAAAAACCACAGCCTTGACTAGACGGACCTTTGTTGGTAAAGTAATGTCTCTGCTTTTGAATATGCTAAGTTTGTCATAACTTTTCTTCCAAGGAGTAAGCATCTTTTAATTTCATGGCTGCAGTCACCATCTGCAGTGATTTTGGAGCCCCAAAAAATAAAGTCTGACACTTCATGGCAAATAGTTTGGGAAACATTGGAAACAGTGCCAGACCTTATTTTTGGGTCTCCAAAATCACTGCAGATGGTGACTGCAGCCATGAAATTAAAAGGCGCTTACTCCTTGGAAGGAAATTTATGACCAACCTAGGTAGCCTATTGAAAAGCAGAGACATTACTTTGCCTGCAAAGGTCTGTCTAGTCAAGGCTATAGTTTTTCCAGTAGTCATGTATGGATGTGAGAGTTGTACTGTGAAGAAAGCTGAGCATTGAAGAATTGATGCTTTTGAACTGTGGTGTTGGAGAAGACTCTAGAGAATCCCTTGGACTGCAAGAGATCCAACCAGTCCATTCTAAAGGAGATCAATCCTGGGTGTTCTTTAAAAGGAATGATGGTAAAGCTGAAACTCTAGTACTTTGGCCATCTCATGCGTAGAGTTGACTCATTGGAGAAGACTCTGATGCTGGGAGGGATTGTGAGCAGGAGGAAAAGGGGATGACAGAGGTGAGATGGCTGGATGGCATCACCGACTCAATGGACGTGAGTTTGAGTGAACTCCAGGAGTTGGTGATGGTCAGGGAGGCCTGGCGTGCTGTGATTCATGGGGTCACAAAGAGTCAGACACGACTGAGCGACTGAACTGAAACGAACTGAACTGAAGTCCATCCACCTTATCAGAACTTACTCAAATGCATTTCTCTGTATGGCTGAGTAGTATTCCATTGTGTATATGTACCGCAATTTCTTTATGCATTCATCTGTTGAAAGACATCTAATTTGCTTCCATGATCTAGATATTGTAAACAGTGCTGCAATGAACAATAGGATACATGTGTCTTTTTCAATTTTGTTTTCCTCAGGGTACATGCCTAGGAGTGGGATCACAGGGTCATATGGTGATTTTATTCCTAGTTTATTAAGGAATCTCCATACCATCTTCCATGGGAGAAGGCAATGGCACCCCACTCCAGTACTCTTGCCTGGAAAATCCCATGGATGGAGGAGCCTGGTAGGCTACAGTCCATGGGGTTGCTAGGAGTCGGACACAACTGAGCAACTTCACTTTCACTTTTCATTTTCATGCATTGGAGAAGGAAATGGCAACCCACTCCAGTGTTCTTGCCTGGAGAATCCCAGGGATGGGGAGCCTGGTGGGCTGCTGTCTATGGGGTCGCACAGAGTCGAACACGACTGATGCAACTTAGCAGCAGCAGCAGCAGCAGAATACCATCTTCCATAGTGGCTGTATCAACCTACATTCCCACCAATAGTGCAAGAATGTTCCTTTTTTCCACACCTTCTCCAGCATTTATTGTTTGTAGACTTTTTGATGATGGCCATTCTAACTGGTGTAAGGTGATATCTCATGGTGGTTTTGATTTGCATTTCTCTAATAATGAGTGATGTTGAACATCTTTTCATGTGTTAGCCATCTGTATATCTTCTTTGAAGAAAAGTCTGTTTAGGTATTTTTCCCATTTTTTCATTGTGTTTGTTTTCCTGGCATTGAGTTGTACGAGCTGCTTGTAGGTTTTGGAAATTAATCCTTTGTCAGTTGTTTCATTTGGTATTATTTTCTCTTCTGATTGCACAATAGCATAACTGGACTAGCTTTCGTGATGTAACCACAACTGCATCTTATATGGGTTGTCCCTTGATGTCTTACTAAAATGACTTCTACATCTTTTTCTATGTTATCTTCCTTATTATGGCCTTTAGAAATGTATATAAGTAAACTATAAAAAATCTTTTTGGAACAATTAGAAAATTCTGCAGACAATAAAATAGCAGTTTTGACGTGACAATGTTTAATTATAGTGTACAAAGTCCTTGAACTATTAAAATAGATACAAAAGGTTATGCTACTTCACTGTAGGACTTTTTTAAGCCTTCCCATTTGAAAAAAAGATAAGTCATCATTTGATTTTATTAACACAATAGAAATATGACCACTTCAAAATGATTTGGAAGAATTAAAAGCATTGACAGAAAATGAGAAATTATACAGTACATTTAATTATATTTCTGTCAAAACTTACTTTTATTAAAAATAATTATGTCACAAATTGCATAGTTTTTACTCTAGATCTTCACAAACCATTTTAGTTATGGATAAGAAATACTTTAGATTTCTCTGCTGAATGAAACTATTGAGGTATCATTTAAATAAAATGTAAGATTTTTTATGTGTTTCGATAGCTGCCTACACCTGTGTAAATACTATGCCAATGAAGGATTAAACATTTTGACATTCCAGAAAGTAGCATCATGCCTCTGCCCAACCAATTTTCTCTTCTACTGTTATCATTACTATCACGATCATCCTAATCATTGAGAAATCTGTTACACAGCCATATTGATACTCAGTTTCTGTTTCAGAAACATTTCAAATTATAGACATAGAGCTGCAATTAGAAAGACTGGCTACAGATACTCTCCAAAGAGGCTAGATGACTGTTCAGGCCAGGCCTTAATGAATGGAGGCCCCTAGATGGGGAAATTAAGAGCTGAGCCACATATCTAGAAATACAATTTTGGTCTGCATACCTAGTCACGTTTGTACTCAGAGGAAGGGATCACACTAGCCAAACCCATTCCAGACTTATCCAGGTGATAAACGGACAATTTTTGATGACAATGAGATATAACTGATAGAGACTTGGTGATCCACTGGAAAAGATTCTGCATTTCCAATGCAAGGGGTATGAGTTTGATCCCTGGTCAGGGAAGTAAGATCCCACATGCTGCACAGCATGAGCAAAAAAAAAAAAAAAATTAATTAAAAAAATAGAGATATAACTGACAAAGGGCTGGGATGTCTGAATCTATTAGATAGTACACTTTCTCTCTGTAGAAATTCAGAAATGGGAGGCACAATTTGAACCCCCTAATTACTATTAGAATAAGAGTAACTGATATGAGTTTAATGCTGATGATGGTTTGGGTTCATCAAAATTTGCTAACTCAATGAATGTATCGATTTCTGTTTTAGAATAGACATCTCAAGTTTTTTTCTTTAAAGCATCCTTTTTCTTGACAGTGCTAAAGAAGGAGTAAAATATTGTTACATCATTATAATTTTTTAAATACATGTCATTTCCATTAATTAAATAACCACATTTTAAAAATGTATGGTAATGACAATTTGTATAATATATAAACCTTGATGTGTAGCTTTTTTTTTTTTTTTTGTACTTGGATCTAAAGACTTTCCATACACTGTTTTAACTTGATGTTCATAACAACCCAAAGAGATAGAAATATATTCCCATGTGATGCATAAGGTAACTAATGCAATATTTGCCACTCTTGCCCTGAGACACTAAATATTCAGTTTTCTAGGTTTTATTGTTATCTAACTTTAATGCTAAAAGATAAAAATGTAAATATTAGCTCCCTAAATCCATATTGGGAGTCAAAACCTCAGTATGCAAGTGAGACTGGAAAATACAGTTGGCAAGCTGGACAATGGCTTCTATAAAAAATACTATAAAGTTTGCTATCACTTTAGAACATTTTTTAAAAACAGACTCTATCTATTATACTGAAGGTAAATTTGGAAATAGCTTTCAAAGATCCTCTTCTGCTATTTTTAACATGGCATAATTTTAATACAACTGTGTTAATATAAAGATTATGCCAAGTATACCCTCATTCTTATTTAGCCATACTCTTGTGTCCTCCTGAGGTGATGCAAAACTCTACTTTGCCTTAAATATACTATTATAGTTCTTTCAGATATCAATGTTAACTCAATTTGTTAGAAATATTTTCTGATATATATTTGACATGAATAGATAAAAATAGTCAGCTTTAAGATTTTGGTGATAATTTTGGTGAATTCAAGAGCCTGGGGGTAAGTATTAACTCTATACAAGTTACTGTTAGTGTTTTCTTGTGGGTAACTCAGCATTAATTAATTTGGTATTAGGCAACAACACTCTTGTCCTCTCTGTTGTTTACTGTCTGTGTTCTTGAAAACAAGTCACTTAGCCTCTTGGGGATTTCATTTGTTTTGTTTTGTTTGTAAAGTAACCAGCTGAATATTTGTTTCTCTCAACACTGACCAGAAGAACAAGGTCTCTTACACATGTAATTTCTTAGGGTTACAGTCACATTTTTAAAGTATTTTGCTTTGGTAGGAGTGCGTTGCTTTCATTGTTGCAGTACACACGAATAGAACAGGAAGTGGATCTTATAGCTGCCACATTATCAGCTCTCAAGCTGGAGCCCCAGTTTGACAGATAACTCTCTTACTGTAGCAAGGTGATGCCCTATCTCTTCGAAGGCATTGCTAATTGAGATGCATCCCACTGATGTAAAAACACCATCCTACAATTATGTTAGATAACTTTTGTCTGAGATTTTTATCTACACCTATTCAATTAATCAGTTACTCTGGCCAACTGAGCAGAAAATTTGGAATCTAGCAGGCAGCCTGGTATCTCATTGACCTAAGTATTATCTTTGGCTGAAAAAGTAGTACTGTGTTTTCAGTAGATTTTCAATTGAATTTATTGTCACTGACACTTGGCAACTTCAGATCTTAATGCAATTACAAAAAGAAATCCATGGTTTTGTTCTATTGAAAGTAGAAACACATCAGAACAAATTGCTACATAACTAAAATTACGCAGGCCAAAGAATTGGAGGTCTGTGGCTTTATGTTCACAGTAGGCCCAGGCTTAAGCTGGTGACACTAATGATGCCTAGGCTTACTTCAGATGGGGAACACATGTATGCCTGTGGCGGATTCATTTTGATATTTGGCAAAACTAGTGCAATTATGTAAAGTTTAAAAATAAAATAAAATTAAAAAACAAACAAACAAACAAACAAAAAATATGGGCAACAACATGTGTTACAAAATAATTTTTAAAGGAAATGTACAGATAATAGGAAAGGGGTCACAATGGTGACCAATATGTAAACTGTTATAAAATCCATTTTAGTAGCACTTTTTTGGGTTCATATCATTTGTCAATTTTAATAGATAACTTGAAGCTCAAAAGTGACCTTCTAAACGCACTGAGACCTAACTCATTAATCCTTTCTCTTGGACAGGGGTTTCTCTGGTGGCTCAGATGGTAAAGAATCCACCTGCATGCAGGAGACCTGGATTTGCTCTCTGGGTTGGGAAGATCCCCTCTAGAAGGGAACAGCTACCTGCTCCAGTATTCTGGCCTGGAGAATTTCATGGACTGTACAGTCCATGGGATCACAAAGAGTTGGACATGACTGAGTGACTTTCACTCACTTGGACACGGGAGTAAATAACACCTATTCAGAAAGATGCTGGTCAATATTGCATGACCTTGTACACCATGAAAAACTTCTTGTAAAAGTAATCATTGTCTTCAGTGTATGGTACTGTATTTTTCTTTCTCATTTTTTGACATAAAGAATCCCTGGGTTCCATTCTAATGTATCTCATTGAATATTTACAATTTTACAAGATTAGATGAGAAGATACAATCTTTATATGATGCAATAAAAAATTATCATTACTATCAAATAGATATTTTTAAGTCAAAGTATTTGTTTGGAAAATGGATCAATGACTAACAGTTGACAAATACTTGATAAAAAATACCAATTTATTCATGTATTTGTTTTAATATATAAAATGAGAATAAAATTTTAATTTAAAATGTCTTTATAGAGATGACAAAACCTAGGAAGTGAAATAATATTCATTTTGAAGAAACTTTTCTTCCACCCATTCTTTTTATCAAAGTTATCACCACAACCATTGTTTGTTGGTGCATGCATCTGGGAATATAGAGCAAAACAACAACAACAACAACAAGGAAAAAAAAAAAAACACTGTTAGATTCCCATGGCTCTGATTTAATCTGACCATTTTTAGGCCAGATGTCCTTGCTTAACTAAAGTAGTCTTTCCCACCAGATCATTTTGTTTCATTGATAAAAATTACATATTCTGTTTGTTTCAGGCCATAAATGTGGTGTGGTTTTTTTTTGGTCTTTATTTGATTGCATTTCTACAATTAACATTTTATAATATATAAATATTTTCAAGTTGCAAGCCCTCACGTGGAAAATCTTTTTTTTAAATGATGGCATGAAAATTGCATTAGTAATTAGGACAATAAACTTCCTGGTGACTTGATGTTATGAGTGACCTCACTGATTATTCTCTGGATTGTTTCTATAATGACACATGTATGCGTGTGTGCTCAGTTGCTCAAGAATGTCCAACTCTTTGAGACCCCATGGACTATAGCTTGCCAGGCTCCTCTGTCCATGGAATTCTCCAGGTAAGAATACTGGAGTGGGTTGCCATTTCCCTCTCCAGGGGATCTTCCCAACCCAGGGATCAAACCTAAGTCTCTTGTGTCTCCTACATTGGTGGGTGATTTGTTTATCACTGCATCACCTGGGAAGCCCCCATAAAGAAACATGATGAGCAGCTAAAATAGGACTGTTGGAATTTTAGTTAAAGTTTTTGAACATCTTTTAATTTTCTTCACAAAACTTGACCTGTCAGTTTATTTTCATCAGTTCAGTTCAGTTCAGTTGCTCCGTCATGTCCGACTCTTTGTGACCCCATGGAATGCAGCATGCCAGGCCTCCATGTCCATCACCCACTCCCAGAGTTTACTCAAACTCATGTCCATTGAGTCAGTGATGCCATCCAACAATCTCATCCTCTGTTGTCCCCTTCTCCCCCAGCTTTCGATCTTTCCCAGCATCAGGGTCTTTTCAAATGAGTCAGCTCTTTGCATGAGGTGGCAAAGGTTGTTTAATATTTTTATCTTACATTTTACTATTTATTTAGTTTCAGTTACTGGCTCACACTGTTAGTTTCTAAACCAGTGAGGGAGAAAATTATTCCAATGGCAGCTTATTCAAAAGCATTGTGTGGAAGGTAATGGGTTTAAAAATTTTCTAATACATTTACTAGTTGGCAGGGACAGATAGTAAGCTATCCAATGTCTAATGCATGCTCATGTGAATCAGTTTTAAAAGTACAACATCCCTTACTAATTTGGGAAATAAAAGAGAGAGGAGTGATTTTTTACAAGTATCCTAACATTTAAATTGTAATCTAATATTCAAGGCATATTCTTTCTAGCAATAAGTTAGAGTAATTTTTTTTATAGCATGAAAGAGTGAAAACTACTTCATAAAGAGTGAAAACAAGTGACTTTTCATTTAAATGGTTGTAAAAATATAGGTAGCTCTTTCATACAAGTTTTGTGAAAAATTAAATTTATCCATCATTTTGAGAGGGCAATTTGGAAGATTTTAGTAGCTTCAATTCTAGGAGTCTTTGAAAGAGTCAATTCCTAGGCAGGTTGATAAGCAGTCCAGGGGTCCCCAAAGAGAGAGGGGTCTGGAATTCTCAAGGAGGAGAAAAGGAAAAACTTTTTTTTTTCCCTCTACATTCCTTAGTCTTAGTCACATAAACCATTTTTATCTTTAAGCCTAAAACTGATGCTTACACAACAAACTCAGTTTAAACTCTGTACTAAGGAATATATAACAGCAATGTATCCTGCTTGAGGACAGTTTCTCCTTCCTGAAAATCTTCTGGCTAATCCTGTTATTTTAAAATGCAAATTAAGGACTTTTACTCCAGTTTACAATGTTGAATTACAAAAATGGTCAAGGGACAGTGGGAAACTCTCACAATTTCTAGTTTTCATTTGTTTGACTTGCTTTGATATGAGTGGAAACGTCTCTCGTGTTCTCCACTTACTTTGAGGCTTTGGAATATCGTATCTTCAGGTTATGCTGATGGCTTGGCTTTTGTATGGTGGAGGAATAGGACGGGGAGGCCACTTTCTCCCCCATGAATTCATCAAAAGAACATTTGAACCCTAAATTCCACAAAACAACTTCTGAATGACGGCAGAGGACATCAGGCACCCAGAAAAGCAGTCCATTGTCTTCGAAAGGAGCGTTCCTCCCTCCCCACAGCACGACTGAACAAGTGAGCCTAAAAAGTGTTCACCACTGCCCCCTTGTGTCAGGGCAGAAGCTAGACACTGAAGAGACCAGCAAACAGAAGAAGCTAAAGCCTTGGAAGTGACAGGTGCAATAGATTAAAACCCTGTAGTTAGTGCCAACTACATAGGAAGGGGCCTATAGATTTTGAGAAGTATAAGCCGGATCAAGGAACTATCTGAAAACGAACTGACACCACACTGTCCCCAACAACACCAGAGAAAGTCCTAGATATATCTTTATTATTATCATTCTTTATTTCTTTCTTTATTTTATTTTTATTTTTAAGCCCTCTATTATTCCTTTAACTTTCATTATTATATCCTACTATTACTTTGCAAAAAAAGGCTCTATTTTTAAAATCAAACTTCATATATATATATATATTTTATAATTTTTGTGACATTTTTTCTTTAATATTGTATTTTTGAAAATCCAACCTCTACTCTAGATTTGTAATCTTTGCTTTTTTGTATTTGTTGTCAATTTTATACCTTTAAGAACCTAATCTTCAGTGCCCATTTTTACTTGGGAGCGAGATTACTGGCTTGACTGCTCTCTCCACCTTTGGACTCTCCTTTTTCTCCACCAGGTCGCCTCTATCTCCTCCCTCCCCCTTTTCTTCTCTACTTGACTCTGTGAATCTCTTTGTGTGTTCCAGACTGTGGAGGACACTTAGGGATCTGATTACTGGCTGGATCTGTCTCTCTCCTTGTGATCCCCCCCTTTATCCTCCTGGCCACCTCTGTCTCCTTCCTCCCTCTTCTCTTCTCTGTATGACTCTGTGAACATCTCTGAGTGGTCCAGACTGTGGAGCGCACATAAGGAAGTGAATACTGGCTAGCTTGCTCTCTCCTCTTTTGATTCCACCTCATCTCATCCTGGTCACCTATATCTCCCTCCTCCCTCTTCTCTTCTCCATGTAACTCTGTGAACCTCTCTGGGTGTCCCTCACTGTGGAGAAACTTTTCATCTTTAACCTAGAAGTTTCATCAATGGTGCTGTAAAAATAAGACTAAAAACCAGAGGCAGGAGGCTTAAGTCCAAATTCTGAGAACACCATAGAACTCCTGACTCCAGGGAACATTAATTGACAGGAGCTCATCAAATGCCTCCACACCTACACTGAAACCAAGCACCACCCAAGGGCCAACAAGTTCCAGAGCAAGACATACCATGTAAATTCTCCAGCAACACGGGAACATAGCCCTGAGCTTCAATATACAGGCTGCCCAAAGTCACTCCAAACCCACTGACATCTCATAACTCATTTCTGGACACTTCATTGCACTCCAGAGAGAAGAAATACAGGTCCACACACCAGAACACCTACGCAAGCTTCCCGAACCAGGAAACCTTGATAAGCCACCTGTCCAACCCCACGCACAGTGAGGAAACTCCACCATAAAGAGAACTCCGCAAACAGCCGGAATACAGAAAGGCCACCCTAAACACAGCAATATAAGAAAGATGGAGAGGCAGAAGAATATCCAGCAGGAAAAGGAATAGGATAAATACCCACCAAACCAAACAAAAAAGGAAGAGATAGGGAATCTACCGGATAAAGAATTCCGAATAATGATAGTGGAAATGATCCAAAATCTTGAAAACGAAGTGGAGTTACAGATAAATAGCCTGGGGACAAGGATTGAGAAGATGCATGAAAGGTTTAACAAGGACCTATAAGAAATAAAAGAGTCAATATATAATGAATAATGCAATACGGCTACTGCTTCTAAGTCACTTCAGTCATGTCCGACTCTGTGTAACCCCATAGACGGCAGCCCACCAGGCTCCCCTGTCCCTGGGATTCTCCAGGCAAGAACACTGGAGTGTGTTGCCATTTCCTTCTCCAATGCATGAAAGTGAAGAGTGAAAGTGAAGAGTGAAAGTGAAGTCGCTCAGTCATGTCCAACCCTCAGCAACCCCATGGACTGCAGCCATCCAGGCTCCTCCATCCATGGGATTTTCCAGGCAAGAGTACTGGAGTGGGGTGCCATTGCCTTCTCCAGAATAATGCAATAAATGGATCAAAAACACTCTGGAGGGAATCAACAGTAGAATAATGGAGGCAGAAGATAGGATAAGTAAGGTAGAAGATAGAATGGTAGAAATAAATGAATCAGAGAGGAAAAAAGAAAAATGAATGAAAAGAAATGAAGACAATTTCAGAGACCTCTGGGAAAATGTAAAACACCCCAACATTCAAATCATAGGAGTCCCAGAAGAAGAAGACAAAAAGACCAAGAGAAAATACTTGAGAAGATAATAGTTGAAAACTTCCCTAAATTGGGGAAGAAAATAGTCACCCAAGTCCAAGAAACCCAGAGAGTCCCAAACAGGATAAACCCAAGGCAAAACACCCCAAAACACATATTAATCAAATTAACAAAGATCAAACACAAAGAAAAAATATTAAAAGCAGCAAATGAAAAACAATAAATAACACACAAGGGGATTCCCATAAGGATAACAGCTGATCTTTTAATAGAAACTCTTCAGTCCAGGAGGGAATGACAAGACATACTTAAAATGATGAAAGAAAATAACCTACAGTCCAGATTACTGTACCCAGCAAGATTCTCATTCAAATATGAAGGATAAATCAAAAGCTTTCAATTTAGTTCAGTCGCTCACTCATGTCTGACTCTTTGCAAACCCATGAATCGCAGCACACTAGGCTTCCCTGTCCATCACCAACTCCCAAGTTCACTCAGACTCATGTCCATCGAGTCAGTGATGCCATCCAGCCATCACATCCTCTGTCGTCCGCTTCTCCTCCTGCCCCCAATCCCTACCAGTATCAGAGTCTTTTCCAATAGGTCAACTCTTCGCATCAGGTGGCCAAAGTATTGGAGTTTCAGCTTTAGCATCATTCCTTCCAAAGAAATCCCAGGGCTGATCTCCTTAACAATGGATTGGTTGGATCTCCTTGCAGTCCAAGGGACTCTCAAGAGTCTTCTCCAACACCACAGTTCAAAAGCATCAATTCTTCAGCACTCAGCCTTCTACACAGTCCAACTGTCACATCCATACATGACCACTGGAAAAACCATAGCCTTGACTAAACGTACCTTTGTTGCCAAAGTAATGTCTCTGCTTTTCAATATGCTATCTAGGTTGGTCATAACTTTCCTTCCAAGGAGTAAGTGTCTTTTAATTTCATGGCTGCAGTCACCATCTGCAGTGATTTTTGACCCCCCAAAAAATGAACTCTGACAGTGTTTCCCCATCTATTTCCCATGAAGTGATGGGACCAGATGCCATGATCTTCATTTTCTGAATATTGAGTCTTAAGCCAACTTTTTCACTCTCCTCTTTCACTTTGATCAAGAGGCTTTTTAGTTCCTCTTCACTTTCTGCCATAAGGGTGGTGTCATCTGCATATCTGAGGTTACTGATATTTCTCTCAGCAATCTTGATTCCAGCTTGTGCTTCTTCCAGTCCAGTGTTTCTCATGATGTACTCTGCATATAAGTTAAATAAGCAGGGTAACAATATACAACCCTCCCATTTCCTTTTCCTATTTGGAACCAGTCTGTTGTTCCATGTCCAGTTCTAACTGTTGCTTCCTGATCTGCATACAGGTTTCTCAAGAGGCAGGTCTGGTATTCCCATCTCTTTCAGAATTTTCCAGAGTTTATTGTGATCCACACAGTCAAAGGCTTTGGCATAGTCAATAAAGCAGAAATAGATGTTTTTTTTCTGGAACTCTCTTAGTTTTTCGATGATCCAGCAGATATTGGCAATTTGGTCTCTGGTTCCTCTGCCTTTTCTAAAACCAGCTTGAACATCTGGAAGTTCACTGTTCACCTATTGCTGAAGCCTGGCTTGGAGAATTGTGAGCATTACTTACTGGCGTGTGAGATGAGTGCAATTGTGCAGTAGTTTGAGTATTCTTTGGCATTGCCTTTCTTTGGGATTGTAATGAACACTGAAACCATACTCACAGAAAACTAGTCAATCTAATTACACCAGGACCACAGCCTTTTCTAACTCAATGAAACTAAGCTATACCCGTGGGGCCACCCAAGACAGGCAGATCATGGTGGAGAGGTCTGACAGAATGTGATCCACTGGAGAAGGGAATGGCAAACCACTTCAGTATTCTTGCCTTGAGAGCCCCACGAACAGTATGAAAAGGCAAAACGAAAGGATACTAAAAGAGGAACTCCCCAGGTCAGTAGGTGCCCAATATGCAACTGGAGATCAGTGGAGAAATATGAAAGCAGTCCAGAAAGCATGAAGGGATGGAGCCAAAGCAAAAACAATACCCAGTTGTGGATGTGACTGGTGACAGAATCAAGGTCTGATGCTGTAAAGAGCAATATTGTATAGGAACCTGGAATGTCAGATCCATGAATCAAGGCAAATTAGAAGTGGTCAAACAAGACATGGCAAGAGTGAACGTCGACATTCTAGGAATCCACGAACTAAAATGGACTGGAATGGGTCAATTTAACTCAGATGACCATTATATCTACTACTGCGGGCAGGAATCCCTCAGAAGAAATGGAGTGGCCACCATGGTCAACAAAAGAGTTCGAAATGCAGTACTTGGCTGCAATCTCAAAAACGACAGAATGATCTCTGTTTGTTTCCAAGGCAAACCATTCAATATCACAGTAATCCAAGTCTATGCCCCAACCAGTAACGCTGAAGAAGCTGAAGTTGAACCTTTCTGTGAAGACCTACAAGACCTTTTAGAACTAACACCCAAAGAAGATGTCCTTTTCATTACAGGGGACTGGAATGCAAAAGTAGGAAGTCAAGAAACACCTGGAATAAAAGGCAAATTTGGCCTTGGAATATGGAATGAAGCAGGGCAAAGACTAATAGAGGTTTGCCAAGAAAATGCACTGGTCATAGCAAACACCCTCTTCCAACAACATAAGAGAAGATTCTACACATGGACATCACCAAATGGTCAACACCAAAATCAGATTGATTATATTCTTTGCAGCCAAGGATGGAGAAGCTCTCTACAGTCAACAAAAACAAGACCAGGAGCTGACTGTGGCTCAGATTATGAATTCCTTATTGCCAAATTCAGACTTAAATTGAAGAAAGTAGGGAAAACCACTAGACCATTCAGGTATGACCTAAATCAAATCCCTTATGATTATACAGTGGAAGTGAGAAATAGATTTAAGGGCCTAGATCTGATAGACAGAGTGCCTGATGAACTATGGACTGAGGTTCATGACATTGTACAGGAGACAGGGATCAAGACCATCCCCATGGAAAAGAAATGCAAAAAAGCAAAATGGCTGTCTGAGAAGGCCTTACAAATAGCTGTGAAAAGAAGAGAAGCGAAAAGCAAAGGAGAAAAGGAAGGACATAAGCATCTGAATGCAGAGTTCCAAAGAATAGCAAGAAGAGATAAGAAAGCCTTCTTTAGTGATCAATGCAAAGAAATAGAGGAAAACAACAGAATAGTAAAGATGAGAGATCTCTTCAAGAAAATTAGAGATACCAAGGGAACATTTCATGCAAAGATGGGCTCGATAAATTACAGAAATGGTATTGACCTAATAGAAGCAGAAGATATTAAGAAGAGGTGGCAAGAATACACAGAAGAGCTGTACAAAAAAGATCTTCATGACCCAGATAATCACGATGGTGTGATCACTCAAAAGCTTTACAGACAAGCAAAAGCTGAGAGAATTCAGCACCACCAAACCAGCTCTCCAAACAAATGCTAAAGGATCTTCTCTAGACAGGAAACACAGAAAGGGTGTATAAACTCGAACCTAAAACAATAATGTAAATTGCAACGGGATCATACTTATTAATAATTACCTTAAATGAAAATGGGTTGAATGCCCAAACCAAAAGACAAAGACTGGCTGAATGGATACAAAAACAAGACCCTTATATATGTTGTCTACAAGAGACCCACCTTGAAACAAGGGACACATACAGACTGAAAGTGAAGGGCTGGAAAAAAAATATTCCACACAAAGAGAGACCAAAAGAAAGCAGGAGTAGCAATACTCATATCAGATAAAATAGACTTTAAAACAAAGGCTGTGAAAAGAGACAAAGATGGACACTACATAATGATCAAAGGATCAACTCAAGAAGAAGATATAACAATTATAAATATATATGCACCTAACATAGGAGCACCACAATATGTAAGACAAATGCTAACAAGTATGAAAGGGGAAATTAACAATAACACAGTAATAGTGGAAAACTTTAATACCCCACTCACACCTATGGATAGATCAACTAAACAGAAAATTAGCAAGGAAACACAAACTTTAAATGATACAGTAGACCAGTTAGACCTAATTGATATCTATAGGACATTTCACCACAAAACAGTGAATTTCACCATTTTCTCAAGCACACACAGAAACTTCTCCAGGGTAGACCACATTCTGGGCCATAAATCTAGCCTTGGTAAATTTAAAAAAAAAAAAAAAATTGAAATCATTCCAAGCATCTTTTCTGACCACAGTGCAGTAAGATTAGATCTCAATTACAGGGGAAAAACTATTAAAAATTCCAACATATGGAGGCTGAACAACACGCTGCTGTATAACCAACAAATCACAGAAGAAATCAAAAAAGAAATCAAAATATGCATAGAAATGAGTGAAAATGAAAACACAACAAACCAAAACCTGTGGGACACTGTAAAAGCAGTCCTAAGGGGAAGGTTCATAGCAATACAGGCATATCTCAAAAACAAGAAAAAAGTCAAATAAATAACCTAACTCTACACCTAATGCAACTAGAAAAGGAAGAAATGAAGAACCCCAGGGTTAGTAGAAGAAAGAAATCTTAAAAATTAGTGCAGAAATAAATGCAAAAGAAACAAAAGAGACCATAGCAAAAATCAAGAAAGCCAGAAGCTGGTTCATTAAGAGTATAAATAAAACTGACAAACCATTAGCCAGACTCATCAAGAAACAAAGGGAGAAAAATCAATAAAATTAGAAATGAAAATGGAGAGATCACTACAGACAACATAGAAACACAAAGGATCATAAGAGACTACTATCAGCAATTATATGCCAAAAAAATGGACAACTTGGAAGATATGGACAAATTCTTAGAAAAGTACAACTTTCCAAAACTGAACCAGGAAGAAGTAGAAAATCTTCACAGACCCATCACAAGCATGGAAATTGAAACTGTAATCAGAAATCTTCCAGCAAACAAAAGCCCAGGTCCAGACGGCTTCACAGCTGAATTCTACTAAAAATTGAGTGAAGAGCTAACACCTACCCTACTCAAACTCTTCCAGAAAATTGCAGAGGAAGGTAAACTTCCAAACTCATTCTATGAGGCCACGATCACCCTAACACCAAAATCTGACAAAGATGCCACAAAAAAAGAAAACTACAGGCCAATATCACTGATGAACATAGATGGAAAAATCCTAAACAAAATTCTAGCAATCAGAATCCAACAACACATTAAAAAGATCATACATCATGACCAAGTGGGCTTTATCCCAGGGATGCAAAGATTCTTCAATATCCACAAATCAATCAATGTAATACACCACAATAACAAATTGAAAAATAAAAGCCATATGATTATCTCAATAGATGCAGAGAAAGCCTTTGACAAAATTCAACATCCATTTATGATAAAAACCCTCTAGAAAGCAGGAATAGAATAAACATGCCTCAACATAATAAAAACTATATATGACAAACCCACAGCAAACACTATCCTCAAGGCTGAAAAATTGAAAGCATTTCCCCTAAAATCAGAAACAAGACAAGGGTGCCCACTCTCACCACTACTATTCAACATAGTTTGGGAAGTTTTGGCCACATCAATCAGAGCAGAAAAAGAAATAAAAAGAATCCAATTTGGAAAGGAAAAAGTAAAACTCTCACTGTTTGCAGATGACATGATCCTCTACATAGAAAACCCTAAAGACTCCACCAGAAAATTACTAGAGCTAATCAATGAATATAATAAAGTTGCAGGATATAAAATCAACACACAGAAATCCCTTGCGTTCCTATACACTAATAATGAGAAAATATAGAAATTAAGGAAACAATTCCATTCACCATTGCAATGAAATGAATAAAATACCTAGGAATATATCTACATAAAGAAACAAAAGACCTATATATATATATATATATATATATATATATATATAACTATAAAAAACTGATGAAGGAATCAAAGAGGACACTAATAGATGGAGAAATATACCGTGTTCATGGATCGGAAGAATCAATGTAGTGAAAATAAGTAAACTACCCAAAGCAATCTATAGATTCAATACAATCCCTATCAAGCTACCAACGGTATTTTTCACAGAGCTAGAACAAATATTTCACCATCTGTATGGAAGTACAAAAAAACCTTGAATAGCCAAAGCAATCTTCACAAAGAAGAATGGAACTGGAGGAATCAACCTGCCTGATTTCAGGCTCTACTACAAAGCCACAGTCATCAAGACAGTATAGTACTGGCACAAAGACAGAAATATAGATCAAAGGAACAAAATAGAAAGCCCAGAGATAAACCTATGCACCTATCGACACCTTATCTTTGACAAAGGAGGCAAGAATATACAATGGAGAAAAGACAATCTTTTTAACAAGTGGTGCTGGGAAAACTGGTGGTTTTTTAACAAGTGGTTGCACTTGTAAAAGAATGAAACTAGAACACTTTCAAACACCATACACACACACAAAAAAACTCAAAATGGATTAAATTTCTAAACGTAAGACCAGAAATTATAAAACTCCTAGAGGAGAACATAGGCAAAATACTCTCTGACATAAATCACAGCAGGATCTTCTATGACCCACCTCCTAGAATATTGAAAATAAAAGCAAAAATAAATAAATGAGATCAAATTAAAATTAAAAGCTTCTTCACAACAAAGGAAACTATAAGCAAGGTGAACAGACAGCCTTCAGAATGGGAGAAAATAATAGCAAATGAAGCAAGTGACAAATAATTAATCTCAAAAATACACAAGCAACTCCTGAAGCTCAATTCCAGAAAAATAAATGACCCAATCAAAAAATGAGCCAAAGAACTAAACAGACATTTCTCCAAAGAAGACATACAGATGGCTAACAAACACATGAAAAGATGCTCAACATCACTCATTATCAGAGAAATGCAAACCAAAACCACAGTAAGGTACCATTTCACACCAGTCAGAATGGCTGCTATCCAAAAGTCTACATACAAGCAATAAATTCTGGTGAGGGTGTCAAGAAAAGGGAACCCTCTTACACTGTTGGTGGGAATGCAAACTAGTACAGCCACTATGGAGAACAGAGTGGAGATTCCTTAAAAAACTGGAAATAGAACTGCCATATGACCCAGCAATCCCACTGCTGGGCATACACACTGAGGAAACCAGAATTGAAAGAGACACGTGTACCCCAATGTTCATTGCAGCACTGTTTATAATAGCCAGGACATGGAAGCAACCTAGATGTCCATCAGCAGATGAATGGATAATAAAGCTGTGGTACATATACACAATGGAGTATTACTCAACCATTAAAAAGAATACTTTTGAATCAGTTCTAATGAGGTGGATGAAACTGGAGCCTATTATACAGAGTTAAGGAAGCCAGAAAGAAAAACACCAATACAGTATACTAACGTATACATATGGAATTTAGAAAGATGGTAACAATAACCTTGTATGTGAGACAGAAAAAGAGACACAGATGTATAGACCAGTCTTTTGGACTCTGTGGGACAGGGGGAGGGTGGGATGATTTGGGAGAATGGCATTGAAACAGGTATATTATCATATGTGAAATGAATCACCAGTCCAGGTTCGACAGGATACTCGGGGCTGGTGCACTGGGATGACCCAGAAGGATCGTATGCGGAAGGAGGTGCGAGGGGGGTTCAGGATGGGGAACACGTGTACACCGTGGAGGATTCATGTTGATAATGCAAAACCAATACAATATTGTAAAGTAATTAGTCTCCAATTAAAATAAATAAATTAATATTAAAAATAAATAAAATGTAAATTATGGGAGTGGGTCTAGTAAGATCTTTACAACCTCCAGACATTATTTTGATTCATTGTAATAACTAATTAAAAAGTATATAACTCCCTTGCTAACACTAACGAGGGGGCACTCTTTCTGCCCCCTTCTGATATCCATGTCAGAAGCTTTCTCTATTTCTTTTATACTTTAATAAATATTACACAAAAGTTCTGAGTGATCAAGCCTCGTCTCTGGCCCTGGATTGAATTCTTTTCCTCCACAGGGCAAGAATTTCAGCATCTTTCATGGTTCAGCAACAACCTTTCATCTTTATTATAGAAAGGTTTTCATATGATCATAAAGTATTATACATAATAGATACTCCTTACAACATTGCATTAGTGAATAATTGGAAACAAATATCCATCAATAGGAAACTAGTTCAACATTCTGCAATGATTTTATAAAGCTAGGTTTATACCTATGTACTTTTCAAAGTATCATCCTGAACACTCAAGAAAACTCACTTTTAGAAATCTGCTTTTAAGCCAAGAAATGGAAATAACATCAATTATACTTCAGACTTTGGAGAGAAAATTGTGATAGCAACTGTTTTCTTATGTAGGTTAATCCTCAGGTCATCTTGTGCAAAAAATACTTCATGAGCAGAAATCGGGACTATTTGCAGAGAAATTAGAGAAGAAGCTCAAAGAAGATCACAATAAGTTACATGATAAGTCAGCCCAAATTCTAAAAGCTCAGGGTCACCAATTTCTAGCTTGAATGCCAAAATACGTTCAATTAAAAGTGACAAATTATGTTACCTAAGTAGGTTTCTTCAATGGACATTATGCTATAAATAATAACTTATATGCCATATTGTGTAAAGGGACAAAACATTATTTATGGAATTAATTTAACTTGCCTTAACACCATGGTATGTTAGAGTAAAAAAAAAAAAATGTTGAGTAACTTACTACAGCAAGGACATAATCCTCATTTAAGCTGATCAGCTCTAATTCTGTCATTTGGCATTAGCACACACATTCTTTTTTTAATTCTTTTCCTTTATAGTTTAACAAGCACTTTTCATACTTATTTGCAGGAAGAGATCATTGTTAAAGTATGCAGTATAAAGTGGTACTTCTCCTTGGTGGTCCTGAAGGGCATTCACTGTTGGACCAAATCCACATTATTTTAGTCACTGAGGGCTTTTGGTGGAAAAGAAAAATTTTCCAATTTTATATTTCATTCTCTGAAAGGGATTCAGAAAATACAAGAACTATAATTTATCTTCAGAGTAATAGTCAGACCACATATGCAAACACATAAGCAATGCCTTTCACTTGGCATTTTAAGAGCTAGGACTTATTCTTACTGAAGATGTATAATTTAATTAATGTGAAATATTTTAAAATCTGACCTCTGTAGGTGGTTTTATTTATGTAGAGATTGTTTATCCACATGGGCTCATAGGTGTATTGATATCAATAACAAGATAAATAGCGATGCTTAAGAGAATACCTATTAGGAGCCGTAAGTACATTATTCTTTGGCATTAGAGGATTATTATGAAGTATCATGAAAAGGAAATAGCAACAGACTCCAGTTTTCTTGCTTGCCTTATCCTATGGAAGTAGGAGCCTGATGTCCATGAGACTGTATAGAGGTGGGCAGGACTTAGTGACAAAACAATACCAATGAAATAATGAAGATTATTCTTAAGCTTATAAGATATGTCAGGTCCTGTGCTAAACTCTATTCCTATAACATTTTACATTTCACATATAATCTGTATGCTGCTAAAGCACTTCAGTCGTGTCCGACTCTGTGCAACCCCATAGACGGCAGCCCACCAGGCTCCCCTATCCCTGGGATTCCACAGGCAATCCAGTGGGTTGCCATTTCCTTCTCCAATGCATGAAAGCAAAAAGTGAAAGTGAAGTCGTTCAGTCGTGTCCGACCCTCAACGACCCCATGGACTGCAGCCATCCAGGCTCCTCCATCCATGGGATTTTCCAGGCAAGAGCACTGGAGTGGGGTGCCACTACCTTCTCCAATAATCTGTATAGTAGATAGTAAAAATCTAAAGAACAAGTGGACTAAATAGGCAGGTAAAATATATATACCTAAAATATCATATAAAAATATAACCAAAAAGGAAATAAAAAATATACGATAAGTCTTTAGAAGTGTATGTAAATGAGACAAACACTAGGTTTAGTGAATAAAATAAATAGTTTCTTTTTTTTCATATTTTTTCCAAAATAGTAAATTATGGAGAAATATCGTAGTGCTAGTAATAATAGAAATAATAACAACTATCTGTATTTAGTCTGAGACAGATACTATGCTAAGAAAATCTAAATTTATTGGAACTTTGTAAACACTACAAAGACTTACCAATGTCTTAGAAATTCAGAAGTGAGATACTTGTGAGCTTTGAGAATTTGGCTAAAGTCAGTCAGTTGAGTCGGGGAGCTAATTGGGATTGGACTAAATTCATGATGTAATACTTTAAGATTGATGGTTATTTGATGGATAAGCTAACTATTTATATTAGCAGACTGTTGTTTACAGAGAAATAATCTCTGAGAATATACTAAAGCAATTAGTAAAGCAAAAAGCAAAGTAATAGCAAAGTGGATTAGGCTCTTATCTTTCTATGGAATAGTACTTTGATGAATCAAAACAAAGTTAATATAGATGATCTCTTGTTTTTTGGACTTTTACTGTGGTCCAGTCTAAGCTGAATGACAAATAGTTTATCATCTAAAAATCCATCAAGATCCACACTATTGTTTGAAGGATCATGATTGCATATCAGGTTTTAGACAGGGAATATTTCAACTGTGATATACATCTGATATTTCTGTTGTTTTGTTTGAAGATCATTTGCTGGATCATATATGGCTGAGGTTACACAGGGACATTAACACCATGATTCACACACGTGAATGCTGAATTATATTGAGTTCAGTTCAGTTCAGTCGCTCAGTCGTGTCTGATTCTTCGTGACCCCATGAATCATAGCACACCAGGCCTCCATGTCCATCACCAGCTCCTGGAGTTTACTCAAGCTCATGTCCGAGTCGGTGATGCCATCCAGCCATCTCATCCTCTGTCGTCCCCTGCTCCTCTTGCCCTCAATCTCTCTGAGCATCAGGGTCTTTTCCAATGAGACAACTTTTTGCATGAGGTGTCCAAAGTACTGGAGTTTCAGCTTTAGCCTCAGTCCTGCCAAAGAACACCCAGGACTGATCTCCTTTAGGATGGAGTGGTTGGATCTCCTTGCAGTCCAATGGACTCTCAAGAGTCTTCTCCAACACCACAGTTCAAAAGCAGCAATTCTTCATTGCTCAGCTTTCTTCACAGTCCAACTCTCACATCCATACATGACCACTGGAAAAACCATAGCCTTGACTAGATGGAACTTTGTTGGCAGAGTAATGTCTCTGCTTTTGAATATGCTCTCTAGGTTGTTCATAACTTTTCTTCCAAGGAGTAAGCATCTTTTAATTTCATGGCTGCAATCACCATCTGCAGTGATTTTGGAGCCCCAAAAATAACATCTGACACTGTTTCCACTGTTTCCCCTTCTATTTCCCATGAAGTGATGGGACCAGATGCCATGATCTTCGTTTTCTGAATGTTGAGCTTTAAGCCAACTTTTTCCCTCTCCTCTTTCACTTTCATCAAGAGGCTTTTTAGTTCCTCTTCACTTTCTGCCATAAGGGTGGTGTCATCTGCATATCTGAGGTTATTGATATTTCTCCCAGCAATCTTGATTCTAGCTTGTGCTTCTTCCAGCCCAGTGTTTCTCATGATGTACTCTGCATATAAGTTAAATAAGCAGGGTGACAATATACAGTCTTGATGTACTCCTTTTCCTATTTGGAACCAGTCTGTTGTTCCATGTCCAGTTCTAACTGTTGCTTCCTGACCTGCATATAAGTTTCTCAAGAGGCAGGTCAGGTGGTCTGGTATTCCCATCTCTTTCAGAATTTTCCACAGTTTATTGTGATCCACACAGTCAAAGGCTTTGGCATAGTCAATAAAGCAGAAATAGATGTTTTTCTGGAACTCTCTTCCTTTTTCCATGATCCAGCAGATGTTGGCAATTTGATTTCTGGTTCCTCTGCATTTTCTAAAACCAGCTTGATCATCTGGAAGTTCACAGTTTATGTATTGCTGAAGCCTGGCTTGGAGAATTTTGAGCATTACTTTACTAGCATGTGAGATGAGTGCAATTGTGCAGTAGTTTGAGCATTCTTTAATAGATATCAACAGAAGGGTTATAAACAGAGTATTTTATACTTCTTAACCAAAAGTGTTCAACTTAAAAGATGTGGGGATACTAGCCAAATTATCTAATTGTATTGTATCTAATTGTATTGTTTCGTTGTACTTGATTTATAATATGTTTACATACACATATTCTTTTTTATATTCTTTTTCATTATGGTTTATCACACAATATTGAGTACGGTTCCCTGGGCTATACAGTAGGACCTTGTTGCTTATTTCACTTTTTATTCCTCATATTTTAGTAACATAAAAAATGACAGAAAGATATTTGGCATATGAGTACAATATTGTTCCCCGAAATGCCTCACATTTCATACCGACAGGCTGATGTTTCAAGAACTGCTCTGCTTTGAAGTGTCACCGGCCCAAAATTATGAAATTCTTACATTATGTGTTCTATGTCCTTAATAATATTTTCCAGTGCCTCTGAAAAAAATGTGAGCCATAGCATGGTTTAAAGACAGAACGAAAATATTCAGAATTACATATGAACTTTTTAATGATACCTTTATGATACTCATCTTAAGATATTTATTAAGTTGTTGTTTACTTTTAGTTTTTCTGTTAAAATCAACAGCCCGGCTTTTTCCATAGCATTTCAATATCATGAACTATTCCCAAAATAACACTGTATACTCTCTTAGCAGTTGCTAATTGATAAGCTCAGGTTAGTAGAATAAGTGCTGCACCTGAGGTGATTTTTTTGTTTGTTTATTTATTTCTAATTATTTAAGGCAAAATTAGCTTTTAGACAGATGCAGACGACCATGGAATTCCCCTTCTTAAAAGTGAAGAGAGGAAGTATCAGGATGCTCAATATAAGTGATGACTAGAAAAATTCTTAAAAGTTCATAGATAGTAAACCTGCATGGTGAAAATTTACAGTTGCAGAAAAAAGAAAAAAGAATTGCAGAGAAAGAGAAATCAGGTCAGTAGATGTCTCTGGTGGATGGTTGCCAGTACTGCTGCTGTTAAGGTGAGTAGACTTTTGCCACTTAGTTTAGGGAAAGGCTGTGGTAAATAATTGGTCTTTAAAGATCCTAATAGGATTAAATCAGAATAACAATGGCTTATCCAGAGAGCCCAAGTACAAACTGGTAAAAAAAAAAAAAAAAAAGAAAGAAAATCAAGGTAATTAGGGAGGCCAAAGAGCTAATTTTAAATTTGATTTACACGTGTGCACAGGCACAGATGCATAGATAATGTGAGAAATCTAGGGAAGAAAGTTATCAAAGACTAAGTTAAATTTTATAGGTGTGGCAATTCTAAAAATGTTGAGAATCTATTGCATGCAACCTATGAGATTAAAAAAAAAAAAACTTAGAAAATATTTTCTTAACAGTCCTAGGGATAAATTATTTCTTACACATTCCATTTTCTTCTGAAAAACTGTACTTTGGAAACTTTATATGCTTTCTGGGCTATACAGAGTAGTTGGAATTGGCCTCAAAACTCATGTCATCCTTAGAACACAGCAAAAGTTTACCTGCATATTACATAAGAGTAGAATTATAGACAGAGTCAGAGTCCTTTAGATTTTGGCTGAGGACTTGTGAAAAATAGAAATGTGCCCCAGTATATCCCCAGACAAAAACTGTCTGCTGCTGCTGCTAAGTCACTTCAGTCGTGTCCGACTCTGTCTGACCCCATGGACTGCAGCCCACCAGGCTCCCCTGTCCCTGGGATTCTCCAGGCAAGAACAATGGAGTGGATTGCCATTGCCTTCTCCAGTGCTTGAAAGTGAAAAGTCAAAGTGAAGTCACTAAGTCGTGTCCGACTTTTAGCGACCCCATGGACTGCAGCCCACCAGGCTCCTCTGTCCATGGGATTTTCCAGGCAAGAGTACTGGAGTGGGGTGCCATTGCCTTCTCTGAAAAAAAAAAAAACAAAACTGTCTAGGTATATTATTTATTTTCCCAGGAAAAGACAAATTACATAACCTCAGGAGGCATGGAAATCAAAATAAGAATAGGGATTTGTTGTCGACAGAGAAATAGGAACAAATATTTTATTCATAATCCCAGGGTCCTAAATGAATGGGTACCCCAGTCCATTAGGTTTCTTGAATGGGAAAAGAGAACTGCTACAAAGTATGCTTAATTCTTTCTCTATTAGATTTTTAATTGCTGCATTTTGTCTTCGTTTTGCTTTTCATTTTAGGGAGCAAATGTATATGAATGGGTCATTTAGGATGTGATGGGTTCTTCCTCAATTATTCTCCCAACGTGAGTAGATTTTTCTTTGCCCACAAACAATTGAAACCTCCTGGAGAAATTCAGTTTGGGCTTGATTTAGATACAAGGCTACTGATAAGCCATTGTGAAATTAGGTATGTTCTATGACTAGGTGAATATCTGGGCTCTAAAGAGCAAAGTCCCCTGAAAAGCATTTAAATTGATAATTCTGTTTAAATAGTGCACCCCTACCTATTAAAAACTAGCTGCGCTGTCTAAGAGGAGGAAATGGTGTTAAAGGGATGAGGGTAAATGTTATAGGTTGACAAGGGGAAGTGGTTGTGGATATTTGGAGATGCCTTTCTATACAACTTACTGACTAAGGGAGAGAGTGTGAGATTGTAGCAGTTTGTAGATTCTATTTCTGAGCCTGAATTGGTCGACAATCTAAAGAAATTTGTCCTTTCGACTAAGAACAAGATGGGAAATTAGGCACATGGTTTCCCCTCACATCAGCATCAATTTCCTTGAAAACAACCTTTTTGTTCATTTTATTTTCATAGTACAAAATAACTTTTTTAACAATGTTCTTCCTGTGTACACGATTTACAAATATCTTTATTCAAGAGGCTTCCCCCTGTCGTGCTTGATGAATTGCGTGGAAATGTCTAGTTGTTTTATCTGTAAGAGTATTAATTTATTCTGAGTCAAATTCTGCTTTTGTTCCAATGCATTTTCAAAACATCATTGAGGAACTGGAGTTCTGTCACTGGGACCACTTCCCATTCCAGTTTTTCTTATTATATATCCTAACTTTGGCTTAGGTCTCTTTACAAAATTTAAGGAGAGAAATGAGTTCTCATCTCTTTCAAGAAACACTACTATTTTCTAGTGATATTAAAGAAAGAACCTATTCCTAAAATTTCAAATGGACTTGTCTTTTCTTTCTTAGGACTAAATTAGAATGCAATCTATTTTTCACAGGCAGTCTTAGAAAAGAAAACATTTTGGAGTTTTCCTCTGTTTACACAAGTCCTGCATACTCCTAGTTCTTCTATAAAATTTAGGGTCTTTTATCACCTTGGGATTATCCTAACTCCATTTTTTTCATCCAATATTTTTTAACATCTAATTTTCTTACTAACATAGTAAACATTTATTTAGAACTGGGAGTTGTAGAGTATATCTTATTAGAACTATTCTAAATTCCTTTGTAAATTTTTTATGAATCTTGTCTAGTCTTTTACAATGATTCTTAGTTAAGACTGACATAAAACCTAAAAATAAATCATCATTGGTTTGCCAATTTCTGATTCAACTTTCAGACACAATTAATACTTATGAATTTCAGCCTGACTAGAATGTAAAGGAGTGGGTTAGAAAAGAGGGTAAAGGCAGAGGATGAGGAGGAACAAAAAATAGGAAAGATAGGTAGCTCAGAAGGTAAAGAATCTGCCTGCAAGGCAGGAGACCTGGGTTTCATCCCTGGGTCAGGAATGTCCCCTGGAGAAGGGAATGGCAACTCATTCCAGTATTCTTGCCTGGAAAATATCATGGGCAGAGGAGCTGGGTGGGCTACAGTCCATAGGATCACAAAGAGTTGGACACTACTGAGCGACTAGCACACACACAAAGACCATTGAGTTCAAGCTGTGATCAGAATTTTCACTCCTTTCTCTTCTAAGACAACTCTCAAATGAACAGTCTTATTATATCAGTTTGCAGAGTGACTTCTATAATTTCAAACTGTCCTTGGTGAAATTATGCCTTTTAAAATATAGTTTTGGGAGACTTCCCTGGAAGTCCATGCTTCCATTTCAGGGGGTGCATGTTTGATCATTGGTCAACAAATTAAGACCCTAAATGCTATGTGGTGCAGTAAAAGAAAAGTCTTGGAGATTACATTTATTATATGAATAATACAAGAAGGGTCCAGCCTGAAGTAGGCAAAGTGTTTAGATTTAGAAAGAGACGAGGCCATGGAAAGTTAGCGGCCATTTGTTTAAAAGTCCATTTTGCACATTATTTCAAAGGTGCCCAAGTTAATGGGTGACTTTTTAGAAATCCCAGACCCAATGATTTGAATTCTTGATAAACAGAAACTTTTTACAAGAGATCTCACATAGAACAAGACTCTCATAGAGTGAATGAGATTTAGGAATGTTCACATAGGTTTTGAAAAGTGACCTCAGGCAAAGTGTGTCCAAAAGATATCAGTCTAAGAAAGAATCTTCTGAATTTCCCTGCTGTGGGGATAGCTCTAGGAATCAATTTATCAGGGTAAATGTCTAGCTGAAACTTCCTCTTTTAAAAGTGATGAAGACAGAAAACAATGAGTAATGTTGGTAATAAGGCAGATTTCCATCAAGCATGAATGTTTTTAAACCTGATCAGATTAGATGAAATGTCCTAAAATAGATACTATTTTCTAACAGCCAAATAAACTTATCATTAAGAAACTTGATGAAAACAAATCAAAGTTCAGACTTAATATTAGCATTTATACTCCACTGCACAATTGAAGAGACTTCTCCAAGGATTCCCCAAAGGAGCATGGTATTTCCAGGTCAGGGGCCACAAAAAAGAGGGGATCTCAACTGTATCACAGTCTCTCAGTCATGCATCCAGGTTATTGATTTCAAAACATCAGCAGATAATCTGTTTGTTGGTAAAGCCAAATATAAATTTATTATAATGTAGAGTAATTAGAGAGAACATCACCTTGAAGGAATCTTAGCAATGCCTCAGAAGGGTAACGCATAGTAGGATATTAATAGAAGCTTTGGGGTAAGGGCTGAAATGATTTAACCAAAGTCTTTCAAGGTAAGGAGCTCCAATTGCTATTGCAAAAAGTGGATATAATAGTCTAAGATTGTTGGATATGATACAATAAACTATGAACAATTTGCTCAGATGAACAGACTTATTTATTGTATTGTGTTGGCCAAAAAAGTTCATTTGGGTTTTTCTGTACAATATTATGGAAAAACCTTAATGAACTTTTGGGCCAACACAATACAATAAACTGATCTGTTAGAAAAATCATGGAAAAATAACCAATGAAGTTATTTATTGGTTTACAATAAGTTTGTGGAAAATGGTTTCTTAACTACAACTAAACAACTGTCACCCACACCTGAGTAATGCTGACATAACTGATCAGATGACTGAGTCTTTATAGTCTAAAAAACAGATATGAATAGTTACTCTTTAGGCTTCCCAGGGGGCTCATTGATCAAGAATCTGCCTGCCAAGCAGGAGATGCAAGCTTGATCCCTGGGTTGGGAAAATCCCCTACAGAAGGAAATGGCAATCTACTCCAGTATTCTTGCTTGGAAAATCCCATGGACAGAGGAGCCTGGCAGACTGCAGTCTATTGGGCGGCAAAGAATCAGACATGACTTAGTGAGTGAATGGCAGCAGCAGTTAATCTTAAATGGAAATTACTTTGTAGCAGGTATAATTCTCCCTGCTTCACAGTTACATGCTTAACACTTGAAGCAATGTTATGAGGTAGCTATGTTTTTTTTTTTTTTAATTGGAGTATAGTTGATTTACAAAGCTGTGTTAATTTCTGCTGTTCAACAAAGTGATTCAGTTATATATGTATATAAATTCTTTTTTTTTTAAAGATATAAAAGCGGTTTTTTATTTCCATAAACTTACTTCACATTCAGATGTATAAATATTTACTTATGAAGCCCATGAGTTAATGAAATGAAGCCATATTAATGAGTGAAACTACCTGAAATCAGGACTTGTAGATGTGGTCTAGTAATGATGTTAACAGCTTATTTACTTTGTATATATTTTCTCATACATAGTTCATAATATGATGAGATCTGGAGGCACATGGATTAGCACTTCTACATGTCACCCTATTTCCAGGTTGTCTCACTTCAGTTATGCTCCTCTGTCCAGTGTGAACAGCAGGCACAGCTATCTTGTCAATCTGCCCAGCACACAATGGTCAGTGAGCCTGGATAGGTCAGGTTAACCTACCAATGGCTTCAAAAATATTAAAATATAGTACATACTGTTACCAAAAGTGGAATTCAACAACTTACCACTCAAAAGCCAATAGAGAGGCAAAGTTGTTGGAAAGGGAAGTTTGCTTTCTTTTGGAGGCCAGCAAATGGATCGGCGGGGGGGTTGGGCCAGGGTGCAGACTCAGTGGCAGCTTATGTCATGGCTACAGTCTGGTCATCATGTACTTAACTTCTTCCACCTGGTGGGGGTTTCAATATTCACAGTACAGCTCCAAGGATATGACTTAGACTATTATCTATAGCCTTTGAGAAGGAACTAAAGGTTCCTAACTTTGTTTAATGACTAAACTATTATTATTGAATCTTGACTGCTTTGCTTTGGCTTTGCATTTTCTCACTTCTCTGATTAAACTTATTCTTTGGCTTAAGTATTTCCATAGACAAAAGGCAAGTGGAGAACATGGAGGGGAAGGACCATAGGGTCCCGCTCCATTTCAAATCCACCCTTTCTTTGATACTCCTCAGTCTTGAGGAGGAACAGGTGCAGAACCAGAAAGGGAATAAAGTGTTGGATAGAGAGGTTAATCATCAACTTTTTACAGGAACTTGGTGTTAG
This sequence comes from Bos javanicus, assembly GCF_032452875.1. Lineage (NCBI taxonomy): Eukaryota > Metazoa > Chordata > Mammalia > Artiodactyla > Bovidae > Bos > Bos javanicus. The sequence continues at coordinate 4,841,952 of NC_083893.1, read as the reverse complement.
TTCCATGACTGCTCCAAGTTTTCCCCAAATCTTTGAGGGAATAGGGCAAAAACTGCTATGGATCCTTCCTGCCAAAGTGGGGCATAGTCCTGCATAATTTGGGGAATGGACACAGAGTTGGAAATAATCTTGAGTTTCAAGCTTAGCATCAGTATTTTGTATTATGAAAACACCTCTCTCTGTGATTACTTTGTCATAGTACCTGGACAAACATGTGAAAATTAGTAGACATATTACAAAGAGGATAATAATCAAGATGTAGTTTTGGATTATTCTCTGAATGTGTTATTTCCCCCAAAATGGTTAAAGCAGATAAACAATTTATGTTTCAGTTCAGTTCAGTCGCTCAGTCGTGTCTGACTCTTTGCGACCCCATGAATCACAGCACACCAGGCCTCCCTGTCCATCACCAACTCCCTGTCCATCACTCAAATTCATGTCCATCGAGTCGATGATGCCATCCAGCCATCTCATCCTCCATCATCCCCTTCTCCTCCTGCCCCCAATCCCTCCCAGCATCAGAGTCTTTTCCAATGAGTCAACTCTTCACATGAGGTGGCCAAAGTATTGGAGTTTCAGCTTCAGCATCAGTCCTTCCAATGAATACCCAGGACTGATCTCCTTTACAATGGACTGGTTGGATCTTCTTGCAGTCCAAGGGACTCTCAAGAGTCTTCTCCAACACCACAGTTCAAAAACATCAGTTCTTCAGCACTCAGCTTTCTTCACAGTCCAACTCTCACATCCATACATGACCACTGGAAAAACCATAGCCTGGACTAGATGGACCTTTGTTGGCAAAGTAATGTCTCTGCTTTTGAACATCCTATCTAGGTTGGTCATAACTTTCCTTCCAAGGAGTAAGCGTCTTTTTTTTTTTTTAACTTTTATTTTATTTTTAAACTTTACAATATTGTATTAGTTTTGCCAAATATCGAAATGAATCTGCCACATGTATACCCACGTTCCCCATCCTGAACCCTCCTCCCTCCTCCCTCCCCTACCCTCCCTCTGGGTCGTCCCAGTGCACCAGCCCCAAACATCCAGTACCGTGCATTGAACCTGGACTGGCAACTCATTTCATACATGATATTATACATGTTTCAATGCTATTCTCCCAAATCTCCCCACCCTCTCCCTCTCCCACAGAGTCCATAAGACTGATCTATACATCGGTGTCTCTTTTGCTGTCTCGTACACAGGGTTATTGTTACCATCTTTCTAAATTCCATGTATATGTGTTATGGAATTTAGAAAGATGGTAACAATAACCCTGTGTACAGTCTTTTTTTTAAAATATTCTTTTCCATTACAGTTTATCACAGAATTTAAATATAGTTCACTGTGCTATGTATAGAAAGACTTTTTATTCTATGTATGATGTCTTACCTCTGCTAACCCCAATGTCACTTTCCATCACTCCTTCCCCATCCTTGGTAACCAGAAGTCTTTTCTTTATGTTTGTGAGCCTGATTCTGTATTGTAGAGAACTTCATTTCTGTCATATTTTATAGTCCACACATAAGTGATATCAAATAGTATTTGTCTTTCTCTTTCTGACTTATTTCACTTAGTATGATAATCCCTAATTCATCAGTGTTCCTGCAAATGGCATTATTTCATTCTTTCTTATGACTGAGTAATATTCCACTATATATACATAGTATTTTCCTAGTGGCTCAGATGGTAAAGAATCTGCCTGCAATGCAGGAGACCTGGGTTGGGAAGATCCACTGGAGAAGGAAATGGCAACCCACTTCAGTTGCCTGGAGAAGTTCATAGACAGAGGAACCTGGTGGACTACAGTGTATAGGATTACAAACAGTCAGACATGACTGAGTGACTAACACTTTCATTTTCACATATATATATATATATATATATATTACATACCACATCTCATTCATCTCCTGATGGACAATTAGGTTGTTACCAAGTCTTCAGTTCAGTTCAGTTCAGTTGCTCAATCGTGTCCGCCTTTGCAACCCCATGAACCGCAGCATGCCAGGCCTCCCTGTCCATCACCAACTTCCAGAGTTTACCCAAACTCAAGTCCATTGAGTTGGTGATGCCATCCAACAATCTCATCCTCTGTCATCCCCTTATCCTCTTGCGCTCAATCTTTTCCAGCATCAGGGTCTTTCAAATAAGTCAGCTCTTCGCATCAGGTGGCCAAAGTATTGGAGTTTCAGCTTCAACATCAGTCCTTCTAATAAACACCCAGAACAGATCTCCTTTAGGATGGACTGGTTGGATCTCCTTGCAATCCAAGGGACTCTCAAGAGTCTTCTCCAACACCACAGTTCAAAAGCATCAATTCTTCAGCACTCAGCTTTCTTTATAGGCCAACTCTCACATCCATACATGACTACTGGAAAAACTATAGCCTTGATTAGGCGGAGATTTGTTGACAAAGTAAGTCTTGGTTATTGTAAATAGTGCTACTATAAACAAATGGTTGCATGTATTTTTTAAATTATAGTTTTGTCCACATATATGCCCTGGAGTGCTGGATCACATGGTAATTCTATTTTTAGATTTTTAAAGCACTTCCATACTCTTTTCCATAGTGGTTGCACCAAACTACATTCCCACCAAGAGTGTAGGAGGGTTCTTTTTTCTCCACACCCTTTCCACCATTCGTTTTTGTGTACTTTTTAATTATGACTATTCAGACTACCTCATTGTATCAATAGTTTTATTTTCATTTCTCTAATAATTAGCAATATTGAGATAGTCCGTGAGCTTAGGAGAGACAACTATCTTCTGTGGTCTTAGAGGGCTATATATTTGTGGGAGTATCCCTGTGTAGTTTATGTGAGGGATGTCTGTAGTATGAGTACCCCTGCAGCTATCCTTAGCATGTGTTCATTATCCCCTTGATGGAGCTAGGGCAGATACACCCTCTCTGGTGCCAGCTCTCAGAAATGGCAACTTACGACTGTTCCCAGAGCTTGTGTAGGTGCTGTTGTGTCCCCTGAAAGTGCATACAGCTAAAGAGATTGCTACCATGGGTCCCAACCCTCCTCATGTGTTATCTACAATGATGTCACTCCACCTTTCAGACAGGCCTGGGATTCATCCACAGAAACCATCAGTTGTGATCATGCCATACTCCAGCCCCTTAGGCTGTATCCATGTAGCCAACCCCTAGATCTAATCTCCAAAGTCTGAGCTTCAGCCACCAGCCCTGGCACACACTGACAGATACATGTCTCAGGCTGGGGAGCTACCATCTGTGCAGGTCTCTCTCCATTCTGTCCGCTGCAAACCTGTTGTATTCTCTTCTGTGGCTCCACAGCACCACCTGTCCCAGCTGATGTCCTCAAGGGCAAGGGAACTTCCCAGGGTGCGGGTACTTTTCTTTTTTTTTTAGAGGTCCTTCACCAGGGTAGGTCCCCAGTCCCAATTCCTTTCTTTCTTTTTCCTTTTATCCTACCTAGTTACATGGATATTTACTTGCTCTTTCAGAAACCTGAGGTCCTTTTCTAGCATTCAGGATGTATTCTGTGAGACTCATTCCAAATGTTAACATATTTTTGATGTATTTGTGGGAGGAGGCTCCACATCCTACTACTCTGCTATCTTGATTGCTCCCCTTGAGGTAGATACTCATATTATCCCCCTTTTAAAATATGGAGGCTGAGACCCAGACTACATAATTATCTTGACCAAAACAAAGCAAGGAGTAAGTCATCAGCTGGACTTCAAGTCCAAGCAAAATAGTACAGATCCTGCATTCTTTATTAATATGTTTAATGCCTCTGCTACTGCTACTGCTAAGTCCCTTCAGTCGTGTCCGACTCTGTGTGACCCCATAGACGGCAGCCCACCAGGCTCCCCCATCCCTGGGATTCTCCAGGCAAGAACACTGGAGTGGGTTGCCATTTCCTTCTCCAATGCAGGAAAGTGGAAAGTGAAAGTGAAGTCCCTCAATCATGTCTGACTCTTAGCGACCCCATGGACTGCAGCCTACCAGGCTCATCCGTCCATGGGATTTTCCAGGCAAGAGTGCTGGAGTGGGGTGCCATTGCCTTCTCCGTTAATGCCTCTAATATATTACTAATTAGAGAAAATTTTTAGAAATAGAAAATTGATAATGTCATTAAAGGGTTTCATGTAAGAGAGAACATAGACATATGTCAGATAGAGGTTTGACTTCTCATTCCGTCATGTACAATTGGTGTAGCGATGGAAATCTTGCTTCTTGAGTATTAGCTGTCTTTTCTTGAACTACAAGTTAATAATGATACTGTTTACTTTTCAATTGTGCAAAGTTTCAAATGGAGCTAGAGCATGAGGAATAGGTAAAGTGTAGTTTGGAGAAGGCAATGGCACCCCACTCCAGTACTCTTGCCTGGAAAATCCCATGGATGGAGGAGCCTGGTGGGCTGCAGTCCATGGCGTCACTGGGAGTCAGACACGACTGAGCGACTTCACTTTCATGCATTGGAGAAGGAAATGGCAACCCACTCCAGTGTTCTTGCCTGGAGAATCCCAGGGATGGGGGAGCCTGGTGGGCTGCCGTCTATGGGGTCACACAGAGTCGGACACGACTGAAGCGACTTAGCAGCAGTAGCAGTCTTATAGAGAATAGAAAACAGTCTAGAAGGAGAGAGTTAATCAAATACCCAGAACTGTATACAAGGTATGATCTTCAGAAGGTTCTAAAATATATATAACTTGAATAAAATATTTGTTCTGGGGAATATGCGAGAATAGTAGTTGGTGTCAAACTAGTCAAGTTATATTCTGGAAATGTTTTATTGGAAGCTCTAATTGATGTGGCTGAAAGGGAAAGTACAAATGATATTTTGTAACATTTTCTTCTTTCAAATCATATTATCATATTCTATTTTTTCTTTAATAATATACTGTGCAGGATTTGACAGAAATTTACAAGCATTAAAATAAGTGAGTTTCTAATTTCTGTTTGTGGGTGGTAGGTCAGCTCAGACTATTCTGAGGTACAAAATACATTTGTACTATATTCTTCTAAGAAACATAACCATTTTTGAAGTGCCTGTAAGTGAGGAAAATTGAAAGAAAAGATTTTCCTAACAATAGGGATGAAATATTTTAAAAAATCTGATTGATGTACACACAGTAGTGAAAATGATACCCCGCTGTGCTTTAAAGTCAATCAGCGTGTGCACATTTTCTAAGCAAGAGAAATGGATACGTGTTACTCAAGATGTTGCAGCATTACAGTAAACCAAAGTAAAAATTCAGGCTTCTGAGGTGGTGCTAGCGGTAAACAACCCACTTACTAATGCAGGAGACATAAGAGATGCAGATTTGATCCCTGGGTTGGGAAGATCCCCTGGAGGAGGGCATAGCAACCCACTCCAGTATTCTTGCCTGGAGAATCCCACGGGCAGAGGAGCCTTGTGGGATACAGTCCATAAAGTCACAAAGAGTCAGATATGACTAAAGCAACTTAGCATACATAAAAAGTAAAAATTTAATTTTGGTGACAAGATTTTCTAATATCTAGGCTTTTACTTTGTCCCAAATTATTCTTTTAAATCATTCTCTAATTGTTATAATTAATTTTTATGTGCTTCTTTATGATTATAATTCATAAACATCAGCTTTCTGACATCATGCACAAAACATCAATATATTAAAAGTAGCTGTTATGATATTCTATTTATAGAATAATGTCTTATTTGTTTGATTTAATACATCTTTTTTTTCTTGCAAAATGCAAATCTCTTGATTTAACATGGATTCAGATGTATTCCTGCAGTTCTTGCTTATATTTTTGTGTGCATATGGTTGCTTTTTTTCTTTAGTATTTAAAGGCTTTTTATGTTTACAAGCTCTGCGATACTAGGAAAATTTTTGAGGACTAATGTTAACTTGTTCTAAACAGAGAAACTGAATTTTCTCTTAAAATGTGAGTTTAGTTGTACCATCTAACACAAATTAGAAGCCTCAGATTTGCATTGCATTTAAAGAGCATGAATAGCATTACGCTTATTAAAAAATCATATACTTGGGAAATGCTGTTTTTGTCTTTCCTTAAACATTTCATGGATAATTCAGTCATTCTGTATTTTTCAATGCAATCATTAGAAAATTGATGTACTGAGCAATCTTTGCATTACAACATTAATTTCAAGTTTACAGGTCAACAGAATACAGCACTGAGTACACAAGGTAGGCTGAGATGGGGCCAAGACAGTGCCAACTGCTCTTGGTACAACAGTGTACTTTAGGGGCCCACAAAATGGGTATAAGGTGACACAGCAGAGCACATACACAGGTGAACAGCTCCAGTGGAGGAATGCTTGGTGGCTCCTCTCCTAGTGGGAGTGCTCCAACCCCAGCGACCCCACAACCCCAGGACACACACATAGTTCAGAAGTGGAGCAGGGGGTGGCTTATACTCCAACACTAAGGAGCAGACCCTGCCCTGGAGGGGCCCAGTGACGATCGTAGAGCAAAGAGGGGGCCCTACTCAATACCCAGTTCAGGCTTTGGTCACCACAACATCAGTCATACCTCCTATCAAGGGGATAATAGCCAGCATATACAGAGAAAAGAGGTGGTAGAGTAAATGTAAATTTTTTCTAGAATGTGTTTGTGCCTCTATGACTACCAGTCCAAAGCAAGTAGACATAGGAAGGGGTTAACATACTTGAAAAATAAGGGAACTACAAACCAAAAACATACAGTAGTTTCACAGAAATAAAAAAGAAGATATAAGCATAATATAATTGAAAATCATCATGCCACAAAAACAAAAATGAAAGATAAGCACAAAGAAAAACGCATGCACCCCAGTGTTCATTACAGCAACCTAAATGTCCACTGAGTACAATAGATGAAGACGTGGCACCAGTGTCTTATAGTTTTCTGCATAAAGGTCTTTTGTATTCTTAGGCAGGTTTATCCCTAGGTATTTTATTCTTTTTGCAATAGTGAATGAGACCATTTCCTTAATAACTCTTTCTGAGCTTTCGTGTATAGAATATAAGAGATTTATTTCTCTCTTTTAATTCTGTATCCTACAACTTTACTAAATTCATTGATTAGCTCTGGTTTTCTGCTGGTGTCTTTAAGATTATCTATGTATAGTATCATGCTATCTGCAAACAGTGACAGTTTTACTTATTTTCCAATTTGGGTTCCTTCTATTTCTTTTTCTTCTCTAAGTGTCATGGCTAGGACTTCCAAAACTATGTTGAAAAACAGTGGTGAGAGTGGGCAGCATTGTCTGATTCCTGACCTTTGAGGAAATGCTCTCTGTTTTCCACCATTGAGAACAAAGTTGTTGTGGTTTTGTCACATGTTGCCTTTATTATGTTGAGGTAGGTTATATACATATATAACTGAATCACTTTGCAGTAAATAGGAATTAATAACACTGTAAATCAACTATACTTCAATGAAAATAAAAACAAATATATCAAATCAAAAAAAAAGAAAAAGAAAAAACAAAGTAGAAAAATCAAAGAAAATAATAAGTAAACAAACTATTACTTAAAAGCATAATAGATAAAAGTAAAAAATGTAAGTTGGTATATATCTATACACACAACTATATACCAATTAATTTAAAGATTTACATGAACTGGAAAATTTTCTGGAGAAACAATTTATCAAAAAAAGAAAGAAAGTCTAAGTTAAAAAAAAAAGATGTATCACATATATACAATGGGATATTACTCATCCATAAATGGCTTAAATTTTGCCATTTGCAGAGACATGTCATACAGAGTGAAGCAAGTCATAAAGAGAAATATAAATATTGCATATTAATGTCCATAAAGTCTAGAAAGTGGTACAGATGAACCTATTTGCAAAGCAGAAATAGAGACACAGATATAGAGAACAAATACATGGACCCAAGGAGGGAAGAGGGGTGGGAAGAATTGGGGGATTTGGATTGACACATATGCACTACTATAAACTCAGGTCTCCCACATTGCAGGCGGATTCTTTACCAGCTGAGCCACAGGAGAAGCCCTAGAATACTGGAGTGGGTAGCCTATCCCTTCTCCAGCGGATCTTCCCAACCCAGAAATCAAACTGGGGTCTCCTGCATTGCAGGTGGATTCTTTACCTACTGAATTATGAGGAAGCCCATTATGTGTATAAAATAAATAACTAATGAGAACCAACTGTATATAGCACAGGGAAGTTGACCCAATGCTTTGGGGTGACAAAGAGGGGATATATGTATACATGTGACTACTCACTTTGCTATATAACAAACTAACAACTTTGTGAAGCAACTAAACTCCACCACCAAATTTATGATATTTTGATAAGGCAGCTCAGGCTGAATAATGCATTATGATTTAGTGTGATTACACTAGTTCTCCAAGAACAAAGTTCAAATTTCAGTTATTACAGTATATTAACTGTGATTAATTACAGAAAGTGCAGTGTTTGCTCTTTGGTCTTCAGCCCAAACTCACCATGAAAACAAGAGAAGTGCCTCACTATCAGTGACTAATCATGTCATTTCTTCCAAAATCAGACTGTGATTGATCATTGTACATTCATTATTCAGTTAATGCACATATAGAAAAATGTGCAGTTATGTTGTTTAACTGTCTTCCACTGATAAACCAAATTAACACTGTTCAAAAGTTAATAAGTAAGATAATTATCTAGAGATGATGAAAGTACACCAAAGACAAAAAATGATAATGAAGCAGGTAGAAGGTGAGTAAATGAACACAGAATTATAGGAGAATCAGTTGACATGGAAATGCTGACACTGCTGCTAATCTAGATAGAGACCCTAGATTTGCAGGAGGAGAAACTTAGTGAAGACAAACTTATCAGCATAAATGAAAAATGAGGTAGTGATAAAAGGATGATGATGTACCAGACAAGGAATGCCAGTTAGCAAAAAATAAATAAATAAATAAAGACAAAAAACAAACAAAAATCAATAACTTTACATAAAATCACAGAGATACTTCACCACACTGAAAGAACAAAAGATAAGTTTAGAAAGCTGACCCAACTCATTGTTGTGGTCTTGAACTACTACCACCCAAATGAAAACTGCCAAAATTAATTTCTATTTATAGTGAAAGACAGTGTTTAGTATCAATAGGAAAATATCACCTAAATTCAAAGTTAATTTAAAGATTTTTTGATAAGTTTTTCTATCATTTTGCTATAAATATTCACAGGTATCTCAGCAGGTGGTACAATTACTGTCAGTAAAATTAATGACTCAGTGTAATTATTTGTAGATTTAAATGTTACTAAAACGTGTTAGGTAGGGCTACATTGTTCATGTACATGAGTAAAGGAATCTTACCAGTGTTTTTGTTGTAATCATGCTCTAAGATACATATTTCATATTAATTTGCACATTATGTAAGATTTTATATAGCATAGAAATTTAAAATTGTACAGGAACTTTGAAAGCCATGTGTGACTAGGTCTTTGCTGCTGCTGCCAAGTTGCTTCAGTCGTGTCCGACTCTGTGCGACCCCATGGACTGCAGCCTACCAGGCTTCTCCGTCCCTGGGATTCTCCAGGCAATCAGCCATTTCTTAAAACTGTGAATGGCTGCTTGCTTGTGGGAGAAAATGGTGATATTTAAACCTGGGACTATTTTCAGATGCATTTCAGAGTTTGAGAAAGTAGTAGAATCTTGATCTGTTTTGTTCACTGGTTTATGTACTTAATACATATTTTTGAACGAACAATTTGAATGAAACTGGGATATGATATACCCCATTTATCTCAAAAGACCCTACTTCTAATTTCTCTCTGATCTCATCTCCTAGCGGTATACCTTTCACTCCCTCTACTTTAGTCATCTTTATTTCTTTGCTCTTCATCAACCACATCAAACACTGTAAAACCTTTACACTGCTGTTCCCTCTCCCTGGAACAACTTTACTCAATATATCAAATTGGCTAATTTCTCCAGTTCCTCCAAACCAGCATTTAAACATCTCATTCTCAAAGAAGTTTATCTAATAATCCTTTCTTAAAGTTCCAGTTTGTCCTACTCCCTTTCAATTCCTATTGTTCATTCCTTTTTGTTTCATCTATAGCATTTATCACCTCTTATCATAACATATAAGCTCTTTTTTTTATTATCTCACCTATTATCCTTACTGTTTATGATCGAGGTTTCTTAGTAGAATGCAGACTCTAAGATGACAGATTATTTCTGTGTTTTGCATGGACATTCCAAGATTACAGAAAAGTGTCCCACAAATAGCAAATAGTCAGTAGTATAAATGAAGGAATAAATGAGAATGCCTTTGAGGTGAAATTCTGCATATTAGAATAAGATACATATCATGGCAATGATCATTTTTTTATTATCTCAGTTGCCAGCAGGTATACATTCTTAGATGAGAAGAGTCCTAAAACAGCAATGGCTGCTTTTCACTTTCCATATTTGGTTTGATTATTATTCATTTTTAGATTAAAAACATCGTTAAGTATCGGCTTCCCTATTGGCTCAAATAGTAAAGAATCCACCTGCAATACAGGAGACCCTGGTTCGATTCCTGGGTCAGGAAGATCCCCTGGCGCAGAGAAAGGCTATTCACTTCAGTAATCCTGCTTGGAGAATTCCACGGACAGAGGAGTCTGTCAGGCTACATTTCACGGGGCTGCAAAGAGTCAGACACGACTGAGTGCCTAACACTTTTTTTTTTTTTCACCCCAAGCAATATTTCAATGATCTTTGCTATTTAGGGTACACTTTCAACATAATTTTCTTTATTTCTTTTTTACTGTACCGAATCTTTGTTTCTGCACAAGGCTTTCTCTAGTTGGGGCTCAAGAGCAACCGATTGTGGAGCAGGAGCTCTAGGGCATGCAGGTTTCAATAGTTGCAGCTCCCAGGCTCTTGAGCACAGGCTCAATAATTGTGACATATGGGCTTAGCTGCTCCATGGCATGTGACATCTTCCTGGACCAGGGATTAAACCGTGTCTCTTGCATTGGCAGGCAGATCCTTCACCACTAAGCCACCAGGAAAGCCCAAGGATATATTTTCTTAAATCAAATGTCTTTACTTATGATATTTTGTACCCTTCAGTTCAGTCAGTTGGTCATGTCCGACTCTTTGCAACCCCATGGACTGAAGCATGCCAGCCTCCCTGTCAATCACCAACTCCCGGAACCTACTCAAACTCATGTTCAGCGCATCAGGTGATGCCATCCAACCATCTCATCCTCTGCCATCCCCTTCTCCTCTGCCTTCGATCTTCCCCAGCATCAGTCTTTTCAAATGATTCAGTTCTTCACATCAGGTGGCCAAAGTATTGGAGTTTCAGCTTCAGCATCAGTCCTTCCAATGAATATTCAGGACTGATTTCCTTTAGGATGGACCGGTTGGATCTCCTTGCAGTCCAAGGGACTCTCAAGAGTCTTCTCCAACACCACAGTACAAAAGCATCAATTCTTTGATGCTTAGCTTTCTTTATAATCTAACTCTCACATCCATACGTGACTACTGGAAAAACCATAGCTTTGCGTAGATGGACCTTTGTTGGCAAAGTAATGTCTCTGCTTTTTAATATGCTGTCTAGGTTGGTCATAACTTTTCTTCCAAAGAGCAAGCATCTTTTCCTGGCTGCAGTCACCATCTGCAGTGATTTTGGAGTTCCCCCCCCCCCTCCTCCAAAAAAAAAGTCTCTCCCTGTTTTCCCATCTATTTGCTATGAAGTGATGGGATCGGATCCCATCATCTTAGTTTTCTGAATGTTGAGTTTTAAGCCAACTTTTTTTCTTCTCCTTTACTTTAGTTCTTCTTCACTTTCTGCCAATAAGGGTGGTGTCATCTGCATTTATGAGGTTATTGATATTTTTCCCAGCAATCTTGATTCCAGCTTGTGCTTCATCCAGCCCAGTGTTTCTCATGATGTACTCTGCATGTAAGTTAAATATGCAGGGGGATAATATACAGCTTTGACATACTCCTTTCCCAATTTGGGACTAGTCTGTTGTTAAATGCTCAGTTCTAACTGTTGCTTCCTGACCTGCATAGAGATCTCTCAGGAGGCAGGTCAGGTGGTCTGGTATTCCCATCTCTTTCAGAATTTTCCACAGTTTGGTGTGATCTACACAGTCAAAGGTTTTAAAGTAGTCAATAAAGAAGAAGTAGATATTTTTGTACCCTTAACAAAGTATTATAATTTCCTACTTATTAATAAGAAATTCTGTTAGAATATAGCTGACTTGCACAAATTCACATAAGTAAGAAGTTATAGAATCACAGTAGAAATACATTTGTCTGACTCAAATTTGGACTGATTCCAATGTCTCAATATCAGTTAAATCTGCTATATTGATCCAAAAATTACCTTCTACTTAAATTAAGTGTTTTGGGTGACTTTGGTAATTTTCTAGCTTCCATCATTATTAGGTTTGATACACAAAGGATTATTTATAGAGTATAGAGACAAGTATTCAGAGTGATATTATATAAATGACTTAAATATTTCTGATGGCCAAATACCTTTGGAAAATTGTCTTTCCAAGAAAACTATTTAGATATGTTATAATGATAACAGTTAAAAGTCCCAGAACATTAGATGCTTTGTGACTCTAAGTTATATTTCCCAATCCATTGCAGATCCATTGAGGATCCTGATTGGATAAAGACAGAGAAGGGAACACAAAATTTTAAAATTTAATTTGCCTACCCAAGGTCTCACTGTAAGAATATGATGAGTTGATTTATACAAAAGCACTTTGCATACTGTGCAACCATATATTTCCATGTGACTACACAGTGTGTGCATGCTAAGATGCTTCAGTTGTGTTCGACTCTTTGCAACCCCATGGACTGTACCCCACCAGGTTTCTCTGTCCATGGGATTCTCCAGGCAAGAATACTAGAGAGGGGTGCCATTTCCTTCTCCAGGGGATCCTTCCGATCCAGGGATTGAACTCACTTCTCTTACATCTCCTGCATTGGCCAGCAGGTCCTTTACCACCAGTCACCTGGGAAGCCTCTACTATGCTTTGGAAGATAGGTAAAAACTCAGAAATAATAATATTTATAAACATATGCAGTTGGTAAATATTCAATGGCATAATCAATGGATATTTTTAAATCTCACTATATATATATTCCAAATCCTGAAAGATGATGCTGTGAAAGTTCTGCACTCAATATGCCAGCAAATTGGAAAACTCAGCAGTGGCCACAGGACTGGAAAAGGTCAGTTTTCATTCCAATTCCAAAGAAAGGCAATGCCAAAGAATGCTCAAACTACTGCACAATTGCACTCATCTCACACGCTAGTAAAGTAATGCTCAAAATTCTCCAAGCCAGTCTTCAGCAATATGTGAACCGTGAACTTCCTGATGTTCAAGCTGGTTTTAGAAAAGGCAGAGGAACCAGAGATCAAATTGCCAACATCTGCTGGATCATAGAAAAAGCAAGAGAGTTCCAGAGAAACATCTATTTCTGCTTTATTGACTATGCCAAAGCCTTTGACTGTGTGGATCTCAATAAACTGTGGAAAATTCTTCAAGAGATGGGAATACCAGACCACCTGATCTGCCTCTTGAGAAATTTGTATGCAGATCAGGAAGCAACAGTTAGAACTGGACATGGAACAACAGACTGGTTCCAAATAGGAAAAGGAGTTCGTCAAGGCTGTATATTGTCACCCTGTTTATTTAACTTATATGCAGAGTATATCATGAGAAACGCTGGACTGGAAGAAACACAAGCCGGAATCAAGATTGCTGGGAGAAATATCAATAACCTCAGATATGCAGATGACACCACCCTTATGGCAGAAAGTGAAGAGGAACTCAAAAGCCTGAAAGTGAAAGTGGAGAGTGAAAAAGTTGGCTTAAAGCTCAACATTCAGAAAACGAAGATCATGGCATCCAGTCCCACCACTTCATGGGAAATAGATGGGGAAACAGTGGAAACAGTGGCTGACTTTATTTTTCTGGGCTCCAAAATCACTACAGATGGTGACTGCAGCCATGAAATTAAAATATGCTTACTCCTTGGAAGGAAAGTTATGACCAACCTAAATAGCATATTCAAAAGCAGAGACATTACTTTGCCAACAAAGGTTCGTCTAGTCAAGGCTCTGGTTTTTCCTGTGGTCATGTATGTATGTGAGAGTTGGACTGTGAAGAAGGCTGAGCGCCAAAGAATTGATGCTTTTGAACTGTGGTGTTGGAGAAGACTCTTGAGAGTCCCTTGGACTGCAAGGAGATGCAACCAGTCCATTCTGAAGGAGATCAGCCCTGGGTGTTCTTTGGAAGGAATGATGCTAAAGCTGAAACTCCAGTACTTTGGCCACCTCATGCAAAGAGTTGACTCATTGGAAAAGACTCTGATGCTGGGAGGGATTGGGGGCAGGAGGAAAAGGGGACGACAGAGGATGAGATGCCTGGATGGCATCACTGACTTGATGGATGTGAGTCTGAGTGAACTCCGGGAGTTGGTGATGGACAGGGAGGCCTGACGTTCTGCGATTCATGGTGTCGCAAAGAGTCAGACATGACTAAGTGACTGATTTGATCTGATCTGGTATATATATATATATATCATGTATATATTTATACATACATGTTTTCAGATTAAATTTGTCTCTATTTCAGCTCTTGGAGCCAGCCACTAGGTAGTTGCCTAAATGCTCGGGACTCCATAGGTCTAATGTGGTAGGCAGAAAAATAATCTTCAGGTGCCTATGCCTTAATCCCTGGAACTTATGAATATTTTACCTTATATGGAAAAAGGGGTGCTGGGCCAAGAAATGTGGGAAGCATCCTGAAAGTGGAAAAGCCAAAAACACAAATTACTTTTAGAGGCTGTAGAAAGGAATGCATCCTGACTTAAACCTGGATGTTAGCCCCCTGAAACCTGTGAGGGACAGACTTAACAGAGATTTGTGAAATTCAAACCACTAAATTTGTGGTAATTTATCAAAACAACAATAGATAATTAAACTGGGGAATAATTGTAAAATAAATTTTAAAAAGCACACAATATGCTGAATCTGATGTATTAAAACAGAAAAAAAATGAAATTTAGATTCTTCCTATTAAGTATTTGGGAAATTTGAATTATTTTTAAAATGCAGTGAAGATAATATTCTACCCAAATATGAAGAAATAAACAGCTTGTCAAGTTATCATTCACCTGAAAGTAACATTTTTAACCTACCATTATATCCTTATAAAAAGTAATATCAGTATGTCTCTATCCTAGCTATGTTCAACAGAACCCAGGCTCATCAGAACCCAGTTTAAATCTAACAGCATATGCTTCACAGAATGCATGAAGACAATTTATGTTCAAATGAGAGATATAACCTGAACTTGTGCCTACAATAAAGAGAATAAAATCCTCAAGCCAGCATCTTAATATTTGTAAATATAGTAGGAAATATATAATATATAATATCATGCATAGAATTCTATGCATGATATTATGTTCTATTGTTGATAAGATGGAATGAACAAATATCAAAGAATGAATGAATAAATATAATAGATAAATACATATCAAAAATTATATTTAAGATGGTAGTTAAGGCAATGGCACCCCACTCTGGTACTCTTGCCTGGAAAATCCCATGGATGGAGGAGCCTGGTAGGCTGCAGTCCATGAGGTTGCTAAGAGCCGGACATGACTGAACAACTTCAATTTCACTTTTCACTTTCATGCATTGGAGAAGGAAATGGCAACCCACTCCAGTACTCTTGCCTGGAGAATCCCAAGGACGGGGGAGCCTGGTGAGCTGCCATCTATGGGGTCGCACAGAGTTGGACATGACTGAAGTGACTTAGCAGTAGCAGTAGCAGTAAATACACAAAAGCATTGAAAAACTTGTATCCACTTCATTTTACAGATCTTGTTTCTTTGAGGATGTATTCTCAGGGTGGTTGTTGTTATTCAGCTGCTAAGTCATGTTCAACTCCTTAGATCCCATAAACTGTAGCATGCTAGGCTTCTCTGTCCTTCACTATCTTCCAGAGTTTGCTCAAGTTCTTGCCCATTGAGTTAGTGAGGGCATCCAACCATCTCATCCTCTGTCACCGCCTTCTCCTCTTGCCCTCAATCTCTTCCAACCTCAGGGTCTTTTCCGATGAGTCGGCTTTTTGCATAAAGTGGCCAAAGTAGTGGAGCTTCAGCTTTAGCATCAGTCCTTCTAATGAATATTCAGGGTTGATTTCCTTTAAGATTGACTGGTTTGACCTCTTTGCTGTTCAAGGGACTCTCAAGAGTCTTACCCAGCACTGCAGTTCCAAAGCATCAATTCTCTGATGCACAGCCTTCTTTATGGCCCAGCTCTCACATCAATCATGACTACTGGAAAAGCCATACCTTTGACTATACAGATCTTCGACAGCAAGGTGATGTCTCTGCTTTTCAATATACTGTATAGGTTTGTCATAGGTCTTCTTCCAAGGAACAAATATCTTTTAATTTTGTAACTGCAGTCACTGCCCTTAGTGATTTTAGAGCCCAAGAAAATAATATCTGTCACCTTTCCCACTTTTGCCCCATCTATTTGCCATGAAGTGATGGAACCAGTCAAAGGCTTTGGTGTAGTCAATAAACAAAAGTAGATGTTTTTTTCTGGAACTCTCTTGCTTTTTCAAAGATCCAGCGGATGTTGAAAATTTGATCTCTGGTTCCTCTGCCTCTTCTAAATCTAGCTTGAACATCTGGAAGTTCACGGTTCACATACGGTTGAAGCCTGGTTTGGAGAATTTCGAGCATTACTTTGCTAGAGTGTGAGATGAGTGCAACCATGCAGTAGTTGAACATTCTTTGGCATTACCTTTATTTGGGACTGGAATGAAAACTGACCTTTTCCAGTCCTGTGGCCACTCTTGAGTTTTGCAAATTTACTGGCATATTGAGTGCAGCACTTTCACAGCATCATCCTTTAGGATTTGAAATAGCACAACTGGAAGTCCATGACCTACACTAGCTTTGTTCATAGTGATGCTTCCTAAGGCCCACTTGACTTCACATTCCAGGATGTCTAGCTCTAGGTGAGTGATCACACCATCATGGTTATCTGTGGTCTAGTATTTGTATTTTCCACAAACTATGGAAAATTCTTAAAGAGATTGGAACACCAAACCACCTGACCTGCCTCCTGAGAGATCTGTATGCAGGTCAGGAAGCAACAGTTAGAACTGAGCATTTAACAACAGACTGGTTCCAAATCGGGAAAGGAGTATGTCAAAGCTATATATTGTCCCCTTGCTTATTTAACTTATATGCAGACTACATCATGAAAAACCTGGGCTGCATGAAGCACAGGCTGGAATCAAGATTGCTGGGAGGAATATCAATAACCTCATAAATGCAGATGACACCACCCTTATGGTGGAAAGTGAAGAAAAACTAAAGAATCTCTTGATGAAAGTGAAGGAGAAAAGAAAAAGGTGGCTTAAAACAAAACATTCAGAAAACTAAGATGATGGGATCCGATCCCATCACTTCATAGCAAATAGATGGGGAAACAGTGAGGGATTTTATTTTTTGGGGGGGGGGTGGCTCCAAAGTCACTGCAGATGGTGACTGATGCCATGAAATTAAAAGATGCTTTCTCCTTGGAAGAAAAGTTATGACCAACCTAGACAGCATATTAAAAAGCAGAGACATTACTTTGCCAACAAAGGTCCATCTATGCAAAGCTATGGTTTTTCCAGTAGTCATGTATGAATGCGAGAGTTAGACTATAAAGAAAGCTGAGCACCAAAGAATTGATGCTTTTGGACTGTGGTGTTGGAGAAGACTCTTGAGAGTCCCTTGGACTTCAAGGAGATCCAACCAGTCCATCCTGAAGGAAATCAGTCCTGAATATTCATTGGAAGGACTGATGCTGAAGCTGAAACTCCAATACTTTGGCCACCTGATGTGAAGAACTGAATCATTTGAAAAGACCCTAATGCTGGGAAAGATTGAAGGCAGAGGAGAAGGGGATGACAAAGGATGAGATGGTTGGATGGCATCGCCTGATGCAATGAACATGAGTTTGAGTAGGTTTCGGGAGTTGGTGATGGACAGGGACCCTGGTGTGCTGCAGTTCATAGGGTTGCAAAGAATCAGACATGACTGAGTGACTGAATTGAACTGAACTGATGGAACCAGATAATATGATCTTTGTTTTTTGAACGTTGAGTTTTAAGCCAGCTTTTTAAAGGTACACCAGCTTATTTGTACAGGGGCTGATCATATCTGTGATTTTTTAAAATTTCTGATAGACAAAAACTGCTGGCAGAGAATACATTCCATGGATTGAAAGGTAAAGACAAATAGAACTCTAGAAGCCACTATCAGAAAACCTTCACAGAGAACAGGAATCATCTTTAATTTTGAGATGCATGACAATATGTGTAGTTACAGGATACAACTAATTACAACTCTCTTGGACAACATTCATATACTGCCTGGAGATGCTTCTTTAGTTGGTGTTGCTATCAGGAAAACCCAAGAAACTGAAGAAACCAAAGAAACAAAGAAATTTCATTGTACCTCTATGCTGCTTTAAACACACAAGCAATGTATCAGGATCAAGATTATGAGTAGACCAGATTCAGACCTCAGAGGGGAAAATCAGAAAGGACCTCAAGGAGAAACAGCAACTAAGAGCCTAAGATGAGGAGAAAGGATCCAAAATCAAGCAAATAGAGAAGTCAGGTTAGATTTCTTCCTGCTCAGAAAGTATGGAGTGGGGAGTAAAAATAGATTGGGAAAGGATGTTCAAAACTCAAGGAAAAGTAACATCACAGTTATTTAAAAACCAAGAGTGCAGAAGGATTCTTAAGGAAACGACGAGAGAGGAACAGCACTATGTGAGAAAATTCTTTAAAAGTTCTGTCTTCTGTTACAGTCTGATAGTCTAAAACTTTTAATTCATAGTTCTCAGGGGTCATCATACTAAGGCCGAATGGTGAGTAGTTGCAAATCTATAAAAAACAGTATATTAAAATAGAGAGAGATGATACCAATCATCTCTCAGTTAGGAGTGAGTTGGTATTAATAAGTTTTTCTATCTGTCAGAATGGCTATTGTCAAAAAGAACAAACACTGGAGAGGATGTGGACAAAAGGGAATACTTCTACACTGTTGGTGGGAATATAAATTGTTATAGCCACTATGGAGAACAGTTCGGAGGTTCCTTAAAAAACTAGAGTTACCGTGATCCAGCCATCCCACTCTTGAGTAATATCCAAAAGAAGTAAATACCCAAAAGACGCAAAAAGACTAATTTGAAAAGATACATGCACTCCAATATTCACAGTAGCATTACTGACAATTGCTAAGGTATGGAAGCAACCTAAATTGCCCATCAACAGATGATTGGATAAAGAAAACACAGTATATATATGTGTATATATATATACACACACACATACATATATATTTTATATATACACACATATATATATAATATGTGCAACAGTATATATAATATATGCAACAGAGCACCACTCATTTATAAAAGAAGAGCAGAATTTTGCCATTTGCCACAATATAGGTTGACCTGGTATTATACTAAGTGAAATAAATCAGAGAAAGTCAAATACTGTATGATATCGCTTGTATGTGGAATCTGAAAAGATGCAACAAACTAGTGAATATAATAAAAAAAGAAGCAGACTCTCAGAGAGAACAAACTAGGGGTTACCAGCTGGGAGAAGGAAGAGTAGAAGGGGCGATGTAAGACTGAAGGGAGTGACACAGGGTAGGGGATTAAGATGTACAAACTATTAGGTATAAAATAAGCTACAGGGATATATTGTGCAGCACAGAGAATATTGCCAATATTTTATAAGCATAAATGGAGTATAAAACCCTAACCTTTTAAAATTTGTGATTCATTATATTGTATGCCTATAATTTATATAATGTTATTTGTCAAATATATGACAAAAAAAGAAAAATCAGTAATATTGTATTTCAGCTGTGGGGTTATTTATATTTTTAAGATTAGTACAATTTTTAAAAAAGAAAATTTTGCTGAAAATATTTGTGAAAATATTATGTGCATGACATATGATATACTAATGATAAGGGGATATAACGATATAATTTATCTAAACTCATTAATGTTTTTCAATTGAGGATCCTGGGGCAAATTTTCTGATTCTTCCTGCCCCACACCTAATATGTAATAGTGTGTGGAATTATTAAATATGGAAAATGCGTAGGAAAATGGCACAAGTGAGAGAGGGAGAAAAAAACTGGAAAACATACATAAAATGCAGGTTCCTATCTTCAGGGACCTCTCAGTTCCTAGCATATGCTTATTTTTTGTGCATCTTGCCAATTTGTCTGTGTTCCTAATTTATTTTACTTTCAGGCTCAGAATAAAAACAAGACAAAACAAAACTCTGATCCTTAGCATTAGAATTGCCTTAGCATATAAACATTTCATTTAGTAAGGAAATGCAATAGACTAGAGGGTAATGGAGATCACCCTCTCCATTACTGTATTAACATAAATATTTTCAAATATATATTAATATATACTAGAATTAATACTGATTATGTAAATAAATCAATAGTTACCTTAAAAACCTTTTCCCATCTAGGGTTAAGAATCCTTTCAGATACTTAGGAGTGATGGTGGAGAAAAAAATGCATTGCTATAGGAACTAAGTGAGGCAAGACACTGTTAACCATTTTACTTCGACATTCCATATATCTCTTTGGAAAGGCTTTGCCTATATTCTATTTGTTTTCTGTGAGGAGACTGCAAAAACATTGCCATTTTCAAAATAAAATCATTAAGTTGAAATATTTTTCTTTGACAAATAGCGCAAAAATGATAGAGTTTTTTAACTCTAGAGGAATAAGCACAGCTCTACTCTGTGAGGAACTCTATGTAAAATGTCATTCAAAATAAAAGGAGGAACTCAGCAAGTAAGATGATGTCATCTAGCCAAATGACATGCTTTAGAAGCCAGGCATTTACATTCTCTTCAAAACCAAACTGCTACTTGAGTAATTTAGTGTAGTTCAGTCAAATACAACTATTTGTTTCTACAGGTATTGTTTCAATAAAGAAAAAAAAACCAACAACAACAACAAATGAACAAAAGCACACTAAATCCCCAGATAGAGGTTTCTTGGCAAATAAAAATATATTCCGAAGTAGCATAATCATACTGAAACTTTTAGACTCTGCACTCAATCCACAAGATTTATGCAAGCAAAATATTATTAGAACCAAGATGAACAATAATCATGTATTACAAGTATGTGAATAATGCTACCCTCAAAGGTCCAATAAACAATTATTCTCCGTGAAACAAAACATTTTGACAATTATTAAAACTCTTACCACTGCACTCAATATATCTGGTATTATTAAAACATTTGGGAAATATAAATGGGCACTTCTGTTTTTGTTCATTTTTAAAAAATGAAAATTGCTAGTAATGTCTGACCCGAAGGCAGATATTCATTATAATAGTCAAACATCATAAAGTAAACTTCAAATGTTATGTATTCCACATGAATTACTCTGGAGCAATAACAAGTAGCCTCATAAGCTTGCACACAAGCAGATAAATATTTCTTAAGGAAGAATTGTATGTTTGAGACATTCCACACTAACGTCTCAGGAAAAGGCATTTTTAGCATAGTGCTCCATTACCTATGCTTCATACAGAATGCAGCTATCTAATTTAATTTAGCAGTGAACAAATTTCTCAGCAGTGTAATTTGTATTTTGAGAACATCTCTTAAGAATCATAGCTTGCAATGTATGGCGGTTCAATGAAGAATAATCTGTAAACAATATCTCCATTTATCAACAAAGACATTAAAGACCATAAAATAACCCATCCTTGACTGATTAATGCTGCCACTGAAAGGAATTTCAAGCTATTAACATCCAGAAAATATACTGCCACTGTGCTTGTGTTTATTATATAAATCACATAGTTATATGTGCTGGTATAAAGCAGTGTGTTTTCTTAACCACCTCTCCCTCACCCTCACATAATTAATTTAACATTTTTATAAGAAAGACACTTTGAGGAACACTGAATATCTATAGAATGTAAATAACTCTCTCTGCTCCCTAGGGAAAATGTATGTTAAGGAAAATCTATTTTATATTAGATGGCTAAATATCGGTTTAACGCTTATATAGTTTGATAATTTTCATAAACTTATGTCATTAAAATAATTTATCTAAATATTGCTTTACAAACTTTATTTTCATTTGTATTTATTGATAGTTTCATCAGTGAAACTAATGGCCTGTTGTGGATAAAATGGCCACAGGAGACGGTTAATTACCATCTTCATGTTTATCTTATTCTATCAGTTTTGTTATCAACATAACCATCACTGTCACTGCTCCTCCTTCCAGGGAATGTACACGTAACCTGTGAGATCATAGCCTAGAAGCTGACAGGGCTGTGTCCTCTAGGACAGATCCTAGTTCTTCCAAAGCATCTCTTTAGAAATGCTATGCAGTAGTCTTTATGCCTTAAAAACTATGGGCTTGGTGTTTTTCCGAGGCTTTAATTTTTGAGCTTTCTTTTTAAAACCTTGGTATCTCAAAAATATTTTCTTATGCTAAATGTTTCATTGGAGAAGGCAATGGCACCCCACTCCAGTACTCTTGCCTGGAAAATCCCATAGACGGAGGAGCCTGGTGGGCTGCAGTCCATGGGGTCGCTAAGAGTCGAGCATGACTGAATGACTTCACTTTTACTTTTCACTTTCATGCACTGGAGAAGGAAATGGCAACCCACTCCAGTGTTCTTGCCTGGAGAATCCCAGGGACAGAGGAGCCTAGTGGGCTGCCTTCTATGGGGTCACACAGAGTCGGACATGACTGAAGTGACTTAGCAGCAAGTGTTTCATACAAGGCACTGTCAATATTTTACTCACACTGTCTCCTTCCATCTCTACACCAATCCTATGAAATAGGTACATTTTAGCCATTTTGCAATTTTTAAAAATTGGATGTCTGAGATTAATCTCTCCAAGTTGAATAGCTAGTATATTGCAAGGTATGATTCAAATTCAGGTCTGTGATGATTAAGAAATTTATATTATTATTTGTATACTTGTCTTAACTCTTTAGCCAAGAACACCCCCAGGTTTTCCTCTCCCTCTTTCTGTAGAATATTCTTAGCTTAGCCTCCTTGGTCTTTCTATTTTTGGCCCTCTAAGTAGAGTTATGCTTTGTTACATTGGTTCCTTTGGGCTTTTGTAATAATATATATATGGTATGAAAAGGAGAGTATAAGAAAAATGAGAGGCAGTTAAGATTTGGGATCTGGGAGACTTTCTGAAAGTAAATTGGATTGAAGAAAATGGGTTAAAAGAGCAGCCAGTAATGACAAATAAATGAAAAAGGATATTCTAGGACCAGGTATCCTACTGGTAATAATACATGCAACATACATAATATTATTTGCTTTTTGTTTTGTTTCTGCTTTTTTATGCTGGCTGTTTGCTTCACCCATGCAACATGGGTGCATGGCTTCTGTAGATCATTGCTAATATTTCAATAAAATATCTAAATGGGTTAAACAACCACAGATATAAGACACAGATGATGACCATAGTTAAAGACAGTACACAAAATTCAAAGGAAATCAAACACATTATAGCATTCTTTTCTGACAATTAAGGGGTGAAAACTTGATTTTGAATATTTGTGATTCTCACTTTAAATGTTTTGTAATTCTCTGTGCTATTCTCATTTTATCCTCAAGTCACATGTCTTCAGACATTAGGGGGGACCCTTTGCAAATATTAGCAAGGAAGTTCTGGTGTTACAGGAATACTGATGCTTTCATGTTTCTTTAAATGTTCTAGATAATTTAAATTGAATAAATGAGAGTGACTGAAATAGGAACAAAGGATGTGCATGCTTGCTCAGTCATGTCCAACTCTTTGTGACCACATGGACTGCTAGGCTCCTCTGTCCCTGGAATTTCCCAGGCAAGAATACTGGAGTGGGTTGCCATTTCCTCCTCCAGGAGAAACAAAGGATATAGCAGTACTTATCCTCAACACTATCTTCTCTGATTCCTTTAGAATTGTGTTAGCATGTACTTTAAAGTCATCTTATATACACAATGGAGTATTACTCAGCCATTAAAAAGAATTCATTTGAATCAGTTCTAATGAGGTGGATGAAACTGGAGCCTATTATACAGAGTGAAGTAAGCCAGAAGGAAAAACACCAATACAGTATACTAACGCATATATATGGAATTTAGAAAGATGATAACAATAACCCTGTGTACGAGACAGCAAAAGAGACACTGATGTATAGAACAGTCTTATGGACTCTGTGGGAGAGGGAGAGGGTGGGAAGATTTGGGAGAATGGCATTGAAACATGTAAAATATCATATATGAAACGAGATGCCAGTCCAGGTTCAGTGCACGATACTGGATGCTTGGGGCTAGTGCACTGGGACAACCCAGAGGGATGGTATGGGGAGGGAGGAGGGAGGAGGGTTCAGGATGGGGAGCACATGTATACCTGTGATGGATTCATTTTGATATTTGGCAAAACTAATACAATTATGTAAAGTTTAAAAATAAAATAAAATAAAGCAAATAAAATAAACACCCCCTCTTATACATTTAAGCTTATTCATCAGATCAGATCAGATCAGTCACTCAGTCATGTCGGACTCTTTGCAACCCCATGATTCGCAGCACGCCAGGCCTCCCTGCCCATCACCAACTCCCGGAGTTCACTCAGACTCACGTCCATCGAGTCAGTGATGCCATCCAGCCATCTCATCCTCTGTCGTCCCCTTCTCCTCTTATTCATAGCTTGGGACAATTATTTTGCCCAATAATTAGGTTAACAGTTGACTCCGTAAGCTGAGATGATGGTACACTAGCTAATGAGGAAGTTGTATGTTCATGAGAAGAGACTTTGAGGGGTCTAGATTTTTAGCACAGTAATAGAATACAGGAGGAGCTACATATCTGAAGAGACAATTAGATGACTGTAGGAGAGCAACCATATAGCTTTAATTACTCTTCATTTAATCCAAGCACTTCAGCAGCAATCCAGACTATGCTCAAAGCTGATTTGTGAATAGTCTACAGAGTTTTAGCCTTGCATATTTGCCATCAGTCCCCCTAAAGTAGCCACATTCCTACTTGACTTGGGCTTAAACTTTCTGCAACTAGAAAGAAGAGGATAAGAAGAAAAATGACAAAAAAGGTACAATATGAATAATAATCCTTCTTCTTAATGTCCCTCTTCTACAGTATTTTACTCTTCTTAAAGGGATAAACAACCACAAAGACTAAATAAATAAAAATAAACTCCATTTTCCTTTATTAAATTTATTTTCTTAATGTATTCAGGTCTTAAAATCCTTTGGCTGTTTCTATTCAGTGGCTCTCATAGCTCACTCAGTAAAGAATCTGCCTGCAATAAAGGAGACTCGGGTTCGATTCTTTGGTCAGGAAGATCCCCTGGAGAAGGAAATGGCAACCCACTCCAGTGTTATTGCCCGGAGAATCCCATGGACAGAGGAGCCTGGCAGGCTACAGTCCATGGGGTCACAAGAGTCGGACATGACTTAGCGACTAAAGAGAGAGAGAGATTCAGTGACTCTAGTGGTTTTAGAAGAGTAGGAACCTCATCTTGTTTTAAAACAATCACTTTTTTTTTTTTTCTTTTTTTTTTTTTTTATTCTTCCAATTTTATTTTATTTTTAAACTTTACATAATTGTATTAGTTTTGCCAAATATCAAAATGAATCCGCCACAGGTATACATGTGTTCCCCATCCCGAACCCTCCTCCTCCTCCCTCCCCATACCATCCCTCTGGGCCGTCCCAGTGCACCAGCCCCAAGCATCCAGCATCATGCATCGAACCTGAACTGGCAACTCGTTTCCTACATGATATTTTACATGTTTCATTGCCATTCTCCCACATCTTCCCACCCTCTCCCTCTCCCACAGAGTCCATAAGACTGTTCTATACATCAGTGTCTCTTTGCTGTCTCGTACACAGGGTTATTGTTACCATCTTTCTAAATTCATATATATGCGTTAGTATACTGTATTTAAAACAATCACTTTTTAAACACAGATGAAGAACTACATAATCCCTAAAGCAGAAGAGACCAAAAATATGAAATGAAATGAACAAATGAAATAAAGTAAAAAATCCTCAGTGTAACAACAAAGAAGTCTATATTGTGAAGGCCTTTTGTGTATAATAGAATGAGATAAATTTCTAAAGCTCCATTAAAATACGTTGATTGAAAAAGTATTACAGAGAGTAGCATGGGAAAATGAAGTGCTTAAACTCAGCTATTCACTAACAAAACAAAGGCAACTCTTCTCTTTGCATTGTTAAGCTTCTTCCTTCAAATAAAATAATTAATTTTATTTACCTAGAATGATTTTAGAACAAGTTGGGTTGGGAGAATATATGATACTGTCTGATAGCAACCTGCAGAGAAAATAATAATATAAAATTTTGGAAAGCAAACAGCAGAATATATACTTATGGTTCTTTTTATGTTCTAAACTATTAGAATTTTTTTGCCTTTGACTTAAATTCTGTGAAGTAAATAAAACTGGTTTTAGAAAAACACTTTAATGTTGTATATGTATGACCTAACAGTTGGGCAAAAGTCATACTGAGATGAACTATAAAGTATTAATTTATACAGCATAAAAACCTATTATGAACTCCAAGCAAGTTTCCTATCAATTTACAATGTCCATCTTGATATGTGCGTTTCAATATTTCTATTTAGCAATAATACCCTGGTCCTCAAAGTCAATTACTGAATACACCAACACATTGTAGAATAATAAATGAAACTTCCTTTCTTTGCTCCAAAAAGGGAGATTTTGTCAGATTTTATCCCTAAAACCTAGACAATACTAGTCACTCAAATTAATAAGTCAATGAGGAAAATATATGTATTTATTCTTTAACTAGAGTATCTGTTCTATGGAAAATGATCAGATTTCAACATTAAGGGTTTAATCCCCTCTGAATATAATATGTAGTCACTTACTCTTAGTTGCTTTCTTTAAAATGGCAAAAAAAAAACTTTAAAAATAAAATTAATCTGTTTAAATATGTTTTAGCTTCTTATATGTTTCTCAGTTGCATAAAAATACCACTTTTAGACAAAGTGTGTATGTTTTCATTTAATTACATTTTTAACATATCGGAGGCATGGTATTACTTTACATTTTTATTTGAAGCAGTCAAAAATATTTGGAATAGCAAAGGAAATAAAGATGATCAGACAAAAATACTGATTTAAGACTAGAAATGATACTTATATTCTGTATTGCTTGTTTTAGGTAAACATGGAATTGCTATGCACTTAAAGCACATTTAGTTTGAGAAGAAGAAACTTTACTACCTCCCAAAGGTAAGGTTTAAAATGTGTCGATTGTGTGAACAAGAAAACAGAAAGACAGTTTTTGGAAGAGTCTGTTTTTTGTGGTATAACAATGATTTCAAGCAAATGCATTTCACTCTGTGGCATGCACCATCGTGCCACATGCACCACACAGTTTCAGGAGGAAATATGAAGTTCTAGTTCTCTCTCTCAGCCTCTGTCTCTCATGCACACACAGACAAGGTAACTGAGGCTGGAAGAAACGGGTCATACTATAGTTGGGAATCTCTGTGCATGATGCTTTCTGGAGAAATCTGAGAAAATACCTAATTAGGCAAAGTTGCAATGATTTTAAAATATATTTCTGCTGATTAACAGTTTGTTGCTGCTGTTAAGTCGCTTCAGTCGTGTCCAACTCTGTGCGACCCAATAGATGGCAGCCCACCAGGCTCCCCCGTCCCTGGGATTCTCCAGGCAAGAACACTGGAGTGGGTTGCCATTGCCTTCTCCAATGCAGGAAAGTGAAAAGTGAAAGTGAAGTCACTCAGTCATGTCTGACTCTTTGTGACCCTGTGGACTGCAGCCTACCAGGCTCCTCTGTCCACGGGATTTTCCAGGCAACAGTACTGGAGTGGGGTGCCATTGCCTTCTTCATTAACAGTTTAACAAGGATTAAAAGGAAAGAAGACACACAGAGGAGTTTTATTCTGATTATGCATCCTAGCCAACCCCCCAAAAAAACAGGAGAGGAAAATGGTTTGATTGATTACTGGAAACTGTCCTGCAGAAATATGTCAACAATCCAGATCAACAAGTGAGTTTGTGAGTCTCTCAACCTCAAATGATTTCCAAGAATATTGTAGAAATTAGTCCTGCTATGGGGAAGATAAGTAATTCCAAGACAACTCCCAACTTTAAAGTTAAATGACTTTTCAACAAGTTATCAGTTTATTATTTTTTTTAAAATAAGCACAACTTTTTCTTGATAAAGATAACTACTGATATAGAAGACAAAGTGAATAACAAGATTGGGCATGAGAATTAGTAAGTAATATATAGCAACATATTTGCACATGTGTACATATACATATAACAAAAATATGTATTTTATTAAAACTCTATGTTAGTATAACAAAAAACAATTCTTGAAATATCTCAAATGTCACACACACAAGAAATAATGAGCC
Source organism: Bos javanicus (assembly GCF_032452875.1). Lineage (NCBI taxonomy): Eukaryota > Metazoa > Chordata > Mammalia > Artiodactyla > Bovidae > Bos > Bos javanicus. The sequence goes on along the minus strand of NC_083893.1, from coordinate 4,813,438 downwards.
ATTATTAGCCTGTGGGACTGTGAGGTCATAAGAGATTTTGAGTTTTACCATCTGTTGGGTCACTCAAGCACTTCACAACTACCTACCAGTAGCAAATCTATGCTACTTTGCTTCTTTTCAGAATTTTAAAAATATATGTAAAGGCTGTTGAAAATATAGAAAGTTTTATTCATCTTTAAGGAATTTTTATTAAGGCATTGTGGCTCTTTTAAGAAACTTTAATAGCTTAAATTTAAAGGCTTTTCAAAGTCAAATTTTTATATTTTTGGAAAGTTTAAGCAATTTAAACTTCAATACTTTGCATAAACAATGACAAAACAATGATTTTACATTATAATTTTACTTGTTGTACCTGATCTAAGTCTCAAAGCTTTAAACAGAATGAGCACAGATGAAGTGCTAAGTCTCTACAAATGAATATCCTCATAAGGGCTCTTCTCATCCCTCCATTTTCTCCTGATGTTTCCTAACCTCCTCCATACTTCCCCACACACATTGCCACCAGGAGGCCAAGTCACAATGCAGAGCACTGTGGCTTGAACAACTGTTCAGGATCTAAGAGTCTGCCATTCCATTCTGGACTCTGACAGTCGTTACCTCTTCCTTGAGTCTTTCTTTTTTTATTTTTTTAATCCTCAGTAAAGGAGACATAAACATGTCAAAGAGTTGAAGTGAGGATCAAATGAAGTGAAGATCAAATATTTTGCAAAAACATTCTCATGTTTAACATATAATAAATACTCAGAATGGTGATCATTTTTCTATTGCTCACTTGAGCTTGGATTTTAATTAATTTATTTTTATTTGGTTCTGGAAATGTATTTATCCACCATGTTTTCTAAATGTTCATTTTGCTTGCTAAAGGGATGGATAAAAGTACATGGGAAGGTGGCCTTTACTTAAAAATATAGACCATGCATTCAGTGAGTAATTAGATAATATGAATGAAGTTAAAATGAAAGTGTTAAAATAGGTTAAAATGTGTTAAAATAGTTAAAAATAAGTAAGTGGTAAAAGAGATCAAATTGCCAACATCTGCTGGATCATGGAAAAAGGAAGAGAGTTCCAGAAAAACATCTATTTCTGCTTTATTGACTATGCCAAAGCCTTTGACTATGTGGATCACTATAAACTGTGGAAAATTCTGAAAGAGATGGGAATGCCAGACCACCTGACCTGCCTCTTGAGAAACCTATATGCAGGTCAGGAAGCAACAGTTAGAACTGGACATGGAACAACAGACTGGTTCCAAATAGGAAAAGGAGTACATCAAGGCTGTATATTGTCACCCTGCTTATTTAACTTATATGCAGAGTACATCAGGAGAAACACTGGGCTGGAAGAAGCACAAGCTGGAATCAAGATTGCTGGGAGAAATATCAATAACCTCAGCTATGCAGATGACACCACCCTTATGGCAGAAAGTGAAGGGGAACTCAAAAGCCTCTTGATGAAAGTGAAAGAGGAGAGTGAAAAAGTGGGCTTAAAGCTCAACATTCAGAAAACTAAGATCATGGCATCTGATCCCATCACTTCATGGGAAATAGATGGGGAAACAGTGAGAGACTTTATAGTTTGGGGCTCCAAAATCACTGCAGACGGTGACTGCAGCCATGAAATTAAAAGACGATTAGTCCTTGGAAGGAAAGTTATGACCAATCTAGATAGCATATTCAAAAGCAGAGACATTACATTGTCAACAAATGTCCATCTAGTCAAAGCTATGGTTTTTCCAGTAGTCATGTGTGGATGTGAGAGTTGGACTGTGAAGAAGGCTGAGTGCTGAAGAATTGATGCTTTTGAACTGTGGTGTTGGAGAAGACTCTTGAGAGTCCCTTGGACTGCAAGGAGATCCAACCAGTCCATTGTAAAGATCAGTCCTGGGTATTCTTTGGAAGGAATGATGCTAAAGCTGAAACTCCAGTACTTTGGCCATCTCATGCAAAGAGTTGACTCATTGGAAAAAATTCTGATGCTGGGAGGGATTGGGGGCAGGAGGAGAAGGGGACGACAGAGGATGAGATGGCTGGATGTCATCACTGACTCAATGGACACGAGTCTGAGTGAACTCCGGGAGTTGGTGATGGACATGGAGGCCTGGCGTGCTGCAGTTCATGGGGTCGCAAAGAGTCGGACATGACTGAGGAACTGAACTGAACTGAAGTGGTAAAATACTATGGATTGAGTACATAAAGTTAAAAATGAGAGGTAGGTGATTTCTATTTGTGGCCATAAGGCTAACATATGTGAAACATGAGAAAAATTATCAGGAGCGGTAGGGATCATGGTAAACCAGATATATCACACTGTATTAAAATCTAGTGAGTTCTTCTCACAAATTATTACCATTTACAACCCTCAGGCTCAACATTGTCAAATTATCTCAAATTTTTAACAAGGGAAATCAAACTAGAATTCTTGTGTATATGCAAAAGTTTTAATGGTTGTTTCAATTTAGACACAAACACTGAAATGATAGACAGTTTAAAAATAAAATTTTAAAATTTCCAAAGTTATGTCTATGGGTGGAATTAACTTTCAGGCTTCCAGTATTTATTTGATCCTGAGTTAAATGAATTATAATATAAAAGGGAAGTGTGAAAGGGAGCTCTTCAGAAACTAGAGAAAATTTGAAAGGACAGACAGAACACTAAGAAAGGGTAACTCTCCTTAAATTTTCTATGCAAAATTAGATCAGTAATAAAAGAAATATTCATAGATAGACAAGTAACCTTTAAATAAGTTACAGATGCTTCTTCTTGGAGAGACCTTTAATTTTACTCTGTTTGAGGTTTTTTGAGTGAAGTCTGAATGGGAAGCTTGGCCCCTATGCGAAGCATTATGAAGACCTGATGGTTACAAAAATTATGAAAATACACGTAGTTTAGGGAAGAGGAATCTTCTGTTTATCTCTCTAACCTTCTTTCGCTTAACTCTAATGTGCCTGTGTGCTAAGTCACTTCAGTCATGTCTGACTCTCGGCGACCCCATGGAGTGTAGCCCACCAGGCTTCTCTGTCCATGGGATTCTTCAGGCAGGAATACTGAAGTGGGTTGCCATTTCCTTCTCCGCGGGATCTTCTGATCAGGGATCAAACCCTAGTCTTTTATGTCTACTGAGTTGGCAGATTGGTTCTTTGCCACTAGCGCCACCTGGGAAGCCCTTAATTTTACTCTGTTTAAGGTTATTTGAGTAAAGTCTGTCCAAGTGTGTCCTGACGAATAAGCCATGTTTCCAGAGTATGTCTATGGATTCCCAATATTGGAATTTCCTAGTGCATTTGTTAAAATGTGTGTTCCTAAATACCATTCCAGCTTTACAGAATTGAATCCTTTTGCTTGGGCACAGAAATATGGATTTTTTTTTTTTTAATTACTGTGAATTAACTCTAAAAGAGAGTAAGGGTTTGGAATTCCACAGTTGGACTTAGCCTCTTCAACACTGATCCACAGAGTGGCCACGAAAAACACTTGTTCAATCAGAGATTCCAAGTCCCATGCAAACTCACTGGAATCTCCAAGGGACTGAGATCTAAGAGATTTATATTTATGACAAGCTTAACTAGATGACCTTGCTGTGTGTTCAGATGCATAAAGACTACATTTTATTGCATTATAGTCATTATTCTTATTTTAAATGTTTCTTGGATTCTCCTTTTCATGAATAAAGTTGGTAATTTGAAAGTATATAACTTATATGTAAAATTACATTCTAGACCTATGAAAGTGAAAGTGAAGTCGCTCAGTCCTGTCCGACTCTTTGCGAGTCCATGGACTGTAGCCTACCAGGCTCCTCCCTCCATGGGATTCTCCAGGCAAGAGTACTGGAGTGGGTTGCCATTTCCTTCTCCAGGGGATCTTCCTGACCCAGGGATCGAACCTGGGTCTCCCACATTCCAGGCAGACGCTTTAACCTCTGAGCCACCAGGGATTCAGTGTAAAAAGAAAACCTAGTTCTTAAGAATGCTGCATTATTTCAAGTTCAATTTCACTGTAAGTTTAAAATCATGATAGTAACAGTGAAGGTTGTTCAGTTGTATCTGACTCTCAGTGACCCCATGAATTATACAGCCCATGGAATTCTCCAGGCAAGAATACTGGAATGGGTTGCCATGCCCTTCTCCAGGGGATCTTCCCAACCCAGGGACTGAACCCAGATCTCCCACATTGCAGGCAGATTTTTTACCAGCTGAGCCACCAAGGAAGCCCAAGAATACTGGAGTGGGTACCCTGTCCCTTCTCCAGCAAACATGAACACTTGATAAAAGTTATGAATGGTCTAAGAGTATTACCAAGACTATTTCTAGTGGCATAAGTAGCCACTGAGCAACTCATAGATAAAATTTTTTTATCCTCAAAGTGTCATATTTAGCAGTTTCTCAGTTATCTAACCTACCTATGAACCTATCTTTGAATAATGGTGAATTTGTGTTTTAGGCAATCTTACTCAGAAACTAATCAATATAAGATTTAAAAAAAATCTACTCTTGACTATATATATGGAAAATGACTACATTATGGATTCATATGGCTAAAATTTTGTGATCTGCTATCTGGACTTTCACTGGTACATTTCCGTGAGCAAAACAGGATTATAAACCTATACCATTGATAAGAAATACACTATACAGTGTATCTTGCATTATTATTTATAATAAAGCAAAATGGAAGTAAAGGAGAAGAAAAAGAAGATGAGAAAGAAAAGGAAAGGAGCTTAAAAAAAAAAAAAAGGTTGTAGACCATCTAAAAAGCATCTGAAATGAGAGTTTTCACTCCCAACTCTTTCAGTTTTCAGGACATATTGAGAGATGAAGGGTTCATCTATACAAGCTATTTCCCAGTATAAATATATTCTAAAGTCCTGTCATATTAGTATAATATGAGGAGAAGTAATATACACCTTGATATCTCTGATTTAGCTGTAGGCAGATGATGTATATTAGCAAAATATATGAGTCTTTGAGGTTGAAATACTTATCAAAATAAGAGTATTTGTTTGGCTGGGGCAAGGAACATACCTATCCATCATAAAATGATATTTAGCTATAAAAAATAGCCTACTGAGTTCAGTTTTTTCTTCATTTAGTACATTTTCCTTATGCAGATATTCATGGCTAACTAGGTGCATGCTAGAACATATATTGTGAGGCAGAAGCAAGGAAATATTTCAGGTAAAGTCATTCTTAATTGCAATGATAATGATTATGAAATTATGCTTCATCACCAAGATTATTGGGAGTTTCAAAGAAGAAAATGCAAGTAGGATGCATAATATAATGTCTGGCACAGAGAAAAAATTCAACAAATGTATTACTATAATTATGACTATTATTGTTATTACTATTTCACTGGCTATCCCTCTTTGTAAATAAACATATACATTCTAATAACATAAATTATCCACTTAAGCATAAGTGTGTATATACACATGGATGTGGGCAGGCCAAAATTGTGAGTTGCTGAATGTTATCTATTTCTACATTTATAATACATAGTTATGCTGAATTATTGTTATAAAAGTATGTGTCTTAACAAAATTAAAAAAAATATATCCTAAGCTATTACATGCAAGAAAAACCTCATTATAAAAGAATTGTACATGAAGATACACTGAGGTGCTTTATATAGAGATAACAGTAGCATCTTAGTCTATATGAAAAAAATAAAATCTGTAGGAAAAAAGGCACTCTAGGAAGATATCTAAGTATCAAATGGATATGTTCATTAAAAGGATATATTTCATATGAAATTTAAAAAATTTATTTTTGGTCTATGCTATTAATTATTACTATTTTTTAAATTTCTTACTGAATTATTCATTATTATTATTACTTTGCCCATGCCATGTGGATTGTAGGATCTTAGTTCTCTGACCAGGGATTGAACCCAGGCCTTTGGCAGTGTATGCCCAAAGTCCTAACCACTAGACTGCCAGGAAATTCCTTATTGCTACTATTTTTAAGGAAATGTTCCCTTTTGCATAGCTAAAAGAAATCCAAGCACTGATAGTCAATAGTTAAGAGGTGGAAAAAATTTTACATTTTATCTTACAGGTTTAATTCAATTAAAAAATAAAATGATTTAGTAACAGAATGAAAAGTGACACCCTCTCCTGGAGAAACTAATGAGGATATTAAGAAGGGTCCTATCTCCTCAGAACCTAAAACTTCAAAGAGATTTAAAGTAAGAAATCCTCAACTGTCTTGCATGTCAGACTACCAATGAGCATCTGTTAATAAGGACCAAAAACTTTTATTAAATATTTAAAGGAAGGAGGGTTGATAATTTATGGATTGGGTTAAGAGAAGAAATAAAAGAGAAACAGATGTTGGCACTAAAATTAACATTATTAACATTATTACACATAATGAAATGGATGAAAAATACAGTTTTTCCCTTAGTTTTTGTTGTGTACTCTTGTAACAGATTGATCATGTTTAAGTAAGTACTTGGAGTTAGGAATGATGGGGACCAAGGCTGGTGAGGAAGAGGGACTGGCTCCCACCAAACACCGTAAATGAATGTAGCGTGTAAATAAATAAGAATGCTTACTTTGTAAAAGTGGCTCAAAAAACAAACAAAAAAAAGTAACTAGCTGCAATCATTACCATTATACTCCATTTCTCAGTAGATTCCCATTTTTAATTTTCTATACTACCACAATTAAGGCTCTCCCCTTCATGGAAATTCTAGAATCATTGCTGTGTGGAGCAAGATTACAGTATTCTCCAACCCATCTTTTATTCTTTTACATTTCTAAGTCTATATCCTTCTAATCTTGTGACTATACTTCTAAGAGTAGGTTTGCCAATTGTGCCATTCATGACAGGAGTGAACAAGCTAATACCCAGTGGACAAATCTAGATTACTACCTGATTTTTGCAAAAACAATAGGATAAGAATGAGTTTTACAATTTTAAAATGGGAAAAAGTCAAAGAATATTATTTATTGACATGTAAAAATATATATAAACTTCAAATTTCAATGTTCATAGTCTTGTCCATTTCTTTCCATATCGGTGATGTTTTCCATGCTACCATGGCAGAGTGGAGTAGTTGCAACAGAGACAACCTAAGCCACAAAACAAATTATTTATTCTCTGGTGTTTATGGAAAATGTTTGCTGACATTTGATCTAGGACATTATTTTAGATATGCATAGATTTGTAAATATTGAGGGGACAGTCATATTGCGAACCTATGATAACGTAAGACCAGAAACTATAAAACTCCCAGAGTTAAACATAGGCAAAACACTCTCCGACATAAATCACAGCAGGATCCTCTAAAACCCACCTCCCAGAATATTGGAAATAAAAGCAAAAATAAACAAATGGGGCCTAATTAAAATTAAAAGCTTCTGCACAACAAAGGAAACTATAAGCAAGGTGAACAAACAGCCTTCAGAATGGGAGAAAATAATAGCAAATGAAGCAAGTGACAAATAATTAATCTCAAAAATACACAAGCAACTCCTCCAGCTCAATTCCAGAAAAATAAACGACCCAATCAAAAAATGAGCCAAAGAACTAAAGAGACATTTCTCCAAAGAAAACATACAGATGGCTAACAAACACATGAAAAGATGCTCAACATCACTCATTATCAGAGAAATGCAAACCAAAACAACAATGAGGTACCACTTCACGCCAGTCAGAATGGCTGCAATCCAAAAGTCTACAAGCAATAAATGCTGGAGAGGGTGTGGAGAAAAGGGAACCCTGTTACACTGTTGGTGGGAATGCAAACTAGTACAGCCACTATGGAGAACAGAGTGGAGATTCCTTAAAAAACTGGAAATAGAACTGCCATATGACCCAGCAATCCCACTGCTGGGCATACACACTGAGGAAACCAGAAGGGAAAGAGACACGTGTATCCCAATGTTCATCGCAGTACTGTTTATAATAGCCAGGACATGGAAGCAACCTAGATGTCCATCAGCAGATGAATGGATAATAAAGCTGTGGTACATATACACAATGGAGTATTACTCAACCATTAAAAAGAATACATTTGAATCAGTTCTAATGAGATGGATGAAACTGGAACCTATTATACAGAGTGAAGTAAGCCAGAAAGAAAAACACCAACACAGTATACTAACGCATATATATGGAATTTAGAAAGATGGTAACAATAACCCTGTGTACGAGACAGCAAAAGAGACACCGATGTATAGATCAGTCTTATGGACTCTGTGGGAGAGGGAGAGGGTGGGAAGATTTGGGAGAATGGCATTGAAACATGTATAATATCATGTATGAAACAAGTCGCCAGTCCAGGTTCGATGCATGGTACTGGATGCTTGGGGCTGGTGCACTGGGACGACCCAGAGGGAGGGTAGGGGAGGGAGGAGGGTGGAGGGTTCAGGATGGGGAATGCGGGTATACCTGTGGTGGATTCATTTTGATATTTAGCAAAACTAATACAATATTGTAAAGTTTAAAAATAAAATTAAATTAAAAAAAAGAATAAATGTGCATTAGTTCTAATGAGGTGGATGAAACTGGAGCCTATTATACAGAGTGAAGTAAGCCAGAAAGAAAAATACCAATACAGTATACTAATGCATTTATATGTAATTTAGAAAGATGGTAACGATAACCCTGTATGTGAGATAGCAAAAGAGACACAGATGTATAGAACAGTCTTTTGGACTCTGTGGGAGAGGGAGAGGGTGGGATGATTTCGGATAATGGCATTGAAACATGTATAATATCATATATGAAATGAATTACCAGTCCAGGTTCGATGCATTATACAGGATTCTTGGGGCTGGTGCACTGGGATGACCCAGAGGGATGGTACGGGGAGGGAGGTGGGAGGGGGGTTCAGGATGGGGAACACGTGTATACCTGTGGTGGATTCATGTTGAAGTATGGCAAAACCAAAACAATACTGTAAAGTAATTAGCCTCCAATTAAAATAAATAAATTTATATTATAAAAGAATAATAGAAAAGTTGTAGAGGAGAAGGTTGATCAAATATCCATCTTGTTATATTACAATGGCACATCATGTAGGAAAAATCTGATATAATGGATTTGTTCTATTAGATGGGAATTAGTAAAAAAAAGAATTCTGATATTTCTAGTCTTATAAATGAAACTGAACCAAAATAAAGCTTTTGAAGAAAATGATAATATAATATAAATAATAGTGCCTCAGGTGGCGCTAGTGGTATAGAATCTGCTTGCCAATGCAGGAGACTCAAGAGATGAGGGTTTGATCCCCGGGTTGGGAAGATCACCTGGAGAAGGAATGGCAACCCACTCCAATATTCTTCTCTGGAAAGTCCCATGGGCAGAGGAGCCTGATGGGCTACATACAAATAATACAAATAATATGGGCTGCATTCTAAAATTGATTCTTTAGCTCATCTGTGAAAATCAAGGACAATGAATATGTTAAAAAAAAAAAAAAAAAAACTTCAGAAAGAGGCCTGCATCACTACATTTAAATCTCTGAATGTCATCATTGTCTGCTTTCTTGGGAAAGCTGGAAACCACATTTTATAATAGATAAAACTGAGAAATTAAAGCAGAAACTGATCTTAATGAAGAATTAGATTAATCATAAAAGAGTAGCTTTCATTATAAAGTTATATGTATAATTTTATATTATAATTTCAATTTTACACATATCCATATGTACAAATTGGATTTAGAAAAGGCAAAGGAACCAGAGATCAAATTGTCAGCATCCATTGGATCAAAGAAAAAACAAGATAATTCCAGAAAAAAAAAAAATCTACTTCTAGTTGATTAACTATGCCAAAGCCTTTGACTGTGTGGATTACACAAACTGTGGAAAATTCTTAAAGAAATGGGAATACCAGACCACCTTACCTGCCTCCTGAGAATCCTGTATGTAGGTCAATAAGAAACAGTTAGAACCAGACATGGAACAATAACATAAGCAAAACACTCTCCGACATACATCACAGCAGGATCCTCTATGACCCACCTCCCAGAATATTGGAAATAAAAGCAAAAATAAACAAATGGGACCTAATTAACCTTAAAAGCTTCTGCACATCAAAGGAAACTATTAGCAAGGTGAAAAGACAGCCTTCAGAATGGGAGAAAATAATAGCAAATGAAGCAACTGACAAACAACTAATCTCAAAAATATACAAGCAACTCCTACAGCTCAACTCCAGAAAAATAAATGACCCAATCAAAAAATGGGCCAAAGATCTAAATAGACATTTCTCCAAATAAGACATACAGATGGCTAACAAACACATGAAAAGATGCTCAACATCACTCATTATCAGAGAAATGCAAATCAAAACCACTATGAGATACCATTTCACGCCAGTCAGAATGGCTGCGATCCATAAGTCTACAAATAATAAACGCTGGAGAGGGTGTGGAGAAAAGGGAACTCTCTTACACTGTTGGTGGGAATGCAAACTAGTACAGCCTCTATGGAAAACAGTGTGGAGATTCCTTAAAAAACTGGAAATAGAACTGCCATATGACCCAGCAATCCCACTGCTGGGCATACACACTGAGGAAACCAGAAGGGAAAGAGACACGTGTACCCCAATGTTCATCGCAGCACTGTTTATAATAGCCAGGACATGGAAGCAACCTAGATGCCCATCAGCAGATGAATGGATAAGAAAGCCGTGGTACATATACACAATGGAGTATTACTCAGCCATTAAAAGGAATACATTTGAATCAGTTCTAATGAGGTGGATGAAACTGGAGCCTATTATACAGAGTGAAGTAAGCTAGAAGGAAAAACACCAATACAGTATACTAACGCATATATATGGAATTTAGAAAGATGGTAACAATAACCCTGTGTATGAGACAGCAAAAGAGACATTGATGTATAGAACAGTCTTATGGACTCTGTGGGAGAGGGAGAGGGTGGGAAGATTTGGGAGAATGGCATTGAAACATGTAAAATATCATGTATGAAACGAGATGCCAGTCCAGGTTCGATGCATGATACTGGATGCTTGGGGCTAGTGCACTGGGACTACCCAGAGGGATGGTATGGGGAAGGAGGAGGGAGGAAGGTTCAGGATGGGGAACATATGTATACCTGTGGTGGATTCATTTTGATATTTGGCAAAACTAATACAATTATGTAAAGTTTAAAAATAAAATAAAATTTTTAAAAAAATGGGAAAGGAATATGTCAAGGCTGGATATTACCACCCTGCTTATTGAACCTGTATGTAGACTATGTCATGTGGAATGGTGGACTGGATGAAGCACAAGCTGGAATCAAGATTGCCAGGAGAAATAACAACAGCCTCAGATATGCAGATGATACCACCCTTACAGTAGAAAGCAAAGAGGAACTAAACAGCCTCTTGATGAAGGTGAAAGAGGAGAGTGAAAAAGCTGGCTTAAAACTCAACATTCAAAAAATTAAGATCATGGCATCCAGTCCCATCACTTCATGGCAAATAGGTGGGAAAACAATGGAAATAGTGAAAGACTTTATTTTCTTGGGCTCCAGAATCACTGGAGCCATGAAATTAAAATATGCTTGATCCTTGGAAGAAAAGCTATGACAAACTGAGACAGTGCATTTAAAACCAGAAACATTACTTCGCCGACAAAGTTCTGTATAGTCAAAACTATGGTTTTCCCAGTAGTCATGTATGGATGTGAGAGTTGAACCATAAAGAAGGCTTAGCACCAAAGAATTGATTTTTTTGAACTGTGGTGCTGGAGAAGACTCTTGAGAGTCCCTTGGACTGCAAGAAGATCCAACTAGTCAATCCTAAAGGAAATAAATGATCTGAACTGATTCATTGGAAGGACTGATGCTGAAGCTGAAGCCCCAATACTTTGGCCACCTGATGAGAAGAACTGGCTCACTGGAAAAGACCCTGATGCTGGGAAAGATTGAAGGCAGGAGAAGGGGACAACAGAGGATGAGATAGTTGGATGACATCACCAACTCAATGGACATGAGTTTGAGCAAGCTCTGAGAGATGATGTAGGACAGGGAAGCCTGATGTCCTGCTGTCCATGGGGTCACAAAGAGTTGGACAAGACTGAGCGACTGAACAACCTATAAAATTTATAAATGTATATGTTTCCATAATCTGTAGAATTGCCTGTATTTAAAATAAAATTCTGTTTGCAAAAGAAGAAAAAGCAGTCTACACTAATAACTAGCAATGCCATTCCAAGGCAAATACTATCCATATGATGCTTCTATTATTCCCTACTATTGGAAGACTGCTCATAAAATACACTACTATGATTTCCTTAACAAAATACAAAAATATAAATGATCTAATACTAATTTTTTGAACATATAGGAAAAAATCCAATCTTTTAAATTTTAATAGAAAAATACATTCCTCTTGGGGAACAACACGATGGCAGATTTAAGCATAACCTGTTCCCTAAGGTGTACTGTGTAGGTAGAGAAAACTATTATTTAAGTAGAAGAGTGGCTGTTCATTTTAAATAAACCTTGTGGACATAAATCTGATTCACTCATAAAAGCTAAATTTAGCTGTAATTATTTTTGTAACAAGAGTAACATTCATCTTAAAATGGATTAAGTCTAGGATTCTTTTATTTCAAGTAAATGAACATCTATTGATTACAGACCTTCAAAACCTGTACTAGCAGCAATAATTACTATTATTAATAAAATATTCTCTTGAGCACATATTAAATGTTTCAATTTATTAAATATGCTGAGCTCTGCATCTCTCCCTAAGATAATTTTATAAGAAAAGTTTACTTTGTATGAGAATATTAATAAAAGAGACATATAGAAAACTTACTGAAAGCTAAAATGTAGGTGGAAGAAGGAAAAGGGAAGGAATATTCTTCAGGAAAGGAAAGAAAGGGTATTTAACATGGGTACAAACAAGAAGAAGTGAAAATGAAGAAAAGCATTGCTTGATGGCATCAAATGCTGTAAGAGAAAGAGAAATGAGCTGGAGTTTTTCATTTGCATAAGGGGAATCCATTTTAACTCTGAAAGTTAGATTCATTGGCAAGGAATGAGGACTTAAATTTTCTATGTGATCATTTGTTTACAAATCACCAGTCCTTCTATAATGTAGATGATTTGGATTAAGTAAGGATAGGATTTTGTGCAGAGGCAAGGGCAAGATATATAGATGAAAAAGGAGAATATAATGAAATGAACTTGCTGTTGAAAGCAACAGATTATTCTTTATGTTTGTAAGGGTGTATATGGGGGTAAGGGTCAATGCTGTGTATTTCTACTAAAGGAAGTAGGCTGTGTGCTGTGCTTAGTCTCTTGGCTGTGCCCTGCAACCCCATGGACTTTAGCCCACAAATCTCCTCTGTCCATGGGGACTATCCAGGCAAGAATACTGGAGCAGGTTGCCATGCCCTCCTCCAGGGGATCTTCCCAACCCAGGGATTGAACCCAGGTATCCCACATTGCAGGCTGATTCTTTACTGTTGGAGTCACCAGGGAAGTACAAGAATACTGGAGTAGGTAGCCTATCCCTTCTCTAGGGGAACTTCTCTACCCAAAATTGAACTGGGGTCTCATGCATTGCAGGTGGATTCTTTTCCAGCTGAGCTACCAGGGAAGCCCTAAGGAAGTATATACATTTATAAGCATGTGTGTGTCTGTGTGTGTGTGTGTGTGTGTGAGTATATAGTCAAGCGTGTATAGCAGGCAAGTTAGGTAAAAGATGTCCCTGGCTTTCCCTGTCTCTGAAGACAAGCATTGTAGCTCCAGGGAAAGTGAGTGTTAGAATTTGTTAATACTCTTGACACTGAAAACTACAATAATCAATGACAAGACTTTAATCTTCATATTCTATAGGTCCTGAATAATGAGAGACACTCTGGCTACTTTGGTATCATCTGTCCTATTGCTTTAACCTAGTCTGCAAAACTGCTTTAAATGTTTCCTTTCATTATACTAAATCCTACTGTTAAACATCACTGTAATCTTTCTTTCTTTCTTTCTTTTTTTTTTTTTTTTGCAAATCCATGAGTTAAACCAGTGGCTACGTCCTCTATGTCTCACCTGTCTGTAACTTCTTTCCAATTCTTTCCCACCAGTGTTCTCCTTAATTTCTTTCATTGTCGTTTCTTTCAAAGTAGTTTGTTTATGTTAAGTCTCCAAAGACCTGATGAACCTTATTACTTTCAGATACAATTTTCTTCAAACATCACATTTCTCTTTTGGTTAGTTCTTTGATTCAATGCCTATTTGATTCCCATTACCTCAAAACGAAATGCAATCTTACCAGTCTAATTATTCACAGTTTGGTTCAATTGATTTCACTTTCCCTGCTTGCCTTTCCATGAATCTATTCTAAGTGTACTAGTTTCCATTTTGTGTTGACTTCTTTCCTAGAATTGTTATTTCCAGTCTTATCCATTAAAGTAAATAACACCAACTACTAAAGTGAAACATGGATCACAGCCTTGTCTAACTCAATGAAACTATGAGCTATGCTGTATAGGGCCACCCAAGATAGTTGGGTCATGGAGGAGAGTTCTGACAAAAAGTGGTCCACTGGAGAAGGGAATGGCAGACCACTTTGTATTCTTGCCTTGAGAACCCCATGAACAGTATGAAAAGGCAAAAAGATATGCATTAAGAGAGGAACTTCCCAGGTTGTTAGGTGCCCAATATGATACTGGAGAAGAGCCGAGAAATAGCTCCATAAAGAATGAAGAGGCTGAGCCAAAGTGGAAACAACACCCAGTTGTGGATATGTCTGGTAGTGAAAGTAAAGTCTGATGCTGTAAAGAACAATACTGCATAGGAAACTGGAATGTTAGGTCTGTGAATCAAGGTTAATTGAAAGTGGTCAAACAGGAGATTGCGAGTGAACATTCACATTTTATGAATCAGTAAGCTAAAATGGACTGGAATGGGCAAATTTAATTCAGATGACCATTATATCTATTACTGTGGGCAAGAATCTCTTAGAAGAAATGGAGTAGCCCTCATAATCAACAAAAGATGGAGAAGAATATACAGTCAGCAAAAATAAGATCGGGAGATGACTGAGGCTTAGATCATGATCTACTTATTGCAAAATTCAGAATTATATTGAGAAAATAGAGAAAACCTCTAGGCCATTCAGGTTTGGCCTAAATCAAATCCCTTACAATTATACAATGTAAGTGACAAATAGATTCAAGAGATTAGATTTGATAGACAAAGTGCCTGAAGAACTATAGACAGAGGTTCATAACATTGTACAGGAGGTGGTGATAAAAACCATCCCCAAGAAAAAGAAATTCAAAAAGGCAAAATGGTTGTCTGAGGAGGCCTTACAAATGGCTGAGAAAAAAAGAGAAGTGAAAGGTGAAGGAGAAAAGGAAAGATATACCCATCTGAATTCAGAGTTCCTAAGAATAGCAAGGAGAGATAGAAAGCCTTCCTAAGTGAACAATGCAAAGAAATAGAGAAAAAAATAATAGAATGGGAAATACTAGAGATATCTTCAAGAAAATTAGAGATACTAAGGGGACATTTCATGCAAAGATGGGCACGATAAAGGAGAGAAATGGTATGAACCTAACAGAAGCAGAGATATTAAAAAGAGGTTTCAAGAATACACAGAAGAACTATACAAATAAGATCTTAATGATCCAGATACCCATGATGGTGTGATCACTCACCTAGAGCCAGACATCCTAGAATGCAAAGTCAAGTGGGCCTTAGGAAGCCTCACTACAAACAAAGCTAGTGGAGGTTATGAAATTCCAGCTGAGCTATTTCAAGTCCTAAAAGATGATGCTACGAAAGTGCTGCACTCAATATGCCAGAAAATTTGAAAAACTCAGCAGTGGCCACAGAACTAGAAGAGGTCAGTTATCATGCCCACCCCAAAGAAAGGCAATGCCAAAGAATGTTCAATCTACCACACGATTGCACTCATTTCACATTGTAGCAAAGTAATTCTCAAAATTCTCCAAGCTAGGCTTTGACAGTACATTTACTAAGAACTTCCAGATGTTTGCTGGATTTAGAAAAGTCAGAGGAACCAGAGATAAAATTGCGAATATCCATTGGATCATTATAAAAGGGAGAGAGTTCCAGAAAAATATCTACTTCTGCTTCATTGACTTTGCTAAAGTCTTTGACTCTGTGGATCACACAAACTGTGGAAAATTCTTAAAGAGAATGGAATACTGGACGACCTTACCTTTCTTCTGAGAAATCTGTATGCAGGTCAAGAATCAACACCTAGAACTAGACATGGAACAACTATCTGGTTCAAAATTTGGAAAAGACTATGTCAAAGCTATATATTGTTACCCTGCTATTTAACGTATACTCAGAGTACATTATGTAAAATGCCAGGCTGGATGAAGCACAAGCTGGAGTCAAGATTGCTGAGAGAAATATCAATAACTTCAGATATGCAGATCACACCACCCTAATAGCAAAAAGTGAAGAGGAACTAAAGAGCCTCTTGATGAAGATGAAAGAGGAGAGTAAAAAAGTTGGATTAAAACTCAACATTCAAAAAACTAAGATCATGGCATCCAGTTTCATCACTTTAATGCAAATAGATGAGGAAACAATGGAAACAGTAATAGACTTTATTTTCTTCGGCTCCAAAGTCACTGCAGATGGTGATTGCAGCCATGAAATTAAAAGACACTTGGAACTGGAGGAATCAACCTGCCTGACTTGAGGCTATACTACAAAGCCACAGTCATCAAGATAATATGGTACTGACACAAAGACAGAAATATAGATCAATGGAACAAAATGAAAAGCCCATAGATAAATCCACGCACCTATGGACACCTTATCTTTGACAAAGGAGGCAAGAATATACAATGGATTAAAGACAATCTCTTGAACAAGTAGTTAAACTGGGAAACTGGTTGGAAAACAAGTGGGAAAACTGGTCAACCACTTGTAAAAGAATGAAACTAGAACACTTTCTAACACCATACACAAAAAATAAACTCAAAATGGATTAAAGATCTAAATGTAAGACCAGAAACTACACAACTCCTAGAGGAGAACATAGGCAAAACACTCTCCGACATAAATCACAGCAGAATCCTCTATGACCCACCTCCTAGAATATTGGAAATAAAAGCAAAAATAAACAAATGGGACCTAATTAAAATTAAAAGCTTCTGAACAACAAAGGAAACTATAAGCAAGGTGAAAAGACAACCTTCAGAACTGGAGAAAATAACAGCAAATGAAGCAACTGACAAATAATTTATCTCAAAAATATACAAGCAACTCCTGCAGCTCAATTCCAGAAAAATAAACGACCCAATCAAAAAATGGGCCAAAGAACTAAACAGACATTTCTCCAAAGAAGACATACAGATGGCTAACAACCACATGAAAAGATGCTCAACGGAGGGAGGCGCCAAGATGGCGGAGGAGTAGGACGGGGAAAACACTTTCTCCCCCACAAATTCATCAAAAGAGCATTTAAACGTCGAGTAAATTCCACAAAACAACTTCTGAATGCCGGCAGAGGACATCAGGCACCCAGAAAAGCAACCCAACTCTTCGAAAGGAGGTAGGAAAAAATATTAAAGACAATAAAAGAGACAAAAGAGGGAGGGACGGAGTTCCGTCCCGGGAAGGGAGTCTTAAAAGAGAGAAGTTTCCAAACACCAGGAAACCTTCTCACTGCCGAATCCGTGCCGAGCTTTGGAAGCACAGAGGGCAACATAACAGGGAGAAAAAATAAATAAACAATTAAAACTCGCAGATTGCGAGCCCTACGGTAACTCCCCCAGCGGAGAAGCAGCGCAGACGCCTGCATCCGCCATTAGCAAGCGGGGGCTGGGCAAGGAGGCGCGGCGCGGGCTGCATCGCTGAGAGTAAGAATCTGGCCTGAATACCCTGAGCACTATCTGAGCGAAATAATTTGGGCTAGCAAACCAGACTGTGGGATATCTACCATGCAAAAAGCCAGCCCTAACCTAAGACACAGCCAGCCCACGCACAGAACAAAGGACTAAACAGAGATAGCCGGCTGCAGACCTTCCCCCTCTGGTGACAGGCAGCCAGAGCCGGAAGGGGGCAATCGCAGCCCCAGAGAGACATTATCTATAAAACTGGCTTCTTTGCTAACTAAAACTTATTGGGGGTCTGGACGGTCAACATCTGCCTGAGAAGGTGCGCCGGTTTTACACCCAGATAACCAAGTGGCAGGGAGGCGATAAGTCGCAGCATTGGCGCTCGCCAAACACCTCATCACCTGAGCTGCTCGGACCTGGGAAGAGCACAAAATGCAGGCCCAACTGAATCTGCGCCTCTGAGGACTACCTGAGTGCCTGAACCTGAGCGGCTTGGACCTGGGAGGTGCATGCAACCCAGGGCCAGCCTCGGATTGTTCCCGGCGGAACAACCTAGAGCCTGAGCAGTGTGGGCAGGGAGGCTACACGCGCCGTGAGCGGGGGCAGACCCAGTGTGGCTGAGGCACTGTGAGCGCACGCCAGTGTCATTTGTTTGCAGCATCCCTCCCTCCCTCCCCACAGCGCGACTGAACAAAGAGAAGAAATACAGTTCCACCCACCAGAACACCGACACAAGCTTCCCTAACCAGGAAACCTTGACAAGCCACCTGTACAAACCCACACACAGCGAGGAAACGCCACAATAAAGAGAACTCCACAAACTGCCAGAATACAGAAAGGACTCCCAAACTCAGCAATTTAAACAAGATGAAGATACAGAGGAATACCCAGCAGATAAAGGAACAGGATAAATGCCCACCAAACCAAACAAAAGAGGAAGAGATAGGGAATCTACCTGATAAAGAATTCCAAATAATGATAGTGAAATTGATCCAAAATCTTGAAATTAAAATGAAATCACAGATAAATAGCCTGGAGACAAGGATTGAGAAGATGCAAGAAAGGTTTAACAAGGACCTAGAAGAAATATAAAAGAGTCAATATATAATGAATAATGCAATAAATGAAATTAAAAACACTCTGGAGGCAACAAATAGTAGAATAACAGAGGTAGAAGATAGGATTAGTGAATTAGAAGATAGAATGGTAGAAATAAATGAATCAGAGAGGATAAAAGAAAAACGAATTAAAAGAAATGAGGACAATCTCAGAGACCTCCAGGACAATATTAAACGCTACAACATTCGAATCATAGGGGTTCCAGAAGAAGAAGACAAAAAGAAAGACCATGAGAAAATACTTGAGGAGATAATAGTGGAAAACTTCCCTAAAATGGGGAAGGAAATAATCACCCAAGTCCAAGAAACCCAGAGAGTCCCAAACAGGATAAACCCAAGGAGAAACACCCCAAGACACATATTAATCAAATTAACAAAGATCAAACACAAAGAACAAATATTAAAAGCAACAAGGGAAAAACAACAAATAACACACAAGGGAATTCCCATAAGGATAACAGCTGATCTTTCAATAGAAACTCTTCAAGCCAGGAGGGAATGGCAAGACATACTTAAAATGATGAAAGAAAATAACCTACAGCCCAGATTATTGTACCCAGCAAGGATCTCATTCAAGTATGAAGGAGAAATCAAAAGCTTTTCAGACAAGCAAAAGCTGAGAGAATTCTGCACCACCAAACCAGCTCTCCAACAAATACTAAAGGATATTCTCTAGACAGGAAACACAAAAATGGTGTATAAACTCGAACCCAAAACAATAAAGTAAATGGCAACGGGATCATACTTATCAGTAATTACCTTAAAGACTGGCTGAATGGATACAAAAACAAGACCCCTACATATGTTGTCTACAAGAGACCCACCTCAAAACAGGGGACACATACAGACTGAAAGTGAAGGGCTGGAAAAATATTTTCCATGCAAATAGGGACCAAAAGAAAGCAGGAGTCACAATACTCGTATCAGATAAATTAGACTTTAAAACAAAGGCTGTGAAAAGAGACAAAGAAGGTCACTACATAATGATCAAAGGATCAATCCAAGAAGAAGATATAACAATTATAAATATATATGCACCCAACACGGGAGCACCGCAGTATGTAAGACAAATGCTAACAAGTATGAAAGAAGAAATTAACAATAACACAATAATAGTGGGAGACTTTAATACCCCACTCACACCTATGGATAGATCAACTAAACAGAAAATTAACAAGGAAACACAAACTTTAAACGATACAATAGACCAGTTAGACCTAATTGATAGCTATAGGACATTTCATCCCAAAAAAAAAAAAAAAAGACTGCTCACTATGGCAATTATTGAAGCTGACTTAGGGTGACATAGAGGCTTATTTCCCTTTACCCTTCTGAGTTCTTAGCTGAGGATCTCTGTAAGAAATGACAGAATAGCAGGACAAAATCAAACAGAAGTTTATTAACATAAAAATAAAATAAAAAGGAAGCAAATTCTAACACAGATTACAACATAGATACACCTTGAAAATAGCTAAATGGAATAAGCCCAGTCACAAAAGAACAAATAGTGTGTGATTCCACTTTAAAAAAAAAAAAGAAAAAAAAAAAAAGATGCTCAACATCACTCATTATCAGAGAAATGCAAACCAAAACAATGAGGTACCATTTCACGCCAGACAGAATGGCTGCTATCCAAAAGTTAACAAGGAATACATGCTGGAGAGGGTGTGGAGAAAAGGGAACCCTCTTATACTGTTGATGGGAATGCAAACTAGTACTGCCACTTTGGAGAACAGTGTGGGGATTCCTTAAAAAACTGGAAACAGAACTGCCATACGACCCAGCGATCCCACTGCTGGGCATACACACCGAGGAAACCACAATTGAACCACGTGTATCCCAATGTTCATCGCAGTACTGTTTATAATAGCCAGGACATGGAAGCAACCTAGATGTCTATCAGCAGTCGAATGGATAAGAAAGTAGTGGTACATATACACAATGGAGTATTACTCAGCCATTAAAAAGAAAACATTTGAATCAGTTCTAATGAGGTGGATGAAAATGAAGCCTAATATACAGAGTGAAGTAAGCCATAAAAAAAAAAACAAAACACCAATACAGTATACTAATGCCTATTAGCTGCACAAGCGCGGGCGACTGCGATGGTGCACAAGCACAGACGAGAGGAGCTACCCCATGCCCGAGGTCAGGGGCAGCGGCCAAGAGGAGCAACCCCACGTCCAAGGAGTGGTGGCTGCACGGGCGCAGGTGGGCTTAGAGGAGCCACTCCACATTCAAGGTCAGGAGGGGCAGCAGTGAGGAGATACCCCTCGTCCAAGGTAAGGAGCAGCAGCTGTGCTTTGCTGGAGCAGCCATGAAGAGATACCCCACATCCAAGGTAAGAGAAACCCAAATAAGATGGTAGGTGTTGCATGAGGGCATCAGAGGGCAGACACACTGAAACCATAATCACAGAAAACTAGTCAATCTAATCAAACTAGAACCACAGCTTTGTCTAATTAAATGAAACTAAGCCATGCCCTGTGGGGCCACCCAAGATAGGCGGGTCATGGTGAAGAGGTCTGACAGAATGTGGTCCACTGGAGAACAGAATGGCAAACCACTTCAGTATTCTTGCTTTGAGAACCCCATGAACAGTATGAAAAGGCAAAATGATAGGATAACGAAAGAGGAACTCCCCAGATCAGTAGGTACCCAATATGCTACTGGAAATCAGTGGAGAAATAACTCCAGAAAGAATGAAGGGATGGAGCCAAAGCAAAAACAACACCCAGTTGCAGATGTGATTGGTGACAGAAGCAAGGTTCAATGCTGTAAAGAGTAATATTGCATAGGAAACTGGAATGTTAGTTCCATGAATCAAGGCAAATTCAGATCAGATCAGATCAGTCGCTCAGTCATGTCCAACTCTTTGCGACCCCATGAATTGCAGCACGCCTGGCCTCCCTGTCCATCACCAACTCCCGGAGTTCACTCAGACTCACGTCCATCGATTCAGTGATGCCATCCAGCCATCTCATCCTCTGTCGTCCCCTTCTCCTCCTGCCCCCAATCCCTCCCAGCATCAGAATATTTTTCCAATGAGTCAACACTTCGCATGAGGTGGCCAAAGTACTGGAGTTTCAGCTTTAGCATCATTCCTTCCAAAGAAATCCCAGGGCTGATCTCCTTTAGGATGGACTGGTTGGATCTCCTTGCAGTCCAAGGCACTCTCAAGAGTCTTCTCCAACACCATAGTTCAAAAGCATCAATTCTTCAGCGCTCAGCCTTCTTCACAGTCCAACTCTCACATCCATACATGATCACAGGAAAAACCATAGCCTTGACTAGACAAACCTTTGTTAGCAAATTGGAAGTGGTCAAACAGGAGATGGCAAGAGTGAACGTTGACATTCTAGAATCAGCAAACTAAAATGGACTAGAATTGGTGAATTTAACTCAGATGACCATTATATCTACTACTGCAGGCAGGAATCCCTTAGAAGAAATGGAGTAGCCATCATGGTAACCAAAAGAGTCTGAAATGGAGTACTTGGATGCAATCTCAAAAACGACAGCATGATCTCTGTTTGTTTCCAAGGCAAACCATTCAATATCACAGTAATCTAAGTCTATGCCCCAACCAGTAATGCTGAAGAAGCTGAAGTTGAACGGCTCTATGAAGACCTACAAGACCTTTTAGAACTAACACCCCAAAAAAGATGTCCTTTTCATTATAGGAGACTGGAATGCAAAAGTAGGAAGTCAAGAAACACCTGGAGTAACAGGCAAATTTGGCCTTGAAATACGGAATGAAGCAGGGCAAAGGCTAATAATAGAGTTTTGCCAAGAAAATGCACTGGTAGTAGCAAACACCCTCTTCCAATGACACAAAAGAAGACTCTACACATGGACATTACTAGATGGTCAATGCCGAAATCAGATTGATTATATTCTTTGCAGCCAAAGATGGAGAAGCTCTATACAGTCAGCAAAAACAAGACTGGGACCTGATTGTGGCTCAGATCACAAACTCTTTATTGCCAAATTCAGACTGAAATTGAAGAAAATAGGGAAAACCACTAGACCATTCAGGTATGACCTAAATCAAATCCCTTATGATTGTACAGTAGAAGTGAGAAATAGATTCAAGGTACTAGATCTGATAGAGTGCCTGATGAACTATGGACTGGGGTTCGTGACATTGTACAGGACACAGGGATCAAGACCATCCCCATGGAAAAGAAATGCAAAAAAGCAAAATGGCTGTCTGGGGAGGCCTTACAAATAGCTCTGAAAAGAAGAGAAGTGAAAAGCAGAGGAAAGAAGGAATGATATAAGCATATGAATGCAGAGTTCCAAAGAATAGCAAGGAGAGATAAGAAACCCTTCCTTAGTGATCAATGCAAATAAATAGAGGAAAACAACAGAATGGGAAAGACTAGAGATCTCTTCAAGAAAATTAGAGATACTAAGGGGACATTTCATGCAAAGATGGGCTCAATAAAGGACAGAAATGGTATGGACCTAACAGAAGCAGAAGATATTAAGTAGAGGTTGCTAGAATACACAGAAGAACTGTACAAAAAAGATCTTCATGACCCAGATAATCACGATGGTGTGATCACTCACCTAGAGCCAGACATCCTAGAATGTGAAGTCAAGTGGGCCTTAGAAAGCAACACTAGGAACAATGCTAGTGGAGGTGATGGAATCCCAGTTGAGCTTTTTAAAATCCTGAAAGATGATGCTGTGAAAGTGCTGCACTCAATATGCCAGCACATATGGAAAACTCAGCAGTGGCCACAGGACTGGAAAAGGTCAGTTTTCATTCCAATCCCAAAGAAAGGCAATGTCAAATAATGCTCAAACCACTGCACAATTGCTCTCATCTCACACACTAGTAAAGTAATGCTCAAAATTCTCCAAGCCAGGCTCAGCAATATGTGAACCATGAACTTCCAGATATTCAAGCTGGTTTTAGAAAAGGCAGAGGAACAAGAGGTCAAATTGCCAACATCTGCTGGATCATTGAAAAAGGAAGAGAGTTCCAGAAAAGCATCTATTTCTGCTTTATTGACTATGCCAAAGCCTTTGACTGTGTGGATCACAATAAACTGTGCAAAATTCTGAAAGAGATGGGAATAATGGGAATACCAGACCACCTGACCTGCCTCTTGAGAAACCTATATGCAGGTCAGTAAGCAACTGGACATGGAACAACCCACTGGTTCCAAATAGGAAAAGGAGTACGCCAAGGCTGTATATTGTCACCCTGCTTATTTAACTTCTATGCAGAGTACATAATGAGAAACGCTGGGCTGGAAGAAGCACAAACTGGAATCAAGATTGCCAGGAGAAATATCAATAACCTCAGATATGCAGATGACACCACCTTTATGACAGAAAGTGAAGAGGAACTAAAAAGCCTCTTGATGAAAGTGAAAGAGGAGAGTGAAAAAGTTGGCTTAAAGCTCAACATTCAGAAAACTAAGATCATGGCATCTGGTCCCATCATTTCATGGGAAATAGATGGGGAAACAGGGAAAAGGTGTCAGACTTTATTTTTTGGGCATCCAAAATCACTGCAGATGGTGACTGCTGCCATGAAATTAAAAGACACTTACTCCTTGGAAGAAAATTTATGACCAACCTAGATAGCATATTCGAAAGCAAAGACATTTTTTTTGCCAACAAAGGTCCATCTAGCCAAGGCTATGGTTTTTCCAGTGGTCATGTATGGATGTGAGAATTGGACTGTGAAGAAAGCTGAGTGCCAAAGAATTGATGCTTTGAACTGTGGTGTTGGAGAAGACTCTTGAGAGTCCCTTGGCCTGCCAGATCAAACCAGTCAATCCTGAAGGAAATCAATCCTGAATTTACATTGAAAAGACTCATGCTGAAGCTGAAGCTCCAAAACTTTAGCCACCTGGTGCAGAAAGCTGACTCATTGGGAAAGAGACTGATTCTCGGAAAAATAGAACGTAGAAGGAGAAGGATATGACAGAGGATGAGGGGGTTGGATGGAATCACTGACTTATTGGATATGAGTTTAAGCAAACTCCAGGACATGGTTAAGGATAGGGAAGCCTTGGTGCCTCAGTAACGGGGTAGGAAAGAGTCAGATATGACTGAACGACCAAGTAAAAATAGCAGCAACAACTAAAGTGAAACTCAAGTCATAAGTTGTCCATTGTCTTTGACCCTTCAAATGTGTTTGTGGCAGAAATTCTGTATACATCCATCATGCCTCTGGTTTCACATGTTGTCTCATATATAATTTTTGGTAATATTTGTATGTTTATTTTTAAACTATATATTGTATTATCTTAGGATATGATTTACTTCACTTATATTTTAGTGGGAAGCAACTGAAATCTAAATTAGCACAATGAAAATTATGTCCCTTTAATTGAGTATTATTGAATATATTTATAAATGCAGAGAAAAATCTGAATACTAGAAAATTTGTTACAAACTGAAAAAATATTTTACTGAAGAAAGATGATATTTAGAAATCATAATAAAATGTTAAAAATAAAACACTAAAATTCAATATTGAATTTTAGTTGTAAAACTCAAATAGATTTCAAATTATAACTGAATAGATATACAAGAAAATTTTTTAGGTTAATATAGAAATTTAAAAATCTTCTATTATTTTGGCCAGAATGGCCATAATCAAATGGCTACAAATAATAAATGCTGGAAATGATATAGAGAAAAGAGAACCCTCCTGTTGGTGTGAATGTAAATTGGTACAGACACAATGTAGAACAGTAAGAATATTCCTTAAATAACTAAAAATAGAACTACCGTATAAGCCAGCATGCACACTCCTGGGTATATATATGGAAAAGACAAAAACTCTAATTTTAAAATATGCATGCATCTCAATGTTCATGCATTGGAGAAGGAAATGGCAACCCACTCCAGTGTTCTTGCCTGGAGAAACCCAGGGACGGGGGAGCCTGGTGGACTGCAGTCTATGGGGTCGCACAGAGTCGGACATGACTGAAGCGACTTAGCAGCAGCAGCAGCAATGTTCATAGCAGCACTATTTGCAATAGCCAAGGCATGAAAGCTACCTAAATGATATAATGATCATATTTGGAAAGCAGAATTAATGGCACAGATGTAGAAACAAATGTATAGACACCAAGAGGAGAAAGGGCAGGAGTAGGATGAACTGGGAAATTGGGATTGCCATATATATACTATAGATACTATGTATAAAATAGTTAAATAATGAGAACATACGGTATAGCTCAGGGAACTCTACTCAGTGCTCTGTGGTGACCTAAATAGGAAGGAAACCTACAAAGGAGAGGATATATGTTTACATATAGCTGATTCACTTTGCTGTACAGCAGGAACTAACACAACATTGTAATTATACTCCAAATATATTAACTTAAAAAACAGAAGGAATAAAAAGTTGAATGGAAATATAAAAAAAACAAAGAGTTGTTTAAAAGTCAACAGAGATTTTTTAGGGAAAAGCTGTCAGAACTTGGCAAATAAGCTAACTGATATACAAGATCAAAACATGTGATAGGAAACTCTCTTACATATCTTTTGTTTTATTATTTTATTTATTTCAGTGGCTTATAGAAACACAATTTTATGAGAACATTTGCTATGCCATTTTCCTTACAGATAATGTTTCAGGCAACTAAAATCAACTTTGATTAATTATTACTGCTTGTTATCTGTACTCGATGTTTGAATGTCATAAGACATGTCTAAAAAATGGAACCACGGATTTGATACTTCTGAAGTTTTCTCCCCAAGGAATGAGTGAAAAAATTTAAGTGCAGGGTTTACATGATTTGTACTTCTTGTCTTTGGTGTATTGGAATAGGAATAGTTTTAAATGATGAAAAATAACATTTTTTTCCCCTAGAATTAAGCAAAATATCAGGTAATATGATATTTTTAAATACACATGTTTTCCTCTAACCATTTATTTAACACATATTTACTCATATACCTATGGATGTACCATGTATTCACCTAGTGATGTGATGGAACTGAAACTTCATTTTATTTAGGAGCAAAAGTGAATGTAGGTGGCCATATTGGCAAAAATCAACACTGGAAGACTCAAGAAAAAGGGACTGTCTAAATAGCCATGTTCAAGAGGGCATACCAAGACCAAGAGTTGAATTCAAGTTGAAGGATCTGATATAGAGGGAGGTACAAAACATAAGCCATTCATGATTCTAAACATGGAGATATTGGGTGAAATAGATGAAAGGAATCTTTAATTGAGGGCCAACAGCTAAGTCCACAGGCAAAATAAACTAATCCTTAAAAGCAATCTACCACTTGGAAGGTAAATTTCATCTAAAATATCCATATCAGTGTGTTAGTCACTCAGTCATGTCTGACTCTTTGTGACCCCACAGACTAGCTCACTAGGCTTTTCTATCTATGGGATTCTCCAGGCAAGAATACTGGAGTGGATTGCCACTCCTTTCTCCAGAGGATCTTCCCAACCCAGGGATCAAACCCTGGTCTCCTGCATTGCAGGCAGATTCATTACTGTTTGAACCACTGGGAATTCATACATAAAGGTCAATATTACCAAGTTATTACCTTTAAGATTTTGATAATCTTGTTGGGAAGAAAGTGAAAGTGAAGTTGCTCAGTTATGTCTCTTTGCAACCCCATGGACTGTAGCCTACTAGGCTCCTTAGTCCATAGAATTTTCCAGGCAAAAGTTTTGTAGTGGGTTGCCATTTCCTTCTCCAGGGGATCTTCCCAACCCAGGGATCACACCCGGTCTCCCACATTGCAGGTAGACGCTCTACTGTCTGAGCCACCAGTGTTATGCTGTGTGCAAGACCTGTTGACCTGTGAGCTGTACTCAGATAGTAAGGGCTCTTTATATCCCCTCCTCTGTCCTTAGAGTGTATGTTCTGCCACCAGTCTCCTAGTGGGAGCTGTTCCAAGTGAATAATCTCTAGAGAGTAAGGTTTTCAGACCATCTGGACAGTATACTTGATTGAGCTGTGTTAAGGTTCTCCCTAAACATTAAGATTTTCATGGACAGATGTGGAGATCTACTTATCTTATAGCCACCCAAGATAGGCCTCATACATAACCTCCCTTGCTTATTAAACCTATTACCTACCAATCTGGAGTGGCCTCTCACTTTCTCTGGTCTCTCTCTGCCCTGCTTCTATGGAGGCCAGTTTGTGAACTAGGAGCACATATAGCAGAGTGTGAATGACTCTACAAGGAATAAAGTTGGAAGGAAGCTTATAGAGAAAAATGTCCCAGCTTGTTCTTTAAGGAAAAGGAGAAGCTTTCCAGGTAATATGTTGAACAAACTCTGTGAAAGATACTGAGACATAAGATGTATGATTTGCTTGAGCAAATCTAAGGTAAGAGTTGAGTAGATGAGCTTGAATAGGAATGCAGGATGAATTATGGGGCATTTTGTAGACTGGGATTTAATCCTTTTAAAATTAGAACATTTGCTAAAACCATACACAAAAATAAACTCAAATGGGTTAGAGAGCTAAAGGCAAGGCCAGATACTATAAAACTCTTAGAGGCAGAACACTGTGATATAAATCATAGCAAGATCTTTTTTGATTTACCTCATAGAGTAATGAAAACAAAAACAAAAATGAATAAATGGGAAGTAATTAAACTTAAAAGCTTTTGCACAGCAAAGGAAAACACAAAACAAAGACTATTCACAAAAGAGGAGAACATATTTGCAAATAAAGTGACTGACAGGGATTAACCTCCAAATTATATAAACACCTCATGCAACTCAGTATAAACAACCCAATCAAAATGAGCAGAAAATCTAAATAGATATTTCTGCAAAGAAGACATACAGGTGACAAAGAGGTACATGAAAGACGCTCAACATCACTAATCATTCATTTCAGTTCAATTCAGTTCACTCACTCAGTCGTGTCTGACTCTTTGCGACCCCATGAATCGCAGCATGCCAGGCCTCCCTGTCCATCACCAACTCCAGGAGCTGACTCAAACTCATGTCCATCGAGTCGATGATGCCATCCAACCATCTCTTCCTCTGTCGTCCATTTCTTCTCCTGCCTCCAATCCCTCCCAGCACCAGAGTCTTTGCAAATGAGTCAACTCGTCGCATCAGGTGTCCAAAGTACTGGAGTTTCAGCTTCAGCATCAGTCCTTCCAGTGAACACCCAGGACTAATCTCCTTTAGGATGGACTGGTTGGACCTCCTTGCAGTCCAAGGGACTCTCAAGAGTCTTCTCCAACACCACAGTTCAAAAGCATCAATTCTTTGGTGCTCAGCTTTCTTCACAGTCCAAATCTCACATCCATACATGACCACTGGAAAAACCATAGCCTTGACTAGATGGACCTTTGTTGGGAAAGTAATATATCTCCTTTTTAATATGCTATCTAGGTTGGTCAGAACTTTCCTTCCAAGGAGTAAGTGTCTTTTAATTTCATGGCAGCAGTCACCATCTGCAGTGATTTTGGACCCCCAAAAAATAAAGTCTGACACCTTTTCCCTGTTTCCCCATCTATTTCCCATGAAGTGATGGGACCGGATGCCATGATCTTCATTTTCTGAATGTTGAGCTTTAAGCCAACTTTTTCACTCTCCAATTTCACTTTCATCAGGAGGCTTTTTAGTTCCTCTTCACTTTCTGCCATAAGGGTGGTGTCATCTGCATATCTGAGGTTATTGATATTTCTCCCGGAAATCTTGATTCCAGCTTGTGCTTCTTCCAGCCCAGCGTTTCTCATTATGTACTCTGCGTATAAGTTAAATGAGCAGGGTGACAATATACAGCCTTGATGTACTCCTTTTCCTATTTAGAACCAGTCTGTTGTTCCATGTCCAGTTCTAATTGTTGCTTCCTGACCTGCATATAGGTTTCTCAAGAGGCAGGTCAGGCGGTCTGGTATTCCCATCTCTTTCAGGATCTTCCACAGTTGATTGTGATCCACCCAGTCAAAGGCTTTGGCATAGTCAATAAAGCAGAAATAGATGTTTTTCTGGAACTCTCTTGCTTTTACAATGATCCAGTGGATGTTGGCAATTTGATCTCTGGTTCCTCTGCCTTTTCTAAAACCAGCTGGAACATCTGGAAGTTCACGGTTCATGTGTTGCTGAAGCCTGGCTTGGAGAATTTTGAGCATTACTTTACTAGCCTGTGCTGCTGCTGCTGCTGTTAAGTCGCTTCAGTCGTGCCCGACTCTGTGCGACCCCATAGACGGCAGCCCATCAGGTTCCACCGTCCTTGGGATTCCCCAGGCAAGAACGCTGGAGGGGGTTGCCATTTCCTTCCCCAATGGATGAAAGTGAAAAGTGAAAGTGAAGTCGCTCAGTTGTGTCTGACTCTTAGCGACCCCATGGACTGCAGCCTACCAGGCTCTTCTGTCCATGGGATTTTCCAGGCAAGAGTACTGGAGTAGGGTCCCATTGCCTTCTCCACAATGGAATACTACTCAGCCATAAAAAGAAGTGAAGTTGGGTCATTTGTAGTGATGTAGACGGACCTAAAGACTGTCTTACACAGTGAAGTAAGCCAGATACAGAATAATATATCACTTACATATAGCTTCCCTGGTGGCTCAGTGGTGAATAATCCTACCAAAACAGGAGACCTGGGTTTGATCCCTGGGTTGGGAAGATCCTCTGGAGAAGGAAATGGCAACCCACTTCAGTATTCTTGCCTTGGAAATCCCATGGACAGAGAAGCCTACAGTCCATAGAGTCACAAGAGTTGGACATGACTAAATAACAACAACATATTTTATATGTGGAATTAAAAAAAAAAAAGGCACAAATGAACCGATTTGCAAAACAGAAATAGAAATAGAGTAACAGATATAAAAAACAAACATAGTTACCAAGGAGGGTGAGAAAGAGGTAAGGGAGAAATTGTGAGACTGGGATCGACATACCGACACTACTAGATATAAAATAGTTAACTAAAAAGAATCTATTGTATATCAGAGGGACCTATACTCAGTAATGTATAAAGACCTGTATGCATTTTTAAAAGTGTAGATATGTGTATAGGTATAATTGATTCATTTTGCTGCTCAGTAGAAACTAAACAACATGAAAATTAACTTAAAAAATGAAATTATTTTTGTAGGGTTTCCTTGTTTTTCAGAAATAATTCTCTAAGAAAAATGGTAGAAGTTTAAAGAGGCAGTGAGATCATTTAGGGGACCACTGTACAGCTTACACTTGGACAGCATGTGTTTAAACTACATGGGTCCACTTCTATGCTGATTTTTTTCAATAAATACTTTTAGTGCTACATAATCCAAGGTTGATTGAATCCTTGGGTGTGGAACTGAGAAGGGTCAACTATTGGACTTGAGTATCTGTGGATTTTAGTATATGTGGGGGCTCCTTCAACCAATTTCCTCATGGATACTGAGAGACTACTGTAATTGTCATATTAATAGAAAACAAGAATATTGACTAATACAATATCAAGGGGTATAGAGAAAGGAACTAATGAGTAGACTCAATAGAACTAATATTCAGAATGGGTATAAATATATGAGAGTTAGTAAAGAAAGGAAATGTAGGCAGCTTATCAAAATTTGCCTTAAAATTATATAGAAGGTGGATAGATAAGACCATTTGGGGAATATTGATTATTTAATTTTATAGATTAGATTGAAAATCATAGCATAAACAAAGTAGTAAAAAATAACCATAAATAGTTTTACATTTAAAATGTCTAATCCACTCAACTCACAAAACTTTTCAGTGGATTGCCCATTAATATTGATTGTAATCTTCAATTTTCACTATATTTCTTCAATTTTCTTTCATATTCCATAATTTACATCAACTTCAGTTTTCATTACAATCCCAAAGAAAGGCAATGCCAAAGAATGCTCAAACTACAACACAATTGCACTCATCTCACACGCTAGGAAAGTAATGCTCAAAATTCTCCAAGCCAGGATTCAGCAACACGTGAACCATGAACTTCCAGATGTTCAAGCTGGTTTTAGAAAAGGCAGAGAAACCAGAGATCAAATTGCCAACATCCGCTGGATCATGGAAAAAGGAAGAGAGTCCCAGAAAAAAACATTTATTTCTTCTTTATTGACTATGCCAAAGCCTTTGACTGTGTGGATCTCAATAAACTGTGGAAGATTTCTGAAAGAGATGGGAATACCAGACCACCTGACCTGCCTCTTGAGAAACCTGTATGCAGGTCAGGAAGCAACAGTTAGAACTGGACATGGAACAAATGGAAATAGGAAAAGGAGTACATCAAAGCTGTATATTGCCACCTTGCTTATTTAACTTATATGCAGAGTACATCATGAGAAATGTGGGGCTGGAGGAAGCACAAGCTGGAATCAAGATTGCTGGGAGAAATATCAATAACCTCAGATATGCAGATGACACCGCCCTTATGGTAGAAAGTGTAGAAGAACTAAAGAGCCTCCTGATGAAAGTGAAATTGGAGAGTGAAAAAGTTGGCTTAAAGCTCAACATTCAGAGAACTAAGATCATGGCATTCGGTCCCATCACTTCATGGGAAATAGATGGGGAAACAGTGGAAACAGTGACTGACTTTATATTTTTGACTCCAAAATCACGGCAGATGGTGATTGCAGTCATTAAATTAAAAGACGCTTATTCCTTGGAAGGAAAGTTATGACCAACCTAGATAGCATATTGAATAGCAGAGACATTACTTTGTCAACAAAGGTCCATCTAGTCAAGGCTATGGTTTTTCCAGTAGTCATGTATGGATGTGAGAGTTGGACTATAAAGAAAGCTGAGCTCCAAAGAATTGATGCTTTTGTACTGTGGTGTTGGAGAAGACTTTTGAGAGTCCCTTGGACTGCAAGGAGGTCCAACCAGTCCATCCTAAAGGAGATCAGTCCTGGGTGTTCATTGAAAGGTCTCATGTTGTAGCTGAAACTCCAATACTTTGCCCACCTGATGCGATGAGCTGACTCATTGGAAAAGACCCTGATGCTGGGAAAGATTGAGGTCAGGCGGAGAAGGGGACAACTGAAGATGAGATGGTTGGATGGTATCACCGACTCAATGGACATGAGTTTGGGCAGGCTCCAGGAGTTGGTGATGGACAGGCCTGGTGTGCTGCAGTTCATGGGGTCGCAAAGAGTTGGACACAACTGAGCAACTGACCTGAACTTAACTAAAGGACTTGGCTTCTCATATGGCTCAGTGGTGTAGAATCTATTTACCAATCCAGGAGACACAAGAGATGCAGATTTGATCCCTGAGTAAGGAAGATCCCCTGGAGGAGGAAAAGACAGCCCATTCTAGTATTCTTGCCTGGAAAATCCCATGGACAGAGGAGCAGGAAAGGCTGTAGTCTATGGGGTTGCAGAGTCAGATATGACTTAGTGACTGAGCAGGCATTCAAGGGAATGAAACTATCACTAGAGTGGACATGTACTGCCATATTACCAGTTCTAAGAAAACAACTAAAAATATAATATCTCATATTACTTTATCAGTTATTTATATGTGCATTCAATCAAAGAAAAATTATATGGTCAGTCAATAGTTATTCACACAACATTCAGTATAACTAAATTTTAACATCCTTAAATAATTAGAAAAGGTGCACTCATGATATTACTGTGGGAATTCAAGCTAAAATAGCCATGAAAAAATGTCCATTTTTGCTAATGGCTGTCATACAATTATTACTGGGTTGTCCCATCTATCACAGCATTATTTATGAGCTATGAACAACAGGGAATGAATACTGCTGAACTCAATAATTGAGCACCAGCACACCAACCTTTCAAAGTTAGGCTTTAAATCTGTATATTTATAAGTGATAAAGAGGAAATACTAAGTGGAAGTTCCTTTTGAGGATTCACATGTATTTTATTCTTGCACACCTATAAATTCATGACATGAATTCTTCCATTATTCATTTCTTCAATTATTAATTTCTCATCTACCTTAAAGAAGCAGGTTAAAAGTAAAATCAAAATTTTACTGTGTATTCATTGAGACTATATCTAATTAGGTATGCAATACAGTCTTAGATAATAGTGCATAATTTATTATAATTAAATTTTGTTTAACATCAGTCTTAATGTTGACTCACCTATTTTTTAGTTAGAAACAAACTGTGCCACACGTTGTGCTTTTAAAACTGAGCTTCTATTCTCTAAAACACTAAAATACATGAGTTGACCCTCATTAGTTAAAATGTGAACTACATTAAAAATCCATTTTCTTAATCAGGAGGCAGCTGAGTTATTTTAGTTTCTAAACCATTAAAATTATCATGAACAATTTTCTGTGAAAGCATTTACTGTTGGTATAGTTTATTCATAGTTATACATTAGGCTCCACTAGCCACCCATTCTGATATTCGCTGTCATAAACACAAGAAAATTTAGAAATGATCATTCCTTTATACACTAATTGTACAAAATAGCATCTTGTGAAATTAAGTAATTTTATAAATAATTTGCTAGAATCTATTACAGTGATTGCAAAGCCAAAAAGGTGAGTGCATGTTTAGGATATTTTAAAATCTTTGTAAAAGCTTAATTAAAATGAAAATATTTAGTATATACAGAGCCATAAAGTAATAATGCTTTTTTTCCTTTCTGGAAATATGTTACTTTTATAATACTGTTTCTCTGCAAAGGTATTTGTAGAGGTGTTTGGACACATCAAACAAGGAAGATTAATTATAATTCTCTAAATGTAATTTGGCATAATCAAACTTGCAGTTTACTGTGGAGGAAAAGAAGAGAAGAGAAATATCGTCAAAAGATTAAGAAAATTATCTACAGTTTACCTGATATTTTAAAATTAGAAGTATTAAAAATATTACAAAACATAAAACTGCTGGAAATCTTGAGTTTATTGTTCAAAGACACCTTACAGACAGTAAGCTGTCAAAGGAAACAAAGCTGGATAGGTTAAAAAGCACCAGACAAATTTTATTCAGACTACTGCAATATGGGAGAAAGACTTCAGAAATTGGACTCAACTCTGATGAAACAAGTACTGCATTTCAGACTCTTTTGTTGATCATGATGGCTACTCCATTTTTTTTAAGGGATTCCTGTGCACAATAGTAGATATAATGGTCATCTGAGTTAAATTCACCCATTCCAATACATCTTAGTTCACTGATCCCTAGAATGTTAATGTTAACTCTTGTCATCTCCTGTTTGACCACTTCCAATTTGCCTTGATTCATGGACCTAACATTCCAGGTTCCTATGCAGTATTGCTCTTTACAGCATCGGACCTTGATTCTATCACCAGGCAAATCCACAACTGGGTATTATTTTGCTTTGGCTCCATCCCTTTGTTCTTTCTGGAGTTATTTCTCCATTGATCTCCAGCAGCACATTGGGCATTTACTGACCTGGGGAGTTCCTCTTTCAGTACCCTATCATTTTGCCTTTTCATACTGCTCATGGGGTTCTCAAGGCAAGAATACTGAAGTGGTCTGCCATTCCCTTCTCCAATGGGCCACATTCTGTCAGAAGTTGAACTATTCTATGAAGACCTACAAGACCTTTTAGAACTAACTAACACCCAAAAACAGATGTGCTTTTAATTATAGGAGACTGGAATACAAAAGTAGGAAATCAAGAAGCACTTGGAGTAATGGGCAAATTTGGCCTTGGAGTACAGAATGAAGCAGGGCAAAGGCCAATAGAATTTTGCCAAGAAAATGCACTGGTCATAGCAAACATCCTCCACCAACAACACAAGAGAAGACTCTATACATGGACATCACCAGATGGTCAACACTGAAATCAGATTGATTACATTCTTTGCAGCCAAAGATGGAGAAGTCAACAAAGAAAGACCAGGAGCTGACTGTGGCTCAGATCATGAACTCCTTATTGCCAAATTTAGACTTAAATTGAAGAAAGTAGGGAAAACCACTAGACCATTCAGGTATGACCTAAATCAAATCCCTTATGATTATACAGTAGAAGTGAGAAATAGATTTAAGGGCCTTGATCTGATAGATAGAGTGCCTGATGAACTATGGACTGGGGTTCGTGACATTGTACAGGACACAGGGATCAAGACCATCCCCATGGAAAAGAAATGCAAAAAAGCAAAATCGCTGTCTGAGGAGGCCTTACAAAAAGCTGTGAAAAGAAGAGAAGTGAAAAGCAGAGGAAAGAAGGAAAGATATAAGCATCTGAATGCAGAGTTCCAAAGAATAGCAAGAAGAGATAAGAAAGCCTTCTTCAGTGATCAATGCAAAGAAATAGAGGAAAACAACAGAATGGGGAAGACCAGAGATCTCTTCAAGAAAATTAGATACCAAGGGAACATTTCATGCAAAGATGGGCTCAATGAAGGATAGAAATGGTATGGACCTAACAGAAGCAGATGATATTAAGAAGAGGTGGCAAGAATACACAGAAGAACTGTACAAAAATGATCTTCATGACCCAGATAATCACAATGGTGTGATCACTCACCTAGAGCAAGACATCCTGGAATGTGAGGTCAAGTGGGCCTTAGAAAGCATCACTAGAAACAACGCTAGTGGAGCTGGTGTAATTCCAGTTGAGCTATTTCAAATCCTGAAAGATGATGCTGTGAAAGTGCTGCACTCAATATGCCAGCACATTTGGAAAACTCAGCAGTGGCTACAGGACTGGAAAAGATCAGTTTTCATTCCAATCTCAAAGAAAGGCAATGCCAAAGAATGCTCAAACTACTGCACAATTGCACTCATCTCACACACTAGTAAAGTAATGCTCAAAATTCTCCAAGACAGGCTTAAGCAATATATGAACGGTGAACTTCGAGATGTTCAAGCTGGTTTTAGGAAAGGCAGAGGAATCAGATATCAAATTGCCAACATCTGCTGGATCATGGAAAAGGGAAGAGAGTTCCAGAAAAACATCTATTTCTGCTTTATTGACTATGCCAAAGCCTTTGACTGTGTGGATCACAATAAACTGTGGAAGATCCTGAAAGAGATGGGAATACCAGACCACCTGACCTGCCTCTTGAGAAACCTATATGCAGGTCAGGAAGCAACAGTTAGAACTGCACATGGAACAACAGACTGGTCCCAAATAGGAAAAGGAGTACATGAAGGCTGTATATTGTCACCCTGCTTATTTAACTTCTATGCAGAGTACATCATGAGAAACGCTGGGCTGGAGGAAGCACAAGCTGGAATCAAGATTGCAGGGAGAAATATCAATAACCTCAGATATGCAGATGACACCACCCTTACGGCAGAAAGTGAAGAACTCAAAAGCCTCTTGATGAAAGTGAAAGAGGAGAGTGAAAAAGTTGGCTTAAAGCTCAACATTCAGAAAATGAAGATCATGGCATCTGGTCCCTTCACTTCATGGGAAATAGATGGGGAAATAGTGGAAACAGTGTCAGACTTTATTTTGGGTTCAAAATCAGTGCAGATGGTGATTGCAGTCATGAAATTAAAAGACGCTTACTCCTTGGAAGAAAAGTTATGACCATCCTAGATAGCATATTAAAATGCAGACATATTACTTTGCCAACAAATCTGTCTAGTCAAGGCTATGGGTTTTCCAGTCATCATGTATGGATGTGAGAGTTGGACTGCGAAGAAAGCTGAGTGCCGAAGAATTGATGCTTTTGAACTGTGGTGTTGGAGAAGACTCTTGAGAGTCCCTTGGCCTCCAAGGAGATCCAACTAGTCCATTCTAAAGGAGATCAGTCCTGGGATTTCTTTGGAAGGAATGATGCTAAAGCTGAAACTCCCGTACTTTGGCCACCTCATGCGAAGAGTTGACTCATTGTAAAAGACCCTGATGCTGGGAGGGATTGGGGGCAGGAGGAGAAGGGGACGACAGAGGATGAATGACTGGATGACATCACCCACTCGATGGACATGAGTTGGAGTCAACTTTGGGAGTTGTTGATGGAGAGGGAGGCCTTAAGTGCTGCGATTCATGGGGTTGCAACGAGTTGGACATGACTAAGCGACTGAACTTAACTGAGCTGAAAGGCAGGAGGCTTTTTCAATGCTGATGTATGCTAAAGTAAAAATGCCAAAGGACTTTAAAGACATTGCCAATGTGTCTAGGCCACTTGCGTTTGTTAACTGGCACTTATCAAAGTCAGGTTCCTATCTTCCAGCATAGCCTAGGAGGTAGGGACCCTATATTTCTTTCTTTCTTTATTGATAAGTTTTACTGTGTTGTGGTGGTCTATGCCGTACATCAATGCAAATGAGTGGATATATATATCCCCCTCCTTTGGAGCCTCCTTTTCCTTCCCCTCCCCCATTATACCCCTCTAGGTCAACACAGAGTACCAGGCTGTACTCTCTGTGTTATGCACTTCTGCTAGTTTATTTATTTATTTATTTGGCCCTATATTCTTGACGATTAAATTTCAAAAGAGCATGAAGAATGATATTCCTAGGTTGTATAAAATGTATCTCAAAGGGATAGAAAAGTATTTCCAGTTGCATGTTTTCTGAAGGAAGTTCTGAGACAGGTCAGGCACCTTTACTCAGGCTCTGGCTGGAACAAAGAGTAAGTTCTTTCAGCGGTGTTGAGCCTTCTAGACAGATATTTAAGGGGCTTCCCCAAAACTGGATTGAAAGCGAGTAGTCACACGTTTATTAATCACTTATCTGAAATTTCCAAATCCAAAAATAGGCCACAGACTCTAAAACCAGGCCTGGATCCTGCCTCAAAACGATTATTCTGTTAAGTTCTGAGGAAAGAATATTAATATAGATTTGGGGCAGGGGGAGATGTATAAACATTGTAGGTCAACTAGGATAGGAAGTAGATAGCCTATACCCTTCCTCATGGTAATATTGAACAGGAAGCAGGGAATGAAAAATATAATCTCACTTGTAGAGAAAAAAAAAATTAAAATCCTACAAGACTCTCTGGTTAATGGACTGAAGTCTGAATTTTCACTCCAAATTGTATTTGGTGTAACACCATGATGCAGTATAAAGATCAAAGAAGGTTCTAGTAAATGGGAAAATTTCCTGTGGAAGTAGTTAGGTAATTCTTAAGAAAAAAAAAAAAACACACAGAGTAACCTGAGCATACATAAATCTGAAGATCAGCGAGCCAAGTTAGGAGTGAAAGGGTATCAGGTATTTTCTCCTAAATGCTTTAGATTTTATATATGTTCTTTTGTGAGAATTTAAAGATACCGCAGCACTCTAGATAGAACCCACATTCATTTCCTTTGAAATTCTGATGCTTTGCTCTAATCATTCACTAACATTTCCATGATCCTGAAGTTTCATGAGGTTTTGTTTTACTAAATAGGAAACAGTGACGTCAAAGAACGAAGCTGGTTATTTAACATATTATTTCTCTGGATCAGGCAGTAAAGGCAAATAATGCATGGGTAAGGAATGTCTGAATCCAAGGACTAGACTATAGAAAACACAGAGTGACTTACAGTCGAGAACATCTTGACCATGGAGAAAAGTCTTTATGAGAGAGTAGATGCGAAAGGCAAAATTATGATGCAGTCTAAACTCTCATTCCCCACACAGTACTCACACACTGAGGAAAATGGGAGTCTGTCATCTCCAATATTTTAGAAAGTAAGAATTATATATATATCAATTATGGCTTTAACCCAATGCTAATGAATATATTCACTGTGAAGAGACCTCTCAACAATAAAGAAAACCTGAATTTAAGTCACAAAAAGTGCTTAGGCACACAGAGAGAGATTATGAAAGTTTAAAAGCAAACAACCAGAGTATCAATGGGCCCATGCATTCTCTGATATTCCAAGACACTCACACACCAGCCATGCATCTGTATCCCACTCTGAGAGCCATTTCTCAGAATCACAGATCCCTTTCACACTTTGACTATCCTGATGTCCACAGACAAATTACTAAGATTAATTCAGAAAGGCTCCTGACTCTCGGACACTTGTGTCAGGAGCAACTTCTGTTATCAAGCATCAAGGCAATACTGCATTTCAAGAGAATGGGACTTTTTATGAAAGAAACTATGAGCACTGGATACTGTCTTCTGTACTTTGGAATGTAATTTATATGATCTGTCAAATAGCAAATTTTTAAAAAATAATAATTAAAATCTCAAAATATCCCTTCACAGATGTCAATAACAATTCTACTTTGTTGTACCTATGGAAAATAAAGAATATTTTTCTAATTTTCCTTGAAGTCTATATAAGTTCCTGCACTTATTGGACTTTATCTAAAAATATATAGCTTCATTTAGAAAATGGAGTATTATTTATCTGTTAATATAAGAGATTGCTGTGTTCCTAATGTACAAGTCAGGGCTCTATAAAGTTTCTTAAAAGAAGATGAGAATGGAAATCATAATGAAGAACAGGAAAAGAGACTAAGAAGAAAGTTTATATATTTGGTTTTAAATTTGGTAATTAAGAGTTAATTTGAAAGATGCTTTTGTATCTATGACAACTTCCAATTTCTTCAGCTGTGGATATACTAACCAAAAATTTGAACTTCAATGAACTGGAAAAGACACATGATTAGACTTCTTTACAATCATGAAACTGTAGTTCATTCTTCTCTATACGCCTAAAATGCCATGTAGTACCTGCATCACTGCTTTAGATAGCAAGCGCAGAATAGAGAATTGTGGAGCCCTATACCAAGACCACAGGTGTGGAGCCCTGGATAAAGGTCACAAAATACAAATCTTGAAAACTGACCAAGCCCGGTAGCAACTGTCACCATGAGCCTCTAGATCTAAACTGGCCAGTTCCCTGATCCCATATTAGGGAAAATACTCACCCTATTATCCACCCTATAGCATCATAACTGATCACCTAATGCCACCATTCCAGTAGGAATGTTCTCTGTCTTGAGACTATAAAAATTGGCTGCTAGCCTGCAAAGGGTTCAGCTCTCCCCTGAGCTGGCTTACTGTTCTAATAGCATCTCCCACTCTAATAAACTTCATTCTCCTTTCATTCTGCCTCTGGAAATTCTTTTCCAACCCATGTACGGACCTTGACAAGATTTTTATTTTTTTTTAAGTGGATTCGTCAGCGTATATTCCTCTTTAAGCAGATAGAGATTTCCAGCCATGAATGCACTGTCAAACTCATGGGTAGATGTAATCATTCACCAGAATATTGTGGACTTCTCTGGTGGCTCAGATGGTAAAATGTCTGCCTACAATGTGGGAGACCTGGGTTCAGTCCCTGGGTTGGGAAGCTCCTCTGAAGAAGGAAATGGCAACCCAGTCAAGCACCCTTGCCTGGAAAATCCCATGGACAGAGGAGCACCGTACCTTACAGTCCATGGGGTCACAAAGAGTGGGACACGACTGAGCGACTTCACTTTCACTTTCCTTGTAAAATCTATCAATCACAAAAGTGTACCTAAACAATAAACTACATAGTTTTTCCTGTTATTAAAACATATAAAAATGATCTTACAAAGATGTAAATCACTCCAGGACTTGCTTCCCTGATTCATAGGGAAGGCAAAGCTAGAATAAAAGCAATTATTTGATACATTCATATAAAACACAGACTTATTTAGCCAACCTATCCTTTAGCAATTTAAGTAATAAGAAACATTTCCAGGCAAAAACAATGGAACAGCTCATGTTTAATGCCTCTGTATTTATCATTCTGAAGCGTATACATCTCTATAGACTAGGAAATTTTCTAACTTCTACTAGCCAAAATTTACCCATTCTATGTGGTCTTCTGTCAGACCTCTGTTACATAAGTGGAATTCATATAAATATAGGTACTATTATTTGAAATCACATATCTCATTTAATAAAAGTTTTATTGATTAGGATAGGAAAAATGTATGGCCTGGTAACAAAAAATAAAAGAGGCTTAAGACAACAAAATGTATATACTTTTGGTCATCTCCATGTCCAAATTTTTTTCTTTTTTTAGTCATAGCTGCTCAGGAAAGCAGGTTGATGGTGATGAGTAACACACATGACAGAGAGAAGAAAATGTAGTAATTATACACTGACTTAAAGTTTTCATTCAGAGGTGGCCTGCATATAACTTCCCTTTAAATCACATATAACTTAGAAAGTTGTACATCACTTAGAAAGCAAAACCTCACAGAACTGCAATCCTGTATTGTACCTCTAAGAATCAGAAATATTTGGTAACAGATCTAATGATTAACCTCTCTGAGAAAAAGATTTTGAGAGAGTCATTACTAACATTTGTGAAACAAAGAAACTGAAGCTCAAAGAGATAAAATTAATTGACTTAAATTTGTTAGGTACTTAGAATAGGAAAAAGGAGTACAGAATGGCTAAAAGACAAAGAAGGGAAAAGCCCATGAAAATAGAACAAAGGAAGGTCTGAGTGAGAACCTCAGGTAAAACAAACAACCCTCCTATCTAGCCCACTTTACATAGGGCAGGCTCAGGGGGAGGAGAAAAAACGTAAAAAGAGGAACCAAAATTGGGCAGGGGACTTCTCTTCGCCTCTTTTGGGGGCTTCTGTTCTCTTGGTCTTTTCCTCACACCTCAAGGATGTATTTTCCTTTGGTTGCCAATAAAACTGAGCTATAACACTGGTCCATCCATCGCTTCAAATATTTGCTGTGCTGAGATGGAACCGAGGAAATTACAAACTTCCCCAGCATATACATTAATACAGTAATTCTAGGAATCAAATACTGATCTAATTCCAAAGACATTTTTCCCCATTGTTAACATTTTAAATATTTTAATATTTTAATTATTTAATAAATATTTAAAGTTAAACTAGCTTATTCTCCTCTATCATCATTAGCACATGAACAATGCTTTTCTTAAAAGGTATTTATATACTGTAAATAAACATTACCAATTTGCCTAATCCAAGAACTGCAACGTTACTGATTAAACTGCATCTGCACATGCCTTTCTAGTCTTTCATCCCCCTGCCTCTCCACCCTCAGAGGTGAATATTCTCTCAAATGCCAGACAAGGTTCATCCTTGTAAGCAGATCTTTTCAATGACAGCAGTCTCAGGTCTCTCTTCTGCATACTGTATAACTAAATTGCATTTAATTTGGTATATCACATTTTCCCTCTGCATCTGAAATTTATGTTATGAATAATGTTGGCAAATCATGAAGTTATCTTAAGTACATATGTTAGGTAGTTAGAACTGGAAAAAGGAGTCCAAAATGGTGGTGGCTAAAATATAAAGAGCGAGCAAAGACCATGAAAATGGAACAAAAGAAAATCCACAGTGAAAACTTCGGGTGAACAAACACCCTTGGCTAGCCCAATTTGCATAGGGCAGGCTCAACAGAGAGGAGACAAATGTAGAAAAGAAGGAAGCCAAGAAGGATCGGGCCTCTTCTTTGGGGTCAGCCTGCCCTCATGCCTTGAAGGTGTACTATCCTTTGTTTGCGGAATAAAACTCTGAGCTGTAACTAAGCTGTAACGCTGGTTTTAAGAAGTCACATGTTAAAAAATAAATACATAAATAAGCAGGATGCTTAAAGACTTTTGTGCACTGAAATGTTTTGAAATGTACAAAACAGCAAGAAAAGGGAAAAGAGCAAATCTGACAGATGAACCTAGGTAAGGTTGTCAGGTTACTGCCCAGCATTGCTGCTATTCAGCTTTTTAGAATTAATAACTTAAATGATAAAAAAAAAATACAAAGAAGTCCAAATCTGCACGACATAATATTTTTAAAGTCTCAGTTGTATAACTTGTTAATAAGGAACTTAAGACACCAAATATTATAATAAGTCCCATTGTTTTCTAATACTAGGAAACAGGGCCAAGTTTTTGGTTGCTTCATCTAAAATCATGTAAAAAACTCCTTGGCTATATTGGGACAAACTGAGGATAAAATATGAGTCAAGAGGACTTCATTAAGCTTTGACTCTCCCAAGTGTGTAAAAGTCATCCAAAACTTAATTTCATAGCATATGCTATTTCCTTTGTTTGTGCTATTTTTAATTCCCTCTGAATATGTGGGCATAAAGCAACACAAATATGTTATAATTCTTTAAGACAGAAGTCTCATTTGCCTAAAATTAAGGCGTGGACAAGGTTGTGTTCTTTTCCTAAGGTCTGATGGATAATCAATTTTCTTATCTTTAACTTTTAAAAACTGCTCAGTTTCCTTGGCTCATGGTCTTTCCTCCACCTTTCAAGTTAGTAGCAGCCAAATGAGTCCTTCTCATTGCATATCACTCCTACTTCTTCCATAATTACATTTCCTTCTGACTCTAAATTA
The DNA here is from genome assembly GCF_032452875.1 of Bos javanicus. NCBI lineage: Eukaryota > Metazoa > Chordata > Mammalia > Artiodactyla > Bovidae > Bos > Bos javanicus. The sequence goes on along the minus strand of NC_083893.1, from coordinate 4,769,385 downwards.
AACTGCTTTAGGTTTCCATTTTTAAGGACCTTAAATAATCCAGGATAGTCTCTTTATCTTAAAGTCAGCTGATGAGCTAACTATTTTATTTTATTTGAAATAATTTTCATGTCCTTTGTCATGTAATATATTCATTGGTTCTGAGAATTGAGATGTGGAAATCTTTTGAGAGCTATTATTCTGTTTATCCCAAGGGGTATACTAAATTATCTGGTGTGTGTTATGAGCTCAATAAATATGGTAATGAAACAATCAAGTTTCAGGACATATTTAACTCGTTTTATTCAGCATCATGGACAGTGCAGGGAATATTAAATTTATTGAATATTTAGAGCAGATAAAGACCTGGTACATGGACAATGCCCAGGTTTACTTGATAATTAGTTTAGCACAAGAGTCTCTTTTTAAATAATTCCCTTCAAGTTTTTCTTTTTATGTAACAGATAGGGAAACTGTTTCCAGATAGTAGGGGTGAGCTTCTCTTCAGCTTGGTAGAATAGCTGAAATGTATGTCCTCTCAAATGTTAGTCCTGCCATTCCTGAGATACCCTTTTGACAAAATAATCTTATATATTGGTCTCACTGATTGATCCTCTGCTTTCAATCACTTGAAGGTAGCATCGCATTCCTATCACTGTCAGGAAATACAATGTATCATTGATATCCGTGTTAAATTTCTATCTCTCAGTGCTCCCACATTTGAAAACTCATCAAGGAACAAAATAGTGCTTCATTCACTAAAGTGCTTAAAATGCTGAAGTCATTCTACATTCTTTATAAAAATAAGGAAACTATTCCATTTCTTTTATTCTGTGGCACATGTTATTTATACAACAAAAAATAGCTACTTAGACTCTTTGTTGGTTCAGGGTCTTTCAGAAAAAAGTTATTATTATTATTATTATTTGTAGGGAGTTTCTTATGACCTTTCTATTGTAAACAAGGTTTTGTTAGATTGGGCAATGGTTCCAATTTTGGGGGGAAACGCTATGCATTAAATCTTTACATTTTTATTGTAATCTAATGAATGCACTAAGAAAAGGAAGAAGTGATTTACCAAAGAGTTTACAGATTTATAACCAAGATTATTCTTACAAAATTCAAGTTTAGAATATGGGGGAAGAAATCTCCCAGAGCAGTCTCCCCACAGGGTTAAGGTATTTAGAGTATATTTGGTTACACTCAGCTAAGTCATTTAATATGTAAAGTCCTAAAATAATGTTCTTAAGCAAAAATTTATCTAGACAGGAATAATGAAGCAAAAGAAAAAAATGAGATAGCTAACGGGATTACAATAGTGCCTAGCTTCTATTGCTTATACTCACACCTACCTTGGAATAAAAAGCAGGCTGCCCTTTTATTCCAATGTTCCTTGAGAAGGTCAAAAACTCTCAAGTGAGTATTACTCTTAATCTCCCAAAATAAATAGATGAGTTTGATATTTTCTTTTCTTTTTTTTTTTTTTTTTTTTTTATTTTTTTATTTAATTTTATTTTATTTTTAAACTTAACAATATTGTATTAGTTTTGCCAAATATTGAAATGAATCTGCCACAGATATACCCGCGTTCCCCATCCTGAACCCTCTTCCCTCCTCCCTCCCCATACCCTCCCTCTGGGTCATCCCAGTGCACCAGCCCCAAGCATCCAGTATTGTGCATCGAACCTGGACTGGCGACTCATTTCATACATGATATTATACATGTTTCAATGCCATTCTCCCAAATCTCCCCACCCTCTCCTTCTCCCACAGAGTCCATAAGACTGATCTATACATCAGTGTCTCTTTTGCTGTCTCGTACACAGGGTTATTGTTACCATCTTTCTAAATTCCATATATATGTGTTAGTATACTGTATTGGTGTTTTTCTTTCTGGCTTACTTCACTCTGTATAATAGGTTCCAGTTTCATCCATCTCATTAGAACTGATTCAAATGTATTCTTTTTAATGGCTGAGTAATATTCCATTGTTTATTTGTGAGTTTGATATTTTCATGTTGAATTACAAGTGAGTAATAGGAAATAATATATGATCATTTTCTTTAAATGTTTTTCAAAAGTGTATGAATATATGTTTATAAAAAGTTATAAATTCATTTTGTTGTATAATGTAGCCACTGAAAACTTTAACATTACTTTCAGTTTCTGTAGTTTATAAAATTATGGATAGAGACTCACACAAACATGAGAGAGAATACATATTCCTTGGCCTTAGATTTGTAACATCTGATTTGATCAAAAGGTTAAGAGTTAAAAGGTATTTCTTGAAGTAGACTCTACATTCATGTATACATTCAATATTATACATTCATGTATAATATTGAAAGGGAAGAAGAGGTCTGAAAACAAAATTTTTTAGAGAAATATTCTGCATTCTAGATTGCTAGGCTGACATTCTTTTATTTCTCTATCATTTTGGCTTCAAATGATTATTTGAACAAGTTAATTAAACATAGATAATCACGATGGTGTGATCACTCACCTAGAGCCAGACATCCTGGAATGTGAGTCAAGTGAGCCTTAGAAAGCATCACTACGAACAAAGTTAGTGGAGGTGATGGAATTCCAGTTGAGCCATTTCAAATCCTGAAAGATGATGCTGTGAAAGTGCTGCACTCAATATGCCAGCAGATTTGGAAAACTCAGCAGAGGCCACAGGACTGGAAAAGGCCAGTTTTCATTCCTATCCCAGAAAAGGCAATGCTAAAGAATGCTCAAACTACCGCACAATTGCACTCATCTCACACGCTAGGAAAGGAATGCTCAAAATTCTCCAAGCCAGGCTTCAGCAACATGTGAACCGTGAACTTCCAGATGTTCAAGCTGGTTTTAGAAAAGGCAGAGGAACCAGAGATCAAATTGCCAACATTGGCTGGATCATGGAAAAAGCAAGAGAGTTCCAGGAAAACATCTATTTCTGCTTTATCGACTATGCCAAAGCCTTTGACTGTGTGGATCACAATAACCTGTGGAAAATTCTGAAAGAGATGGGAATACTATCTCTTGAGAAACCTGCCTCTTGAGAAACCTATATGCAGGTCAGGAAGCAACAGTTAGAACTGCACATGGAGCAAGAGACTGGTTCCAAATAGGAAAAGGAGTACATCAAGGCTGTATACTGTCACCCTGCTTATCTAATTTATATGCAGAGTACATCATGAAAAACGCTGGGTTGGAGGAAGCACAAGCTGGAATCAAGATTGCCAGAAGAAATATCAGTAACCTCACATATGCAAATGATACCACCCTTATGGCAGAAAGTGAAGAGGAACTAAAAAGCCTCTTGATGAAAGTGAAAGAGGAGAGTGAAAAAGTTGGTTTAAAGCTCAACATTCAGAAAATGAAGATCATGGCATCTGGTCCCATCACTTCACGTGAAATAGATGGGAAACAGTGGAAACAGTGTCAGACTTTATTTTTTGGGGGGTCCAAAATCACTGCAGATGGTGATTGCAGTCATGAAATTAAAAGACGCTTACTCCTTGGAAGGAAAGTTATGACCAAACTAGATAGCATATTCAAAAACAGAGACATTACTTTGACAACAAAGGTCCATCTAGTCAAGGCTCTGGTTTTTCCAGTGGATATGTATGGATGTGACAGATGGACTGTGAAGAAAGCTGAGCACCGAAGAACTGATGCTTTTGAACCGTGGTGTTGGAGAAGACTCTTGAGAGTCCCTTGAACTGCAAGGAGATCCAACCAGTTCATTCTAAAGGAGATAAGTCCTGGGTGTTCTTTGGAATGACTGATGCTAAAGCTGAAACTCCAGTACTTTGGCCACCTCATGCAAACAGTTGACTCACTGGAAAAGATTCTAATGCTGGGAGGAATTGGGGGCAGGAGGAGAAGGGGACGACAGAGGATGAGATGGGTGGATGGCATCACCGACTTGATGGACATGAATTTGGTTGAACTCCAGGAGTTGGTGATGGACAGGAAGGCCTGGCGTGCTGCGATTCATGGGGTCACAAAGAGTCTTACACGACTGAGCGACTGAACTGAACTGAACTGAATATAAAATATTAATGTCTTTTTTCTTAAATGAAAATGATTATTTAGCATTCATTGTAGGACTATGCAATATATAACTTAACTCTCACCAATTTCATATTTAACATGCCTAAGAAGAAATGAATTGGACTATAAAGAAAGTTGAGCACTGAAGAATTGATGCTTTTGAACTGTGGTGTTGGAGAAGACTCTTAAGAGTTCCTTGGACTGCAAGGAGATCCAACCAGTCCATCCTAAAGGAGATCAGTCCTGAATATTCACTGGAAGCACTGATTATGAAAATGAAACTCCAATACTTTGTCCACCTGATGCAAAGAGCTGACTCATTTGAAAAGACCCTGATGCTGGGAAAGATTGAAGGCGGGAAGAGAAGGGGACAACAGAGGATGAGATGGCTGGATCACATCACCATCTCAAAGAGCATGAGTTTGAGTAAACTCTGGGAGTTGGTGATGGACAGGGAAGCCTGGAGTGCTTCAGTCTATGGGGTCGCAAAGAATTGGACATGACTGAGTGACTGAACTGAACTGAACTGCAAAAGAAATGAAACACTCTGAATAACATGGAACATTAAGTAACATATCCAGAGAATAATCATATTTTTACCTTATTATTATTATCAGAGAATCAGGGCAAAGCATTGATTCCTTAATATTATTGTTGCAAAAATTTCACATCATTCTGAACAAACTACTTACTGTTTCAAACTCAATCTGTCTACATCTAAATTCATGATCTCCCCTAATATTGTGCTCTTTTCTATCTCAGCTAAGCTTTTACTAAGGTCTTACTTTGTAACCATTTAGCTCCATTTTTGCCTACTTTTACTGCATTCCCTGCTGATTTCCAAATAAATCATGCATTATACATATTGGAGGAGGAAACAGACAGAGGTGGATTCCATCCTAGGCCTGTTCATGCTGATCATGCTCGGCCACCTCTCCAATGGACTCTGAACTCTGTGCTTAGTGCCTATGGAAACTACGATAGAAGGATAAGACCCCCTCCGGACAGGGGAATCTTGAAGTTCACATCCAGGTTATTCATCGCCTAAGATAAAACATACTCTAATCACCTCTGCCTCCAGATAGGTCATAAATTCTTTCTGTATCTATTGGAATGTAACCGCATGCTTATTGATTATTAACTGTTTGAACACATAACACATGAATGATGGGGTTACTGTGATTGTATTTACCCTTCCTTGGTTTATGTAAGTCTCAAGGAAATTGGGGTGTGGGTTCGGATACGTACACATGGGGTATAAAAGATTTTCACAAATGCTGGTTGGGGTCCTTGGCTGAGAGGAGACTCTGCCTTGGGCCTGCCGGTGTAATAAACTGCACTCCACTACCTGCACTGTCCTTCTGAGTGAGTTTGTTTCCTGGAACGCGTGGCTGTAACAATATACGTATGTGTACATGTGGGTTACCTAGGTGGCGCTAGTGGCAAAAAACCCACCTGCCAATGCAAAAGAGACGAAGGCATGAGTTCAACCCCTGGGTTGGGAAGATCCCCTGGAGGAGGAAATGTGTACATGTACATAAAACTTCCTTAAAAAAAATCTTTCCACTAGTCTCTAGATCCAATTTCATTTTCTAACCACCCCTCACTTAAACTACCATCACCTCTTGCTTGTACTATGCCTTAGGTATTTATCTTGTCTATAATGTTCTTTCTCCATCAGTCCTTACACAAATCCATTCTCCTCACTATGGCTAATATCTGTTTTAGAATAGATGGGATTGTATCATCACAACTTTCTCCTTCTCTTGTCTCTACTTTTAGAACTCCAGTGGATTCACTTACAATTATGAGTAAAATTATTATCCATGCCAGTAAACCTTGTTCCCTACACACCTTCTCAGTTTCATTAGCATTTGATTTATGCTGGCCTTTATGCAGACTCTTGGTCATGCTTGATATATACTTCTCATCATGGAGACTTCATCTGCTCCCTCCATTTGGAATAATCCCCTTACCTCAACATTGTTCATAGTTCCTGGCTTAGAGTAGAAACCTTATAAAAGTGTATTGAGTAAATAAATGGATGAATGAGTAATGACTAAAGCAATTAGTACCTCAAACATATTACATATGCATTACAGATATCCATTATAGAGTTATAGAAAAATTAATTCATTAGCAGAGGTACAGTAATTTATAGAAAAATCAGTGTCTCTGACTGATTAAAGCAATTACAATTAAATTATAAACCAGAATAACCATAATGGGTCAGTTTAGAGGTGGCAGTTCATTTTACATTGCTCTTATTGCCTTACATTTTACAGCAAAATCCAAAGAAAATAAATGTCCCTAATGCATTTGATATAAAAATATTAGTCTTTACTGGTGCTTCTCCCCTGGCTCACTAGGTAAAGAATTTGCTGCAATACAGGAAACACAAGAGACACGGGTTTGATCCCTGGGTCAGGAAGATCGCCTGGAGAAAGAAATGGCAACCTACTCCAGCATTCTTGCTTGAAAAAATCCTGGATAGAGGAGCCTGGTGGACTCCGGTCCAAAGGGTTACAAAAAGTTGGACAGGACTGAGAGACTGAGCACACATTAGTCTTTACTAAAGTGACTTTGACCCAAGTTGTTGTTTTTTGTTTTGTTTTGTTTTGTTTTTTTAATAAGTGTCTGTTGTAACTTTCCAATGTGGAGAATAAGAATGAGGTGATAAAATTTGATAAACCTATTCTGACATACATTTTTTCATTTATTTTAGAAGCACTTCTTCAAATAACTCTTTATATTAAACCTGTTCCAAGTGATTTTGAATCTCAGATCTGAAAGAATGTTCACAAAATACTTAAGAAATGCATTTTAGAAGTCCCAGTGAGGATATTTTATTTTTTTCTAGTGCAGTTTTCCAATAGAATTCAATCGATTAATATACTTAGTATAATTCAATTGATTAGTACAATATATCCAAGTACATATGCTGCCAAATTTAGCATGCATAAGGGTTATGAGAAGAGAGTCTATTTTGAGATTCTCTGCGGTTAGAATATCATTTTGCCTTTGTACATACTTCTGAAATCTACTTGCTCCTATACATCTTTAAAGAAAGTGTGTCACATTTTTTAAAATACATACTTGTGTTCTTTGCTAGAGCAATATATATTTGCAACTTGGTATAGATCCAAAAAAGAAATTCCATTTGAAATATGGGTATAATAATCACAAAACCATATAATTCTGAATGAGATTCAGTTATTTTCAAAATGTATTATTTTTTATATTCTAAGTCTTTGATTAAAAAAATATCTATTGTTTGTTTACTCTAGAAAAACACACCAGCAGCCTTAAATTGCAGCATTTCATATCACGATGTGTTTGTTCAAGGTCAAGAAGGAGTACTACTAGTTGATGTATCTCTGGGGGAATGGGATTGAATCTTATCTGTTTTCAAAGGGTTTTCTCATAGGTTTCTAGTTATTCGTTATTAGCAATTCCATTATTGACCAGTTGTTACTACAATTAATCTTCTCCAGTAATGAGAAAGGGTTAGTAGAAAATCTAGAATTACAGAGTTCCTTTGTAAGGATATTGGCATAATCTAACTTTTAACTTTAGCATAGGCATTGCATTGAATTTTTTTTCCTAATAAATAGAAGCTGATTTTCTTACTGTTTTTAGAATGTATTGGGTTGCCCAAAAAGTTCATTCAGATTTCTTTAAGACGTTACACAAAACCCAAACGTACTTTTTGGCCAACCCAATAAATTAGCCTCTGTGTAATTTTGGTTCATGCTATGGAATGAAGCAGTTAGTTTTATGTATCAAAGGAAGACTCCTGAAAGTCACTTGGACAGCAAGGAGATCAAACAAATACAATCTTAAAGGAAATCAATCCTGAATAGTCACTGGACAGACTGATGCCGAAACTCCAGTATTTTGGTCATCTGATTCAAACAGATGACTTATTGGAAAAGTCCCTGATGCTGGGAAAGATCGAGAACAGAAGGAGAAGAGGGTGTCAGAGGATGAGATGGGTGGACAGAGTCACTGATGCAATGAACATGAACTCGGGCAAACTGGGAGACGCTGAAGGACAGGGAAGCCTGACGTGCTGCGTCCATGAGGTTGCAAAGAGCCGAACAGAACTGAGTGGCTGAACAACAAAAAACTAAAACACATTACAAATGCTTTCAAATGTCACACCTTTGGGGACCTGCTTTCAAAAAACACATTTAAATGGGCTGGATAAAAGGACTATTGGGTTTAATGGATCCAGGGAGCTCTCAGTGATAAACACACATTGCTTACACTGGCTTGAGTCCAGTGTCAGTAATTCATTGGACAATATTCCTTCTAGTTTTCTTTTTCTGGGAATATATCTCACTTTGTATTGTCAAATGAATGCCCATGAAATTAATATTTAATATATTATATTTTAAAAAGTTCTTAGTTTGATTTAGATCTTGGAAATTTAGAGCATAAATTGAATTTTTTCCCAAGTTCAGTATCACTGGGAAGGAAATTGGATGGCATCTCCTTTAAAATGTTCCTCATCTGATAATAGACAGAAGCTTTAGAGGTTTTAAAATATGTGTGTGCATTCTGGTAATTTTTATATTATGAGAATGAAAATACATGCTGGAATTTTTTTTTTCTTTGGTCTAAAATACTATCCAATTCTTTCTATAACCAAAGAGGCTAAAAGTCCAGCTAAGATTATTTTCTAAAAGTAGACCTAGCAGTTAGAAGTATGAAGTACCTATAGCCAAGGAAATGCTTACTGTGCTTTCTAGAACTTAAATTAGCTAAAGTGAGGCAGAAAGATAACAAATATTGAGACAGAGAGAATACCTGACAAAGAAACAGGAGAGAGGTACAATTAGAATGTAAGAGAGAGTTGAGTGAAACATATTTAAAAAATGAGAAGAATAAAGTAATTGAGAAGTATTCAGATATGAGTGAAGAAAGATAAATAAGAAGGAGCTAAAGGAAGCTTCTTTTTTTAAAAAATGAAACTAATAAAAATTAAGAAAAATTTTAAGGAGGTAAATAAAAGATAGGAAAAAAACAATGGAAAAGGTGGTGCTTCCCCGGTTGCTTAGTGGTAAAGAATCCACCTACCAATGCAGAGTCATGCATTAGGATCCCTGATCCTGAAGATTCCACATGCTGCGAAGCAACTAAGCCCATGCACCACAGCTACTGAGCCTGTGCGCTAGATCCCAGGAGCCACAACTACTGAGCCCATAAACTGCAGTTACTGAAACCTCACTCCCCAGAGCCCTTCCCTACAACAGGAGAGGCCACTTCACTGAGAATCCTGTGCACTTCAGTGAAGATTAGTCCTTGCCCGCAACTAGAGAAAGCCCTTGTGCAGCAACGAAGACCCAGCACAGCCAAAAATAAATGAATAAATAAATAAAATTATTAAAAAACTGAAATGGTATAAATTCTATGCCTGACACTTTAATAAATGCAGCCGAAAATTTCACAGGATAGATGGGCTGAAAATCATTCAAAGAATTGTAGTATGCAGAAATATGTGTGTAGAAAGCATAGTGATTGTTTAAGAAATTGTCGATTTAATATAGTGTGTGATTATATGTGTGGCCTGTGTGTTTGTGTAAATATTTTCAGATAAAAGAAACCAAAAGAAATATTGATTAATGATAATGTTATATTGTTCATCTTGTCTATTTAATTTGAAAATAGTAGTACTTATTATAATATACCCAAAATATATTTTTATCATTTCCTATATGCTAGAATGGAGAAGGAAATGGCAACCCACTCCAGTGTTCTTGCCTGGAGAGTCCCAGGGACAGGGGAGCCTGGTGGGCTTCCGTCTATGGGGTCGCACAGAGTCGGACACAACCGAAGAGACTTAGCAGCAGCAGCATATGCTAGAAAACACGCTAAACAACTTACATACATGCCATCAGTTAATCCTAACAACAATCAAATCAGAGTTGCTGTTATCCGATGGAAATCTAAGTCATAGAGAGATTATATAATTTATAAAAAATCACATATTGATTTTGCCAGGATTTGAACAAAGTCTATTTGATTCCAAAGCTCAAGCTTTAACTACTGTGCCATAGATGATCTTTCATATCCCACATACCAGTGCTTCATCATTAATCCTCTCATGTTTCCCTTTGCTTTGACTGCACATGAATTTATATGTATCAGATTTAAATCTAAAGTAACTCCTTATCCATTTTTCATGTAGCTCAATAGTGTCTCATCCTATGTCTTTCTTCCACTAACTACATCTGATACAGACTGTAGCATACCTCTAGGCAGGCACCATAAATGTCATCTTTTTAACTCAGCCTCTCACAATCTATATACAGTATATTGATTTATATGTGTAATCCCTTTTGCTGATGTTTCATATAATGTAGGCATTAACATACATGAGGTCAAGAAATATCTCATTCATATTTTCAACCCCAAATGGGCACAAAACTGGTATATGCTAATAAGTATATATAAAATAAAAGAACATATAGTAGAAGTTGATAATAATTTCCATCATCCTCTTAAGGTTCCATGGATTGGTGTTCATATTATTATACTTTCATGACTACTGTAGCACTTTATACTCAGGCTGTAAAATCCAAGCTGCGTAAGCTAGGATTATGACTCTTAGATGTAGGAGCTGTGTGACTTTAAGTGAGATAGCTCGATATCTTTAAAGCTTCGGTTTCCTCAACTGGAAAATGGGAACAACAATAGAATTTATCTTATGGTGTTTTACTGAACATGAGACAGATTAAATAATATATATTTTGCTGAACATTCCTTTCTTCTTGTTCTACTAGAAATCTGGCTATTCCAAGAAGATGCTATTTTTCTGTAGCTCTCTCAGTGCCTCGCTGGGATGGTGGTTGCTTTATTATATCCTTACATCACTAGGACTTGAGGTGGGGTGTGCATTCTTAAGCTTACTCTTCTTTCCCTATTAGTACTGCCACCATATTAAAAAGAAAAGAAAGATTTAAAACAAGAAAAGAAAAAAGAAAAAAAAAACTTTTTTATATTTTCAAATACCCTGCATTTCCTCTTCCTCCACTCTTTCTCGAAACCACTGCAAATTTTCATTCTCAACATTACCTCAAACCATCCCTATCAATGCCACAAATGAGTGCCATGTTGTTAATTGAATATTCAGTTCTCACATTTCATCTTACTTGATCAGACTTGACACAGCTGATCACTTTCTCCTTTAGATGTCTTCTTCCTATGAATTTTAGTAAACCACTCTCTTCTAGTTTTCCTCTCATTAATTATCTCCACATATTAATGTTCTTTCTGATTCTTTCTCATCTTCCTAGACTATATGATCACCGTGTTTATGGTTCATTTCTAGCCACATTTGTTCCTTTGATGATCGTTGACCATGTTGATCATTCAGACTCTGCTGATGCTTAGACCAAGTATACTAGTATCAAATATACTTAAATGCTGTCTTTTTTGTTTTCTCTGTATCCAACACACCAGCAAACTCTATTGATGTACCTCAAAAATGCATTGATAGTCAACCATTATTACCACCTCTGTCATGAAAACCTGGTCTAAGCTATCTTTATTTTCTGCCTGGAATATTGTTAATACATTTCTCACTGGTCACCTTGATCTTAACTGATGATTCTCAATATAAGCATCAAAGCAATTTTGTTAAAACTTGCGTGAGATCATTTCACTCCTCTGCTTGAAACATTCCAGTAGCTTTCCATCTCACTGAGAGAAAAAGACAATGTCCCCCACTGCCTGCAAGGCCTGGGCAATTTGCCTTCACCCATGTCAACTTTCTGATCTTCTCTCTTTCCCCTTTACCTCACTCGGCCCCAATTTTCACCCACCACAGTTTGCTTGCAATTGTGTTCTACAAACAGAATAGGCGTGTCCCCATCTCAATTCCCTCTCACTCATTGTGATCTCTGTCTTCAATGCTCTTCTAGGAATCTCCATAATTTTCCCATAATCCTCTCTGAAATTTACACCAAGGGTACTTCTTAGTAAGTTCTTCCCACACTTTTCTATTTAAAATTATGTTCCCCCAAATATCCCTTTCCCTGTTTTTTTTTTTTTTTTTGACATAACCTCTTTCATATACTAATATACTACATGACTTTCTTAGTGGTTGGATTATTTTCTGTCTCCTTGAAATATCAAGCAAACCTCAGAAAAATAAGGATTTTTTTTCTTTTGGTCTATTTTGCTGTTTGCTATATCGGGGCTCCCTTGGGGGCTCAGTGGTAAAGAATCTGCCTGCAATGCAGGAGCCGCAGGAGATGGAGGTTTGATCCTTGGGTTGGGAAGATCCCTTTGAGGAGGTCATGGCAACTCACTTCAGTATTCTTGCTTGGAAAATCCCACGGGCAGAGGAGCCTGGCAGGCTCCAGTTCATGGGGTCACAAAGAGTTGGATATCTAAACGACTAAACACACACATATCTGCAGTTCGTAGAACAAGGCTTGACATCTAGTAGCCATTTAAAAACATTTGTATAAAACTATATAATCTTCTATAACTGAATTGTAGTGACATAGCATGTGCATTACACATGAACATACATCATATGTATCAAGTATAAATGTATCATAATGTGAATAGGGTATTATGTGTAAGCTGTTTGTCACATAGAAATCATCCAATAAATATTAGCTATAATTGTTAGAAAATTTATATGTGCACAGTTGACATTACATATGCTTGCTATACCTGAAGAATGAATGAATTAAAAAATCAGCATAATATATTATTCATGTTACATTAAAATGCTATAGCTTTTCCTGTATGAGGATCCAGCAGAATTGCATTGTATGCATTCAACAGACCAACTGTGGCCAAATTCTGGATATAACCATACAAAATATTGATGATTGAGTTAGTATTGTCTTTTTCATTCATGATCTAAGAAGCCTGAACAACTGTCATCAGTACTCCAACTATTCAATTAAGACACTTAATAAACTCAGAGTGGCTGAACAGTTATCACTGAGCAGGCTGATTGAGCAGCCCTGAGGGCCAGTATTGGATCTTATAAGAGCAGGTAAAGATTGGTATCTGGAGCTAAGAGGCTGATGTCAGGAACAACTGGCACAGTGTGATCCACCAACATTATGAACAAAATGCCCAGAACAACTGCTAATAATCAGAAAAAGAAAACACACTGAAGAGAGGATAGATTCACTTTGAGTTTTATACAAAGACTTTTCTAAATGATGCACCCTCAAGGCATAAAAATACAGGATGCTTGGAGCTGGTGCACTGGGATGACCCAGAGGGATGGTATGGGGAGGGAAGTGGGAGGGGGTTCAGGATTGGAAACATGTGTACACCCGTGACGGATTCATGTTGATATATGGCAAAACCAATACAATATTGTAATTAGCCTCCAATTAAAATAAAAAAAATTATATAATTTACCTAAACTCTGTTTTCCTATCGAATCCTAAGAAGGATACTATGTGTAATATCTCCATAGCAGAGATAATTATTGACTGCTTTGGTTCCTATGTCAATATTGAGCAGTGTCATAGAAATCAAACCCTCACTAAATGTGTCTTTGAATTACTGTTTGAACTCCAAGTACTATCATAAAGGTTACCTACTTGCTCCTATATTATTAAAAGACACTTCATCTCTCAGTTCTATTTTTCTTTATGGAAGGCATACTAATTTAAACAATCACTAACTGGGTCATTCTGCCAGGTACTGAGGGAAACAAAAAGTAAATGAGACTTTCTGTGTTCAGAAATTTATAATCTAAACATAGAAACAAACATTATTTGACTTAATATAAAGGGGAAGATGGACATTAGTTATACCAGTTTCCTTGAGGTGTAATTGACAAACAAAATTGTATATTTTTAAAGTGCACAATATTTGGCTTGATACTGATATACTGTAAAATGAATAATTACCAGAACCAAGTTAATTAACATAACCTAACACAACCATCACCTCACATAGTTCTTTTTTTTTAGTGTGGTAAGAATACTTAAAATCCATTCTATTAGCAAGTTTCCAGTATATAAAACTACAGTATTATTAACTATAGTCACCATGTTGTACATTAGGTTCACCAAACTTATCCATCTTATAACTAAATGTTTGCACCCTTTAACCAACCTTTCCTCACTTAATATGATTAGTAACAACATCAAGGAGAAATGAGCAATTTGATTTCAAGGTATAATTAGAATTGAACAAAATCTTCTCTGAACAGGTCATAAAACAGCATATACAATCCTCAATTCTAAGATGTAATACATCTTAAATCAGAGCACCAGTATTCAGGATTTTCAGGTTTTCCAAAATTTCCAATTCTTTACCTTGAAAAATAAAAATTTTCCTGCAAACATTTTCTGAGTACTTCACCCCAAAATCTTCAGCAGATTTTGCATATGTATTCTCCCAACACACACACACTATATATCCACCTATGATTATATAAATCATAGTATTGACTATATACCTCATTATTATACTTGAATGAAATAACTGCCTCATTTTTGTTTCCCTAATATCTTTCATGGAGTTGATATTCAATAAAATGCAAACTAAATAAATGTTCTATAGAGAAGTGAAAATGTGGTCTAGATAAAAAGAATATGTAGAGTGGACATGTAATAATTTGAAAGTACTGTGAAAGGGAAGATAGAGGAAGCAGAACACGACCAAGGAGAGGACCTTTATAACTGTTAGAAAATATTCAAGCTGGCTCATTAGAAAATATGACTCTTTATGGAAATACAAACAAAAGTGGGGCAATTTCAAAATCATGGACTAGAGAAAGGTAGAATATTCACCAGGAAGATCATGTCTGATACAGAGACAATCAGAAAAATTCAGTTCTAAGAATCACTGAGGAAAAGATAGTTGCAAGAAAAGTAGATCAATAATGTTGTTTGCTGAAATGCTACAAAATTATAGGATTTGTCCAAGAAAGTAGTCATTGGAGACTTTAGAGAATGCACTTTCGGTAGAGATGTGAGAAAACCCAAATTGCAGAGCTTAAGGGATATGGTGCAGAAGTCGTGGTAACAAGTACGGAGATTTGATGGGAAAAGATCCAACTAAGAAAAGCCACTCTATTATGAGTTGTATCAGAGCCAAGCAAGATTATAATTACACTTTTGCTCAATTTCGATTTTTATTAAGAACAGTTAAAATGGATTCTACCTTCTCACACAATTTGGATGTGAGTATTTTATGTTTCAATGAGTTCATGTTTTTAAGGTTGTTAGAACTAGAGAGGGAACCATTTACCCTACTGGTGATCGATAATTGTATTGTATTACTTATATAGTGAATTAGACCTACTTCTTTCCCTTTCTCAACAGGACAAATGAAAGTATCTGAAATATCAGTACTTAGCTATTCTACAGAGAAGGCAATGGCACCCCACTCCAGTACCCTTGCCTGGACAATCCCATGGACGGAGAAGCCTGGAAGGCTGCAGTCCATGGGGTCGTACAGATTCGGACACAACTGATGTGACTTAGCAGCAGCAGCAGCAGCAATTCTAAGTTACCTTGGAAATAACATTTTTGGGGTGTGGATGTGTGTATGCATTAGCACAGAGAAAAAAGTACACTAATTGTTCTTATGTTTCTCAGAGGTTATTTATGTATTTAGTTTTTGGACTCTTCAGCTCTCTGGCTCCCAGTATGTACAGGTGGGCTTTAACCGAGCCTATTACTAGTGTTCAGAGAGACTACTGAAGCAATCCTTCTAGGCAAAGGGTCAGATATAGAGAAGTTACAAAGTTAACATTTTTGAACTTGCTTCTGAGAAATCGTTGCTGAAACAAGAAAAGATATATGCCCTTTCAAACCTCTGCCCTAAAACAAAATCCAATTTGGAGGTACAGGACCTACAAGATTGCTCACCTTCAAAAAAGAGGAAATAAGAAATCCAAGTGTGGGTACAAACTAAAGCAGAAGACACAGCCAAGCTTTTATCTGGAAATGAAATTTAGACATTTAGAAATGAAATTTAGAAAATTTTACTGGAGTAAGTACAGGTGTGAGAGTTGTACCGTAAAGAAGGCTGAGTGTTGAAGAATTGATGCTTTTGAACTGTGGTGTTGGAGAAGACTCTTCAGAATCCTTGGGCTGCAAGGAGATCAAACCAGTCCATTCTAAAGGAAATCAGTCCTGAATATTCATTGGAAAGACTGATGCTGAAGTTCCAGTATTTTGGCCAATTGATGCAAAGAGGCCAACTCATTGGAAAAGACCTTAATGCTGGGAAATTTTGAAGGCAGGAGAAGGGAACAACAGAGGATGGCGAAGGAGATGGTGAAGGACAAGGAAGCCTGGTGCACTGCAGTCCATAGGGTCAAAAAGAGTCGGAGATGACTCAGTGACTGAACAACAACAGCAAAGCACTGAAAGTGCTGTTTCTTGGCATATTAATCTAAATATCCCATAATAACATAATCTAGATGGCATATATATATATATATATATCTCCAAAAGTTTATAAAGCTTCAAGAAAAAATGACAAACACTCAGAATTTAAAAACTCAGCCTGTAGAAAAAACAACAAAATTACTCTGAAAACTTGAATTTAACATCTCTGAATAAAAATACACTCTGTAAGATGGAAAAACTGAAAGGGGTAGATAAGAAAATATGCCTTTATTATATTAAGATTAAAATTTGCATAAAATATATGCTGTGTGGTTTCAAAATGTGTTATCTATTATGTATGAGTGTGTGCATGTATATTGTTCAATTTCTCTCGATGTGTGCTGCCTTTAAGAAATTAAGAAATGTGTGCTGCCTATAATTAAGAAATAATATTTAAATGAAAGATGTTTCAGAGACAATCAAGTTCATTGAAAATTACTTAGGTGTAGTCTCCATTAATCATCTTTAATTATAATTGAAACAGATTCAAAAGAAACTATTGTATTGTACTATGTTCAGAGAAATAAAATCAGTCCTTATATTCATTGGAAGCTGAAACTCAACACTTTGGCCACCTAATGTGAAGAGCCAACTCATTGGAAAAGACCCTGATGCTGGGAAAGATTGAAAGCGAGAGAAGAAGAGGACAACAGAGGATGAGATGGTTGGATGGCATCACTGATGTGACAGATACCAGTTTGAGTTGGCTCTGGGAGTTGGTGATGGACAGGGAAGCCTGGAGTGCTGCAGTCCATGGGGTTGCAGAGTCGGACATGACTGAGGGACTAAACTGAGCTGATGTTCAGAGAAATACAATGTTAACAAGAGGAAGATGACCTGAACTAAACTTTGAAATAGCAAACTGAAAAAAAAGAAAATTTACAAACATTTCCAGAATAATACTAGAGGGACCATGTGTATCCCACAAATAGATCAGTACAGTCCATGAGGCAAGGATATTGCTATAATGGTGCCCTATGTGATAGTCTGTAATAGTCTGGAAACATGAACAATTAAGATTTTTTAATTCTTCTTGCAGAAGTGTTCAGTTTATGTAGCCAGTTCTTCTTAAGGTATCTAAAGGGGGAAAACATCACTCTAAGAAACATAAATGTTTCAGCTCTTTGGGTGGTTTTATTTTCCTTATAATGCTATTATTAGCATTGTAATTGGAGAAGGCAATGGCACCCCACTCCAGTACTCTTGCCTGGAAAATCCCATGGAAGGAGCAGCCTGATGGGCTGCAGTCCATGGGGTTGCTAAGAGTCGGACACGACTGCGCAACTTCACTTTCACTTTTCACTTTCATGCATTGGAGAAGGAAATGGCAACCCACTCCAGTGTTTTTGCCTGGAGAATCACAGGGATGGGTGGGCTGCCATCTCTGGGGTCGCACAGAGTCGGACACGACTGAAGCGACTTAGCAGCAGCAGCAGCAGCATTGTATGTCATTCTCTTTTAAGTTTATTAGTATAAACCATTGTCACTCTACTTTTTGACCTCTAGACATACTTGATAAAAATGAAGTTTTCAGGCTCAAATGTCAGATCTTAGAAGATTTTAGTCTCAGACATTAAAATATGTCTATACCTTTAATCAGATAAGGCAATGGCACCCCACTCCAGTACTCTTGTCTGGAAAATCCCATGGATGGAGGAGCCTAGTGGGCTGCAGTCCATGGGGTCGCTAAGAGTCGGACACAACTGAGCGACTTCGTTTTTACTTTTCACTTTCATGCATTGGAGAAGGAAATGGCAATCCACTCCAGTGGCTCTTGCCTGGAGAATCCCAGGGATGGGGGAGCCTGGTGGGTTGCCATCTATGGGGTCACACAGAGTGGGACACGACTGAAGCGACTTAGCAGCAGCAGCAGCAGCATACCTTTAATGATGACATATCTATCTCATCACCGACTTTCCATGGATTAATGGATTACCTAACAAGCATAACAATACACCTGGAAATGTTCCTCAATTTTCATTCCAGGGTTCATTTGAATTAATAAGCCCTCCAAGGAAAAAATATAATCATTAATACTTTGAAAAATAAAATGGGGACTTCCCAGTTGGTCCAGTGGTTAAGGATCCACCTTTCAATGCAGGCAAAAAGAGTTCTATCCCTGGTTAGAAAACTAATATCCCATATACCATGGGGCAACTAAACCCATGTGCTGCAACCTCTGAGCCTGCACACTCTAGAATCAGTGCTCTGCAACCAGAGGAAGTCCATGAGCCTCAGTGAAGAGTGCTCATGCCACAGTGAAGACCTAATACAGCCAAAATAATAACAATAAAATAAAATGCAGTTTAACAAAGTTAAATCTTCAAAGAAGTGAAAGTGTTAGTTGCTCAATCATGACCAACTCTTTACAACCCCATGGGCTATAGCCTGCCAGGCTCCTCTGTCCATGGAATTTTCCAGGCAAGAATACTAGAGTGAGTTGCCATTCCCTTTTACAGGGGATCTTTCCAATCCAGGAATTGAACTTGTGTCTCCTGCATTGCAGGCAGGTTCTTTACCATCTGAGCCACCAAGGGAGTCTTCAAGGTGTTCAGTAAATATGAACAGATATAAGGGAAGTATATATAAATTGTGCGCAGGAGCACAAAGTACTCATTTTATATATATATATATATACATATATATATGTATATATATATATAAACATATAAAAAGAAACAATTATTTATACACAATTAGAAGTAACGATAGAAATAAATATAAAAAATATTTTAGTGAACACTGGTGATATGTCAGATAGTGTATTCAACTACATGAAAGTGAGTTTCAGAAAGTTATTTTTAATACGAAAATAGCCTTAGGAAGTATTAATATATGACTTTTTGAGATTGTAAACAGCATCTCTTCAGACAGTTGCTCTGGTTGTGCAGTACATAAGGATTTCATTCACATCATAGATATATGCCAAGTTACATAATAGTTCAAGGGCAGGATGGAAGATTTTCGGCTTCCAGGCTGAAAGCCTGAGCAGTCAGGGAGAACCCTTTCCTTAAAAAACAAAACAAAACAAACTTATGTTGACTTTCATGGTCTGCACACACTTAGGTAATCTCTTTCTAATTCTCTCTCTCTCTCTCACACACACACACACACTCACACACTCATTGGCACATATATTCTTTTATAGCCTCTCTAACACTCCTACACTTTGATTCAAAGTTAGTTATAATGCTTTGATATATGGTTGTTTTTAAAGAAATACTTTTCCTATCTGATCATGGTAGCATCATGGTAGTCAATATGGACAATCTGAAAATGCAAAGAAAGTAATAAAAAATGAAAACAAAACTTACCCCTTATATACCACTTTCCTTCCTTCCTCCCCTTCTTTCCCTCCCTTTCATAATTCACTAATTCATTCAAAATCAAAACAAAATAAAAAACACAAACCCCATGGACAACTTGGTTTTTTACCTCACTGTGAATAACATGGTAGAATAAAGAATATGGTCTTAATATCTTTTATCCCACATAATACATAATTTAGCAGATAGCCCTGCCTCCTCTGCTTCCAATGGCATCTCCTGTGCAGGCTCCCCACATTCGATTTGGGATCACAGCACATGTTCCCATTTCAATAAAACTGTCAGGACTGATAATGAATTAAACTGTATGCTAAAATATCAATCCTAATACTTTCATATTGGGCTAGATTGGCTACTAAAACTATAAATCAATTATGTTTTCCAATATTCTACTGGCTAGCTAAATTCTGACTTTTAAAATTTAATTTAATACTATCAATCTCAATTATGCATTTATTCTTTCTTAAATCTGCAGTTATCAAACAAATGGAATCTTCATTACAAATAGGTCATCTGCAAATTTTATTATTGAATCTAAAAACTTACCCTAACAATTTGAGAAACACTGAATGACTCAAAAATGTGCCCAATTTCTTAAGTAAGAACATTTTGAAAACAACTATTATGCAGTAAACTTTTCTTAGAAGCTGATTCACACATGTGGATAATACTAGAATATTCCATTTCATGATAAAATATTTCTTGAATAAACAGTATTTTTTCCTTCCAACTTCCATATGCCTAAGTAAGGAAATACACAGAATAAACACAGGAAACCTTTTATTTGAAAGTCCAGGAGAATTCTATTCTTTAACATAAGAAAAATATAAACTGCTATACTATAATAGCCTTAGGGTATTTAAAATTTTTCCACCTTCATATTTCTCTGTCTTAGATCCTAACTATGGATAGAAGTAAGGTGTCAACTATCAGATAGGCTACTCTAACCAGTAAATCCAACCAGTAAACCTCTTAAACTTTTTTTCACACATTTCTGTCACGATTAGGATTATCACTACATTTTCCTTTGGTCTAACCCATACCTGCATTCTCAAGCATTTGGATAAGAAAAACTGGCTCGAGAAATCCATATCACATATTTCAGTTTTGTTATTTTGTGCGTTAGCCATGCTTTGTTTACTCCTGATTTCATTCCTGCATCATGTGTTCTCAAACTTTAATAGGGATTTTAAAAAGCAGTAGCTGTGAAAACCGTTTTCATGAACAATAAAATAAAAGTGATGTCAGAGTCCCTTACTGAGGGAGACCAGAGAGAAGTAGGTGACCTACAGGGATGTGTTATTACTTCTGAGGGGGCATCAGAGGATGCAAGTATGGAAGGAATGCTGAAAAGCACAGAAAGTTGAGAAACCTCTATAAAAAAAACTATACAAAATTTTTGTTTCTTTGCCACAGTTCTGATCTTTCAGTCTTCCTAGGTGTTTAGCAACTTATCTCCAGGAGGAAAGAACTAAAAAGGCTTTCTAAGTGTGGCTGGAAGGTTTTCCATGAGGGCAGTGAAGGGGCAGCCTTACTGTGAAATCTAACTTGGCAGGTGTGAAGCTATACTCTTCTTCAGAAAGTTACTTCATGGTCAGTGGTGACCTGATGATCTTATTTCGGGGGCTATCAATACAAGCACATTTAGAGAGACCAAGAGCTGAAATGAACTTATTAAAGAAGCTAATTTATAGCATTACAGGTTAAACCAGGGATGATTTCCCCCAATAACCTAAATTACATTGCTAAAAAGTACAGGGTTTGTGAAAGTCTAATATGAGCAATGACAGTCCTTCCATCTCAGTGTAAACACTATGAATAAAAATAGAATGCCTTATGGCATGAAGAAATATTAACACACTGATTTGCCATCTATTCTTGAGGCATAAATTAAAATGTATTATTTTACTTTAAAGTCATGCATTTTTAAGTTCCATTGATTTTTATTTTTGCTTTAAAGTAGCAATTACATTATTTATTTCTTACTACACTTTTAACTTTGTTGTTAGACTGGAGACTCACAATCCTTATAAATGGCAATGACAGGGACATTAAGTTCAGATGTACTTGAAGTAAACACTGTGCTAATTAGCTGAACTTTCCAAGGGATTAGGCTGTTGACTTTATGAAAATAGTTGATATTGTGAATTATTCTGCAAATCCCTAGAGGCATGATTTTCTAACTATGGAGGACCGAGAATGCTTTAATATGTATATAATTTGAACACTGTATGAGGGATAAAGTCAAATTCATTCATCTATCATGAGATTATTTAATTTAGCCAAGCAAAGCTCACAAAAAACATACAAAAATCACAATCTTTGATGTCTCTAAGAGCAAATAGGTAACATGACAACAACAGATGACTAGTAAAAGTAATAAGCATAATAATAATAACAGAACAACACATTTGTCTTGAATAGGGAACTTCTAGGATGGGAAAATTTATCCATTTTTCTTCTGTTAGACAGAGAGATTCACAGTTCCATTAAGTAGTATTCAAAGACAGACGCCGTCAATACTGAAATATCTAAGACAGGTACATTTGGGCCATTGCAGATATAACATGTTAAATGGTTCCATAGAGCTTGATGACTAATGTATTTTTATCAAATGACTGAGTTACTATCAAGGAGTGACTCAAAGTCTAATGCCAAGTCTTTTACACTTTTTCACTCTTTCCAAATAAAATAGTGAGGGCATGAAACCCCCCAATTTAAGTGCAAAAATCATTTATGACATCCACCTTTGACCCCTTCAGAGATCTCTTCTCATAGGGAATTTTGGTATTTTTCACATTCCTAATTTTATCCAAGGCTACTGTTTGTGTTTGTCTAATGGTTAGCAAATAGAATTTCATGTTGTTTATAACAGTTCGGCGTTATTTTAGTGAGAACATGTAAGTGTTCAAATAGAGGTTGAACACTGGATTTTCTACCATATTGCAATCCTTATTAAGAAACAAAGTGCATCAGATGTTACTTTTGTTAAGATTATTTTAATTAAATTATTGCAAGGAGTCGCCAACTTTTAAAAATGAACTACAAATTAGCATTATTCATTTCTATGATGTGCTGCATTTTCCATAGAAATCCTGGCTAACACTAAAGGTCAGAGTAAAAGCACACTTACCGTCATCATATTGGCCCAAGCAGACTGTGAAGAGACAACCAAGGATAATCCCTGAAACGAACCATTTCCAGAGAGAAAACTGTTGGAACATCTTCTGTCGAATTCCACACAAGGTTGATCTGAAATAGAAAGAGGGAAAAAGAAATATTTGACAAGTTCATTAATCTGTTATAGGTAAACACACCTGTCACAGCACAGAAAAGCCTTAATGACTTCATAGTTAATTACCTGTGCCACACTATCCATTATCAAAGTAGCATAATTGTTTAATGTACTAGAACTCATCTACATGAGTTTGCAGATGAGCAATCTCTAAGAAAAGACATCCATTCTGTTATTTACTTTGTAAGCAAGTAAGTTGAGATGTTAACATACTGATGACATTAGAGCATCTTTAAAATTGAGACCCTGTGAGTGATTCAAATGTCAATCAGTTTAAGTCACTGGATTTATCTTAGGTATAGAACAATTCAATTATAACATGTAAATTTTTGCAATTACTTAAGATGTTAAGCTGTTGGTGTCCTACATAAAATTTCAGTAGCCATTTGTCTTATGGAATTACGTAGAAAAACCCATCATCAAAACAGAAATTCATTTTTAGTAGAGTGACAAGAGATTGACTTAACTATGTCATAAAGACTAAGAATAAGCCGTCAGTTTTTACCACATCTGTCTTTGGAAGCATTTGCATTAATTTCATTTTAATTCTTTTGTTTTTCTTTGCAATCTGCCAGTAAATAAAGAAATTGAATGAGGTGTTAGGGGCCTGTGAGCAGATGGGCCAGTTTTCTATCTCCATCAGAAAAGAAAAAATGAATTAGCCTAAAGGGGCAAGAGAGGCCATGAAGGCCGTGATAGATTGGAAAGTGCAGGGTTTTTCTGGAGAAATGTGGGAATGTAAACCAGCGTTACTGAGTCTTCTGATTTTCCAGAACATGATACATTTCTGTTTCCCATGGTAAATTTCAAATTTCCACATGAGACTGCTGAGTGTTTAGATGGTTGTCCAAAACTTTTTAATGACTAAAAGCTTCTGGCAGGTCATACTGTCTTCTAAGGTCCTTCAGTTTACAACTCCTGACAGGGATTCTCTCTATGAAACTACTTATGGGTAAGGTCCTTCAGAATGCACAAAGGAAATAATTTGAATTTTATTTTTGCATATATTTTGTTAAATTTATATTTCTGCTTTATTTTTGTGCATTTTATAAGGTTTATTTGCACAATAGCCTGCAAAATACGTAATTTATTTAAAATTATATTAAGATTACAAGCTCAAACAATTTTTATTCATGGAATGAAAGTGAAAGTGAAGTTGCTTAGTCATGTCCAACTCTTTGCAACCCCATAGACTGTAGCCTACCAGGCTCCTGCATCCATGGGATTCTCCAGGCAAGAGTACTGGAGTGGGTTGCAATTTCCTTCTCCAGGGGTCTTCCCAACTCAGGGACCAAACCCAGGTCTCCCACATTGTGGACAGATGCTTTACCGTCTGAGCCACCAGGGAAGCCCATAATCACGGAATCCGTGGTCCATAGATTTCAAGTCACAGAACTAGATCATAGACCTTCTAAAATGGAATCTATTCTTCTGTGTTTCTTCATCTTAATAAAAAGAGTGTTCTTTTTATCTAACTCTCACATATTTCCCCCCTCTAACTGGTAAAGAACTCAGCTTCTACTTTTATAACTTCTAGACAAAGATAGAGCCCATCATTAAATATCAAGCAACTATAACAATGCATGTTTATTGCAGGAAAGGAAAAAATAAAATTGGCAAATGCTAGTCATTTTAAGAGCAGTTTATTAGAGTGAGGCTTCTTTTTAAATTCAAGTTCTTCAACTCCCATTATGACAGAGCAAATGAAATAGCATCTCTGTCTCACTTACCTCATTATTAACATGGAGATACAATAGTGCCTACCTCATACATTTGTTTGGAGGATTAAATAAACGGCTATAAATACATGCTTAGAATACCTCAGAGTGAGCACTCCACAAAGCTTAACATGAGTGTTTTTGATTCAGCATCTATGAAGTCTTCAAAGTGGTTAAACATAGATTTTCTCAACTCATCTTGAGTGAAACCTCTAAGGTAGGTATTATTGTCTCCACTCTGTGGAGGAAAGGATATACTCACACGCTCATGGTTACAATCTCATGAGTGGCTGAAGTTGTGGTGAAGTTTGTAAGCTTGAAATTTCTGCTCATTCCATTACAAAAAAGGACAAAAAAAATTTCAAGAGAGAACATGGTTCTAGTTTCAAACTGCATGGAGGCCCAGAATAGCTTGCTGCATTTCTTTCCTGTATACTAAGGAGAAATAGTGCATGCTTCTTCCCAAACCTGAAGTACATATAAGATTTGTGCAAATACCGGCTTCAATTCCTCTTTTTCTAAAGAAATGTTACAACATTAAGAAACAAAAAATAGTTTTTAAATTTTAAAAATAAAGGGAAAACACTTAAATGATATTAGAAAAAAACTTTAAAAAAAAGCAATATCCATTTTCTTTACTAATTTTACACTCTCTAGAATTGCAGGCAAAGTTCTTACAGGTGCCTTCAAACAATACTCTAAAATAGTATTGTACTTTTATTATAAATTCCGTTTATTATAAATTCCATATTGAACACTGCCTTGTTCCTTGAGTGGAAAATTTCCCTCCAGATCTGCTTGGTCAGTAATACTAGGCCCTATAAACCTAGACCATGCTCGATTCTAAAAAGAAATGTAGCTGACCTATAAATAATGTCATTGTACTTGTTTTTTTCGAGATGATTGACTACCATATTCAACACTGTTATAGTTAATAAAGACATGGTGTTGCAATAGTGATTTGAAAACACAGTTGATCCTTGAACAACTTAGGGGTTAGGAGCACCAATCATCCCCCTTCCTCCAACCAAAAATCCAAATATCTCTGCATCAAATGACTTACCCAAAAGCAGTAAGCTAAAACAGTTTGGATAGAATCAAGACTCTAGGCTGCTCTCAGTCCATGTATTGTGATTCCTGGGCTTCCCAACTGGTGTTGGTGGTAAAGAACCCGCCTGCCAATGCAGGAGACATAAAAGACGTGGGTTCAATCCCTGGACTGGGAAGATACCCTTGAGGAGGGCATGGCAAAGCACTCTAGTATTCTTGCCTGGAGAATCCCATGGACAGAAGAGCCTGGTGGGCTACAGTCCACAGGATCACAAAGAGTCGGACATGAGTGAAGCAACTTAGCACACTACACACATTGTGATTCCCTAATCAAACACAAATTTTTCCCCACACTTAAAGATTTGCAAAATAAAATTATAGATGCTAATTTTACTGAAAAAAAAAAACACAGATAAAAGTGAACCTGTGCTGTACAAACCCATGTTGTTCAAGGGTTATCTGTAGTATTCTACTGTCAATAATACCGGGGGGAAAAGCACAGTTTCCAATTATGTAATAATCTTACACATAAGTGGTTTCAGTTTCATGGTATTTACTATATATTTTCTGTAGTCTTTGGAATATTTTACTATTATTACTAAAGACACAATATATTGATTTTGAGTTTCACATTATTTGTATGATAGAGCTACCAGATACAATTCATATTCATTTCTCTGGCAGTGAATATTCTCAGGAATTCAATTATTCAACAAGCATTTATGGAGGGTCTATGAGGTACCACTCACTCTAATTGACAGATGGAACTTATCAATTAAAAAAAATGCATATCCCTGCTTCTATGAGTCTTACATTCAGAAAATGGAGTAAGGTTATATGAAACAAATAATTGCATTCCATTAACACACCTGCAGAAAAATTTGACAAGGAAAGCATAACTATTTCAATAATCCTAACTGAAAGCACCCGTGATGGTATCTAGTACCTTGAGGGTAGATTACTGTTCATCTCTTGGAGGGAGGTAAATAAAAGGCCTTTCACTTTAAAGTATAAATGCAAAGTCTGTCAGTACACAGTGCTCTACTCTTTACCTGCTGATCCCTGCCTTCTGGAGTCTGGGTTGGTTGTGGTGACACATGGCAAAAGCAGCCAAGGTTAACAGCGGTTTTCCCTCTGGTACATTTTTGAAAATGCTAACTCCTTTTTTTAAGGCTCTGCCCTGACTGCTACATGAAAAACCACTAATTTCTTTGATGTATCAAAGTGTGGATATCAACACCATGATGAGAAATCCCACATCAGCATTGCGTCAGGAAGGAAGCTGGAATCTCCCAGGGAGCTGAGAGAGGAACATAAGCATTTCGCCCTTCAACAGTCTGTTCAGTCACACTTTGGTACTTTGCTATCACTGACAACATCTAGATAGAGTTATAATAACAAAACTTGTTACTTTTATACTGCTTATAGAAAATTTATACTATTTACTTCCTAGAATATGCAAACTCTCTTTTAAAGCACCCTTAGCTATGAAATTTAAAATACAAGCCTTTCCAAAGTCACCACATCTGACCACACCATATATGAATTTCCTTACTGCTTGGTGGAAAATCTTTCTTTTACTTCACTGTTGTGGGAATAAACAAGAAGGTCTTCATCGCTAGAGAAAATAGTTATCATTCATAAGCATGACCTGATGAGTCAATCTTTATCTTTTTTCTTTGTAATATGCACTTTAAAAAAATAACATTTCAGAGCCTTTATGATCTATTCTCTTTTTCTATTTATCTCTTCCTATAATTTTAATATATTTTATTAAATATATATTAATATATTTATGTTTAGGACTACCCTGGTGGCTCAGACAGTAAAGAATCTGCCTGCAATGCAAGAGACCTGGGTTCGATCTCTGGGTTGGGAAGATCCTCTGAGAAAAGGAATGGCTAACTACTCTTGTATTTTGCCTAGAGAATCCAATGGACAGAGGAGTCTGGTGCACTATATAGTCCACAGGGTCTCAAAGAGTCAGACACAATTGAGCAAATAACCATGCACACATGCATGTCACATTTATAAAATATACTATCCTTATAAAAGTATATATGCAAAGTAGAAAATATATTTTATTTTTTGAAGAATAAAATACATTGAAATATTTATATTCATATTACACCTTTATTCATAAAAACCCAGGAATAAATAAATAAATATATATATTTATATATATAGTATAAAGTTAAAATAAATATTTATTTACATAGTTTTTATGAATAAAGGTGTAATATGAATATAAATATTTCATGTATACTATATATAAATAAATATTGATCCTATATATATATCTTTTTATTCATTAGCTTAATTCTGTTGCAAGGACAGAAATGGCCAGATTGCCCCCGACAGAAAAGTCACCTGTGTTTTCATCAGGCACTGTGAGAGCTAAGGCACCTCTCCAACCTGGCCCAAACTAACCAGACTTGCCTAATCTTTGATGGAGCTTACAGTCTGACGTGCCACAGTGCCTGAGTTTACCTTTATTGCTGTTCACTTTAAAATGTATATTTGTTCGTGTTCACTTTCTATGGCGCATTCATAATATATAAATATATGTGTATACATATCTACATATATGAGCATTCATAATACATGTGGTGTGTGTGCACGCATGAGCATCTGAGCATATGCTGTCACTTCATTCTGACTCTTTGCGACTCCATGGACTGTAGCCCATCAGCCTCCTCTGTCTGTGGGATTTTCCAGGCAAAAAGTACTGGAGTGGGTTGCCATTTCCTACCAGGGGATCTTCCTGACCCAGGGATCGACTCTGCATCTCCTTTGTCTCCTGCATTGCACTGGGGTTCTTTTTTCTACTTTATATATACATACACACACACACACACACACACACATATATATATATATATATAAAATGCTGTCTTCCGTTTTCACTTTTAAATGTATATTTGTGTGTACTCTTTCTGTGTGCATTGATAATATATATATGTGCATTTATTTCAAATATATATATATATACACTCCTTCCCTACCTCCCTTCCTCCTCTCTTCACCCCATCTGACACAATTCAATATGCATACATACAATCTCAATCTAATGGAATCAAAGTTGATAAAAAAAATAGTTTAAAAACTGAGGAGAAGAAATCCATAAGAACTTATTTCACTAACAGTGTAACTGTTCACAGGACATGTGTTGGATTAGAGTTTTAACATTTTAAATATTACTCAACATTTGTAAATATTAAATGAGAATAATTTCACTCAAAATACATTTCCTAGAACCATATGATACAAACAATAAAAATCTAAGTTAGATCTTCTTCTACAAACTTTGATGGATCTTAACAATAAAGAGGGCTTCTCTCATAGCTCAGCTGGTAAAGAATGGGCCTGAAATGCAGGAGACCTGAGTTGTTCCTGGGTTGGGAAAATGACATGGAGTAATGACCTAAATCAAATCCCTTATAATTACACAGTGGAAGTGATAGATCTACGGAATCGATCTGATAGACAGAGTGCCTGAAGGATTATGGACAAATATTCACAACATTGTATAGAAGGTGGTGATCGAAATCTTCCGCCAAAAAAAAGAAATTCAAAAAGGCAAAACGGTTGTCTGAAGAGGCCTTACAAATAGCAGAGAAAAAAAGAAAAGTGAAAGGCATAGGAAGAAAGGAAAAATATACCCATCTGAATGCAGGATCCCAAAGACTACCAAGGAGAGATAAGAAAGCCTTCCTCAGTGATCAATGCAAAGAAGTAGAGGAAGACAATAGAATGGGAAAGACTCGAGATCTCTCCAAGAAAATTGAAGATACCAGAGAATATTTCATGCAAATATGGGCACAATAAAGGACAGAAATGTATGGACCTAACAGATGCAGAAGATATTAATAAGAGGTGGCAAGAATACACAGAAGAGCTATACAAATAAGCTCTTCATGACCCAGATAACCACAATGGTGTGATCACTTACCTAGAGCCAGACATTCTAGACTATGAAGTCAAGTGGGCCTTAGGAAGCATCCCTACAAACAAAGCTAGTGGAGGTGATGGAATTCCAGTTGAGCTATTTCAAATCCTAAAAGATGACGCTGTGAAAGTGTTGCACTCGATATGCCAGCAAATTTGGAAAACTCAGCAGTGGTCACAAGACTGGAAAAGGTCAGTTTTCATTACAATCCCAAAGAAAGCCAACACCAAAGAATGTTCAAACTACCACACAATCACTCATTTCACATGCTTAGCAAAGTAATGCTCAAAATTCTCCAAGTGAGGCTTCAACTTTATGTGAACCCTGAACTTCCAGATGTTCAAGCTGGATTTAGAAAAGGCAAAGGAACCAGAGATCAAATTGCCAACATCCACTGTATCATAGTAAAAGCAAGAAATTCCAGAAAACAACATCTACTTCTGGTTCATTAATTACACTAAAGCCTTTGATGTGTGAATCAAAACAAACAGTGGAAAATTCTGAAAGAGATGGGAATACCAGACCACCTGACCTGCTTCTTGAGAAATCTGGTTGCTGGTCAAGAAGTAACAGTTAGAACCAGACATGGAACAATGGACTGGTTCCAAATTGGGAAAACTGTAAGTCAGTGTTATATATTATCACCCTGATTATTTAACATATATGCAGAGTACATCATGTGAAATGCTAGGCTGGATAAAGCACAAGCTGGGTATTAGGAAACATCCCATCTCATTAATGAAGATTGCTGAGAGAAATATCAATAACCTCAACCAATAGACATGAGTTTGAGCAAGCTCTGGGAAATTGTGAAGACAGGGAAACCTGGCATGCTGCAGTCCATGGGGTCGCAAAGAATCAGCCATGACAGAGAAACTGAACAACAATAACAACAATCAAGAACTTAATATGTCCATAGGGGTTTTTCCTTTTCAAATGGTAGTTTTAATCATAAAACTCTAGATGATGGAAGAAATGACTCCGGGTTTTCTTTTTGGATAATACTCCTCATCAAGGATACAAACTACTGATAAACATAGCTAGCTTATTCAATTTACATATAAAAATTATATCCTATTACAAAAAGCCAATATTCAATATAACCAACAAAAAAGTATAAGACATATGTTATAATAATCTATTCATACTAGTTGGCTTAGTAAAATATGAATAAATTAAATATTAAAAAGCAAGTAGATTTCACTACCTATGTCCATTATGACTGGGTATTCTTTTTAGTGTTTATACACGCATTTACTCAATAAGAATTTATTGTATATTTATCACATGTCAGATATTCTGCTTCTACTGAAGAAATAAATCAATTTAGTTTCCTCACAATGATTTTGCTATTGACCAAGAAACATATTTCATATTTTTTGTTCAGTATGTAATTTCAAAGTGCATTAGTAGTGATTCTGCATTAAAGGAGTTTTAAATTTTAGTTTCCAAATTTAAGAGATTTGCTTTCAATCTATGCTTTCTGAATTAGCATCTAAATACTAGTCCTAGACATAAATATATTTACCACAATCTTAGAAAAATAATAGGAAAAAATAAACTTAGCTTGACAAGATTGAACGCCAAGAAATGGAAAAAGCACAAGCATTATTTTATCTGTGGAATGTTTGACTTAAGAACATAACCAAATAAGTCTGAAACTGAATAAAGCTCAGGCAAGTGTATGCATGATTTTCAAAGGAAACTTGAAGGAGAGTTCTGTGTAATGTCATTCTCAGGCATAGAAAACAGATGATTTTAATATTGTTGTTTGATGAAAGTTAAACATCCCTAGAAATATGAATAAATTAATAAATAGATTATTTTTCTCTTAACATATGTCCATTTACAAAAATAAAGATATTAAGCCAGTGAAGAGAGATTACAGTTGAAACTGTAAAAATTGCAGTGCCTTTTCCTGAGACATTATAATGAAAGTCCTAGTTTGGGATGTGAGAGACTTATGATACATTCCTAGCTCTGTCACCTCTGTGTCATATGAATGGTTAACTTGTGAGACTTGTGAGAGTCCACTTAAATTTAGGATAATAAAATTCATTTCATTCTGCTATAGTCAACAGATGACAGTTCTAACAACAACAACAAAAATAGGAATACTAAAGAGTATTTACTTTTAAAATTCACTGCCTAAGTGGTTTATTGAGTGCTGATCTGGAAAGTGTATTTTATAAGATATAGAAAATATGGTAGCATGAGAAAAAAATGAAGGGAAAAAAAAGAAGAAAGGTTGGAAGGAAGGGAGGGATGCAGAGAGAAAGGTTTATGTGAATTTTTAGTGTTTAACAGGATGTGTGAGTCACACCCTAAGGTGTCCCACAATAAACCATGCACTTGTATGATCCCCCACTCACCCCACTGAGTGCAGATGAAGTCTATGGCTTTGCTTTTAGCTCATAGAATGTTGCAAAAATAATGTAAAACTATCCCCTTGGTTCAGTTAAATTATATAAGATGCACTATTAGCACAGTGGAGAGAGAAGTTTCCATCTGAGATTTAAGAAGCAACTATTAACATTGTAAACTGCCTATGAAGAGGAACATATGCCAGGGATCTTGTACCTGAGGGTGGCCTCCATACAACAGACTTCAGTTATACAACAAAAAGGAAAAGAATTCTGCCCATAAACTAAATGAATCTAGGATTCTTTCCTAATCAGTCCTATAGATGAAAATGCAGTTGGCAGGCAATTGATTGCAGCCTTGTAAGACACTGAGCAGAGGACCCAGCTAACTGGTAGTGGGACCCCTGATCCAGGGAAACTGTGAGATAATCATTGTGGATTGTCTTAAGCCATCAAGTTTGTGGTAATTTGGATGTAACAGTAGAAAATTAATGCATAGGAGGATCTGAGGTAAACATGGCATATGTAAAACATTGATCAGTTTAGTGTTTGTTCTGAATTTTAGATAACAGCTGCTTATGGGATTGAGGATGGAATCGTACATATTAAACAAAACTAAAGGGGAAAACACACATTCAACAAAGAAGAGAGTTGTCTTGCACAAACTAATGGCTATAGTTTCACTGAAATGAAGTGTATGGGAGCACAGTTTTCAGTGTTGTGGTGCAACACTTGAGCATTTCTATGAGTTGCCTGCCTTTTTTCATGGACGTCTTCTGTACAAACCTTATTTTCCTGGAGTCGCATACTATACCAGTGCATATACAGAAACCAAACACAAACCACTTTGTATTTCTTTGCAGGAATTTTCAAATAAGGTACTCAACAAACTGAACTAAAAATATGTCATCTTTTATAATTAAAAAAAAATAGAATATTTTGTTAAGGACTAAATCTGTAAGTTTAATGTTAATGAAAATGTTGGTAAAAATCAATATTTTTGGTATGATAGATACTACTGCTATTAAAAACATTAAAATATGATACTAATTTAGGTAAATATAGGTAAACAAATAATAGACTGTTCTGTTTAATTTCACTTTGTGCTTTTCTTATTTTCCCTAAAAAAGTATAAGCAAAATTTGTAGTTAGGTGTATTTTCAGAAATATCATCTCAAATATAATGTCAATTAATTGTTTAAATAGGAGAAGAAATACAGCTAAGAAAGTATTTTTAAATATCTCTGTTTTGATATAATTATTTTAAGCTTTTCCTATTTATGTTATAAATTTATATGATTAAAGAAGTGCTTGATGTTCTCAACTGGCATAAGTACCAAGATGAATGATTTGACTTAGAAAATTAACTGAATATACAAGAGTCATGTAAGCCCTTTATTTATGCTACAGAATCATCAAGGTCAATATGACCTTTCCTGAAGAGACAATATTTCAATGTAATGAAATTTGAATTTCAAATTGAATTTTATTTGATCCTACAGAACCTCTGGCAAATAGGAATTTCTCTAGAGACTAGAAAAATAGACATGTTACAATTTTATATCAAAATATAGTGAAATTCTATTCAGCTGAAATGATTTTAAAAAGATATAAGATTTAAAATATTTTGCACATTTGGATGCTTGAAAATCATAGATTTGAATTGAGATTATTAAGTTTTGAATATTTAACTATTTTGTTGAAAACAAAATGCATAAAATTAAGTTATGGGTATAAAAAGACTTTACAAAGAGGAAATACTATTGTATTTCCAATCAATCAATACACTGTAAAGTCTAATGCTCATTAAGGCACCGTGGCATTTTTTTTTTTAATGATGGCCATTTAATAATGACTAGGTTGGAGA
Organism: Bos javanicus; assembly: GCF_032452875.1. Lineage (NCBI taxonomy): Eukaryota > Metazoa > Chordata > Mammalia > Artiodactyla > Bovidae > Bos > Bos javanicus. The sequence goes on along the minus strand of NC_083893.1, from coordinate 4,735,405 downwards.
ATAAAGTATATGCAAGACAAAACATAAAGAATAGTATGTAGTAGAGAAGAGGAGTAAAGATGGTTGTTCTACAGGAGTATGGGTGGAAATGTCACAAGTAAATTGTCAAATACTATTTCATGAATATAATGGAACATCCATAGGGCACTGAAGTCTGAATAAGAACTTGATGGGAAAAAGGAAGAGGAAAAAAATCACTCAGGTAGGAGAAATAAGATTCAAGACTAGAGGAAAAGAAATAAGATTTAAAATTAGAGGATTAAATGTAAATATTAACTAAAGATAAAATCTACATATGGAGTTTCAGGAGATACATTGAAAGTATACCTCACTAATTGAATCACATGATACTGAAAACCTAGCTAACAATTTTTCATGTGTTTTTTGTTTTTTTAATAGTACTAGTGATGTACGGATATGTTTAAAAAGAAGGTGCGTGAAGAGGATAAGTAGATTCACCTGGTAGAAGTATATAGCAGGGATTTGAGGGGAATAATGAATGACAGACTAAGTGCTTTCGAATACTTTAATTACTTCAGTTTTATTCTGTTTAAATACACCTAGCAAGTTGCTCAGTATTTGCAGGACAGCTAAAATAAGAACATTAGCTGGTTTTAGAGCATTCTTTATAAAAGATAGTATTACAATTGTAAAATTCTGTCCTATTTACCAAAGGTAACTCAATACAATTATTATTTTTTATGTTTGAGAGGAAAACACAATTTAAATAATTTTATTTTACTCATAGAGATTGTACTTTATGAGTAATGAAATGTCAATATACCCGATGTATAAGTACACTGATATGAGCAAAGCATTTAATAACCTATCATAATGTCTATTTTTTAATGAGTTTTCATAGAAAAATCTCTAAAAGGATGTGAACATAAGCCGTATAACACTATTTCTTTTGAAATGGCAAAAGCAATGAAAAGTGATAAAGATTTCTTTAAGAGGAATTTTCAGAAAATTAAAACAAAGAAAAAGCATGCATAAACTATAGTTTTTTCTACTTAATTAGCATTCTTGTCCAATTAAACAATAATCATAAAGTAACTTTTTTGCCTTTAGAATTACTGCTGAAGTTCAAAGGTTCAAGTTTTTAATTGCTACTTATAAAGGATGCAGCGTAACTTTCAAAACTATGAAAATTCTCCTATTTTACATGATTCAGCAAGATGTTTCTCTTAGAAAAAATATCATTAAAGAGCACTGATTTTTATGTAAATTAATGGCTAAAAACTTTTTTTGTTTCTACTTTCCAGTTTCAGACCTGGGTGAATAAATCAGAATCAGGCATATTTTGTGGATAAAAGTAAGTAGAAATCTTAAGATTAGAAACTTATTAGTGTGATGCCCATGGGCAAAGATGAAATGAGATATTATAGATGATTTTGGAGCTGCAATTTTAATAATGATAAGGGTAGAGTGAAATGAATAGCTGAAGAAGAAACAAATTTCATCCCTCTGTCCAAACCCATTGATCTGTTAGCATGTCAAAAGTATATTTTACTAATAATTCATAATAGTGGGTATATGAAGACTAAAAGATAATCAGATATAACACTGGTGGGATGAAAATTAGTGTTAAGTTGTAGAAAAGAGAAATTGGAGAGAGATGATCTGTCTAGTGAGTTTTAGGCTGCACACATTAAGTGCAAGTAGCCACAGTTCTTTAGAGAAAAGTTTGCAAATGAGTAAGATTCAGCAGTACAGTTCAGTTCAGTTCAGTCGCTCAGTTGTGTCCACTCTGTGACCCCATGGACTGCAGCATGACAGGCCTCCCTATCCATCACCAATAAATAAGCAGGATTTAATAAATAAGGACAATATACAACCTTGATGTAATCCCTTACCGATTTGGAATCAGTCTGTTGCTCCATGTCCAGTTCTAACTCTTGCTTCCTGACCTGCATACAGATTTCTAAAGAGGCAGATCAGGTGATCTGGTATTTCCGTCTCTTGAAGAATTTTCCACAGTTTTTTGTGATCCACACATCAAAGGCTTTGACGTAGTCAGTAAAGCAGAAGTAGATGATTTTCTGGAGCTCTCTTGCTTTTTTGTTGATCCAACAGATGTTGGCAATTTGATCTCTGGTTCCTCTGCCTGTTCTAAATCCAGATTGAATATCTGGAAATTCAGGGTTCACATACTGTTGAAGCCTGGCTTGGAGAAGGTTGAGCACCATTTTGCTAGCATCTGAGATGAGTGCAATTGTGTGGTAGCTAGAGGATTCTTTGGCATTGCCTTTCTTTGGGATTGGGGTGATAACTGACCTTTTCCTGTCCTGTGGCCACTGCTGAGTTTTCCAGATTTGCTGGCATATTGAGTGCAGCACTTTCACAGCATCATCTTTTAGGACTTGGAATAGCTCAACTGGAATTCCATCACCTCCACTAGCTTTGTTTGTAGGGATGATTCCTAAAGCCCACTTGACTTCACAATTCAGGATGTCTGGCTCTAGGTGAGTGATCACACCATCGTGATTATCTGGGTCGTGAAGATCTTTTTTGTGTAGTTCTTCTGTGTATTCTTGCCACCTCTTCTTAATATCTTCTGCTTCTGTTAGTTCCATACCATTTCTGTCCTTTATTGTGCCCATCTTATTCAGGTATGACCTAAATCAAATCCCTTATGATTATTCAGTGGAAGTGAGAAATAGATTCAAGGGGTTAGATCTGATAGATAGAGTGCCTGAAGATCTATGGATGGAAGTTTGTGAGATTGTACAGGAGGCAGTGATCAAGACCACCCCCAAGAAAAAGAAATGCAAAAAGGCAAAATAGTTATCTGAGGAAGCCATACAGACAGATGTGAAAAGGAGGGAAGTGAAAGGCAAAGGAGAAAAGGAAAGATAAGCCCCTTTGAATGAACAGTTACAAAGAATAGCAAGGGGAGATAAGACAGCCTTCCTCAGTGATCAATACAAAGAAATAGAGGAAAGCAATAGAGTGGGAAATGCTAGAGATCTCTTCAAGAAAATTAGAGATAACAAGGGAATATTTACTGCAAAGATGGGCACCATAAAGGAGAGAAATGGTATGGATTTGGAGATTATTTGTTAACATTTATTTCCCTTAACTCAGGTATGCGTATGTGTGCAATGTATACATTTATACACAACAACACACATGATATATATGTTATATTATTATATGTATCTAGATAGATATAGTGGATGGATATATAAGTATATGTATGAGAAAATTGAGAAAAATACACAATAATATCAGGAATATCCTGTTTTTTCAGGAATCAGATTGCCATGGACAAAATTGGGTAATTTATGTTGGAGAAATTGTAAAGAAACAGGCACATTCTCAAACATTTCTGTGAACGTAAGTGCTACAAATTCTATTGGAAATGATTTTTTGGAATTTATTATTTGGAAACTAGCATATAATAAAATATATGTTTGATAGAAATTCTATATTAAAAATTATCATACAGATATATTCACATATATTTCCAGATAACTTTGTTTGAGGTATATGGATATTTACTGAAGTATCATTTATAATACTAAGAGACTGGGAATAGTTAAAATGCACAATGATAATAGCTAGATAAATAGGTAAATAAATAAAATTCTATAATACAGATCAAGTATATGATATATACCTATTTTTTACAAGAATGAACTTTATACTCCAAATTAGAAAGATTTTCAAACACATATTGTTAGAGAGGTAAAGAATTTGCTTAGCTTAATAAAGCCTGGATGTTTATATTGAATTGACCAACTTTTACCCTTTCTTGATAGAAAGTTGGAGAAGGCAATGGCAGCCCACTCCAGTACTCTTCCCTGAAAAATCCCATGGACGGAAGGGCCTTGTGGGCTGCAGTCCATGGGGTGGCTAGTGGTCGGACACAGCTGAGTGACTTCACTTCCACTTTTCACTTTCATGCATTGGAGAAGGAAATGGCAACCCACTCAAGTGTTCTTGCCTGGAGAATCCCAGGGAGAGGGGAGCCTGGTGGGCTGCTGTCTATGGGGTCACACAGAGTTGGACACGACTGAAGTGACTTAGCAGCAGCAGCAGCAGCAATAGAAAGTTTAATAAGAGTCATATGTTCCACTTGATAAAATATATATAAATATGTCTGTTCATAATTATTTTATATAAGCTCATGAGATATTCTACTTAAAATCACAAAAAAAAAAAAAAAACTGTATTTTTTCTTACTGGCATTGATTAGTTAAAACAAAAATGCTTTTATACTCCACTGGCTGATACATGTATATTCTCAGAAGAGAAGCCATTTAATATCTCAACATAAAGGAAATTAGTTTTATTTCTTCCTTTAATCTGTGCAGCATAGAATATATAAGAAGAAAAAGTAGCTTCTGAACATTTCAAACTTTTAAAAATGAATTTGTAATAAAGATGCTTCAAGTTTCATTTTCTACACTTAAGAGATACTCAGGACGTAAGGGAATTATTTAGGTCAATACCACCTTGATATTTAAATTAAATTTTCAAAATTTGCATTTTCTTTATAGAAAATCTAATAGTAACAATAATATGCACCTTATCCTGAAGTCAAATATTTATCACACTGCACTCCAAAGCTAGTGGAGGTGATAGAATTCCAGTTGAGCTATTCCAAATCCTGAAAGATGATGTTGTAAAAGTGCTGCACTCAATATGCCAGCAAATTTGGAAAACTCAGCAGTGGCCACAGGACTGGAAAAGGTCAGTTTTCATTCCAATCCCAAAGAAAGGCAATGCCAAAGAACGCTCAAACTACTGCACAATTGCACTCATCTCACACGCTAGTAAAGTAATGCTCAAAATTCTCTAAGCCAGGCTTCAGCAATATGTGAACCATGAACTTCCTGATGTTCAAGCTGGTTTTAGAAAAGGCAAAGGAACCAGAGATCACATTGCCAACATCTGCTGGATCATGGAAAAAGCAAGAGAGTTCCAGAAAAGCATCTATTTCTGCTTTATTGATTATGCCAAAGCCTTTGACTGTGTGGATCACAATCAACTGTGGAAAATTCTGAAAGAGATGGAAATACCAGACCACCTGATCTGCCTCTTGAGAAATTTGTATGCAGGTCAGGAAGCAACAGTTAGAACTGGACATGGAACAATAGACTGGTTCCAAATAGGAAAAGGAGTTCGTCAAGGCTGTATATTGTCACCCTGTTTATTTAACTTATATGCAGAGTACATCATGAGAAACACTGGACTGGAAGAAACACAAGCTGGAATCAAGATTGCCGGGAGAAATATCAATAACCTCAGATATGCAGATGACACCACCCTTATGGCAGAAAGTGAATGGGAAATAGATGGGGAAACAGTGGAAACAGTGTCAGACTCTATGTTTCTGGGCTCCAAAATCACTGCAGATGGTGACTGCAGCCATGAAATTAAAAAATGCTTACTCCTTTGAAGGAAAGTTATGTCCAACCTAGATAGCATATTCAAAAGCAGAGACATTACTTTGCCAACAAAGGTTCGTCTAGTCAAGGCTATGGTTTTTCCTGTGGTCATGTATGGATGTGAGAGTTGGACTGTGAAGAAAGCTGAGCGCCAAAGAATTGATGCTTTTGAACTGTGGTGTTGGAGAAGACTCTTGAGAGTCCCTTGGACTGCACGGAGATCCAACCAGTCCATTCTGAAGGAGATCAGCCCTGGGATTTCTTTGGAAGGAATGATGCTGAAGGTGAAACTCCAGTACTTTGGCCACCTCATGCGAAGAGTTGACTTATTGGAAAAGACTTATTCTGGGAGGGATTGCGGGCAGGAAGAGAAGGGGATGACAGAGGATGAGATGGCTGGATGGCATCACTGACTCGATGGACGTGAGTTTGAGTGAACTCCGGGAGTTGGTGATGGACAGGGAGGCCTGGCGTGCTGTGATTCATGGGGTCGCCAAGAGTCGGACACGACTGAGCGACTGATCTGATCTGACTCCCTCAGAGAACAGAAGTTTGTATGGGGCTTCCTAGATGGCGCCAGTAGTAAAGAGCCCACCTGCCAATGCAGGAGACCTTAGAGACAAGAGTTTGATCCTTGGATCTGGAAGATTCCCTGGAGGAGAACATGGCAACCCACCTCAGCGTTCTTGCCTGGAGAATCCCATGGACTGAGGAGCCTGGTGGATTACAGTCCATAGAGTTACAAAGAGTTGGACAAGACTGAACCAACTTAGTAGGAGCATGAGCATGAGAATAATATCTCAAGACACGTTTACAGAGAAATAGAAAAAAAAAATCATATCTCTATAAGAAGTAGCAGCATAAATAATTCAGCAATTCCCTTATTGTGTTCCTATGCTTAAAATCATAAAGCACTTTTTAATTGAAAAATGTTTATGTTAATTGTTCAGTGTGAAACAATAGAACTGACAGGAAAACTAATTAAATTTCTGTTATTCGAAATTTAGTTGCATTGATACAGTGCCAGGATATAAATTCATGTCTCACTATTTGGTGCTCTTTTCTCCCTATTTCCTTGCATCAATCTTTCCATCTTTTCACTCTATTTACGTAATCCTGTGGTTTCTACATCAGAAGTATATCTTGGCTTCTTCTATTTCAATCTACTTTACTCCATTTCCAAACAAGTCACCATGAATATGTGTGTGTGTATGTGTACATATATTTCATATACAAAAGCTATATTGTCCCTCCTTATTAGATTCTTGTATGAAAATCCAAATCTGAGAGATGTAACCCAGTCTTAATCATGCGCCAGGTTGATGTATTTTAGAAAATTAAAATTATCTACTACTATTAGTAATTTGACTATTATATCACATTACTTATTGTTGTTATAAACCTCTGCCTCTATGTTGGGCTTCTGCAGTTCTGTGGGGTTTTCCATTTTTGTTGTTGTTGTTCTCTTTTTTTATTTTAATTTTTAATTTTCCAAACCTATTATTATTTTTTCTACATGTATTCTTTGTTTGCTTATCCTACTGTTCTTTTCCCCTTGCAGTTAATCTTTAATATATATAAATCTTCTTTATCTACCTCTAATTTTGCGTTAACTATTCTTTCTTTCTTTTCTTTCATTTCTTTCCTCTCAACATACTTGTTAGTTTTATTTTCATTGCTTTATTACCCAACTGGCACCTTGCTTTAGTTTTGTTTTCCTGTTTGTGCTTTAGTTAGTTTTGTTCTTAACTGGTAGATATAATTTTGGTTTCCTTTGTTCACCTGGTCAATCTATTGTACTTTATTTTTGTTGGACTGTTTTCATTTTGCTTATGGGTGTATACATACATGTGTATATTCATTCACACTTTTTATTGTTGTTCTAAACCTCTGCCTCTAAGTTGGGCTTTTGCAGTTCTGTGGAGTTTTCCCTTTTTTTTTTTTTCTTTTTTCTTTCTCTGTCCACTTTTTCTTCTTATTTTTTATTTCTCTATTTTATAATTTTAATTTTTAAACCTATTATATTTTTTCTACATTTTTTCCTGTGTTTGACCCTTGCTTCTCTGCAGGAAAGCTATGACAAACCTAGACAGTATATTAAAAATCAAAGTCATTACTTTGCTAACAAAGGTCCATATAGTTAAGGCGATGGTCTCTCCAGTATTCATGTATGGTTGTGAGAGTTGAACTATCAAGAAGGCTGGCTGCCAAAGAATTGATGCCTTCAAACTATGGTGCTGGAGAAGACCTTTGAGAGTCCCTTGTACAGCAAAGGAGATCAAACCAGTCAATCCTAAAGGAAATCAACCTTGAATATTCATTGGAAGGACTGTTGCTAAAGTTGAAGCTCCAATACTTTGGTCACCTGATGCGAACAGCTGATTCATTGGAAAAGACCTTGATCCTGGGAAAGACTGTAAGTGGGAGGACAAGGGAACAACAGAGGATGCGATGGTTGGATGGCATCACTGACTTAATGGACAGGAGTTTGAGTAAACTCTGGGAGTTGGTGATGGACAGGGAGGCCTGGCGTGCTGTGGTTCATGGGGTCTTGAAGAGCCAGACACCACAAGGCAACTAAACAGCAAGAACAATCAAATCTTTATGATGTGCACATGAGACAAAAATGATACTGTATGTCAATTTCAATAAAATAACACTTTAGCAGGTTTTTTGAATGAATATTTTAATGTAATGTTTTGCTTTAGATTGTTATTTTTAAAAATAATAGGGACTGGTTTACTAGGTTACTTTAAATCTTTTTTTTCTTAGCAAAAAAAACTCTTTATTGAATTAAAAATAACTAACTTGAACTATTTCTGAGGTTTCTAATTAAACCAAAAAAGAAAATTGTCAGTGTAGTGAAAACGTAGCTTAAAAAATGAGGATAAGTGTGGAAGAGTGAAATAATGGAAGTGTTAGAACTTATAATTATAAAACATATGTTTGAGCCTCACAACTGCATTTTTCACTTAGGTAGCCTCTCCCTTCTCCAGGGGATCTTCTCAACCCAGGGATCAAACCTAGGTCTGCATTGCAGGCAGATTCTTTACCAGCTGAACACAAGAGAAGCCCTTCAGTTAGGTAGGATTAAATAAACTGCTTACTCTTTTAAGCCTCAATTTTATTCCTTCAGAGTTGGACTAATCATGTTAAACCAAGAGGACTGTGACAATGTTAAAACATAGTTACTAACAAGTAGCAGTTCAATGTAATTCTGGCTAAACATTGAATAAATATTTAATATAGTTTCATCATTTTCACACAAGTGAAATTATAGCACAAACTTAACATTTCAGAATTCAAAGCTTGATAAATCCAGATGTTAAAGATATAATATTGTAAGAAGAATATATGCTTATGAAAAGCACACAGAGATCCCACACATTAAATGTGTCAGAATGTCCTTAGATAAGCATGCTTACATTGTTTTCTCCTTCCATCTTAGTTTTGAAAAGCTAGCTAAGCCTGTGGAATTAGAGTTGCTATTTAGTGATAATGCAGAGATAAACTAACTCTTATTAAAATTAAAACGCTCAAGAACTTCACAGAAGTTAACTTCAAAAGCAACATCTGTATATCAACAAAGCAATTATCTTTTCGATAAGAAAAATTCATAAGAAAATTTCAACAAAGCAGTAGCAAGTTGTCTTTCTATAGAAAAAAGAACCAAGACTTGCATTCATATTTAGCCATTGTGAATGAAAAAATATACTCCAATTCATTCAATACTTATACAAAGAACATTTCTAAAGTCACAGTAAAGTTAACGATTTTTTAAATGATTAGATGATTGATAGATCTTAGACTGCTTAAAAATTCCACTGCTCAAAAAGTAATTTAATATTTTTTATATTTACCATCTTGAGTTCCTTCTTTCTCAAATAATATTTTCAAAATATTTTCCTAAAAACATTTAATATTTTTAGATACAATTCTGTAGTCAGTTACCAAAACCTTAATAGAAGAATTCCTGCTAAGATTAGTGTTTATATTACTTTACCTACATGAATAATAGATTTGCATAGGTATGAAATAGGTCACATTTAAGTAGGAGTAAAATGATGGTAATATAAGCAATTCTACAAATACATATGGGAAATGCATTATTCATTTAAAACATTCAAATACAAAATGCTCTCTTTTGGAAATTGTAATTACAAAATTCTCAGAAGCAAGGGGTTTATGTATTATGTAATATGTTCATAGAAATTGTTGGTCTCTCAACCAATACTTAATCATCAATTCATGAGTGTTCATATACAACAGGAGAAAAATTCTATTCAAATTTACATGTTGCTGTTAACCCCTTTCCTTGTTAACTTATTAGATATAGAAAATACTTTACATAAGCTAGCAATTAGGGAATGAAGAGTGCATTGGGGAAATAAATATATTTGTGATATCTCTGATATTTTCATCATCATTCACCCATTCACTAAATAATGACATTAAATAATTATGTCAATCCTAAAAAGCAAATATCATATAGTAGTTGCATGACTATGGTAGGTACAAAGCAGAGAGAATGAAGATATATTTGTGGCTTTGAGTTGTTCTTCATTTCTATAGAGACAAACATGTAAATATTAATATATAGATGGGCCTTAAACAACATGGGTTTGAATTGCACAAGTTCACTTATGTGTGGATTTTTTTCAATAAATATGGCATACCTATATTTTCACTTTACAGATCTTTAAGTGTGGTGAACAGTTTGTGTTTGTTAAAGATCACAATATGTGGAATGAAAAGAACTAGAATCTGAACCTGATTCTATCTATCCAAACTGTTTCAGCTTCTCATCTTCAGGTTTGTTATTCATCAATTCCTTTCTTTTTTGAGGCAGAGACAGCAGTATGCAGATTTTAACTGCATGCAGGTAGGAACCCTAAATCCCATAATGTTCAAGGGTCAACTGTGATGGAGTGTCTATAACAATAAAAACAAATCTCTTGGGTACTACTAATAGGAAAAAAAAAAAAAGTAAACAATTATTCTGGATTGGGGGAAGGCAGTAGGTGATATTGGAGCATATTTTTGAAGAATGATTGAGAGGTTATCATATAAAGAACATTCCTAGCACAGGTCGAAGACATGCAGAAACACAGAAATATGAAGAACACAGTGTGATCACAAAATATTGAGTTTCAATGGACTTTAGTATATTTGGGTGTGACAAGGTTGGAGAAACAGGTCATAATATGTGGAAATGAGAATATAGTTACTGAAAAATTTCTCAGAACACAAAATACACTTTTAAAACTATGTTCTAGCCAGCTGCCATGTCACAGGCAGCCTTGTGGAAAAGCCCACATAGCAATGAACTAAGGCATTCCATAAACTCGTGAAGGAGTCCACTAGCAGATTTCTGAGGCAGGCCAACAGTCACCTGAGTGAACATGGAAACAGATTTTATCCCAATGACACAACTAAGAGATTGATTGCAACATTATCAGAAACCTTGAGCCAGAACTAGCTAATTAGGCCACTCCCAGAATTCCTGCCCATGGCATGTTTGAGGGAATATGGGTTTGCTTTTTAGGCTGCTATTTTGGTGTAACTTACAATAGCCAATATACAGTTAAAGTGAAATGAACTGTTAAAAACAGTCATAAAACAGCTTGTTCATCCATGGCACAGAAAGCTGTGTGTGTTTGTGTGTGTGTGTGTGTGCATGGCTGGAGCTGTCGGGGGATAATTTGGGGAGATAGTGGTAGAGTCTAATGTCTAGTGTCAGGTCCTAAGCCAGAGTATCAGAATTTTGTATTTTAAGCTATGAGAAGTTTCTAAACCACTACTAATAATAATAGAATAATACTTACAATGATAGAAAAACTGCAGTTCTTCAGGTCTGTTAACATCATTCACTAACTTTTAAAATCACCTATTATGTTTGAAGCTCTGCTCAATACCTCAGTTTCCCTAGAAAAGCAAATTCTATAATAGGTATATAAGATATTACTCTTTATAGAATCTTCTAATAGCTTTAAGAGATGAAGGTCAGTGAGAAAATGGCATGGTTTGACCTCAAGATCCTATCCTGAGACAAAGTTCTGCTAAGGTGGAGTGGAGTATCTACTCGTGGCTTTCAATGGTCCCAAGAGAAATGGTATACGGAATGGTGAAAATGAAAGAACAAAATAATTCATGACTGTGTCCAACAGATTCAAAAAAGTGCATAGAAGAGAAGGAAGTCTGTTTTTCTAATCAATTTTTACTAACAACATAATCCTAGGAGAAGGCAATGGCACCCCACACCAGTACTCTTGCCTGGAAAATCCCATGGACGGAGGAGCCTAGTGGGCTGCAATCCATGGGGTCGCGAAGAGTCGGACATGACTGAGCGACTTCCCTTTCACTTTTCACTTTCACGCATTGGAGAAGGAAATGGCAACCCACTCCAGTGTTCTTGCCTGGACAATCCCAGGGATGGTGGAGCCTGATAGGCTGCCGTCTATGGGGTCGCACAGAGTCGGACACGACTGAAGCCACTTAGCAGCAGCAGCAGCAGAAATTTCAGACATAAAAATGCACAAAGAAATTACCTCTTTGTTGAAAAGCAGTCACTTCAGCATTTAGATTTTTAGATATGTCTCTGAAAACACTAAATTCCATGTTTTTATGTTTTATTTTACCTGTATTTAGGAGCTGCCTACAGGATATTATGTTCAATAAAAACAGTTACTTAAAACAGTAACCTGAGTGGTGATCCACTATGCAATCCCTTGCTATATGATGTTTCAGATGGGGTTGGTTTAGCCCACAGGCACTGGAAGCTTTCAGATCATGAAATTCTCCTGGTGCAACTTTTTCCACCATAACATCCCTTAACTGGGAACCCATTGTGTTCCCACAATTCTCTTCAGTACACAGCCTCAGTTTAAATTATTATGAACTCCATGACTGAAAAATTTTGAGTTAAGAATGATCTTTTGAAACAGTCTGTTGATTGTGATAGCTCTTTGTTGCAGGAGTTGGGAAAGTACTCTTTTGGGCTTGGTGGTGACAAGCACTGAAATAACAACTCTAATGACAACACACAGCTTTTCAACCACACTGTCGTCTAAATTTTTGTATTTTACAACCACTGTAACTATATCATTCTTCAAGGAAACTGGATTCCTGAATAAGAACTGTCTTTATACCTTGTCTGTGATTCTTACATATGACTTAGAGAAACACTTTGACAGCTTTGGAGAGAGTATCTTATGCCTTCTATAGGTTTTCTACTTAAGTCATACAGAATTTAGCTTTACTGACTTTATAATCTCTCTCTCTCCCTTTTTTTTTTTTGGCGGGGGGTGGTTGGAAGGCGTGGAGAGAAGGTAGGGAACAAAGATACCACCAAATTTTAGAAATAGACATCACAGGTTCTTTCACATAATTAGAGCACAGTAGCAATGCTTCAAGCATTTTTTAAAAAAAAGAGGGATCTATTTTAAAATTCTTGACAGTCAAGGCAATATTTAATTATAGCTATATTTCAGATCTGATCATTTAAAATGTATCCAATAATTTTCATTTGTTCTCAAATCATCTGCCTCTGTGAGAAAAATAATATATATTATAAAACATGGTTCATTGTGATTTAGGCTTATTTATTATATTTATTTGCTTACACTGGACAGAACTTACAGAATAATTTTTTCATTTAGATAAAGCTCATATGATATGCCACTTTTAAATAGATATATTTCCAATTCTTACTTGTACATCCTTTTATAAAGCTAAGTACATGCACTGTATATTTACTATTCAAACACTTCAAAGGCAGGATAATGTCTATGCTGATATCTTCTCTGTGTCTATATAGTCATATCACATATGTATTATATATGGTAAAAAGTAATCATACATTCAATCAATCTATAGAATTTGTCAATGCTTTTTAACTCTTAAACTAGCATATATTTGAAACCAGCAGAGTTTTAATTCAGAGATTTAAATGATCTCTTATTGTTTAAACACTCAAAAGCAAAATAATTTCTCATGCATTTACGTTTTTATTTCCTCTCAAGTCAGAGGCTTTGTAGATGAAATCTAATTGGGTTAAACATTCTTATTCTCTGATTTAGCCTTCATGCATAGAAAACAGCCCAAATTTTTTTAAAAAATGTTTAAAGCTTGTGATTTCAGGTATGTAAGATTTAGAAATGTTAATTCCATAGTTTTCTGAACTAATTCATATGCTCTTAAACCTAAAACAAAATAATTCCAAACATCTCTGATGAAGAAGTCAGAATCATAAGCTTATCAGTCAGCTGAGAACTCCGATCTTCAGGTACTACACCACCAAAAAGAAAATGTTTATGGTAGAGATGACATGAGATAATTGAGCCACATTCTCACCATAAATATAGGCATGGACTAAGTACCCAGATAAATGACAGTCATTCTAATCATGACATTTCTTGGAGAATGATAATGAGACTCTGTTTATATTTTTTTCCTTACATGTAGCAAGCAAACTGTCAGACACGACCAAGTGACTTTACACACGAACACAGTTATACTTTACTTTATATAAGTAAATGATCTTTTCATATGAAGCATGCAATTTAAATTCTAAAAGTTTACTGGTATGTAATACCACTCTATGTTAGTTAATTCTATTTTAAGAAGCAATGATCAATCCTAAATTGGCATCATTTTCTGAGATCTGGATTTCTTAATCTTTTGAGTAAAACAAACAAATACTTTTCCCCTGCCCCTATCATATTAAAAGAGTAGTGAAAACTTCAGAGCTGTTTTGGGTTGCATGCTTGTGTGTGTACTCAGTCGTGTCATACTCTTTGCGACCTCTGTCCATGGAATTTTCCTGGCAAGCATATTGAAGTGTGTTGCCATTTCCTTCTCCAGGGGACCTTCCCAACTCAGGGATCGAGCCTGCAGTTCCAGAGACTCCTGCATTGGCAGATGGGTCTTTATCACTGTGGTATCTGGGAAGCCCGTCTGTTGGGTTACTAGGTCTCTAATTTGATTTCTGAAGGAAAAATTGGTTGCAAAAGTGGATTGCTTTTCCAGTAACTTAACTCTTGGTGAAATATATGATTTTATATCACTCACCTTTTCCTAAAGAAGTATTTTCAAATGGATAGAGAAAGACTGTGCACATTTTAAATCTAGAATTGACCGGATTAGAGAGTCTTAGATTGAAGAGGGGCCAGGTTCATGAGATTAGAAGTTAATGCTAAAATAATTACAAGGGGTGAAGATCTACCACTTCAGTGATTATCAGTCAGCTTATACCATTTATGTAATGAAATATCTATGATTATCAGAGATTGACAAAAGACACAAGAAAGAAAAAAGAGGTGTTTTTTTTTTTCCTTCTTCAAGAAACAAGTTCAAGAGCTTCAGGCTAGGGCTTTCCATTGTGAATAACATAATCACTCCTATTCTCAGCTGTTTCACCTATAAAATCATGAATAACTCTAACAGTTAAAAGATTTAAACAAAATGATGTACATAAATCCTTTAGCACATAAGTTATCAATAAGTGTTAACTTCTGTGTTATTATCATTATTATGATAGGCTTTAAGACTACAACTAAAAATGATTTGAATAGAAATAAATACAGTGTGGTAGATTTTGGAAGGAATTAGACTGTTTCGAATAAGGTATAGACACAATCAAATGTCAAGATGCTTTATAAGGCTGTCAAATAATAACTTCAAATTATAAAATGTAACATGATTAATGTCAAGAGTGAATGGGACAAGATAATACTCAACATTTCACTCAGGTTCTAAATACAATTCTTTCATTTATAAAATCTGAGATATCAACAAGCCAACACTTTAAACGAATTGTCAAAATAAATTAGTATACTGGTGTGTTATATGTGGTAAACATTATAAGAGGGCACGATTTCTGTCCCAAAGTGAGGAAAATGACCTAAAGAGAAATGTGTCAAAGTCTAGGTAACTAAAAATAAGTGAATAAAACAGTTCAAAATAATAAACTATCATTAAGAAAAACATGTTAATATTAACAACAAATACTATAAGTTATTTTTAAGATTAAGTTATAGGAACATATAATTTTTATTAATTAGCTATAAAATACTACATATTTGCAATAATTTTATTTTAAATCTGGTATGGGTGTCATGAAAAAGAAAAAACAAGAAATAACATTGGCAGCTGAAAGCTAAAACCTTCCCATTATTCATTTATAACATATAATTTCTCATAAATAACTACTAAGTATCTTAATTTCAACACTAAATTTCTACTTTAAATTCTATTTCAGCACAATGACTCCTTATATTTTTATTTTGTTGATTTTTCCTTCTATAACTATTCCATAATTGCAATTTTCAACCCTTTTAGAAATGTTTCTGTTTAATTTTGTTCATTCCTTTTATAACCTCCAAGATATATCAAAAAAGGAAAGAAGGGAGGCAGAGAGAGAGAAAAGTTTTTTTACATAAAATTCTCTTTAACTTATTGGTCATTTTTTACTCTGTAAGACATAGAGATATACTTTAGACACTTGCCTATTTCTCTATTGAGTGGCATTCTGCACCTGTCATTACAATTGGCAGAGAGACTCTTAAATCAATACTTACCTGGAGAGAAAGCCTTAATATATGGGATGGGTGATGCTTATAAGTGATGAAGCAATCAGGAGGAAAAAGAGATCCATGTTTATATGAGACAATCATCCTATAATTCAACCTAGTCACAGTCATCTAAAGAAAGGGTTCAGTTCAGTTCAGTCACTCAGTCGTGTCCGACTCTTTGCGACCCCATGAATCACAGCACACCAGGCCTCCCTGTCCATCACCAACTCCACGAGTTCACCCAGACTCACGTCCATCGAGTCAGTGATGCCATCCAGCCATTTCATCCTCTGTCATCCCCTTCTCCTCCTGCCCCCAATCCCTCCCAGCATCAGAGTCTTTTCCAATGAGTCAACCCTTTGCATGAGGTGGCCAAAGCACTGGAGTTTCAGCTTTAGCATCAATCCTTCCAAAGAATATTCAGGGTTGATTTCCTTTAGGATGGACTGTATTGATCTCCTTGCAGTCCAAGGGATTCTCAAGAGTCTTCTCCAACACCACAGTTCAAAAGCATCAATTCTTCAGCGCTCAGCCTTCTTCACAGTCCAACTCTAAGTCCACCAAACAGAAATGTAAGAAAACCAAGTTTGCATTCTTTTGGCTAGAAATCACTCCCAGATAGATTGATTTCATGGGCTAGAAGAAAATTTAACAAATTTGGAAAGTAGGACGGGATAGAAAAAATAATATGTAAATGAGTTGCTTGAAACACGTACAAGATCACTCATAGGTACAGTAACGTGTGGCCACCCAAGGAAACTCAGAAAAGACTACTTGGTGCATTTTTAACACAATGTTTCCTTTGGCTTTATTTTGGTGTCAAATCTCCTCAATAGGTAAGTACTACATAGATTCTGTGTTTAGAAGGATTTTAAGGGTGTTCATTGTTGAGAAGAAATAAAAGTTACGAACCTGTTGCTACATCTGCCAGGGAAAAGTGAGGGAAATGAGATATTTCTCATCCAAGCCATCTTTGTCACCCAAAGGTCCTCAACTGTGATGCCTGCCAGAACCTGGTTCAAATGCCTCTAAGTCATTTAAACATAGCAAACACCCTCTGATTATAAAAAACACCCTTTTCCAACAGCACAAGAGAAGACTCTACACATGGACATCATCATATGGTCAATACTGAAATCAGTTGGATTATATTCTTTGTAGCTACAGGTGAAGAAGCTCTATACAGTCAGCAAAACAAGACTGGGAGCTGACTGTGGCTCAGATCATGAACTCCTTATTGCCAAATTCAGACTTAAATTGAAGAAAGTAGGGAAAATCACTAGACCATTCAGGTATGACCTAAAACAAATCCCTTATGATTATACAGTGGAAGTGAGAAATAGATTTAAGGGACTAGATCTGAGAGACAGAGTGCCTGATGAACTATGGCCAGAGGTTTATGACACTGTGCAGGAGACAGGGATCAATATCATCCCCAAGAGAAAGAAAAGCAAGAAAGCAAAATGGCTGTCTGGGGAGGCCTTACAAATAGCTGTGAAAAGAAGAGAAGCAAAAAGGAAGGAGAAAAGGAAAGATATACTCATCTGAATAGAGTTCCAAAGAATACCAAGGAGAGACAAGAAAGCCTTCCTCAGTGATCAGTGCAAAGAAATAGAGGAAAGCAGTAGAGTGAGAAAGATTAGAGATCTCTTCAGAAACTTAGAGATACTACGGGAACATTTCATGCAAAGATGGGCTCAATAAAGGACACAAGTGGTATGGACCCAAAAGAAGCAGAAGATACTAAGAAGAGGCGGCAAGAATACACAAAACTGTACAAAAAAAGAACCTCATTACCCAGATAATCACGATTGTGTGATCACTCACCTAGAGGCAGACATCCTGGAATGTGAAGTTAAGTGGGCCTTAGGAAGCATCACTACAAACAAAGCTAGTGGAGGTGAATGAATTCCAGTTAAGCTATTTCAAATCCTAAAAGATGATACTGTGAAAGTGCTGCACTCAATATGCCAGCAAATTTGGAAAACTCAGCAGTGGCCACAGGACTGGAAAAGGTCAGTTTTCATTCCAATCCCAAAGAAAGACAATGCCAAAGAATGCTCAAACTACCGCACAATTGCACTCATCTCACACGCTAGGAAAGTAATGCTGAAAATTCTTCAAGCCAGGCTTCAGCAGTACATGAACCGTGAACTTCCGGATGTTCAAGCTAGTTTTAGAAAAGGCAGAGGAACCAGAGATCAAATTGCCAACATCCACTGGATCATAGAAAAAGCAAGAGAGTTCCAGAAAAACATCTATTTCTGCGTTATTGACTATGCTAAAGCCTTTGACTCTGTGGAACACAATAAACTGTGGAAAATTCTGAAAGAGATGGGAATACCAGACCACCTGATCTGCCTCTTGAGAAATCTGTATGCAGGTCAGGAAGCAACAGTTAGAACTGGACATGGAACAACAGACTGAATCCAAATAGGAAAAGGAGCTCGTCAAGGCTGTACTTTAGTACAATGTATTCCATCAAATTATGTCACCAAAGAAAGCATTTGTCATGTTTTGAAATAAAAATCTGTATGTTGTAAACATAATGACATGTAAACATCTTTATTAAGGCCCTATCTTAAGTGAATATATATAGCAGTAACAAAGAGTTCTGAAGAAAAGGATTTCTACAAGATTTCCATGTGGTTAGCAAAAAATTTTACTGAGTTATGATGATAATGAAACTTTGCAATCCTATCTCACCTTTGAAGTTACAAGCCCAGAGTTCTCTGTATCCTCTAAAGTGTAACCAACAACAAAAATGTTAGTCTTAGAAATAAAAGCAGTAGGCTTTAATTCTCAGTATACCATAATTTTATCTGGCATTTCATGTATTGAAAATTAGGGGGAAAATACATATATATGTATATTTTAATACAGTCTAATAATATACTTGGAATGTTATACAATTTAACATCTTCATGGAGATAAATGTGCCTTAATTTCTTTGTTTTTTTTCCAATATTTCATAAAAGTATTTTACTGGTAAATTAGTCATATAGCTAAAAACAAATGGACATCATGAATGTATAAAAATCTTCTCTGCCTTAATAATTATTTTGTATAATTTTTACTTTTAAGGTTACTTCTACAAACATTCTTTCAACTGTTGCTCAGTAAATGCCTTAAATAATTAAATTTTCATCTTGTTGTACAGAGGTAAATAAGACTTTGAATCATTTTCTAAGAAATGTTCATCTTTAATATTTTAATGGTTCTATAATACTTTAAACACACTATACTTGGAAATTCAGATTTGTTCAATAGTCACTATAATCTTTTCCCTCTATTACACTAATATTATTCTCTTCTCATGGAGCCTCTGTTCTCTTGCAGACATAGAAAATAAAAATCTAGATATAAATAATTCCTATACAAGAAATAAGGACATTATGATTGAGGGTGTCTAGAAGATTATTTTATACTGTTGCCCCCTCCTTTTGCTCAAAGGAATATATGCAGAAAAGTGATATAAACTAATGAATCTTTTTGAAGACCATTCTTTTGAAGAATAGATGTTAAGTTGAGTGGAAGCAGAGAAGTTTGAATAAGAGACTGGAGTAGCGAACTAGTAGTAGTAGTAGTACAATAATAAATGATTAACTCTTAGATTGAATCAGATATGAGATTAATAGAAGGAAGGAGGTATAGAAAAAGTCATATATAGAGAGCTTGAATAGTTTCCACATAACTTAGTAGCAAAGAAAGCCTTCCAACATAAGAGATGGAGGAGAGCCAGGTTCGATCCCTGGGTCAGAAAGATCCCCTGGAGGAGGTAATGACAATCCACTCCAGTGTTCTTTGCCTAAACCATCCTATGGACAGAGGAAACTAGTAAGTTACAGTCCATGAGACTGCAAAGTGTTAGACATGACTGAGCTCAAGCACATAGAGCTTGAAATTCAGGTGGATAATGGTGTCATCTTTAAAGACGGGAATGATGATCTCTAACAACTAATACTGTGATGTACATTCTTAGTCATAATTAGTGTAGCAATAATCATTTATTAGAAGTAGAATTCACTTACTATTTATATACTCACTATACATAGTTTCCTTTCATAAATATTTTTTACTAATCTAAATTCATAATGACTACATGTAATAATATTGGTTTTACTTGACCCTAACATATTTGAAATATTATATATTTGAAGTATGGTACATGTGGTGGTTAATTTTATGTTAATATGAATAGAGTAAAAGATGCTCATAAAGTTAGTTGGTAAAACATTTTTTCTGGGTATGTCTCTGAGAGTGTCTCTAGACAAGATTAGTATTTCAGTCAGTAGACTAAGTCTATGATGGAAATGTAGTGAGCATTATCCAACCCTTTGAAGGCCCAAATAAAAGAAAAAGATGGAGTAAGGGCCAGTCATCTCATTTCACATGCTAGCAAAGTAATGCTCAAAATTCTCCAAGCCAGGCTTCAACAGTACCTGAACCTTGAATTTCCAGATGTTCAAGATGGATTTAGAAAAGGCAGAGGAACCAGAGATCAAGTTGCCAACATCCACTGGATCATCAAAGAAGCAAGAGAATTCCAGAAAAACACCTCCTTCTGCTTTATTGACTACACCAAAGCCTTTCACTGTGTGGGTCACAACAAACTGTGGAAAATTCTTTAAGAGACTGGAATACCAGACCACCTTACCTGCCTCCTAAGGAATCTGTAAGCAGGTCAAGAAGCAACAGTTACAACTCGACATTTAACAACTGGTCCCAAGTTGGGAAAGGAGTATGTCAAGGCTGTATATTATCACCTTACTTATTTAACTTATATGCAGAGTACATCATGAGAAATGCTGGGCTGGACGGAGCACAAGCTGGAATCAAGATTGCCAGGAGAAATAACAATAACCTCAGATATGCAGATGACACCACGCTTACGGCAGAAAGTGAAGAACTAAAGAGACTCTTGATGAAAGTGAAAGAGGAGAGTGAAAAAGTTGGCTTAAAGCTCAACATTCAGAAAACTGAATAAGATCATAGCATACAGTCCCATCACTTCATGGCAAATAGATGGGGAAACAGTGGAAACAATGACAGACTTTATTTTCTTGGGCTCCAAAATCACTGCAGATGGTGATTGCAGACATGAAATCAAAAGAAGCTTGCTCCTTGGAAGAAAAACTATGACCAACCTAGAACGGATATTAAAAATCAGTGAGACACTACTTTGCTAACAATAGTCTGTCTCGTCAAAACTATGGTTTTTGCATTAGTCACGTATGGATGTGAGAGCTGGACTATAAAGAAAGCTGATTGCAGAAGAATTGATGCTTGTGCACTGTGGTGTTGGAGAACTCTTGAGAGTCCCTTGGACTGTAAGGAGATCCAATGAGTCCATGCTACAGGAGATCAGTCATGAATGTTCATTGGAAGGACTGATGTTGAAGCTGAAACTCCAATACTTTGGCCACCTGATGCAAAGAACTGACTCATTAGAAAATACCCTGATGTTGGGAAAGATTGAAGGTGGGAGGAGAAGGGGACGACAGAAAATGAGGTTGTTGGATTGCATCACTGACTGCAGGGACATGAGTTTGAGTAAGCTCCAGGAGTTGGTGATGGACAGAGAAGCCTGGTTTGTTGCAGTTCTTAGGATCACAATGAGTCAGACACGGCTGAGCAACTGAACTGAACTGAAGGGCCAGTTTACTTTTTGCTTGGGCTGGAACATCCAACTTCTCCTGCCTTTGGTCACTGTCACTCCTGGTTCTTGGGCCTTTAGATTCAGACTGGAACTTATACATTTGCCTCATCAATTCTTAGATCTTTGGACTCTTACTGAATTATACCACTGACTTTCCTGTTTGCCAGTTTGCAGACAGTAGATTATTGGATTTCTTGACCTCCATATCCTTATCAGTAAATCCTTATAATAAATCTCTTATATCATTACAGAGAGGGAAAATTTTTATTAAATCTAAAAATCAGATTGATTTTTTGTGTGTGTGTAGTGTGAGGAAGCCAAGAAATTTGGCTGAAGTCAAGAAATTTCTGAAGTCAAGGAATACTCTATACTGGTTTGTGACAAAATTCTGATTCTGATGTCGTTAAAACTGTTGACTACTTCATTTCAATGGGCTTCCCTAGTGGCTCAAACAGTAGGAAATCTGCTTTCAATGCAGAAGACTCAGATTCAACCCCTAGGTCTGGAAAATTCACTGGAGAAGGGAATGGCAACCCACTCTAGTATTCTTGCCTGGAGAATTCCATGGACAGAGGAGCCTGGTGGGCTATAGTCCATGGAGTCACAGAGTGTGACAGGACTTTTCACTTTCACTTTTCATTTCAGTAACTATGACTTACCCCCAAGTCTGCCAGAAACAATGCTCAGTAACGAGCATGCAAAGATGAAAAGCAAATGTGCTCTACCATCAGGAAATTTACTATCTAATTGAATAAAGAAACACATAAACAAATAATTTTGAGAAAAGTAAGGACTAACAGTGGAGAAGGAAATGGCAAGCCACTCCAGTATTCTTGCCTGGAGAATCCCATGGACAGAGGAGCCTGGTGGGCTACAGTCCAGGGAGTTGTAAAGAGTCAGAAATGACTGAACAACAAAACGCACACACCAAGCACTAACAGGATACAAACTCAGAGCAAGGGCACTTATCCTAGTCCAGCAGATCAAGAATATCTTTATGGAGAACACACTGTCTAATATAAATCTTAAATGTAGGTAATGAGTTAGATAAGTAAATATTAGGAGCTAACAGAAAAGTATGAGCAAATGTAGGCAATTGTAAAGACATAGGTGTATTTGAGGAACCAATGACATACGTACAGTACTGTGACTTGATTATCAGATTGGAACAGGCTGGATTATAAGGCCAGGGAAGCAAGCCGGGACTGTGATTTAAGTGACAGGTTGTATGCCACGTAGATGATCACAATAGAGCCATAGCCTTGCTAAAATAGAAAGGTCAGTTTCATGTTGTAGGTAAATCACTATGGCAACAATGCAGACTGGATTTTAGGGATGCAAGCCAAGGGACATGGCTTTTCTTTGCATCCAATAAAGGAAATAAGCCCAGGTTAAAATGTGACAAATATGCTGAATCTTATATAGTTGAATAATTTTCATTGAGATGCTATGATATATAACATTATGTATCATAAATATCTATATAAATATATACAAATGCAGAAAAGTTTCAGTTCTGATGGTATAAAAGATCTTACAAGGAGTTTACACAGAAAAAAAGGATTGGTGAAATCATGACTATTTTCAACCAAATTTCTAGTTGTCTCTTTTCCACTTAATTTCATAGGATAGAGTACATGTGTGTGTGTTTCTTTGATAAGTCCTGTTCATTCTCAGAGCAGAATTTCCTTGGACAAGGGAAGAATTTTGTATGCATCTAAGAGAACTTCTTATTATGTACTAAACACCTAAAAATTTCAGTGAGAATTAATCAAAACTGTAAAAATTAACTTTTCTCTGCAAGTAAATTAAAACATGATAAACCAAGGTAATAAGATACGAATGTAGAAATGTCAGTAGCTTTGGAATAAAGTAAGTTTGGTAATATTTCTGAATAATGACTGTCTACTTAATTAATTTTATTAGTATAATAAAATAATGGTGATCATATATTGTTTTAATTTAACCAGAGTTGGGGGCATCTGCATTTAAAACATTCAGATGTAAAATATTTTGAAGGAGGCTTCAGATGTAAAACTAATTTTCCTTCTCACAATTAATCCATTTGCTGCTGTTTCTTACTGCCTCTGCTTTCTGATATTCTGCCAAGCCTGTGAATTTTGCTGCTATTGGTTTACTCTTCTTTTTCTTTTTTCATCATCAATATTTTACTACAGTATCTAGATTGTTTCTCAGTTCTAATTTTGCTAATTCTTATAGTTTTGGCTTCCTCTTGGATACTAAACTGGACTACTTCAAATATTTAAACCCTGATTACATCTTTTTTCAAGATAGCCAGGATCACCTGTATAGAGGCCAGAATAAGGCATTAGTATGAGAGTTTGTGTTTGTGTGTGAGTGTGTGTGAAGTTACCCTCATTCTTAGAGTGCTTGAATGGAAATTCTTAAGTGTTCTCTCAGATAATGAACTGTAAGAATTCAAAAGATCACTGAAAAAATAACAAAATCTCTGAAATAAACACCTGTTTTTACAATTTTCTGAGTTTTAAAATTTCACCTCTTGAGCTAGACATCCTGCTGTGAAGTGCCCTAGTTTTGGGGAAAAATAACTCAGCGTTGACTGTGGAGACATGCTGTAGATTTTTGTCTTAAATCTTCACAGTCACTGAGTATTCTTTTTTTACTCCAGAGAAGAAAGACAGACAATTCACTAAGTGGAAGTTATCTTTTTCTCCGGTTAGAAACCAATGCTTAACCAGTGAAACAAAAGCTTTGCAAATATACTCCTCATAGTGCCAGAAATTTAATAACATATTATAGAAACAGCTTACTGTTTTTTTTATTTATAGTAAATAATGTTATGTTTTATTCCAATATTTTGCACTTATTCTTGAATGGATTGAGAAGAGCTGGAAATAAGCCTACTCCACACACTATTATTAACTAGGAAATAAATATTTATTTCCTTTAAAAGGTCCATTGCTTAATCTCTTTCAGTCTCAGTTTTATTTTCTATAAAATGGATATAAGGATAATTATAATAATTATGATAAAAAATAATAGTATCTACCTTCTATTGTTATGAGGAATAAGTAAGAAAGTACTCTTAGTGATATGTCTTTCACAAGGAAACATTTAAGAAGCTTTAGCAGTTACTAACTGGAGAAGGCAATGGCAACCCACTCCAGTACTCTTGCCTGGAAAATCCCATGGATGGAGGAGCCTGGTAGGCTGCAGTCCATGGAGTCACTAAGAGACATGACTGGGTGACTTCACTTTCACTTTTCACTTTCATGCATTGGAGAAGGAAATGGCAACCCACTCCAGTGTTCTTGCCTGGAGAATCCCAGGGACGGGGGAGCTTCGTGGGCTGCTGTCTATGGGGTCACACAGAGTCAGACACGACTGA
This sequence comes from Bos javanicus, assembly GCF_032452875.1. Classification (NCBI taxonomy): domain Eukaryota; kingdom Metazoa; phylum Chordata; class Mammalia; order Artiodactyla; family Bovidae; genus Bos; species Bos javanicus. The sequence continues at coordinate 4,710,409 of NC_083893.1, read as the reverse complement.
AGTGACTTAGCAGCAGCAGCAACAAGCCTAATTGAATACTACATCTTGCGTAAGATAGCAGTTCACAAAGACATTAAAGTGATCTGACCAGCAAAAGTCTGAGTAATCCTTCTTCCTCTGACTGCACTAATTTCAATCAATATTGTCAGTCCCCCCTCTGGAGAAGGATCAAGAGATGATTCTTTCTAAAACCAGTAAGCCAAACATCAGTTATCTTGTGACAGGAGCTTGCCTCTGAGGGTTACACTGAGAAATCAATAAATAGCACTGGAAAAGTATTGTGATGGATACTGCTAGTTTCAAAATTAATCGTGTTTAATGTTATTTAATAACATTGATCATTTGATTCTCACTGTGGGCTAAATTTCTGAGTGAAACAGTCCTCTTGCAAGACTATATTACCTACCACTCAAAGATTTGAAATAGCAATATATTATGTTATTATTAAAGCTTCCCTGGTGGTTCAGATGGTAAAGCGTCTGCCTGCAATATGGGAGACCGGGTTTGATCCCTGGGTTGGGAAGATCTCCTTGAGAAGGAAATGGCAACCCACTCCAGTATTCTTGCCTTGAGAATCCCAGAGATGGAGGAGCATGGTAGGCAACAGTCCATGGGGTCGCAAAGAGGCAGACTCGACTGAGCGACTTCACTTCAGTTCAGTTCAGTCACTCAATTGTGTTCAACTCTGCAACCCAATGAACAGCAGCACGCCAGGCCTCCCTGTCCATCACCCACTCCCAGAGTCCACCCAAACCCATGTGGATTGAGTCAGTGATGCCATCTTATCCTCTGTCATCCCCTTCACCTCCTGCCCTCGATCTTTCCCAGTATCAGGGTCTTTTCAAATGAGTCAGTTCTTTGCATCAGGTGGCCAAAGTATTGGAGTTTCAGCTTCAACATGGTTCTTCCAATGAACACCCAGGACTGATCTCCTTTAGGATGGACTGGTTGGATCTCCTTGCAATCCAAGGGACTCTCAAGAGTCTTCTCCAACACCACAGTTCAAAAGCATCAATTCTTCGGCACTCAGCTCTCTTTATAGTCCAACTCTCACATCCATATATGACCACTGGAAAAACCATAGCCTTGATTAGACGGACCTTTGTTGACAAAGTAATGTCTCTGTTTTTTAATAGGCTATTTAGGTTGGTCATAACTTTCCTTCCAAGGAGTAAGCGTTTTTTAATTTCATGGCTGTAGTCACCATCTGCAGTGATTTTGGAGCCCAGAAAAATAAAGTCAGCCACTGTTTCCCCATCTATTTGCCATGAAGTGATGGAACTGAATGCCATGATCTTTAAGCCATGATCTAAAAGTTGAGCTTTAAGCCAACTTTTTCACTTTCCTGTTTCACTTTCATCAAGAGTCTCTTTAGTTCTTCTTCACTTTCTCCTATAAGGGTGGTGTCATCTGCATATCTGAAGTTATTGGTATTTCTCCCAGCAATCTTGATTTCAGCTTGTGCTTCCTCCAGCCCAGCGATTCTCATGATGTACTCTGCATGTTAGTATTAGCCTATTCATTATCTATTGGCTGCTATAGAAAATAACAACCTCCATAATGGGCACAGACTAAGTTCAGCATGTTTGTGTCAAAAAAGTCTTGAATTACACCTCCCCTCTAGCTTTTGTTCCCACCCTGTCATAACTTGCTGCCACAGAGTGGAAGAGGCAGAGACATATTTTTTCTAACTGCTGTTGAAAGATATACTTAGTCTAGAACAAAATGAAATTTTGATAATGTGAGCTAAAAAAATAAGCAATAAAAAACGCAAAGCAAAAAGTTTCAATCTTATTTCTTTCACTTCTTTACTTAATGACCTGGTTTTTCCATTTTCTTTTAATAAACTACTTAATTATTTTCATTTCAGATTTTATGATTAGTAGTAGGAGGAAAGTGGAAGTATTAGCATAGTCATGCCCTACTTTTGCCAACTCCTGTGACCCCATGGACTGTAGCCCGTCAGGCTCCTCTGTCCATAGAATTTTCCAGGCAGAAATACTGGAGTGGGTAGCCATTTCCTTTTCCAGGGCATCTTCTTCACTCAGGGACTAAACCCAGATCTTCTGCATTGCAGGCAGATTCTTTACTGCCTGAACCACCAGAACTGTTCAATTTTGTTTTTTTCCAAATGAGAATACTTTTGAGAGTGAAATGGGGTGCTGTGAATAAGTGTAGAACAGGTATAACTGTCTGATATGGGGAAACCGGGACACTGGACCATCTGTACCTAAGGAGCTACGTTCCAGTATTAGACATTGTGCACCTACTATATTCAGAAGAGCCTTTGGATTATTTTGAAGTCCGCTTTCTTGACTCATCTACTTATTGTATCTGCTAAACAGGTAAGAGTCTGCCTGTTATTACAACTCAGGCTGAAACTGAAAAACTAGTCAAGAGGAGTTCAATATCATTGATTAACCTACTTATTACTCAAAGGAAAAAAGCACTTTTCCTTTTATAATTCATTGCAATACGTTATCATAGCAGCATTAAGAGCAACCTACTACCATTTCTTTCCAATAGTGAAAGTAAGACCACATTTAGTGACATTCCCTTTAAACATTTAATCTGATAAATATACACCTTTAAAACTTGAAAACAAGTTACATTACTGAAATAGAATAAACTATAACTGTGAATTACTTGAACTTATGTAGCCTTCTACAAGCCAAAGATACCTATTTCCAGGGCAATACAATACAGAAAACACAGAACCAACACTTCTCAGCTATTATATGTATGAAAACTAAAGGACCAAATAATGGTGGCTAGGTATAAACCTAAACATCTAATATACAGTCAACATTACAATAAATAAATAATCACTTCTACAATATCAATGATTTCTAGTAATCTTTTCTCTAAATGTCCATAAATATTAGATAATTCCCACAAAAATCCCAATTAGAATATACACATTTATTAATTATGCAGTTTAATCTTCAGTTCAGTTCAGTCACTCAGTCGTATCCAACTCTTTGCAACCCCATGGAATGCAGCACTCCAGGCCTCCCTGTCTATCACCAACCCCTGGAGTTTACTCACACTCATGTCCATTGACTTGGTGATGCCATCCAACCACCTCATCCTCTGTCATCCCCTTCTCCTCCTGCTGTCAATCTTTCCTAACATCAGAGTCTTTTCAAATGACTCAGTTCTTTGCATCAGGTGGCCAAAGTATTGGAGTTTCAGCTTCAGAATCAGTCCTTCAAATGAATAGTCAGGACTTATTTCCCTTAGGATAGACTGGTTGGAAATCCTTGCAGTCCAAGGGATTCTCAAGAGTCTACTCCAACAACACAGTTCAAAATCATCAATACTTAACTGCTCAGCTTTCTTTACAGTCCAAATTTCACATCCATATATGACTACTAGAAAACCAATATCCTTGACTAGATGGACTTTTGTTGGCAAAGTAATGTCTCTGCTTTTTAATATGCTGTCTAGATTGGTCATAACTTTCTTACCAAGGAGTAAGAGTCTTTTAATTTCATGACTACATCACCATCTGCAGTGATTTTGGAGTCCCCCAAAATAAAGCCTGTCACTGTTTCCATTATTTCCCCATCTATTTGCCATGAAGTAATGGGACCAGTGAGAAATAGATTTAAGGGCCTAGATCTGACAGATAGAATGCCTGATGAACTATGGAAGAGGTTCGTGACATTGTACAGGAGACAGGGATCAAGACGATCCACATGGAAAAGAAATGCAAAAAAGCAAAATGGCTGTCTGGGGAGGTCTTACAAATAGCTGTGAAAAGAAGAGAAGCGAAAAGCAAAGGAGAAAAGGAAAGATATAAACATTTGAATGCAGAGTTCCAAAGAATGGCAGGAAGAGATAAGAAAGCCTTCTTCAGCGAACAATGTAAAGAACTAGAGGAAAACAACAGAATGGCAAAGACTAGGGATCTCTTCAAGAAAATCAGAGATACCAAAGGAACATTTCATGAAAAGATGGGTTTGATAAAGGACAGAAATGGTATGGACCTAACAGAAGCAGAAGATATTAAGAAGAGGTGGCAAGAATACACAGAAGAACTATACAAAAAAGATCTTCACGACCCAGATAATCACGATGGTGTGATCACTGACCTAGAGCCAGACATCCTGGAATGTGAGGTCAAGTGGGCCTTAGAAAGCATCACTATGAACAAATCTAGTGGAGGTGATGGAATTCCAGTTGAGCTATTCCAAATCCTGAAAGATGGTGCTGTGAAAGTGCTGCACTCAATATGCCAGCAAATTTGGAAAATTCAGCAGTTGCCACAGGACTGGAAAAGGTCAGTTTTCATTCCAATCCCAAAGAAAGGCAATGCCAAAGAATGCTCAAAGTACAACACAATTGCACTCATCTCACATGCTAGTAAAGTAATGCTCAAAATTCTCCAAGCCAGGCTTCAGCAATATGTGAACCGTTAACTTCCTGATGTTCAAGCTGGTTTTAGAAAAGGCAAAGGAACTAGAGATCAAATTGCCAACATCCGTGGATCATGGAAAAAGCAAGAGAGTTCCAGAAAAGCATCTATTTCTGCTTTATTGACCATACCAAAGCCTTTGACTGTGTGGATCACAATAAACTGTGGAAAATTCTGAAAGGGATGGGAATACCAGACGACCTGTCTGCCTCTTGAAAAATTTGTATGCAGGGCAGGACGCAACAGTTAGAACTGGACATGGAACATCAGACTGGTTCCAAATAGGAAAAGGAGTTCAAGGCTGTATATTGTCACCCTGTTTATTTAACTTCTATGCAGAGTACATCATGGAAAACACTGGGCTGGAAGAAACACAAGCTGGAATCAAGATTGCCGGGAGAAATATCAATAACCTCAGATATGCAGATGACACCACCTTTATGGCAGAAAGTGAAGAGGAACTCAAAAGCCTCTTGATGAAAGTGAAAGTGGAGAGTGAAAAAGTTGGCTTAAAGCTCAACATTCAGAAAATGAAGATCATGGCATCCGGTCCCAACACTTCATGGGAAATAGATGGGGAAACAGTGGAAACAGTGTCAGACTTTATTTTTCTGGGCTCCAAAATCACTATAGATGGTGACTGCAGCCATGAAATTAAAAGACGCTTACTCCTTGGAAGGAAAGTTATGACCAACCTAGAAGGCATATTCAAAAGCGGAGACATTACTTTGCCAACAAAGGTTCATCTAGTCAAGGCTATGGTTTTTCCAGTGGTCATGTATGGATGTGAGAGTTGGACTGTGAAGAAGGCTGAGTGCCAAAGAATTGATGCTTTTGAACTGTGGTGTTGGAGAAGACTCTTGAGAGTCCCTTGGACTGCAAGGAGATCCAACCAGTCCATTCTGAAGGAGATCAGCCCTGGGATTTCTTTGGAAGGAATGATGCTAAAGCTGAAACTCTAGTACTTTGGCCACCTCATGCGAAGAGTTGACTCACTGGAAAAGACTCTGATGCTGGGAGGGATTGGGGGCAAGAGAAAAAGGGGACGACTGAGGATGAGATGGCTGGATAGCATCACTGACTCGATGGACGTGAGTCTGATTGAACTCCGGGAGTTTGTGATGGACAGGCAGGCCTGGCGTGCTGCTATTCATGGGGTTGCAAGGAGTTGGACATGACTGAGCGACTGTTCTGATCTGATGGGACCAGATGTCATGATCTTAGTTTTCTGAATGTTGAGCTTTAAGCCAACTTTTTCACTCTCCTCTTTCACTTTCAAGAGGATCTTTAATTCTTCTTCACTTTCTGCCATAAGGGTGGTGTCATCTGCATATCTGAGGTTATCAATATTTCTCCCATCAATCTTTATTCCAGCTTGTGTGTCATCCAGCCCAGCATTTCTCATGATGTACTCTGCGTATAAGTTAAATAAGCAGGGTGACAACATACAGCCTTGATGTACTCTTTTCCTTATTTGGAACCAGTCTTTTGTTCCATGTCCAGTTCTAACTGTCACTTCTTCACTTGCATACAGATTTCTCAAGAGGCAGGTAAGGTGGTTGGTTTTCCCATCTCTTTCAGAATTTTCCACAGTTTGTGGTGATCCACACAGTCAAAGGCTTTGGCATAGACAATAAAGCAGAAATAGATATTTTTCTGGAACTCTTTTGCTTTTTCAATAATCCAAGGGATAGTGGCAATTTGGTCTCTCATTCCTCTGCCTTTTCTAAAACCATCTTGAATATCTGGAAGTTCATGGTTCACCTACTGTTGAAGCCTGGGTTGGGGAATTTTGAGCATCACTTACTAGCATGTGAGATGAGTGCAATTGTGTGGTAGTTTGCACATTCTTTGGCATTGCCTTCATTGGGATTGGAATGAAAACTGACCTTTTCCTGTCCTGTGGGGACTACTGCGTTTTCCAAATTTGCTGGCATATTGAGGGCAGCACTTTCACACAATTGTCGTTTAGGATTTGAACTAGCTCAACTGTAATTCCATCAGCTCCACTAGCTTTGTTCATAGTGATGCTTTCTAAGGCCCACTTGACTTCACATTTCAGGAATCTGGCTTAGGTGAGTGATCATACCATCGTGATTATCTGGGTCATGAAAATCTTTTTTGTATAGTTCTTCTGTGTATTTTTGCCACCTCATCTTAATATCTTCTGCTTTTGTTAGGTCCATACTATTTCTGTCCTTTATTGAGACCATCTTTGCATGAATTATTCCCTCGGTATCTCTAATTTTCTTGAAGAGATCTCTAGTCTTTCTGATTCTATTGCTTTCCTCTACTTCTTTACCTTGATCACTAAAGAAGGCTTTCTTATCTCTCCTTGCTATTCTTTGGAAATCTGCATTCAAATGGGTATGTCTTTCCTTTTCTCCTTTGCTTTTTCCTTCCCTTCTTTTCATAGCTATTTGTAAGGCCTCCTTGGACAGCCATTTTGATTTTTGCATTTCTTTTTCTTGGGGATGATCTTGATTCCTGTCTCTCGTACAATGTCACGAACCTCAGTCCATAGTTCATTAGGCACTCTATCTATCAGATCTAGTCCTTTAAATCTATTTTTCGCTTCCACTGAATAGTCATAAGGGATTTGATTTAGGTCATACCTGAATGGTCTAGTGGTTTTCTCCACTTTCTTCAACTTAAGTCTGAATTTGGCAATAAATTGTTCATGATCTGAGCCACAGTCAGCTCCCAGTCTTGTTTTTGCTGTCTCTATAGAGCTTCTCCATCTTTGGCTGCAGAGAACATAATTAATCTGATTTCAGTATTGACCATCTTATGATGCCCATGTGTAGAGTCTTCTGTAGTGTTATTATAAGAGGGTGTTTTCTATGACCAGTGTGTCCTCTTGGAAAAACTCCATTACCCTTTGCCTTGCTTCATTCTGTACTCCAAGGCCAAATTTTCTGTTACTTCTGGTATTTCTTGACTTCCTACTTTTGCATTCCCATCCCCTATAATGAAAAAGATATCTTTTGGGGGTGTTAGTTCTAGAAGGTTTTATAGGTCTTCATAGAATCATTCAACTTCAGCTTTTTCAGCATTACTGGTCGGGGCATAGATTTGGATTACCATGATATTGAATGGTTTGCTTTGGAAACAAACAGAGATCATTCTGCCATTTTTGAGATTGCATCCAAGTAATGCATTTTGGACTCTTTCGTTGACTATGATGGCTACTCCATTTTTTCTAAGGGATTCGTGCCCACAGTAGTAGATATAATGGTCATCTGAATTAAATTCACTTATTCTAGTCCATTTTAGTTTGATGATTCCTAAAATTTTGATGTTCAGTCTTGCCATCTCCTGTTTGAGCACTTCCAATTTGCCTTGGGTCATGGACCTAACATTCCAGGTTCCTATGCAATATTGCTCTTTACAGCATCAGACTTTGCTTCTTTCTCCTGTCACATCCACAACTGGGTGTTGTTTTTGCTTTGGCTCTGTCTCTTTATTCTTTCTTGGAGTTATTTCTCCACTAATCTCTAGTAGCATATTGGGCACATACTGACCTGGGATTCATCTTTCAGTATCCTATCTTTTTATAGCTACGTTTGCCTGGAGTGGCGGCTGCATGGTGCTGGAGTGGCTGTGAGGACATATCCCACCTCCAAGGCCAGAGAAACCTCAGCAAGACAATAGACGCTGGAGCAGTGGCTGTATGATGCTAGAGTGGCTGTAAGGTGATACTCCACACCCAAGGGCAAAGAAGGAGCCCCAGCAAGATGGTAGCAGGGGCGAATTAAAGTTTAAAATCAAATCCCATTCCCACCAGAGACGCTCAGATGCTCAAACAAACCTTGTGTGCACCAGGACCCAGGGACCCTACAGAGATTCAGACAGAACTGTTTGAGCATCTCCTATGGAGGTACTGGTCAGCAGTGGACTGCCACAGGGACAGGGGCTCTGGGTTCAGCAGACTTGGGTACGGCATAAGCACTCCTGGAGGAGGTCACCATTAACCCCACCATAGAGTCAGAACTTACACAGAACTGGGAAATACACACTTGGAGGGCACAAACAAAACATTTTGTGCACCAGAGCCCAGGAGAAAGGAGCAGTAACCCCACAAGAGACTGACCCAGATTTGCCCAGGAGTCTCCAGCAGAGGTGTGGGTCAGTGGTGCCTGCTGCTGGGTTGAGGGCAGTAAGTGTAGCAGTTCATTCATGAGATCTTTTGAAGGAGGTCACCATTATCTTCATTACCTTCACCATAGTTTGGCCCCAGGTAAATAGCAGGGAGAGAACACAGCTCCACCCATGAACAGAAAATTGGATTAAAGATTTACTGAACATGGCCCTGCCCATCAGAACAAGACCCAGTTTCCCCCTCAATCAGTCTCTCCCATCAGGATGCTTCCACAGGCCTCTTATCCTTCTCCATCAGAGGGCAGACAGACTGAAAACCAGGATCACAGAAAACTAACCAATCTGATCACATGGACCACAGCCTTGTCTAGCTCAATGAAACTATGAGCCATGCCATGTAGGGCCACCTAAGATGGACGGGTCATGGTGGAGAGTTCTGACAAAATGTGGTCCACTGGGGAAGGGAATGGCAAACCACTTCAGCCTTTAGAACCCCATGAACACAATGAACAGTTTAACCTTATTGAAACCCAAATATATGCTGTTTTTTTTCAACATCAGTGTCAGCAGTTCTGTAGTTATTCTGTAAAAGCCAATTTAAAAAATTAACCTTCAAGAATTGGAAACAACTAAATTTTCAATAAAGTATCTTTCTTCATGTACAATATCCTTTTTCTATAATTCTTTTGCATAGTTTAATTTCCAGATCTTTTATCATTAATGCTATTTAGATTTGTATGATGTTTAATTGGTTCTGGTTTTTCTGCCTTTGACTATGAAAGAATGTGTCAAACATTGTTGAATTTTGAAATTCCTGCAGAAATATCCTTTGTGTACTGTCAGGATAATTAGGTCTTCTGAGGCATTCCTAAATTTGAATGCTAAGAGAATAGAAATTAGGTGTTTTTCTTTATATGATATTATTAAATCATCTGATATATTTTTCACTCATTCTTCAATTTGTTACACAGGTTTTACAAGAGATAATGAAAATAAGAAAATATTGTGTCTGCATAATTCAGAACCTACCAGTAAGGAAAAGGGAAAAAGAGCTAAAATTTTTGTCGAACATTCAGGCTTAGATAAAAAAATAAAATAAAATCTGTCCTCCAGGTTCAAACAAAATACATTCAAATTATTATTCTAACCAGCAATTCAGGACTGTTAAAGAAAATTATAATAAAAAATTGTAACAACTGAGACACAACAGACAGTGGAGGGATTGAGAATGACATATACACACTGCTATATATAAAATCCTGGAGTACGAAATGGCAACCCCCTCCAGTATTCTTGTCTGGAGAATCCCAGGAACAGAGGAGCCTGGCGAGCTACAGTCCACGGGGTTGCAAAGAGTCAGACACAATTGAGCAGGCACACATGTATAAAACAGGTAACTAATAAGAACCTACTACATACACAGGCAACTCTACTAAATACTGTGTAATGGCCTATGTGGAAAATGAGTTTAACAAAGAGTGGACATATGTGTAACTGATTCATTTTGCTGGATAGCAGAAACTAACACAAGAACGTAAATCAATTGTACTCCAATAATTTTTTTTTAAATAAAAGAAATATACTGATGGAAAAGACACTGATGGGAAAAGATGCATTTTAAGAAGGCTTGTAATAAAAAAGCAGAGATGTTTTGAAAAACTTCAAATAATGTAGACAATCTCATGGAGTTTGTTTAAATTCATGTCCATTGAGTCAGTGATGCTATTTCATCCAGACTCTGGGAGATAGTGAAGGACAGGGAATCCTGGTATGCTGCAGTCCATGGGATCACAAAGAGTCAGAAACAACTTAGCCACTGAACAACAACAACAACTATAGACAGTATCCCCCAAAATACCTCATATTTACAGTAGAGGAGAGAAGGACTTCATTATGTCAGTGCAAATAAGGAAGAATAAGATTAATGGGTGGCACCTGTTCTGTGACTGGGATAGCTTTCACTGGGGGTACAAAACCGAGGGAGCAGATTTAGTAAATAAATTAGTAAGTTATTCCTAATCAATAAAATGGTGAGAATAGAGATAGCTAACCAAGTGGGTTGGGGATAAATATAGGTCTGAACTGAAACACTACACAGTATTAATCATTTTCTGAGTCATAATGTATTATAATACACATCTTTAAATTTACTTATTATGATAATTATAAATGAGAAATTTAGATGAACTTGAACTTCACTATAGTAAAACAGATTTTAGCATTCTATGCTTAAAATATATAATGGGTGTATGATAGAAGAAGTTAACATGGATAAGCTGTATAAAGATAATTTTCAGTCCCTACCTCTTTATGTCCCTAAGTTATCAGGTAATATAAATCACTGACAGTAAAACAAATATGCTTGAACATTCCCTCAATGCACTGAAGTACCTTTAGAACACTTGTTTGTTTAGATTTTACGAATTTATTCAATCTGACATGTGTGCTTGGACATAGCCATTTGTGACTGAATAAAGTTTCAAAACAACAAAGGGAATAAAGTTGCTTGCATTTAGTAGTCCACATCAAACAAAAAATTTCAACGTGCTTAAATTTTAGAATTAGTCACATGTCATTCTGCAGCTTAACACTATGGGCAGAAGCAGAAGACTAGGTAAATAAGACTGGATTTGTTGGAAAACTGTTTCTTTTTCTCTACCAGCACATTAAATGTTGCTCAAATTCCTACTGTCTACAAATTCTTTCTATCTGCTTTATTGTGGCCTTCCTAAAATTGAGGAAGCCCAATTTAAATAAATATACTCTGGATTGATTAACTTCAGAATTCTACTGACAAGGGAGATTTAAAATCCCAGTATATATTTTAGTTCATGGATACAATCAGTCTCTGTGCAAAGTATCAACATGCCTAAAGACTATATTATGAAACACTGATAAAGCTCTAAGAACACTTGACTTTATCTGGCCATATATCTATTAAGTTGTATTCCATTCTATTCTACTGTCTTCTTTAGATTAAGAAATTAACTTAAAAATTGTCAAATAAATTTATCTCCCTAGACTAAGAGAAGCAAAACTAAATTTATCAAAAATATTAAACTCATTTCCAATCAACTCTAATTTGACTTTTGATTTGATGAACATTGGAACAATATTTTGAGCTTCTGTTCCCCAGAAGAGCCAAGCAGTCATCTTAATTCTGTGTCTGATTCTTGTCAAGAAATTAACATAGTGTGGGGAACAGAATAGAGGCTATGGCTGGAGTTACTTAATCGCTCTGAGTTTCAATGTTTGCATCAGACACTGACCACTTAGCAGTCCTTTCATTCTTTGCTTATACTTCTTTTGCAACTTCACAGCCATATACTGTTTAGAAAGAATAATGTCAGACAGTAAAGTGGGACACAGCACCGTAATCAGAGAAGAAGATCTCTTTTTGAGAAAGGTGTCAGGTATCCTGTGAGGTGAACTGTCTATCGCAAACATCACCAGTGTCTGTAAATAGCTTCTCGAGTCATAACCAAAAGGCAGCCTTTTTCAGTAGTGGAGAGCAAGCAGAGAGACAGGTACAGGAAATAGCAGAATTTTATAGCGTAAACTCAGGCTGCGTTTGCATTCAATGTGCTATGTATAGGTTCAGCTGTGTATACACTGAAATACTAAACTTTGTCCTCAGGAAGATTCAACAAATTATTTCTTAAGAGCCTTCACTACTGAGCTTAATAACATCGTGATTTAACTCCAGTATAGAAACCATAACTTTTAAAAAAGTGAATTTGACTGAAAAGTTTTTTTCCCAAGCAAAAAAAAAGATTTTAGGGGTTTTTCAAATGACAAGAAACTCATCATTACATTTCATGCCTTGGCTTAATTAACCAGGCAGGAATTGCAAAGTTTAATATTTTAAGTCCATGTCAAAGAGGGTTAATTTTCAAGGAAATCATTTGACACCCCTTCAAACTTCTTACAAGTCCTCCTATCATTTGCAAACCATAAGCTTTCTGGGTCACACACATAACTTTTTATGCATGTTCATATTTTCTGTGCACTTAATGTTACATTTTTGTAACTTCTACATTTGTGATGTCAACAAACACACTCAAGTCTAAAAAATGTTAAAATCATTTGTGTAGTGCATTATTTTATGTTCAATTTTTAGGAAGAAGACATTTTCTTAAAATGTTAAAACCCCAATATTTTCATGACTAAGTTAATAGAAATTATTAAGCACATTTTTTTAAATGTTGCAATTAGTAATTCCCATCATTTTTTTCTAAGTCTGTCCCCAAACTAAAAATATATAGGGAAACTATAATGAATCTCTCAAGATTAGGGCATGTATATATTTTAATTCACCACTTTATCACCAGTACAATATTTGATTTGAATCCTAATTAAAATAATTATCTTTTCAAATGGTGACTGTATAAATTATTTGAATAGATTTGACTTTTGACTTTTCTGTACATTAATAAATTACTATTGGCTGTAGATACTGGTATACCTTCACTGAAAGGTAATAGGTAAAATTTAAATGACCTAGAAACTACAAAAGAAAAAAAAGGAAGAATGGAGATGCAGAAAAAAAAAGTCTCTCCCTCTGTCTCTCTCTCCCTAGTAACTGTAAACACAAAAATAAATTTTGTATGTATTGACTGTCAAAATAAGACACATCACATGAACTGAAGAACATTCCAACTCTCAGGCTTCATTTTGAAAGAAGATTATAACAATAATGGATATGACTACTTTTATTGTTATTAATAAAAATCTCTGTAAATGAGAATTACTTATTTACAAAATGTTTACAGAAGTGCAAAAAGATACTTCTAAGATGAAAAATGTTGAAGAGAACATGTATATTCTGAGATAATGAGTAAAAGTTTAAATTATAAATTGACAAGCTAGACGAACTATGACAAAACAGTGATTGAAGTTTGATTGATTCAAAGTTATAATTTAGCAGCTTATATCTGTGATATAAGTAGAAATGTAATTAAGGCAATGGAGCAGTATTGTTCATAAAGAAATAGTCTAAAGTCTGTACTTTAAGTCAGTTAAGGTATTTACAAACTTGAAAATTGTATTTGCATAGTTTTTACTTTTTGTAAGCCCAAAAGAGCAGCCTTAAGATAAAGCTAAGAAGAGTAAGAGAGAAAATAGCATTCATGTGAAAGGCTGAGATTAATAATAATTTGCAGTAAATAAAAACACAAAGGTTTGGCCTAGAACACTAGGGCTGATGTTATACCTCCTATTTGGTTTTTCACAATGAACATTTATTGCAGTATAGTTGCTTTACATTGCTGTGTTAGTTTCTGCCGTACAGCAAAATGAATCCGTTATCAGTTCAGTTCAGTGGCTCATTTGTTCCCCACTCTTTGTGACCCCACGGACTGCAGCATGCCAGGCTTCCCTGTGCATCACCAACTCCCAGAGCCTACTCAAACTCATGTCCATTGTGTTGGTGATGCCATCCAACAATCTCATCCTCTGTGGTCCCCTTCTCCTCCCACCTTCAATCTTTCACAGCATCAGGGTCTTTTCCAAGGAGTCAGTTCTTCACATCAGGTGGCCAAAGTACTGGAGCTTCAGCTTCAGCATCAGTCCTTCCAATGAATATTCAGGACTGATTTCCTTTAGGATTGATTGGTTGGATCCCCTTGCAGCTGTGCGCATACATATTTTGGCTTTCCTTCTCATTTGGTCATCATAGAGTACTGAGTAAACTTCCCTGTGCTACAGAGCAGGTTCTCACTAGTTATCTATTTTATACAAAGTAATGTATATATATGTCAATCTCAATCTTTCACTTGATTTTATAAGGCCAGTGTTGTCCTTATACCAAAGTCCAACAAATCCTCTGGGAAGAAAGAAAGTATCTAATCAAAACTCCTTGTGAACATAGACGCAAAATTTCTTAACAAAATATTAGCCAATTGAGCTCAGCAACATATATAAAGCTTGATAAATCACAGCCAGGTGAAGTTCATTCCAGCAATGTAAGCTTGCTTTAACATTATAAATTCAGTCTACCTAATTATTGATATTATCAGAATAAGAATAATTAATAGATCTACACAAACACATTGGATAAAATTCAACATTAATTTACAAGGAAAACTTTCACCAAAAAAGGATACTTCCTTAACCTGATAAAAAGTCACCTATTAAAAACTCAGAGCTAATATCATAATGGTATTCATAAAGACTGAAAAACTATGAATGTATTTGCTTACTCATACTACCTAACTTTGTATTGGAAGTCCTAACAAGTAAAATAAGGCAAGAGAAATCAATAAAATACTCCCAGGTCAGAAAGAAAGAAATCTCTACTCAAAAAGTACACAGCTGTCTATAAAGAAAACCACATGGAATCTACAAAAATAAATAAATTAGAAAAATTAGAATAATAAAAAAGTATAGCAAGTCACAGGATATAAGAAGAATATATAAAATTCAAACTTCCAATGAATTCTATAAATTAAATATTTTAAATGATTTCATGTAGAATAACAAAAATGAATTATTTAGATTTAAATCTCACAAAATATGTACATGGTAAGTATGCTGGAAAGAAACAAACAAAAAAGAAAAGAATTCTAAGTAATGGGTATATATATTGTGTTCCTGGTCTGGAAGACTCCTATTTATTAACATCAGTTCGTCCTAAATTAATCTATACATTCTACACATTCCTAATTGAACCCATAGGAATGAAAAAAGAATAACCAACATGTCTTGAAATGGTTATATTTCAAGGCCTCGTGATACCTGATTTTAGGTCAGTATAAAGTTATAATAATCAGAAAAATGTTTTGTTGCTAAAGATAGGTACCCAAAAGATTAGATAGCACAGAACAACAACAAAAAAAAGTTTATTTTTAAGATAATTTAAAGGGAATTGATAGTAAAATAATTGATTTTCAATAAATGATGCCAGAAATATTGAACACCCTTATAAAAAAAAATCCTTGATCTATTCTTCTCATTTATACAAAATTTAACTTTAAATGAATGCTAGGCCTAAATATTGGAGAAGGCAATGGCACCCCACTCCAGTACTCTTGCCTGGAAAATCCCATGGATGGAGGAGTCTGGTAGGCTGCAGTCCATGGGGTCGCTAAGAGTCGGGAACGACTGAGCGACTTCACTTTCACTTTTCACTTTCATGCACTGGAGAAGGAAATGGCAACCCACTTCAGTGTTCTTGCCTGGAGAGTCCCAGGGACAGAGGAGCCTACTGGGCTGCTGTCTGTGGGGTCGCACAGAGTCGAACACGACTGAAGAGACTTAGTAGTAGTAGTAGTAGGCCTAAATATAAAATTATACTGTGTATTTAGAAGAAATAATCAAAGAAAACCTTTTTTTTTTTATGAATGAGAAAAGATTTCATAGATATACACTAAAAGAAAAATAAAATATACTTAATGTTAAAAATGCCATCAACATTCTCCTATCCACAGTCTTATGGAATCATTGGTAGGCTGAGAAAAAAATTAAATAGTTTGACTGATTTAAATCCCAGGAATATGAAATACATATGTTGGATGGGTTGGAAACATGGATAGAAGGTAGAGATTTGGGATAAATAAAATAAACTAATAATATTCTATTATTCTTATCTTGTTCTCAAAGCTATAATGTGAAATTGAATTTGCCCATGACAACATTCAAGAAGCCTATAAAGTTAACGCTTTCTCATCCATCAGCAGTTCTCTAATCTTAATACTCTCAATTAGTAGAGAGAGACTTTGGCAAGGAGAATGTTGAGAGGGTCATGTTGTAAGATATGTAATTTAAAAATCCTGGATTTGATTTTGAAAAAATGTATGAACTTCAAGATAATTTTAAACATGGTTAATAGATATATGTAACTAATTGTAGCATTTTAAAACCTTACTTTGGGCAACCATTCTGATTCTTGCCTGTTTTTATTAGAATATTCAAGTAGATTAAATAACATAGATTGAAATTTCTCCTGAGATTTTTATCCACAAATTATTAATTCTTCCAATTTAGATTCAAACTTTAAAATTCAAGGTGAAATTTTAGAAAGTCTATGAGGTAATATTCACTTAAATAAAAATGTGACATAGTTACTTTAACATTAAATAAAGTAAGACATTGATGAAACAAAATATAAAATTAGAAAGTAATCTTAATTTGCAGTGATCTACAAAAACAATGTAAATCAGAAGTGAGAATCAAGACAGGAATGTAGTTGTCACTTAAGAAAATAGCTATAGGTTTTTTTTTTTTTTTTTTTTTTTTTCCAATTTTATTTTATTTTTAAACTTTACATAATTGTATTAGTTTTGCCAAATATCAAAATGAATCCGCCACAGGTATACATGTGTTCCCCATCCCGAACCCTCCTCCCTCCTCCCTCCCCATACCATCCCTCTGGGCCGTCCCAGTGCACCAGCCCCAAGCATCCAGCATCATGCATCGAACCTGGACTGGCAACTCGTTTCCTACATGATATTTTACATGTTTCATTGCCATTCTCCCACATCTTCCCACCCTCTCCCTCTCCCACAGAGTCCATAAGACTGTTCTATACATCAGTGTCTCTTTTGCTGTCTCGTACACCGGGTTATTGTTACCATCTTTCTAAATTCCATATATATGCGTTAGTATACTGTATTTATGTTTTTCCTTCTGGCTTACTTCACTCTGTATAATAGGCTCCAGTTTCATCCACCTCATTAGAACTGATTCAAATGTATTCTTTTTAATGGCTGAGTAATACTCCATTGTGTATATGTACCACAGCTTTCTTATCCATTCATCTGCTGATGGACATCTAGGTTGCTTCCACGTCTTGGCTATTATAAACAGTGCTGCGATGAACATTGGGGTACACGTGTCTCTTTCCCTTCTGGTTTCCTCAGTGTTATGATCCAGCAACCCCACTGCTGGGCATACACACTGAGAAAATAGCTATAGGTTTTACCAAGCGTATTTGATTAAGAAAATCTAGTTCCATCTCTAAGCAGAGTGATTCATTCATCAGACATCAGGGTCATTAAAATCAATTTGGTTTTGTCAACTACTAAAAAATATGAGAGTGGCAATCAGCCCAATTTGATTGGAGTTCATTAAAGGGCTTTTCTGACTCATTAGCTGTGGTTTGCTTATTTTTGCTTTTCTTTTTAAAAAATTCTACTTGAAGTACTGAATATACAATTGAATATTGTAACAGAAATAAATAGAACCATGCTTTCTGAATGTCAGGATCTTGACTGTCCAAGTCAAGCTTCAATTTAAGATTATCTCCTTTGAGTCTATAGAATTCACAAACAGTCCTGGATATTGGCACCCTGATGACTGGTTGTAACTCTGTAGTGTGTAAACGTATGCAGTGGTATCACTGAATTATTTCTCTAAAGTGTGGCCACTGTCTTCTTGATAAAAGCTGTAATGCTTAGTTTAGTAGAGGATAAAATGCACATTTCAAGAGTCAGGATTGTAACTTTGTATTATCAGTATAAAATTTTAACTGATTGATATTCATTAGAATTTTCTCTAGATAGCAAATTTTGGAAGATGATTTCAACATATTTCACACATGCATATACACACAACAATTTCACACATGCACACATACACATACATACATGCTCACACAAACACACCTTTCTGTATTTAGAAATGTAATCAGAATTAACTCCTTTTAACCTGTGCACTCACATCTCACATGCTGGATATGCTATGACCATCACCAGCATTATATATTGTGTTACACTCATCATTCTCTTTCTAGCAAAAGTAGTTTATAGTTTAACACCTAATGGATTTTACTTTATTAACAAACATCCTTCTACATGAAAAAAGAGCTCCTATTTCTCTGAACTTGCATACTCTTTAATGTGTTTAGTAAGATATATCAGGAATGGTAACGGTCAGTTTTCATTCCAATACCAAAGAAATGCAATGCCAAAGAATGGTCAAATCACTGTACAATTGCACTCATTTCAGATGCCACCAAGATTATGCTTAAAATCCTTCAAGCTGGGTTTCAACAGTACATGAATTGAAAAATTCCAGATGTACAAGCTGAATTTAGAAAAGGCAGAGGAACCAGAGATCAAATTGCCAACATAGGCTGGATCATAGAGAAAGCAAGGCAATTCCAAAAAAGCATCTACTGCTTTGCTGACTATGCTAAAAGCCTTCGACTGTGTGGATCACAGAGAATTGTGGAATATTCTTAAAAAGATAGGAATACCAGACCACAACACCTGCCTTCTGAGAAACCTGTATGAAGGAAAAGAAGCAACAGTTAGAATTGGATAAGGAGCAATGGACGAACTTAAATTTGGGAAAGGAGTACGTTAAGGCTGCATATTATTACCTTGCCTATTTAACTGATATGCACAGCGCATCATGTGAAATGCCAGGCTGGATGAATCACAAGCTGGAATCAAAATTTCCAAGAGAAATATCAACAACCACAAATGCAGATGATATCAGTTTAATGGCAGAAAGTGAAGAAGAACTATAGAGCCTCTTGATTAAGTTGAAAGAGGAGAGTGACAAATCTGTCTTAAGACTCAACATTCAAAAAACTAAGATCATGGCATCTTGTCCCATCACTTCATGGCAAATTGATTGGGATAATGTGGAAACAGTGTTAGATTTCATTTTCTTGGGCTCCAAAATCAATGTGGATGGTGACTGCCCCGGGAAATTAGAAGATGCTTGCTCCTTGGAAGAAAAGCTATGACAAAGCAAGACAGTATATTAAAAAGCAGAGACATGGCTTTGCTGACAAATATCTATATAGTCAAAGCTATGCTTTTACCAGTAGTCATGTATGGATGGTTTTACCAGTAGTCAAGCCAGTCCATTGTTCCATGTATCATGTGAGAGTTGGACAATAAAGAAGGCTGAGCATGAAAGAATCGATACTTTTGAACTGTGGTGTTGGAGAAGACTCTTGAGAGTCCCTTGGACATCAAGGAGATTAAACCATTCCATCCCAAAGGAAATCAACCCTGAATATTATTGGAAGGGCTGGTGCTGAAGCTGAATACTTTAGCCATCTGATACAAAGAGCTGACTCATTGGAAAAGACCCTGATGATGGGAAAGACTGAAGAGGAGGAGAATGGGGTGACAGAGGATGAGATGGTTGGATGGTATCACTGATTCAATGGACTTGGAATTTGAACAAACTCTGGGAGATAGTGAAGGACAGGGAAGCCTGGTGTGCTGTAGTTCATGGGTTCCCAAAGAGTCGGACACAACTGAGTGACTGAACAACAGCAGCAGCAACAACAACAAAGATATATCCATTTTCCTTTATAGTAGTGATGTAGGTCTGAATATACCTTCTCTTTCTAGGTTACAGTATCCTTAAAGGTAGTGTCTGAGCCTTTCACAAAAAGAGGAGCCTGAACTGAATTAGTATGTCACAGCTTTGTTAGGAGTGCAGCCCCAGAAAGTCAGGAGTGAGGGAAATGGGGAGTGAAGCAGAGAAGAGCAGAGCCAATATTACAGCCTGTTACTGAGCTAATCACTGCTGGTAACACAGTGATATAACACTAAAGAACTGTCTTCCAGGAGGTCAAAAAACTTTCTAGGAGAACAAAAATCACAGGCTAGCTACTGTTTCCCACTGATCAAATGTTTATCCCATGGAGCATCTATACCCTATGCAAATAATATATATATATATATTATTGGATATATATGGGTGCTAAGAGGATCCCAAAGCATCACATGCTTCAGTGGTAACACTGAAGCCCTTGAAGGGGAGGTGAGGAAAGCACAGAAAGGACACAAGTTGTCCTTTTGGAGACTGTACCGAAGCACTGCATTCCAGGCTCTTTTGCTGACTGTGATGACTACTCCATTTCTTCTAAGGGATTCTTGGCCACAGTAGTAGATATAATGGTCATCTGAATCAAATTCTCCCATTCTGGTCCATTTAGTTTACTGATTGCTAAAATGTCAATGTTCACTCTTGCCATCTCCTATTTGACTACTTCCAATTTACCTTGATTCATTACAGAATCAGACTTTATTTCCATCACCAGTCATATCCACAACTGGATGTTGTTTTGCTTTTGGCCCAGCCTCTTCATTCTTTCCTGAGTTATTTCTATACTCTTCTCCAGTAGCATATTGGGCACCTACCGACCTGGGGAGTTCATTTTTCAGTGTAATAATTTTTTGACTTTTCATACTGTTTATGGGGTTCTCAAGGCAAGAATGCCTAAGTGGTCTGCCATTCCCTTCTCCAGTGGACCACGTTTTGTCAGAACTCTCCACCATGACACATCCATCTTGGGTGGCCCTAAATGGCATGGCTCATAGTTTCATTGAGTTAGACAAGCTGTGGTCCACGTGATCAGTTTGCTTAGTTTTCTGTGATTTTTGTTTTTCATCCTGTCTTCTCTCTGATAGATAAGAGGCTTGTGGAAGGCTTCCTGATGGGAGGGACTGGCTGTGGAGGAATCTGGGTCTTTTTCTGATGGGCAGGGCCATGCTCAGTAAATCTTAACCCAATTGTCTATTGATGGGTGGGGCTGTGTTCCCTCCTAGTAGTTTGGCCTGAGGCCAGCTATGGTAGGGGTAATGGTGGTAATTACCCCTTCAAAAGGTCCTATGCCAGCACCATCTCTCTCAGGACTGTTGCATTCAGGGCCCCTGACCCCACAGCAGGCATCTATCAACCCACATCTCCACCAGAGACTCCTGGACACTTACAGGCAAGTCTGGCTCAATCTCTTGTGGGGTCACGGTTCCTTTCTCCTCGCTCCTGTTGTGCACAAGGTTTTGTTTGTACCCTCTAAGACTCTGTTCCCCAGTCTTGTGGAAGTTCTGTAGTAAAATCCCACTGGCCTTCAAAGTCAAATCCTTGGGGCTTCCTAGGCCCTTTGCCAGATCCCCAGGCTGGGGAATCTGCTGTGGGCCCTAGAACTTTTGCAACAGTGCAAGAACTTCTTTGATATAATTGTTCTCCAATTTGTGGGTCATCTGCTTGGTGGCTCTATGGTGGGGCTAATGGCAACCTCCTCCAAGAAGATTTTTGCCACATGCATCAACTCCAACGTCTGTTGGAGCTAGAGTCCCTGTCCCCATGGCAGCCACTGCTGATCTGTGCCTTCACAGGAGACACTCAAACACTTAAAATACTTACTGAATAAATAATACTGTTAACAAAGTGTATTGAAAGATGAGAGTGAATGTCATATTTGAAGTGAATACTTCCATTAAGAATAAAATAAAATACAATGAACACAATAGGTTGGTCTTTTCTAAATGTTTAAGATTGGAAGGAGTTATAGGTTGCTACTATAAGTACAAAGTTATGTAAATGACTTGTGATCAATTTTGTTAAGTAGTTAAGAAAATCAGGGCAGCTTTCTAATTCTATTTTTGGTGAAAATAGCTGTGTGATCTCTCTGGGCTCATTTATTCCATCTGAGAAGTCAAATGAATGAATTTGATGACAGCTAAGTTTTTTTTTTTTTTTTCCCAAAACTTTGAAGGTGATATGCTTAAGATCTTGAATCTATGGCAAATAATAATTAAAAGTTAATTTAATAAAGATTACTAAGCATGAGCTAGGCATCTTTCTCATTGCTAACAAGCACTCGGTAATGAGAAAAAGAATTCTAACTGCCACACTAGTGTTTAAATCCTAGTATAAGGGATCACAAAGCAAAATAAATAAGTGGATAGTGTGATAGCAGGTAATCAGTTACAGAGAAAAAGAAATAACAGTGTCTAATGAGGCCAGAGCATTGGGTTAAAATATTAAACAGGGTGTCCAGAGTGGGCCCCTCTGAAAAGCTGAGGTGAGAGGTCCACCCACATGGATAATGAAAGAGGGGCATCCAAGGTAGAAAGAACAGTGCAAGTGTCCTGAGAAGGGAGAGCTAATAACAGGCTCTGCGATGGAAGTAGAGACAATTATGGGGACAGAAGACATGTAGCACCCGTAGAACATTTAAGGATTTGGGCTTTTATTCAGAATGAGATTGAATCATTGAGGATTTTTGAGCAGAGAAATGATGTGGCTTGACATAGGCTTTTAAAAGGATCACTTTGGCTGCTGTGTTAGAATAGACTATCACTGGGCAAAGAGGTAAACAAGAATATGGAAATAAGAGTTTCTAAAAGATACATCTGAAAATAATATCTGTAAAATTAATAACCTGGCTGAAATGAATGGAAATGATACCACATATTTTAATTTAGTTGTTTTTGTTTTTTTTTTTAATGCTGTGAATATCAGACTGAGTGAAAAAGTTCTACCCACCTAACATCGACTAGATTCCTGTATCACTTTTGTGCAAGAGATCCGGAATTAAAATGCCACTTACCATAGACAAGTGATATTTTCCTCTAAGTAATATGATGAAAAAAAAGAAAGAAAGAGAGAGAGATGAACAGGTCTATATGTATTTTTGTATTATTTACTAAAAAATGTTCTCCAAATATTTTACATTCTTCACAATGTCATGAGATCATTCATGTCTCCATTAACAGAGGAGTTACCTCATCAAAGTCATAGAAATTGAAAGTGGAGACTTACATACTGGAGGAGGTATAATCATTGGTAGCAGGGAAATTTGAAGGATAGTATATTAGTTGCCTGTTGCTACTTCTGTTATAAGTTGCAACAAAACCAAGTGTGTAAAACAGCACACATTGCAAGGAGATCAAACCAGTCCATTCTGAAGTAGATCAATCCTGGGTGTTCATTGGAAGGACTGATGCTGAAGCTGAAACTCCAGTACTTTGGCCACCTCATGCAAAGAGTTGACTCATTGGAAAAGACTCTGATGCTGGAAGGGATTGGTGGCAGGAGGAGAAGGCGATGACAGAGGATGAAATGGTTGGATGGCATCACCAACTTGATAGACATGAGTTTGAGTGAACTCCGGGAGTTGGTGATGGACAGGGAGACCTGGCGTGCTGTGATTCATGGGGTTGCAAAGAGTCGGACATGACTGAGTGACTGAACTGAACTGAACTGAAGAAATGAAAAACATTAATATGTTTCTCTGAGCTAAAATAAAAATGTTGGCAGAGCTGTATTCCTTCTGTAGACACAAAGGGAGAAACTATTCCCTTATTCTTTTTTTTACCTTATAGAAGCTGGCAATCTTCCTTGGCTTTTGGTGCCTCTCTATTGTGAAAACCAGTTTAGTCTTTTTCAGATGTACTTCTCTGGCACTGAATCCTGCCTCTTTTTTTCCGCTTTAAAGGACACTTGTGATTACATTGGGCCTGCCTTGACAATCCAGGATAATTTCCTCATTTCAGAGTCATCTTATTAATAACCTCAATTTCCAGTCATCATATACCTTAACATATTCACAGATTTGGGTGATAAGGACATTAACATCTTTGCTGCTGCTACTGCTAAGTCGATTCAGTCGTGTCCGACTCTGTGCAACCCCATAGATGACAGCCCACCAGGCTCCCCTGTCCCTGGGATTCTCCAGGCAAAAACACTGGAGTGGGTTGCCATTTCTGTCTCCAATGCATGAAAGTGAAAAGTGAAAGTGAAGTCGCTCCGTCGTGTCCGACTCTTGGCGACCCCATGGACTGCAGCCCACCAGGCTCCTCCGTCCATGGGATTTTCCAGGCAAGAGTACTGGAGTGGGGTGCCACTGCCTTCTTTGGGGGCCCATTAATGTGTCTAACACAGAGGGTGAGATAGATTTAAGGTGATGGATTCTAAATAAATCTTTCCTTTTCATCATAACTTGTAAGAATAAATCTGAATGTGTAATCAGGATATCTGTGACCATTTAAAATTATTGCAAACAATCATTTTAAATTTTTAAAATTATGTTTTGTAAAGTCAGTGTATGTTTATAGAAAACAATTAAGATTCTAACAGTTTACCTTTATCACTGTATTTCTCTTTATGATCATGAAAGAAGTTGCCTATGCAGGAGACTTTCCAGATGATGAACCTAGAATATTGAATACTTGTTTAATATTGTTTATCCTTAGATTATGTGAATGTGTGTGTTACTTTTCAGAAGGTGACTATGTTCTTGAAATCAAGATCATAAAGATAGGATGCATACAAGTCTAGTTGTTGCCACTCATTAGATGATAAACTGGAAGTGTCTATTTAAATGGAATGATGGTGCTACTCAAGATAGACTTGAAAAATATTCTAATACACTAAGCCCTTGCCATGTTGAGGGTCACAGGAACAGGATATTCACCCATGGTCTTGGAACAAGGTTTTTCTCCTGGAGAGATTATAAATGTCTGCTGTAGATTTCTCTATTAGTCTATGGAGGCTGGCCTTAAGCTCAGGTGATGTCTAAACACTTTCTTTCCTCAAAGCCCTCTATTTAAGGCCTGCATTCAATATAGGGGATAAATGTCCAAGGGCATTTTCAAAGTAGAGTGTTACACTAGTTCCTGTTTTAGGGTGCAGCCTGGGCTTAGGTAAGAAGTCTACTACTTTCACAGATTATACATTACCTAGTTTTTTTTGTTTGTTTGTTTTTGTTTTTAATTTTATTTTTAAACTTTACAAATTGTATTAGTTTTGCCAAATATCAAAATGAATCCGCCACAGGTATACATGTGTTCCCCATCCTGAACCCTCCTCTCTCCTCCCTCCCCATACCATCCCTCTGGGTCGTCCCAGTGCACCAGCCCCAAGCATTCAGTATCGTGCATCGAACCTGGACCGGCAACTCGTTTCATACATGATATTATACGTTTCAATGCCATTCTCCCAAATCTTCCCACCCTCTCCGTCTCCCACAGAGTCCAAAAGACTGTTCTATACTTCTGTGTCTTTTTTGCTGTCTTGCATACAGGGTTATCTTTACCATCTTTCTAAATTCCATATATATGCGTTAGTATACTGTATTGGTGTTTTTCTTTCTGGCTTACTTCACTCTGTATAATAGGCTCCAGTTTCATCCACCTCATTAGAACTGATTCAACTGTATTCTTTTTAATGGCTGAGTAATACTCCATTGTGTATATGTACCACAGCTTTCTTATCCATTCATCTGCTGATGGACATCTAAGTTGCTTCCATGTCCTGGCTATTATAAACAGTGCTGCGATGAACATACAACTATAGAAATTATGGATTTATACTCTTTTTGACAACAGCCATATTGCATACTAAATTTTAGATCTCTTTGTGTCATAATTTTCATCACTATCATATATCTTCAGCATCATTTTGTTAAAAGGTACAAACTCATCTTACCTCTCATGCTTTTTGCAGAAAGGATGGATAGGTGTCCACAATTCAGTTAAGTGTTTAGAAAAGAGCTACTTGGATGTGACAAAACTCATAAATGGGTAACTTGCAGAAAAGTGGTTACATCTTGAACCAGATGGTAAATAGAAGAGGAAAGTTAAAGCAAGAAAAGATTTTGGAACAGATACATGTCCCTGGAAATCTCTAGATACTTGGTAAATGGCTAAATTCCTACATAAAGTGAAGTAATATTGGGATCAGGCTATTTATTCAGGCATTGGAGGAAAACATGATTTCAGGTACTGAAACCTGAGACATATGTGCTAGATATATGAGGAAAATGTATACTACCTTCGAAAGACTTAAATCTATTTAGGGCTTGTCTTGCAACCAAACCCTATTCCCTACATGTTGCTATATGACTTTTTTATACTGGCAAGCTACTACTGATTTGTATTTTATCCAAAAGATTCTATTTCAAAAGCCACATTTGGTTCACACAAATACAAAAAGATAACACAATAGGGAAAAAAAAGATTAAAGATTATGAAAATGCACACAGGACCACTTAGTCACACTTTAATAAGCTTATACAAATACCACAAAGAATAATCCTTAATTTGGCTTCTAAGTATCCTTTAATTTAGTCATAAATCACTAGCACTTCAGAGAAAAAGGAGAGAGAGATGAATATATCCTTTCCAAGATAATATATGGGTAAAAGGAGCATATTTATAATGCTGTACTCCTAAATATCGCTCCTAAATATTACATGTGACAAAGTATATACTAAAATTTGTCTTTATCCTTATGTGTTGGGTTCTAAAATATTTGATGTATAGGAGAAGTAAAGGAAGTAAAGTCAAATTGCTTTAAGAGAAAAAATTCTCATTTCCTAAAACTACATACATTGTAGTAGGCAGTCTCTGAAATCCCCTTCAATGACCTCTTCTTCCTAATTTCATGGCCTATCTCTTGTCTTGATAGTTGGTTTGAGATTAATCATACTGGAGATTAATAGCTTCCCTTAGGAAGCATCACTATGAACAAAGCTAGTGGAGGTGATGGAATTCCAGCTGAGCTATTTCTAATCCTCAAAGACAATGCTGTTCAAAATCCTTCAAGCTAGGCTGGTTAAAAATTTGGAAAGGAGTATGTGAGGGCTGTATATTGTGACCCTGCTTATTTACTTATATGCAGGGTACATCATGCAAAATGCTGGGCTGGATGAAGCACAAGCTGGAATCAAGATTGCTGGGAGCAATATCAATAATCTCAGATATGCAGATGACACCACTCTTATGGCAGAAAGCAAAGAGGAACTAAAGAGCCTCTTGATGAAAGTGAAACAAGAGAGTAAAAAAGCTGGCTTCAAACTCAATATTCAAGAAACTAAGATCATGCCATCTTGTCCTATCACTTCATGGCAAAGAGCTGGGGAAACAATGGAAACAGTGACAGACTTTATTTTCTTGGGCTCCAAAATCACTGTGGATGGTGACAGCAGCCATAAAATTAAGAAACTTGCTCCTGGGAAGAAAAGATATGGCAAACCTAGATAGTGTATTAAAAAGAAGAGACATCACTTTGCTGACAAAGATCCATATAGTTAAAGTGATTTTTTTTTTTTTCATTAGTAATGTACAGATGTGAGTGTTGGACTGTCAAGATGGCCAAGTGCCATGTAATTGACACTTTTGAACTGTTGTGTTGGAAAAACTCTGGAGAGTCCTTTGGACAGCAAGGAGATCATACCAGTCAATCCTAAAGGAAACAACCCTGAATATTCATTGGAAGGACTGATACTGAAATTCCAATATTTGGTCACCTGATGCAAACAGCCTACTCATTGGATATGACCCTGATGCTGGGTAAGACTGAGAGCAAGAGGAGAAGAGGGGTACCAACAATGAGATGGTCGGATGGCATCACTGACTCAAAGGACATGAGTCTGAATTTTAGCAAACTCTGGCACATAGTGAAGGACAGGGAAGCCTGGCCTGTTGCAGTCCATGAGATAGCACAGAGTCAGACAGGACTGAGGGACTCAACAACAACAACGAAGATTAGATAATAGAAGACTGTGACTCTTTTCTTGCTCATCCTTTCTTTCTCTCTTACTTGTTTCCTCTGCTGAAGCCAATTTTCATGTTGTAGTGGGCTAAATAAAGAAGATTCATGTGACAGGATAGTAGGGGAAGCTTCTGGCCAATAGCTGTAAAGGAACTGAGCTCCTCCTTCCAATAAGCTTGGATGAGCTGAGTTGTGCCAAGAATTACCTGAGTGACTGTGGAAGGGGATCAACTCACTGTGTCATGGACCTTGGGATGACTAAAGCCTCAGTGAGACCCTGAGAGTAGCTTTGTGAGGTATTTACAGCCAGAGGTCTTAGTTTAAGCATTTCCTGGATTTCTGATCTACAGAACTATGAGATAATAAATGGTTATTGTTTAGTAACTAAGATTTGGGATAATGTGTTAAACAGAAATACATAACTAGTGCACAAGAACATATACATAAGAAAAAAAAAAACACAATTTTTGAGGGAAAATCATAGATGCAGTGAACATCAACTATTAAAGTTCAGCAAATTATAGGATTACAGTGTGCAAAAATCATAAATTATTTGGTAAACACTTAAATAGGAAACTAGAATGTTCCAGAGATCTGTATATTATGAGATTAAAAAAAAGAAAAAGAAAAAGATAATAGGTGATGAAAGGTAATTATAAAAATTTAAAAAATTTTAAAATTCAAAGTCAGACTTTATGTTTTAAATAAAATATAAACATTCCAAAAATATCTATCTCCTAGCTCAGTAATGATTGTTCTAATGATACATTATAACAAATAAAGTTCTGGGCAGCAAACTAGTGGCAAGTAAGCAACACTGGAGGTAAACAGACACCGGCTTCTAATGAGGGACAGGAAATGAATAATCCCATACTTTAGTAAAAACATTTGTGTTTGCTTACAAATGTTTGTTCTGTGAATATTTCCAACAAATTGCAAAGATCCCTATTCCTAATAAAGTTGTTTTTAATTTAATCACTAATTTCTATAAGTAAAATTTCCATTGTGACATGAAATTATGTTAATTTTTTAATAAACTTTTGTTTTCACTTTGTTAATAGATACTTCAGGAGAAGGGGGGAAATCAAAAGTCTTTCAAAAGCAATCATGTCTCAATGATTTAATCAACTCACCGGGCTTATGAATGTGGCAGATAATAAAAAGTCAAATTGTCCTTTCAAAAGTAAGTTGATTACTACTTAGTACCTGCCTGTGTTCTTTTAAGATTTTTATAAATTGCATGTGATTGGAGCTTAGATGAAATTGAGATTGCTGATTGCTTTTAACCATAGGAAATTCTATTCAAACAATGACAAAACAAAAACCATATCCTTTTATATATGCATTGTGAAAAAAGAATAAAAAAGAAAGTGATCTGATCAGAAGCATTGCACAAAGTAAACAAAAAGAATCAACAAGTATGTAAAATACCTCATAAGGGTAAACAAGTTCTCTAAGTAGATAAGTGTCTATTGGTGACGCAAGCTGGATGAATGCTTTGCTTTCACAACTGAGTGAATCTGGCATTCAACTTGAAATCAGTAAGATTCACAAGATGTTTCTGGCTGGATTCTACCTGATGCTATTACTTCATGGGATTTCCATGCTCTTGGCAGGTTTAGAAACTTATTTTTTAATCAATTAATACAGGACTGTTTGTGTTTAAAAAAAAAAACGGGGGTTGTGAGCAGAACTCACTGATTTAAAAACTAGTTAAAATATAAAACAGAATATAAAAATAAAATGTAAAATTAATCAGGGAAGCTCCAAGTGGTTTCAAATATGGATCAGCACTTTTCTTTAACAGTTTCCACATGTCTGGAGGGCTTCTCAGGTGACTCAGTGGTTAAAGAATATGCCTGCAATTCAGGAGACTCGGGTTTGATTTTTTTTGTGAAAAGTGTGAAAAGAAATACTCTATATAGGTTTGTAACAAAATTCTGATTCTGATTTCATGAAAAATATTGGCTACTTCACTTCACTGGACTTCCCTGCTGGCTCAAATGGTAGGAAATCTGCCTGCAAAGCAGGAGACCCAGATTCAACCCCTAGGTCTGGAAGATCCCATGGAGGAAGGTGTGGCAACCCACTCTAGTATTCTTGCCTTGAGAATCCCATGGACAGAGGAGCCTGGTGGGCTATTGTCCATAGAGTAGCAAAGAGTTGGACATGACTAAAGAGACTGAGCATGCACACAAGCAGCACGTGTCTGGAGAGCATAATCACTAGTTACAATACTGTTGAGTGAACCAGACATTATAGATAAGAAGTTACTTTTATGGAATGTTTTCTTGAAGTTGTGGTAGTCTATCAAGGGATTTTTTTTTTTTTTTTTTTTTAGGTAAAAGGAATATAACTGATTGAAATAGTTGTCAGAATATCCTTTCCTCTGAACAGTGAGGTAAAACAGTCCACATATGCTAAATCCTCCTCTTTAAACCCTGCTATTATATCACTAAACATTTTCAAAACATGTCGCAGCTACCAAGTTTCATATTCTTTTACATTTTGGGCTCCAAACTGGCCTTTCAGCACTTTAACCTCATACCTTAAACTAGTTAGCTTTATATAACATGAAAGAAAACAATTTAGGCATATTTCATGAAGTCCTCAGTTTCCAGCTGTGTAAAGGACTGCACTGCTTTTAACCTCTGAAAACAGTGATTCCGGAAACAGGTGTCTCCATCCTATTTTTGACTATTTAAACACATCACTTATTCTAGGTGAGGAATCTACCTACCAGAGTGACTGGTAACCACACATTTCTGTCTTTGTCAGCTACTGTTGTTTAGTTGCTAAGTTCTATTTTCACAAACCCATGGACTGTAACCCACCAGGTTCCTCTGTCGATATGATTACCCAGGCTAGAATACTGAAATGGGTTGCCATTTCCTTCTCCAGGGGATCTTCCCAACCCAGGAGTCAAACCTATATTGCCTGCACTGGCAGGCGAACTCTTTATCACTGAACCACCAGGCAAAGCCTGTCAGCTACTATTACCCTCATGTCATGGTATACTACATCCTCACCTTCCATGTCTCCACAAAGATTAATGGTCTAACTCAGTTTGCCAGGAGTGTTGGATATATTCTATACTTTCCTTCATTCTAATGCATCATTTGGGATGAAAAAATCATCACAAGAACAACAGCTAAATAGAAAATTAAGCACTTCCTTTTAGCTCCCATCATGCCCTCATAATTGTACCAGTTTCCTAATTAAGATTCAAAATACAATGAAGATTCAATAAAGTCAAACAAGTTACTTCAAGTCACACAATCAGTAAGTTGGATCATTGAAATTTGACTTCAGATCCATCTGATTACAAAATGCCTAATTCACTGTGCTACTACTACTACTAATAAGTTACTTCAGTCATGTCTGACTCTGTGAGACCCCATGGATTGCAGCCTACCAGGCTTCTCCATCCATGGGATTCTCCAGGCAAGAACACTGGAGTGGGTTGTCATTTCCTTCTCCGATGCATGAAAGTGAAAAGTGAAAGTGAAGTCGCCCAGTCAGGTCCGACTCTTAGCGACCCCATGGACTGCAGCCTACCAGGCTCCTCCGCCCAGGGGATTTTCCAGGCAAGAGTACTGGAGTTGGGTGCCATTGCCTTCTCCCAATTTACTGTGGATTAGCACCAAATGTACATAATGTTGCTCTCCCATGCCCTGGATGGATCCCAAGGTTAATTGAGTCCAATTTCATTTTGCTCATAGGGTGGAGATACGTAATTACCTAAATGCTCATATATATTATATATGAACAGTTAATTGAGAATACACATGGCTGACCTTTGGCTTTCTATTCCCTATTTACTTAAGATTTACCTGTCATCCGTCTATTTAGCTTAACAATGAAGATCAAGTTCTTAACTGAACTGGAAGTACCGAAAGCCTTACCTTACTTTCTTATTTCTCTAAACTAACCAAATTGATATACTGAGAATAATCTCAGTTTGTGGGCACATGTGAAGTTTAAATGACTCTATAAATTCATTTATTTACCCCAAAGGGCTGCCGTTATCACTTGCATTGTTATTTCTACAGAATGTAAGATTTATTTTAAGAAAGACCAATATAATCTTTTTATTGCCCATTTCATGTTAATACTAGGAGTATAATTTATAGAACCACTGCCAGAATCCCAGCAGAGATAATAGATATCTGAAATTCTCTGTTCCAAATCCATTTCCTGGTAGTAATAATAGAATATATGCATAATATTTACATATTATACATTTAAAGTAGTGGAGTTGTACACATCTTGCAAGAAAGGAATTCTGATGCTGTTCTTACTGAAAACAATATTCGGTATTACAATCTGTTCATTCAACTCTGGGGATGATGTAGTTATACAAACTATTGGAGAGATATATGAGTCTTAAAGTTTCCATGAGTTTCATAAGCATTCTAAAGAGTTCACTCTTAGTAGCAACTTCAATTCAGATTAAATCATTTCTCCTTTGGGACAGTCTGCCTTAATATTTATTCTCTATATTCTTTGTTTTGATATTATATTTCATTTAATATAATCTTTTACCCTTGAATAGGATTTCTTAAACATAGAACTCTTGACCTTTGGGGCCAGATAATTCACTATAGTGTGGAATGTCCTATGCATTATAGAATGTTCAACAGCATTCCTGACCTCTCTCTACCCACTGGATGACTCCTCTTGCCCTCTGACAACCAAAACTGTCTCTGGACATTGCTAGAGAGTCCCCTTTGGGCAAAATCACCATTGGTTGAAAACCACTGATCTAATAGTCTTTCATGTACAAATTTATCTCATATACAAACAAGATGATAATCTTAGATCCCAATGTGTATACACACACACACGTGTGTGTGTGTGTGTGTGTGTGTGTGTGTGTGTGTATTCCTCTCCCTGAGTAGAGTCAGGGGTCCCCAAGATTACTCTTAGGTTTAATGATTCACTAGAAGTACTCACAGAATTCAGCATATAGACATATGCACAGTAGAAGGATACAAAACAAAATCAGTAAAGAATAAAAGTCACATGGGACAGAGTCCAGAGGAAACTAGGTGCCAGCTTCCAGAGGCCCTTTCCCACTAGAATCACAAAGATACAAGCGATTCCTCCAGCAATGAGGTATGAAACAGGTATAAAGTGCTGTGCATCAGAGAAGCTCCTTAGAAACTTAATGCCTAGCATGTGTGAAAATCCCAGATTCTGAGAAAGGAAGCCGGTACTTAGCCAAATTCATGATTTTTGTACAAATAATTTATGTAGCAGGAGCCATACACAGTAATGACAGAAAACCTCGGGAAATCCACGTTTCCAAATGTCAGCCAGAGGTCAACCTTGAAAGGAGGTATTTCCAAGCAGAGTTGTTTCAGACCTACAAGGCTAACACTTTCTGGATACTTGCCTATACAAGGTTTTGTGAAGGGGTCAATCACATTTTAGGCACCTAAAGAATTATAGAATGAATAAGTGAGTGAAGTAAGCAATCAATCTTGTTTTCCATAAGAATAGATTAAACGGTCCTATTTAGATTATTGTTCCTAGAGGTTCTTAGCCCTAAATAGACTGAAATGTTTCTGGCAATGAAGCATAATCACAAGTTTTAAAATTAAAAGGTTCTAGTTAATTATGTCAGACTTGAGATTCTTTTCCAGAAAAATCTTCAAACAATTCAATATGGCACAGAGCCCACTGACAGTCAAAAGGAAATGGCATATGGTAATATTCTGGTCATACAATTTCCAAATGCAACCACTAAGAGAATGAGGAATTTACATTGACTCTAAGACTACAGGATCAACTGTTTTCTACTAAGAAACCTACGTCATTTTAAAAAATAAAATTCCTCAACAGTTATACTCTTTTGGAAATAATTGAATTGTCTACTGTTCTTCAGTTCAAATAAACCATTCTAGATTAATAGGACAGTTTAAGAAATTACCTTTATCTAATTAATAAAATAGAATGCACTGTTCTTTTCACGATAATGAATGGCAAAACACTTCCTACCCATCATATAACTCTTGTCCAAACGGTTAGCTTTTATTTTTTGGATTACTGCTTGCTCATCACCCTCCTCCACTGTGAATGCAATATTTAGTAAAAGCAAGGTTCTGTTGTTGTTGTTGTTTTCCCTCAGTGTCTTCCCAACACGTTGCACATGTGGCAAATAGTGTGTAAGAGATACTTGATGAAAGAAATTTTTAAAATAAAAATACATAAGGATCATGATCCAAAGTCCATGTGCTCCGAGGGTGTTTTTGGTATTTAGCTTCAAGGCAAAGAGAATTTTAAAAAAATAAAAAACAATGGCAAAAACAAAATGTATAGTAAAGACAAAACAGAATAATTTGTTTCCTTGATTATAAGGTGTGCTATTAATGGGTTTCAGGTGGATCTTGATAACATTCAGAAGATGCTAAATAGGATTTGGTAAGGCCTTGAAATAGATTTAAGGGCCAAGATCTGATAGATAGGGTACCTGATAAACTATGGAATGAGGTTCGTGACATTGTACAGGAGACAGGGATCAAGACCATCCCCATGGAAAAGAAATGCAAAAAAGCAAAATGGATGTCTGGGGAGGCCTTACAAATAGCTGTGAAAAGAGAAGCAAAAAGCAAAGGAGAAAAGGAAAGATATAAGCATCTGAATGCAGAGCTCCAAAGAATAGCAAGAAGAGATAAGAAAGCCTTCCTCAGAGATCAATGCAAAGAAATAGAGGAAAACAACAGAATGGGAAAGACTAGAGATCTCTTCAAGAAAATCAGAGATACCAAAGGAACATTTCATGCAAAGATGGGCTAGATAAAGGACAGAAATGGTATGGACCTAACAGAAGCAGAAGATATTAAGAAGAGGTGGCAAGAATACACAGAAGAACTGAACAAAAAAGATCTTCACGTCCCAGATAATCACGATGGTGTGATCACTGACCCAGAGCCAGACATTCTGGAATGTGAAGTCAAGTGAGCCTTAGAAAGCACGACTATGAACAAAGCTAGTGGAGGTGATGGAATTCCAGTTGAGCTATTCCCAATCCTGAAAGATGGTGCTGTGAAAGTGCTGCACTCAATATGCCAGCAAATTTGGAAAACTCAGCAGTGGCCACAGGACTGGAAAAGCTCAGTTTTCATTCCAATCCCAAAGAAAGGCAATGCCAAAGAATGCTCAAACTACCACACAATTGCACTCATCTCACATGCTAGTAAAGTAATGCTCAAAATTCTCCAAGCCAGGCTTCAGCAATATGTGAACCGTGAACTTCCTGACGTTCAAGCTGGTTTTAGAAAAGGCAGAGGAACCAAAGATCAAATTGCCAACATCCACTGGATCATGGAAAAAGCAAGAGAGTTCCAGAAAACATTTATTTCTGCTTTATTGACTATGCCAAAGCATTTGACTGTGTGGATCACAATAAACTGTGGAAAATTCTGAAAGAGATGGGAATACCAGACCACCTGACTTGCCTCTTGAGAAATCTGTATGCAGGGCAGGAAGCAACAGTTAGAAGTGGACTTGGAACAACAGACTGGTTCCAAATAGGAAAAGGAGTATGTCAAGGCTGTATATTGTCACCGTTTATTTAACTTCTATGCAGAGTACATCATGAGAAATGCTGGACTGGAAGAAACACAAGCTGGAATCAAGATTGCTAGGAGAAATATCAATAACCTCAGATATGCAGATGACACCACCCTTATGGCAGAAAGTGAAGAGGAACTAAAAAGCCTCTTGATGAAGGTGAAAGTGGAGAGTGAAAAAGTTGGCTTAAAGCTCAACATTCAGAAAATGAAGATCATGGCATCCGGTCCCATCACTTCATGGGAAATAGATGGGGAAACAGTGGAAACAGTGTCAGACTTTATTGTTTTGGGCTCCAAAATCACTACAGATGGTGACTGCAGCCATGAAATTAAAATATGCTTACTCCTTGGAAGGAAAGTTATGTCCAACCTAGATAGCATATTCAAAAGGAGAGACATTACTTTGCCAAAAATGGTCCGTCTAGTCAAGGCTACGGTTTTTCCTGTGGTCATGTATGGATGTGAGAGTTGGACTGTGAAGAAGGCTGAGCACCGAAGAACTGATGCTTTTGAACTGTGTGTTGGAGAAGATGCTTGAGAGTCCCTTGGACTGCAATGAGATCCAACCAGTCCATTCTGAAGGAGATCAGCCCTGGGATTTCTTTGGAAGGAATGATGCTAAAGCGGAAACTTCAGTACTTTGGCCACCTCATGTGAAGAGTTGATTCATTGGAAAAGACTCTGATGCTGGGAGGGATTGGGGGCAGGAGGAGAAGGGGGCGACAGAGGATGAGATGGCTGGATGGCATCACTGACTCGATGGACGTGAGTCTGGGTGAACTCCTGGAGTTGGTGATGGACAGGGAGGCCTGGAGTGCTGCGATTCATGGGGTCACAAAGAGTCAGACACAACTGAGCGACTGAACTGAACTGAAGGCCTTGAAACATTCTACAACACACATCTGGCATGAACATTTTTCACCATGTGCTATAAAAATACTATAATTTTTTGTGTTTTTAAATTTTTGAGAACAGAGTTGAAAAACATTAATTACATGGAGT
Source organism: Bos javanicus (assembly GCF_032452875.1). Classification (NCBI taxonomy): domain Eukaryota; kingdom Metazoa; phylum Chordata; class Mammalia; order Artiodactyla; family Bovidae; genus Bos; species Bos javanicus. Next base: position 4,674,058 of record NC_083893.1, on the reverse strand, counting down.
ATTTTGCTTATTTCTGGAAGAGAACCTGGACTGAGATCATAAGGACTGGTTAGTTTTGCCAATAAGAACCACCTTCTAATTACCAAAGTTTTCTTCCATATTCAAATATGCTTCAGTAACAATGTTTTATATAAGACATTTAAAATAAAAGTATTATATTTGTGGCAATATAAACACATATTTAATAATGATGACAATTTTTAGAAACTGTTACTTTCAGAACTAAGAAGTAATACATTATAAAGTAGTTGGTTTTAAATAAACTGTTTTATAGATCCCGAATGATGATAAGCATTCAGCCCATTAGCATTGAAGAACATGTTAGAAGAATCCAAAATTCTAGCTAATCTTTGGCCTGATTACAAGTAGATAATTTATATTTGAAATATTTTAATATTACAGCATCTCAGTTCCTTTTATAAAATCTAGAGGTCCATTTACTCACTTTTATGGTGCACTTTATTGGAAGCTCTTCAAATTAACTTCATACAGTCTTCTTAGATATAAATAGAAATCAGCCAGTTCCTTCCTTCCAAGTGCTTTTGCTCATTATTCAATTTTATTGTACCTTTAAGCAAAGGTCACAAAGGTCGATGTAATTGAAAAGTCAAATGTTTGGTAGCAGAGTTTGAAGTCAAAATGTAGACATTAACTTGGGATTTTGTTTTTCTTGAGTAAATGACTACTACCCAGCTGCAGTGTACAGATGAGAATGGCGCTGGGATAACAGACCTGGATTCACCACCATCCTTACATAAGACTAATGACTTTGAACATCTTCTTAAAATTTCACTGACCTCAGTTTCCTCATACGTTAGAGAGAGCTTGTGTGTGTGTGTTGGAAAGCGGGGAATGTTAGCTGCTTTCAGTAGCAAATATTAATATTATTACCTCAATGTCAAGGATTCTATTTCCCAGATAGATGTAATGACCTCTATACATCCCTTTATACTGTCCTTTCTTTTTTTGATCATCTTTATTTGAGAGTAATTTAAAATAGAGTTGGAAAAATTAAGGTTACTATTCTCCCCAGTCAATTTAATCATATTTCTTTTCACAATTATTCATTTTCACTTTTTAAAAAAATGATTTTATTCAAAATGAGATTTGAGTAAACTGGGAGACACTGCTAAATGTGGTAAATTTTGAGAGATGGGTCAGTTAACGAATTTGAGAGATAGTTTATATTGTTAATGTGAAATTCTTAACTCATCCACAGGATTTAAAAAAAAGTGAAAGGTAGGGCAAATAAATAATCACCATAGCTATAGTTTCTTCTTTTAAACATTTTAGTAAAGGAATAAAAGGAAACAGTCTCCTCAATTAATACATGTCAATTAGGGCAAAGATTTAATAGTAAGAGTGCTAACAGTCAATTTCTACTGTGATGAACCAAATAAAAATTTACTTCACTGTGTCATGTAATCCACCTTCAAATTTTTAATGTTTTTATATTATAAGTTAAATTTCTTTCAAAACACTTTTATCAGACAAGCAAACAATATTTTATATGAATTATCATATTTCTAATGATATTTAATGGTATGATCACTCACCTAGAGCCAGACTCACCTATGGTGAGTCACCTATGATGATAAAACTCAACTTTGGTGTTATTAATGGTGGGGTCACTCAACTAGAGCTACACATCCTAGAGTGTGAAGACAAGTTGGCCTTAGGAAGCATCATTATGAACAAAACTAGTGGAGGTAATGGAATTCCAGCTGAGCTATTTCAAATCTTAAAAGACAATGCTGTTAAAGTGCTGCATTCAATAAATCAGCAAATTTGGAAAAATTAGCAGTGGCCACAGGACTGAAAAACATGTTTTCATTCCAATTCCAAAGCAGGCAATGCCAAAAAAATATTCAACTGCTGCACAATTGCATGCATTTCAGATGCTAGCAAAGTAATGTGCAAAATTCATCAAGCTAGGCTTCAATAGTACATGAACTGAGAACTTCCAAATGTACAAGCTGGATTTAGAAAAGGCAGAGGAACCAGAAATCAAATTGCTAACATACATTGGATCATAGAAAAAGCAAGAGAATTCCAGAAAAACATCTACCTCAATGATTATGCTAAAGCCTTTGACTGTGTGAATCACAACAAACTGTGGAAAACTTTTAAAGAGATGGGAATATCTGACCACCTTATCTGTCTCCTACAAAACCCATACACAGGTCAAGAAGCAACAGTTAGAAATGATACATTAAATTTATATTAGACATTTGGTTTTCAAAGTATCATTCAGAATTAGTAGCAAGTATTACAGGTATAAGTACTAAATACAGTAGCTCATTAATTCCTTACAACTTTGCCAGATGAGAATTATTATTTCCATCATGCTGAAGAATTAAAACAGGCTAAAGGTTTTTAAAATTTGCCTGGTCTATTCAACTACTTGGTAGGAGGGCCAGGATTCATAATTAGTTTTGTGTTATTCTAAGTTCATGATTTTCCCAGCATATCTTGCTGTTGTTCAAACAGGTGTGCTTTTAAAATTGCTTATAAAATATGCAGAAACAGATGGCACCTGCTAAACATATAACTGACAATAATATCCTGATATTTTCAAATACACAAGGGTATCCAAAACAAAGAGCCTGGAAATGTGTAACATAATATATCACATCTAGTATAAAACTTAAAAATAAGTCTAGTCCAACATTCTATGTTATAAAAAAACTTGGGCAAAATGTGTTAAATGATTTAGGCCAATTGCTATCCAGAAATTTTCAAAGTCTAAACTTGACTCATAAATTCGTTTCTAGGGTTTTCCGTATTATCTCAAGAAGGTAGTTTTAGTTACAATATTTGCTTTTTTTTCCCAATCTAAAAGTTGAAACAGGCTAATTCTCAATTAAAAAAAGAAAAAGATATTCAAAACTATTCAATACTATTCAGTTCAGTTCAGTTCAGTTGCTCAGTCATGTCTGACTCTTTGAGAACAAATGAATGGCAGCACGCCAGGCCTCCCTGTCCATCACCAACTCCCGGAGTTCACTCAGACTCACACCCATCAAGTCGGTGATGCCATCCAGCCATCTCATCCTCTGTCATCCTCTTCTCCTCCTGCCCCCAATCCCTCCCAGCATCAGAGTCTTTTCCAATGAATCAACTCTTCGCATGAGGTAGCCAAAATACTGCAGTTTCAGCTTTAGCATCATTCCTTCCAAAGAAATCCCAGGGCTGATCTCCTTCAGAATGGACTGGTTGGATCTCCTTGCAGTCCAAGGGACTCTCAAGAGTCTTCTCCAACACCACAGTTCAAAAGCATCAATCCTTCGGCGCTCAGCTTTCTTCACAGTCCAACTCTCACATCCATACATGACTCCTGGAAAAACAATAGCCTTGACTAGATGGACTTTGTTGGCAAAGTAATGTCTCTCCTTTTGAATATGCTATCTAGGTTGGTCATAACTTTCCTTCCAAGGAGTAACCATCTTATAATTTTGTGGCTGCAATCACCATCTGTAGTGATTTTGGAGCCCCCAAAAATAAAGTCTGACACTGTTTCCACTGTTTCCCCATCTATTTCCCATGAAGTGATGGGACCAGATGCCATGATCTTCATTTTCTGAATGTTGAGTTTTAACCCAACTTTTTCATTCTCCTCTTTCACTTTCATCAAGGTGGAAATTAAATAACTTTTCTATTACTTCTAACTTGCTTTTCAAGCTACATCTGTATTGCCAGGAGTATATATAAGCACTAGCAAAAATTGCAGAAGCTGAATATAGCTAAGGCCATTTTAAAAACTTCAAAGAATAAAACAGTCTTTTTTATGTGTCATGCAAATTTGTTTTGCATTTCTTTATGGGGTATATAAATTCCTGAATGAATACATTGAACTGGCCAATTCTACTATATTCTTTGGTGTTTTCTATGCTTCAAAAAATTAATGCCAATGTATCTTTAGGTTTTGTAGACAATTAAATGTTATGTAGCTAACTGACAGGAAAGTGTGGTCCTGCTTACTTATCAGCAGTCAGGAAGGATTTGCATTCATTCAGATTCTCCTGGCTATCATCCCTTGTAATCAGTGGTGGACACAGTTGAAACACATAAAGGAGGGTACATAGTCTGAACATGAGGAACAGAGTGAAACTCAGTGATTTCTATCAAAATAAGCCCACTGTTTGTGTTCAAATAAATTAGCAACAGAGATACCTGAATAGAGAAAAAAAGAAGAATCTTTAAAAATCCATCATATAAATACACTTATAATTCCTTGTTTTTAATTCAGCAGTCATATGCTGACTAATATTAACAGTAGAGAGACTGATACATAAGGGGATGGTCACTCACATATAAATATTGTATCCATGTCTATTAAAAATACAGATTATACATTACACAGATACATCTAACACCAGAGGATGTTTGTTGGTGTAAATTAAAAACATGGAGCCATGGATTCAAGTATTATTAGAGTTGCATTATTATTCTAGCTACCTATCTGATTTTAGCAAGTCACTTAATCTCTGTGCCTTCAGATTACTTTTTTAACCACGATTTAAGAACAGTGTTTGTCTTTCTTTCCTACTGAGCTATTTTAAGGATTAAATGTTGTAAAGTATGTAAAAGCTCTCTGATAAGCAAGAAACAATAAACTAATACTCTCCAGACTCAGAAGATAAAATGCTCTCTCTTTTTCTCTAAGCAGAGAAAGGTGACCTCAGCACTATGGAGTATTGGCTCACTTCCCTAAATTGTTGTACTTGAACTTTACTTTGTGGATCTTCACAGACAATCGAAGTGGCAGATAGAGTAATTTATAGTGGTTTTAGACAAGACTGGTCATCAAACTTCATTAAGATAGACTCTTTGGATTAAATTCTTTAGGTTAAAATTATCATAAATTGCTAGTTCTTTATAAACTTTTAAAAATCTGGTTTAAGAGTGATACTCTAGTGAATTGAGATAGTACAATCAACAAACGATGAACCAAGGATGCATTATTGTAATTCTTAGTAAATATTCCTTGGCAAATAATGGATATACTTTATTCTCATGGCTTACATTTTAAATTAAATATATACAATATCACATCAAACTAAATATAATCTGAGCCAAGGAGTCTCAAAATTAAATCAGTCTTAAATGCTAGTTAATGATTTAATAAAAATTAAATTATTATTAAATATTGATAGACTAAAATAATACTCCCCATTAATATGTAAACATCAAATTATTAAAATTTAGAATCAGATCAGATCAGTCGCTCAGTCATGTCCAACTCTTTGCAACCCCATGAATCGCAGCACACCAGGCCTCCCTGTCCATCACCAACTCCCGGAGTTCACTCAGACTCACACCCATCGAGTCAGTGATGCCATCCAGCCATCTCATCCTCTGTCGTCCCCTTCTCCTCCTGCCCCCAATCCCTCCCAGCATCAGAGTCTTTTCCAATGAGTCAACTCTTCGCATGAGGTGGCCAAAGTACTGGAGTTTCAGCTTTAGCATCATTCCTTCCAAAGAAATCCCAGGCTGATCTCCTTCAGAATGGACTGGTTGGATCTCCTTGCAGTCCAAGGGACTTTCAAGAGTCTTCTCCAACACACAGTTCAAAAGCATCAATTCTTTGGCACTCAGCCTTCTTCACAGTCCAACTCTCACATCCATACATGACCACAGGAAAAACCATAGCCTTGACTAGACGAAACTTTGTTGGCAAAATAATGTCTCTGCTTTTGAATATGCTATCTAGGTTGGTCATAACTTTCCTTCCAAGGAGTAAGCGTCTTTTAATTTCATGGCTGCAATCACCATCTGCAGTGATTTTGGAGCCCAGAAAAATAACGTCTGACGCTGTTTCCACTGTTTCCCCATCTATTTCCCATGAAGTGATGGGACCGGATGCCATGATTTTTGTTTTCTGAATGTTGAGCTTTAAGCCAACTTTTTCCTCTCCTCTTTCACTTTCATTATCTTGATTCCAGCTTGTGTTTCTTCCAGTCCAGTGTTTCTCATGATGTACTCTGCATATAAGTTAAATAAGCAGGGTGACAATATACAGCCTTGATGTACTCCTTTTCCTATTTGGAACCAGTCTGTTTTTCCATGTCCAGTTCTAACTGTTGCTTCCTGACCTGCATACAAATTTCTCAAGAGGCAGATCAGGTGGTCTGGTATTCCCATTTCTTTAGAATTTTCCACAGTTTATTGTGATCCACACAGTCAAAGGGTTTGGCATAGTCAATAAAGCAGAAATATGTTTTTTCTGGAACTCTGTTTTTTCCATGATCCACGGATCATGGCTTTTTGATCTCTGGTTCCTCTGCCTTTTCTGGTTGGCAATTTGATCTCTGGTTCCTCTGCCTTTTCTAACACCAGCTTGAACATCAGGAAGTTCATAGTTCACATATTGCTGAAGCCTGGCTTGGAGAATTTTGAGCATTACTTTCCTAGCCTGTGAGATGAGTGCAGTTGTGCGGTAGTTTGAGCATTCTTCGGCATTGCCAGCTGTATTTTAATTTTTGCTTGATAAAACAGAGATAGATATACACTAGAAAAACTAAAGAGCCTCTTGATGAATGTGTAAGAGGAAAGTGAAAAATCTGGCTTAAAATTCAACATTCAAGAAGCTAAGATCACAGCATCTGGTCTCATAACTTCATGGCAAATAGATGGGGAACAGTCCCTTGGACTGCAAGAAGATCCAACCAGTCCATCCTAAAGGAGATCAGTCCTGAGTGTTCATTGGAAGGCCTGATGCTGAAGCTGAAACTCCAGTTGAAGCTGGGAAAGATTGAAGGCAGGAGGAGAAGGGGAAACAGAGGATGAGATGGTTGGATGGCATCATGGACTCAATGGACATGAGTTTGAGTAAACTCCAGGAGTTGGTGATGGACAGGCAGGCCTGGAGTGCTGCAGTCCATTGGGTCACAAAGAGTCAGACACAACTGAGTGACTGAACTGAAATGAACTGAAATGGAAACAGTGGCAGATTTTATTTTCTTGGTCTCCAAAATAACTGTGGACATTGACTACAGCCATGAAATTAAAAGATGCTTGTTCCTTGGAAGAAAAGCTATGACAAATCTAGACAATGTATTAAAAAGCAGAGACATGACTTTGCTGACACTGGTCAGTATAGTCAAAGATATTGTTTTTCCAATATTCATGTACGGATGTGAGAGTTGGACCATAAAGAAGGATGAGCACCAAAGAATTAGTTTTTTTGAACTACGGTACTGGAGAGGGCTCTTGAAAGTCCTCGGACTGCAAGGAGATCCAACCAGTCCATCCTAAAGGAAATCAATGAACTAAACTGATTCATTGGAAGGACTGATGCTGAAGCTGAATTACTAATACTTTGGCCACCTGATGGGAAGAGACAACTCATTGGAAAAGATCCCAATGCTGGGAAAGATTTAGTGCAGGAAGAGAAGGGGGAGACAGAGGATGAGATGGCTGGATGGTTTCACTAACTCAATGAACATGAGTTTGACAAACTCTGGGAGATAGTGAAGGACAGGGAAGCCTAGCATGCTCCGGGTCATGGAGTTGCAAAGAGTTGGACACAACTTAGTGACTGAACAACAAAACATCAATTTTTCCTCATTTCTCTTCTGATTCTTCATAACTTTCATTCAATAGGATGACTTTAAATCTCAATCAACATAATGGCAAATATCTTTTAGGTAGCATGAGAGAGAAATGAGAAGTACAAACCACAAATTTGAATGTTCCCCTCCTGGCAAAGTGAATTTTAGTTATAGCTTGGAGAATTTTATTATATTAGGTCTGGGTAGGGGGGAGGCAATTTGAAATTGTGTCTGTTAGAATTGAGAGAGTAGTACTGACATACTTACACACAATTCAGTTGCTCAGTCCTGTCCGACTGCAGCATACCAGGATTCCGTCCATCACCAACTCACGGAGCCTACTCAAACTCATGTCCGTCGTGTCAGTGATGCCACTCAACCATCTCATCCTCTGTCATCCCCTTCTCCTCCTGCCTTCAATCTTTATATACACATAGATACACTACAATGTGTAAAATATATAACTAGTGGGAAGCTTCTCTCTAACACAGGGAGCTCAGCTCAGTGCTTTGTGATTACCTAGTTGGCTAGAATGGGGAGAAGAGAAGGCTCAAGAGGGATGCGGTATTTGTATATTTATAGCTGATTCATATTGTTGTACAAAAGAAAGTACACAACATTGTAAAGCAATTACCCTCCAATTAAAAATAAATTAAAAAAATATATATATATATATATGTAGCTAGGCTGTCAAGAATTTAGATATATGTATTTGTTGTTTTTTCCTTGTCTTGCATCTATTCTTCTCTTAGTTGATTTTGGGGGGCAGCCACTTTCTTGTCTTCTTTGTGGCAGTCACTACCATGCCTATTACCAATGACAACAAAAGACCTAAACAGGATGAATTAGAATACCCCCTGAAGTTTTATTTATGCATGAGTCATGGGACACCTGAAAAAAATACATTAAAGAAAGACTCTATTTGAGTACCTAAATGTAGCCATGGATGAAGAGCTCCTTCTTTATTGCTTAAGCTTATTTGAGCTGGTTTTCATTCTCTTAAAAACCAAAGGAGCTCTAATGAATACTAGTTGAATAGAATATCGGTGAGGCTATATATGAAAAATAAAAACATGAATATGCTTTTTATATGAATGTACTGAATTGAAATATTTAAATTATAACTTATATAAGGTCCATTAAATGTAATTAATAGTTCCTCACAAATTTCTTAGTGTATATCAAATTGTTCAATTTTGAATATCTGCATATAAATATGCGAACCTTTCTTTTATACTTAATTGTGGGTGCGTTTATCCTTTATAAAGGAAACAGAATCAGTAGATTCAAATTGTAGTGAATCTTGGATAACATCATTACAAAGGAAATTCAAATAAAAACCTAACTTTTGGCTTGAGTTTTGAACTTTTCTTTTCAATCAAGTAATGCATTTGTGTATATATGTACATATGTATATATCTATATATTTTAATCTGGTAAATATTAGCTTATATTCTTTAAGTCTTTTCTTCAGCTGAGGATTTCCTAGTTATGTTATTTCTCTGTGTGATTTTATCCTTCCAAGTTTCCTGACTTGTGCCTGAATTTTCTTTCATCCTTGCCTCCTCTAGGTCTGGCCTCCTCTGCCCTCTCATTTTCAAATCTCCCACTGACTCTCCTCTTCCTTTATCTCCACGGCATGTGCCCTCAGGCATGTCTTTCAGTGCCTATCATTTTCCTTTTACTTGTGTTCCTGATCCATCTTTCCCTCTCCCTTCATCTATCTTGCTTCTTATCAGTACTTTTAGATAAACAAGGAAAAAAAATCACTTGATATCATAAATTAGATTTTAAGTAGGCATTTGAAAGCTATTACAATTATATCATTTACAATGATGAATACAATACAGGATATTCAAAGTAAATTATTTCTATAAGTGTTCAATTCCACTCAAATCTTATCAAGTGAATATCTGGATTTTCTTGTGTTCAGATTGCAGAAAGGGAGTTTTTACAATTTGCTGTTAATTTAGCAATAAAACAGAATACAATTTTCAAAATAAGAACACTTTAATAGGAACTAATATGAATTGATTTAATAAAACTGATACATTAAATAAATATCCAGTTCTTTCATAAAATATATGAATCTTTAAATAAATTTCCATTTCCAAACTTCCTTTTGAGATTTCTGTTTTCTAAGTATAGAGACAATTTGCATGTGTGCATTTAAATTCTTTAACCATATATAACTTCATTTTCTCTGTCTTAACATAGAAAACACTAAGGTCATGCCCATTAACAGGGACATAATTAGGACATCATATGTCTCCTGGCAGTGGTTTTTTTTTTTTAGTGTCACAAATGAAGAAATAGACAGCATTCTAAGAGGTGTGCTCACCTTCAAGCAATAATACAAACAACTATGACATAAAACCTCCCCCAACTTTTTGAAAAACTCTGACAAGTCCAGAGAAGAGATTTATGCTTAGTTTTTCTTTATCTCTCCTTCTCTTATCTCATTTTGGACTTGAATATGGTTGGAATATGAATGCCTCTGTGTAGCTGTGTCCAGAATGATTTGACACTATGCTCCAAGCAAAGATATCCCTGGATTATAGGAATAAGTAAATATCTTCTCTTCAACTTCCACTTTGAAAAGATATCCTCCTTGTTTCATGACCTCCTCATGTTTGCAGGCGAGAAAGGGTAGTCAGTTCACATTAAGCACAGGAGTGAGCAGGACAAATAGATACTTGGCTTTCAGAGCATAATTTATATTTACTAAAAAAAAAAAAAAAAAAGCTACAAAAATCCAGTGAAATTTGCCTGCATTTACTTTCAGGAGGTGTCATGAGTACATACTCAGAAAGTTTTGAAAACCTTGATCATAATTTGTGAAGTGGTACATTCTAATATAAGCAGTGTATCAAGGGAACAATACCTTGATCTGTTTTCCCAGAATGTCCTTTAAAAATTAAGAGTAGATAACTGACCACATTTCTCTGTGAATTTACCTTGCTAGTTCTTTGAAGTTCTATTTATCACTATCTCTTTGAAAAACTTTTAAAAACAAGTCGGATGAACATAGGAATAATTTTTATAAGCATACATATATATATTTATAGTCAATCAATAACCTTGTTGATATGAGAAACATCTCTTCTCACACATACCACTTCCTGCTTCATCTGATGTGTTAACACTTTACTGCATAATGAGAAGAGCAGAAGTGAAGAGAAGAGCAGAAGTGACTACTAAATATCTTATTCAAATTAACACAGATTGGCATGTAAATGTGGAAGCATCCATGCAATTCACAGACTACTGCCTGAGCCTGTGTTTTTAATATCAGTCTTTGATGATATTGGCACTTTTGATCATTTTCTTTGAAGTTACCAAATTCAGTGATCCATCCTTTGAGTTTAGTTATTAGGACTGTGAACATCATAAACATTTTAAGATGTTTAGTATTAAATGTTACATTTAGATGACAGAAAAATGCAAAGTTACATAAAATTGCTAAGCATAATTCTCATGTATCTATTCTCTCTTTGTTACTAGAAGCTCTCTTTCCCAGACAAAATGGAAGTGGTAGGGGATGGCGGGAAACTAAGTTCAAATTTATGAATGCTGTTGCTGCTGCTAAGTCACTTCAGTCGTGTCTGACTTTGTGCGACCCCGTAGATAGCAGCCCACCATGCTCCCCCATCCCTGGGATTCTCCAGGCAAGAGCCACTGGAGTGGATTGCCATTTCCTTCTCCAATGCATGAAAGTGAAAAGTGAAAGTGAAGTCGCTCAGTCGTGTCTGACTCTTAGCGACCCCATGGACTGCAGCCCACCAGGCTCCTCCATCCATGGGATTTTCCAGGCAAGAGTACTGGAGTGGGGTGCCATCGCCTTCTCGGATAGACCAAGTATGTCTTTTTTGTGTGTAGGAATCCAAAATTAAAGCAGTTCATAAAATGCAGTGAAGTTATAGACTTAAATAACTGGCAGTTCAAAACAAGAGAAATTAGAATATGAGCTTCAAACAGCATTAGAAACTTGTCAGAAATTTGGGCTTCTTCCATGATGGCTTAATTTCCAGCTCAGCTTTCCCAGTAATGGTGACAAAGGTAATCATCATAAAGTGACATCCTTTACCTCCTGTCCTTCTTCCCATAGCTTTCCAAATAAGTAGTTTCTAAGCATTTCCAGTAAAAAGCTTAAGACTGATTCATTTTTCCTGACCTGGGTCATGTTTATGATAACAACTAGTCACAGTTATCAGAGAATGAACTAATATATCCAACTCTGGAACTAGGGAGTAAGGTTCTGAAACCACTGGACTAAGAACAGGTGATAGATAATTCTCCAAAGGAAAGTTAGTGTTCTTATACAAAAACAATGAAGGAAGGGTTCTGGTTAGTCAGAATCAACTGATTTCTATAATCAGAAAGCAAGCATTACAGAGAAATCTTTAACACAGAACTGAGGCATTCTTCATAAGCCACTGGAGCACCTCAGGAGCTAGATAGCAGGACATGTCGAAGAGATGGAAAGCCAGGCAGTGATGACAAAATGCATATTCTAACTCTGGTCCAATGTTCACATCACTGACAGCAGGCCTTGACCATGTTTAGGAGACCAGTTTTTAATACATCATTGTTTTTTAGCTTGCTGTAATGCTAACTGGAGTGAAATATATGATGAAAATGTATTTATGTGTGAACTAACTTTAAGAAAAAACGCTGCTGGAAATATTAGCAGAACATAATACACTCTTAGCCTCTCCCCCAGAGGAGAGGGGAAACAGTGCAAGAATTTGGTCCAGGGTCAGGTGAATATGGTTATGGGTTCGGGAGACTTTTGAAAGAAAAGTCAAGTTATAATCTCTCGATAGTGGTTATCTGATGGTAGTGAAGACATTAAAATGTTCTTACAGATGGGGACATTGTAAACCAAAATATAGTTCCTTGGCATATTGACTATTTCTAGCTGAAGGAGTAGGGATAAACAGCAAAAGCAATAAGATCACTCTATTCTTCCCTCACTGCTATTCTCTCCTGAAACAGGTAATAAAACCCTAATAGGAAAAGAAGGGAAAAAAAAAATATTGAGAGATACCTTTTACATACCCAGAGTCCTTATCTCTGAAGACAAAAAGATGCTAAGAAGAATCCTAACAGGCTGTGCTAATTTCTCCCAGTTTACTATGTTTACCTCCATACTCCTTGACCTATATCAGATTTCTTCAAGACTATCTGTTTTTCATCAAACCTATCATTAAAATATTCAGTCTCTTTCTTCAAGTCTTCCTTTCCTCGTGAAGACTCCCATGTCACATAAAACATATTAAACATGTTTGTATGCCTTTCTCCTATTAATCTGTATCTGTCAGTTTAATTTTCAGATTCAGCCAGGAACCCCAGGAGGGTCAAGGAAAACTTTTTCCTTCCTTATAACACAAACTCAGCAGTTGATATTTCTATTTATTTTGGCACAGTTGATGGATCATTCATTAAAACAAAAATAAAAACTTTCATGACTCTCAAAACAAACACTATACTACTGAGATCTTAGCTATGTTTGTTTTTTTTTTTTTTTTTTTTAAATCCTTTGAAAACTATTTATCTACCATTTATGGGCTCAGAGGTTAAAGCGTCTGCCTGCAATGTGGGAGACCTGGGTTCGATCCCTAGGTCAGGAAGATCCCTTCGAGAAGGAAATGGCAACCCACTCCAGTATTCTAGCCTGGAGAATCCCATGGACGGAGGAGCTTTGTGGGCTACAGTCCACAGGGTCACAAACAGTCGGACACGACTTCACTTTCACTTTCACCTATCTTAAACCATCCTAATAGTTAATATGTTCCTCTTAGAGTAAGCATTTATGAAAGCCTTAAGCACCGCAACTAGCATTTTTAAAAGTACAATCCTGCAAACTAATGTTTTATAATGGAACAGGAATATTTTTCAATTGCATTTCACATATTTGAGTTGTTTAGACATGTTGCAGTGAAATGAAATGCAAATGCCAAAACACATTTTAAATAGAGTATAGTTGCCAACATTGTTGTCATCTTGAAATAATCTCTCTTTTTTTCTAAGGCTTTTAGAGTATAGATCTGTGTCACAATTTAAGTTAATGCTAGCAAACCTGCCATTAATCCTTGACTACTTGTCACGCTTAGATATTCAACTAAGGTATGTTCCGCAGACCATCTGTGAGAGGGCATTATTTCATCTGTCTCTCAGGGAATAGGGAGACTTATTTTGAAGAAGGGCCCACCCTGACTATTTGTGAAAGCTGGAGAGTGACAGGTGGTTGGTACAGATAAACACAAAGAATGATACTGGAGGGGAAAAAAAAAAAAAACTACGACTCTGCCAGTAAACCTTTGCAGTATTGCTGTGTACTATGACAGGTGGCAACCACTGAGATCCCTATGTCATGTATGTGTACAAAGCCAGAATATGATTCACATTTTGTAGCTCAGATTCCATGAGGCACTCAAAACACAGATGTTAGGAAGTTTCAAAGTTTAATAAAGACAGAATCTAATACTACCATGAAATCTTTCCTTTCTACAAGTGCCTGTGCTTATATTGATAACTGCAGGAAAGAGCTCTTGGCAGTAATTAAGTGAATGGATGGTATTTTAATTTAAATGTTAATACAGAATATTCAGCATTTTTGTAAGTTTCAAGAGGAACTGTAGATTTCCTTGGGAAACTGGAGGGTGGCCTATTGACTTTTAAAAGTGAAAGTTGGGATTTTTTTAATCAACTTGAAGAAAGAGAACCTCTATCAGTATTTCCATGCCCTACCCAAAACATCAAGGCATTTATTGTCACCCAGCTTATTTAACTTATATGCAAAATATTGAGCTGGATGAAGAACAAGCTGGAATCAAGATTGCCGGGAGAAATAGCAATAACCTCAGATACGCAGATGACGCCATCCTCATGTCAGAAGTGATTAAGAAATAAAGAACCTTTTGATGAAAGTTAAAAAGGACAGTGAAAAAGTTGGTTTAAAATTCAATAGTCAGAAAACCGAGTTCATGGCATCCAGTCCCATCACTTCCTGGCAAATGCATGGGGAAACAATGGAAACAGTGACAGACTTTATATTTTGGGGGGCTCCAAAATCACTGCAGATGTTTATTGCAGTCATGAAATTAAAAGACGATTGCTCCTTGGAAGAGGACCTATGACCAACCTAGACAGCATATTAAAAAGCAGAGACATTACTTTGCCAGCAAAAGTCCATCTGGTCAAACTATGGTTTTTCTAGTAGTCGCGTATGGATGTGAGAGTTAGACTATAAAAAATGATAAGAGCTGAAGAACTGATGCTTTTGAACTGTAGTGTTGGAGAAGACTCTTGAGAGTCCCTTGGATTTCAGGGAGATCAAACCAGTCAATCCTAAAGGAAATCAGCCCTGAATTTTCATTGGAAGGACTGATGCTGAAGCTCCAATACTTTGGCCATCTGATGAGAAGAACTGACTCATTGGAAAAGACCCTGATGTTGGGAACGATTGAAGGCAAGAGGGGAAGGGGATGACAAGAGAATGAGATGGTTGTATGGCATCACTGACATGATGAACATCAGTTTGAGCAAGCTCCCAAAGTTGGAAGCCTAGCATGCTGCAGTCCATGGGGTTGCAAAGAGTCAGACAAGACTGAGTGACTGAACTGACTGACTTCCCAACACAGAATTATTAAAGCAAACTGAAAATAAGGAAATAAGGAAAATAAGGCAAAGGAAAATAAATATTATTATTTTCAAAGCATTTCATGAACTTTGTTATCCATATCTAGCTTTGTTCCAGGTACAGACAGAAAAAAAAAAAAGATTCACTGAGCTTGCCATGACA
This sequence comes from Bos javanicus, assembly GCF_032452875.1. Taxonomy (NCBI): domain Eukaryota; kingdom Metazoa; phylum Chordata; class Mammalia; order Artiodactyla; family Bovidae; genus Bos; species Bos javanicus. The sequence continues at coordinate 4,658,698 of NC_083893.1, read as the reverse complement.
AATAAAGAACTTTTGAGATTTGCTAATGCAAACAAGAATAAAAAGAAGACCACAATAAGTGGTAAGAGAAGATGCAACTATATGCAACCCACTGGCAAGCTTTGCTTTTTTTTTCATCTACTTTTCTTCAGAATTTGCTATATACCCCTAATAATGACTTCTATGAACCACTGTCGACTCTGTTTAGCAAACAAGGACTTAAAAGATTAAAAATTAAAAGAATAGGAGATAATCATCACAAATAGAATAGAAACAAGGGCAAATTCAAAATACTATAAAGAAAAAAACTGGAATATATGCTCCATGAAAGCAGAAATTATTTTTTAACTGCTGCATCCCCGCTACTCAAAATTGTGTTTGCATACACTTAAGTAGTCAATAGATGTATCAAATGACTGAGCAATTTTTTAAAGGATTGAATATAACTTGTATAGAGCGAATACATTACCTAATGACATTTTACTACCTACTTTTTCTGTGCAAAGTATTTTATACAGATTAGTTTGTGTAATTACTATGAAAATGTCTCAGAAAGGTAGTTTTATGCTCATTTTATAGAAGAGAAGTGGAATTTCAGATATATTAAGTAATTAGTCCAAAATCATGCTGACTTCAAAGTACAGACCCTGTCTTTTAGAAAGTACAGACCCTTTGCATTATTCAGATAGTAATGGTACCAAGAAAACAGTGCCAATGGAACTGCACACTTTCACAGAAGACAGGAGAAGGTCACATTCTCATCAGGAAATTCTCATCTTCATTTTCAGAATTCATAATTTTTTGCCCAGTATTTTATGTTTGGTTATCTAAATATTAATATAAGAATCATTACTTTTTCTCTGCAATGATATTTGTTGTTGTGTGAAATATAGACTGTACATCTTGTAATATCTCCTAGTTGAAGGAAAATAATCATGTAATATACCCGAAATAATAAAAATTATATCAACATTAAAAAAATGGGAGAATAAAAATGAGCAGTTTGTTAAAGCTTCCACTGACAGAAAGAAATGTACAAAAGAGAGCAGGTAGAGTAAGAAAGAATAAGGAAAGTAAGGAAGAGATATAATATGGTCAAAGATGTGTATGTGGGAACATTATATAATCCATTTATCTGTATATTTATCTCTGTACCTATCATATACCTTTTGAGAAACATCTCAGTGAAATGAAATAAAGAACTTCACTTTGAGAACACTGCATTCAATGAAATAATTTTATTTATTTATTTACTTTTACACTAAAGAGTTTAGGAGTATACTGAATTGAATTATTTTTTGACTTCATTTTGATTTTAATGATTTTGAGACTTAGCTACCTTTTGAAACATATGACTAGTTAATTTGTAAATTGTTGACAGTACTATGATCTTGTCAAACATAAAAGCTAAATATAAATTTCTATTACCCAGATCAATGTGATTAATGCAAGCTATGACATTGCTAATCAAGAAAAAAGATGTCTCTTTCTACAAATGAATCACACAACCGTAAAATCTTTTCACACATTATAAACAGACTTAGGCAAAACTTTTAAAAGTCATTTTGCTACATATTTTGGGAAAAAACCCAAATTAATCTTTTATTAAGAAATGGAAAAAGCTGGATTTACTCAAATTGAGAAGACTAAGATGAATCAAAATATTTGTTCATTATATTTACAGTGAACAAAAATTGGCAAGAAGTGATAGGGGATTTCCTGGTATTTTATTAATTTATATGAAGTTATTCTTAATGATCTGACAACTAACACCACTTTCATCTATTCAAAGATACTACTGCAGCAAATATTCCTCTCTCTCAGCATCATAATATGTCCCTTCTCTATTCTATTTGTTGACATTCAGTCTGTTTTATCTTTATTCCCATGAAAACCTCATAGAATTTATTTATAGCAACCTCTGCAACTTATCTATATTTTTTTTTTCAAGAGCTCTCTATATTATTTCTCAACTCATTCACACTTGAAACCATTCTAATCAGTCTCTTATCACATCATACTCCCAAAGCTGCACAATCAATGACCTGATTACTAAATCCAATGGTCATTTCTCCACACTCATCTTGCTCAAAGTATCGAAACCATTTACTATAGTTGATTATCCTGTCTTCAGTGAAAAAAAAATGTTCATTGTACCTCCAGGTCTCAACATTCTCCAGAATTTCCTTGTACCTAACTTCTCAGTCTTTTTCTTGGTATTTCGTCCTGTTTCTGCTCTCTTAACATTGGAGTACAAATGGTTCAGTGCTTATATTTAGTCTTTCCTCTATTTATACTCACTCCCTCTTTTCAGAATACCACCCTGTCCTATGACTTTAAAGATTGCCAAAGTTATATTTCCAATGTGAACACCTTCTGTGAATCAATACTCATGTGCACTCCTTATTTTCATTTGGATATCCAAAGAGATCTCAAGCATAATATCTGAAATCAAGTTCCCCATCATCTCCTTTAAACCAGATCCTTCATCATCTTCTTCATTTTACTCAAAGGCAACACAGTCTTTCACATTGCTAAGGCTACAATTCACGGAGTCATCCTTGATTTCTTTCATTCTCTTATGGTATATCCTATCCACAATGATATACTGTTGATTTTCTCCTTATTGAGATGAACCTCTATTTAATCACAATGAATTGACCACATCTCATCACTTCCATCACCACCACCATGACCCTGGTTCCAGTCATATGACCCATTCTGACCTCTTTGGATTAGCCTTTTTCCAGGTATCCTACAACCTTAGCCATCCATAGACATTTTTTACTGTTGTCATTGTTTGTTTTGTTTTTAACAACATAGTATTCATAGTAATTCTGCCAAAACAAGTCAGATCACACTCTAATCCAACCACGCATTCTTTTTGATATTACATCAAACTTTTCAATGTATACTCAGACTTCAAGACATTTCCACCCCTTTCCTTCTTAAAAAGTTCTTACAACAGATACTCCAGACATCAACATGGCTCAATCCCTTACCTTCATCAAGTATCTGATCAAATGTCACCTCACTATTAAAGTCTTCCTGACTTCAGCATTTTAAATGGTACCCTATTAACAAGCTTTATTTATCTGCTTCACTTTTCTCTGTACCACCTGCTGCTATATGATCTGCGATACAATTTACTTTTTAATTTGTTTACCTACCACTTCATACCAGACCCAGAGTTGAATATAAAATCTGTGTGGGCTTTTTTTGGCTTATTTTTTAATTTTCATGTGTTCAGACTTAATACCTGTCACTTAAGTATGCAGAAAAAAAAAAAAGAGGTTTCTGTATAAAATATGAATACTTTGTCACAGAATGTATACACAACTGGAAACATTATTGATTTTATCAATATTATTTAGAATAGGTTGCTTTATAACATTTAAATAAAACATTGGGTTTCACTTTTCTATTATTTAGGATATTGAAGAATCACCACGCTCCATGCCCAAATTGGCTGTTTAGTTTGATATAGTCCCACTTTATAATTTTTGCCTTTGTTTCATTTGCTTTTGTTGCTAAATCCAATAAATTATCACCAGAACTAACATCAAGGAGTTTATCAGCTGTATGTTATTCTAGTAGTTTTATGGTTTCAGGTCTTACATCCAAATATTCAATCCATTCTGAGTTACTGTCTGTATAGTATAAGAAAGTTTTCTGTGTCATCGTTTTGCTGGTGGTTGTCCAGTTTCCCCAACATCATTTATTGAAGAGACTGTTGTTTCCTCATTGTATGTTCTTGGCTCTTGGTCATAATCAATTTATTGGTCATAAATCAATTAATCTCTATGTCTGTTTTATGTTGATGTTGTTGTTCAGTCACTAAATCGTGTCTGACCCCATGGATTATAGCACACCAGACTCCTCTGTCCTCCACAACTCTTGTACTTTGCTCAAATTCATCTCCATTGAGTCAGTGATGCTCAATGGACATGATCTCATCCTCTGCCACCCCCTTTTCCTTTTGTCTTCAAACTTTGCCAGCATCAGGGTCTTTTCCAATGAATCAGCTTTTTGCATCAGCTGACCATAATATTGGAGTTTCAACTTCAGCAACAGTCCTTCCAATGAATATTCAGGGATGATTGTGTTGAAGATTGACAATATCATATTCATTTGATAACTATAGCTCTGTGATATAGTTTGAAATCAAGGAGCATAATGCTCCCATCTTTGTTCTTCTTTCTCAAGAGTTATTTGGATATGTAGGGTCATTTGTGGTTCTATGCAAATTTTAGTATTATATATTCTATTTTTTTGAAGAACATCTTGGAATTTTGATGGTGATTGCATTGAATCTGTAGACTGCTTTGAGTAGTAAGTACAACTGACGTGTACTTGAGTATGTAATTTGGATAGTATGGACAATGGATTATGTAATTTTTATTTAGGAATTTTAAGTTTGAATTTTGAAAAAAAAAATGTATTTTATTTGCACAATAACTCAAGTGTTCTCTCCTCTATCCCATATAAAAATGAAATAGTCCACAGTATATATTTATTTGGAATTACTTGAATGGAATATTTTAAAAGAGTAACAATCACCTTACTGATTTAATGGAGATGAATAGATGTTACCTCCATTAAATCAGTTTGCTACCTTCTTTTCCACTGTTGCTGTAACAAATTACTAAGCACTTAGTGGCTTCAACACATTTTATATTATATCACAGTTCTGAAGGTCAAATGTTTGGGTTGGATTTGCCTGTTTTTCTTCTCTAGGTTTCACAAGGCTACCACTAAAGTGTTGGCCAGCAGGGCTCCTACCAGGAGGCACTGGGGAGAATCTGCTTTCAAGCTCATTCAGGTTGTTGGCAGAATTCAGCTTCTTGTTGTAGATCTGAGGTCTCTGTTTTCAAGCTGGCTGTCCCCAGGGACTGCCCTTAGCTTTTAGAGGCTTCTTTTTGGTCCCTACATGTGTTCTGTATTTCTGAACAAGCATGGTGAATTCTCTTGATGCTCAGAATCTGTGACTTCTTTTTCTTCAACAGCTCTCTTGCTCCCAGCCAGAGAAATTCATCTGCTTTTAACACATGTGATCAGCTTGAGGTAACCCAGATAATACAGAATAATCTCCCTAATTTGAGGTCTGTAATTTGAAATATATCTGTAAAATTTATTTTCTCATGTAAGCTAATATCAGAGAAGGCAATGGCACCCCACTTCAGTACTCTTGCCTGGAAAATCCCATGGACCGAGGAGCCTGGTTGGCTGCAGTCCATGGGGTCGCTAAGAGTCAGACACGACTGAGCGACTTCACTTTCACTTTTCACTTTCATGCACTGGAGAAGGAAATGGCAACCCACTCCAGTGTTCTTGCCTGGAGAATACCAGGGACAGGGGAGCCTGGTGGGCTGTCGTCTATGGGGTCGCACAGAATCGGACACGACTGAAGCGACTTAGCAGCAGCAGCAGCAGCAGCAAGCTAATATGTTCAAAATTTCTGAGATTTAACATATGGATATGTTAGAGGGGTCTTGATTCCACATATCACATTGCTCTATCCAATCCTGGGAATTTCAAAATCTCCCTGATAGTGATAGATTTTATAATGATTTCAAAATATTAAAATAAAATTAATAATGAGCAGTGACTGATTAATTCTATCATGAAACTATTAATCTTGTTCTTTGTGTGCTTATCAATCAAAAATATATTACAAATAATTTTCCCTAAATGATTTCTGGCTAATGACTTTAGGGATATACACATCTGTGTTCACAGTTCTATTAAATTAAGAGTAAATCCAAGCACTAAAGATTGATTTTTGACATATATATTAATATTCTGCTATTGTTCACTTCATAGAATATAAATAACATTAAATAACTTTGAGAATTTTTGCCTGTAGAATCTGTTCTTTTCTCAATAATTAGATACAATTCTGCATTGCTCTGAAGGGATAGTGTAATGCAAATCATGAAAATATGAGTTTAAAAGAAGCAAAATATGTTAAGTAGATGAGGAAATTATATGATAAATTTAAAATTATATTAGTTACTATAAATCATTATTTTACAAACATAAAATATAAACTAGCAGTATGACACTTGAGTTAATTTTCCTTAAAGATAAAGATCATATAATTTATATATCAATCTACTATAGTAGTTTTACTTTTCAGTTTTTACTAAACACACATTGTACTTTGTTGTAATATATGCAAGTAAGCAATGGTTAGAAAAACATTCCCATTGAAGTCATAGCTCATCAAGTCTTTTGGAGAGCACATACTTTCTAAAGTAACCTAAAAATATTTCATTCAGCTACTACTGTGAAACAGTGACAAATTTTATTTTGTTGGGCTCCAAAATCACTGTGGATAGTGACTGCAGCCTTGAAATTAAAAGACATTTACTCCTTGGAAGAAAAGCTATGATAAACCTACACAGTGCTTTAAAAACCAGAGACATCACTTTGCCAACAAAGGTCTGCATAGTCAAAGCTATGCTTTTTTCCAGTATTCATATATGAATGTGAGAGTAAGACCATAAAGAAAGCTGAACACCAAAGAATTAATGCTTTTGAATTGTGGTTGGAGAAGACTTTTGAGAGGCCATTGGAAAGCAAGGAGATCAAACCAGTCAATCCTAAAGGAAATCAACCCTGGATATTTATTGGAAGGACTGATGCTGAAGCTGAAGCTCCAATGCTTTGGCCACTGGATGTGAAGAACTGACTCATTCGAAGGGACCCTGATGCTGGGAAAGATTGACAGCAGGAGAAAAAAGGGGCGACAGAGGATTACATGATTGGATGACATCACCAACTCCATGGACATGAGTTTGAGCAAACTCCAGGAGACAGTGAAGCCTGGTGTGCTGCAGTTCATGAGGTTGCCAAGAGTCTAACAAGACTTAGTGACTGAACAACAACAACAACTACTGTGAAATGCCACAATGTCCATAGAAAACAGATGGTTTAAAATATTTTCTTTTAAAATCTTAATTTAAATATTTTATTACAGAAGATTTTATTGTATTTTTCTTTATGTTAAATTTCCCAGAGTTCCTCTGTCTTGCCAAGTAGCAAGTTTAAACTAGAAAAACAAGTCTTACACTCGATTCCAACACCTGTTTATGACATTCTCATTTTAAACTTGGTCTCTGTATTTGAGTCCTTTGGATTTAACTTTGGTTCTAGACAATACATATGTTCAAATCTCAACCCTGACACTTAATAGCCATGCAATCTTAGACAAGTTGTTTGTCTTCTCTGAGCTTAAGTTTTCTCATTTTTCCCTCAGTTTAGAATTCAGAAAGCTGAGAGAATTCATAGCCTGCTCTGACAGGCTAAAAAAAAACCTCAAATATTCAAATCCACCATTATTTTGGAGTAATACATCTCATTTATCACAGTTGTTTGGAGCTGAGATAATGAGCATGAGGCAACCTTATCACACTGCTTTAAAAAATCTTAATAAAAATAAGCACCTGATAATAATAATTTCTTATTACATACTAGCTCTTATCATTAAGTTTTGACAATGGCCACTTATAACAAAACAATTGTAATAATATCATATCTCCACTATTGAAACTTAGACTATGAACCTGGCATGACTGGCCTTTCCAGTTGAGTTTTGGCCCTTGCATTGCCACCTTTAGCTCTAGACAACGGTTCCCCTGCCCAGTGTAGTTCTGTGATATCCAGGTGAGAGAGCGAGCTTGGAGTGATGTGTATGAAGCAAAGAAATGTTTCTCATTTAATCGGAAAATAGGAAATTATTTTGGCCTTTGGGACAATAATCCCAACATTATATCACAAGTTTTAAAAGAAGGGCTATAGAAATCAGGTACCCACACATTACTGAGATTAAACATCTTCCTTATACTTCAAACTAAAGTTAGTCCCATAATCACATGGGGAAAAACCCATAATGTCAGATCTCAAGGTAATTAGGATGGCATCACCTTGCTATTTTTAAAGGAATTTCACAAAGTACATAAACCTATATGTGATCTGCAGTGATAGGTCCGAAAGTATGAATAATAACAAGTGTTTGTTTTATATCTAGAAAGATGGAATTCTGCTTAAATTGATATGGTGAAATGCCTTACTTTATACATTGTTTAAAATATTGTGTATGTACACTTGTTAAATATACGTGGAATCGATCTTTGTATAATGTTCGTTCTGTGTGTTATTTTGGTTAAAATATATTTTTAGAAAGGTTTTTTAGAGTTTAAGACCATATGAATGTGATAAATTATCATGCTTTATTATCTGAAATAGTTAATTCTGTGAGATAGGAGCCCTACTCAGCTGTTATCTGGTCTGTGATACAAGACAAAATTATAAATTCCTTTGCACTCACTTGTTCTCTCAATTTATCTTGTGTTATCATTTATATACATGGTTGTAATTAAAGTTAAAAATTATGACACAGTATGATATCTCCTTGCAATTTTTTATTTTAATGAGAACTACAAAGATGAGATCCTCTTGTGTGTGTGAGAGAGTTTGAAGGATTAACGGAGAGTGCTTTAATTAAGTAGTCTAGAGGAAAATGTTTCAAAATGGCAAAAGAACTCAGCTAAATAAGTTAGATTTAAAAACAAAAAAACCAACTGGAAAAACTATTATATAAGCACTTAGGGTGCTCTTCAGTCAATTGCCTTTTATATCTGACCTTCAATTTTGAACTATTAATATATTTGAAATACAGCATGCAATTGCATGAAGACCTGTCCATCCAGTAATTCATTGATTAAACAAATATCAAGTATCTAAAACAATCTGTGTTCTAGTTAGAAGGAAAAAAAAAAGTAACAGTACATTTCTTTTGCTGTTTAAAATCATTATCAGACATTTATATCATTTCATTTTCTTAATGTATTTTCTTTACCCAACTTAGAGAAATTTGAACATTTTTAGCAGGGATTTTGAATATCTTTATATTAAAACATTTATCACACTATAAAAAGTTATTTATTTTAGATCTCTCTATACTTATACTTTTCAAGAGCAAGTATCATACTAGCATTTAATGAGTATTTGCTCGATCAATAATATGGTTTAAATTGATACAAATCAGTTAATTTTAAAGTAATAAAAATATATTTAAAAGTTTATCTATTACACAACATTTTGTTCTTAACAGAGACTTTCTGTTCAACATGCAATCATATATACTGCTTTTGGGAAGATGAATGCTATTTTTTTAGCATTTTATTTATTTTTTTTTCCTTCCAATTTTATTTTATTTTTAAACTTTACATAATTGTATTAGTTTTGCCAAATATCAAAATGAATCCGCCACAGGTATACATGTGTTCCCCATCCCGAACCCTCCTCCCTCCTCCCTCCCCATACCATCCCTCTGGGCCGTCCCAGTGCACCAGCCCCAAGCATCCAGCATCATGCATTGAACCTGGACTGGCAACTCGTTTCCTACATGATACTTTACATGTTTCATTGCCATTCTCCCACATCTTCCCACCCTCTCCCTCTCCCACAGAGTCCATAAGACTGTTCTATACATCAGTGTCTCTTTTGCTGTCTCGTACACCGGGTTATTGTTACCATCTTTCTAAATTCCATATATATGCGTTAGTATACTGTATTTATGTTTTTCCTTCTGGCTTACTTCACTCTGTATTGCTACTTAAACAAGACACACGATGTTGACTTCATGTTCTCTGATCTGCAGACATGTCTTCATGCTTTTAAAAAGATGTAATTAATTGGCTCAAAAGTTATTAAAAAAACCAAAATATTTTAAATATTAAATAATATTCAGAAAGTTTAAAATAATCATTTTAGATATTAAAAAATACTAAGGGGGGAAAGCCTGGGAGGAATTTCTATAATTCTAATAATAAAATAAAAGAGAATCTATTAATATTGAATGATAATCCAAAGTATAAAATGAATATCCCTTTTTTATACAAGTTCATATTGATATTTTTATATCAGTCTATATTGGTATAAGTGATTGAATATATAAATGGGGAGAAGAGACAAATTTCTGACTAAGAAGAATTCTAAATATTTATGCAGATGATCCATGCTAGAAGAAGGAAAGCATAACTCCCCAATTCTTATGTGTAATTCTGTGGTGACTTCCTTCCAGAGTACAGTAAGGAGACTTTACAGTGGAGAACTCTTACAAACACCACTTCAGTCAAATGATGAAAGTCAATAACAACCACTGCAAATCATGCTGATAGTATGCAGCCTGATATGATGTAACTGAATATGAGTGTGGTTAACGCTGACAACATGGGGGCATGTTACAACAGGACAAATGAAAAGGGTACAAATACACAGTCTAGAGAACTTGACAGGCAATCATTCTCTTTTTGCTCTGCCACAAGCTGCTTGTATACTTTTAGATAAGTCACTTAAACCCTCAGGCTGCCAGTGCTCTGAAATGAATGAACCAGATTAAAAGAGCTCGAGGATTCTGCTAAGCTACCGTCTGTGGGGTCACAAAGAGTCAGATATGACTTAGCACAAGCAAGCACAAGACCCATCTAAGCTCTATTATTCTATTAATGTATCTATAAAATGACATAACTACCAGAGAGATTATAACCCCCATGAAAGAAGGATACTTGTCAACACTGAAACAAAACAAAATGAATTTAGAAGAGAGCTAAAGTTTGAGGTCACATTCTGTGTGTTTATATTCTATAGACTAGAAAAAATAACTTCATGAAAGAATTAAGAAGCGGGTGACACTGAAGAACCACTTTGAGATATTGATGGATATGGACGAAGTGAAGGGCACCCTTTACCCAAAATAATTGGAATCTGACTCATGCATTAATTTCTCATTATACTTCAGAATTTCAGGTTTTGACAGAGATAAACCATTCCTTCAAATCCCTCAATGCTTTATTATCATCCACAGTACCAAATCAAAGTGCCTTGAATGATATATCCAACCTTTCCCAACTCTGCCCTTGTCAGCAACACAAACCTATGTCATGTCACCAGGGGACTGATTTACATTAGTGCAACCGTGAGCTCATTTAAGTATCCTGAATAAATATACTATTAGATACCCATGTCTTTCGGAAAATTCCTGTCTTTCGGAAAATTCCTTTCTTTTAGAATGTCCTTCCATCAAGAGCACAGAATACCTTCATTTAGCCTCTCAAGGTGGTCAGGCACTGAATCTATCATTGTTAATTGGCTAACTTTCTTCTCCCCTTCAATGAAAGATGCCTTATGATATTAATCTTTACATCTAAATCAACACCTAGCAAAGGACAATGATGATGATCATAGTGAGGACGATGGTGAGGAAGACTGAGAATAACTTTTCTTCTTGGATGCCTGCTGTCCTATCATGGACCACATTTGAGTCATGAATTACAACAAGGTAGTCTGGCCTTATATTTATTTTATTATACTTGTCTGTTGAACACGTACATGTGCACAATAAATATTTGTTAGGGTTTAACTCAAGGAGTTTATCCTACAAAATTTAGTTTTCAAAAAAGTAATGGAGGTACCAAGGAGAAGTCACAATGACTAGGATATAATTGTTCAGTAGAGTGGAAGTCGCTCAGTCTTGTCCGACTCTTTGCAACCCCCCTGGAATTCTCCTGGCCAGGATACTGAAGTAGATCGCCTTTCTCTTTTCCAGGGGATCTTTCTAACCCAGGGATCAAACCCAGGTCTTCTGCATTGCAGGCAGATTTTTTACCAGCTGAGCCACAAGGGAAGCCCAAGGATATTGGAGTGGGTAGCCTATCCATTCTCCAGCAGATCTTCCTGACCCAGGGATCGAATCAGGGTCTCCTGCACTGCAGGAGGATTTTTTACTAACTGAGCTATCAGGGAAGTTCAACTTTTCAGTAGAACTAATGGATAAATACCCTAGATAAATAAGTAGATTCTCCCACTCCATCATACTGTGATATATTCATATTATTTTTTAAATCTTTGTATCTTTCAAGTATCTACATTATGTAGCCTCTCTGGTACTTCACCAAACAGAAATCAACAAATACCAGAGAGGTTAAATGAGTACCTCTTCTTTTTAATTCTCTGTCTTTTTGTCCCTCAAAGATTATACTTTCACTAACCTTTTATTTCCCATAAGCGACTTAGCAGCAGCAGCAGCAGCAGCTATCTCACATACATGTAAGATGTGTGTTTCACAAAAAGTATTTTTTTTCTGATCAGATGATTATTAAACACAGGCGGCTAGGATGGGAGTGCTAAAGCGAGGCCAAGAGGAGCCACCCCACGTCCGAGGTCAGGGGCAGAAGCCGGGAGGACCCCATGCCCAAAGGGTGGCAGCCAAGAGGAGTTACCCCACGTCCGAGGTCAGGTGCAGTGGCCCAGAGTACCAGACTGCCACAGTGCAGGAATGGCCAAGAGGAGTTACCCCGTGTCCGAGGTCAGGAGGGGCGGCCAGAGGAGATACCCAGCTTCTGAGGTCAGGGGCGGCGACAAGAGGAGTTACCCCGCGTCCGAGGTCAGGGGCCATGGCCGGGAGGAGATACCCCACTCCCCAAGCCCGAGGCCAGGGGCAGCGGGCAGGAGGAGCTACCTCACACCACCACCCCAAGGCCAAGGGCGGCGGCTGGGAGGACCAACCCCCGTCCAAGGAGCCCTGGCTGCAGAGGCATAGGAGGGCCTAGAAGATCTATTCCACGTTGAAGGTCAGGAAGGTCGACGGTGAAGAGATACCCCTCATCCAAGTTAAGGAGCAATGGCTGCGCTTTGCTGGAGCAGCCCTGAAGAGATACCCCATGCCCAAGGTAAGAGAAACCCAAGTAAGAAAGTAGGTGTTGCAAGAGGTCATCAGAGGGCAGACACACTGAAACCATACTCACAGAAAACTAGTTGATCTAATCACACTAGGACCACAGCCTTGTCTAACTCAATGAAACTAAGCCATGCCCCTGGGGCAACCAAAGATGGGTGGGTCATGGTGGAGAGATCTGACAGAATGTGGTCCACTGGAGAAGGGAATGGCAAACCACTTCAGTATTCTTGCCTTCAGAATCCCATGAACAGTATGAAAAGGCAAAATGATAGGATACTGAAAGAGAAACTCCCCAGGTCAGGAGGTGCCCAATATGCTACTGGAGATCAGTGGAGAAATAACTCCAGAAAGAATGAAGGGATGGAGCCAAAGCAAAAACAATACACAGCTGTGGATGTGACTGGTGATAGAAGTAAGGTCCAATGCTGTAAAGAGCAATATTGCATAGGAACCTGGAATGTCAGGTCCATGAATCAAGGCAAATTGGAAGTGGTCAAACAAGAGATGGCAAGAGTGAATGTCGACATTCTAGGAATCAGCGAACTGAAATGGACTGGAATGGGTGAATTTAACTCAGATGACCATTATATCTACTACTGCGGGCAGGAATCTCTCAGAAGAAATGGAGTAGCCATCATGGTCAACAAAAGAGTCCAAAATGCAGTACTTGGATGCAATCTCAAAAACGACAGAATGATCTCTGTTCGTTTCCAAGGCAAATCATTCAATATCAGAGTAATCCAAGTCTATGCCCCAACCAGTAATGCCAAAGAAGCTGAAGTTGAAGGGTTCTATGAAGACCTTCAAGACCTTTTAGAACTAACACCCAAAAAAGATGTCCTTTTCATTATACGGGACTGGAATGCAAAAGCAGGAAGTCAAAAAACACCTGGAGTAACGGGCAAATTTGGCCTTGGAATACGGAATGAAGCAGGGCAAAGACTAATAGAATTTTGCCAAGAAAATGCACTGGTCATAACAAACACCCACCTCCAACAACACAAGAGAAGACTCTATACATGGACATCACCAGATGGTCAACACTGAAATCAGATTGATTATATTCTTTGCAACCAAAGATGGAGAAGCTCTATACAGTCAGCAAAAACAAGACCAGGAGCTGACTGTGGCTCAGACCATGAACTCCTTATTGCCAAATTCAGACTTAAATTGAAGAAAGTAGGGAAACCCACTAGACCATTCAGGTATGACCTAAATCAAATCCCTTATGATTATACAGTGGAAGTGAGAAATAGATTTAAGGAACTAGATCTGATAGAGTGCCTGATGAACTATGGAATGAGGTTCGTGACATTGTACAGGAGACAGGGATCAAGACCATCCCCGTGGAAAAGAAATTCAAAAAAGCAAAATGGCTGTCTGGGGAGGCCTTACAAATAGCTGTGAAAAGAAGAGAAGTGAAAAGCAAAGGAGAAAAGGAAAGATATAAGCATCTGAATGCAGAGTTCCAAAGAATAGCAAGAAGAGATAAGAAAGCCTTCTTCAGCGATCAATGCAAAGAAACAGAGGAAAACAACAGAATGGGAAAGACTAGGGATCTCTTCAAGAAAATCAGAGATACCAAAGGAACACTTCATGCAAAGATGGGCTTGATAAAGGAAAGAAATGGTATGGACCTAACAGAAGCAGAAGATATTAAGAGGTGGCAAGAATACACAGAAGAACTGTACAAAAAAGAACTTCACGACCCAGATAATCACGATGGTGTGATCACTGGCCTAGAGCCAGACATCCTGGAATGTGAAGTCAAGTGGGCCTTATTCATCACTATGAATAAAGCTAGTGGAGGTGATGGAATTCCAGTTGAGCTATCCCAAATCCTGAAAGATGATGCTGTGAAAGTGCTGCACTCAATATGCCAGCAAATTTGGAAAACTCAGCAGTGGCCACAGGACTGGAATAGGTCAGTTTTCATTCCAATCCCAAAGAAAGGCAATGCCAAAGAATGCTTAAACTACCACACAATTGCACTCATCTCACACACTAGTAAAGTAATGCTCAAAATTCTCCAAGCCAGGCTTCAGCAATATGTGAACCGTGAACTTCCTGGTGTTCAAGCTGGTTTTAGAAAAGTCAGAGGAACCAGAGATCAAATTGCCAACATCTGCTGGATCATGGAAAAAGCAAGAGAGTTCCAGAAAAACATCTATTTCTGCTTTATTGACTATGCCAAAGCCTTTGACTGTGTGGATCACAATAAACCGTGGAAAATTCTGAAAGAGATGAGCATACCAGACCACCTGATCTGCCTCTTGAGAAATTTGTATGCAGGTCAGGAAGCAACAGTTAGAACTGGACATGGAACAACAGAATGGTTCCAAATAGGAAAAGGAGTTCGTCAAGCCTGTATATTGTCACCCTGTTTATTTAACTTATATGCAGAGTACATCATGAGAAACGCTGGGCTGGAAGAAGCACAAGCTGGAATCAAGATTGCTGGGAAAAATATCAATAACCTCAGATATGCAGATGACACCACCCTTATGGCAGAGAGTGAAGAGGAACTAAAAAGCCTCTTGATGAAAGTGAAAGTGGAGAGTGAAAAAGTTGGCTTAAAGCTCAACATTCAGAAAATGAAGATCATGGCATCCAGTCCCATCACATCATGGGAAATAGATGGGGAAACAGTGGAAACAGTGTCAGACTATTTTTCTGGGCTCCAAAATCACTGCAGATGGTGACTGCAGCCATGAAATTAAAAGACACTTAGTCCTTGGAAGGAAAGTTATGACCAACCTAGATAGCATATTCAAAAACAGACATTACTTTGCCAACAAAGGCTCATCTAGTCAAGGCTATGGTTTTTCCAGTGGTCATGTATGGATGTGAGAGTTGGACTGTGAAGAAGGCTGAGCGCTGAAGAATTGATGCTTTTGAACTGTGGTGTTGGAGGAGACTCTTGAGAGTCCCTTGGACTGCAAGGAGATCCAACCAGTCCATTCTGAAGGAGATCAGCCCTGGGATTTCTTTGGAAGGAATGATGCTAAAGCTGAAACTCCAGTACTTTGGCCACCTCATGCGAAGAGTTGATTCATTGGAAAAGACTCTGATGCTGGGAGGGATTGGGGGCAGGAGGAGAAGGGGAGGACAGAGGATGAGATGGATGGATGGCATCACTGACTCGATGGACGTGAGTCTCATTGAACTCCGGGAGTTGGTGATGGACAGGGAGGCCTGGCGTGCTGGGATTCATAGGGTCCCAAGGAGTCGGACACGACTGAGCGACTTACCTGATTTGACTGATCTGATTAGACATATGTGCATATAATATTCCAGGAAAAGCTATACTATTTACAGTACTGATTGTAATCTTTGGATTTTGCATGTCCTCACATGTGCATTGTGGCAATTTAGTGTTTGTTTATGTAACAAACACAAAACCTTTCAGCTAAAAATTCTTAAGTTTAGTACCGATAAGATCATTTACCAAGTAAACATACTTTGAAAGATATCAACTTGGACTGTTGTTCTAGTCTAGTCTAAGTCACTTCAGTCGTGTCCGACTCTGTGCGACCCCATAGACAGCAGCCCACCAGGCTCCCCCATCCCTGGGATTCTCCAGGCAAGAACACTGGAGTGGGTCGCCATTTCCTTCTCCAATGCATGAAAGTGAAAAGTGAAAGTGAAGTCACTCAGTCATGTCCGACTCTTAGAGACCCCATGGACCGCAGCCTACCTGACTCCTCCGTCCATGGGATTTTCCAGGCAAGAGTACTGGAGTGGGGTGCCATTGCGTTCTCCAGGACTGTTGTTAGTGGTGTATTAAATAATTTGCACAAACCTATCTTCTGAGAATTATTTAAAAAGCTTGACAAAACTTTTAAAAAATCTGCTTGAAAAAATCCTCAAGCTAATAACATGAAATTCTTTCCTAGAAAATGTGAACCAGGAAGTAGGACAGAAATGCAAGAGATGGACTGAGAATGAGGGAGAGTCCTCAGCTCCTGTGGACATCTCCTGATTCCACAGGGGACCACTGAGAGGCTGAAAGGATGAAATGAGAGATTTACAATTCTTGTGGACCTAGAGAGAGAAAATTACAGCCCATGGCCTGATAAATAGGAACTGATGAACTCTACTTCCAGCTGGGAATCTGAATGTTCCCATTCATGAAGTAGAGTGAACTGGACATAAAGAGCACACTGCACACTTTGGAGTTCAGCCATTAATTCTGTCAATTCCAGAAACTGGATTGATGTGATCCTTGATTGCTGGTGTCTCATTTTACTACAAGAAGCAAAGGTAAATCCTCTCTGGAGTCAAATATTATCTTTCTAAGACTCAAATTTTCTCTATAAGACTTTCACAATTATTATGTCATACACACAACACAACACATCAGGCACATGAGTGGAAACAACACCATAAGAAAAACAAAGATAGTCAGATATAGTCCAACAAATATAAATATTGGTCCTGCAAGCACTTCTTAATACACATCCTCTAAGATAACCTCCATTATAGAGTCTTCTTTACAGGAACCCAAGTAAGCATTATTGAGGATCAAATGGTCTGGGAAAAGTGACATGAAGACTAAATTCTGGACCTGGGTTACCTGCTCCCTGGAAAGCAGTGAGGACCCAATGCCTGGGGTGTGGTAGATTACAGAGAACCCATGAAACAAGGGACTTTATGATAGTAAAGTTTTCATTGGTGGTAGTAAACTTCAATAAGCTACTAGTGGAAGGACACGCTCTCAGAGGTCGTATGAATCAAATGTTCGAGAATCATGTCAGAGTAGCAATTATGTATGTAACAATGAAACTGGATGGTCCTTGCTGGGGGAAACTAGAGCTTTGAGAGATACAATGACAAGTTGAAGGTGATTATTTATTTAAGACTAAACACTATGTTTGGTAATCTCTTGGAAGCATATAGAGTTCATCTCCTGTAGCCAGAAAGCAGAGAAAGTTAACAACTAGTACTAGGATTTAATCTTAAAACTCCAGAGAAGGCAAAATTTGAATCCTAGATTGCCTAACTCTCCCAAGAATAGAATTCTGGCTGGGAAAAGATGAAACTTTTAGACTTAGTATAGAAACATTTGCTAATTTTAATTCCCTAGATTACCTGTATCATTTGAGCCTGGGGAAATGAAAAAAGTCATCATTTCTCTCAATAAACCAAATAATTTGAAGACAAATGAAGTCTGTGTGAGTAGTTAAATCCTGCATAGGAGATAAGGGGAATTTTTAAAATATCTATTTTTAAACACTAGTCATAAGCAAAGTTAGTAGAGGTGATGGAATTCCAGTTGAGCTATTTCAAATCCTAAAAGATGATGCTGTGAAAGTGCTGCACTCAGTATGTCAGCAAATTTGGAAAACTCAGCAGTGGCCACAGGACTGGCAAAGGTCAGTTTTCGCTCCAATCCCAAAGAAAGGCAATGCCAAAGAACACCCAAACTACTGCACAATTGCCTCATTTCACATGCTAGTAAGAAATGTTCAAAATCCTTCAAACTATACTTCAACAGTATGTGAACCGAGAACTTCCAGATGTACAAGCTGGATTTAGAAAAGGCAGAGGAACCAAAGATCACATTTTCAACATCTATTATATCATAGAAAAAGAAGGGAATTTCAGAAAAACATCTATTTCTGCTTCACTGACTAAAGCCTTTGACTGTGTGGATCAAAACAAGCTAGAAAATCCTTAAAGAAATGGGAATACCAGACCACCTTGCTTCTCTCACAGCTCAGTTGGTAAAGAATCCGACTGCAATGCAGGAGACCCTGGTTCGATTCCTGGGTTGTGAAGATCCCATGGAGGAGGGAAAGGCTACCCACTCTAGTATTCTGGCCTGGAGAATTCCATGGATTGTATAGTCCATGGGGTCGCAAAGAGTCAGTCACAACTGAATAACTTTCACTTTCATTACTATTCCTTGCCACAGTGAGGTGTTATCTGTTCTTGTCTGTTCAGGCCACCTTTCCTCCCTCTTCAGCAACCTGTATGCAGGGTAAGAAGCAACAGTTAGAACTTGACATGGAACAGCAGACTGTTTCCAAATTGGGAAAGGAGTATGTCAAGGCTGTATATTGTCACTCTGCTTATTTAACTTATATGCAGAGTAAATCATGTGAAATACTGGTTTGGATGATTCACAAGCTGGAATCAAAATTGCCAGGAGAAATGGCAATTAGCACAGATATGCAGATGATACTGCTCTAACAGCAGAAAGAGAAGAGAAACTAAAGAGCCTCTTGATGAAGGTGAAAGAGGAGAGTGAAAAATCTGGCTTAAAACAGCATTCAAAAAACTAAGATCATGGCATCAGTTCCCATTACATTATGACAAATAGATGGGGAAAAAGTGGAAACAGTGGCATATTTTATTTTTTTGAGCTCCAAAATCATTGCTAATGACTACTGCAGCCATGAAATTAGAAGGCAATTGCTCCTTGGAAGAAAACTGTGACAAACCTAGACAGCATATTAAAAAGCAGAAACATCACTTTGCTGATAAAGGTCCATATGGTCAAAGCTATGTTTTTTCCAATAATCATGTATGGATGTGAGAGTTGGACCATAAAGAATGCTGGGCACCAAAAAACATGCTTTTGAATTGTGCTGCTGGAGAACACTCTTGTAAGTCTGGTGGACTGGAAGGAGATCCAACTAGTCAGTCCTAAAGGAAATCAATCCTGAATATTTATTGGAAAGACTGATGCTGAAGCTGAAGGTCTTTGGCTACCTGATATGAAGAGCTGACTCACTGGAAAAGATCCTGATTCTGGGAGAGACTGAAGGGCAAAAGAAGAGGGTGACAGAGGATTAGATGCTGGATTGCCATCACCAATTCAATGGATATGAGCTTGAGTAAACTCCAGGAGATAGTGAAGGACAGGGAGTCTTGACATGCTGGAGTCCATGGGGTCACAAAGAGTCGGACACAACTTAGCCACTGATAAACAAGTCACAAACAAATTTGTAAGAAACTTTACATTGAGAACTATAGGAAACAGTGACAGATAAAGATAACAGTAGATTTATATTGCCAGTCACTCCAGGGCATAGTATACACACTTTTGAATAGAACAACAGGCACATTTGACAACAAAATATGTTGTCACACACACATACACACAAATATATATTTATACATATATCCCTCTACTTTTTCTTTTTTTACCAAGCACATATAATTGAACTTCTTTTTTTTTTTTTTTTGTAAGTTAAACGTTGCTTATAGCATGTGCAGGAATGTTTCTCAGAATATGGTGACTATATAATGAAAACTATAATGAAGTTTTACTCATTGTTATTCTTGTGAATAGTAATGAGTTTGAGGAACCCAGCATCCTCCCTGGTGGCTCAGATGGTAAAGCGTCTGCCTACAATGCAGGAGACCCGGGTTCGATCCCTGGGTTGGAAAGATGCTCTGGAGAAGGAAATGGCAACCCACTCCAGTACTCTTGCCTGGAAAATCCCATGGACGGAGGAGCATGGTAGGCTACAGTCTATGGGGTCGCAAAGAGTGGACACGACTGAGTGACTTCACTTTCATTTTCACTTTCACCCTGAAGCAGAAGGTAGAAACTCAATTCCCTAGATTTCCTCATCAGTGGCATGCTAGTATGCAACCTGGGATCCACAAATGTGGCATATTCAGAAGATAGCAATACAAAAGTGTGTGAGAAAACATGTTCTGTACAGATTCCATTCTGGTCAAAGTAGTTGTGACAAAGTTTCTGGAATCCAGTGTTCAAGTCAGCAGTCAAGCTATGGTATCTGTACCCCTCAGTATTTTTCCCTGTATAAATTGAAAAAGTGAAAGTCTCTTAGTTGTATCTGATTCTTTGCAACCCCATGGAATATAGAGTTCATGGAATTCTCCCGGCCAGAATACTGGAGTGGGTAGTCATTCCCTTCTCCAGGGGATCTTCCCAACCCAGGATTGAATCCAGGTCTCCTGCATGGCAGGCAGATTCTTTATGAGCTGAGACACCAGGGAAGCCTAAGAATACTGGAGTGGGTAGCCTATCCCTTCTCCAGGGGATCTTTCTGACCCATGAATCGAACTGGAGCCTCCTGCACTGCAGGGGGATTCTTTACCAGCTGAGCTACCAGGGAAGAATGAAATTTATTGTATGCAACTCAGAATACTGATACATATAGTCCTCTTATTCCCACAGTATATTTCTTGAATTCCTTAGTAAACATATTCTTTTTTTGTTTTTTTCTCTACTTTTGGTTTGCTTGCCCAATGGAAATAAATATTCGAAGTCTCTGCTGTCCAATACCATAGGCAATACATATATATATGTAACTATTTAAATTAATTAAAGAAAATAAAAAATTAATTTCTTCAGTAACATTAGTCTCATTTTAAGAGCTTAATAACTACAAATCTCTAGCGGCTATCATATTTGACAACAAAGATATAGAAATAATCTTTCTATTGCTGAAGAAACTTCTATTCTCAGCACTGCTCTGAAGCATAGACGACTTGACTGGGACATATGTGACTGGATTCAAATTAGAGAAGACTTTGTTATGGGGTTGATTGATTTTGTTAACAATTTCAAGTTATGACCTTGATAACATGTGATATTATATTCATCCTTCACTCCATTATTCTATTTGATTTTGCTAGCAAGGTTACAAGTGATCAAATTAGATACAGGGCTCACTTCATTTTAGAGTAACAAAATCAAATCTCATTAACACTCATTACCAAACACTGAAGGCTTCCTCCTCAGGAATGATATTAAACTCTATTAGTAAAATTTAAAGGCTAACACTAACAGACTCATCCTTTTAGAAAAATATGTTAAGCTTACATTTGAGTATTCATTTTGGTTCCATGAGGTGGTCATTTACTGTCTGTACTTGCCTTGCATACTCTTTTTGCTAATTACACTCCATTTCTTATCCAGCCCCTCTTTGGTTTTGCAACCTTGGTTCTTCTGTCAGCTAAGGTGCTTACCTACCTCCCCTGGCCTAGTGCTTGACTTCAGAAGCAAGTTAACCAGCTGGATTGTGCTGCAGGAATTTACTGCAAGGAACAAAATTAAATGCAATTAGTTCATTACAACTGCAGCTACCAGAAACAAAACCTCATTTGTTCCTCTTTTTGAGCCCCACCCTTAGACCTGTTCTCACTTTGTCCTTCCTAAAATTTGACTCTAAACTTCTATTTCAATGTATGTCTTCCTGTAAGTTTCTTTCTTTCTTTTTTTTTTTTTTAATTTTCCTTCTAAGATAGTCAACTGATTATGAGAAAGTACTCACGGCTAGTGGGAGCCCTAAACATTGATGAGTCCCTAAACATTGATTAGTCACTCAGTTATGTCCAATACTTTGTGACCCCATGGACAGTAGCCTTTCAGGCTTCTCTGTCCATGGAATTCTCCAGGCAAGAATACTGGGGTGGGTAGCCATTCTCTTCTCCAGGGGATCTTCCTGACTCAGGTATCAAAACCAGGTCTTCTGCATTGCAGAAAGATCCTTTACCATCTAAGCCACCAGATGAACCCACACTGAAATCTATTTATTTGGGCTTGAGTTTGAAATGTCATTCCTGCTTCCTTTCCCTTTGCCATTATCGCTTCACACACTGTTGACACCCACTACTGCCAGACAGGAACTTGAATTCAGCTGCCCAAGGAATGATTTAACCATCCTGATACTGCCTGCTTCTGCCAGAACACTGCTTTCATCTTCCCCAAATTGTTAACTCTTTGAAGCTAAAAGTCCATCTGTTTGTGCTCTGAGTGATGTTGGCAAAGAGAAAGGAGGAAAAGAAACTACTGTTTTAGATAGATTTAACTTCATCAAATCTGTTGGAGATTTTAAAGAAATCATGTTGTCAAAGTGGTCAGTTTGGAGGAAACATATATTTAAGTCTTATTTTCTGTATCAGCAAGCAATCCAATAACTTTGTTAGACGTTTGATAATATATTTTCCTGAATTATCTTTTCAAGGTTATGATCATAAAACATATAAATCACTCTAAACCCTTATGGTTTAAACTAATCAGGATTGACTGATGAAATTATAGGGCTTATTTTGTAAGTAAATTTTACCAATAGGCTTCAATTGGTTCATACATTATGAAAAATTTGGTATGCTAACAATAATCTCACAAACTCTAAAGGGCTTAGAGCTTAATATAATTGTCAGTGTGAACTAACACCAAGCAAGTTGACATTTATTTTGATATATACATGTTAGGCATAATTATAAATGATCACTACACTGGCAGTTAAAACTGAGGATACAGAAGACAGGTTGAGGTTTGATCTAAATTCACATATCCAGCCTATAAGATTTACAAAAGGCATCTTCTCTTTACTTACACGCATAGACTGATCTATGTCACCTTGAACATAAGTTAATAAGGGAAAAATATTGGTACATGTAAATTTAGGCAAAGTCACATCTAAAAATCTGCCTTATTACACCACTCTGCAAAAGAGAGGGGGTTTGAATTCTGTATATTAACTATATGGTGGAATACAGTGTCACAGTACAAAACATGCTATGAATGTCAGCTTTTAAATGTAAAATATCTAACAGGAAAAGCCACCATCAGTCTATTCAAATAGTGTATTTTCCTCTTCATTGTTTTACACTTGAGCAATACTACAAAAAACAGAAATTTAAGAACTTGAAACAATGAGAAATACAGCATGTTTTTTATGGCTATACATTATATA
The DNA here is from genome assembly GCF_032452875.1 of Bos javanicus. Classification (NCBI taxonomy): domain Eukaryota; kingdom Metazoa; phylum Chordata; class Mammalia; order Artiodactyla; family Bovidae; genus Bos; species Bos javanicus. The sequence continues at coordinate 4,635,289 of NC_083893.1, read as the reverse complement.
CATTTAAGCAGTACTTTTTAATTTACCAGTTTTTCAGCTACATTCCACAACTTAAATTTATTTCAGAAGAGACATTAAATGCACATTCTCAAGCACAGTTTACTCTTTATAATGTCCCTGTTTCAGCCCATTTTCCAATAATTAAAATTTACTTTTTGAAATAAATAATTTAAAGCTTTCTTATATTTATAACTACATTTGGAATTATAGCTTAGAATGAGCATAATGGCTCATTTTTCCTGCAATTTTTTTCTTCATAGATTAGAATGGTGCTAATCAACACATGTAGGTCACCAAAAAATTATAAAGGAAAGATCTTAACTTTCCATCTCCCCAAAGCATGTACAGGTAAGCATCCATGTCCCTAATACCTGGCAGATAGCACCTCAGTGGACTTTGTCTTTAATCATTCACATCTGTAGATGCAGTGTCAACCCTCAATGATTTTCAGTGTCATGTCAGGACAAGAGCAATGTAATTAAATCTTTTAATTATGAGTGTTTTGGGATAATTGTCATATGAAAACATGTTGCTTCTAGCCCTTCTTAACTCTTCTATAAATATGTTAGATAACTATTAGTAGATTAATAACTTGTTCTTCTCGCCTCTGGTTTGAAATTATATTTTGCAAAGTTATTTGCTGATTCTTTCTAGCTGTTTATATTTTTATCACTTTCAAAAGTGCCAAGAATATGTCATGTAATTACGGCAAAAATGTCTATGCAGAGAAAAAAATTCTAAGACTATTCATACAATAAGAATAAGCTGATTTATTAGGGAGTCAGATTTGTAACTGTGTAAGACCCTCTTCTTATTTCTGGCAATCTGTTTCTTAACACCTGCTACTTAACACTTCATAGAAACCAAGTCTAGATGAACTGGCATGCTTCATAGTCTTACATATACATTACTGTCATTAATGTGATTGAAACAATCACTGTTTACTATAAACTGACAGATTGAAATCTAGAATGAATAAGTTTATCTGCTTCCATCATACCATGAATCTAAAAACAAAGGATAAACAAGCATCAATATTTTAAATACACATTTCTCTGATAATAGCACAACTGACTGCCTCACAGGCATATTTATATGCACACACATATAAATTAATGTTAAATGAAACTTCTGCTTAGCAGACCTTATATACCTAAATTCACTAATAGTAAGATATTCCACACAGTATTATTTACAAGCCTCAGAGACCATTATTTTCATTTAAAATCCACTAGTAGGCAAAATCTAAATGTCAAAACTTACCATAATGTTTATGAGCGGATAAATTTTAAAAATCACAGCTCTTGAAATAAATCTTAGGTAAGTTATTATTAGGGAGGGGCTTACTACTGTCAGTATCTGACATTTACTACTTTTATATATTAGTTTTATTTCTTACTAAATATCCTTCTGCTTTGAAGATAATCTATTAAGAAAAATGTGATCTTTTTTTCCTTTCAGGTTTACTTAAACACAACATCACCTTTGTAATGATGACTTAATATACAATTCAGTTCAGTTCAATCCCTCAGTTGTGTCCAACTCTTTGTGACCCCATGAACCACAGCACACCAGGCCTCCCTGTCCATCACCAACTTCCAGAGTCCACCCAAATCCATGTCAATTGTGTCGGTGAGGCCATCCAACCATCTCATCCTCTGTTGTCCCCTTCGCCCCCCACCCTCAATCTTTCCCAGCATCAGGGTCTTTTCAAATAAGTCAGCTCTTCAAATCAGGTGGCCAAAGTATTGGAGTTTCAGCTTCAACATCAGGCCCTGTAATGAACACGTAGGACTGATCTCCTTCAGAAAGGACTGGTTGGATCTCCTTGCAGTCCAAGAGACTCTCAAGAGTCTTCTCCAACACCACAGTTCAAAAGCATCAATTCTTCGGTGATCAGCTTTCTTAACAGTCCAACTCTCACATCCATACATGACTACTGGAAAAACCATAGCCTTGATTAGATGGACCTTTGTTGGCAAAGTAATGTCTCTGCTTTTTAATATGCTGTCTAGGTTGGTCATAACTTTTCTTCCAAGGAGTAAGAGTCTTTTAATTTCATGGCTGCAATTACTATCTGCAGTGATTTTGAAGCCTAGAAAAATAAAGTCAGCCACTGTTTCCACTGTTTCCCCATCTATTTGCCATGAAGTGATGGGATCAGATGCCATGATCTTAGTTTTCTGAATGTTGAGTTTTAAGCCAACTTTTTCACTCTCCACTTTCACTTTCATCAAGAGGCTCTTTAGTTCTTCTTCACTTTCTGTCATAAGGGTGGTGTCATCTTCATAGCTGAGGTTATTGATAGTTCTCCTGGCAATCTTGATTCCAGCTTGTGCTTCTTCCAGCCCAAAGTTTCTCATGATGTACTCTGCATATAAATTAAATAATCAGGATGACAATATACAGCCTTGACGTACTCCTTTTCCTATTTGGATCCAGTCTGTTGTTCCATGTCCAGTTCTAACTGTTGCTTCCTGACCTGCATACAGATTTCTCAAGAGGCAGATCAGGTGGTCTGGTATTCTCATCTCTTGAAGAATTTTCCACAATTTATTATGATCCACACAGTCAAAGGCTTTGGCATAGTCAATAAAGCAGAAATAGATGTTTTTCTGGAACTCTCTTGCTTTTTTGATGATCCAGCAGATTTTGGTAATTTGATCTCTGGTTTCTCTGCCTTTTCTAAAACCAGCTTGAACATCTGGAATTTCATGTTTCACATATTCCTGAAGCCTGGCTTGGAGAATTTTGAGAATGACTTTATTAGCATTTGAGATGAGTGCAACCATGCTGAAGTTTGAGCATTCTTTGGCATTACCTTTCTTTGGGATTGGAATGAAAACTGAGATTTTCCAGTCCTGTGGTCACTGCTGAGTTTTCCAAATTTGCTGACATATTGAGTGCAGCACTTCCACAGCATCATCTTTTAGGATTTGAAACAGCTCAACTGGAATTCCACTAGCTTTGTTCGTAGTGATGCTTCCTAAGGCCCACCTGACTTCCCATTCCACGATATCTGGCTCTTGGTGTGTGAGTGATCACACCATTGTGATTATCTGGGTCGTGAAGATCTTTTTTCTACAGTTCTTCTGTGTATTCTTGCCACCTCTTCTTAATATCTTCTGATTATGTTAGGTCCATACCATTTCTGTCCTTTATTGAGCCCATCTTTGCATGAAATATTCCCTTGGTATCTGTAATTTTCTTGAAGAGATATCTGTAAAGGCAATTGGGCTGTATCATTAATGTATTATTAAAACCTGAATGCTGGGAAAGATTGAAGGAAAAAGGAGAAGGAGGCAGCAGAGGATGAGATGGTTTGATAGCATTACCAACTCAATGGATGTGAATCTGAGTAAATCTGGGAGATAATGGAGGACAGAGGAGCTGGTGTGCTGCAGTCCATGGAGTTGCAAAAAGTTTGACATTACTCAGCAACTGAAGAATATAAACAATAAAATATGAATGAAATTTAACAGAACAAAAATGTAATTGAATTATGTGGAAAATATACAGATGTAGCTACTGTGTAGTAAAAAAAAAAAAGAAGGATACATCATTTAACCTATGATAATCCAAAGGAAAGTGATGCCTCAAAGACGTGATAGTAAATAGCTGACAAAGTCTTGGGCAGAAGGGTAATCCTGGAAATAATTTAATTTACTCTGATTATTATACTTTTATCTTAACAAAATTAAGAACTTTATATTTTGAGGTATTATTGGAATTTCAGTCTACAAGATATCAACACAATTAAATTACTTCATCAATTGAGATTTTGCCTCAAGATGACTTGTCAAACTGGCTGTTTAAATTGACTATTCCCAGCTTAAGTCATCTGGATAAAGAAGCATAGTTCATTTATATACTGTTGGATAAGACTATGATCATTCTATCTAAAAAGAAAGAAATGCTCAGTCACCGCTCAAGCCATAGACTTCAGCACGTGTTCATCCTAAGTTGCTTCAATCATGTCCAACTCTTTTGAACCCCATAGGCTATAGCCTACCAGTCTCCACTGTCCATGGGATTCTCCAGGCAAGAATACTGGAGTGGGTAGCCATTCCCTTCTCCAGGAGATCTTCCCAACCCAGGGATCAAACTGGCATCTCTTAAAATCTCCTGTATTGGCAGGTAGGTGTTTTTTTTTTTTTTTTTTTTTTTTTTACCACTAGCACCATCTGGTAAGACCCAGACTTCAGCATAACCTCCAGTTAAATATCAGGACAGTGGTTTTCCACCAGTATTTTATGAAGCATCTATATGGAGATAAATGCTGATGGGAGAGTACATGTGGGGAAGAAAAATATCTAGTGGAGAGAATTTATGAGAGGATACTTCATGAAAAGTTTCAGTTTTCAGTTCAGGCTAAACTGAATGCCAGTAAAAAGGAAGGGAGTCCAAAATATCCCTACAAGCAGAATTTTCTCCTAAAAGAAGGCTTCACTTTATTTGATTTTAAGCTTCATTTACTAGGTTCTGTTGCTTCTTTTGTCTTTTGCAGGTATGGATAGGTAATGCTACACCAGACATGAGGAGAAGCAGAGATAGTCCCATTATAACAGTAGAGGGAGTTTTGAGGCAGTGCTAGGGATATAGAAGTCAAAGAGGGGTCTATAGCGAGAAAGAAAAAAGGAAATTGGAAGAAGAAATATTTTAAAATAAAAATTTTCCTTTTTAAAAGTTTATGCTGTATAATATAAATTGCCATCTCAATCTTCTTGCTTAACTTCATTAAAATATCATTTTCTATTTGATGCATTAGATTTGTTTTGGAAGATATTAACAGGATGACTTAGGAGGAGAAGGGGACAACAGAGGATGAGATGGCTGGATGGCATCACTGAATCGATGGACGTGAGTCTGAGTGAACTCTGGGAGTTGGTGATGGACAGGGAGGCCTGGCGTGCTGCAATTCATGGGGTCGCAAAGAGTCGGACACGACTGAACGACTGAACTGAACTGAACTGAACTAGGCTGATTACCTTTCAAGGAAACTTTAAGATAGCTATTTGACTGCAATCATTTCACAATTAATACTTGAGAGTTGTCTCAACTTGAGGCAACTGATGCTGATCTTTATATAGCGCCTTCTATTTCACCCCGACAGGACCATCAGACCACTCCTGGAATCCCAGCTGCCCAGAAGGCATGGGTGTGGTCTGGGCACAGCAGCTGTCATAATCTGAAAACAGTTTCTAGGCTAGGAACAAGTTGAAAGCTGTTAGAACTCAACACTGCTGACGTTTAGGAGATTGAAAGAGCGATCTTGCTGATAGTTTTTCTTTTGCTATGCAGAAGCTTTAAAGGTTGATACGGTTCCACTGGTTGACTTTTGCTTTTGTTGTTTGTGCTTTTATTGTCATATCCAAAATATCATTGCCAAGACCAATGCTAGAAAGCGTTTTTCCTGTTTTCTTCTGGGAGGTTAATGGTATCAGGTCTTATGTTTAAACCTTTGATTTGTTTTGGGTCAATCTTTGTGAGCGGTATAAGATAGGGATTGAATTTAATTTTTCTACATTTTATCATCCTGTTTTTTCAATACCAATCATTGAAGGCAGTATCATTTCTCCAGTGGGTATCCTTGGCTACATTGTAAATATTAGTTGATCATATGTGTATGTGTGTGTGTGTGTGTTTTGGGAGGGGGTGTTAATTCTGGGCTCTCTAGACTGCTCCACTGGTCTATCTGTCCATTAAAGAAACCTGTTTACCAATGGATAAATGGATCAAAAAGAGGGAATATTATTCAGTCATCAGAAGTAAGGCAATTCTGCCATTTTTGACAACATGGGTGTACCTTGAGGACATTTTGCTAAGTGAGCTAAGTCAGACAAAGGAGGACAAACACTGTATGATATCACTTCTATGTGGAATCTAAAAGAGCCAAACTCATGAAAGCAAAGAGTAGAAAGGAGGTTACCAGGGGCAGGGTGTCAGGAATAGAAGAGATTTTGTTTAAGGCTATACATTTGCAACTAGTAGATAAATCCTGAAGAGCTAATGCATGGTATAAACAACAATACTGTATTGTTAACATCAAACTTGCTAAAAGACTAGATCTCAATTAACACTACAAAGAAATGATAAGCTTGTGATGTGATACAGGTGTTAGCTAATACTGTGGTGGTTTAATGTATCAGTGTATCAAATCAACATGTTGTACACCTTAAGCTTACATGATGATATATTTCAAATATATCTCAATTAACAAAATAGCAATCTTGGAGGTATTTGGGTTTCCCTGTTGGCTCAGCAGTAAGGAATCATCTGCCAATGAAGGAGACGTGGGTTCAATCCCTAGGATGATCCCCTGAAGAAGGATATGGTAACCCACTCCAGTATTCTTGCCTGGGAAATCCCATAGATAGAGGAGACTGGCAAGCTATAGTCCATGGGATCACAAAAAAGTCAAATATGACTTAGAGACTGAGCATGCACCGAGGTACCCACTACAAAAGTTCAAGCATAACCTCAAGATGGTGTTTAAGCAAGAGCCAATACTGTGTACAGGAGGGTCACCTCATCTAAATTAGAGGAGACTTCCAAGGATAATGGACACCTTCTTCATGATAGAGCAGACATAGGGATGGTAGTTGAACTGTTTCAGTTTAAGCATTTATCCAATTTAAGTATATTTATCCTTTTGCACTTTCAAACTGCTTTGTTTCCTCTAATATTTCTCATTTCCACATAAGCTCTCATTCAGAATTTCTAATTTTAAATAACTTCTGTAACTTTTTTATACTTACTTGAAGAATAATTGAAACGGAAAATGAGAAAATTAAAACAGATTTATTTCTGCCAACATAAAATATAGATATTTATAGCAAATCTGGAAATGAGGGTCTCTTAAGGGTTTTCCAAAGTGTGTCAGCTAGTAGCAGGGGGTTTTAAATCTTTTCTTTCCTGCAGTCAGTCTTCCTGGAGATAAGGAGTCAGTTCAGAAGATCAGTAGAATTGAACTAGCGGAAGAACTGAAACCTTGAAAAGGGTTAGTAATTATATGCATACTGACAAGATCGGAAGATACTGGTAAGTCACTGTGAAACATGGGTGGAGTCATTAGAAGCACTTCAGTCACAATATCCAAGATCCCATTCCCTTCAATAGATTTTGGCAGTGATCTATGGACACCAGACAAAGCAGACAAAAGTGTAGCTAATACAAATGGTATGTATTTGCCTGGGTAAGTTCAAAATGGGGGTTTGATCTCAGGATGATACATTGATGAATTCCCTTGCTTTCACTCGAATAAATTTCTAGTGTAGAGAGACAGGTATTTTCTATAGATTCCCTATTTATACTACATTAGCCAAGTATTTTGAGGATATTATGCTCCTGTTAAATGTCAGTCTCCAAATTCTTTAATAATTTCATGGAGATTTACCAGCTACTACTTCCCTGGATAAGTATCATTAAAAATTTTCCACTATATGGAAGCATGATGGAATAAAGAAATCTCAAGGTATGTGCAGAGTTTGGGTTTGTTTACTCTTGTAAAATTTGTAAGGTCAGGTTTTATTTCCTTCATGCTTTTGGTTTTGATTGGTATTTTTACCCTAATTATGAAATAATATATAATCTTACTTAGAATTAGGATATGTATAAAGATAATAATTATTTCAAGTTTCCTTAAATATAATTGTAAAAGGATTTCTCTACTCTTGATTGGTTAGATTCAATTTCCTATTATACTGACATAAGATTAAAGGTATTTAATAATTGCAGACCAAGTATACAGTCACAATTAGCTCAGTTTTAAAGGGGTCAAAGATGCTAGCATTTCATTCGTGTTAAGTTGAGACATCAGAATGAAAGACTGCGTATCCAGGGTACACTGCCGGTGCAGTGGTATGACCCAGAACTAGATGGGCTTCACCTTCGTTTTGCCCGCAGTCCACTGAATGGTTTTAAGGGTCTTACATGCTGCTGGCGTGGGGAGAAATGTCCCCTATTACTTACATATTCATAACTACTAATTGAGGAGATAGAGAAAATTCTAATGCTCTTTTCAATGTCAGGACTATAAAAATAAAACAGACCTCATTTTAGTTTCCTCAAACCACATTTAGAGCACAGAATACCTGTGCTCTAGAACCAAAATACACAGTGAAGAAACAAGGAGCCTCGGCTGGTGAGTAGAATTCTATATCAAGGTTAATGCTAAATACGTTATAATCTCCACTGTGCCAAGCTTGGTAGCAACGAGGACCAGCCATAAGCATAGTTACATTTTTTTACTACCCCAGCAATTCTTCTGCTTTCCATTGATGATAGCACCCTGACTCTCCTCTACTCTGTCATACTCTGACTACAAGATAGATCCAGAAGCCTGCCCTTACCAAGTAAAATGAACACAGTAGAGAATTAGCAGAGCTTTTACGTAGATCCTATTCTTATTCCCAGTAATTTAAATCAGGAGGATAATGACACGGGAACAGAACAATGAATGGACTTCATTCATTGAATCAGCGGCATTCTTTCACCATTGTCAATGTGTTTTTTTATTTAGAGCCTTGTGGATTTATTGCAGCTCTTTCACATAATAGTTTTAGTCTCAAGCATTCCTATCAATTCCGTGGGCTAATATCTTCCAAATAAGTTCCTTTTATTATTAAACTGGCTAGTGTTAGTTTTGGTTAGTGCTGCCAAAAATCATAATTAACAGAATAAACAGAGCTTGAGGAACATTTGCAATTATTCTTATATGTAACAGTGGGGAAAACTAAATTGGTTAGCCTTTTTTTGCATTTTGCTTCATTTCAATAATGCATTTATGACATGTTTACCAAAGTAGCTCTCAAATATGCTGTGATCTCTGTGATAATAAGGAAGATCTTAGTTTCAGATGCCACAAGCTAGTTCTAAAAAATACTTGATCATTTTATAACAAGATCAGCAAAAAAGCCCTTGTTACAAAGTGAACACATTTAAGATAGAGGAAATGTAAGTCAATTGTTATAACTTGAATATAATGGAGAGTTATTAATCTGATCTCCAATGTAAATACTGAAATATTTAAGTTGAAATCTCACAATTGTAGGTATATTATCTACTGCAAAATCTGTAAGCCCTGTGAACCAGGGGACATGAAACTGAAAAAACATCTCCCTTGAGAATCGTGTGTGTGTGCACATTATTCTTTATACTGCTACTGCTGCTAAGTCACTTCAGTCGTGTCCGACTCTGTGCGACCCCATAGACAGCAGCCCACCAGGCTCCCTCGTCCCTGGGATTCTCCAGGCAAGAACACTGGAGTGGGTTGCCATTTCCTTCTCCAATGCATGAAAGTGAAAAGTGACAGTGAAGTCGCTCAGTCGTATCTGACTCCTAGCAACCCTATGGACTGCAGCCCACCAGGCCCCTCTGTCCATGGGATTTTCCAGGCAAGAGTACTGGAGTGGGTTGTCATTGCCTTCTCCGATTCTTTATACTATTTGCTAATAAACTCATGTCATACCATAATCATGACAAAAGTGATCTCTTCTTATATCATGTATTCTTGGAAATATTTTGAGGAAGAAAACCTATGAAAAACATGAAGCTTTTAGCCAAGCAGAGAGACTTGAGGAACTAGAATTTTTATGTAAATAAAATTGGGTCTCTTTTCCATGTCTTTGCTATTGTTAATAATGCTGCAGTGAACATGGAAGTGCAGATATCTATTATGTCCATCAGTGAATGAATTAAGAAGATATATGTATATACACACACACATACAGAATGGAATAGTATTCAGCCATGGGAAAGAAGGAAATCCTGCTGTTTACAACAACTTGGATGAATCTTGAAGTCATGATGCTAAGTGAAATACAAATACTGCATCAGATAAGTGGTGATATACTTATAAGTTACTAAGAGAATAGATCTTACATGTTCTAATCACAAAAGAGAAATGGTAGTCATGAGAAGGAATGAAGGAGTTAGCTAATATCCCATGTGGCTCAGACGGTAAAGAGTCAGGCTGCAATGCAGGAGAGCGGGGTTTGATCCCTGGGCTGCAAAGATCCCCTGGAGAAGGAAATGGCAACCCACTCCAGTAATCTTGCCTGGAAAAACCGATGGATGGAGGAGCCTTGCAGGTGAAGTCCATGGGGTTGCAAAGAGTGTGACACAACTGAATGACTTCACTTTCACGGCAATAATCATTTTGAAACATATATTGTATGCAAATCAACACACTGTATATACCTTAAATTTAAACACAATGAGTAAAGAATCTGCCTGCAGGAAACCCAGATTTGAAGCCTGGATAAGGAAGATCCAGGGAGATGGGAATGGCTATCTGCTCAACTATTCATGCCTGGAGAATTCCATGGACAGAGGAGCCAGGTGGGCTACAGTCCATGGGGTGGCAAAGGCTTGGACACGACTGAATGACTAATACTTTCACACTTTCAACACTTGTGTCAATTATATCTCAACAAAGCTAGAAAGAAAGTCATCTCATTTGTATTCATGAGTTGATAGGCAACTGCAAAAAGACATTCTGAAGTGTCAGTTATCTTTAACAAACAAGAATGAACTATTCGGAGAGATTTGGTAGCTAATTAATCAAAGTAGCACTGAAAGATATAGATGTTTGATTGATAACAAAGGTCAAAGCCAGAGTAGAAACCCAAAATGCTGCAGCAAAATAGAACACTCCTTAGAAAGGCAGCACTGCCATAATGTTCCAAATATAGAAATATACAAGGAGAGAACTCAACAGGCCTCTCTATGGTAAAGGATAATGACAGCTGCAATGTGGAAAAGTCATCTCAGATCTTAATTTGTTCCTCACTTTGAGGCCTCTTTTTTAAAGTGAGTGCCATCAGTAGTTTAGAACATAATACATTTGGGATCTAGGCCATACGGGAAGTGCCAAATGTACTTTACATGACATGTGCATCATTCACAAAACTTAACCCATCTATGCAGATAGTTTTCAACTATAGGAAAAATCTAACCATAATTCTTTGAAAATAAAATGTGACCTTTTCATATTTTAATATATTTGTAATAATGACATGCTTATCATAGTACATTTACATCGAATGTAAGTTTATCTTTCCCTGTAATGATAATGTATTTTACAACTAATGAAAAGTTATTCACTGAAATGAAGTAATCTTTATGGAGCAATAACACTAACATACTTTTCTAATAAATGGAGTATGAATTATTGATCCCGCAAGGGAACATATTTATAAACAAATTTATTAGTTATTTCAAATAAACTTTATTTGTCTATATTTGAACTACTGGATGTCAGTTTTCTAAATCTTTATACTTCCCACTGGATTTAAATATGATAGCTCACTAAGCAACTTTACCATCTGCTTCCTCAAGACATATACTTTCTTCTAGAAGGAAGATAGTGTTTTGAAAGAATATTACCCGTACGAAGAAATGTTTCAAACACAAGGTTCATTCTTTCAATTACCTCAACAGCTGGTGTTGTGTGTTTACATTTATACAGAAGAAATCTTACAAAGACATACTGTGCAACTTCAAGTAATTTAGATTTGTCACAGTCCTGGGAAAACTAGTGGCAACTAATTCAAACAAGCTTGTAAGTCTCAGAGACAAGGGATTTTTAAAAACAAAATTCAGTCTTTAACCAGTGAAGTTATGGAACAAATTTATAAAACAGGATGGACCAGCCTTTGGAAGCACTATGTGTAGGACAGGTGATTGAGTCACCTGCTGTGAAAAGAACTGGATACTCACTCAGTGTTAGTGATTATACACTCACTTGAAGGGTCAGTTTTGAGGATGTCGTATGACTGCATAGTCTAGAGTATGACCCTGTGAAAAAGTTTGAACTTTGCAGCCAGAGAGATGAGTTATAGTTCTGACCCCACAATTTATGATCACTGTATTTCACTTCCTTAAGTGTGTGAGCCTCAGGCACTACATACCTAGTATTAGGCTAATAATGCCTATTTAAGCATTTTGTGAAATGCTACAAAATGCTCACCATTTTCCCCATCATCTAGGAAAGATCATTGTTAAAATAATGTAAGTCAAAGCAAGATGAAAGAGTACTAAACCATCAAATTGTAACAGGGAAGACTCAATTTTGACTCTTCCAGGCTAGATCTGTTTCTTCGGCTGCTTTTGTGATTATAATCACACTTAATGGCCTGCCTCAGAGAATCCTGCCCCTCAGCCTGACTGTTAAGCTAAACTGCCTTTTTTCAGAACCCTGTCCACCAATAGAAGTCAGGAAGGAAGAAGAAATTAACACTTCCTCCTGTCTAAGGCTTGCCATTTAGGAGATACTTACAAGATTAGATGGCCTTTTTACTTTGTTTCTTCAACCCCCCTATCTCTGATCCATAAAAGAACCTGCCATCCAGACCCCCAAAAGATGGTTAGTTTTAGATGCAGTATGCCATTTATGTCAGCTGGCTTTCCATAAAAAGTCATATTTCTCATCTCAACACCTCATCTCTCGGGTTCACTGGCCTTTCATGCAGTGAGCAGAGTGAGCTTGGACTCAGTAATAATCTCTTCTATTTCCAAGCAGTTACAGAAGAATTTATCAACACTAGTGTCAAAGAGGTCTGGTACCCCTCACTTGGTTTCCCCCTTCCTGTTGGATTTTCCCCCAATCACTAGGAAGCTCAGGTAATGCAAAGGAGAATTTGTCTAACTCCCATACCCTGGTGGCTCAGAGGGTAAAGCATCTGCCTACAATGCAAGAGACTTGGGTTCGATCCCTGGGTCTGGAAGATTTCCTGGAGAAGGAAATGGCAACCCACTCCAGTACTCTTGCCTGAAAAATCCCATGGACAGAGAAGCCTGGTAGACTACAGTCCATGGGGTCGCAAAGAGTCGGACACAACTGAGCAACTTCACTTCACTTCCCATACCCAAGCAGAGCTGAGCCCCATGGTCTAATAAGATGATGCTGGCATATTCAAAGATGCTTCAGTTGCCCAGTTTTCTGAAAGGAGTCTCAGTTTTCTCTGAAGGACAAAAGTCTATTTTCTTAATTCCATTTATTTGTTTCTAAGAATATCCCATGATGGATTCCACAATTACAATATTTAGTGCCTCTATTTCAGACCTATACTTAACCAACCCTAAGGACAAAGGCAGCCTCAGAAAACCTGGGATAAATATAGTTTTGTTGGGTAGTTGAGAATAGGAAAAAGGAGTCCAGAATGTCGGTGGCTAAAAGAAAAAGAAGGGAAAAGCCCACGGAAAATAGAACAAAGGAAGGTCCAAGGACCAGAATGAGGACCTCAGGTAAAACAAACAGCCCTCCTGGCTAGCCCAATTTACACAGGACAGGATCGGGGAGGAGAAAAAATCATATAAAAAGAGGGGCCAAAATTAAGCGGAGGCAGGGGTGGGGTGGGGTGGGTGGGCATCTCTTCCCTTCGCATCTTTTGAGTAGACCCGCCCTCACGTCTGGAGGATGTATTTTCCTTTGCTTTCTAAATAAAACTGAGCTGGAACACTGGTCCATTTGTTGCTTCAAATTTTTACTGTGGTGAGACAGAACTGAGGAAATTACACACTCCCCCAACTGTTTCAGGTTTATGAAATAAGATTCATGTCGTCTTTAAGATTAGGCAAAGAAAAAAGTAAACTTAATGGGCGCGTATCGGGAACACATACTGAGGTTATAACACTGACCTTGGTTGCTCTGTATCTAACCAACAAACAAATTTAACGGCACTTTGGCACATTTTAAACTAACTCGAGAGAGTTAGAAGATCCAACCAGTCCATTCTAAAGGAAATCAGTCCTGGGTGTTCTTTGGAAGGAATGATGCTAAAGCTGAAACTCCAATACTTTGGCCACCTCATGCAAAAAGTTGACTCATTGGAAAAGACTCTGATGCTGGGAGGAACTGGGGGCAGGAGGAGAAGGGGACGACAGAGGATGAGATGGCTGGATGGCATCACCGACTCGATGGACATGAGTTTGGGTGAACTCCGGGAGTTGGTGATGGACAGGGAGGCCTGGCGTGCTGTGATTTATGGGGTCACAAAGAGTCGGACATGACGGAGCGACTGAACTGAACTGAGAGAATACACTCATTATTTTTTTTTAAACATGGTACATGCAGGGACATATGTGTATATATTCCAGTAGAAGTAGACACTTGGAGTAAAATTCCCAGGTGTGATATACATTGGCTCTGTTTAGCCTGAATTAGGACATGTCCTATGCTGATCAATCACTGTGTTTTTGACTCATCATGCATGTTCCTGTGTTTACATGGAATACTTGTAGGGTGGACATCACTAATCAAATTATATGAATTATAATTAATCATGGGAGAGGGGTATCTCCCAAGGAAAATTAGGGTGCTATTATCAGAAGGAAAAAAATGGATATAGGACAAAAAGCAGTAGGAATGTATGTGTATCAACATACACTAGAACGTCACATAGCTTTTTGCTCTCCTTATATTCTTATACCAAACTGGTTCTGGTCTTGAATAATTAGAATCTGATAACAGGTGAATGAATGAATTTTTATATGTTATTTTAATCTGTCTCTGACCTCTTCTAGTCCCTTTGCAGTCCCATGCTAATTCACTAATGAATTAGCACCAGTCTCATCAGTTGTCAGTCCTTCTCTAAGCCCTGAAACAACTCTGATTTTATTAGGAAAAAAGTATGTGTGCATTTTAGAACAGAATAAACCTTCAGATACCCAAATGTGACCCAAAAAATCAGGTCAGAGAAAGACAGAGAGAAGGGAAAACAAGAAAAGAAGCAAAGATAACATAAAGCTATTCCCACTGTATAAAACTGTATTATTCTCTTATTTATTCTCTCTGGCAAGTAATGGCTTATTCTATAACCTTTCACGCTAGTAAAAAGTAACTGTTTAATCTTTTCTGACCTACGGGAGGCTGCCTCAGTCTCTTCGTTCTTCATGTTCTACCTAACCCTATACCTCAGAATTAATATATGAATAAAAAGTGTTTTGCTTTTCTCCCCGACTCACTTCCTCTTTCTTACCTTCATTTTCTAGTCCTTTAATAAGTTCCCAGACATGGCAATGCCTATTAAGCATCCGATACCCATCTTGAGGGGCTATTTAAGAAACAATTGGCAGGGCTAATACTCTGCATACTTGAGGTAAGTGAAACTGAATCCCCTGTTGGTCAAAACAAATGTTCTTAAGAAGTGCATTCTTTTATCCCTCAAGACAGAATCTCACCAGTTCCTCTGTGTAATCAGCTTGGGTGTCAACCGAAATGTAAATGACTGCTTATCTTTCAAGTCTCTCTATTCCATTCCTGTCTAAATTCAGGTGATGCAAGGAAAAGAAAAAAAAAAAAAAAAGGCACATTGTTCTCTGGAGAAATCTTCATTTTAATTTTTCAATTTCAATCTCAAGGGGAAATATTAAACATTTTCCTCCTATAATTAGAGACCTACAGCTGAAATGGAAACAACGTGGGGACAAAACTTTGAAAAACTCTTACATGTCCCAGCTGTAAATTTAAATCTACCACGCTCCCCTCCCAATTCTTCTTGTAAGTCGGAGAAAGGGTCCTATGTGATTCACCATTTTTCTAGACTAAAATCACCACGACACAAATCAACAGCCTTGGGTCCCCTGTCCCCAGGGTTTTAGATATCAATTTCTCATTCCATTCCAGAATCTGGTGGCAGAGTCACAACTGACAAGATGGTAAATTTCCCCTCAATTTTTCTTGCTGAAATTGTATCTCATGGCACCAGCAGTGTGAGTGGTCTCTGGCAATCCACATCTTCTTCTCCATGGTCTGCAGTGCCTGGTGGCCTACTCTGGAGCACCGGAATGCTACTTTGCCCCTAATTTCTAATCTACTATCTAGCAACCACATAGTATATTCCTGTCTTCCTTTAGAACAAGATCCTGAACTCCATTAATTCCAATAACTTCAATTACTGTGGTCCTTCTACTCACAGATACATTTCTCGGACATTTTATGCACCTGACTTCCAAGTGTGAACCACTACTTGAATTTCCTGTTTCTTTGCTCCACAAATGAAAAAATGCCATATAAGCCCATAAAACAATTTTATAATATTTTTCTAACAGAAATACTTTGAGGTAACCAGAGCTATATGTTTTGGTAAGACATAAACTGCCTGAAAGGCCCTTATTCTTCATCATTCTCAGTGTCCTCTCCTTTGCTGTGTAAATTTGCAGCCTCCTTCCAGTTCAACTCTACATTCAGCCATGCGACTTGCTTTAACTGATGAAAATGTTGAAGAGCACTCAAGTATTTGAACTTGCCCAATTTTTTGTATCTGTTTTTTTTTTTTTTTTTTAACAACCTGATAATATTCCATCATAGCCTAGAGGATAAGACAGATGTGAAGCATAGCCATTAGCCCCAGTATTCTCAGTTAAATCCAGTCTATATCAGACAACACTCTCAGATATGAGTGAGCCCAGTCTTGTTAACAGAGCTGCCATGTTGACTATCTCACATGCATAAGCAACAATGGATTATTCTTTCGTGACACTGAGGTTTTCAGGTCATCTGTTACATGGCATTATTTTAGCAACATGGCATTATTTAAGCAACATGGCATTATTTAGCAACATTATTTTAGCAACATTTAACAATTACATGATTCATACACTGATTTTTAATATCTGATCACCCATCCCACTTCAGTGTCCACTTCCTTAAAAATGACAATTGATTACCATATTAAGTCAAAATTTCTAAAAACTTTTTGAAAATATAAAGAACCAACTACTGTGTGCAATTATGCATTTAAATACATGAATATACTTAAAGAGGAAAAGAGTAGTATAATGAAAAAAGACATAAAGTCAGAAGCAATTATAACTGAAACCATTACTTGTTAAGTTTGTGGGTATTAAGTCTATATGCTATTCAGGGTAAACAAATCAAGTTGGGGCATATTAATGCAAAGTTTGCTATTTTACTCTTCAACATAGAGTCATATGATAATACTAATAACCAAAATGTTAATAGATATTTTAAACTGATCAGTCTTCAGCAAATATATTTACCTCCATTCATGTACAGATGCACATTATTCATACTTATTTTTTTCATATCTATAAATTATTAATAGAATATACAGAGAAAATCTAGCTTTACCTTTGAGAATTTTACCAGCCAAGTCTGATCTGGGCTTGGGTGAATTTTCTCAGCTAAGGAGTAAAATATAGATAAAAAGATCATACTATTCTCATTTAAATAGACTACCCATGTTTTTGAAGGTTAGAAAAGATTAGATTCATTCAGTTATCATTCACAGGAGATTCAGGAAAAAAAAATGTATATATTTTTGGCAGAAAATGAAGAGGAACTAAAGAGCCTCTTGATGAAAGTGAAAGGGAAGAGTGAGAAACCTGGTTTAAAACTCAACATTCAAAAACTAAGGTCATGGCATCTGGTCCCATCACTTCATGGCAAATAGATGGGGAAACAGTGGTGACAGACTTTATTTCCTTATTTTCTTGGGCTCAAAATCACTGCTATGATGACTGAAACCATGAAATTAAAAGATGCTTTTCCTTGGAAGAAAAGCTGTGACAAACTTAGACAGCATATTAAAAAGCAGAGATATTATTTGCTAACAAATGTCCATCTAGTCAAATCTATGTTTTCTCCAGTAGTCATGTATGGACGTGAGAACTGGACTATAAAGAAAGCTGTGCAATGAAAAATTGATGCTTCTGAACTGTAGTATTGGAGAAGACTCTTGAGAGTCCCTTGGACTGCAAGGAGATCAAATCAGTCAATCCTAAAGGAGATCAGTCCTGAATATTCATTGGAAGGACTGATGCTAAAGCTGAAACTCCAATACTTTGGCCACCTGATGTGAAGAACTGACTCATTGGAAAAAACCCTGATTCTGGGACAGATTGAAGGGGATGACAGAGAATGATATGTTTGGATGGCATCACTGACTTGATGGACATGAGTTTGAGCAAGCTCCAGGAGTTGGTGATGGATAGGGAAGCTTTGTTTGCTGCAGTCTATGGGATTGCAAAGATTTGGACATGGCTGAGTGACTGAACTGAACTGATAATTCTTGTTAATGAGGATCCTTGTTTAGCTACTACTACATAATAAGGATATCTTACCTTAGATGCTTACATCTATTCAATAGTTCTAAAGACATCAAAATAGCAAGTAAATTTTTCAAATTTTTACAGGGATTTTTACAGAATTTCTTAAATATATGTTTACATATATTTTTGGTTCAGTAAGACAAAATATGATATTTTAATACTAATAAATATTGAATATTAATAATACTAAGATAAAATAATCTCTAACTTCAATTTAGGTGAAAAAATAAATAATATTTAAATATATGTAAGAAGCAGATAATACATTGTTAAAGATTTCTTTCCTCATCTATTTATTTTTTTGTTAAATTGTTAGAGATATAGACTGAAGTGCTTATTGTAGATTCTACAATTATCCATATATTCACTCAACAAATATCCTGAGTGGTCTCCCTTATGACATAATATTCTCCTTCACTTCTCCAAGTACATTAACATGAAAAAAATGACTGATTTCTGGGATTACAGGAAGTAAAAGTCTCATCATCACCATCAGTCATCATTCTGAGATTTTAAAATGTATGAAGTGAAGCTGGCAACTAAATGAGAACATGACTCTCATGAACTCATCAGTATATCACTGTTAGGAAATATTTTAAGAGGATCACATCACTGGGGAGTCCACAGTTAAAGCCTCTAATGTAGCTTTGGAATGAATCACACATGACATGTATAATCACCAAGAATAGGCACTTGATTGTGATATTGCTTCACTATCTACTACCAATTAAAGTAAGAGCTTTTAGAAAAATATCTTCCTAATGGAAGACTCTAACAAGACTCTTTCAAAGCCCAAATAAAAACATGGCAAAATATTGTCAGCAGTATTTTCTAAAAAATTCAGGCAAGTCAGATTTCAACTGTGTATAATATCATTCTCATTTATAGAAATTAAATACACAAAGTCCAAATGAGTCACAGGAAAAAGTTGTCTTGAAAAACAATTCTAATTTATTCATTTAACAAACATTTGTTGGTATCATACAAGTCACTGATGTTGTGAATATAAATATGAAAAATATAATTAGAGTAGCAGAATTTCTAATTAGGAAGATGCTCTAAGAATATGGAAAGTTATGAATTATTGAATCTATGTCAAAACATTAAATGACATACCGTAATTTCTAATCATTTATTCTTTACTAGGTGACTGGTATTTTTTTCCTCTTAGCATATATGTTACTAAAATAACAATTGTTTTAAAACAATGATGACATGTCCTGATACTACCATATCACTACAACTGTGCTTTTATAATCTGCACCCATTGAAATTATCTTTGCTAATTCCTTTCAAGGATAACTATGAAAAGATATCAAATATTGCTATGTAACATCACTGGGGTTGTTAGTTCAAGATTTTGCTTGTCTAGCTTAGAACAGTAACATTAAAAACTGGTACCCTTAAACTATCTGCCTGTGAAGATTTCACCTTCAGACAGATGTCAATTTTGATGTAAAAGAGTAATACTTAATTTCCCTTTTACAAGTGAATTACACCATGCTGTGCTGTGCTGTGCTTAGTCTCCCAGTTGTGTCTAACTCTTTCCTGCCAGGCTCCTCTGTTCATGGGGATTCTCCAGGCAAAACAGAAAGCATGACAATAGACCCCTGTGAATCTAGTCAAGTGACTTGTCAATGGGACAGAGTTTAATAGAGGAAGGAAGTGTGTAATAGAGGAAGGAAATGTGTCCACAAATGGACTTAAAGCAACTGGAAACCACGTGGGAAAATGAACATAGACACAAATGCTCTAACTCACACAATAATTCACTCAATAGTCCACAAACACAATTTTTAAAATGCAAAATCATACCTATTAAAGAATAAAATCTATATAACCTTGAGTTTGGTATGAGTTTTTTCTTTTTTTTTTAAAGGATACTAGAGTGGGTTGCCATATCTTCCTTTAGGGGATCTTTCCAACCTAGGGATTGAACACAGGTTTCCCACATTAAAGGCAGATTCTTTACTATCTGAGCCACCAGGGAAGTTCAAATCACATCATGTTAATTGTTTAATTAAGCTATTTCAAAAATGAGAAAAATTCTCTACAGAATTGATGACAAATACATGTTGGAAGTAGCTTATATCATATGTCAAAGTATAAAATATTTTTTTTTAAATATTCTACATAAAAATAAAAACAGAAAATTCATTTCATAAGAATCTGAATGATCAAACATGACAGTCTATATTTATTAATGTATACCATTTGTGACTGTTATATAGATAAGCATACATGATATGTAGTACAGTCTTTTGCCTAAAAACTATATATAGTTTTAAATTTTTACCTTTGAAATTTTAGGGAACATATCTAAAGACTTACACATAATTATATGTTAGCCAACATAGTATTAAAAAAATAAATATTTTGGTTTAATGTAAGGAATGATTATAATGTTTACCAGTTCAATTATTTTCAAGTATTCTATTTTGCAGACCAATTCATATTGTGTCTATACTATCCAGAACTGACCCTTTTTCAGAAACCAAGAGTGTAGTCATGACTTAGAATGAGCCAGCCAATATTTTTCACCCTCACCTCACAAGGTACATGAATCAATTCAGGTATATCAGAGCCAAGTAGATCCTATATAGAGTTGTGGGGTTCAATTATCAGAGTATGAACTTTATTTTCTCTTGTACTACATGCTGAATCGTATGAGCTCAAAGCTACTAATAGCCAAAATATGGACTTTGAAAACAGCTTCAACTAGCCAAAAAAGCAAATGAAAAGATGTATCTCAGAGTCCTTTGAGCTTAAATGCTTATGGCATTTCAGATCTACATATCTGGACTTTTAATTGCACAGAACAGTGCATTGCAATTTCTTCAAATTTCTTTTGAAGAAAATTGATTAGGCAGAGAGAGAACTGAAGGGAGAGTATGGATAAATAGACTGAAAAAACACTGAAATATATTTGCAAGGTAGTAATATCATGAGACCGGCAGTTTTCAGAGGAAAAAAAGAAGCCAAGAGAAGGAAGGAGAGTGACATAGGAAATGGAGAAAGGGAAAACAGATGAGCTGGGCAGTAAGTGAGAAATGATCAGGCATTTAAGAAAAGGATGGAAGGGAAGTTTGACTCTAAAACTATTAGGGAGGTAGACTTGACAGAATAATTTTGGCAGTTCATGAACAGGAGCAGAAAGGGAGAGGGGAAAATCAAGGGCTGATACACAAGGTTCTAAACTGGTACAGTTTCATGTTGGCTGTCATTAGTCACTGAAATGAGAACGTGGGAAAGTAAAAGGAAAGGTTAGGAAGCAGAGGTGGGCTAAGATCATGAATTTAGTTTCACACTTAATGAATTTTAATTACTCATGGGATATCCAAATGGAAGTTCCAGTTCAGGTTTGCAAATCTGCACTTAAGAATGAAATTTGGAGATGTTAGAGTTACATTTTAGCTGCCATCTGCAGACAGAAAATGGTTAAGAATTTAATAGTGGATGAAATAAATGAGAAGTATCAATAATATGAAATAAGAGAAGAGAAAAAATGTAAGGAAATATGTCTGAGCACATTAACATCTAAGACCTTCATAGAAAAAAAGAATTGCCTGAAAATGAATCTGGAATATGTCTTGAGAAATAAGATTAAAAAAATAATAAAATAAAAACAACAATAAAACAAAAATGTTGGGAAACAAAATGAGGAGAAAAATTCAAAGATCAAGGAATAGTCAGCAAAATTGAATAATGCAAATAAATGAATATAAGGCAATTGAAATCTTCCACTGAATTTAGCAGATAGGAGGTCATGGCTGATACTGGTATTAGGCCTTCCAGCTGAGTAGGGGGAGTGGGAGCCTGATTGTAATGGGAATAGTGAAACTACTTTAATAATTCACTTAATGGGTCAAAGAATTTGGAGTTGAATTCACACTTCCAACTCTAATTTTTTAAAGAATCAAAGACCTCTAGGAACTCAGTCATTTCCTACATGAGGATCTCAATCAAAACTATCACTTCCCCATAAGAAGAATCCTAACTACGCAGGATAGAAGGCAATATTGATCATTTCAGAAATTGTGGCTGTCTTTCCCTAAAGGACAAAACAAGGACTTCTAACATAGTATGTGGCTTCAAAAACATCTGTAACTTAAAATCTATTTGACAACTAAGACATTTTATAACAATTACAAGAATTTCTTTGCTCTGACCCTCCAAAAAGTAAAACATAAAAAAACCCACCCAAAGATGTACTTTTTTTGTGAAAGCTGTACTTTATCTAAAGATCTTGTTTCTTTTTTGTCCCTTGTTAAATTCCTACCTGTCACTTGTTGAAAAGCTGCAGGAGAGAGAATTTCTTGGTGAGCTGTTGTAACAGCTTATTCCTTCCTCTTGCTATGTCACCAACATCCACGCTCAACATTAAATTACTACCTCAGAAATAAGTATGATAGTAACTGGCCCAGTGTGTGTGTGTGCACACATTCACACACATGCATACTTTAAGCAAAAGACAGACACTTGAGGTGACTTAATAACTGCAAATCTAATTTACTGGCAAGGAATTAACATATATTTAATAGGGTCAAAATTGTTTAAATCTGCAAATGGAAGATGAGTAACTTATTTAGCTGAGGACAGAAAATTACATTGCAAATGGCACAAGTGGAGAGACATGATAATAAAACAGCCAACTGACTCTACAGAATATATGAAAAGCTCAGTATACTGGAGTGATGTGAAAAGTAGAGGAGGATACTGGTGTCAGCAGAGATAGCTTGTACAAGGGTTCTGGTTAAATAATTAGGTTCTGAGCAATCTTCCCCACATCTCATTTTGTCCCATAGCTTAGAGATTAGAGAGTTTCCAGAAGGCATTGTCACAGAGCCCCACACTGAGTCATCAAACACAAGGCCATCACTTTGCTTCATACATCACAGTAAAGCCTACCTATTGACAAGCCCTGTGCTCGTCATACACAGAGGGTTGTGAAGGAACATTTCTGTGCCATGTCATCAGTGACACACAACTATCTTTCAAAAAATCCATTCTCCTCTGGATACACATCAAGATTTCCTGTCTCAATTTCTCTTGTAGTTAAAAGTGGCCTTGTGACTGAGTTCTAGGTAAAGGAATATAAGAGGAAGTCCCATGAGCCTTGTTCAGTCCAATCTTGACCCATAATCCCCTCCTTGCTGGCTGTTTGTTTTCCACAGAAGGTTGTCTGGATAGCAGAGCCTCAAAAGAGAATTTGGAAGCCATGTGTTGAATATCATTTTTTCAGACTCCCTATACACTATTGACATAAAACCACCCACACAAAGTTACATAAACAAAAATATAAACATGGAGCAATTACATGTGAGAGTACATTTATTTCCATGACATATATAATCTAATAAATTTTTAAATGTGAGTAGGGAGGCATGAATAATCAATCAGTTTCTCTGAGGAAAACTTAGAATCTGGAAAAAGAAGAACAAAGCAGTACACATAATGAAAGGTAGGGATGGGGAAAGAAAATATAACAAAGGGAGCCAAACAAAAGTTAAATAAACTTATAGCTAATATCCTCACAGGGATAGGAGAATGCATTCCTAAAAAAGCAACTGAAGTAACAGAGAACAAGAAGGAGCTTGTAAATATGTGAAATAATAAAAACACAGAGGAAAAAATAGCAATAATAATAACCAAAATACTTCCAGGTCAATTGCCTTTTAATCAAATACCATAGCATCTGGACTCCTTCTCATGATTACTAATGACTGGCACGTTCTGAAACCAATGTTTCTTTCTCAGTTCTTATCTTCCTGGAAGCAGCAATGGCTTCCCAAGACTCCGGGGCATAATCCTCAGACCTCTTTCCTTACACATTTATATCCAGGCCCAATCTTTCCTTTGAGCTTGCAGAGTCATCTAATCTGAATATATTATAGTCATCTCAAATATGATGTGATGAAAAATCAAATATTGATTTGCCTTTCTAATACCTTTCAGAATTCGTCTTAGGGACAACTCCAAAAATCTGAGAGTCATCCAAGAAGTTCCCTCTCTTTTTTTCATACACCCCATTCAAGTCAGCAATACATTTATATTGGTTCTATCTTTACAATATATCCAAATAAAACTATTTTTGTCCATTCATAATGCTGATACCTTAGTCTGAGCCACTGTTTCCTCTCACCTGGATTATGGGCTTTACACCTTAACCCTGTTTCTGCTCTTGCCTGCCTACAAGCTGTTTCCACTCAGCATCCTCAAGGCGAATAAACTGAATTATTTCAAAAAGACAGTGAGCCCTCTGGATTTTCTTACTGTGTTCCACATATCTGGGAGAAGCCTCCAACATGGAACTGCCAAGAGGTAAAGACCCCAAAACTCCAAGAAAAGTCTCATCCTCCAGCTAAAGAACTGGGAAAAGGCTGCTATACCTACCCTATTCCAATCAAACACCAAGGGGAAAACTGGATTCCTTCCTTCTCCCCAGGT
This sequence comes from Bos javanicus, assembly GCF_032452875.1. Classification (NCBI taxonomy): domain Eukaryota; kingdom Metazoa; phylum Chordata; class Mammalia; order Artiodactyla; family Bovidae; genus Bos; species Bos javanicus. The sequence continues at coordinate 4,610,767 of NC_083893.1, read as the reverse complement.
ATTTCAGTGGGGTAAAGTAGGAAGTTGATTTCCTACCACCAGCAATCCTTTCCTCTCCCAGAGGATAAGGTAGCCACCATCCAATTTCCCAATTTGGTTAATTTTGTGTGTTAACCTGGGTGGGTGCTGGAGCATCCAGATATTTAGCCAAACATTATTCTAAGGGTATCTGTGAGGGTACTTCCTGATGAGACTAGCATTCAAATTTGTAGTCTGGGCAAAATAGATTGTCCTTGCTAATCTGGGTGAGCCTCATGCAACTCCCTGAAGGTCTGAGGAACAACAACAGCAACAACAACAACAAAACTAGAGAATTTGCTTTCTCTGCCTTACTATCTTCTAACTGGGTATTGGTCTTATCTGCCTTTAGACTCATACTAGAACTAGAATATCATTGGGTCTCCTGGGTCTCCAGTTTGTACACTGCAGATCTTGGGATTTTTCAGGCTTCAAAATTGTACTGGCTCCCCCAGTGGCTCAGCAGTAAGGGATGCACCTGCAATGCAGCAGATGTGGGTTCAAACCCTGGGTTAGGAAGATCCCTGGAGGAGGGTATGGTAACCCATTTCAGTATTCTTGCCTGAAAAATCCCATAAACAGAGGAGCCTGGCAGGCTACAGTTTATGGGCTCACGAAGAGTTGGACACCACTCAAGCGACTGAGCGTGATAATTGCATGAACTAATTCCTTGGTGTATATATATATATATATATATGTGTGTGTGTGTGTGTGTATAAATATGTATGTGTATATACATATTATCTTTCTTTCTAAATAGAAGATACATATAACTTTCATTTGTTCTGCTTCTCTGGAGAATCTTGACTAATACAGTAGTGTTGGCCTGAATGGAGTGGGTACAGTCCTGGTGGAGTGGGGAGCTATTCTTCTCTTCCCCATTGGACAGAAGCTGGAGGTGCTCTGATTCCCCCAGTTTCACCCTGAGCATGCTGCCAGAGGGATCTTCCACCAGGTAATCCAGGTAAGCCTCCACTCTGACCCAGAACCAGGCAGACTTAATTAGGGAGGCAGCACTAGGCTGCACTTGTAATCTGTGGACTTCACTCCCACCTCCCTGTCCAACCCAAGCAGGACTCAGTGGAAGTCAACTTCCATCCCAATCCTGCAGCAACAGCTCAGTAGAAGATAGACCCCCACTCCCAATCTGAGTGGCTGTGGCATACCAGTGTAATCTTACACTCCACTCAGAGGCAAAGAGGCCATGCCAGTCTGCGTCAAAATATAACTGAAAGGAGGGCTGCCGATTTGGGGAAAAAAATGGAACCAAGGCATCAATCTTTTTGAGGACTTGGAAAGATTTATTGCCTGGAATAGTCTGTATAATGTTGCACAAGATATTAAAGATGCATATTTTAAAAAGTAAGCACGAAAAAGCAATGTGTTTACAATAGAAAAACAAAAATTAGAAAATCAAATCACAGCCCATTGTTGTTATATGATTAGCATATTAAAATAACTAGAATTTATAATATGCTTTTCTATTTGGAACTTGGGAGGGGATAAAAGGTGGTGATGGCATAAAGCAGCCAAATGTTTAAGTACTATCATAGGAGATAAATAATCAATGAAGAGAAAGAATCATAAGTATATTATGATGGAGAAATGTAGACAAAAATAAAGATACTACACTCCCAGAGTAAAGGATTGAACAAATAAGGAGACTTCACTTGAAAAGTAAAATTCATATTTAACTACATGCACAAGTGGATTTTTTTTAACAATGCACACCTACAACTTTTATTAAAATAAAATAGGCTCTAAAAAAGCACTTTATGTGCACATAGACATACACACAGACATGTGTGTACATTAATGTATAAAAAAAGTGAGAAAGAAAAAGTAATCTATATCCAAATGGCAACTGTTTACAAAATATGTATTATCCTCCATAAATACTAAAAATGCTTGTTGCTTTAGCTTTTTCTCCTTCACACAATATTGTCTATTGAAGTCACCATCATTTGAAAAAACTATTTGCAAGAGCAATAAAGTGAAGCCTTATTATCTGAAGCTCTGTTGAATTGTATTCTATTCTTAAACCTCATTTATATTAAAGTATAAGCATTTATATAATATGTACTAGTCAGAACTCAGTATATCCTGAGTGAAAGTTTCACAATAAACCTTACAAAGATGTCTTAAAGCCTTGCTGTCATTCTGTAAAATATTAGCACATTGATGTAGCTAAGGCTCCAAACAGAGCATTCTAGTTCATGCTCACAGTATCAGATAGCAGGTTGTTTAGCAGACTGTGAAGGCTTTTTATGTGAAGGACTCATGCAGAGATATTAAAAAATAAAAGTAAACTGGGAGGGAACATTTGTACTATATCACCTACCTTGAAGAGGTTAAATGGATGACATAAGCACCAGGAGTCGTTCCTGGTACACAGCAGGCACTCAATTAATATCCTCATGGAGATAAGATAATATGTTCATAAAAAAGCAACTTAAGTAACAGAGAACAAGAAGGAACTCTTAAAAGTGTGAACTATTAAAACAATCAGGAAAGAATAATAAAACAATGGCCAAAATACTTCCAGGCCAATTATCTTTTAACCAGTATCATAGCACCTGGACTGCTTGTCATAGTCAGTAATGACCTCTAATTTTTGAAACCAACATTCATTTCTTAGTTCTTAGCTTCTTGGCATCAGCAATGGCCTTTAATACATGAATCCTTCTTCAAAGCGTCCCACGATCCCCTTCTCTCGTCCCTCATACATCTTTACTCTTCTTAATCCAAACATTCACTCATTGTTTTCTAAATTCTTACCACTTTTCTACAAACAGGCTTTGTAGTAAATAAATAAGTAGGACCAAAAGTCATTACGAGGATGAGACAAATGTTCATGGTCACAACTACTATTTCAGTTGTTCTTAAGAAAGTAGAATGGACTCAGGGAGACCACTACTATAGCAACTGTGAGAACTAATACCACCATTCTCTGCAAAGCACAGAGGAAACTTTTTATTGCAGTGTTTCACACTGAAACTCCAAAACATCATTTCAGCTTTTCCTTACTCTGTAGAAACTAATATTTAGAGCAAATATGCATTCATTGATTAAATATTTATTGACTACTTATGGAATTCTGGACACTGAGCTAGTTAGTGGAACTGCTAAAATACATTGTGCAAAGCAAAGCCCCAGATGAAATATGCTCTCATTTAATTTGCAGAGCAAGACTATGAGGTAGAAAATAATATCAGAGTTTCACAGGTAAAGCAACTATAGTTTATCAGTGTTAAATTATTTACATGTAGAATAAGGGGTGAAGCAAGATTTGACCTGAGTTCTGACTCTCAAGTCTTTACTGTCTAAATTCTACCTAAATGGTGATGATGATGATAAATATCAATCTCTGTTTACTAAGACATTCCTTGGTTTTATCTCCTATGCCAGGATGCTTTACGTCTGTGAATTATATCTTTGGCCACCATTTTAGATATAGAAGCCCAGGCTGAGAAGTGAGAAAACAAGCTCACCATTAGTAAAGAGACTAGGACAGATTTAAGCTCAGTTCCATCTGCTCTCCTCACCTTAATGTTTGTCTCAATTTTCCATCTTTGCATTAATAAGGCTCTTTGTTCTTCCTTTGGTTTTTCTCTTTCTCTATCTGGTCTGTTTCTTTTTCTCTGTCTGCCTGCCTCAATTTCCTTTTTTGCTTCTGCTTTTAGAATTGTTGTTTCTATTCCCCTTTCTTTATCTTTTTTTCTTTTTTAACCATTTATTTTTCAATCAGTCTGTCTCTTTCTGTCCATTTCTCTCCGACTCTATTTTGCTCCTTCACTGTTTCTACCTTTCTCTTCACTCCATTCCTTTCTCACTGTGTATTTCAGTTTCTCTCTCAGCTCCCATTCTGTTTATTCCATCTTTCATTCTGTGTCTCTAACTTACTTATCTCTCTTCTTGTGAGTCTCTCTGTTTCTCTTCTTCATGTAGCTACCTATATAACTCTCTTTGAGCATGTATCTCTGTGAGTATCTCTTTAGGACATCTCTAGTCTCTGTCTCGCAGTCAGTGACTTAAAGTTCTAAAGAAATAACCTCTCATCCAGTTTAATGGACCTTCTCTGGATTCTAGTGATGTGCTGCAAAGTTGACAAAATCAGTCCATTAAATGGTAAAGCAAAAAGGAAAGTCACTGTCCTTGGATAAACAATTTGCATTTCCATAAGGATTCAGTGATGCAGAATCAGAAAAGGCTCATTCTGACACCTCCATGAAAACAACAGAGAGAGCATTCATTAGCTGGGCTCCCAACTGAATGTTGCACTTCATCGCACACACTGCTGTCCTCCCCGATTCAGGAAACAGTGCTTAATTCTGTCTGAAACCCGCCTTTTCAATAAGCATTAGAATGAATGACTTTTCAAAGTAATAGGAACTACACATCTGCCATAGCCTGAGACTGCTTACACTCGCAAAGCCATAAAGAAAGTTACACCTCCTGTCAATTTCTTATCCATCAAGAAGCACAATAAACAAGCTTGGAATTTTTCTGTTTACCAGTCAGAAGAAAAGAAATGCTTTAGTTTCTTGAAATAATGACTACTTTTGCCTTTTACCTTTATAGTTTCAATAGCCATGATCTGATATTGAAGGTTGAGTGCAACTTTTAAACTACTCATGAGCTAAAAGGAAATCTGTCTATTACATTGCTCAGCTAGAAACTTTTATTCTTTAGAGTGGAAATTACGTCTCTGCTGTTATTACTTGATAGATATACACACCCAGAGACACAATCATCTTGAGGAATTGGTAGACAATCATAATTATTAACTGTTAATTGATTACTAGTTAGCAACATACAGGTTTCTTATTCATTAACTTGGCTGATCTTTACAAAAACTCTGGTAGGCTTTTTCAGAGATGTTTAGGGACTGTGCTAAGGCTTAGAAGGAAAATTATTGCTGTCTTTATACCAGAATCTGAGATTTCTTTACTCCTTATATCAATTAATAAAGAGAAAGTGTGTGTGTGTGTGTGTGTGTGTGTGTGTGTATCTTGCTCATTAGTGTCTCATTTATTTGCAGGCTGAGACAAAATAATATTCATTTAGTGATCCTTAGAATCTGACACTATGGCTTATACATCACAGGTGGTGATTCTGCTTCAAGGCCATACTATTCATACTCATATTCAAAACTACCTCCTCATTCTGCCTCCCCTTATCCACTCACATGTTCAGGGAGGTAATGGTTACATTTGGAATTTCCATGTATATTTTCTTGTCCTGTCACCATTTCAATCTAAGTGGCTCTAATATTCAATTTGAAAAAAGGCTGTATATTAATTCAGTTTCTGAGTGCTTTGAACTTTTGGAATTTATACAGAGATTCTACCAAGAGAACATAATTTTGCCATAAATTACTCACAGTAGCTCTTTTTCGCACTCAAGACTGACTTGAGCCCTAATGAATTCCCACAGTTCCTTCCAATATTTCCTCATGCAACCAGTGATATTTGAGCATGAAACTAATATAGGAAGCCCCATATGTCATCATTAGTTTGGAATCAATGGTCTGCCGTATTACAAGCTGCTGCTGCTGCTAAGTCGCTTCAGTCATGTCCGACTCTGTGCGACCCCATAGATGGTAGCCCACCAGGCTCCCCGTCCCTGGGATTCTCCAGGCAAGAGTACTGGGGTATTACAAGCTAATAACAAATAAATCCCAGTACAAAAGAAAATATATCTATATCCAAGCAAACTTTTAGTTAAAATAAAAATAGTAATAAAAATAATTCACCCAGGTTGAGTAACACTATTTTTTCAATATTACATAATTCTATAGCCTCCTCCATGGACACATGTGGAATCTACAGAGACAGAGAAAAACAAAATGGTTCATAGACACGAGTGATGACAAGAGTAAGAATAACTCTTCAAAAAGTGGGAAAAAAATGACTATAACCAACTCTTAGAATTTAAGTAAAATTAAACTTTTAGTTGATAAACACATCCACTCCATCCAGAAATTATCCTGTCTTCTGTTGAAATTATTTTTTCTGCCATCTTGAATTTATTCATAGGTTGGGATCCTGAGTAAAACTTAAAGCTGTATCTTCCCCTCAATGTTAAGGCTACAATGAAATGTAAATGTATACTTGTTAGAAAAAAATTGAGATAATAGCTGAGAGAAGTTTTGTATTATTTTACACATGGAAGTAGGGATGAAAGTTCCTATTGTCTGATATTATATCTGTACATTTACAATAGGAGGAATATACTTACCTATTCTTTAGAAAATTCACATTTAGGGGATTGCTAAGTCACTTCAGTCGTGTCCAACTCTGTGCAACCCCATAGATGACAGCCCACCAGGCTCCCCCATCCCTGGGATTCTCCAGGCAAGAACACTGGAGTGGGTTGCCATTTCCTTCTCCAATGCATGAAAGTGAAAAGTGAAAAGTGAAATTGAAGTCGCTCAGTCGTGTCTGACACTTCATGACCCCATGGACTGCAGCCCACCAGGCTCCTCCGTCTATGGGAGTTTCCAGGCAAACGTACTGGAGTGGGGTGCCATCACCTTCTCCTTATTGTTTTTAAATTTTACTTTGTATGATGATTATACAAATTCTCATTATTTATTCAGTATCAAAAGCCCACATGATCAAGTGATTAGAGGAAAGATTAATTACTCAATACACATTTGCCTGACACACATTTTTTGATCAAAGAAAAATAATAATTACCTTTTGAGTTTAACTTCAAACTTGAGCTTTGAATCAAAATTCTGGGGAATTTTTACAAAGGGCTTGTTTATGTTTGCCTTTAAAGTTGGATGGCGAAAAGACAATCCAGATTATACAAAATTTAAATGTGGAAAGACTAAGAAACAAGTCTGTAATGAATGTTTAACTTAAATTCTTTCTTCTTAGAATAATAATTATTACTGTTAATTTTTAAACTACTTTTATAGCTCAGTCACTCAGTGAGCTCAAATAATCTCATAAATGGATATACTATAATTTTAAAAATCTCTTAGAAAGCAAGAGTTCTTAAACCTCTTTCTAAAGGATACTCAAAACTTTACCCCATAATATTCCACACAGGCAGCTAATAGTAAGATAGCACACATGCTTATCTGTTCAAGTCCCTGAATGGTTAATGTTTAAGGGTCATTTTTGTGGCAAACTGCTGGAAATCACATTCCCTGTTTCAAATGCACATAACTGCACCATCTGAGAGATGAGGGTGTCTGCGCTCAGTGCAACTGGGCACATATTAAATTGAACCTCTATTTCATAGGAGAATGAGTCCACAGTCAAGGGGATCGAGTTGCTGAAATTTGAAGACTTGCACATACAGATCAATGCACCGACTTACACTTAGCCACAACTAAGAAAACTAAAGGAACTAACAGAGGAGCCATTTGCAGTGAAAAATAAGTTCCCATGAGCATGCAGACAAAGTTTCACACAAGGTGTGCAAACTACAGGAAGCATTCTATGTTTACAATGTGCCTCTTTCACAAAGTATTTGCTTCCCTGACTTTAAGCAAGACAATAACCCTATGCTTTAAGTATTTGGTTACCAGATTTGACAATTAGCTCTACTTGTGAAAGCGAATGAGTATGGACTTGGAGTTAACCTTACATGAGGCCGTTACATTATACTCAAGTTAAAAATGCATCTCTGCATCTGTGTTACAACTCCATCACACTGATGAACATCTGTGCATGCTAGAGACACATTAGTATGTGTTTAATGTAAAGACCACACCACAAAGCAGGAAAGCAGTTAGTATCATCTAGTATTAATTTTGTTTTACAAGGAAAAAGTCCACCTGGATTCAAATTCTAAATGGTTAATGCTCCCAATATTTTTGTAAAGGAGCTGATACTCTAATACACTGAAAGATCTATATATAAATATCAGGATACTCTAGATGACTACAAATCACAAAATATAATTCTGTTAATTGTGAAACTGTTAGCCATTGCAACTTGCCTACTAACTCTAACCTCCTTCAACTATCACACACAAAACAAAACCTCATGCACGTGTACATGAACACACAAAAATCGAATATACCATGTCAATGCTGACACCATTTTTCGATATTTTGTCAGGGAGACAGAAACAAACAAACAAAAAAAGAAAAACAGTTGAGGATTACAGTTACATTTTTTTTAAATGACAAACCACAGAGTCATAATTCAAAAGCACGTGTCTTTCCAAAATTGCATTGACTTCTCAACAAAATTACAATACCACATAATAATCCAGAAGGTTGAGGGGACAAGGGTTGTGCTCATTCTTCCAGCAGATAATTACACGTTCATCATTAGTGCTCAAGTCTTTGAACAGGCTTGACAGAAAGTGATCTCTTGACAGAGATCTATTATGCTAAAACAAAGTCTCAACTTTCTCCACACTTGACTCCTGCCTTAAATTTGAAAGACCAAGAAAAGAGAGGGGGGAAAAAACTTACTTGCCGGTTTAAAGTTTCATCTTTAGCCCATGTAAGGTTATGCAGCAAGTTTTCTTGCAAAGGCTGTCTCCTGCACATTCCTTTCAAAACAACCAATGTTCATAATCTAGGTCCAAGACGGTTTGTTCTCACGTCACACTTCTCGTTTCTGGGAGGCATTGTTATCCAGTTTCACATCACCAAGAAAAACGTAACTAGAGATTTAAAAAAAAAAAAAAAACAAAAACCTCAACGTATTAATCCAGAAGGCATACCATCCTTCTCCGGGTTCTGAGATATATGCCAACCGCCTTAGTTATCACAAGCAACTAACTCTAAGCTGCTAGCAGGGATCTGTCTGCCCTCTATCTGTTGCTATTAGCTCAGCACGTTGATTCACTGGCACCGAAGCAACAGCAATTAGCTGTCCTGCTTCAGCCCTTGCAGGGGAGAGCTGAAGGCTGTAAACCACACAGCGACCAGGGAGCTCTTTGCACCAATTAGTGGCAGGGGCTACAACCTGATAGACAAATTGATGCCCCACTGATCATCAGTGTTGGCTGCTTTATTGTACTGCGTCCTCTTAGCCTGTCTGGCGGTTCTCTCTGTTTTCTTTTGTGTGGTTGTTTTTGCTGTTTTACTTTATCAGCATTAAGAAGTTTAGCTGCTTACATTCCGTGACAGTATTACTGACAAGTCAAAATAGTCTCTTAATCTCCTTTCATCATTCTCTCTCCCTCTCTCTCCCCTTTAAATCTACCCTTTTATATCAAGTCCTCCACATCTTCATATCTTTAGGGCGTAAGGAAACTTCACACATTCTATAGAAGCTAAAAATAATATTTTCTTGGTTCTTATAGGCACATATTACTCATTAACAGGTTATACAGAAACATACTATAAAATAGTGTATATTTCTTCAATATTGTGATCTATGAGATGCCGACAACAATATTTTGAAAATGGATATGAAAACTGGTGGAAAAGCATAGTTATTTTTAACTATGAAAAATATAGCTATTAAATCAGGTATACCGTTTCTTGTCTAGGATTTATGCAAGTTCATATCAATTTTACCCACATGTTCATCTGAGGCTCTCAGAAGGAAGAAGCTAAAAATGAAAGCAATTTTGGAAGTGTGGTTGTGATAGAGCAAATATCTTGAAGTTGGTTGAAAGTGACAAGATGAAAAGTACGCAGACAAAATCCCCACAGCACGTGTTTTCTTCATAGATGGGGAGATTATTTATCATGATCATATACTCATCCTATTTAGGAAAAAAAATGCACAGGACCTGTAGAGTGTTGCCATATTTATGCACATTCATTCTTAGAGAGTAACACTTCATTTAATACCAAATTCACTTTTCTTTCAAGTTCAGTTTTCCAGAGAGAGAAACATTTTGAAGAATGTGTAAATAATCCAGGGTCAGTCTAACGTGTCACAAATGCCAAGCAGTAAAATGTGCACAGGTGAGTCAAAGATAACTAATAGGTGAACTCAGACTCTTCAGACAGAACCTGGTTGCCCTTATACACAACTCAAATGAAAGTATTTGCCTCCTTCAAAACAAAGGCTGGAGGGCAGTAGTGAGAACTTACAGGAGACAGATTCATTTTATAGTTGTAAGAGCTGATGTTTTAAAAATTCAAACATTGATAATTTAATAAAGATTCTTTTATCTCTAAACATTTATGCAAAGTTGTGTATATTTAGCTTAAGGAGATATTTTTTTTCATTTTGGGAAATAGCACATATATGGAATAATCCATACACTGATATGGCTGGTTAGATATAGCAGCTGACATTATGAAAACTGTTCCAATAACAATAGGAGTTATTAAATGTAATTTTTTTTAAAACAAAGTCAGCTTCATTTCTTGTGACATCCAATTATATGTAATTTTGATGACATATCAGAAAGATAGCTAGAATGCAGAAAATTTTATCGCTTCCTCATATCCTATGAGAAATCAGATCATTAGCAATTGAACTCTTGCAGACGACAATAGCTGGGACGACAATCTCAATATAGAGTTTTTTTTTTAAAGACAAAAAAATTGATATTTTGGGAAAGTATATGTTTAATAAAATGTAATATATATTGATATTTTGGGAAAATATATATTGATATTTTGGGAAAATGTATGTTTAATGAAATGCAATATCCTAAAGGATAAGTATAGGTGAATTTTAGGGGACCAATTAAAAAATATAATAAACAACAGAGAAAAAGTCACTAAAAGATCTTGAGATAATTTATGTTAAAAAATAAGACATATAATATTATAGACTAGACTTCTTTAAGTCTCTTTCACCCACACACATTTTAAGGCCAAATTAAATTCTGCTCTGTACACTGTATTTCAATTTCCCTTTTTCCTTTGACAAAATAACTGGGATATTCTTTTAGTCAATAAAACTATATTTAAATGATTGTTATTATGTTTTATCATATATCCATATATACAATTTATTTATCAAAATAGCTACATTTTTACATTTATGTTGTTTCTAATTTTAATATGTTTGTAGAAATGTCTTTTATTCTATTTTTATTATCAGCGTAACTTTCTAGGAATTGAAATAATTGGTCTAAGGAAGTTGATCATTCATTATTGTCAAATAAACTCATGGATGACATTTGATGGTTTTTGTATTATCTTAGTATCCCTAGTAATATAAGGTATTATATAAACAAGGGCGTGGCTTAATTGATTTTAAGCTTCCCACGTAGCTCAGTGGTAAAGAATATGCCTGCCAATGCAGGAGACGCAGAAGACCCAGTTTCAATCCCTGAACAGGTTTAATGCAAGAGACACAGATTCAATTCCTTTGTCAGGAAGATCCCCTGGGGAAGGGAAGCCGTTCCAGTATTTTTCCCTGGGAAACCCCATGGACAGAGAAGCCTGGCAGGCTACAGTCCAGGGGTTGCAAAGTGTCGACATCAGTGAACGACTGAGCACACATACACACATGCCTTACTACTTCTAGCCGAGTCTCACATATGAAGTAAATGTTCAATGAAATGTTCTATTGATAAAGTACATGCATACAGCTCTAATACCTTGTTTGTCTAATATACACTTGAAACAAATGATTTTAAACACTATAAGATACTCCTTCCATAATACAGAATATGAAACTTCACCCTTCATTACAAATATTTAAAAGAACGGTCAAAAAGAAAAAAAATAAAATAAAAGAATAGCAAAGTTCATGGTGGATAGAGATTGAGGGAAGCCTATTTAAAAGGGCCAGAAACAATAATCCAGGATGGACCAGACAGAGCTCTCAAATTAGACTAAAGAGTCTGTGAAAATTAAGACTGAGTGAAAGATACACATGGAAACAAGAATCATTATAGACTAGGTACAAGATACTGTTAGGAGAATCCAAAAAGAATAAAGAAAGTACTTATAATTCAGATAAACATACTCTTACAGTTTAACTGTGATTTAGGATGAACTTCAGGGTTAGAACACAACCATGGAAACATGAAACCAACTCAAAAGAGTGGATTCCAGCAAAGTAGACTGAGTGGCACCATGCTGTGTCAAGAACCTGAATCTGAGAGGCTGGGGACTCTCGGTTTGATTTCTGACTCTGCATGCTCTAGCTAGGCAAATAATCTGACTTATTTAAGTCTCAGTCAGGTTTTTTATTTACACTGAGCAAAAAATTTCAGAGAATTATGTCACTAAAGAGCCTGCTACTCTTCTAAACACATTATGCTTTCTCATGCCTCTACAGCTATATCTATAATTCAGGAGACATGTAAGTACCCATGTGAAGAGTGCTAGAGCTTGCATGTAAGTGCCTGAGAGTTAATGGTTATATGATCTTGAGCTAATTCTTTAACCCCTCTGAGAGTCTAATTCTTAATCTGGATATTAATATAGTAACTACCAACACAGTAAGATATTTTAATGTGACATATTTTACAAATATTTAAAACGGTAAAGGAATATTGCACATATTTGTATTTTTTAGGCATTAGTATTATCATTTTCACATAAAGTTTGCTGTCATTAGGTTACAGGTGCAAGTAAGAAAGAGCCAGTACTTGTAATGCAGCGTTTTAAAGTTTGATTTTTGGGGTGAGGTGTTTGGGGGAGAATGCTTTCATGTATTTGTATAGCTCAGCCCCTTTGCTGTCCCCTTGAAACTATCACAACACTGTTAATTGGATATACTCCAATATAAAATAAAAAGTTCAAAAAAAAGTTTGATTTTTGTCATGTCACTATAGAATTTCAGGCAAGGAGGTCCTATAATCAGTTATGTCACATGTTCCTTGTTTTTATTTGCCTAAGGGTCATCAGGTTATTATTAAAATAAATAATCCTGGGGACTATAAATCAGAAGATCTGAAGTGGGCCTGCAAGTGGACAAGTCAAGCTAAGCTTATGTCCATTCACTGTCATGGTAGCATATACAGCAAGAACCCTGGTTCACAGCCCCAGGTCACAAGGTTCACAGTAATGCAACACAAGGCTGTGGTCATGAACTTGTGCACTGGAACTGGCTATAGAAATTTAAACTCCATTCTGACATTTACCAGTCAGTTGATCTTCCCCAAGCTGCTCAATGTCTAAGGTTCAATTTTCTGATAATGTTCAAGCTGGATTTAGAAAAAGCAGAAAAACCAGAGATCAAATTGCCAACATCTGTTGGATCATAGAAGAAGCAAGAGAATTCCAGAAAAACATCTATTTCTGCTTAATTGATCATGCCAAAGCCTTTGACTGTGTGGATCACAACAAACTGTGGAAAATTATTAAAGAGATGGGGATACCAGACCACCTTACTTGCCTCCTGAGATACCTATATTCAGGTCAAGAAGCAACAGTTAGAACTGGACATCGAATAATGGACTGGTTTAAAATTAGGAAAGGAGTATGTGAAGGCTGAATATTATCACCCTGCTTATTAAACATGTATGCAGAGTACATCATACAAAATATCAGGCTTGATGAGCACAAGCAGGAATCAAGATTGCTAGGAGAAATATCAATAACCTCAGATTACACAGATAACACCACCCTTATGGCAGAAAGCAAAGTGGAACTAAACAGCTTCTTGATGAAGGTGAAAGAGGAGAGTGAAAAAGCTGGCTTAAAATTCAACAGGCAAAAAACTAAGATCATGGCATTTGGTCACATCACTTCATGACAAATAGATGGGGAGACAATGGAACCAGTGACAAACTTTATTTTCTTGGGTTCCAAAACCACTGCAGATGATGATGGCAGCCATGCAGTTAAAAGACACTTGCTCCTTAGAAGAAAAGCTATGACAAACCTAGACAGTGGTTTAAAAAGCAGAGATAATACTTTATTGACAAAGGTGAAATTGAAAGTCACTCAACCATGTCCTGCTCTTTGTGACCCCGTAGACTATACAGTAGAGAAGGCAACGGCACCCCACTCCAGTACTCTTGCCTGGCAAATCCCATGGACGCAGGAGCCTGGTGGGCTGCAGTCCATGGGGTCGCTAGGAATTGGACGCTATTAAGCAACTTCACTTTCACTTTTCACTTTCATGCATTGGAGAAGGCAATGGCAACCCACTCCAGTGTTCTCGCCTAGAGAATCCCAGGGACAAGGGAGCCTGGTGGGCTGCTGTCTGTGGGGTCGCACAGAGTCGGACATGACTGAAGCGACTTAGCCATAGCAGTAGCAGGACTATACAGCCCATGGAATTCTCCATGCCAGAATACTGGAGTGGGTAGCCTATCCCTTCTCCAGCAGATCTTCCTGACCCAGGCATAAAACCAGGTCTCCTGCATCGCAGACAGATTCCTTATCAATTGAGCTATCAGGGAGGTCAGTATAGTCAATGCTATGGTTTTTCCAGTAGTCATGCTGGATGTGAGAGTTGGACCATAAGGAAGACTGAGTGCTGAAAACTAGATGCTTTTGAACTGTGGTGTTAGAGAAGACTCTTGAGAGTCCCTTGGACAGCAAGGAGATCAAACCAGTCAATCCTAAAGGAAATCAATCCTGAATATTCATTGGAAAGGCTGATTGATGTGAAGAGTGGACTCATTGGAAAAGACCCTGATACTAGGAAAGATTGAAGGCAGGAGGAGACGGGGATGACAGAGGATAAGATGGTTGGATGGCATCACCAACTCAATGGACATGAGTTTGAGTAAACTCTGGGAGTTGATGATGAACAGGGAGGCCTGGTATGCTGCAGTCTATGAGGTCGCATAGAGTCGGACATGACTGAGAGACTGAAATGAACTGAACAGTATACAAACTGCATAACACAAAGTGAACAAAAGTTTTGTATTATTTAAAGCACAGCAGTCAATGACACACATGTGGAACTAGTTTACTTTGAAGAATAAATTGGCTACATTAGAAGCTTTAGAAAGGTTTTAAACACTGAAAACATTTTAACAATCATTAAAGCTTAGAATTTCACTTACTTTATAATGGGAAAAATGTTATATATACAGTTAAGAAATGAATCATTAAATATAAAAGTTCATAAAAAATGAATCATTAAATGTAAAAAATGATAGCAAAGTGGATATGCATATTATATTAAATAACTTTAAGGATAGATATTCAGGCATTACAGTACTAATCACAAAATTATTTTTTTAATGGCAAAATAAAAGGTCAAATATTTAAATTTGAAGAAAACTTTTGCTCATCCTTCCTTAAAAACTGCATTAAAATGTATACATAAACATATGTACTGGTAACATCATGGTCAATATAGCTTTGGTGACTACCACAGGAGAGACAGTGGTGGATTCTCCCCACCCCCAGGTCTCTTTTAATGCATTTTTATTTCTTAAATTATTTTTTTAGCAGCTCTTATTCTCAAATCTCCCCACCCCCTTTCATAGAAAACAATTTGAATATGTTTAGCATGTGTTTTTGTTTGCCCTTGTTCAGAAATGTATATTTTGTGTTATTCTAAAATTCATAAAGCCAATTGCATTAATATTTTGTGACACCTTTTTGTAAATATGAATTTTACAGAGAAATTGAATAGAAACACATAATGTTTGAGCTGTATGCCAAAAAATAGCTACATCCTACATACAGCTGTGTAGAGTACTATAAACTTTTGTATTCAAGCCAGTTCATCTGTGCACTGGTGTTTAATGAACAATAAAAAGCAAACAGCTAGCCAAAATTACAAATTTCATTTTCAGTAGTTAATTTTTGAAATCTTGACTTGTTTTCATGATAGGTTTATATTATACCTACCATAAGTAGGCTGATAATACAAAGCCACTTTTCCTGTTATCAAGGGACTTAAAATATTGCCTATTCCATTCACTATCTCTGGAAAATTTCTATGATAACTAAATAGAATGTTTTTTAATGGGCTTTAGACTTCAGTCTGCTGGTAGGAAGAATTTCAGAGTATCTGAGTTAAGTTAAGCAAACCAGTACTAACCCATACTTTACTCTCAAATCTATCTCATTGAGAAAGTGAGACACAAGAGGATTTTGTCTATCCTTTCAAAATGAGGACTGAATCCTTGAGTCAATAGGCACTGCAAAGTAAAGAAGTAGAGAAGGCATTTCTTTACTTTTTTTTTTTTTAATCCAGATTAAAGCTTTAGTGAACAAAAGCTTTCTCGATATATCAAAATAGCTTTGCTCATTACAGACAGGGTCTCACCAAGTTGCCAGGAATCAAGTAATTCTAGGCTTGTTATTGTCAGTGGTCAGTTAGAGTTGAAATTCAGATCTGTTGGGAATAACCACACAATAAAATCTCAATCAGGGACCTAGGGCCGGAGAGATATCTATATTTACATCAGTAAATCTTTGTTGTGATTTCATGTCTTTATTTTTGATTCTGACAATTCTTTATTGTCAGGATTCAAGGCAGCTAATAGTTAACATAGCTTTTTTTTTTTTTTTTGCTATATACATATACATACATATATACATATATATATATATGTATATCCCAGCACTTGCCTGTTTTATAGCAACAGCTTGAGGGATAAAGTGATAGTATAATCTTCATTTAATACTCAGCTGTGCTGAAGTATCAAACAGACAGGCTATTACTTTAGAAGAACGGTTTAGGCATATAATCCAGTAGTTCAAGGGCAATGGGAAAGAACCAATTTCACAAACATATAGTTGCATATGTACGTATACAATGTGACTAAGTAAAATATGTGAAGATGCTGAACCATTCACACTATTTTTTAAAGTTTAATTCTTAAAGAGTAGTGTATTTCTAATGAGAAATGTATCTGATGGATTTTGAAATATAGGAACTATTTTTAAACTTGGATGAGATTAAACATTAAAAAGTGAAATCACTTATCTCTTTCACATAGTCTAAAATCTTTTGACCTAGGAAAACAAAACTAAGAAGAAATGTAAAAATAATTGCTATAAAATATGTACTAAATGCCATGTTTAATCTTTAGCTATTTCATCGTTGCCTTAGAGATACTTTTTTCTCCCTAAAGTAAAACATTTATGTAATAAAACTATTACAAGACAGTTCAATTAAATACTATATATATACATATATATATAACTTATGCTACCTCTTCTCAATTCCAGTTCATATCTGCTGGATATATTACCTGCATTGAAAGTGAAAGTGTTTAGTTGCTCAGTTGTGTCCTGGACTGTAGCCCACAAGGCTCCTCTCTTAATGGAAGTATCCAGGCAAGAATACTGGAGTGGGTTGCCATTTCCTTCTCCAAGGGATTTTCCCAATCCAGGGATAAAATCCTGGTCTCCTGCATTGCAGGCAGATTCTTTACTGTCTGAGCCACCAGGGAAGCCCCATTCTTCATTATTGTACAACAAATTACCATGAATTTAGCAGCTTAAAATAACACATATTTATTATCTCATAGTTTTTGTGGGTCATAGATTCAGGTCAGGACTCCACAAAGCTTTAATCAAGGTTGTAACAACAGGGTTGAGTTTCCTTCAGGAGACTTGATGAAGAAAGGTTCCATTTACAAGCTGATTTGGGTGATCTGCATGACTGCCTTTGGTTGTGAATATATGACTGAGGGCCCAGGCCCTGGCTTTACCTCTTACTGACCACTGGCTGGTGGCTGCCTTCAGGTGCTAGAGGCTGCTCACTGTTTCCTCTGCCTCATGGCCCTCCTTTTAGTCACTTTATAACATGGCTGTTTGCTTCTTCAAGGCCAGCAGAAGCAGCTCTCCATGTGTACTAGGGAAACAAAACCTTCCATCTCTCTTGTGACATAATCACATCTCAGTATCCCAGAAGCTCTGCCTTATTCTGTTGGCTATAAGTAAGTTACAGGTTCCTTCCATATTCAAGGGGAAAGGATAATGCAGGACCTCATACCAGGTGATGAGATTGGGGGTGGTTTTAGAAATCACTGTCTACCACACTGGATAAACTCTTGATGTATTTAATATATTCAGTCAGATAGCAAATTTTTCTATGTATGCATAAATAGGAATTTAATAAAATAAAGAATTTAAAGTGTCTGAACAATAAAGAACTAGAGATCTCTTCAAGAAAATTAGAGATACCAAGGGAACATTTCATGCAAAGATGGGCTCAATAAAAGACAGAAAGGGTAGGGACCTAACAGAAGCAGAAGATGTTAAGAAGAGGTGGCAGGAATACACAGAAGAACTGTACGAAAAATATCTTCATGACCAAGATAATCACAATGGTGTGATCACTCACCTAGAGCCAGACATCCTGGAATGTGAAGTCAAGTGGGCCTTAGGAAGCCTCACTACAAACAAAGCTAGTGGAGGTGAGGGAATTCCAGTTGAGCTATTTCAAATCCTGAAAGATGATGCTGTGAACGTGCTGCACTCAATATGTTAGCAAATTTGGAAACCTCAGCAGTGGCCACAGGACTGGAAAAGGTCAGTTTTCATTCCAATCCCAAAGAAAGGCAATGTGAAAAAGTGCTCCAACTACCGCACTCATCTCACACGCTAGTAAAGTAATGCTTAAATCTCTCCAAGTCAGGCTTCAGCAATATGTGAACCATGAACTTCCAGATGTTCAAGCTGGTTTAGAAAAGGCAGAGAAACCAGAGATCAAATTGCCAACATCTGCTGGATCATGGAAAAAGCAAGACAGTTCCAGAAAAACATCTATTTCTGCTTTATTGACTATGCCAAAGCCTTTGACTGTGTGGATCACAATAAACTGTGGAAAATTCTGAAAGAGATGGGAATACCAGACCACCTGACCTGCCTCTTGAGAAACCTGTATGCAAGTCAGGAAGCAACAGTTAGAACTGGACATGGAACAACAGACTGGATCCAAATAGGAAAAGGAGTATGTAAAGGCTGTATATTGTCACCCTGCTTATATGTGGAGTACATCAGGAGAAATGCTGGGCTGGATAAAGCACAAGCTGGAATCAAGATTGCCAGAAGAAATATCAATAACCTCAGCTATGCATATGACACCACCCTTATGACAGAAAGTGAAGAAGAATTAAAGAGCCTCTTGATGAAGGTGAAAGAGGAGAGTGAAAAAGTTGGCTTAAAGCTCAACATTCAGAAAATTAAGATCATGGCATCTGGTCCCATCACTTCATGGCAAATAGATGGGGAAACAATGGAAACAATGGCTGACTTTATTTTTTCTGTGCTCCAAAATCACTGCAGATGGTGATTGCAGCCATGAAATTAAAAGACACTTACTCCTTGGAAGGAAAGTTATGACCAACCTAGACAGCATACTGAAAAGCAGAGACATTACTTTGCCAACAAAGGTCCGTCTAGTCAAGGCTATGGTTTGTCCAGTAGTCATGTATGGATGTGAGAGTTGGACTATAAAGAAAGCTGAGCGCCGAAGAATTGATGCTTTTGAACTGTGGTGTTGGAGAAGACTCTTGTGAGTCCCTTGGAGTGCAAGGAGATTCAACCAGTCCATCCTAAAGGAGATCAGTACTGGGTGTTCATTGGAGGGACTGATGTTGAAGCTGAAACTCCAACACTTTGGCCACCTGATGCAAAGAACTGACTCATTTGAAAAGACCCTGATGCTGGGAAAGATTGAGGGAAGAAGGAGAAGGGAACGACAGAGGATGAGATGATTGGATGGCATCATCAACTCGATGGACATGGGTTTGTGTGGACTCCAGGAGTTGGTGATGGACAGGGTGGCCTGGTGTGCTGAGGTTCATGGGGTTGCAAAGAGTTGCACACGATTAAGTGACTAAACTGAAACTGGAAACAATAAAAGTTTGTTTTCAATATGTTTGAAAACTTTATAGAACTTTTTATATATAAATAAATTTATATGTATATAAAGTACACATTGTTTTACCACATGAAAATAATGATATAACTCTCACTAAGATACACTCAGATTATTTAGTTGATGTAATTAAAAACAGAGCAGTTGAGGAAACTGTTTCCAAAAATATACCAGAAAAAGTAAAAATATATCTCAATATAACTTTAACCTACATCCACCAGAGGTACTTAGGGATCACATGTTGTAGGACAATGTTTGCTATGAGCTATACTTTTATATAAATTTCTAAAGACCATGGACTGGCATCTCGTTTAATACATGACATTTCACATGTCCAGGTTCAATGCACGATGCTGGATGCTTGGGGCTGGTGCACTGGGACGACCCAGAGGGATGGTATGGGGAGGGAGGAGGGAGGAGGGTTCAGGATGGGGAGCACATGTATAATTTTTTTAAAATTAAAATTGAATAAAAAAAAAAAAAAATAAAAAAATAAAAATTACAAGCAAAAAAATAAATAAATAAATAAAGACCATGGACATTATTAGTGTGTAAAATAAAATTTGATTGAGCTTTGTTTTTTCTTTTGACTTTAATAAAAAATCTGAAGATAGATTACTAAGATAATATATTAGATTTCTTGAGCCTAAGACTTATTACTAAACACAGGTTTCAGATACAAGGCTTCCCTGGTAGCTCAGCTGGTAAAGAATCAGCCTACAATGCAGGAGACCTAGGTTCGATTCCTCGGTCAGGAAGATCCCCTGGAGAAGGAAATGACAACCCACTCCAGTATTCTTGGCGGGAGAATCCTCATGGACAGAGAAGCCTGGTTGTCTATATTCTATGGGGTCACAAAGAGTTGGATATAGCTGAGAGACTAGCTTCCATATGTGTGTGTGTGTGTAGAGAGAGAGAGAGAGAGAAAGAGAAAGAAGGATACATATATGTATATCTATATAGATATAAAAATATATAAACATATTATTATTTATTTAAATATATTTTTAAAGTATTTATTTATATAAATGCACATATAAACACTCACAGATACTTAATAGGTAAATGTTGGAATTACTTTGGTCATTTAAAGCTTTCATCATTAGAATTTAGGTGATGGGGGGAAAAAAAAAATTTTATGAATCACCTTCACCACCCTGCTACACTGAGGACTTATGAAGAAATACTCAACATAGTATTTTGGTGGCTTTAAAATGGTCTCAGTTATCTATAATTCTAAAACCATCATTTTGAATTTTATACAAATTTTACAGTCCTCCTAGAGCCCTAGTTTCAGCAAATATTAGTTGGCACTTTGTATACCCCTCTAGATGCATTTATATACATTTTATTTTCAGATGAAATAAGACAAAGCACCAATGTCTACTGTAAATGACTTATATTTCTGGAAATTTTTATGTATACTGTTTTTTCTTGACTCAATAATCACTAGTATAGCTCATTCCAAAGATCAGAATGTGGGGAGAAAATCTTGTCCCCCAAATTTGCAAATAAATTTATTCTGTAAATAAATTCATTCTGTCCTTTTCTGCCTCTTCCATTCACCTCCAAAAGTAGTCATGGACAAGAGTGTTGAAGGAAACCTGCCATTCATTCAAAGCATAAAGTATATTTGCTAAGCTTTTCCAAACAAAACACCACAGACAGAGAGAACATGGAGCCTGAGTTATTTTGCAGCTGAGCAGGTTTCTTCTTCCCGTGGCAGAACAGACTGAAATGAGTTAAAGGTGTGGAAGGGAGGCAAGCCCTTTGTTCACTTGCACCTCATTAAGCAGTTCCCCAACCCAGGCAGTCTTGTAGCTCCAACTGCCTCCTCTTGGAGCCACCACCAGCTCCTGGGTCTTAAAGGATGACGAGCGGTTGATATATTCCTTTGCAATTATTCAGATCTTTCCAAAATGTATGGTTTTCCTTCAAACCCATATCCTGCAGGACTGAAGGATTTTACACCTGCTTAATACCTTCATGTAGAAGAGCTTCCCTAATTTCCATAGCAAGAGATTATCATGTCACATATTTTGGAACAAGGCCAAGTCCCACTCCAGACAAAAATGATATGACAGGATAATTCTGCAGGTAATGGAAACAGGTAGAAATATGGAAGCAGGGGTATTTCCCAAGATATATATGCCTTTGACATGCTCATGTCCATTTTTATATTGATTCATCCTTTAAGATAATTTAAAGAACTGGAAAACAAACAAATTGTTTTAAAAAAATATTAACACTGACAGCCTAGGAAACATTTTTCTTCCTGATCTAGATGATAAAAACTGATACAAGTATGGCTATAGTAAGAGAGCATAAATTACCCTGAGAACAACTCTGCACCTTAAGTGTTAAGGTGTGAATATTATTTGTAAGTTATTTGCCCACAACGTCTCTTGCTCTAGCATTTTCGGCAAGCTATTAGATTTTAGAACAGTCAGAGATTGCTGCAATCTTAATTGAGTTTTTATCAACATTCTCTGTTAGTAACATCTTCCTAGATTTCTCTCTATGTATACTGATAGGGGGAAATAAAAGAAATACAAAATCTAATCTACTAACATCATCGGTTCCCTCTGTAATTCTCATACAATTCTGAATGAATTAATGAAAGATAGTTCTGAGGAAGTTTCTATGGGACTTTCAAGCAATGAAAATATGTAAATTCTGCAATACTTAATGTTGAATTCATATGCAAAGTAAATGAATTAATCATTGCTCAGTAATAACCACATTGCTAGATCCTGCTCACGGCCCCCTCCAATATCTAAACTGCAACTCAACTCATCTTCAATTACCCAACACTCCTGTTTATTTCAGGTCTGCACTGTCCCCTCTTTTCTCCCATAATCCTAGAGAACAAATGATTCTTCCATTTTGTGCTATGATAAATGCCAGTGTAGTCAATAAGAAATTTTAAGCTCAGCAGATACACTTCGATGAAATCCTAGTGAGAATCCAGTCTTCTGTATAGAGGTATGTTTATTAAACACTATATTTACATATTATTTCATTTTCAAAACTCTCATCTCTTAATCCAGATACTTTATCTGAAGAAGAAGTGCTGCACATTATTCGCTCAGTATTGAATGCCAACAATGTGTCAGGCAAAGCTACTGGCAACACGGTAGTAACTAAGACCAGCATACAAAAAACATATAAATGAGCAGATAGTCCTAAAGATGTGTCTGAGTCACAGGGAGAGGAGAAGGAAGGAAAGGAAGATGGTAGACAAAGACATTGATGATATCGTTAGTTTGCTTAAGCCAGGAATCTTCATGTGAATAGCTAGAACAACTTGGACAATTTTTCAGTCAGTCACTTCTGCTGTTAGAGAGAAATGTTAGCTCCAGTCATTAGTAGCTGTAACTTGAAAACACAGATAAAGGAAAACAACTCTTATATTCAGAGCAGATCTCTTAGTTTCAATCTGATCAAATACTTAATATAAACTTTTTTCTACTGAGAAGTAATAATTTGTTGAATATTTTTCCTCAGTCTGTATACTTTTAAATAACCTATAAATGACCCTCGGCACAAAATGGGCACTTAGTAACCTCTCATCAATTTTCAAAAATTAGTGATTAACATGCCAGGCTTGATGAAGCACAAGCTGGAATCAAGATGGCCAGGAGAAATATCAAAAAAGTCATATATGCAGATACCACCCTTATGGCAGAAAGCAAAGAAGAACTAAAGAGCCTCTTAAAGAAAGTGAAAGAAGAGAGTGAAAAATCTGGCTTAAAAGTCAACATTCAAGAAACCAAGATCATGGCATCCAGTCCCATGACTTCATGTCAAATAGATGGGGAAACAATAGAAACAGTGACAGACTTTATTTTCTTAGCTCCAAAATCACTGCAATGGTGATGGAAGCTACAAAATTAAAAGATGCTTGCTCCTTGGAAGAAAAGCAATGATCAACCTAGACGGCAAATTAAAAAGCAGAGACATTACCTTGCCGACAAAGGTTTATCTAGTTAAAGCTATGGTTTTGCCAGCAGTCATGTTTGGTTGTGAGAGTTGGACCATAAAAAGGCTGAGTGCTGCAGAACTGATGTTTTTGAACTGTGTTGTTGAAGAAGACTCTTGAGAGTCCCTTGGACTGCAAGGAGACCAAATCTGTCAATCCTAAAGAAAACCAGTCCTGACTATTTATTGGAAGGACTGATGCTGAAGCTCCAATACTTTGGCCACCTGATGCGAAGAAATGACTCATTGGAAAAGACCCTGATGCTTGGAAAGATTGAAGGCAGGAGGAGAAGGGGAAGACAGGGGATGAGATGGTTGGATGGCATCACCTCCTTGATGGACATAAGTTTGAACAAGTTCTGGGAGTTGGTGATAGGGAAGCCTGGTGTGCTGCAGTCCATGGGGTCACAAAGAGTCAGACATAACTGAGCAACTGAACTGAACTGAACAGATCTGAATTCTCTTCACTGTTACTTTGGGGACCTCCTGTGACAAGAAGATCTGTGCACACTCCTGAGGCATAATAAGCCTCAGATCATCATTCTTCATCTCAGAAGCATTATTGGTATTATTTTTCCTCACTTCACATACCTGAGAAAAATTTAATCTATTATCACAACTTAGATGCATGATACGGAATCCAATTCTTGCATGAATTAAAATATATATTCGATCAGCATTTGTTCATTATTAGAAGAGGCTTATTAATATGGAATTGCAGAAATGGCAACTCACTCCAGTATTCTTGCCTGGAGAATTCCGTGGGCAGAGGAGCCTGACAGGCTATAGTTCATGGGGTAGCAAATAATCGGACATGAAGGATCAAATATGTAATATATCACATGATTCATATGTTAAAATATGTCATAAAAATCACACAATTTTATTAACTTTGTTGTTACCCAAATTTCTTGAATTGAGCCTAACATTTCCTACTCTAAATTTTACACCCAACCAAGTCAAACAACCTAAAGACAGATAATAAGTGTCAGCCCCAGAAAGATAGTGAATATATTTTGGGAACCTGTATTAATAAGGGACCCTAATATAAGCATATATATGAGAGGTGGTTTTCTTTTTACAGTGTTAACAGAAATTCAGTTCAGTTCAGTTCAGTTCAGTCTCTCAGTCATGTCTGGCTCTTTGTGACCTCTTGAACTGTAGCACGCCAGGCCTCCCTGTCCACCACCAACTCCTGGGGTCCACCCAAACCCATGTCCATTGAGTCAGTGATGCCATCCAACCATCTCATCCTCTGCTGTCCCCTTCTTCTCCTGCCCTCAATCTTTCCCAGCATTAGGGTCTTTTCAAATGAGTCAGTTCTTCACATCAGGTGGCCAAAGTATTGGAGTTTCAGCTTCAACATCAGTCCTTCCAATAAACACCCAGGACTGATTTCCTTTAGGATGGACTGGTTGGATCTCCTTGCAGTCCAGGGGACTCTCAAGAGTCTTCTCCAAGACATAGTTCAAAAGCATCAATTCTTCTGCCCTCAGCTTTCTTTAAGTCCAATTATCACATCCATACATGACCACTGGACAAATCATAGCCTTGACTAGATGGACCTTTGTTGACAAAGTAATGTCTCTACTTTTTAATATGCTGTAGATGGGCTCAATAAAGGACAGAAATGGTATGGACCTAACAGAAGCAGAAGATATTAAGAAAAGGTGGCAGGAATACACAGAAGAACTGTACAAAAGAGATCTTCATGACCCAGATAATCATGATGGTGTGATCATTCACCTAGAGCCAGATATCCTGGAATGTGAAGTCAAGTGGGCCTTAGAAAGCATCACTACAAACAAAGCTAGTGGAGGGGATGGAATTCCAGTTGAGCTATTCCAAATCCTGAAAGATGATGCTATGAAAGTGCTGCACTCAATATGCCAGCAAATTTGGAAAACTCAGCAGTGGCCACAGGACTGGAAAAGGTCAGTTTTCATTCCAATCCCAAAGAAAGGCAATGCCAAAGAATGCTCAAACTACCACACAATTGCACTCATCTCACACGCTGGTAAAGAAATGCTCAAAATTCTCCAAGCCAGGCTTCAGCAATATGTGAACTGTGAATTTTCAGATGTTCAAGCTGGTTTTAGAAAAGGCAGAGAAATCAGAGACCAAATTGCCAACATCCGCTGGATCATCAAAAAAGCAAGAAAGTTCCAGAAAAACATATATTTCTGCTTTATTGACTATGACAAAGCCTTTGACTGTGTGGATCACAATAAACTGTGGGAAATTCTGAAACAGATGGGAATACCAGACCACCTGATCTGCCTCTTAAGAAATTTGTATGCAGGTCAGGAAGCAGCAGTTAGAACTTAACATGGAACAACAGACTGGTTCCAAACAGGAAAAGGAGTACGTCAAGGCTGTATATTGTCACCCTGCTTATTTAACTTATATGCGGAGTACATCATGAGAAACGCTGGGCTGGAAGAAGCACAAGCTGGAATCAAGATTGCCGGGAGAAATATCAATACCTCAGATATGCAGATGACACCACCCTTATGGCAGAAAGTGAAGAGGAACCCAAAAGCCTCTTGATGAAGGTGAAAGAGGAGAGTGAAAAAGTTGGCTTAAAACTCAACATTCAGAAAAGGAAGATTATAGCATCTGGTCCCATCACTTCATGGGAGATAGATGGGGAAACAGTGGAAACAGTGTCAGACTTTATTTTTCTGGGCTCCAAAATCACTGCAGATGGTGACTGCAGCCATGAAATTAAAAGACGCTTACTCCTTGGAAGAAAAGTTATGACCAACCAAGATAGCATGTTGAAAAGCAGAGACATTACTTTGCCAACAAAGGTCCTTCTAGTCAAGGCTATGGTTTTTCCTGTGATCATGTATGGATGTGAGAGTCGGACTGTGAAGAAAGCTGAGTGCCGAAGAACTGATGCTTTTGAACTGTGGTGTTGGAGAAGACTCTTGAGAGTCCCTTGGACTGCAAGGAGATCCAATCAGTCCATTCTAAAGGAGATCAGCCCTGGGATTTCTTTGGAAGGAATGATGCTAAAGCTGAAACTCCAGTACTTTGGCCACCTCATGCGAAGAGTTGACTCATTGGAAAAGACTCTGATGCTGGGAGGGATTGGGGGCAGGAGGAGAAGGGGGCAACGGAGGATGAGATGGCTGGATGGCATCACTGACTCGATGGACGTGAGTCTGGGTGAACTCTGGGAGTTGGTGATGAACAGGGAGGTCTGGCGTGCTGCAATTCATGGGGTCGCAAAGAGTCGGACACGTCTGAGTGACTGAACTGAACCGAACTGAACTGATATTTGTAATAATGTAAGTAGAATTTGAAATTTCAACCTAATTAAGTCCTGAATCAAATATTTTATTTTTTCAAAATACAAGTCACTGTTTGAGAAAATAGATATGATTAATGTAAATTGTAGTTGATTTTCTACCTTAATAATCATTTTTTAATCCTAAGGACAATATGAAAGTAGTCTGACCGTTCTTAATAAGATTATAACTTTGTAGTGTAAGGCAATAAGGAATAGAGTATCAAAAAGTTCTGTAATAATAAGCAGGGCCACTCTTCTATGCATCTATAATTGTCATTTTGAAAGCTACTTTTTTCCTATAATTTTCCTCATAGTTGCTTCTTATCTTTTTTATAAGTGGAATTTCGGAAATACACTGGAACTGTCAAACATGAAAATATATACAGAATAATGCAACATAATCTTGGCAACATAAATATGAACATTTCTACAGGGATTTGTTTCTAATAATATTTTCTTAATTTAATTTTATTTTTAATTTGAGGCTAATTACAATATTGTAATGGTTTCTGCCATACATTAACATGAAGCACCCATAGGAATAGATATGTACCCTCCTTCTTAAACCTCCCCCCCATCTCTCTCCTCATCCCACACCTCTAGGTCATCATAGAGCACCTGCTTTGAGTTCCCTACGTCAAACAGCAAATTCCCACTGGCTATCTATTTTACATATGAAAATACATATTTTTCAATGCTATTCTCTCAAGTCATCCCACCCTCTCCTTCCCATACTGTGACCCTAAGTTTGTTTTTTATGTCTGCATCTCCTTTGCTGCCCTGCAAATAGGATCATCAGTACCATCTTTCTCGATTCCATATATATGCATTAATACACAGTATTTGTCTTGTTGTGATTTACTCTCATAACATTTAACTTAATTAAATGAAATTATTAGTGGTTTTTTTTTCCCTAAGAAATACTTATGGGGAGAAAAAACATACATAGATTGTCCAAGAATCCAAACATTGATGGAGTGTTTGATTTAATTGATTTCATGGAATATTCCAATTCTGAGATTCTTTAAATGTGCAGTTCTACTCTAACATTTGCTAGCTTGTCAATTTTTTTAAAATTTTTAATATAAATTTATTTATTTTAATTGGAGGCTAATTACTTTACAATATTGTATTGGTTTTGCCATACATCAACATGAATCTGCCACGGGTATATTGGAGAGGGTGTGGAGAAAAGGGAACCCTCTTACACTGTTGGTGGGAATGCAAACTAGTACAGCCACTATGGAGAACAGTGTGGAGATTCCTTAAAAAACTGGAAATAGAACTGCCTTATGACCCAGCAATCCCACTGCTGGGCATACACACTGAGGAAACTAGAATTGAAAGAGACACGTGTATCCCAATATTCATCGCAGCACTGTTTATAATAGCCAGGACATGGAAGCAACCTAGATGTCCGTCATTTTTTTTTTTTCTTTGAAACTGTGCATTCAGTAAGAATTCAGTGATAGCCACATTATTGAATTTCAAAAATTTATTTGTATGCTTAGAGTTTTCTCAGTAAAAAATAACTAATCTTGATAGTCCTATGAGTTAAAATGATGAACACAAGTTATTTTCAAAATGGTAGTTTCAGAAACCATGATCTCTTCAGAACAGGATGTTTTTTCAGTTTTAAAAAACTTCATCTTCAATGCTATCTGGCATTTATAAGCATACTTTAGCAGACTCCAAATTGCTAAGGAAGCTTAACTATAAATCCTTTTCCAAGATTAAGTACATCTCCACGACTCTTAATTCATTAAGGCTGTCAGGTAGGTAACTAATGGAAATGAGGAAAATGTTTTGAGATTATCAGTTATAAAATGTTTTCATAACACAATCCCAAATACCAATAATTGCATTCAGTCAAGAATATGTTTTCTGTTTCAGATCTATGTATTCTCTCCCAATACCAAAATATGCAAAACAAACACAAATATATGATCAAAACTTAAAATTACTGATTTTTTCAGCTATCACTCTCCTTCCCCTCCTTAAAATCTTTCAAGAAGGTTATCCTTACTTCCCACTTACAGCTCAAATACTTGAATGTGGATTCTATAACCAATCAGACATCTCACTGTCTCTCAGAGGGGCCATAGTCTTCAATCTCCCCTTCCCTTGCCTTTCAATACTTTTTAGAAACTTTCAAAATCTTTCTTACTAGAATGCATTCCCTTGATTTGCTAGGAAAAAAAACACTCTCTTGCTTTTCTCCTCTACCTGTGACTGTTACTTTTTTGTTTCTAGTGACTCTTCTTTCTCTAGTTTCTTTAAATTTTGAAAACATTTTGATTCTATCCTAGGCACTCCTGTCAATGTATTAAAGCTCACCTCTTCACACAGGCTTCTGTTCCATTTCAGTAAATACATTTACCAGGGAAGCAAATGAGCCCCAAGTTTTCATCTCTAGGGCAGAAGACCATTCCCACATGGCATCTGCTTGTTATATATCAGGGTTCCCAGATGGCACGTTGGTTTGGATTTGCCAAAAACTCAAAGGAAATGTGAAATTTCTCTTCCATTATACCTTACACTTTTCCTTGTGGTTGACTGTTCTTCCTTTCTACAGAGAATAATTCTATTTACACATTAATTGTGCTGAAAATCTGAGAGTCACTCTTGATTCTTAATACTCTCTCACCTCACTTCAGATCAAAAACACAGGAATTGTCAATTGTGACTGCTAGCTCACTTCAGTTCAGTCGCTCAGTCATGTCCGACTCTATGTGAGCCCATGGACTGCAGTACGCCAGGCTTCCCTGTCCAAACCAACTCCTGGAGTTTGTTCAACTAAAGTCAGTAATGCCATCCAACCATCTCATCCTCTGTTTTCCCCTTCTCTTCCCGCCCTCAATCTTTCCCAGCATCAGGGTCTTTTCCAATGAGTCAACTCTTCGCATCAGGTGGCCAAAGTACTGGAGTTTCAGCTTTAGCATCATTCCTTCCAAAGAAATCCCAGGGCTGATCTCCTTCAGAATGGACTGGTTGGATCTCCTTGCAGTCCAAGGGACTCTCAAGAGTCTTCTCCAACACCACAGTTCAAAAGCATCAATTCTTCAGCACTCAGCTTTCTTTATAGTCCAACTTTCACATCCATACACGACTACTGGAAAAACCCTAGCTTTGATTAGATGGACCTCTGTTGGCAAAGTAATGTCTCTGCTCTTTAATATGCTGTCTAGATTTTTAATAGCTTTTCTTCCAAGGAGCAAATGTTTTTTAATTTCATGGCTGCAGTCACCACCTGCAGTGATTTTGGAGTCCAAGAAAATAAAGTCTGTCACTGTTTTTGTTGCTTTCCCATCTATTTGACATGAAGTGATGGGACAGGATGCCATGATTGTAGTATTCTGAATGTTGAGTTTTAAGCAAATATTTTCACTCTCCTCTTTCATCTTCATCAAGAGGCTCTTTAATTCTTTGCTTTCTGCCATAACGGTGGTGTCATCTGCATATCTGAGGTTATTGATATTTCTCCTGGCCATCTTGACTCCAGCTTGTGCTTCATCCAGCCCAGCATTTCTCATGATGATTTCTGCATAGAAGTTAAATAAGCAGGGTGACAGTATGCAGCCTTGATAGCACTCCTTTCCCGATTTGGAAACAGTCTGCTCTTCCATGTGCAGTTCTAACTGTTGCTTCCTGACCTGCATATAGATTTCTCAGGATGTAGGTCAGGTGCTCTGGTATTTTCATCTCTTTAAGAGTTTTCCACTTTTGTTGTGATCCACACAGTTAAAGGCTTTATCGTAGTTAATAAAGCAGAAGTAGATATTTTTCTGGAACTCTTATTTTTTTGATGATCCAGAAAATGTTGGCAATTTGATCTCTGATTCTTCTGCCTTTTCTAAAACCAGCTTGAACATCTGGAAGTTCACAGTTCACATATTGTTGAAGCCTGGCTTGGATAATTTTGAGCATTACCTTGCTGGCGTGTGCAATGAGTACAATTGTGCGGTAGTTTGAACATTCTTAGGCATTGTCTTTCTTTGGGATTGGAATGAAAACTGACCTTTTCCAGTCCTGTGGCCACTGCTGAGTTTTCCAAATTTCCTGGCATATTGAGTGCAATGCTTTCACAGCATCACCTTTTAGGATTTGAAATAGCTCAGTTGTAATTCCATCACCTCCACTAGCTTAGTTCATAATGATGCTTCCTAAAGCCCACTTGACTTTGCATTTCAGGATGTCCAGCTTCAGGTGAGTGATCACACCACTGTGGCTATCTGGTCATGAAGATCTTTTTGTACAGTTCTTCTGTGTATTTTTTGCCACCTCTTCTTAATATCTTCTGCTTCTGTTAGGTCCATACCATTTCTGTCCTTTATTGTGCCCATCTTTGCATGAAATGTCCCTCAGTATCTCTAAGTTTCTTGAAGAGATCTCTCGTCTTTCCCATTCTATTTTTTTCCTCTATTTCTTTGCACTGATCACTGAGGAAGGCTTTTTATCTCTCATTGCTATTCTTTGGAACTCTGCCTTCAAATGGGTATACATTTCTTTTTCCTCTTTTCCTTTACTTCTCTTCTTTTCTCAGCTATTTGTATCTTTTATTCTCCTTCTATGCTATGATATATACTGCGACAATTTCATGTTCCTCCTGTGGATCTTTGCAAATCGATGCTCAGTTTTATCCTAATCCATAGCTCTGCATAGTAAATGCTTACTTGTCTCTTCCATTAACTGCAAGCTCCTAGAGGCCAGAGACTATATGTTTCTTAGCATTATGTTCCTGGTCCTAAGGAAATGCCTAATAAATAGAAGATATATATATATATATATATATATATATATATATATAACTTAAATAAATGGATATAGGAGCTAGTATTTAAATTTAGATCAGTCTCTTTCACAGCTCATACCTGCTAAATGCAGAACAATTGGTAATGGCTATAACAAAAATCAAGTAGCTTATTTGAGGTTCTACACGATACTGCATAAGGAAGAAAGATACAATTACTAGAAGAAGCATTTCAGAGAAGCATTTCAAGCAGAGGCATTTCAAGGCATGTTATTACTTGTTTAGGAAGCCACTAGTTACAGCATCAGAAAGCTTATAGAAGCTTTGTGTCAAAACAACAGCCATGTTTATGGACATAATGTTTTTTTGAAGAGAAATGAGAAACTCTGGTATTTTTCTGCTCTTTATATGAGCAGAAAAAAAAATGTCTTTAACTCAACAACCTATTTAGTCACCCATAAGAAACTTTAAAAAGCCAAAGTAAATAACTTTTATTAGTCAAATTTTAATGAAATGAAAAATAAAAATAAAATATGAAAATAATATAAATAAATGTGAACACCTTCCCACAGGGTAGACTTAAACAGATCTGCTTTAGGGCCAATGCTGGAATGAAAAATACAATGAAATACACAGCAAATATCTGGAGATATTCATTATGTTTTTATAGAAGGGACTCTTAAGTAATGATGTCCTTGCCTCTACATGGCTTTACTATAATCAAAGGATAGAAAATGTAGCAATTTGACAGTTGTGAGCTACCTTGACCTTATGGGTCCTTCCTCCTACTTCCTGAGATTCAGTGTTTCTCAAAGAAAGATCATACATTTACTTTAACCTTAATATAAGTAAGTCAACCCTTCTGTGTATTCTTCCAATTAACTTGTTACTTCCTCTATACTTAACTTAAGGGAAAGCAACCTAACCCTTGACTATCATTCATTGTTACCTTTCAACCAGCCTTTGTTGTGATCTACCTCATTAAAATACTATTTAATATACTATGAAATTATATTAACGTCTTGTTAATTTTTGGAATATATGAAAAGGAATTTCCAGAAAGAAGTGGTCTCAGAATAAGATGTAACACAACTTTGTTATGTGGAAATACTCATAGTATATTACATTTGAAGAGTAGTCTTAGAGCTCTAATGATAAGGACAGAGTTACCATGCACAGAACAATTTCCACGAATCCTTTTAAGTAAATTATCATCACCATTCTAAGAATGAAGAAACTGAGATTTAATGATGCTAAGGAAACTTCCTGGGATCAGATGGCCACTAAAAGGCAGCATAAGGTAATAACTCTTGCCTGTCTCCCTAACCCACATTCTTAAGCATCTCTGTCAACTGCCTCAATGTTAAAGAAATCCAAAGTGAGCATCCATTTGTCAAAAAGGGAAAGATAAATCCTGTGGTTTACCACATCAACTTCAACACTGCTGTCTTGGATCTTTACCAGGAGAATTCTGTCAGTAAAATTATAAATGAAATAATGCTAACACGAGAGACTTTTGCATTTGCATTCAGTCCATCTTAGAATGAATTACACAGTATGCATTTGAGATTACTATGAGGCACATATATATTACTATCACAATGTATTTTAATAAATATGTTTCTCATCCCATTTTCATATATGAAATACTAAAGTTCCCAAGTGTTAAAACATCAATACGGTGACACTAACAACTGAAAGGTCTTTTCATTTTACCAGCCTTATTTATATCTATGACTAATATTAGAGTGTATTCATATATATACATGTATGCATTAAAAGTATACAGTTCATCCTCTCTTGAATTATAATGATATATGGGCCTCAGAGGATGATAAACTATATTAAGAAAAGAATCATGCTTCCTTCTTATTTGTATCATATTTCCTAGCATACAACTTTGTATATAGTTGCTGCTCCAAGTATGGCTTATCAAAATCTTTAATTCACATCCCATAGTTCTTTATCCTCTTCCTCTTCATTTTTTCATCCAGCCATCTATCCATGTAGTCTATATGATTTCTGTTTAATCTACATATCTATCATAATTAATTGATCAATATCTAGCTTAAAAGTTAATATGTCACAGTCTTCATTTAGAATGAAACACTTTTAAAGGAATGGTTTTTATTTGATTAGAAAAAGAATACAACTGATTATTAGGATATTCTCAGTAAAATGATTAATGATTACTAATTATGACAAACCAGTAATATCCGCATCAGTATCTCTCACCACATACATTTCTCTTACAATGCATCTCCGGAGCTCTTTCTACTAAGTGATAGAAAGAATGATCTCTCCCCTTGAATCTATGTTGGTTTGTTACTCTGAGTCCAGTGGAAGGGATACTCTGTGAGTTCTGAAACTGTTAGGAGAAGCACACTGACTGAAACCGCCCACCCTGGCCAGGCTCTCTAGTAACCATCTGCATGAGTTGTTTTACAACAGGAGGTCCTGGTAAGGAACACGGAACTAATTGGCCACCACCAACCAGAAGAGTTCAGGAAAGGTCAAAAGGAGACACTACGTGTCCATCCACCTCCCAGAATCCCTCTCGCTAGCATCCATCTTGGCTGAGCAATGTGTGCGCCACCAGGAAGGACTCTGAGTCAGAATGATTGGCCAAAGACAACCTGGAAACTAATCCATCAATGTAAAACCCAAGACTGTGAGCCACGTGGCAGAGCAGTTCTCCTGGATTCCCTTACCCTGCTGCTCTCCACCCGGGTGCCCTCTCCCAATAAAGTTTCTTGCTTTGTCAGCACATGTATCCTTGGGCAATTCTTTTCCAAGTGTTATACAAGAGCCCACTCTTGGGGCCCTGGAGGGCCCCCCTCCCCCTTCCTACAAAAAAACTAGGTGATAAAAGGCTATACAAATTCACTTGAGACACTCAGAATTCTGAACAGCTCTGTAAGCAGCCTGCTACTGTCTATCTGTGAGGAAGCCCAAATTAGGCCAGGAAAACAGGCTATATGAAGAGTCTGTGAAATTAGTTGAAGATAAATATACAGGTGGAAATCTCACTTGCTGCATTCTTCCAGTATTTTATCTACATCTACCATCTGACTACAATTGCTGGGAGACCATGAGCCAAAACTTCCAGCTGAGAACTTCCCAAATTCCTTTATTCACAGAAACCATGAGAGAGAACTATTTGTTTTATTGTTGCTTTAAGCCCATAGGTTTTCAGGTGATTTGTTACACTAGAATGACTAGAGCTCTGCATTTTAATCTATAAATTCTTTCAGAACAGTATATAGGGACACAATTAAGTACCTGCATGTACTAAAAAAAAACCCAAAAACTTGCTTGATGGTTTGACCATATCCATTTCATTTAGGATATGCAGTACCTTTGATATTACATTTCAAAAATTCACAATAAGAAACACACTAAGAAATAGCAACTCTCAAAATTGCATATTAAAAAAATATTCAATTATTCAACTAGTGTAATGTATCTCCCTTGATCTGTTATTAATGTTCAATCATGTTTTATTAGTTTAAATTAAAAACTTTTTTTTTATTTTTTAACTAAATGTTTAAGAATAATAATAATAAATGTTTAAAATTTAAACATTTTTTATTCTTACAAGTGATAGCCAAATTTCATTTAAAATAATTTATTGAAAACAATCAAACCTTATCTATTCTCTTGGTTTATAAGACTTCTAGATATCATAAATGTCTATGATTTTAGAACATGTTTCCTTATTAATGTTCAATAATAATACATAATTCATAAAGTAAAGGTTTTATAAAAAGTCTTTTTTTATATTTCTTAGTTTCACTATTGTTTTCCTGAATTTTTTACCCTTAGTACAGCATACAATAATATGGAATAAAAGTCATTGATATTAAGAAGACTATATACCATAAGATAAATATCCTAAGAAATTTCCTCCTGCACGACAGAGGAATCACCTCCCTTTACTATGTGAATTGTAAGTTCAGTACAGCAGATACTGTGTGACTAAGATCACTTTTTCTTTTTCTTCACAGAGAAGGAAATACTACTCGTTTTTCTAGAATGCGTAAATTATTGTACTTATCTATGCCTTTGCAATGCAAATGAATGCCCTGGTGGCTCAGATGGTAAAGAATACACCTGCAATGTGGGAGACCTGGGTTTGATCCCTGGGTTGGGAAGATCCCCTGGAGAAGGGAAAGTTTACCCACTCCAGTATTCTGGCCTGAGAATCCCATGAACTATATAGTCCATGGGGTTGCAAAGAGTCCAACAGGACTGAGCAACTTTCACTTTCTTTCACAAACTTGTGAGAAAGCATAAGTTTTCCTAAAAATTTTTCAGTGATGGCAAAGAAATCCTCACCAAGGCCTATGATTGTGTTAAATTTGTGAAAAGTTTTGCAAACTTCTCCACAGAAATTATTCCAACAGGGAGAGGGAAAATAACCTTATCAGGGCGAGTGGAATTTACTCAGTGGATCCATCTGACGCAATGAGAGGTATGACGGTTCCAAAGTAAAAACGTTCCTAAATATGCATTCACATTCTGAAACTCATTTTGGCTTTTCCAAAGCTACTTTTTCCAATCACCATGTTCATGAAATGATTCACTCATAGGCCTGAAGAAAAGTTTTGTTTCTTAGAGCATATTGACATTCTCTTTGCAACCATCTGTACTCCACATGCATGTTCTCACTCATTCTTTTTAAATGCAAGAACATGACAAGTTTTCATTCTTTTCTTTGAATCTTTTTGGTTTTAGAAATTGTTCTGAAAGCTGAAAGACATCATGTTGCTTAAAATTGGACCTGCCAAGTTGAAACATTTTTAAAGTGATTGAAAGAACAATTAGATTTGAATATTGCCCTTACTGACCTTATAAACTAACTTTTTATTACATAGATGGTAAAATAAACCATATATTTTCTTTCAAATGTTACTTAAGTATTTTTCTACTCTATTAGTAAGTACCATGAGACTTTATATAGTGTAAGTGACTAAAATTAGTTGAATCTGAAGTTTACAGAGGATCATTGTACTACAGTGTTCAAATAGATAGGTTTATACTTAAAGCCCTTATGAACAATTCAGTTACCCTTTCCAAGTAATAATGTTAACTAATTTTATGTTTGCTCAAAAATCAAAAATAAAACGTGAGTAATTCATGGTCCCAAAAGGGCTTTAAACACATTTGGCTATTAAAAAAAAGAAAGAAAGAAAGAAAGAAATAGCAGCTGAATACTTACATGGAAAATACAATAATGGAGCATAAAATATATCTGACAAATATGTACCTTCTACCATGAGACAATTTAGAAAAGTTTTAGAAAAGGCAGAGGAGCCAGATATCAAATTGCCAACATTCGCTGGATCATTGAAAAAGCAAGAGAGTTCCAAAACATCTATTTCTGCTTTATTGACTATGCCAAAGCTTTGACTGTGTGGATCACAATAAACTGTGGAAAATTCTGAAGGAGATGGGAACACCAGACCACCTGACCTGCCTCTTGAGACACCTGCATGCAGGTCAGGAAGCAACATTTAGAACTGGACATGGAAAAAAAAGACTGGTTCCAAAGAGGAAAAGGAGTATGTCAAGGCTGTATATTGTCACCCTGCTTATTTAACTTATATGCAGAGTACATCATGAGAAACGTGGGGCTGGAAGAAGCACAAGCTGGAATCAAGATTGCTGGGAGAAATATTGATAACCTCAGATATGCAGATGATACCACCCTTATGGCAGAAAGTGAAGAAGAACTAAAGAGCCTCTTGATGAAAGTGAAAGAGGAGAGTGAAAAAGTTGGCTTAAAGCTCAACATTCAGAAAACTAAGATCATGGCATCTGGTCCCATCAGTTCAGTTCAGTTCAGTTCAGTCGCTCAGTTGTGTCTGACTCTTTGCCACCTGATGAATCGCAGCACACCAGGCCTACCTGTCCATAAACAACTCCCGGAGTTTACTTAAACTCATGTCCATAGAGTCTGGGATGCCATCCAGCCATCTCATCCTCTGTTGTCCCCTTCTCCTCCTGCCCCCAATCCCTCCCAGCATCAGATTCTTATCCAATGAGTCAACTCTTTGCATGAGGTGGCCAAAGTACTGGAGTTTCAGCTTGAGCATCAGTCTTTACAAAAACACCCAGGACTGATCTCCTTTAGAATGGACTAGTTAGATCTCTTTGTAGTCCAAGGGACTCTCAAGAGTCTTCTCCAACACCACAGTACAAAAGCATCAATTCTTCAGCCCTCAGCTTTCTTCACAGTCCAACTCTTACATCCATACATGACCACTGGAAAAACCATAGCCTTGACTAGGCGGACCTCTGTTGGCAAAGTAATGTCTCTGCTTTTTAATATGCTATTTAGGTTGGTCATAAAGGAGCATTGGCTGCACTTTGCTGGAGCAGCCGTGAAGAGATACCCCACATCCAAGGTAAGAGAAACCCAAGTAAGATGGTAGGTGCTGCAAGAGGGCGTCAGAGGATAGACACACTAAACCATACTCACAGAAAACTAGTCAATCTAATCACACTAGGACCACAGCCTTGTTTAACTCAATGAAACTAAGCCATGCCCGTGGGGCCACCCAAGACAGGAGGGTCATGGTGGAGAGATCTGACAGAATGTGGTCCACTGGAGAAGGGAATGGCAAACCACTTCAGTATTCTTGCCTTGAGAACCCCATGAACAGTATGAAAAGGCAAAATGATAGGATACTGAAAGAGAAACTCCCCAGGTCAGTAGGTGCCCAATGTGCTACTAGAGATCATTGGACAAATAACTCAAGAAAGAATGAAAGGATGGAGCCAAAGCAAAAACAATACCCAGGTGTGGATGTGACTGGTGATAGAAGCAAGGTCCAATGCTGTAAAGAGCAATATTGCATAGGAACCTGGAATGTCAGGTCCATGAATCAAGGCAAATTGGAAGTGGTCAAACAAGAGATGGCAAGAGTGAATGTTGACATTCTAGGAATCAGCGAACTGAAATGGACTGGAATGGGTGAATTTAACTCAGATGACCATTATATCTACTACTGCAGGCAGGAATCCCTCAGAAGAAATGGAGTAGCCATCATGGTCAACAAAAGAGTCCGAAATGCAGTATTTGGATGCAATCTCAAAAACGACAGAATGATCTCTATTTGTTTCCAAGGCAAACCATTTAATATCACAGTAATCCAAATCTATGCCCCAACCAGTAACGCTGAAGAAGCTGAAGTTGAACGGTTCTATGAAGAACTACAAGATCTTTTAGAACTAACACCCCAAAAAGATGTCCTTTTCATTATAGGGGACTGGAATGCAAAAGTAGGAAGTCAAGAAACACCTGGAGTAACAGGCAAATTTGGCCTTGGAATACGGAATGAAGCAGGGCAAAGACTAATAGAGTTTTGCCAAGAAAATGCACTGGTCATAACAAACACCCTCTTCCAACAACACAAGAGAAGACTCTATACATGGACATCAATAGTACGTCAACACCGAAATCAGATTGACTATATTCTTTGCACCAAAGATGGAGAAGCTCTATACAGTCAGCAAAAACAAGACCAGGAGCTGACTGTGGCTCAGACCATGAACTCCTTATTGCCAAATTCAGACTTAAATTGAAGAAAGTAGGGAAACCCACTAGACCATTCAGGTATGACCTAAATCAAATCCCTTATGATTATACAGTGGAAGTGAGAAACAGATGTAAGGGCCTAGATCTGATAGATAGAGTGCCTGATGAGCTATGGAATGAGGCTCGTGATATTGTACAGGAGACAGGGATCAAGACCATCCCCGTGGAAAAGAAATGCAAAAGCAAAATGGCTGTCTGGGGAGACCTTACATATATTGTGAAAAGAAGAGAAGCAAAAAGCAAAGGAGAAAAGGAAAGATATAAACATCTGAATGCAGAGTTCCAAAGAATGGCAAGAAGAAATAAGAAAGCCTTCTTCAGTGATCAATGCAAAGAAATAGAGGAAAACAACAGAATGGGAAAGACTAGAGATCTCTTCAAGAAAATCAGAGATACTAAAGGAACATTTCATGCAAAGATGGGCTTGATAAAGGACAGAAACAGTATGGACCTAAAAGAAGCAGAAGATATAAAGTAGAGGTGGCAAGAATACAGAGAAGAACTGAACAAAAGAGATCTTCACAACCCAGATAATCACGATGGTGTGATCACTGACCTAGAGCCAGACATCCTGCAATGTGAAGTCAAGTGGGCCTTAGAAAGCATCACTACGAACAAAGCTAGTGGAGGTGATAGAATTCCAGTTGAGCTATTCCAAATCCTGAAAGATGATGCTGTGAAAGTGCTGCACTCAATATGCCAGCAAATTTGGAAAACTCAGCAGTGGCCACAGGACTGGAAAAGGTCAGTTTTCATTCCAATCCCAAAGAAAGACAATGCCAAAGAATGCTCAAACTACCGCACAATTGCACTCATATCACACGCTAGGAAAGTAATGCTGAAAATTCTTCAAGCCAGGCTTCAGCAGTACATGAACCGTGAACTTCCGGATGTTCAAGCTAGTTTTAGAAAAGGCAGAGGAACCAGAGATCAAATTGCCAACATCCACTGGATCATAGAAAAAGCAAGAGAGTTCCAGAAAAACATCTATTTCTGCGTTATTGACTATGCTAAAGCCTTTGACTCTGTGGATCACAATAAACTGTGGAAAATTCTGAAAGAGATGGGAATACCAGACCACCTGATCTGCCTCTTGAGAAATCTGTATGCAGGTCAGGAAGCAACAGTTAGAACTGGACATGGAACAACAGACTGAATCCAAATAGGAAAAGGAGCTCGTCAAGGCTGTATATTGTCACTCTGTTTATTTAACTTATATGCAGAGTACATCATGAGAAACACTGGACTGGAAGAAGCACAAGCTGGAATCAAGATTGTTAGGAGAAGTATCAATAACCTCAGATATGTAGATGACACCACCCTTATGGCAGAAAGTGAAGAGGAACTAAAAAGCCTCTTGATGAAAGTGAAAGTGGAGAGTGAAAAAGTTGGCTTAAAGCTCAACATTCAGAAAACGAAGATCATGGCATCTGGTCCCATCACTTCATGGGAAATATATGCGGAAATAGTGGAAACAGTGTCAGACTTTATTTTTCTGGGCTCCAAAATCACTGCAGATGGTGACTGCAGCCATGAAATTAAAAGACGCTTACTGCTTGGAAGGAAAGTTATGACCAACCTAGATAGCATATTCAAAAGCAGAGACATTACTTTGCCAACAAAGGTTCATCTAGTCAAGGCTATGGTTTTTCCAGTGGTCATGTATGGATGTGAGAGTTGGACTGTGAAGAAGGCTGAGCACCGAAGAATTGATGCTTTTGAATTGTGGTGTTGCAGAAGACTCTTGAGAGTCCCTTGGACTGCAAGGAGATCCAACCAGTCCATTCTAAAGGAGATCAGCCCTGGGATTTCTTTGGAAGGAATGATGCTAAAGCTGAAACTCCAGTACTTTGGCCACCTCATGCGAAGAGTTGACTCATTGGAAAAGACTCTGATGCTGGGAGGGATTGGAGGCAGGAGGAGAAGGGGATGACAGAGGATGAGATGGCTGGATGGCATCACTAACTCGATGGACATGAGTCTGAGTAACTCCAGGAATTGGTGATGGACAGGGAGGCCTGGCGTGCTGCGATTCATGGGGTTGCAAAGAGTCAAACACGACTGAGAGACTGATCTGATCTGATCTGATAACTTTCCTTCCTAGGAGCAAGCATCTTTTAATTTCATGGCTGCAATCACCATCTGCAGTTATTTTGAAGCCCAGAAATATAAAGTCTGACACTGTTTCCCCATCTATTTGCCATGAAGGGTCACTCTCCTTTTTCAGTTTCATCAAGAGGCAATAACTGTGGCAAAGAGGGCAGGCAGCTGAGTGCCTATCTTGGCTAACTGGGCTTTTCCCCACCTCTACCTTGAAGAAAGAACTAGAACAACGTGGCCTCACATGTACATCAGGAGGCACTCTCCACTCACTACTGTGATCTCAGGTCTAAATAGGCCCCAAAGGCCTCCATTATTTCCTATCACATGGGTCAATTGATAGTTCTCAGGACAGAAAGAAATGGGAAAGAAAACGTGTGGAAGGCAAGAAGGTGGCAAATGTGGTTCTCCCTTTTTTACTTGATGTTATAGACATAACCGAACATGTTCTAGCAGCTTGGATGTGGTCTTATTTCTTTCCATCAGAGACAAACATAGATCATCACTTAACTACAAATCTCAATAAATAGAATCTCAAGAAAATCCATAGTGTGGGTAGAAATATTTTCCCCTCAAAACTTAAAAAATGTTATTTTTTAATTTTTATAAAATTATTTATATTTTTATATGCACTATTTATATTTTATATGCACTATTTATATAATTAAATGTTCTTCCTGTCTTATAATATTCTAGTCCCATTTACTTGACTAATAAGCAACTATCACTTAATATGTTCTTTTTTGTACTGAAACATAGAATAAACAAATGTTATTGTAGACATGATACACAGGGCAGTGAACTTACCAAACATCAGGAAACACCATATTATCTTAGTATATTCACTAAGCATAGAGATTGTTCTTATAACCTCTAATCTTGAATGTTTTCCACATGTTAAGTCCATCATGGCATCATTTTAAAATGTTTCAGTGAGTACTCACAGTTCTTAAATAAAAACTCCCTCCATGGCAAAGCAGCCCTCTCTAGTAAAACACTATTTAATGCCTTTGGTTGGAATGATTCTATTATGATAATCTGTGTTACTGTATGAAATCTTTACCCTCACATGGTAGAGATCTTATCTTTTTATTGATATCACAGGAACATAGCAAAGGGCCTAATTTCATTAATAGGAATACTATTAATGTTTTTTAACTGAATAAGGTAATCAATCAATTGGTAAATCTGGTATTTAGTAACTTTTACTCAACCTAGATTACTTTGTGGAATTCTTCCTGACATTCAGATAGTTTAATAAAAGTATGGTTTATCACATAAAAGTTAATTAAGTTCAGCATAGATATAGATTTAAAATGGTAGATTTGCAGAGTAAAAGTCACTCAGTTGTGTCTGACTGTGACCCCACAGACTGTAGCCTGGCAGGTACCTCTTCAGGAATTCTCCAGGCAAGAATGCTGGAATGGGTCACCATGCACCTCTCTAGGGCATCTTCCCAACCCAGGGATCAAACCAGGGTCTCCTGCATTGCAGGCAGATTCTTTATCATCTGAGCTACCAGGGAAGCCCCTATATAGATATCTGAGGAGAATATGAAATGGGAAGGCAGCTGAAACAAAATCTGAGATTAGTCCACACCTCCAAAATAATCTGTATACCTGTTAAAGAAGTATGTCAAATTATGAAGCATGTACAAGGAAAATGGAAAAAAGAGAGTTGTAAAATAAAATTTCATTTACACTTAAAAACAAAATTGCTATGTTGGAGTACAGACTGGTAAACAATATGTTATGATTTTCAATTGTATTACACAAATACCCTCCAAGATTTTAAGCACACGAAGACACATTAAAAAAATCCACACTAAAATCGTAAAAGTGAGTCATTACTAGGTGATAAGTTTTATCCTTTGTGTTGTTCTCCATAGCCTTTGCATCAGTTTACAATCCTACTGACAACGCACAAGGATTTCCACATCCTTTCCAGTATCTATTTCTTGTTTTCTGTTGATGGGCCTTCTCATAAGCATCAAGTGATACATCACCATGGTTTTAATTTGTTCCAGTAATTTCACTTACCCCAGATATTTTCCTACCATCCCCCCCCCAAAAAAAATACTAACTCAAAAAGACATTTTCACCCTTATGTGTAGAGCAGCATTATTTATAATAGCCAAGACATGGAAACAACCTAAGTGTCTATTAATGGATAAAGAAACCATATATATACATATATGTTCAGCCATAAACAATGAAAAAAGCCCTACTGTTTGCTACCACATAGATGGACTTTGAATGTATTGGGCTAAGTGAAATCAGTCCTACAGAGAAAGATGAATATTGGAAGATCTCAGATATATGTAAAATCTATTTTTAAAAAATTCATAGAAAAAAAAAATCAGACTTGTGGTTACCAGAGACAGAGGGTTGGAGGAGGGAGAACTGGAGGAAGGTGGTCAAAAGGTACAGAATTCCACGAGGAAGGTGAATAAGTACTAGGGATGTAATGGACAGCACAATGACGACAGTAACATCACTTTATGATATATGGGAAAGTTAAGAGAATAAAACCCTAAACGTTCTCATCACAAGGAGAATTCTGTTTCTCTTTTCTCCTTTTTTCTTTCTTTACCTTGTATTCTAGCTATATGAAAAGATGAATGCTAGCTAAACCTATTGTGGTAATCATGTCACAACATATGTAAATCAATCCATCATGCTGTATATCTCAAACTTATAAATGACGTATGGCAACCATTTCCCAATAAGAGTGGAAAAATGACAAACAATGGCAAAGAGGAAAAATTTGACTACTGAATAAAAGCAAATTCAGTTTAAAAAAAAAAAGGAGATGTTAAAATGTCCATGTTTCCCCCATTTGCTAAATCCTAAAAGATAGGACAACCTATACCAGAGAAGGTAGATATAAAGCAGGTAAACAACCACTCTTCTCTCCCTGGAAGATGTAACTAATTACAAGCATTCTTTTCTACTGAGTCTAGCAGCATACTCAGGATTTTGGAGACAACATTCTATACAAACACAAACAATCAATAGAACTCATCTCCTGAGATGAAAGCTATTTGCTTTTTCT
The DNA here is from genome assembly GCF_032452875.1 of Bos javanicus. NCBI lineage: Eukaryota > Metazoa > Chordata > Mammalia > Artiodactyla > Bovidae > Bos > Bos javanicus. The sequence continues at coordinate 4,566,317 of NC_083893.1, read as the reverse complement.
ACTGAAAACAAACGAAGAAGACACTGGTTGGACTTCTGGGCACACTAGGAGCTGGGTTCCAAGCACACATATGGGAATTTATGTGTTGTAAGGATAAAAGCCAGGAAATGTCTTAGGGAACCAGATGGCCAGATCGCCAGTTCACCTCTGAATGATAGTGGTTCCTCTAGTAGGGCAGTGATTTCTATAACTAGCAATGTCATTGAAAGAGTACAAATGCTCTCTGAAAAAACAGCGACTCTGTGTGACACTTTCTCTTGAGGTCCACTAGCCAGAATACAATATTTATAATGGTTTCAAATGTTTACTCAAGAAACAGTAAAGCAAACATTTCTTTTTTTCATAAACTGTCAAACAACAGATGGTAACATCCAATGAACCAGTGACTGGAAGATGACCCAGTGAAAAATCTTATTAATTTCCTAAGTTGTATTAAAAATGTCTTCATTTTGCTATATATGCAAAAACGAACTTTTTCAGTTCAGTTCAGTTTGGTTCAGTCACTCAGTCATGTCTGAATCTTTGTGACCCCATGAACTGCAGAACACCCGGCCTCCCTGTCCATCACCAAATCCCAGAATTTACCCAAACTCATGTCCATTGAATCGGTGATTCCATCTAAACATCTCATCCTCTGTCGTCCCTTTCTCCTCCCACCTTCAATTTTTCCCAACATCGGGGTCTTTTCCAATGAGTCAGCTCTTCGCATCAAGTGGCCAAAGATTTGGAGTTGCAGATTCGACATCAGTCCCTCCAAAGAACATCCAGGACTGATCTCCTTTAGGATGGACTGGTTGGATCTACTTTCAGTCCCGGGGACTCTCATGAGTCTTCTCCAACACCACAGTTCAAAAGTATCAATTCTTCAGTGCTCAGCTTTCTGTATAATCCAACTCTCCCATCCATACATGACCACTGGAAAAACCATAGCCTTGACTAGACAGAACTCTGTTGGCAAAATAATGTCTCTGCTTTTTAATATGCTGTCTGGGTTGGTCATAATTTTACTTCCAAGGAGTAAGCATCTTTTAATTTCATGGCTGCAGTCACCATCTGCAGTGATTTTGGAACCCAAAATAATAAAGTCAGTCATTGTTTCCCCATCTATTTGCCATGAAGTGATGGGACCGGATGCCATGATCTTCATTTTCTGAATGTTGAGCTTTCAGCCAACTTTTTCACTCTCCACTTTCACTTTCATCAAGAGGCTTTTTAATTCATCTTCATTTTCTGCCATAAGGGTGGTGTCATCTGCATATCTGAGGTTATTGATATTTCTCCCGGCAATCTTGATTCCAGCTTGTGCTTTATCCAGCCCAGCGTTTCTCATAATGTACTCTTCATATAAGTTAAATAAGCAGGGTGGCAATATACAGCCTTGATGTACTCCTTTTCCTATTTGGAACCAATCTGTTGTTCCATGTCCAGTTCTAACTGTTGCTTCCTGACTTGCATACAGATTTCTCAAGAGGCAGATCAGGTGGTCTGGTATTCCCATGTCTTTCAGAATTTTCCACAGTTTATTGTGATCCACACAGTCAAAGGCTTTGGCATAGTCAATAAAGCAAAAATAGATGTTTTCCTGGAATTCTCTTGCTTTTTTCATGATTCAGCGAATGTTGGCAATTTGATCTCTGGTTCCTCTGCCTTTTTTAAAACCAGCTTTAACCTCTGGAAGTTCGCAGTTCATGTATTGCTGAAGCCTGGCTTAGAGAATTTTCATAGGACAATTAAAGATGAACTCCCCGGGTTGGTAGGTGCCTGATATGCTACTGGAGATCAATGGAGAAATAACTTCAGAAAGAATGAAGGGATGGAGCCAAAGCAAAACAACACCGAGTTGTGGATGTGACTGGTGATAGAAGCAAGGTCCAATGCTGTAAAGAGCAATATTGCATAGGAACTTGAAATGTTAGGTCCATGAATCAAGGCAAATTGGAAGTGGTCAAATAGGAGATGGCAAGAGTGAACGTTGATGTTCTAGGAATCAGCGAACTAAGATGGACTGGAATGGGTAAATTTAACTCAGATGACGATTTTATTACTACTGTGGGCAGGAATCCCTTAGGAGAAATGGAGTGGCCATCATACTCAACAAAAGAGTCCAAAACGCATTACTTAGATGCAATCTCAAAAATGACAGAATGATCTCTGTTCATTTCCAAGGCATACCATTCAACATCACGGTAATTCAAGTCTATGCCTCAACCAGTAACGCTGAAGAAGCTGAAGTTGAATGGTTCTATGAAGACCTACAAGACCTTCAGAACCTGCTGCTATTGCTAAGTTGCTTCAGTCGTGTCCGACTCTGTGTGACCCCACAGACCGCAGCCCATTAGGCTTCTCTGTACCTGGGATTCTCCAGGCAAGAATACTGGAGTGGGTTGCCATTTCCTTCTCCAATGCATGAAAGTAAAAAGTGAAAGTGAAGTCACTCCATCGTATCCAGCTCTTAGCGACCCCATGGACTGCAGCCTACCAGGCTCCTCCGTCCATGGATTTTCCAGGCAAGAGTACTGGAGTGGGGTGCCATTGCCTTCTCCACAAGACCTTCAGAACCTAGCACCCAAAAAAGATGTCCTTTTCATTATAGGGGACTGGAATGCAAAAGTAGGAAGTCAAGAAACACCTGGAGGAACAGGCAAATTTGGCCTTGGAATACAGAATGAAGCAGGGTGAAGGCTAATAGAGTTTTTCCAAGAGAATGCACTGGTCATAGCAAACACCCTCTTCCAACAACACAAGAGACTCTACATGTGGACATCACCAGATGGTCAACACCGAAATCAGATTGATTATATTCTTTGCAGCCAAAAATGGAGAAGCTCTATACAGTCAGCATAAACAAGACTGGGAGCTGACTGTGGCTCAGGTCATGAACTCCTTATTGCCAAATTCAGACTTAAATTGAAGAAAGTGGCGAAAACCACTAGACCATTCAGGTATGACCTAAATCAAATCCCTTACGATTATACCGTGGAAGTGAGAAATAGATTTAAGGGACTAGATCTGATAGACAGAGTGCCTGATGAACTATGGATGGAGGTTTGTGACACGGTACAGGAGACAGGAATCAAAACCATCCCCAAGGAAAAGAAATGCAAAAAAGCAAAATGGCTGTCTGGGGAGGCCTTACAAATAGCTGTGAAAAGAAGAGAAGCGAAAAGCAAAGGAGAAAAGGAAAGATATACCCATTTGAATGCAGAGTTCCAAAGAATAGCAAGAAGAGATAAGAAAGCCTTCCTCAGCAATCAATGCAAAGAAATAGAGGAAAACAATAGAATAGGAAAGACTACAGATCTCTTCAAGAAAATTAGAGATACCATGGGAACATTTCATGCAAAGATGGTCTCGATAAAGGACAGAAATGGTATGGACCTAACAGAAGCAGAAGATATTAAGAAGAGGTGGCAAGAATACACAGAAGAATTGTACAAAAAACATCTTCATGACCCAGATAATCACAACGGTGTGATCACTCACCTAAAGCCAGACATCCTGGATTGTGAAGTCAAGTGGGCCTTTGGAAGTATCATTACGAACAAAGCTAATGGATGTGATGGCATTCCAGTTGAGCTATTTCAAATCCTGAAAGATGATGCTGTGAAAGTGCTGCACTCAATGTGCCAGCAAATTTGGAAAACTCAGCAGTGGCCACAGGGCTGGAAAAGGTCAGTTTTCATTTCAATCCCAAAGAAAGGCAATGCCAAAGAATGCTCAAATATACTTTTTAGTTTTAATTATTTTTTCCTTAAGTCTGCAAGATAGTGAGAAGAAAACCAGTTTTCAGTGCATAGACATTTAAATCTATTGCATTTCAATCCTTTTCTCTCCACTGGGATCAGAGTAATGATTTTTAACCTGAAAGACCTGGCAAAAAACAACTGCCTCTTATTAAATTGCCTGCTGGGCTTATTGAAACCTTTAAAATTATATACAACTAATCACAATTTTCATTTAGTTGGCAAAGACAACTGATATTTATAGTTAGTATCTACCACGTTCCAAGTTCTCTGAACATTAATGCTCAATAATACGAAAGAAAGCAGATTTCATTATAGGTTATTTGGGATGTGGATTCACACAACTCTGCTGCATGTGATGAAAGAAACTTATGAATTATTAATGTATGTCCCCCAATAAGCTACTTTTTAAAGAATATATATATAATATATATATTATATATATATATATATATATATATATATATGTATTCAGAAAACTAAACTAACCTTATTGTATTCTGGATATTTTATAAATCCTATGGCTTATGTGATCAACTAACTTTGGTAATGATGCCTTGGATTAAATATCAATAAGTTTTCAGAAAAATGCAGGTTTTAGATAGATATAGTTCTCAGTAAAATATTTAGTCTATTAGAAGCATTAACATACCTTGGCTTGGACCAATATTATCTATCTATAGGCATTGTGAGGGAGAGCAGAAAGTTCAAAAATAATATTCTACTGAAAAGACCTGGAGTAAGTGGAGATAGCCTTCCCTGGGGCAACAAAACCAGTAAAGTCAGAACTAGGACTAGAGTTTAGGATCCCAATGATCTGAGCTGCCAAGCTTATAAAACCATTATAATTCAGTTTATGTGTTCTATAGATTTATTGCATTTGACCTACTTTCTGACTTTTAGCATATAGTTCTATTTACTTATAGATTTCAGTTGAAAAACATTTTAAAGTAAGAATCTACGCCATCAAATATTCCTACTGATGTTGCACAAAATGTGCATTTATATAAATAAATATAATTTTATATTACTTCCTGAAAAGCATCTACTCATTAATGGATCTGCTGGTGATAATGTATTTTCTGTCCTTTTCATCTGTTTATCCAACTTTAAACATGAGTTCTATGAATGCATTCATTCATTCAAGTCTTTAATTCATTATTTTTCCTTACACTCATTAAGCAATTCCTTTTAGTAACTCCTAGGTACCAGATACAGTTCTATGTATTGGGATACAGAATTATAACATATGTGACATATTGAAACTTATATTCTCATGGTAGAAACATAAAATAGACAGACATAACATTGGATAGTGTTATGTGCTACAAAGAAAAATAAAGATAAAGAAACAGAGGGTGATTAGAAGGGAGTCAGGGAAGCCCTTTCTCAGATGGGGATTTAAATAGAGACCTGAATGTAGTGACCAGTTTGGAGATTTGATGAAGACAATCCTGGTCTGAGAAAACTTCAAATGCAATGGCTCTGAAGGTCTCTGAATATATCATGCTTTTTTTTAAAAAAGCAAGAAGACAGGTTTTATGTGCAGAGATGAGCAACAGAAAGAGGGAAAGGTAATTAGATTTCCAAGGATAACTTCTGTACACTGGCCTTGTAGGTAAAAATAGGTTCAACTTCAAATATGAGGGACAGGCATTGAAAGGTTTTAAGAAAATTATTTTGGCTGTTTTATAGTGAAGAGAAAGTCCTAGTGAATAATGGTGGGACAGTGAGTGTGGTAAAAGTACAAGTGGAGAGACTTAGGTCAGTTTCGAACCAAGATCCTCATTCTAAAGCTCTAATTACACAACTGCAACCAGTAATAATAAATCACCAAAACACTGCTCTAGGAAAAGGAAATATAGTTGCTCAAATAACTGATGCTTTGCACCAAGTGCTTTATGTGTTAAATCTCAATGAAATTACCTCATAACACCGGGACATGGGTACTATTCTTATCCCTAAGATTCAATGAGAAGTTTGATATACAAAGACATTAATAACTTGTCCAGAGATGAACATCTAATAAATGGTGGAGCCAGGAATTTAACTTAGTCAATCCAAGTTAAATTTCTGTGATCAACTCAAAATTGAGCATTAGTCTCTGATACAAAATGGTTCCTGAGCGTCACATCACCAAGCTTCCAAATGCCCACGCTTCCTAATTATCTAAAGCAAGAAGGTAATATTGACAAGTTGAGCATTCCTGATTTATTTCTATTTATTAACAAAGATCCCCTTCTCAGAAATGTCCAGCTTGATTCTAAATTATATAGGCACCATAGCCAAAGCTGCCAGATGCATTTTTTTTTTTAAGTTGCACATTGTTCCATCAAAAATGAAGTACACCTATCAGTGTGCCTTCAATAAGTGGAGAAATCTCTCCATTTATCTGCAAACATTTACATTTCTTTGTTACTTTGCTCCAGCATCTACAGTGCCTCATAGATAGAGGCTCTCAGCAATACACTTTTATCAGTTTCATTCAGGTCATCCAATTCTGTAATCTCCACATTGAAACACTGAAATCTGTTTTGCTTGTAAATTATAATAATGCTTATTACCTCAGAAAAAAATTTGTTCAAAGGAAACAGCGAGCTCTGTTGTACATATCAGCACACACCTAAAAATACTCTCTAATAATGGGAATAAATCCAGCAAATAGACTGCCTGCTTTTTCTCAATTTCTAATGCCTCACAAAATGAATAGGCAAGGGCCAGGTAATGGAGCAGCTACCCACAAAATCAATACAATTATGCACAAATATGAAAAAATCTATGCACATTTCCAGAGGGTGACTGTCCTTATGGAAAGTTAATTTATTCTTGGAAGAAGTAGGTTATCACTATGCATATGTACCCATTGCTTAATTTAATAAATCCTAATAAATATAATCCTTCACATAAGCACTTTTATTTGAATTCCTGAAAATAGAGATTTGGGGTAAAGATAACTACAAAGATTTTTTTTTTAATTCCTGATCTAATGTAAATTATTTGTGTTGACTTTTTTCATGCCCTTAAAATTTTACTGTTTGTGAGATTTATGGCAACATAAAATAAAATAGCAAGGTAACAAAATGATAGCAAAGATATTTTCAACATTGGAATAATTCATGCAGTTCAAATAGCAAATACATTTCATAGAAATACCAACATTGTGATAATTTCAATAAGGTATAGCTTCTGATGATTTTTAAACAGTCTTTTTTATTTGTCATCTTTTTTTACAGTGTGATATCTGTTAACTTGTGAGAGTGCTTTTACAACTTGGTCTGAGTGAAGATTTGGCATGTTCACAACCAAAATTGTCATTGTTTGTGTGAACCATGTACTAGAGCTTTAGGAAGATAATTGCTGGTTAAGAAATAAACTGGCATTCTGTGAACACAGTATATAATCAAAAGCTAAAGAACACAAGAGGGAGATGATCTTGAACTCCATGTGTCAATGGATATTCTGGGACATAATACATTTGAAAGACTAGTGTAATTAAATGTTATTTAGTTTGAAGGGCTTGGGTGTTCTATCACCATAAAACAATTATTTTATTAAGTGATCAACCAGGCATAGTACTTCACTACATCCCATTAGCAGAGAAAAGACCAAGTATAAAGATTCTCCCAGAGAGCTTCAAAGCTAAGACAGATACACTGACTTAGATTTGTTTTCGGGGAAAACTCCAAAACAGCTAAATAATGTACTGACTGAAGCATAAATATTTGTATGCTCAATTTAGGTGTATTTTCCTCAGGATGCAAATACTCATAATTCAGGAAATTTGAACTTGTTTACAGATTTTATTGCTACTGAAGTATCTATATTTCTATAGTTTCCTTTATGTTTCCGTTCTCTAACTTGATGCCAAAGTGGACTCACAAAAACCTATTTGCACGGCTGATGTCCCTTTTGGCTTTGAACATAAAGAGACTGATTTGGAACAGACTGAGTAGCCCCAGGAGAAGCTTTGGCAATGATATTCCATTACCGCCCATCTGAATCAGTCACACTACACTAGTCAAGCCTGAATTAACTCTGAGCACAAATAATCAATGGAATATGCAAATTAGACATCAGTTGACATTTTTTGGTAACATTTATTTTCAATGCCGATTTTATTTAGATATCTAAATTGGGAGGAATTGTGTGGATATGTTTTCAATCAGCAAAACAAAAACACTAGGTGTGGTAAGCAACGGCATTTGCAGTAGAAGTCTGTTAGGAAAGATTTAGCTTATTTTCCTGTTATGTATATATTCCCATGCCCAGGTCCAAGGATTAATATACCATTCAGTCCCAATTCTGGACAGTACATTTGCACTGAAATTAAAAAAAAAAAAAAAGTGTGTTCTCTGGGTCTGACCACATTTGCTACAAATGTATGACATTGGTCACCAGGGCAACCAGACAAGAAAATGTCAGTGGTCTAGCTCAAGACTATTCTCACGAAAAGAAAAACAAGGGCCTTCTTTTGTTTGATCCTTAGTGTCATATGATGGCATTATTCCTTCTGTCAATGGATTCAGAAATCAGTTAGGAATTTTATGAATGATGAGATAAGCAAATGTCACTGAAGTGGTGACATCATAGGCTGATTAAACATTACAGCTGCCGAGAACTTAAGAACTTCTACCCCAATGTGCTAAATTTTAGAGGTGAGGAAACTGAAGATTAATAAAGGAAAATTACTAGGATTGCCCAGCTAATGAGTGGAAGCTCTATATCTGTTCAAGAAAAATGGAATAAGAAGCAAACTGCATACACACACACACACACACACACACACACACACATAAGTATATATGCTATATGTGTCATTAGCCATGCGTCACTGATAGGAATCAGAGTCTCAGAAAGTGATAAAGAACTGCAAAATAAAATGAAATGATAAAGAACTATCTCAAGATTCAAGATCACATCATTAATAAATTGCAGATATTGCAAAGTATTACTGTTCATGTGTCAATTTGGCTTGGCTATCCTGCCCAGTTTCTACTCTGGATGTTGCTGTGAATGTATGTTTTTAGATGCCGGAAAGAGAAAGTCACTCAGTCATGTCCGACCCTTTGCACGCCCTGGACTGTATAGTTCATGGAATTCTCTAAGCCAGAATACTGGAGTGAGTAGCCTTTCCCTTCTCCAGGGCATCTTCCCAACCCAGGGATTGAACCCAGGTCTCCCGCATTTCAGGAGGATTCTTTACCAGCTGAGCTACAAGGGAAGCCCAAGAATACTGGACTGATTGGAATACTGGAAAGATTGAAGGCAGAAGGAGAAAGGGACACCAGAGGATGAGATGGCTCGGTGGCATCACCGACTCAATGGACATAAGTTTGAGTAAACTCCGGGAGTTGACAATAATTAGGGAGGCCTGGCGTGCTGCAGTCCATGGAGTCACCAAGAGTTGGACATGACTGAGCTACTGAACTGAACTGAAGAATATGAAAGAGAGTAGCCTATCCCTTCTCTAGCAGATCTTTCTGACCCAGGAATCGAACTGGGCTTTCCTGCATTGCAGGTGAATTCTTTACCAACTGAGATATCAGGGAAGCCAAACATCTATAATCAGTAGACTTTGAGTAAAGCAGATTACCATTCACAACGTGAGTGGCTTTATCCAAGCAGTTGAAAGCCTTAAGGACACCGACTAAGGTTTCCCAAAGGAGAAACAATTCTGCCTCAAGACTACAACAGAGAAAACCTTCCTCAGGTTTCAAGGCTGCAACGTCAACTCTTATCTGAATTTCCAACCTACAGACCTGCCCTTTATTTTTGGATTTGCCAGCCCCCACAATCACTCAAGTCAATTCCTGCAACTCAGTCCATCCATCTCTCTCCCTCCCTCTTCCTCCCTCCAAGGAGGAGATGTTAATAAGACTCATGTATTAAGTACAGTAATGGATATCCAGTGCTTAACACACTACCTACTCTCTGTCTAAAACTTAAGAACTCAGATTATTAATAATGTCCCAAACTCATATCCTTTATAATATGCATGGTAGCTCTTGAAAGAAAAGAAAGGAAAAACAAGGAAGGAAGGAAGGAAAAAAAGAAAGGAAGGAAGGAAGGAAGTCAATTTAGGAAAAATCTGAACACTAAACTGGATTTCCTGTCCTTATATGTTCTTTGAGGATATTTGTTATTTTTAAGGTATTATATTGAATCGATGGCTACATACAATAAGTAGTATGAGTCTGTAAAATGGCTTAGCTTATATACTTTGTTTAGACAGTATTTAGTGCTTAAATAATAATTTAAACATTGAAAATATAATACAGCATTTGTCCTATTTGTGAAAATGAACTCTTCAAAAGCTGTAATATTAGTTCGACAAGTGTGTGTGTGTGTGTGTGTGTGTTTTCTATGCTAGCATGTATTATTGGAGAAGGCACTGGTGACCCACTCCAGTACTCTTGCCTGGAAAATCCCATGGGCAGAGGAGCATGGTAGGCTGCAGTCCACAGGGTCCCTAAGAGTCGGGCACGACTGAGCGACTTCACTTTCACTTTTCACTTTCATGCATTGGAGAAGGAGATGGCAGCCCACTCCATTATTCTTGCCTGGAGAATTCCAGGGACGGGAGCCTCGTTGGCTGACGTCTATGGGGTCGCACAGAGTCGGACACGACTGAAGCGACTTAGCAGCAGCAGCAGCGTGTATTATGTTAACCTCTGGCCATTTTAGGTTCACAGTGATACAGCTCTCATTATATTTTCAACTTTTAAAAATTTGGCTGAGGAACTTTATTTCATGTAGCCCATGAAGTGAGACTCGAAGGTCAATTAACTGCATTGTTCATGGCCGGTGGCTTCTTACTGAAGAACGCTAAGATACAACTGGGAGAGAATAACTATCTTGGTGACTCTCAGTACTATTACAGGCTAAACAGCAAAAAGAATGATATCTTAATCAGTTACTAAGCTATAATATAATGTTGAACAGGGACAATAAGAATTTCAAAGGTCACTGTAGTAGACCCACACTGCAAAAGGGAAGTGAAGATATCTTTGTGGTCAAAATTAATTATCTCTAGAGCTAATACTAGCATTGCTAAAAGTGTCAACACTTGTCTCTAAACCTGTAAATTCAACACATATGCCATAAAATTTACCTCTCAATTTTCTAATGGTTTTACCCATATTAGAAGCTTCCATTCACACAGAAATTCTCTCTCTCATGTACACAGGCACACACACACACATACAGTCTTCCGCACACACATATCTGTGTATGCAGATGCATGCATAATTTCCATACATATCCTCCCACACACATAGATATTATCCCCGGACATATTCCCAAAATACATGTAACACTGACAACACACGTATCTTTACCAACATGAACACCCATCATGCACATATGCACACATACTCCCATGCTTACACAGACCCAACTTACTACAAAAAGAAGCAATCATAAAGAAATACAACATTTCAGTATTCACAAAAAGCTCATTAAGACATTGTTATCACAGAATTCTATATAAAAAGCACATGTATATTTTTTAATCACATAGATGAAAATTTTGAGTAAAGATATTTGAATGTAGATAGGTCACAGACTTATCCTGTATATACAATGACATAATTGTCACTTTAAAGAGAAGAAAATTAGAAAAGAAAAAAAAGAATAAAGAAAAAAAGAATCAATACAAATATAAACCTCTTTAAGATTCATTAGGAATAGCCTATGAAGGCAAGATTATAAACTAATGTGATACTATTCAAAAAACAGAGGAATCAATTGGTACAAGAAATTAATGATTTTGGGGTAGCACAAGAAGTTCCAAATTCCATTCATACTACTCAGAAATAATTCTGAGAAATTCAAGTAATTTCTGACATTCATTACCCATGTCCTCAGATCTTGAGGGATAGAAATTGGAGTTCATAGAGAGGAATAATTAAAGTAAAAATTTAAGAACAGTTTGGCTCAGATGGTAAAGCGTCTGCCTACAATGTGGGAGACCTGGGTTCAATCCCTCGGTCAGGAAGATCCTCTGGAGAAGGAAATGACAACCCAGTAGGCTATAGTCCATGGGGTCGCAAAGAGTCGGACATGACTGAGCGACTGAACTTTCACTTTCACTTTGAGTATTTGACTCTATCTGGCACATTAAAAAATTCCAAGGCCTCAAACTCAGCTGACCAAATGGTCAGAAATGGAGGGTGTTTCCAACCTGGGTAGAATAAATGTCAAAGCTTGATAGTATATACAATAAAATCTTCAAAGAAACAACAGAAACATGATCCTTCTCTCTTTTGAATCCCCACCCAAAACTATACAGTTTCAGGTGAACTTTATCTCCAAAACACAAAAAGCCTAATTCATATTTGTTGAACAGGAAAAATAATTCACCCTATAGCAAAGGAGTTAGACACTGGTCATAAATAAGCAATGAAATAAAATAAAAACCTTCAAAATAATACATCTCAAGAGAGAGGTGAGCAATCCAGGACAGAATAAAACATTATCCTGGGGACAAAAGAAATTATCTCACCAGTATTTTTCATACTGCCCAAGTTAGTAATATCATTAATAAATGATATTATCACTTATTTTACTAAATGATAATATAAATCAATTTATTAATTAAATAAATCAACTGGAAATAATAAAAATAGATTGAATACAGGGAATTTAAGAGCTAATGAGTTGTTTAAAATGATACTGATGCAGAGCTAGTAATTAACAGTATGGCAAACTGAAAATTAAATTACTGATAGAGAAAATATTTGAGATAATTAAATTAAATGTAAAATAGAATGTCAAACAGAGGGAATAATAGATATAGGACAGTGATATTCCAGTATAAGAATAATTGCTATCACTTAGGTTAAATTTTTTTAAAAAATGGATCCAAAAGATAATCCAAATAGTTTAGGGAAATTTTTCTGAAAAGAATGAATATACGGTTTGAAAAGACAAATCATATTCTGGACAAAGTAGATATAAATGATAAGTAAAATAATATATCCACATTAAGTTATTAAATATCAAGGATAAAATATTTTTCATCAGTTATCTAGGCTGAAAAATCAAATTCCCTAAAAAAGGAAATTTAATCAGATTTAAAATTTTCCAATGTGACAATCAAGACTAGATGTTAGGAGAAAATGTCTATAAATGTATAAAGGAAAGAAAATATGCCCTAAAGATATACTCAGTCAAGGTACTACTTATGTATAAGCAAAACAAAAACAATGAAAACATTTTTAAAAGTAAAAAAACAAATACAACAAATTGGATAATACAACTACCATAAGTCTTTCACACATAAATACACACACACACAGACACACACACACGCAAATACACACTAAATCAATTAGCAATTAAGAGAAACAAGGAACTCAGGAAGTATTGGAAGAACTGTGTTTAAAGAATGAAAAGTGAAAATTGTATGAAATTAAACAAAAATGAAAACTGTGGGAATATGATTGAAAAAAATGAATGTAATTACAGCAAACTATTACAAGGCTTAAAAAAATATAATGTGACTCACAAAATTAGGAAAAACAATAATTGACTATCCTCAGCTTTTCATATCAAGTAGTCAATCTATACTATGTAATATGAAAATGTAGTTCTAAACACAATGGCTTTAACTTAATGATAGTTTTGCAATTTTTTATCAATATTAAATTCATCTTAACTATTATTGCAAGTTTCTCACTGCTTGAATTTTCTTTTCTTAAACACAACAGAATTTAATATTTTAATGAAATATAGCATGTATATTATAATCCATTTTCATATTTGTCACTCTAATTAGACAGCTAATCTTTTATTTTCTCTAACATTTATTTATTAACAACCCCCAATTTTCTCTCTCATATGATAAAATATTGTTTGAAAATTAAACATATGTATTAAGAATCCGATTCCTGGTCAGGGAACTAAGATTCCTCATGCTGTGCATGGTGGCCAAATAAAAGGTTAAGAATAGTTTAAAGAACTTTCATACATCCCCTCACCTGAATATCCACTTTCTTCAAGTATCCAGCTAATCTTTTAGTCATCTCTTTTTCTACCTGCGTATGTACCTATAGAGATGTCTAGACTCAAAATTATCTGATGCAAACCATGTTTATTTTGATATGACACAGTACCTTGGTTCTCCACTGCTTAACCTCATTTTAATGAGCATATATAATTTTTACCACAGGAGTAGGTGAGAATTAAGAGAATAAATCACGTCACAGGTGAAGAGCTTTATATATACCTAGGAACTTGGACTTAGTCTCTTTATGTTAATACAAAATTCATGAACTTTCTTTGTTATTTAAAATTTGTAAGGCAGCTGAAAAGGGAACAGAGAATTCTGTGTGCGTTTATGTATGGGAGAAAGACGGGCAAGTGAGGCAAGTGAGGAAAGACAGAAAGAAAGAGACACAAATAGAGGCAGAAAGAGTGAGAATGAACAAATGCGAATTATTTAATGTTACAGTTTCCCCCCATCCAGGACTGTTCTTAGCATCCTCTCCTTCTCTAAGATCTTTTATTCAGGTACTTTTCTGAACATCATTGTCTTTGGTTCTAGTAACTCATGTTTAGTAATTTGCCCTTTATTTTCACTTTTCAGAGCAATGAAGTTTTGCTAATGCATTGCAGTTCAAACCCCAGGAGAAAATTTAGTTATTAAATCCTATAAGGACTCATCCAAGGTTCTGTTTTGAAAATATATGTTATGAAATTCAACTAAGATATCTCTTTTTAGATGTTTGATGTCAGCAAAGATTAGGAATAATGTGAAATATTCTAACTATATACAAAACCAAACTGGTAATATGTATGCGGACTTTACAGTTGTGAGCCTGTTTATAATTCCTAACCCAATTTCTATAATTTCATCAAAAGAATTTCTTGTTTATTTCTGCATATAATCAGCAAAATTAAACTTTATATGATGTTATCTCACATAAACAAATATATTTAAAGTAGACTACACATAAACAAATACATTTAAAGTAGACTAAAACATCATTTGGATAAAATCAACTATTTTATTTTTCATAGCATAGAGTTTGACCAGAAGATGCAGAGTATTTTAACTATTTTTATAGCCAGTAGTTGTCATCCAGAAACTTCAGAGTAAATTAGGTTTGATATTGCTAAAGAAGTAGGAAGGCAGACACTATTGAGAAAACAAAGAAACAAAAAACAAGTACAATGACTTGACATATAAATTTAATGAAAGTTGACGATTGGAAAGAGGAACACAGATACAATAGCTGAAAGGCAGTTCATTACCAGTTTTTATAATCCTTACTGAGGGAAATCTAACATGCATTTCAAATAGTTTTTGAAATGTAATACTGGAGCCTATCTCCTCAGCAATATCCAGAAAACCCTTAAAAGTAATATAAGTAAAGCTTTCCTTTCATTGTTTTTGCATCATTTGGTTTCATGAACTTCAGGGAGAACTGAGCAAGTAGAGATGTGCTCTGCCAGTTGAAAAAGTAGCAAGGAAAATAATTGGCATCGTGCTTCAAGGGAGACAGATGTGAGCCAAACAAAGGTATATCCTATATTAATATGTGAGCTTAGGAAGCAGGCAAGCCTAACACTACCAGACCTCTTGGTCAGAATATAAACATTTCTTTCTGGTGTGGTACAGCTGGAGTTGAATGCAAATGAATGAATTTATAATTAGAAAACAACTTAATTATTATTTGTAGTTGTCTGACAGGTTGACATCTGATCTCTCCTTACTCTTTCACTGGCTTAACATTATTTTTATGTCCTGAGAAATATAACTCAGATGGAAGGTTTTTGCTTATCGACTTTACACTATTCTAAGGGTTACTAGGCTTTTCTGTATCTATACACTTACTAACTTAACCCCTATATTTTAGAACTTCTGTAACAGACTGAATTTCATTAAACTGTTGTGAGGATTGTTGAAAGAACAAAACTTGTTAAACAAATTTGCTTTAATAAATGCCACAAAATTACCTGACAATTTTGTGTCAGGTAAACACATAAACAATTGAAGTTTCAGAAATATTCCCTGATGCATCATAAGAATTAACACAAGAGGATCACAGTTATGAGTCCCCAGTTTGAAAATACACATAAAGTGAGGATAAGCCAAAAAAAAAAAAAAAAGCATTTTTATGTCTTGTGAGTATGAAAACAAGAAAACAGTTTTAGTACAGAATATAATATACTTGTTTCATAATATTATACAAAGCATGTCTGGGGTCACCATTCATATATATTTCAATGTTATATTACCAAGATAAGAAAAGTACAATTTAAAAGAAGTAAGTCTATTTATTCAACCATTTGTCACTAAGAAGAGCTGATGCAAGATGAAGCATGATGTTATCTAAAGGACAATTCCATCTGGCATCCATATATAACAAATTAGAAGAGGTGTTATATTATTTAGATGACTTAGAATGCTACAATAATATTATCAGAAATCTGAATTTTATGAAGTGTGTGTATGATGGGGGGAGACAATGTGGTAGACAGAGAACACAAATTGCTTTTGTTGAAGTAAAGATGTTAAAATATAATTTGAGGGGATAATGGAACTCAGGAAACAACATCTCTGGTGAACTGGAGCCAGGCCACTTATATACTCTCATTCTTAAAATGAGAAATTCAGATACATGTCTCCATAATGCCTACATACCTTTGCTTTCACAGACTCGTCCTCTGGTGGAAGCATCAGTAGTTAGACAAAGACTTCTCTATGATTTATTTTGAGGAAATGTGCAACTTCTGCACATCTCCAGCAATAGTGGTAACACTATTAACAGTAGGAAGTTGAGAAAAAAATTTCAGTCTTATTCCATCAGAGTTAATTATTAAAACACTCAGTTCAGTTCAGTTACTCAGTCGGATCCCACCCTTTGAGACCCCGTGGTCAGCAGCACGCCAGGCCTCCCTGTCCATGACCAACTCCTGGAGCTGAACCAAAATGATGTCCATAGAGTTGGCGATGCCATCAAACCATCACATCTTCTGTTCTCCCCTTCTTCTCCTGCCTTCAATCTTTCCCAGCATCAGGGTCTTTTCCAATTAGTCAGTTCTTCCCATCAGGTGGCCAAAGTATTGGAGCTTCAGCTTCAGCATCAGTCCTTCAAATAAATATTCAGGGTTGATTTTCTTTAGGATGGACTGGTTGGATCTCTTTGTAGTCCAAGGGACTCTCAAGAGTTGTCTTGACCACCACAGTTCAAAAGCATCAATTCTTCAGCACTCAACTTTCTTTATAGTCCAACTCTCACATCCATACATGACTACTGGAAAAACCATAACTTTGACTAGATAGACCTTTGTTGGCAAAGTAATGACTCTGTTTTTTAATATGCTGTCTAGGTTGGTCATAGCTTTTCTTTCAAGGAGCAAGCATCTGTTAATTTCATGACTGCAGTCACCATCTGCAGTGATTTTGGAGCCCCCCAAAATAAAGTCTGTCATTGTTTCCATTTTTTCCTAATCTATTTGCCATGAAATGATGGGACTGGATACCATGATCTTAGTTTTTTTGAATGTTGAGTTTTAAGCCAACTTTATCACTCTCCTCTTTCAATTTCATCAAGAGGCTCTTTAGTTCTTCTTTGCTTTCTGCCATAAGAGTTGTGTTATCTGCATATCTGAGGTTATTGATATTTCAACCACCAATCTTGATACCAACTTGTGCTTCATCCAGCCAAGCATTTCTCATGATGTCCTCTGCATATAAATTAAATAAGCAGGGTGATAATATGCAGCCTTGACGTACTCATTTCCTGATTTGGAACCAGTTTGCTATTTCATGTCCCATTCTAACTGTTGCTTCCTGACCAATATACAGATTTCTCAGGAGGCAGGTAGGCGGTCTGGTATTCCCATCTCTAGAAGGCATTTCCACAGTTTGTTGTGATCCACACAATCAAAGGCTTTGGTGTAGTCAATAAAGCAGGAGTAGAGCTAATCAATGAATATCAGAGAAGGCAATGGCACCCCACTCCAGTACTCTTGCCTGAAAAATCCCATGGACAGAGGAGCCTGGTGAGCTGCAGTCCATCAGGTCGCTAAGAGTCAGACACGACTGAGCGACTTCACTTTCACTTTTCACTTTCATGCATTGGAGAAGGAAATGGCAACCCACTCCAGTGTTCTTTCCTGGAGAATCCCAGGGACGGGGGAGCCTAGTGGGCTGCTGTCTATGGGGTCACACAGAGTCGGACACGACTGAAGTGACTTAGCAGCAGCAGCAGCAGATATTTTTCTGGAATTCCCTTACTTTTTTGGTGATCCAGTGAATGTTGGCAATTTGACCTCTGGTTCCTCTGCCTTTTCTAAATCCAGCTTGAATATCTGGAAATTCATGGTTCACATAATGTTGAAGCCTGGCTTAGAAAATTTTGACCATTACTTTGCTAGCATGTGAGATGAGTGCAGTTGTGTGGTACTTTGAGCATTCTTTGGCACTGCCTTTTTTTGGAATTCGAATGTAGACAAAACTTTTCCAGTCCTGCAGCCACTGCTGAGTTTTCCAAACTTGCTGGCATATCGAGTGTAGCACTTTCACAGCATCATCTTTTAGGATTTGAAATAGCTCTACTGGAATTCCATCACCTCTACTAGTTTTGTTTGTAGTGATGCTTCCTAAGGCCCACTTGACTTTGCATTCCAGGATGTCTGGCTCTAGGTAAGTGATCACACCATCATGGTTATCTGGGTCATGAAGATCTTTTTTGTATAGTTCTTCTGTGTATCTTGCCACCTCTTCTTAATATCTTATCCTTTTGTTAGGTCCATACCTTTTCTGTCCATTATTGTGGTTTGGTATTCCCATCCCTTTAAGACTTTTCCACTGTTGTTTGTGATCCACAGCCAAAGGCTTTAGCATAGCCATTGAAGCAAAAATAGATGTATTACTTTTAATTAACATATTTGAAGAGATTTATATATTTACTGTAAAAGCAAACTGAATGGATTTTATAAGGGGTTATTTGAATAAGATTTTTTAGAAAAGGGAAAATCTTTTTATCTTCCCCCAGGGTGCCTATTTACTTCCAATTGTGTACTTTGTCAATTTTATAATTTTAAATGATGTTTGATTTGTGGTTAAAAAAAATCATAGTTGCAAAATGGATTAACTATTTCTAAATTGCCATAACATATCTGTGAGGAAAAGGATCATCTGGTGTATGTGCAGCCGTGTTTGCACCCCACAAAGACCAGCTGAGAGGGCAAGCAGATACTGAAATGACTGGAATCCACTCCCCAGTGTTTGCACCCTGAATCGAGGATGAGTCAAGTTAGAGAATGGTGTACTTATTGTATTATGGTCTCACCAAAAGGTTGCTTTTCTGAAACTTAACCAAAGATGCTATTGAGGCTAAATACTTTATTGAATAAAGCAGTCGAAATTCAGCATATGAGCATTTAGTGAATAGCTAGGGCCTTATGAGAGGATTTATTATCTATTGTGTTTATATTCTTTATGAAATCTCAAAAGAATTCTATGTAGCTGTCCAGAATGCCATGTTGAATAGAAAGAAGGACTCTCACTCTGTTGGAGTTCATATTCAAGTGGATAGAGCAGTATTTAACACAAAAAGGGGTAGAATGTAAACCATAAGGAAATGAGACAAACAGCCCTGAGTATAAGAATAAAGATACATGATACTGTCTTTAACACACTATTTTTTGGAAAGTTCAAAATGGCTGGAAGTTGACCCGAAATAATTAACTTCCTCAATATTATATTTTAACTACTTCTAACGCCCAAGGAGTAGGTAAGCAACTTGAAATAGGAATTTTTCCAAACTGCAGAAATCTTACCTGAAATATATTTGGAAGCTAATGATTATATAACATTTACATAAACAATCAAGCACATAATATATTTTCTAAGAAATATTCTATACAATTTTGTATATTATAGAATATTATAGTAATCTACTGCACACTAAATGTCAGTACCAGAGAAAATCTAGCTATGGCTGAAAGTGTTGCAACTTGATTGTTGATGTGATTAACTGTGTCTCTAATACAACCACTATCTCAAGCTGACACACTATAAGATAAAGCTTCAATTTACTTAAATCCCGGTAATGGTATTATTAACATTTTCTCTTTCATTACTCTGATGTTGAAAGAAATGGGTGACAATCAAATAGAAAAAGTTTGCAAGGTCAACTATTTAAAATATGTAAATGTGTGTTTGTATGTGTTGGTGGCCTGTACAATTACAAGTTCTTTAAGATCGGCTAAATCCATAATGAATAATGTAGAACAAGTGAAAGCACCTTTCTGTATCAACTTGAGGAGGATCTAATTCTTTCATATATTTTTAGGAGGAGGGTCATTGAGGCAGGAAGGGAAAAAAAGATTATCGACAAAGTAATTTCCAGCAATCTGTCACCAGGTCATCAAACTAAACTTAAGTTTCTCTTAAAAATATGAAAAATATGTTTTTGCTTATAATTTGATCTAACAGTGTAGCTTTTTAAAAAAATAGGGGTTGCAAGGAAAGAAGAGCCTTTCAAGGATGGATTGTTACTGCTAATGAATTGACCTTGGCATTACTTCTCTTCTACCTGTATCCAATTATCAAGCCAAAGCCCCTTTCCTGCCAATACACTAATTGCTTTAGGTGACAGGTCTGTTAAATGATCCCTGCCCAAAATGACTACCTCTTCAGGGATTAAAAAAAAAAAAAAAAAGATATAAAATTTAGTTAAAAGCTACCAGAACAGATGTAGATGTTACAGAACATTCAGATGTGATATAATACTCAAGGTACATACCACTTATATATTATGTGATATTTCACTCTGATTATTACCCTTACGATTTATCCTACTTCACATCAAAGCTAACTGTTTGAAAGACAATTTGTGTGAAGTTTATTATATAGCATTTAGGTCTCAGCTTCAAATTACTGAACATCCCTAAATAGTTCTGCCATTGAGCTACCCTTTCAGGATTTTATTAACTGCTCCCTATCTCTGTGTGATTCTTTTTGAATCTCTTAAAAATTCAGACTTTATTTGACCTTCATGATTCATAATCATGAAAACTAAATCAATTTGTTTGCCTTCTGCTATAACTTTAATGCCTGGCATCAAAACTTTATAATATCTAAATGTAGTATTAAAAAGAGTTTGAAATAGTGCATTATTTTGATGTATTATTTCACATATACACTATAGCATTAATTTTAAATCTCTTATATTTGAATTTATTTTCTAGAATTATATTGTGTTATTTTACTAACATTTTATCTTCTCTTTCCCTTTAAGATCAGTCTTGTCTTTATAGTTTAGTTTCACTCTAAAGAGTGAAAACTAAACTCAGAGTTACACTCTTCTACATGTTTATACCATCTACCTGAAATTGAGAAACAGATGGTTATTTACCTGGAATTAAATTGAATATTTAAGGTGTTATAACCATTGAGCACCATAAAACATGTTCAACTATACTCTTATTCCCACTTCTTAGTAAGTTACATACCAAATTAGACCATTTAAGCAAATCATAGGGCTAGCAGAAGGATGGGTGGGTGGGTAGGTGTGTGTGTGTGTGTGTGTGTGTATGTGTGTGAATAAAATACTTACTGAGCACCTACATTTATTTCTTTCACCTTAATATATGCCTTGTAGAATTAGGTTTAATTCCCCTGACTCCTTTACAGATGCAAAAACTGATGTTCAGAAATTTTAAGAAAATTGCTCAAGTGGCAGATTGCTAACCCATGGCAATAAAAATTTGAATACACTAATATCTGATATCAAACCCATGTACTTTATATGATACAATACCAATCCTGATAACAAAACTATTACAACAAACGAAATGCTTTTAGCACCTACTCTGTGCTTGTATGATCCTACAAACCTCAGTTCAGTTCAGTTACTCAGTGGTGTCTGACTCTTTGTGACCCCGTGGACTGCAGCAATCTTCAAATTACCTACAGACCTCAAGTACATTTATCTCATTTAGGCTTCAGAAATCTGTTATAAAACTGAGACATCAGGACTAATTTAGACAGGGAGGTTAGAGGAGATTTTGCTGAAAAAGGTAAAATTTAAGCTGAGTTCCAAAGCGTTGTTAGGATTTAGCCAAGGGAATACTAAAACTGAAAGAAATATATTTCTATGAGAAAATACTATGTAAAACTATTTAATGAGCCATATGACATTGATACCACCAGATTACAAACTTTTTTTACTGCCTGCATATCCTAATTTGCTGTTATCTGCAATTTTTAAATCCAAATTATGTTGGGCAATTTATTTTTGCAAAATTACATATTTCTCCTTTGCATATTAATATGTATAGTGAGTACTTTTATTGTTTTTTCTGATACAATGTTTAGTGAAATATATAGTAAAGCTTAGTAAATTTTACCTTCTATTTTTAATAAGAAAACTGTACTTGTTGAATTTCCACTATGGAAAATCTTGGTCTTTAGCAAGCACTTAAATCATCACAAAGATTTTTCTATGTCTTCTGCTTATATTTGAGCCCTGGGATCTGAACTGTTAAGTCTTTGCAAGAAAGGGTGTCTTAATTATCTTCTCTGCTTCCTTTTTATCTTCCTCAACCTCTCTCCAAGTCTCTTGGCTGTTACACTCTGTTCCTTCTGTGACTAAATGTGAAGCTAGAATTTTAGGCCATTAGTAACAGTCAATGTACCCACCTCTAAGTGGGCACTTCTATCTCCAGTTTATTCTGCACTTTCTCCAAATGGCCATTTTCCAAAAAAATCTGTACTGGATCAGCAGGAGCTTTTGATTCATGAGCCATCCATACACCAAAAATAAAAATCACTTTCTCATTATTGATTACTTTGATCATGTGTGTGTCTTGTACATTTTTATTTCAAGTCAAACAACTTTCAAATCGTATCAGTTGGATGGTCAAAATGAAGCTGATTATAAGTTCCTCAAAGTAGGAACCTTAACTCATGTATATTTGTAGCTCTGCTGCTGCTGCTGCTAAGTCGCTTCAGTCATGTCCAACTCTGTGTGACCCCATAGATGGCAGCCCACTAAGCTCCTCTACCCCTGGGATTCTCCAGGCACGAATCTGGAGTTGGTTGCCATATCCTTCTCTGATTTGTAGCTCTAATATTTATCAAATATTTAAAATGTGATTGAGATGATGTGCCCCCCCCCCAAAAAAAAGGCAAAATGGTTGTTTGAGGAGGCCTTGCAAATAGCTGAGAAAAGAGAAGCTAAAAGCAAAGGAGAAAAAGAAAGGTGTACTCATCTGAATTCAGAGCTCCAAAGAAGAGCAAGGAGAGATAGGAAAGCCTTCCTAAGTGATCAGGGCAAAGAAATAGAGGAAAACAATAGAATGGGAAAAACTAGAGATCTCTTCAAGAAAATTAGAAATACCAAGGGAATATTTCATGAAAAGATGGGCACAATAAAGGACAGAAATGGTATGAGTCTAACAGAAGCAGAAGATATTAAGAATAGGAGGCAAGAATATACAGAAGAGACATACAAAAAAAGATCTTAATGACTGAGATAATTATGATCATGTGATCACTCACCTATAGCCAGACATCCCAGAATGCAAAGTCAAGTGGGCCTTAGGAAGCGTCACTACCAGCAAAGCTGGTGAAAGTGATGGAATCCAGTTGAGCTATTTCAAATCCTAAAAGATGATGCTGTGAAAGTGCTGCACTCAATATGCCCACAAATTTGGACTACTCAGCAAGGCCACAAGATTGCAAAAGGTCAATTTTCATTCCAATGCCAAAGAATGTTCAATCTAATGCACAACTGCTTTTATCTAACATGCTAGCAAACTAATACTCAAAATTCTCCAAGAAAGCTTCAATAGTACATGAACCGAGAACTTCCAGTTGTTAAAACCGGATTTAGAAAGGGCAGAGGAACCAGAGATCAAATTGCCAACATCTACTGGATCACAGAGAAAGCAAAAGAATTCCAGAAGTACATCTACTTTTGTTTTATTGACTATAATAAAAAGGCTTTCACTGTGTGGATCACAAGAAACTCTGGAAAATTCTTAAAGAGATGGAAATATCAGACCACCTTACCTGCATCCTGAGAAACCTGTATGCAGGCCAAGAAGCAGCAGTTAGAATTGGACATAGTATAGCAGGGTGGTTCCAAATTGGGAAAGGAATATGTCAAGGTTACATATTGTCACCCTGTTTATTTACCTTATATGCAGAGGACCTCATGAGAAATGCTGGGCTTGATGAAGCACAAGGTGAATCAAGATTGCTGGGAGAAATATCAGTAACATCAGATATGCAGATGATACCACCCTTATGGCAGGAAGCAATGAGGAACTAAGCAGCCTCTTGATGAAGTTGAAAGAGGAGAGTGAAAAAGCTGAATTGAAAGCAACATTCAAAATACTAAATCATGGCATTGGGTCCCATCACTTCATGGCAAATAGATGGGGAAATAATGGAAATAGTCACAGACTTTATTTTCTTGAGCTCCAAAATCACTGCCGATGGTGACTGCAGCCATGAAATTAAAAGTACCTTGCTCCTTGGGAGAAAAGCTATGAACAACCTAGACAACGTATTAAAAAGCAGAGACATTGCTTTGCCAACAAAGGTCTATCTAGTCAAAGCCATGGTTTTTCCAGTGGTCATGTTGGATGTGAGAGCTGGACCATAAAGAGTGCTGAGCACTGAAGAATTGATGCTTTTGAACTGTGGTGTTGGAGAAGAATCTTGAGAGTCCCTTGGACTGCAAGGAGATCCAACCAGTCCATTCTAAAGGAAATCAGTCCTGGGTGTTCTTTGGAAGGACTGATGCTAAAGCTGAAGCTCCAGTACTTTGGCCACCTGATGGGAATAACTGACTCATTGGAAAAGACCCTGATGCTGGGAAAGATGAAGGCAGGAGGAGAAGGGGATAACAGAGGATGAGATGATTGGATGGCATCACTGACTTGATGGACATGAGTTTGAGCAATCTCCAGGAGTTGGTAATGGACAGGGAAGCCTGACGTGCTACAGTCCATGGTGTTGCAAGAGTTGGACATGACTGAGTGACTGAAGTGAACTGAGTTGAAGTGAATTTTTATTTCAATTAATATCATTTGATATCTTTAAATAAGAAATTATTCTATGACCACTTTATAGGAAACATCTCGATGTGGTCTGTGTTAGGGTAAATATTTATATACATGTGTAGAATTGGAAAACATCAAATATTAAGATGCTCATAGGGATACTAGGCTAATTAGCTAAAATTTATAGATCATAAATTCTCTAAGTGTACAAAATTTATCATTTTTCCAAAACTATACTTTAAGTGCTTAAAAATGGAAACTAATTCACGTATCATACAATGGTTTTACTTTTTTAATAGTATCATCAATTTACTCTTGACAAGATTTTACTTGGTTTTCTTAGCTGTACTCTATGAATATTCCATTTGTGAACATAAAATCCTGAGGTGCGTTAGTCTTCTTATAAACATATTAATATTTGAGAATTTATATTTCATAAGGTATGTATAACCAAAGTTTCTCTGCAAGATGGTGGTTGTTTAGCCACTAAGTCATGTCCTACTTTTTGAGACCCCATGGACTGCAGCCTGCCAGGCTCCACTGTCCATGGGATTTCCCAGGCAAGAATACTGGAGTGAGTTGTAAATCCCTTCTCCAGGGGATCTTTCCTACCCAGGGATCAAACCTGTGCCTCTTACATTGCAGGCAGATTCTTTACAGCTGAGCCATAAGGGAGCCTCTAATAAGACTGCTGCTGCTGCTGCTGCTGCTAAATCGCTTCAGTCGTGTCCGACTCTGTGTGACCCCAGAGACAGCAGCCCACCAGGCTTCCCCGTCCCTGGGATTCTCCAGGCAAGAACACTGGAGTGGGTTGCCATTTCCTTCTCCAATGCATGAAAGTGAAAAGTGAAAGTGAAGTCATTCAGTCGTTCCTGACTCTTAGCGACCCCATGGACTGCAGCCTACCAGGCTCCTCTGTCCATGAATTTTCCAGGCAAGAGTACTGGAGTGGGGTGCCATTGCCTTATTGGATATTTGTGTTATAAAGTTGAAGAGACAGATTCTGGTTGAGATTGCAGTATAGAGGTTCCTGAATTCTCTTCCGTCCATGGGGTTGCTAAATCTACAACTACACACAGAGGTAGTTCCCTCCAAAAGGCTCTTATGCATCAGTGAATAAGAAAATATTCACACTAAAACAAGTAGGAAGGGCTGAGACACATTCTCACCATAAACTCATCCCTCGCACAGCATTATACAATTGTGAAGGAACTCACAACTCCTAGACTCTCCCTAAGGAGAGAAGAGTTTAGCCCCAACATCTAGCACCCCAACACTTAAGATTTCTGAAATTAAAACACCTAGCTCTGAAACTCAACAGGGCTTGTATCTATGAGAGCCGTAAGAAAAACAGCTTTTGGCTCTCTTCTGAGGACTCACTATGTCTAGCGCCCCAGGGCTCAGCACAGGGAGTAGACAGAGACACCTGTCCTCCAGCCTTTTCTTGAAAGCAGCTTATTTGTGTATCTTGAAAGCTACAAGTGATGTATCCAGGGATAAACTGTGAACCTCCTGATCCTCCTCAGGACCTGGAAGCCAGCACAAACATCCCTGTACTTTCCTTGTAGCCCATCCAAATCACTAATATCTCCTGGGCAGGAGCATCTGGCAATTCAGATTTTTGAGGCTGCCACCGAGAGAACAAACTCTAATTTCCTGGCTCTGCAGGCCAGAGGGACTTGAGCTTCTGGGTCTCACAGGTGTGAAGCAAACAAAGAAACAGTTCTTGACCAGCAGTCTCCCTAGGAGTCAGTATAAAAAGAGCCACAGAAACATCCAGCTCTCAGTTTTTCCCTGAAAGAGGTCTACACACATACTTTAAAAGCTGCTGCCTGAGGATCTGGCTTCCAATCAGCCTGCAGCTCTGTGCTGACTGAGACCCTCCCCCGTGGGATTCTAACAGGCCCTAACTCACCCTCAACCACTGGAAGAAACTAAGAACATAGAAGTCATCTTGGAGAATCACAACAAGAACTAAGGTCTGATTGAATGATTAGGTTCATCTCTTACATGAGACCACTCTGTGAGAACTGGTAGAGTAATGAACAGAAATGGACAGAGCAAGTCAAGGAAAATTAAGAAACAGAGAACTAGTTTCCAAACAAAAGAACAAAACTAAAGACCAGAAAAGACCTTAAGTAAATGAAGATAAGTGATTTACAGGATACAGAGTTCAAAGTAATGTACATAAGTTTAGTTCAGTTCAGTCGCTCAGTAGTGCCCGACTCTTTACGACCTCATGAATTGCAGCATGCCAGGCCTCCCTGAGTTTACCCAAACTCATGTCCATCGAGTCAGTGATGCCATCCAGCCATCTTATCCTCTGTCGTCCCCTTCTCCTCCTGCCCCAAATCCCTCCCAGCATCAGGGTCTTTTCCAATGAGTCAACTCTTTGCATGAGGTGGCCAAAGTACTGGAGTTTCAGCTTTAGCATCATTCCTTCCAAAGAACATCCAGGACTGATCTCCTTTAGAATGGACTGATTGGATCTCCTTGAAGGGAGTCCAAGGGACTCTCAAGAGTCTTCTTCAACACCACAGCTCAAAATCATCAACTCTTTGGTGCTCAGCTTTCTTCACAGTCCAACCTTCACATCCATACATGACCACTGGAAAAATCATAGCCTTGACTAGACGAACTTTTTTTGGCAAAATAATGTCTCTGCTTTTGAATATGCTATCTAGGTTGGTCATAGCTTTCCTTCCAAGGAGTAAGTGTCTTTTATTTTCATGGCTACAATCACCATCTGCAGTGATTTTGGAGCCCAAAAAATAAAGTCTGACACTGTTTTCACTGTTTCCTTATCTATTTCCCATGAAGTAAGTGATGGGACCAGATGCCATGATCTTAGTTTTCTGAATCTTGAGCTTTAAGCCAAGTTTTTCACTCTCCTCTTTCACTTTCATCCAGAGGCCTTTTAGTTCCTCTTCACTTTCTGCCATAAGGGTGGGGTCATCTGCATATCTGAGGTTATTGATATTTCTCCTGGCAATCTTGATTCCAGCTTGTGCTTCTTCCAGCCCAGCATTTCTCATGATGTACTCTGCCTATAAGTTAAATAAGCAGGGTGACAATATGCAGCCTTGACATACTCCTTTTCCTATTTGGAACCAGTCTGTTGTTCCATGTCCAGTTCTAACTGTTGCATCCTGACCTGCATATAGGTTTATCAAGAGGCAGGTCATAGGATGTTCGCCAAAATCAGAACAATGCACCGACAGAGAGAAAATATAAACATAAAACCAAAAAGAAAATCTCCATCACTATCATATCAAATTGAAATGCCATGTTTTGGTTACTCATTCCTAGAAGTGTATGCTACATGAGGATTTGGCAAATTACAATATAACTGGTTACATTCCAAAAAAATGACATTTAAAAGCATCTGAAAAAAGCAAAAATGGCTGAAACAACCGTATGTCAGATGAAGTACTAAAATGTTGATTTTTAACAAGGAGCAATTGGAATGTATTGCCTGGTAGCTGACTGTAGTAGCTTTAGTATGAAAGAGTGAGAAGATCAAAGAAGAAAAAAAGGAAGTGAGAAAATCTGGAAAGTATTATATTCCAATTGTAATTAGGTCATTAACTTAGGTGTCATGTATAAATATGATCTCTTGATAAAATAATCAAAAATTAAGTAAAACATATAAAAATGGGATTATAGAAACTATATTTAAAGATTATTTAAGGGGATCTTCCAAACCCAGGGTCAAACTCAGGTTCCCCACATTCTTTACCATCTGAGCCACTGAAGAAGCCCTCCTATGATAAATTAGTCAAAAATTAAGGATAAAAATTTTGAAAAAAACAACAAAAAAGACAAGTTAAATAAATTAGAAAATGACAACTGGAATCTCCTAGTAAATTTTGACTACTAGTTATTATAAATGCCAAATTAAAAGTGATGTGCTTTTTGAGAAATTGGCAAAAAATTCCTTGGTATAATATAAAAAACGTAAAAATGGGATTATAAAAACTTTCTTCAGTGATTATTTAACAATAATCAATGTAAACTAAAATATACCCTTATGATATTCTGAATTTATCTTATTAATGATTATAAACTCTATTTTTTCTGAGTATTATACACATTTAACACAAATTGTGGCAACCAAATAAGTATTTTAAAGCAACGCTTTTTTTTTTTTTTTTTTTGAAAACTGGTAAATTGGTCATTTTATGAATTGGTCTGCTCTCATATTAATTCCCTCTTATAATGCAGCATGTAACAAGAGCTTAAATGGAATCTGTGGATTTCTGTTAATCCAGTAGTCATTTATTTCACTCTTTTCCATAGCTCTATTATATTAACAGACTTAGAAAAATAAGCACCATCAGCTAACAGTCAAAAAAGACAAAAAGAAATGATCACTGGATTTGTTTGGTTTCTAGTGAGATTACAAATTATGAATGAAAAATCATAACAATTGTATTAAGTAAATTGTTTCTAATGGTTCTGCCCTTGCTGAACAGTTCTCAAGGAAACTTCTTTCAACTGATTGACATGAACGTGGCTCATCCTCTTCCTAGACTGTGACCCTTTAAGAACAGTCTGGAGGGACACAAACATAAAGAGACTTCTATGGCAGAAGGTGAAAAGTGCCTCAGAATGAGGATATGAGAACACAGAAGAGGTGAATGTAGTCCAGGCTATATACCCTGATGTTAAAGGGAAGGCTTCCCTGGTGGCTCAGATGGTAAAGAATCCACTTGCAAAGCAGGAAACTCAGGTTCAATCCCTGGGCTGGAAAGATCCCTTGGAGAAAGAAGAATGGCTACCCACCCTAGTATTCTTGCCTGGAGAATTACATGGACAGAGGAGCCTTGGCAGGCTACAGTCCATGGGGTCACTAAGAGTCAGATATGATTGAGTGACTAACATTTTTTCACTTTTTTCACTTTTCTTAGAGAAAATGATGTCTGAGCTTTCAATTATAATTCCTATGAAAAAATTAAAAAGTATTGTGATATAGTGATCAAAGTAAGTTTTTTTTTTTTTTAGTTTTATGAGTTTAGATAACTTAGTATAGAGATAGATAAATAAAAATTATAACATGCCACTATAAAAATACCTTATTTCTGTTCTTCAAATCTAAAGGTCTCTGAAAAATCCAGCTTTTATTTTTCACTAAGATTAGTTTAAATTCATTTAGCAGCAAAACCTGAACTAAATAGATATGTTTGTTGGATAATACTAATTTGTTTTATGGATTATTTGATGGAATATATGCCTAGAACCTACCAAGGGAAATATATAATTAATCGGATATTTATCATGTTTCCTTTATATATATTATTTAAGTCTGAGTTTTGTCAGCAAATATTTAGGGTAGGAGATTATAGACTTATAGTATAATAACACAGCATCCTGCTTCAAAACACCCTTTGTCATCCTTATCTTCTACCAAAATATTTTCTCAAGTAAGCTTGGTGGACTTAACTGAGTTACCAGCCCACAGAATTCTTAAATTACTCTGAGGCTAATTCAAATGAAATATCACAAATATTACTATCTGAGGATCTTTTTATTGCAAATCATTAGCCCTGAGTTGTGACTGTTGCAGTAAGAGGCATAAAAAAGAATTTAAAACTTCATTCTAGGAATAAATTTTCCACTTCAAGAAATATGTTCCACTGAGACAGGCCCAGGACATTAATATGAAAATTTAACCAAGGCTTCTTGGTCTTTTGCCCTTCGTTTACTGCATAGCCTGGCATAGGATATATTCTTATACCTACTTCTCAATATCTGAATTAGTATGTGGCTCTGAAATTAAAAGACGCTTACTCCTTGGAAGGAAAGTTATGACCAACCTAGATAGCATATTCAAAAGCAGAGACATTACTTTGCCAACAAAGTTTCGTCTAGTCAAGGCTATGGTTTCTCCTGTGGTCATGTATGGATGTGAGAGTTGGACTGTGAAGAAGCCTGAGCGCCGAAGAATTGATGCTTTTGAACTGTGGTGTTGGAGAAGACTCTTGAGAGTCCCTTGGACTGCAAGGAGATCCAACCAGTCCATTCTGAAGGAGATCAGCCCTGGGATTTCTTTGGAAGGAATGATGCTAAAGCTGAAACTCCAGTACTTTGGCCACCTCATGCAAAGAGTTGACTCATTGGAAAAGACTCTGATGCTGGGAGGGACTGGGGGCAAGAGGAGAAGGGGACGACAGAGGATGAGATGGCTGGATGGCATCACTGACTCGATGGACTTGAGTCTGAGTGAACTCCAGGAGTTGGTGATGGACAGGGAGGCCTGGCATGCTGTGATTCATGGGGTCTCAAAGAGTCGGACACGACTGAGCGACTGATCTGATCTGATCTGATCTGAAAAGTAGAAGAAATGATCCTTGGTATACTCAGTGTAGACCTGTCAATATTAAGTAATGCCTTTTCTAGGAAAAAATATTGGTCTCTTGTCAGAGTAGTATTTTTTCTAGGCAAATAAACTGCTTCATGAATTGAAACATTATCACTTAGACATCTTTATATCACTTTTTTTTTTCAGAATGAAAAACTGATATTCATATGCAATGATTTGGGACATTGTTAATGAGGATTGGGAGCAGAGAGGTCTTTTGACAACACTTTTCAGTGGAAAATGCACATCCTCCTAAGTCTAACTTAGAAAGCAGTGCATATAAAATAGCGAATAAGATCATTTGCTTAAAACCTAAACTAAGACTTCATTCCTGTAAAATTGATAGAAAATATCACAGACACAGACCTCCATATGCTTTAAAAAGCTTCAAAATATATCTCAAAAATAACATGGTCATAAGTGGCAATTATAGATTTTGCCCTTAGTTCCTAGCTTCCTATTCTTTAACCTTATAGAAATCAAAGTCTTTATTCACAGCACATCTTGTTTTTCCTGGAAGCACAAAAGATAACTAAGTGAACTGAGTGGCTGAGACCTGACAGCATAATTGCCTCACAGTTTATGCCAGTGTCCTTACTGATCTCTTTGCACTGACACTTGACCCTCCCACCCCAGGTTGTTCTCTTTCATCCCTAACAAATGTATATGATTTTGACTGTAGAATTTGGATTCCTAGTTCTAGGACTAATAGCTGCCCTATCAAATGTCTGTCTGTTGATCCTGAGCATATTTTCAGATATCAAATGTCTGAAAGTGGTGTTTTTGGAACTTTGGGATGTATTACAATCCCTAAGTATCTCTATCATAAGAATGATCAACATCACAAGAAATCCAATGGTAAGAACAATTGTGGCAGAATCTGGACTTCATCCTAATGGGTTTGAACAACATCTTCTTTTAAAGTGTTTTTCCTAATTCTAAATGTTCTCTCCTCATCTTTGAATCTGAAGAAAGATGCACACAGAACCCTCAGAGACTTTACCAACTGAGGGATGTCAGGTCTAACTGAAGACGTGAAGTGTGTATTTTCTATACAACACTGTCACCCACTCATTGCCATTACATTGTGAGTTTACTGGACAGTGATTTCACCTCTGCATCCCTATCACTTTCATCAGCATCTACCAAATAAACACTAGAAACTTGTTAGATAAAAAATGTATTGAACTTCCCTGGCAATCCAGTGATTAAGAATCTGCCTGCCAATGCACAGGACACAGGTTTGATCCCTGGTCTGGGAAGATCCTACATGCCACAAAGCAGCTAAGCTTGCATACCCTAGAGCCTGTGCTCAGCAACAATGAGAAACCCATGTGCCACACCTAGAGAAAGTTAGTGTACAACAACCAAAATCCAGCACAACCAGAAATAAATACGTAAATATATAAAATTTTTAAGTCATGAAAACATTTTAGAATTATATACTATTATAGCCAAAAGAAATCATAAATATAAGCTAATCCAACCTCTGAATTTCACAGAAAATAAAAAATTATGACATCTTACTAGATTTGCAGAAGGAGCCTTCTGTAAATAATTCAGTTGATCAGGGTTATCATTTAAAAATCTCTAATTTGTAAATCTAGTGTTTCCTCATAAAATGTTGATTATTTGATATAAATATATTTTCAAGTTTTAGTTTATAAACAATTGTTTCACCCTTTGAGAGTATACTTGCTTTTCTTTATTCATACTGCTATCATGAAACCATTTAAAATCCATTTTCTCTTCCTTCCTTTAGTGCCCTAGTTTTCATATCTGAGTTTGAGCTCTGGTAATGGGGGTGCCCAACAAATTTCAATATTTTTTCTAAGCTCCAGAGTATTTTTAGGGCCTACTTCTTGATGTTATATAAGATTATAGTTCCCTTGATTGAATAAAAGACCTCAGAGTATCAGCATGGCATGTGATGGCAACACATAGTCGAACTAACAAGTGTATATATTATCTTCACATTGCTATTCTTTTATAAACTATATATATTATATCTATAATTATAAATTATTATTTACATGTATATACATATATATATAATGTATATAAATATACATATATTTTATATATATATATAAATCTTCCCTGGTGGCTCAGGCAGTAAAGAATCTGCCTACAATGCATGAGACCTGGGTTCAGTCCATGGGTCGGGAAGATCCCCTGGAGAAGGGAATGACAACCCACTCTAGTATTCTTGCCTGGAGAATTCCATGGACAGAGAAGCCTGATGGGCTATAGTCCATGGGGTCACAAAGAGTCGGACATGACTGAGTGATTAACACTTTCACTTTTAAGTAATAACAATTTTATTATACTTAGCTCAGCTCTTTAATCCTTTTTGATAAAATAATTATTTATATGTATATAAATGTCTGTTTAAATATATAATTTGCAATGGATGAAAACATCTTTTGTGGTTGAGCAATATGATATTACTCCATGGACTTTAATTTCAGAATGGAATAGTTTACCTGAAAACAATAATTACAGGAGAACTTCACATATACTGAATAAGAAAAGAAAATGAAAAGCCTATAATGGGATAATTCCTCCTTTAGGATTTTCCCCTTAGTCTTAAAAAAGATATATACATGTAGCTTTATGTATTATGTGATATTAATATGGTAGTAAAATCAGCACGGCCACAGGTTAGGAGCATATCATTATTCCTAAGGGTAAAGCCCTCTTTTTATTATCTTCTTCTAGCTATGTGTCAACTGAATTCATATCACCACATTTTCTCTTTATGGCTCTCCCTCGCCTTCTCATTTTTCTTACAAGGCAAGAAAAATGAAGCTGCTTCTGTTTATAAAGACACCTTAATAATTCTCATTTATATATCTTCCTTCCTCCACATTAATATTCATAAATCCCAAATCTAACTAGTAATAGTTCATTTCCATTACAATAAGCATAATCCTTTCATATTTGTCCTTCTCAACCACACTTTTTATATCTTCTCCTTTCTACTCCCTCTGTATACTTGTCCCTAGATACAGAGTTTAAATTCCTTCTTGTAAGACTTTCATTTTCCTTCTGAAAACTCTTTTCAACACCTGTGCCATTTGTCTTTTTCTCTAAAACACTTTTAGTTAAAATTCATCTCATTTTGTAGGTAACTGAAAAATGATTTGCTGAGTTCCACAGTATTCCCTTGCAGCCCATCTCCCTCCTCTATCATATCTAGTTCTCAATCAAATAGTTTCACATTTCATTCTAATATAGAGGACATAACATTTATTGAGCTACAATTTTGTCTCTTGTGTGTTTGTGAGGCAGACACATTCATTTTACAAAGAAAGAGGTTAAGTCATTTAAAATTTCAGAAAGGTTAAGTACTTTGTTCAATTTCTCATGACCAGCAAATGTCTAAATGCTGAACACCATAACATAGAGCTGTAATGTTATTCATACTTATCTCTCACTTTATTTAAAAGTCTCAGTTTTTTAAGTTTCAACTAATGTGATTGCCTGATTTTTTTCTAAACTGGTCATATTCTCCAGCAAATTTTATAAACTGACACCTCAGATTGCATGACTCTGTGATCTGATCAGGGTAGGGCACAAATAACATATGTTTCCTCACTAGTTTTGGACAATATACATTTACTTATATATTTGCCATATTTTTCTCACCTTGCTCCACTGAAGATTTGAAACAGATTTTTATCAATTTTTTCTAATGCATTATTTTGCCAAAATATTTAAATTTTGAATAATATAGTGATCATTTGCTGACTAATAATAGTATTTCTTTACATTAGCCTCATAGGTATTTGAATTTTCTAGATATTTTTTTCACATAAGTGATTATTACAATAGTTGTCTGTAGTCTTTTCCATAAAAAATGATAAGAACAAATAGAGAATCTTCTAATGAATTTTTTTCATTTAAGTGTTATATTCTAACATTATAATCAAATTTGGTCAATCTGCTTGATTCATTTATTTTATAATATTTAAAATTTTATGCATTCTTCTCCTTAATATAGAAAAAAGTAACTGAAATAACTATAATTTTAATATTTTTCCTTAGACTATTTGAAATTAATCCTTCCATACAATTTTCAATTCTAGGTCTTCTGGGGCAATGGATGCATGGAACTGAAGCAAAAGTATATTTAAACATTCTCTGTACTTTTTTCTCTCAGAAAATGAGATTTTAGTGTGGATCTTTAGGATATCACATGGAGCTGCAAAGCTCTTAGTTAACTTTAGAAATAATCCTGATAGGCTATAATAACAGTAACTTCTACAAATGTCAAGTAGCTTAAGGAGTCAGTTTGCCCAAGAACTAAATATATAAAAACTACTAAGGAAAGTAAGGAAAAAGGCTATGGTTTTTCCAGTAGTCATGTATGGATGTTAGAGTTGAACTATAAAGAAAGCTGAGCACCGAAGAATTGATTTTGAACTATGGTGTTGGAGAATTGATTTTGAACTATGGTGTTGGAGAAGACTCTTGTGAGTCCCTTGGACTGCAAGGAGATCCAACCAGTCAATCCTAAAGGGAATCAGTCCTGAATATTCATCGGGACTGATGTTGAAACTGAAACTCCAATCCTTTGGCCACCTGATGCGAAGAGCTGACTCCCCTGAAAAGACCCTGATACTGAGAAAGATTGAAGGCGGAAGGAGAAGGGGACGACATAGGATGAGATGGTTGGATGGCGTCACTGACTCAATGGACATAAGTTTGAGTAAACTCCAGCAGTTGGTGATGGACAGGGAGGCCTGTTTGTTGCAGTCCATGGCGTGTCAAAGAGTTGGACATGAATGGACGACTGAACTGAACTGAAGGAAACTTCAGAGATAGAACATGCAAAAAATTCTGTACCAGTAATTTGTTTTTACATAATTCATTTCCATTTGTGATAAATAAAGATTTAAATAATGAGTAGGGCATCCCTGGTGGATCAGACAGTAAAGAATCTGCCTGCAATTCAAAAGACTTGGGATTGATTCCTGAGTCAGTTTTATCCCCTGGAGAAGGAAATGGAAACCCAATACAGTATTCTTGTCTGGAGAATTCCATGGACAGAGGAGCCTAGTGGGCTATGGTCCATGGGGTCACAGAGAATGGTGAGGTACAGTCTATGGGGTCACAAAGAATTGGACAGGATGGAATGACTAATACTTTAGTGTAGATAATTATAAAAAAAATACAGTGAAAATGCAAGTATTAGAATGTATGTATATCCATGGCTGTTTCTAGAAAATATTTGATTGATTTTCTTCATTTTTTGTCATGAGTAGATGGAATTGCCAGATTTAAAATGATTTGCAAGTTTATGGCATATGTTGTTAAAAGATTAAAAATAGCAAGTAAAGGACAAAAATAGAAATGTCATGCTCAAATTACTTGTCAATAGAAATGCAGTGAGATTTTTTGGGAGAAACTTTTATTTTAGATGAGAAGATAAGAATAATTTTTATGCTCATTTTAATTATGTTCAGACATTTTTGAAGAAAGAATAAATAAGCTTTTATCAATTATAGTAAATGTATAAACATTATAATAGAAATATCTAAATTAATCACTTATTTTAAAAACATTGTAATTTCTTATATATATTCTTATATAAATGTCCCTAAAGATATGCTTTAGGCTACATATTTCATAAAATGTTCATCCTGCTTTAATTTTTTATAGATGATCAAAGTTATAATAATATTTCTGTCACTAATTTTACAGTAATATTGTTTTCCTATAAATTATCATTAGCTGGCACTGAAAAATACTCCATTTTTAAAAGTTATGTTTATAAAAATATAATATTTCATTGAATATTGTTATATAAGATATACAAGTGAATGATCCATTTTTCTTAATCAGAAAGTAAGAGCCAGAGTAAAGAAATAGCTGCTGTTTATGTCTAGTAGAGACTGAAGCACTGAGGCTGCAAATACTATAGGAGGACAAGAGGGAGATTTCAAGCTGTATTTGTCAAACTTCATTATTTTTGATGGGCTATGTCAGAGTCAGGCTTAGAATTGGTATGGAATCTGCAATCAAAACTCCAGTCAAAAGGAAAGCCAGGACGTTGCTCAGGGAGACTGTATGTAGGATGTAGCTAAGTTTTGAGTGATAGTTCCTCAACTATAATAATTTTTAATGATTCAAATATGCAACAGTTATGTTTGAATACTTGCCTAACTGGACTTAATCAGTTATAGAAACTATTATATTTAAAACTCTCCTTAATGAAGTCTTTAAAAACCCATCATGCCATACAGATTAGAACAAATCTGCAGAATAGATTTTCAAGAGCTGGCAGCTTCTATAAAGTCTAACAAATGAAAGTTTTAGAATTCAGTAATATATATGAGACTATCTGAAATAAAAGGAAATGGCTTGTCCATGGTACTTTCACACACAGGAGTTCTTTGTACATAAGGTGTAAACCTATCAGAAAGAAACCTGATAGCCCATAAAATCAGTGGCCTTGCAAATAGGAGAATATACAGGTGATAGCACAGATAAAATAGAAATTAGGAGAAAGTGGACCAAGGACGGAGAAGGCACTGGCACCCACTCCAGTACTCCTGCCTGGAAAATCCCATGGACGGAGGAGCCTGGTAGGCTGCAATCCATGGGATTGCTATGAGTCGGACACGACTGAGTGACTTCACTTTTACTTTTCTCTTTCATGCATTGGAGAAGGAAATGGCAACCCACTCCAGTGTTCTTGCCTGGAGAATCCCAGGGACGGGGGTAACCCTACGGGGCTGCCGTCTATGGGGTCGCACAGAGTCGGACACGACTGAAGTGACTTAGCAGCAGCAGCAGCAGACCAAGGACAATAAAGAGAGAAAGCCTAAATCATTTTTTCCTAATAGACAGATTTCATATGAAATGTCACATATAAAATTCCTGAAGGAAACTGAAGTGATTTTCAATTCTAGACTAACAAAGAGACATGAAAAATGGATTTAAATATGGAGATGCCACAGAAAAAATACATGGAATCTCTGTCAAAGGTAGTTGTATTAATTGTCTATTGCTATGTAACACATCACCCCACAACTTTAGTGACTTTAACAATGACAAATTTTTGTTGTCTTACAGATTCTTCTACTCAGGAATCCTTTGTTGGGTAAATCTGCATCAAGGTTTCTCAGGAACTTGCAGGCTAGCTGTTGACTGTATAGGTACAGTCTCATGGTGGTGGTGCTGGAGGGGATGATTCTAAACTCACATTATTCATCTTGTTCTGTTACCATCTGTGCTTCTCTAACATGCTGCTTCACAACATGTCAGCTAACTTCTCCCAGAGTAAGCAATTTGAGAAGGAGCCAGAGAGCCTAAGAAGGATCCCATGGTCCTTTAATAAACTAATCTTAAAAAGGACATTCCATCCCATCAGTTCTAATGAACAGAATACAACTGCCCAGCATACATCCACGAGGAGGGAATTAAACACGGTGTGAATACCACGAGGCTGGGATCACAGAGCTTCCTTTCATGATAGACATTGGTAATAATCTCTGAATTGTACTATGGGCAATCTGATCACTAAGACTAAGAGGAAAACCAAAGACAGAGGAAGGAAATCAACATTTAATGTGAGCAGCACGTAAGACGGAGAAGACAATGGCACCCCACTCCAGTACTCTTGCTGGAAAATCCCATGGGCAGAGGAGCCTGGTAGGCTGCAGTCCATGGGGTCCTGAAGAGTTGGACATGACTGAATGACTTCACTTTCACTTTTCACTTTCATGCATTGGAGAAGGAAATGGCAACCCACTCCAGTGTTCTTGCCTGGAGAATCCCAGGGATGGGGGTAACCCTAGGGGGCTGCCATCTATGGGGTCACACAGAATCGGACACGACTGAAGCAACTTAGCAGCAGCAGCAGCAGCATTCTAAAAAAATACAAGCCATGCATTGAGTCCTGATGCATGAGACATGATGTTCCAGGCATAGGCTTGAACATTTTATTCTATCATTTAATTAGAACATTAATTCAGAGGAGTGTTATTATGGAATATATTGTATTCAACTTTCTAACATCCATTATTATCACAGTGGATTAATTTAAGCCAATTATCATAACTCCAATTCCTTTGCTGACAATCAGTTCGGGACTGGGTTATGATCCATTTTTGGAGAATGATTTGTGGAAAGTCTACTGCAATCATCTGGAACAGAGTTTTTCTTTCATGAGAGAGAGGGGAAAAACAAGATGTCTCTTCTCCCCCTAGACTTTGTCACATTTGCATATAATGCTTTAGAAAAGCTAGAAATTACTGCATTATATTAGCCAAAGGATGAGCTCAACATCAAAGATAAATAATTATTTTCTATTTATTTATGTTATTGCAATACTTTCAAAATAATTTCAGCCTAAGATGAAAATACTTTATGAATTCTCAATTTTGCCAAAAACAAGAGTTTTTACTGAAAAGTTATTTTTCTCTCCTCTTTATCACTAATTCTAGAAGAAAAATATTGATTAAAATCAAAGCTGTATTAAATTTTCTCTTTTCCTGCAAGATGGAAAAAATATGTTATATCGCTTTAACCTCTAAATTGAGAAAGAAGTGCAAAAGTGTAAAGGCAGTAGGTTGGTGGTATAAAATTAACAACTTGGCATCTGTAGCAGATATCTACTTACTGCCAGACATTTACCGAAAGAAAAACATTCTTTGCTGTCAAATTTTATTAGAGATTGCACTGAACTAGGAAAAGGTCTCCTAGGAATATTTCTTGCTTGACAAGAAATGAACACAGTGTCATTTCACTTTCTGTTTGTGGAAAGACAAAAATCAACACTTGCTTCGGTAATTGTGTTATATTCAGAGTTCAGACATTCTATCTATCAAAAATAAATTGTGGAATGTGATATAGCATCAAGCAACAACTGCAACTACCCACTATTAAATCCTTGGTATTAATATATTAATATTACTTAATTATATATAATAAATATTAATAAATTAATATATATGGAGCAAAATACTGAACTGGAGAAATTGTGGGGACCCAATTATGATGGCAATGTGGGAATGAAAATAGACAGTATGCTTTCCAAGGCATTCCTCTGGACTTGCATGGTACAGTGCTGGGCATTGGGATTCAGTGTCTGGAGAATATGAACTGTCATCTCTCCAAACACTATCACAGTAGCCCTTATGTTTGCTGTTATGATGGTCCTTTCAACCACTCAATAGTCACTGGAGGACTACTATGCACATATTATTATAATAGATGCATTTCAATTCCAGCAGCTCACATTTTGCTGTTCTGTATTTAATCCTCATCTTATTTGATGCTATATAATAAACACTCATGTTCAACAATGATCTAAGTAGAGTACAGCAAAAAAAAAAAAAAAATTTAGTCACTCAGTCATGTCCAACTCTTTGCGACCCCATGGATTGTAACCCACCAGGCTCCTCTGTCCATGGAATTTTCTATGCAAGAATACTGGGTTGGGTTGCCATTCCCTTCTCCAGGAGATCTTCCTGACCCGGGGATTGAACCCAGGTCTCCTGTATTGCAGGCACATTCTTTCCCCGTTGAGCCACTAGGGAAGCCCAAGAGTATGGCAAGGGGAGTCTGAATTTACTGTTAAATATTTTATTTCTAAGGATATATTGACTTTAAGTAGCACATTAACTTTAATTAATAGGGATAAATACAGTGGTTGTACTGTACCAGATATTTTTGTACATTTTATGCATTGCAATTAATTATATTTCACTTCTCATTCCTGACTTAACATACTAGACTGTGGAACAGTTAAAGTACAGAAACAAAACAAAGCAACAAACAACAATAGAAAACTAAGTAATATGATATTTTTCTATAATTTGCTCACTAACAGCTGTATTACTACAACAAAAAAAAAAGTTAGTTGCTAATCATGTCCAACTCTTTGTGATCCCATGGACTGTGACCCACCAGGCTCCTCTGTCCATGAAATTTTTTCTTCTACCTAAGAATATAATGTATGCTGCAAATGGCCATCGTCATGTATATTTCTCAAAGTTCATACTTTCTAACTTCTAAATGTGCATTATTTGAACATTTTTCAATGTCTTTGAACACCTGCAGTTCACTTGCAGTCTTTGGTATTGAAGACTATGCACAGACGCCTTTTCTTCTATAGCATCTAGATTACTTTATTTTAGATAAGTAATATCTTAGAAGAAATAATTTAATTCCTTCTTTCCTGAATTTTCTCCCCTTCCATCTGTCCCTTGCTTGTGTAGATGAACTACAACCTTTCTCATTTTTTCCATCTCAGGGTGTTAAACCTCCAGGTTCCTCATCAGATCACATTCCATGTTCTAAACCAACTTTGAACCATTTTGACTTCTTTCCCTCTGTACTTCAGTTCACCATCTTTCTATTCTCCACTCAAAATTATAAATCAGACTGTCTTCTCTTCCTTTATAAAGTAAATCAGGCAACCCTTTTCTCTCGGCCTCTTACTTAGAAAAATCATTATCCGTATTTTTGTCACCATCAGTGCATCACAGAGGCAGCATGGCTTAGTGGAAGAACTTAGGAAATAACTAGGAAGCAATCTATATTGTTATTGTCTATACTTTTAATCAGAATAGTTAGTGAAATTCTGCCATATAGAATCTTTTTGGTAGTGGTAGATCTATAAGATACAGAAGAACAAAAACATATTCTAATATATAGTGAATGATCCTCACTCCTTTCCCCTTAGAAATGTGACAGAAATCATGGGAGGCATGGCATGAAAAATAGACCGAGATTTCAGTGGAAATGTGAAATTGGAGCTAAGGATGAGTAGCAGAAATATGTCCACTCATTGTGATAATTCCAAAATGTGCTGTCAGATGGCTTGCGTTTCCACAAGCTATTGAAAAATGATCTACTGAGTTGAACAGTAACCCTTCTCCTCTCCTCCTTCCAGAAAAAGTATGAATGTGACCTTATATGGAAGTAGGTTCTTTGCAGATGTGACCAAGTTAAGATATGGTCATACTATACTAGAGCTGGCACTAATCCACTGGTTAGTTTCTTATAATCATAAAAGGGGAAATTGGACACAAAAACACAGGGAAAAGGCCATATGATGATGAAGGCAGATATTGAAATTACACAGTAGCATACAGGGGACTGCCAGAAATTTTCAGCAAATTTCCAGAATCTTGAAGAAACAAAGAAGGATCCTCTCCTACAGGCTTCAGAGAGAACACAGCTTTGCCAATACCTTGATTTCAAACTTCCAGCCTCACAGAACCATGAAAGAATCAATTTCTGTAGTTTAAAGCCACTAGTTTCTTTTAGCAGCCCTAGGAAACTAATGCAAGTGTCACTAGACATACTATACTGAAGAGTATATAAAATGACACAGGTCTGTATTCTGAATCAAAAAGGTGTACTCATGTCTTAGCTATACCACTAAGTACTGAGGCTTTAGGTAAGTTATAAATCCTCATCAATCTTAATTTCCTCATGTGGAAATGGAATAAAAATTACATCTACATTTGTAGCATGAAGAAAGGATAATGCAGATAAAGTACATGTCACACTGTCTACCCTACTGTAGAAGTTCTGCAATTCTTACCTATAGATTTACTCAAATACAATGACCCCATCAGAGTGCTCCTGAAGGTCAGAGGCACACCCAGTGAAATGACACTTAAGAAATAAAACAAAACCAATGAATTTCTTTGTTTTCTCCCACAGAACAGCTGGCACTTCTGATATGAGCATGCTGCTCTACACACTGACACATTTTCACACCAAGTCATCCCAGCAACAAGCACTGCGACACTTCCCAGATGCATATAATTCTTCCCAGCAGCACTCTTGAATCTTCATTCAATCTTCTTGAAAATGGGGAGTTACATGATGCATAATATATGAATGCGATTGGAGGGAAGTTAATAACTTTTTTCCCCTTTTCCCCTTTGCAGTACTACCACCATTAAATTCAGATTTGTATATTTTTATGATCTCAAGGTATGTGTACCCAGTGAACACACTGCCTTGCCCACAACTGAGTCTCAATTATTTATCAAACAGGAAAGATATACACAAAATTAGGATCTATAAGCTACAATTACTCAGAGATGTTACAGAAGCAGGAAGAGTTCGCCAGTATCCATCAGAACTCGAGCTCTATTAATGTTTCTTAGGCTCAGTGTGTGTAAAAAATCATCTGAAGCCCAGTTTTGGTCTCAAGGGACTGTAGTTCATAAAGTCAGAGCTGGGCCCAGAAAACTGATATTTCAAAATGTTTTTCAGGTGATACTGTTGCAGGTAGTCTGAAAGTCACATTTTGAGATAGATCTGCTGCTGCTGCTGCTGCTAAGTCGCTTCAGTCGCGTCCAGCTCTGTGAGACCCCATAGAGGGCAGCCCACCAGGCTCTGCTGTCCCTGGGATTCTCCAGGCAAGAACACTGGCGTGGGTTGCCATTTCCTTCTCCATTGCGTGA
This sequence comes from Bos javanicus, assembly GCF_032452875.1. Taxonomy (NCBI): domain Eukaryota; kingdom Metazoa; phylum Chordata; class Mammalia; order Artiodactyla; family Bovidae; genus Bos; species Bos javanicus. The sequence continues at coordinate 4,522,740 of NC_083893.1, read as the reverse complement.
AAGTGAAAAGTGAAAGTGAAGTCGCTCAGTCGCGTCCGACTCGTAGTGACCCCATAGACTGCAGCCCACCAGGCTCCTCCGTCCATGGGATTTTCTAGGCAAGAGTACTGGAGTGGCTTGCCATTGCCTTCTCCGTGAGATAGATCGCTCTGTATGAAATAGTCATCTACAGTTCTGCTTTAGGGATAATTTTGAAAAATATATGAAGGTATTAATATTTAACAACATCCATTTTAGTTTTAAGTTCTTAGACCAAAATATCCTACATACCATTCTTATATTCCCATCCCCCATTCAATTAAATGAGATACACCTGCAAAATGTCCTCAAACTGTTATCTACATGGTTACTTTGCAAAAAGTATAATATAGGAAATAAACTTCTCAAATCAGAGTTTCACTGGTACCTTCATGTCAGTCTTAGAATCTACTCTAGCTCCTGCAGCCCCATTTTAAGGGTGGCTCTTAGCTATTGCTACACATTAGAATTATGTGTACAGCTTTAAAATATCCCCACCTCAAGACCAATTAAATCAGATTTTCTGGTTCAGTCCCAGGGGATGGGGAGTCCTAAATTAGTTCCAGTGTGTAGCCAGGGTTGAGAACCACAGCTTGAACTGAAGATTTTTCAGAGGCTATATGACTGATATCTCTGCTTGACAATAAGAAAATCCCTGTGATTTTGAACCCTCTGGTTTTCTGGAATTTGTGTAATGTTAGAATTCTTCACAGTGTAGGTAGATTCCAAATTTCAGAAACAAGGTTCAGGAAAAGAGTGGATTCCTACAGAAGTCTAAGGACAAAAATGCTATAATTCTCATATAATAGTTTAGCATCTCAAGAAGAATGAGAGATGTTAAAAAAGAAAAACTATGACAGAACTCTAGGCTGTCTGAGATCTCTCTTCTAATAGAAAAAAAAAAGATTTTTTTAAATAAAAATTTTTAAGTTATATTTCATATGTTAAGATTTAGATACTGAATATATTTTGGCTTAAAATAAATTATTCTTATGAAATGAATCAATATCACTTTGTGATCATCAGTGAGGCCCAGATTCATAAATAATTTTTAGTTCATACTTTTAACTACATATTTTCATCCTCAGAAAGTTTAAATAGTTAAGTCTATCATGATTGAAAACTGACCCCAGGGGCCTCAAATGAAAAACACATGTATCCTTGCATATCTCTCCATGAGAGCACTTGAATAGAAAACAATCCAGTGATAAAATACTCTGAGTTTAGCAGTTTCAAGGTAAGATGGGTGAGAAGAGAATTGATTTTGCTCCAACAAATTGGACTAAGATGTGGGCATGGCTATGTGTCAGGAAGAACTATTAGAGCCCCAATCTATTCAGTCTAGCGGAATCTAATCTAAACAGGAAATAAAGTTTAGGGAAGTTTGAGATAAGCTGTCTTTAAATCTTTTATCTATTTTATAAGTTATGTTCTTACATATCTTTGCCTCTTACCCAGAACAAGTATATCTTTACTTAATAGTTTTAATAAATAAGTGGAAGGGGGATAAATAAATGCTTGTTATATACAGTAAAAAAAAAAAATTGTGTGATGTTTTCATTAATTTCTTCTGGTAACAAGGAAAAGACCCACTTTATCTCAGAGAAACTTGACCTGGATGACCACACAGAAACATCCTGAAAGCAAAAGTTCCAAGGAAAATGTTCAAGATAATCTATATCTACTCAATATACCTTAAGCTAGTCTATATGCACTTGATCTACTGGTCAAAAAATAATCAGTAAATAAGTTATTTGGGGTTATTTTTAGAGTTCTATATGGAGTATTTTGGCATAATGCAGATTTATATTTTAATATAAATCTCCATTTATTTGTTCTAAATAATTTCATCTAAGTAATATTGACAGTGACTTATCATCTGATATTTTGAAGACTACTACATAGAACTTCCTGAAGAGGTTTTAACACTCACCCTTTTAACCTTACGATAATGATGGTACAAGCTGTGATTCTCTCATCAACAGATATCTTTGCATCATGGTAGGTATATTAATAGTTAGATTATGAGATTGTTACTGGTGGCATCACAAAGTATCTTGTAACTACTGGGATTATAAAATAATTACATGAGCAAGACATCAATCTCTAACAGATTGGATATACCCAAGAAAGTGTGGTCTGTAAAAATTTTATCTTTGATGTCTAATTTCTAAAAATTCTATGGGAGAAAACCACTTTGGAATACATTCCTAGTGTCAAGGAACCAAACCAAGGTGTCAGGATAAACTTGTCACTTTGGAAATGTTCCAGGACCACTCTACAAATTCTAAAAGCTACCAATCGTTATAAAAAGAAGGAAACAATTTTCTAAAGGTGAGAAAATCCATAAGTTACATCAATTTTCTGGGAAGCTTTGGCTGGGACGAATGGTATATTTGACCTTTCAGGGATTATAAACTCTACAAACTCTGAAATCAATTTAAACACCTTTTTAAGGTATATATCTTTATATAAATATGCAGTTTTTAATATTTTCAGATATTTAGTAATATCTAAAGTCATTGTATATTTATGTTATCTCCTAAAAAATCATAAGTATTTGGAAATTGTTAATGGGGATAAACAATCGATAAGATCTACCTACACAAAGATCAGCTTGTGAAATAGTTTAGTAAATTGTTCTAAGGACTAAATGTAATTGTGTTAAGTAGTTTCTACAAAATGCATAATCTTTGAATATGTTTCATGCAAATTATCCTGAATTGATAGTTTTGTGATGGAAACATAAAGAAAACCCTTTTAATTTGTCTTAATATAATCTGTCTCTGCTGATACAAGTAAAAGAACAAATGTTAACTGAGTGCCTATTTGACCTATTAGTCAAGTGATCATCTGAACATCTCGGGTAATAAATAAATTCGAAAACTCTATGCCAGTAAATAAATTATAACCTTACCATGCTCAATTATCTTTAAATGAATAGAAAAAAAAAACACCATGAGAGGAAAATGTTACCTGAAATTTTAAGATTTAGAATGAAAATCAAAGTATCTTAGCCAATAAAATAACCATCTAATAGAAATAATGACCACCCAAACTTCCAATGTATTATTTTACTTAAATAATTTATTCACAATCTTAGCCACTTATCAATTGGTGTTTTACAGCTTGAAATAATTTATGTGTATGTTTTATCCTCCTCACAAAACCACAGGTGTGAGAAATCTCACTGTTTACTGAAAGAGACTTGAAAATTTCTGCTTATGTATTCAATTTGATATTGTAGTCAGATCTACAAATAGCTAATTGACGATAAAGTTGATTTATAGCCTATATGTTTTTAAATTTAGCACCTAATGAAAACTGCTACCTATAGAGAAAGGTTACAATTATCAAACTTCTATAAAACCAATTAAATATAAGTTCTATGATATTAGCCCATGGATATGCTACATTGTCTTCTAACCAGTTTACTTGCTCCTAAAGAAACTCTAACTGATGAATTATTCCCATAAGATCAATATATGACTGAAATTTTCAATAACACAGTTTCCTGCACTACTAAACATTCAGAATTTCAAATAAATAATGCATTAATATTAATAAAGACAGCAGCATATATATGTATATAAACCATTTACATGAAACATACATTTTAAATTCAAATTCTGAGTGTGGGGTAGAAGTATTGGGGAATGTATCTATATTTTGATCAATAGACAAAATCAGTCATAGTCTTTCAACCACCAGCTCCTTCCTCAAAGGTAACATTTTAGTAGTTGCTTATGAATTATATCAATAATTTTAAAGGGTTCTATAAGAACCAAGGTAATGAACAGAATTTATTCTATAAGAGATAAAGCAATGAAATATGACACTGAATATTTACCTCAACTAGCTTTTAACCAAGCTATTTTAGGGACAAAGTGATTTAGAAGATGTTTGCCCTCTAGACATAGCAATCGCTTGTTCACTGTATTGGTATCTATTGCTATTTACAAGCGCAAGGGTGTTCCATAGGGAGAGAGTCAGAACCTATATGACTTTATCAACCTAAGACTATCTTCCATTTATCCTAGAAGAGCTCATTCCATTGCTTCCATTTTGGGGAGATTATAGATGTCCAAGTCTTTAAAACCACAGTTTTGAATTTGGGGTAATTACTCAAATTTCCTGTTTCTTAGAGTCTTTTCTAAAATGTTTATGAAAATAGCATCTACGTCATTGTGAACTGTAGATAAAATTATGCAATTATATTTCTTGAGCTTCATACATTTTAAATGATTAATGGGTATCTATTATTTTACTCTGAATGAATATTATTTTTATTATAAAACTATATCCTGACATCAAAATGGAAGGTGATGAGGAAGAAGGACAGATTATAACATTACATTAACATTTGATAATCACAATAAAATAGTTTCTGATTAAAAACTTTGGATTCAAATATACTTGCTTAAACAACCTCCTTTGTACACTAGGGTACAAAGCAGAGGGCAGCTCATTACACTTACTCATGCACAGGTGTGGTTAGTTTGTGTTCAGGTGTCATGGAAACATTCATTAGAGTTAGGAGCTTATTAACTCCTCATTTTTCAAGATATATTACATGTATGTTCTTGCCATTTTCTTTAAAGTATCTCTAAAACATTTCAATAAAAAATGTCCTGGTATATATTACCACATCCTATCTTACATCAGAAGGAATTGATGCTCACCAAGCTTATCTGGCTCTTTCAATGTCACATACTTGGAAACTGGAAAAGATTGGGTTCAAACTAAAAGCTATCTGGCCCTTAAAGATATGTTTTATTCAATAAAATATGAAAGCAGAAAACTGTAGTACAATATACAGTGAAATAAAGTAGTGAAGTACTATTGGAGTGATTTACAGAGTTGGTGACTGGAAAAAAAATTTGAACTAAATGCCAGTATCCTTTTTAAAATAAAATATTTAATTATTTTAATATTTTAACATACAATATAATCTGTAAAGATGTGCAGATTTTTAGTTTTATATATATCAAACATGGTTAACATTTGTTTTTACCAAGTATTAATGAACATGAATAAATCAAGTTTAAATTTATAGCTATAGAGTTTCAATAGTTCTTTGAGAAAATTTTGCAAATTAATATTATAAACACCATAGTTTCTTAATGTGAACGTTTTCTAAATTGAATTCAGATCTTATTGAAAATAAAAAATAGAAGGAAAGAAAATATTAGAGACTTAGTTAAAGTTCCATTTTTCATCTCTGTAATGGTTACCCACTTCCTGAAGTTTAAAGTATGAAGTAGGTTCATGGACATTTAGGATAAATCCCAAATCCTGAGTCAATATTTTTAGACCCAGATTCTATATTAAATATCTCACATATGGCACCTCTCATTACCAGCAACCAACAACAGATAAAATGTACAGTCAGAAGATCCTCAAACAGCTATTTACATGGCTACCTTGAATAGACTTCCCTATCTTTTCTTGTTTTACAGATTAAAATTGGGTACGATCATCAAAATTTGTAATGATGGCCCTATATCAGAAGGAACAAGGTTAAACTATACATTTCCATATAAGAATTTGGAAAGGTGCATACTAGACTAGTAATATTTATGTTTAAATGACATACATGAAAACTTTGTCTTTAAAGGGATAAAATACAGGATTAAAAATATTTAGACCACATTCGTTTAACTTCCCATCGATGCTGTACAAATTACATTTTTTCGGTACATAAGTTAAAGGAAAATGTTAAATAAAAGAAAGTTAAAGTTAATGAAAAGTGAATAATCCTCTAGCTTCTTGCCAAGAATATTTCCTATCTGCGATAAAAGTGCCACTGAGATTCAGATGGAGATCCATAGGCAGGGTTGAATTTAAATACAATATTGACTTCCAGCATCTTTTCTGACTTTTAAAGGACACTTGAAAAATGAGGAAGGAAAGTCTCTGTGATATGTGATGATTTTAAAGGTCTTTGGTGCTTTTGGTTTTTCTCCAGGGTAAAACGAGAACATATCTTGGTTGCTATGTGGGCTGAGCAGCTTCATAGCAGAGGCACTTTGAGGAATAACTCAGCAGAGTCAATAGGAATTAAAGAGATTGACAAATGGAGCTGTATTCCCTCTGGGAGAATAAATGTAAGGAAATGGTTTTGCCTTCTCTAAGCCTTAAGGCATATGTATATGGTCTCTATAAAGTTTTTCAGAGGCAATATCTAATTTGCTTTCTATTTTGAGTTCATGAAACATGGGTATCATATTACTGAGTTAATCTCAAAGGGTGTTCTTTTCTTTAGTTTTTAATAAAATAATTTGGGGACTTCACCACATATTAGTGTATAGAAATAGCAGAGAGTCACCTACTGTCTAGTAAAAAAATCTTTTTTTCCATTTTTATCTCTTTTTATAAATTCTTTTTATCTCTTACCTTCCCCAGTTTGGATTCCTGATAGAAAGACTACAGAGTTAGTTCACTAAATAAGACATTGTAATTAAAACCGTGAATAGCCTGTAGTGATAAATGATATTTCCACCTCAAAAACCAGTAGGTACACAAGCTTAATAACCAATAATAGAAATGGATTATGCTTCACCTCAATTTTAAAAGATCAATTTGAATTATCAGTATAATGTGAAATCTAAGTCAATTGATTAATATTGCTTTTTTACATGTCTCTCTCTTAAAGACTAAGTTTTAAAAAGAATATATCATTTTACTTGTAAATGCTCTCTCAAAGTCCTTTTGAAGTAATGCATGCATGCATGCTAAGTTGCTTCAGCATGTCTGATTCTGTGTGACCCTATGGACAGCCGCCCACCAGGCTCCTCTGTCCACCAATTCTCTAGGCAAGAATACTGGAGTGGGTTGCCAGTTTCTTCTCCATTTGAAATAACAGAAAATAGTAACAGTTCAATGTTTTTAATTATATAAATATATTAGTAATGTAAATTAGAAAATACCGGTATTGCTTAACAATAAGTGCTACAAGAGTAAGTTTCTTTTCTGTTTTGTTCATGACTATATGATCAGAGAAGGCAATGGCACCCCACTCCAGCACTCTTGCTTGGAAAATCCCATGGACGGAGGAGCCTGGTAGGCTGAAGTCCATGGGGTCGCTAAGAGTCGGACACGACTGAGTGACTTCACTTTCACTTTTCACTTTCATGCATTGGAGAAGGAAATGGCAACCCACTCCATTGTTCTTGCCTGGAGAATCCCAGGGACGGGGGAGCCTGGTGGGCTGTCATCTATGGGGTGGCACAGAGTCAGACATGACTAAAGTGACTTAACATAGCATAGCATATCATCAGAGTCCAGAATGGTACCTTGGCTCTAGAAGTGTTCACTTATAGAATGACTGAATCTGCATTATTCTGATGCCAAACCTACAAGACAAAGTTTATTTCAACTTTGAAAGGAATCTTTAAATAATTTAAAAAAGAAAGAAGTGGCCTTATATCTTTATTGACAGAGATTTAAGAAATGGATTTTCAACAACGTCACTTATCTAAGTGTTGTAAATAGATATACCAGAAAACTATTTTTATATTTTCAACTAAAATAATTAAAAATTGTTTCACATAATCTATAATATTTTCCTATTTTTATGTTTAAAAGTAATATTATAGGAAATATGTTTTAAATGTTGAATTTTCCTCATAGTCTCATAAACTCAGCTTTTCCATAGTTAATATTCTTAAGTAATGTTTTAAAGAGTCAGAAAAAGGTAAAAAAAAGTCTACTTATGAAAAAAAACCCAAAACAACAAAATGAAATTTCAAGACATTAAAGTTTTCCTAATGTCTCAAGAAGGCAATGAGTAAAAGAAAATCCCATTGTTATCTCCCCAGATGATTAGATTTTCATATCTAGTCTAATAGTAGGAATCATATTATTACTATTATCTATAATTATATTTCAGATACTTCTAATAATTTTTTTGTGTGATGTTGGAGAAGGAAATGGCAACCCACTCCAGTGTTCTTGCCTGGGGGATCCCAGGGACGGGGGAGCCTGGTGGGCTGCCGTCTATGGGGTCACACAGAGTCGGACACGACTGAAGCGACTTAGCAGCAGCAGGGGAACCTCAAACCTGTTATACAGAGTGAAATAAGTCAGAAAGAGAAAAACAAATGTTGTATATTAACACATGTATGTATATGGAATCTAGAAAAATAGTACTGATGAACCCATTTACAGAGCAGAAATATAGATGCAGATGTAGACAACAGATTTGTGGGGGATTGAGAGGGTGTGACAAACTGAGAGAGTAGCACTGACATATAAGCACTACCATTTTACTACTAGTAAAATAACTAGTGCAAGTTGCTGCTTAGTACAGGGAGCTCAGCTTGGTGCTCCGTGATGACCTAGGAGGTTGGGATGGGTGGAGGGAGGCTCAAGGATATAGGTATATCTATAGCCGATTCGCATTGTTGTACAGCAGAAACCAACACAACACTGTAAAGCAATCATTCTCCAGTTAAAAATACATTTCAAAACGTGGATGTAAAATGGGTTTAAGAATCTGTTGTTCAGTGACTATACTAAGTTACCATTTTAAGGCTTTACAGTCAAAATGTAAAGCAAAATCCTCAAGAAAACATCCTATTGGGACAATCAGAAAGCTAATTACAAACACAGCACCCTAAAGATCTCTTGCTGCAGTCCTGGCAGTTAGTGCCTTGGGAGGACAATAGAAGTGAAAGTGAATTAGTAGGATGCATTGTCATTACAGCCAAGAGTAGTCAATTCACATGTTTAACCAGGATATGAGCTTCAGAGCACTACTGTCTTCAGAGTGAATGTAGTTCATGCCAAATTGATACTATGTATAATCTAGTTCAGTGAGATGCAATGAAACCCACAGAAAACTAGCTGCAAATGATGTAGGAAGGAAAACTATGTCTGTGATATATTTTGACTTTGCAATTTGGAATTTAAGACTACAAAGAAATTGTTTTTCCTATCTGTATGCAAACTTATCTCTCAATCAAATAATCATCCAGGGAAGACTGAAACTAACAGCTACCATCTTGAATTTACTCTGGCCTATATACTGAAACTAAACTACAGCCCTTGAGAAGCACTTAAGCACCATGTGATGAAATGCTTCAGAAATAAAATACATGTGTTTCAAAATATTACTTCAAATAGAAGTAAAATCAATTTCAGTATTTTTATCATACACATTTTACTACTATTCTAAAGAAAAGGAATTTTAGAATAAATTCTACTAAATCCTTTTATAGGATGAATGCTTTCAATGTATATATTCTTTTATTTTAGTGTAAGTGCACTGGAATCTAATGTAGTTAAACTTGGACTGTTTTCTCTAGGCAATCTGAAAAAGATGAATAATGTTTTCAATCTAAGTTTTATACTTGGATGACAGGAGGTATCATGAAGAGAATTGGCTATGTAAAAAGCAATACCTGCATATTTATGTATCCTATCACATACATGCCTTTGAGAAAATTACCTTCAGATAAAGGGAAAGAGTAATGGATAAAGTATGGATTCTAGCATGTTCATTTGTTGTGAAGGAATCTCATCATACCATAGAAATTCTCAATTTGGAAAAGAAATGGTTTAAAATAGAACATTTCATACGACTCTAGATTATTTTTCCTAACCATGACTTTCTTTAGAACTAAAACCAATTGCCATTTTTTCATATTTATGGATAATAAAGGCAAACACAAAACAAGTGAATTACCAATATGTTTCTGCTTTAAGCATAATGATTTTATACAAGTGGAAAATATATAAGAAGTGGTCCTGAGTAGTGAAAAAATATTTTATGTTTCAGCTTAGTTTACGACCTTGAACTAAATTACTCATAACTAAAAAAATTAAATGGATAATCTGATTACACCTTATTTTGATTACAAATGAGATAGTATTATGAGATTTATTATCTTGTGTGAATCAAAATGTATGACTTCAACTCAAAACTGTTTCATTACTATGATTACAGCTTGAATTTTGGGGTCCTACATCTATGAATGACAATAAAATAGCAGGAAAGGATGTCCTAAAAATTGCTTTTTTTTTTTTTTCCAGTCCCAGGTGGCAGTCCCACCTTCCAATGCAAGAGACACAAGAGATACAGATTAGATCCCTGGGTTGGGAAGATCCTCTGGAGGAAAGCACAGCAACCCATTCCAGTATTCTTGCCTGGAGAATCCCATGGACAGAGGAGCCTGGCAGGCTACAGTCCATAGGGTTGCGGAGTTGGACACAATTCAAGCAATTTAGCACACACGTACATTCTTATATCTATGACATTTTCTATGTTAGGATGTTAAGCAATTAGGTAGTAGATGAGTACAGTGACTGCTGTGAGTGGGTAAATAACAACCTGAAAAAAACAGAAAAGAATGGCTTGATACTAAATGTAAAGAGACACATTAAATCAACACACTAATCCATAATCTGCCTTATAATGAGGTATGGAGGAAGAAAGCCAAAACCAATAAAGTATCACTTGTTTTTGTAACTTCACTTAATATGAACAGTGGAGGTAAAAACAAACAAAACATATAAAGAGCTATAATAGACTGAATATTAAAATCAGCATTTGCATGTGTGAATATTTATAACTTTTATCAGAAACTTCTTAGACATATTTAATCCCTGAGTACTACAATCTCAAGAGAATAAATTACTTTCAGAGAGTCAAATCAGTGATGGACCCAGGTTTAAAAATTCCATGTTTCAAAAGTTTGAAAAGAGAAACATGATTTAATGAGAGTTTGTGGGACTACAAAGAGATATGCTGAGATACAAAGAGATGCACTGACATTATTAGCAAAATTATTTGAAATGTTTTGAAAGTAAGAGTTTTCTCAGTGTAATATGAATGTTAAATAAGTATGATTTTGATACTCTAAGAACTAAAGCAAAACCATGTTATTTGCATATAAATAGAGTTATTTTTATCATTTTCTATTTTAACGTTCTTACATATATATTGAAAAGTGTTGATTCAATTACATATTTGGTTTAAAGTGAACTATTGATTAACTCCGATTTTATGCAACATAGCGCTCCTTGGTCTCTATTTACTCTGTTTATATACCTTAATACTTCTAATCAATTATATACATATATATTTTGTATATATGTAGATGAATGTTTTATATTTATATATAATATTATGGTACTGATTAATCATTTTATTTCCTTTACTCTGAGAATGCCAATCCCTTAATAACATAGATTCTGTTTATTTTACTTAGAACATTACTGCTAGCAACTGATATAGTAAATAAATGAATGAACTGGAAATAAGTAAGTGGATATCACTAAAGAGAAGCTACTGATAACTAACAGTAGAAGAGTGCACTAGACCAGTAAGAGTCCTATTCCTGGTTAGGTTCAGGAAAGAAATTTGATACTTGCAAGGGCTTCAAGAAAGAGGAGGGAACACATGTATACCTGTGGTGGATTCATGTTGATATATGGCAAAACCAATACAATATTGTAAAGCTAAAAAAAAATAAAATTAAAAAAGAAAGATTAAAAAAAAGAGGAGGGAACATAAACTTGAATTTGAGCACTTGATTTTCATGAAGTACTATAATCTTGATAGTAATAACAAAAGCTATTTGGAAAACTTGCATTTTACCACAATATAATACTGTCACACCAAAGTCATGCTGTAAGAAGCTATCAATATTTGCACATAAAAGACATTTTGTTTTATAACTGTTCCACTGGTGAGAATGTGATTGTTTAGAATATATAGAATTTCGCTAGCTTTGGTCACAAGGAGATAGGCAAAATGAAAACAGATCACAGAAAGAAGGGATAAAAGGAGAGAGGAAGAGAAGTCATAAAAAAGATCCTTCTGGGGTTACTGAGTTATGTCCGACTCTTTGCAAACACATGGGGTTTACTGGAAACACCAGGCTCCTCTGTCCCCAGGATTCTTCAGGCAAGAATACTGGAGTGGGTTGCCATTCCCTTCTCTAGGGGAACTTCCCTACCCAGGGATCAAACCTGAGTCTCCTGCATTGCAAGCAGGTTCTTTACCATCCGTGCCACCAGGAAGCCCATAACAGTATAAACAACACAGTGAAAATAATAATACATAAGTAATACAATTTTAAAACAATTGCATGGTAATCTGGACATTAAATATGTTCGTGTTTTGCTAAATATAAGACAGAGATGGTGTTATTTTGTAATAGGATGGCATGGAACCCAGCCAAGTGTACTGCCATCTTCACATTTGACTCAAAAAGTAGCAGCCAACTAGAAACAGGCAGAAAGTCAACTATGATGCTATTTCATTTGCACTAAGAACTGAATCCAATTCTGGCAATGTATATCAATATTTCGTTACCTTTTATTGTAGAGTATTTCACTGCATTCATACACCACAATTTGTTTATATGTTCATCTGTTGATGGACATTTGTGCTGTTTTTACTTTGATATTATTTCAAATAAATCTGCTGTGGCCCTTCATATATAAATCTTCACATTAACTTACGCTTTTATTTCTTTTAGGTAAATATGAATAGAATGACATGTCATATGGTAGTTATATGTGTAATGATTTCAAAAAATTGTTACACTAGTATCTAAAACCAGTGTGTCTTTTTATTAATTTCAGACTTTCTAATATATGGGCAGTGTTACTTCATTGTGGTTTTAATTTGCATTTCCCTAATGACATTGTGCATATTTTCTTATTCTTATTTATCATTTGTATATCTTCCAGGGTGGAGTATTTGTTCAAATATTATATTTTTATTTTATTGGGTTGTCTTGTTATTATTGAGTTTTGATAGTCCTTTATACATTTTGAATACATGTCTTTTATCAGATTTGTAATGTGCAAATAATTTCTTTACAGACTCTGGCTTGAGTTGAATCTTTTTAATTACATTGTGAGAGTATAATTAGAATATAGTCTACCTTGTTAAATGTTCCATGTGATGCACTTGACACAATATGTTATAAATGATATTTCCAATAAACCATATATATTAATATAGCTACATCAAAAAGAGAAGCCAAGTTATGTGTAATATGTTTTGATGACCCTGCTCACTGAAAAACTGATGCCTATCAAAATCTAAGATTTTCCATATCTTCACTGCTAGTACAGCTAATCAGCAGCAAAGTGAAACTGGGAAACATGGTACTTAAAGTGAGACAGAGCTTTGAGCAACATCCATTCTGCTAATCATGGATAATTCTGCCTTATTTTTTCACATGCCTAGAAGGGGAAATAATACCTCTTTTATGTGTTGTTAGAAAGGCTAGATAATGTAATCAATGTGTAATATATGAAAGTATTCAGTGCATACCAGATGCTTATTATCAATAGCATACACACCAAACATACACACCAAAGAATTCATATAAGAAAATAAAATTCAGACAGATGTGAATTGCAAAGCATTTGAACACCTGATTGTGGAGTTCAGCCGTGATCTAGGTATACCAAATTGAGGACTAGCACAGGGACACTCAAACACTCTTCCTGAATATGAGAGAAAAGCCTAATAAGTCCATACATGGAAGAATCACCCTGGCCTATAAATATGACTACTTGGGATTGTCAAGGACTCTAAAAATTCTATAATATATTATCTGTAATGATGCAGGTCACAGAAAATGATCCTGATAAATCTAAGATGTGTATACACACACACACACACACACACACACACACATATATATATATATATATATATATATATAAAAGAGATGGCATATGTAAGGTTTTAATATATTAACTATATTAATCATAGTTCTTATATTTTTAAAAGAGAATGAGATACGAAAAATCAGTTTTATTTATTGTGAGGGGGAAAATTGCTACCATTTTTAAATATTATATATATATTTCTTAATATATATAGGAGGTCTTCTCAGGTGGCAATAGTGGTAGAGAATCCAGCTGCCAATTCAGGGGACATAAGAGACATGGGTTCAATCCCTGGGTTGGGAAGGTCCCTGGAGGAGGGCATGACAGCCCACTCCAGTATTGTTGCCTGGAGAATCTCCTGGACAGAGGAGCCTGGCAGACTACAGTAGTCCTGGGTTGGCACAGAGTTGGACGCAACTGAGCAACTGAACAGCAACAACTATTGAATCAAAATCATATCATTTTTAACTCTTCATTTATTAAATAATTTATAGAATGGAAAAATTCACTTAAAAAATATTGCCCTTGGTAATACTGTTTAGACAGAGGGAATGCACAGACTCAGAGAAATGTTTCATATACTCAGATGTTGCAAAAACACAGCTCAAGGCAGACTCTGGTCCTTGGAGTGAGAAGATCACTTTGATAAATTTAGATGATATACACTAAATGTGATTATGAATCCTTAATGGGGAATTTCAAAATAAAAATAATGTTACCCATTATTAAGTGAGCCTGGAAATAATTTAACAGCTTTACATAAACAGAGCTCAAAAGAGGAAAACTCATACATATCTAAATATAAATGTTTAAGAAGTATGATACAGGTCATAGAATTTCAAAAATGTTCAAAAACTGTGAGATACCTTATGAGCCTAACATTGAGTTTTGCAAGTAATACTATATACATATATATATATATATATATATATATATATATAAATTAAATGAAGATGAAAACTATACCTTGGTGCTTAATTGATAGATGGCAATATCCTCTTAACACATATGAATGGCATTTCTGCTGGTTATCATGAGGATGGGAAAAGCATTAGAAGAAGACTTTGAGGACATGTGTACAATACTGCTTGTTGACAGAACACGCCTCTCTGTTTACACAGATGAATATCACAGATCCTTATGAAGTTCAGGACAAAGACCAGAACACCACAAGAGACCACAAGATAGATTGGAGGCAACATACTATCTGAGATACCATTTGTCTTTATCCATCAAAAATGTTCATAACTCCTCAGCATTATACAAACTATAAAGTGGTTGGACTGGCACAAGTGATCTTCTAAACTGAACTGAGTGCTGCCTTTGGTGACGTAAAGTATCCCTGAGAGGTTTTTTAAATTAATGTATAGTTGATCTATCATATTGGAGAAGGAAATGGGAATCCACTCCAGTATTCTTGTCTGGATAATCCCATGGACAGAGGAGCCTATGGCCCATGGGGTCATAAAGAGTTGAACATGACTGAGCCCACATTTCTTGACCTATCATGTTACTTTTGGGTGTGCAACATTGTGACTCTATATTTTTTATAGATTATGTGCAAAACAAAGTTATTATAATATTCTTGACTATAGTCATCTTCTGCTTGATTACTATCCTCTGGGCTTGCATGAAAGAAGTAGTGGATGTGAAATATTTTTAAAAGCTCTGAAAGCCTGCCTTACAAGCACTGATTAAAAGAATTGAATACCAAATGTAACCAACAGATTTTCTTTTCATTTATCTGCTACTGAGAATAGTATTCTCAGTATTTTCTTATCTCTATCACTTTCAGAAGTTCTCTTGCTATGTGTCTATCTATACATATTCATCACTCTGACAGTAGAATCAAGAATAAAAATTCAGATAAGAAAACAAGATGTGAAATTGCTTTATCTTCTAAATATGGGACATACAAAAAAATAGACATAAAAAAAGACAGCTTCTTAGAATCAAATGTAAAACTAACAACAGAGTGTCTTTCCTTTTATTCTGATAAGTATAGAGCAACAGAACATACTAATCATTTGGTTTGTAAATATTCTTAATTCATCTTTCTTCTTCTAAAAGTCAATAACAAAGAACCTGTCTATAAGCAATCCTAGATATACTGTCTAGTAATCATAATCTTGCAGATTATTCATATCCTACTGCCATTCAGGCAGTAAGAATAATAGTCCGAACAAATATTTAGAATACTTTTGAAATGACAGCAATTCCTGAGCTGACTGTCCAGGCGAGCCTTACTGTACTCAGACAAATACTTCAAATACAAGGGACACGTTCAGTATTTGACCAAATTCCTTCACCACTACTGTACTTTTACATCTACTGTTCGGAGTAACATCCTAGAGAAAAGGATCTTGCCACTCTGCATTACTTGATGTATTTCATTGGTCAGAGTAGTCAATTAAAAAAAATCACTGTATTATGTCAAATAATAGGATTCCTAAAGAAGGCAAAATATTTCTTTGGCAAAATCTTATTTTAGTTAAGTTGGGCTTATTTTATTATATTTTTTTCTATTTTGCTATTAATTATGCCAGGGATTGAAGAGATAATAATTTTCTATTATTTTGAGGTATATTTGACTAGAAGAGACAAGCTGAATATGTTCAGGGATATGTCTTAATCACACATATTAATCAACTGTTATTTTAAAGTCTGTATCACTAAGTGATAAATTAATTGAAAAGTACATAAGGGTATCAAAGAGTTTTTTTTTTTTTTTTTAAAGAAACAATCAGTGGAGTATAAATGGAGATTGTTTGTCATTTAACTTTAAATTTGTTTTATGATATTCAATTAGAAATATGCATTTAGAGCTATACTCATAAAGCATACACATCTGATTTTCTTCTTCTATTGAAACTCAAGAAATGGCTGAGAAATATGAGGTTTTAAAAGATTCCAAATTCTTCAGCACAGCTGTTGACTTTTTTTGAACCTTCTGGTGAGAAGCTAAGAATGGAAACATGGCTAAAATAATGAAACGGGATGCTTGTTCCTTGATTTATTTCCTAGACTAACAAGTAATTAGCTTTCTCAAAAACAAAAAAAAGCAGCTCACCTCCTTGACTAGATTTTTATTTGTAATTTAAACCTCAAGTCATTGCATTAAGACTTTGTATAAAATGTGTTTCCTATTATTCAACTTTCCTAAAAACCAGGGCCTTGAGAATTATCATTTGCTTTTCATGTTTTGACATCTCTGCCCTTCCCTCCTTCCTTCCTTCCTTTCAAGGAGCACTCAGTCAAAAGTACATTGACAAGAGTCTTTTCAGAGAGAAAAAAAGAGCTGCAAATAAATTTGTATTTGCATATCAAAATGCTTTTGTTGTTAAATACTAAATTTTCCCTAAAATATATGAAGGAATAATAAACAGTAGTTCTACCATTATTTTATAGTTTCAGACAATATGCAAATTCAGTTTAACAGTGTCAACTTTTTAATGACTCCAATAAAGTGTTTAAGAAGAGAATAAAAAGCTATGTGTTCTTTTTATTTTATTTTATTTTTTAACTTTACAATATTGTACTGGTTTTCCATATATCAACATGAATATGCCACAGGTATACATGTGTTCCCCATCCTGAACCCCCCTCCCTCCTCCCTCCCCGTACCATCCCTCTGGGCTGTCCCAGTGCACCAGCCCCAAGCATCCAGCATATCGTGTATCGAACCTGGACTGGCGACTCGTTTCGTACATGATATTATACATGTTTCTATGCCATTCTCCCAAATCATCCCACCGTCTTCCTCTCCCACAGAGTCCAAAAGACTGTTCTATACATCTGTGTCTCTTTTGCTGTCTCATATACAGGGTTATTGTTACCATCTTTCTAAATTCCATATATATGCGTTAGTATACTGTATTGGTGTTTTTCTTTCTGGCTTACTTCACTCTGTATAATAGGCTCCAGTTTCATCCACCTCATTAGGACTGATTCAAATGTATTCTTTTTAATGGCTGAGTAAAACTCCATTGTGTTTATGTACCACAGCTTTCTTATCCATTCATCTGCTGATGGACATCTAGGTTGCTTCCATGTCCTGGCTATTATAAACAGTGCTGCGATGAACATTTGGGTACACGTGTCTCTTTCAATTCTGGTTTCCTCAATGAGAAGAGCTAACACCTATCCTACTCACACTCTTCCAGAAAATTGCAGAGGAAGGTAAACTTCCAAACTCATTCTATGAGGCCACCATCACCCTAATACCAAAACCTGACACAGATGCCACAAAAAAAGAAAACTACAGGCCAATATCACTGATGAACATAGATGCAAAAATCCTTAACAAAATTCTAGCAATCAGAATCCAACAACACATTAAAAAGATCATACACCATGACCAAGTGGGCTTTATCCCAGGGATGCAAGGGTTCTTCAATATCTGCAAATCAATCAATGTAATATACCACATTAACAAATTGAAAAATAAAAACCATATAATTACCTCAATAGATGCAGAGAAAGCCTTTGACAAAATTCAACATCCGTTTATGTGTTCTTTTAAAGGACTTTTTCAATCTCTAACCTTTCTCCACACTTAGATGTTTAGATATTGTTTGTCCTGGCATTGATGAATTCATGCTTCCCATAATTTTGTCATTGTTGAAGTTAGACAAATGTTTCTACATGAGGTCCTTTCAGTGGATCGGCTGCAGCATACAGTTGCTTCATGATGTTTAGAAAGAAAACTTTTGTTGGATGGCAGAAAAGCTAAGTCAATCAAACTTTTGTATTTTGTTGTCAACAACTGATACTTGAAAAAAAAAGTGTCTTATGGTAGACATCCCCATACAAGAGTGTTTTCAACAGAACAAAATAAACACAAGGTAATTGCCAACATGCAGATAATGATTGTAAGTTGGATATCAAAACCAAGATTTGACTTATGGTTTTTTTATAAGGTACAACTCATGGTTACTGTTAACATGAATCTTTTTTTTTTTTTAATTTAATAATTTTAAAACATGTGTTGCCCATCCTGAACCCTCCTCCCTCCTCCCTCCCCATACCATCCCTCTGGGTCGTCCCAGTGCACCAGCCCCAAGCATCCAGCGTTGTGCATTGAACCTGGACTGGCATCTCGTTTCATACATGACATTTCACATATTTCAATGCCATTCTCCCAAATCTTCCCACCCTCTCCCTCTCCGACAGAGTCCATAAGCCTGTTCTATACATCAGTGTCTCTTTTGCTGTCTCGTATACAGGGTTATCGTTACCATCTTTCTAAATTCCATATATATGCGTTAGTATACTGTATTGGTGTTTTTCCTTCTGGCTTACTTCACTCTGTATAATAGGCTCCAGTTTCATCCACCTCATTAGAACTGATTCAAATGTATTCTTTTTAATGGCTGAGTAATACTCCATTGTGTATATGTACCACTGCTTTCTTATCCATTCATCTGCTGATGGACATCTAGGTTGCTTCCATGTCCTGGCTATTATAAACAGTGCTGCGATGAACATTGGGGTACACGTGTCTCTTTCCCTTCTGGTTTCCTCAGTGTGTATGCCCAGCAGTGGGATTGCTGGATCATAAGGCAGTTCTATTTCCAGTTTTTTAAGGAATCTCCACACTGTTCTCCATAGTGGCTGTACTAGTTTGCATTCCCACCAACAGTGTAAGAGGGTTCCCCTTTCTCCACACCCTCTCCAGCATTTATTATTTGTAGACTTTTGGGTCGCAGCCATTCTGACTGGTGTGAAATGATATCTCATAATGGTTTTGATTTGCATTTCTCTGATAATGAGTGATGTTGAGCATCTTTTCATGTGTTTGTTAGCCATCTGTATGTCTTCTTTGGAGAAATGTCTATTTAGATCTTTGGCCCATTTTTTGATTGGGTCATTTATTTTTCTGGAGTTGAGCTGAAGGAGTTGCTTGTATATTTTGAGATTAGTTGTTTGTCAGTTGCTTCATTTGCTATTTCACAATTTGTATGGAAATACAAAAAACCTCGAATAGCCAAAGCGATCTTGAGAAAGAAAAATGGAACTGGAGGAATCAACCTACCTGACTTCAGGCTCTATTACAAAGCCACAGTTATCAAGACAGTATGGTACTGGCACAAAGACAGAAATATTGATCAATGGAACAAAATAGAAAGCCCAGAGATAAATCCACGCACATATGGACACCTTATCTTTGACAAAGGAGGCAAGAATATACAATGGATTAAAGACAATCTCTTTAACAAGTGGTGCTGGGAAATCTGGTCAACCACTTGTAAAAGAATGAAACTAGAACACTTTCTAACACCATATACAAAAATAAACTCAAAATGGATTAAAGATCTCAACGTAAGACCAGAAACTATAAAACTCCTAGAGGAGAACATAGGCAAAACACTTTCTGACATACATCACAGCAGGATCCTCTATGACCCACCTCCCAGAATATTGGAAATAAAAGCAAAAATAAACAAATGGGACCTAATTAAACTTAAAAGCTTCTGCACATCAAAGGAAACTATTAGCAAAGTGAAAAGACAGCCTTCAGAATGGGAGAAAATAATAGCAAATGAAGCAACTGACTAACATGAATCTTAAATGCATAACTTTAATATAAAATAAAATACACTATACCTTTTTTTGCGGTCTTGTGCATGGCATTCAGAAATATGACACTGAAAATTCCTGTAAATAAAAAGACATGATGAGTCAAATGCATTTTCAAGCTTGAATCTGAGCAATGACTTTGTAATTAAGGGAAATCGAACTATCAAGTATTTCACTACAAATTCTGATACAGATGTAATTTTATAAATCACCTTATATGTTCTTACTGACAACAAAACTACTATGTGTGTCCACACCATTACAAAATACTGTTTCTGATTACCTATTATACTAAAATGTTGAAGTATTTTTCGATTCAGATTCCATGAAAGCTAATTCTTCTGATTTTGAAAGCTAATTCTTCTGATTTCACAAGAAATATGGACATAATGCATATCCAAGCATATTGTGGTTAGGATTAGTAAACAAGATGTTTTAATTAAACTGGGCAATAAATATGTTTAAATATATATACTAGATACATATATAATGCTTAAGAGTGAGGAATGAGTTTACAGAAAACTTCCTTCTTTTTATACATATACTCAATATATTCATTTATTCAAAAATTCAAAGGTAGTACATTTCACTCTACAATAAATTGGCCCTTTCAGAGAAAATAAAAATAAAGTTTAGGTAAAATAATCAAAGCATTAATGATTTATTTAGCATTATATTTCACATTTTGAAAAAAAATACAATATTTATTGTGTTGGCATTGAGAGAAGAGTTAATATTTGGGACATGTAACTAAGTTATCATCTAAGCCCATGTTAAATATACTGTCTTTAAACTTGTCAGGTTTTATTTTTTAGCAACTCTTTATCTCTAACTGAGGGAGATAGTAGAAGTAAAATATTTAATTCAGTACCTAGAACAATACAGAGTGATAAATATAAGAACACTCTTTTTTAAAGTTCCTAGGAAAACATAATAAATAGTTACTATATTTAATGCATAAAATGTATATTTATAAATGCAAAATAATTTTGTAAATATATCTTAGTGTATGTGTGTGTTAGTTTCTTCGTTGCGTCCAGCTTTTTGCAATCCCATGGACTGTTGCCTGCTAGGCTCCTCTGTCCATGGAATTATCCAGGCAAGAATACTGAGTGGGCTGCCATTCCCTTCTCCAGGGGATCTTCTTGATCCAGGTAGCATAATATGGGACTTCCCAGGTAGGAAGGGGTAAAGACGACGCTAGTAGTCAAGAACCCACTTGCCAATGCAGGAGACTAACAGATGTGGGTTCAATTCCTGAGGTGGGAAGATTCATTGGAGGAGTGTATAGTAACCCACTCTACAATTCTTGCCTGGAGAATCCCCATGGACAGAGGAGCCTGGTGGGATACAGTCCCTGGGGTTGCAAAGAGTCAGACAAGACTGAACGACTAAGCACATGCATAGTATAATATACAATATATAGTATCCCTTTAGTATATAGATAATATATAGCTTAAGATACCCTGGGTAACTCTAAAACTAACCATTGCTTTAACATAACACATTCACTTTTTCTTTAATGTGGAAATGTTAAGTTAAAAGTAGATCCAGATATATTTGTAAATGCTAAGTGTTTTAACTTAAAAAAAAAAGTCACATATAATGAGTAAGAAGAGACACACTATTGCAGAAATGGGAGACCCAAAGGCACACCATCACAGGAACAGAAGGAAACTCAGAGCTCATGAACACTGAACCCCACGTCTTAGGGATCTAAAATGATGCACTGTAAGACATGGTATTGTTTAAGGTCATGCAGCACATTCATGCACAGGACTGAAATTAGGACCCAGAAAAAAAGAATTACTGCCACAAACTAAAAAATTACATGAAAAGAAATTCATCTGTATGAAGTTCCTATAAATAATTCACTAGCTGGACTTAAGAGAATATTTATTTGTGGAAATCAGATGAATATAAAGTGAATCTAAGTTATGTCCTAACATGCTAAGATGCTGCAAAGAGCTGATGTTTACATCTTTCCCCCTTAAAATGCTTTTAGTATTGTTAATTTTTAGTTTAATATTTTCCAACTTTATTATTTATCACAAGGATACAAAAATGAATGTTTATCTATGATTCAATGGTGCTATCTTTGTTTTTCAGGTGCAACAAGAGGAAGAAAATATATTAAGTTTAAAAATATATCACTGGAATTTTTGTGTTTTTTTTTTAAGCTCATGATTAGACACAATTTATTATCTATTTGCACTTGTTTTATAATTTTTATTGTGACATATATTTAAAATATGTATTGTATTGTAAATAGAGAAATTTCAGTCTCTTAAGATTTTTGTGTTGTTGATCACTGTTTAAAAGTTTTATTTATTCATTTCAAATATATATATGCATATATATATATATATATATATATATCATTTTTTGCTGGTGTGATTGGCATTTTTCTAGGCACCTGGACCGTATCAGTACATAAATTACTAAACTCTTTTATTCTGGCAATTACAATATAGAAATACACATAAAATAATAAATTCACAATAAGCATAAAACCAAGTAAATCATATACAATGTTAGAAAGTGGTAACTTCAAGGGTGAAAAATGGTCAGGGTAAGAAAAGGAATTTGTGAGTAGGATGGCATCAGCTTATGATATTCCATAGGTAAACCAATGGGAAATGTGAAGTCTTAAATAATATTTGTCTAATTTATGTAGAGCATATGATTATGTTTATTAGCTTTTGATTAAGGCATTATCAAAATTAATGAAAAAGATTAAATTTGTTTGGATTTCAAAAGGAAGAAATTAGTTTTGTTTCATTTCTTTTGCACATAAAAATATCCCTGTACTGTGTACTTTACAGACTTCCAGAGGATTGCCTTTGACATTAAAAACATGGCCATCACTTTTTGTTTTTGTAACATAGACATATTAGCAAGATATATCCCTATCTCCTTTAACAAAAAGAGGAAATATGAAAATGGATAATGTGACCACAATACGTTTTTCTATGTATCAGGTTCACTGCTGTATAAAAACTGAGTAGAAGTTAAGTTTAAGTGCCTCAGTGCATGTCTCAGTCTCAATGTAGAAAAGTTCCCCTCACAAAACATTTTGTTTTTGGAAAAAAAAAAAAAAAGCTAAACTCTTTTAACCACTGCCCTTAGCTTGTAATGAGGATGTTAGGATGGTATATGACATCAGGTAATATTGTGCTTGCTTTGTTGTTGTTCAGATGCTCAGTCATGTCTGACTCTTTGTAACCCCATGGACTGCATCATTCCAGGCTTTCCTGTCCTTCACTATCTCCTGGAGTTTGCTCAAACTCATGTCTATTGAGTTTATGATGCTATCCAACCATCTCATCCTCTGTCACTCCTCCTGCCCTCAATCTTTCCCAGCATCAGGGTCTTTTCCACTGAGTTAGCTCTTCACATCAGTTGGACAAAGTACTGAAGCTTCAGCTTTAGCAACAGTCCTTCCAATGAATATTCGGGGTGATCTCCATTAGAGTTAACTGGTCTGATTTCCTTGCAGTCCAAGGGACTCTTAGAGTCTTCTCCAGCACCACAGTTCAAAAGCATCAATTTTTCAGTGCTCAGCCTTCCTTGTGGTCCAAATTTCACATCCATACATGACTACCAAAAAAATGATAGCATTGACTATATGGATCTTTGTCAGCAAGGTGGTCTCTGTTATTTAACACACTGTCTAGGTTTGTCACAGCTTTTCTTCCAGTACAATTCCTGGGTTGGGATGAGGCCCTGGAGAAAGGATAGGCTATTCACTCCAGTATTCTTGGGCTTCCCTGGTGGCTCAGACGGTAAAGAATCCACCTCTAACGTGGGAGACCTGGGCTTGATACCTGGGTTAGAAAGATCCCCTGGAGAAGGCATGGCAACCCACGCCAGTATTCTTGCCTGGAGAATCCCATGGACAGAGGAGCCTGGCAGGTTACAGTTCATGGGGTCGCAAAGAGTCAGATATGACTGAGTGACAAAGCACATAAGTACATTCTTCCAAGGAGCAAGTGGCTTATAATTTCATGGCAGGGATTAATTGTTAAAAAAAAAAACCAGCAATAGATTTTGGCATCCACTAAGACATTATTTGTGCTCTAGGTCTTTGGATTATAACCATCAGGTACATAAATAAAAAAGAACAAAATAAAAGTAAAGTTAAATTTTTACTGAATTGTTTAATTTAAAAATTTTATTACAGAGTCTCCTCTATAGAAAAGAATCTATCTGCTAGTACAAGAGATGCAGGTTGGATACCTGTGTCCAGAATATCCCTGGAGAAGGAAATGAAAACCCACTCCAGGTATTCTTGCCTGGGAAATTCCATGGAGGAGCCTGGTAGGCTACAGTCCATGGGCCTGCAAAAGAGTCAGACATGATTTAGCAACCAAACAACAGCAACTCATCTATTTAAGTGTCTATGAAATATCTCTATTTTATTAAGTGTCTATGAATTAACTCTGGCTCTGTTTTTGAATCTAGATTTTGGTGTTTATAAGAGAGATAATTTAATCATCTAATGATAACATTCATACCAAAAATCTGATTTATTCAAGAATGTAGATTATAATACAGTATCATTCCCTCACTTTTCAGCAATGAACACAAACATAGTTTGTGAATGCAAAATCTGAAAGATCCTTTCCTCCTTAAATGTCATGTTTTTTTCCAAAATCTGTAAGTTATTATAATTTACCTGAAACCTACATTGAAGCATTTACAAAGTTTTATATGACTGGAATTCCAGTTGAGCTATTCCAAATCCGGAAAGACGATACTGTGAAAGTGCTGCATTCAATATGCCAGAAAATTTGGAAAACTCAGCAGTGGCCACAGGACTGGAAAAGGTCAGTTTTCATTCCAATCCCAAAGAAAGGCAATGCTAAAGAATGCTCAAACTACCACACAATTGCACTCATCTCACACGCTAATAAAGTAATGCTCAAAATTCTCCAAGCCAGTCTTCAGCAATATGTGAACCGTGAACTTCCAGATGTTCAAGCTGGTTTTAGAAAAGGCAGAGGAACGAGAGATCAAATTGCCAACATATGCTGGATCATAGAAAAAGCAAGAGAGTTCCAGAAAAACATCTATTTCTGCTTTATTGACTATGCCAAAGCCTTTGACTGTGTGGATCACAATAAACTGTGGGAAATTCTGAAAGAGATGGGAATACCAGACCACCTGATCTGCCTCTTGAGAAATATGTATGCAGATCAGGAAGCAAGAGTTAGAACTGGACACGGAACAACAGACTGGTTCCAAATAGGAAAAGGAGAGTTCTTCAAGGCTGTATATTGTCACCCTGTTTATTTAACTTATATGCAGAGTACATCATGAGAAACGCTGGACTGGAAGAAACACAAACTGGAATCAAGATTGCCGGGAGAAATATCAATAACCTCAGATATGCAGATGACACCACCCTTATGGCAGAAATTGAAGAGGAACTCAAAAGCTTCTTGATGAAAGTGAAAGTGGAAAGTAAAAAAGTTGATTTAAAGCTCAACATTCAGAAAACGAAGATTATGGCATCCAGTCCCACCACTTCATGGGAAATAGATGGGGAAACAGTGGAAACAGTGTCAGACTATTTATCTGGGCTCCAAAATCACTGCAGATGCTGACTGCAGCCATGAAATTAAAAGACACTTACTCCTTGGAAGGAAAGTTATGACCAACCTAGATAGCATATTCAAAAGCAGAGGCATTACTTTGCCAACAAAAGTTCATCTAGTCAAGGCTATGGTTTTTCCTGTGGTCATGTATGGATGTAAAAGTTGGACTGTGAAGAAGACTGAGTGCCGAAGAATTGATGCTTTTGAACTGTGGTGTTGGAGAAGACTCTTGAGAGTCCTTTGGACTCCAAGGAGATCCAACCAGTCCATTCTGAAGGAGATCAGCCCTAGGATTTCTTTGGAAGGAATGATGCTAAAGCTGAAACTCCAATACTTTGGCCACCTCATGCAAAGAGTTGACTCATTGGAAAAGACTCTGATGCTGGGAGGGACTGGGGGCAGGAGGAGAAGGGGACGACAGAGGATGAGATGGCTGGATGGCATCACTGACTCGATGGACGTGAGTCTCAGTGAACTCCAGGAGTTGGTGATGGACAGGGA
The DNA here is from genome assembly GCF_032452875.1 of Bos javanicus. Lineage (NCBI taxonomy): Eukaryota > Metazoa > Chordata > Mammalia > Artiodactyla > Bovidae > Bos > Bos javanicus. The sequence continues at coordinate 4,496,404 of NC_083893.1, read as the reverse complement.
GGCCTGGCGTGCTGCGATTCATGGGGTCGCCAAGTGTCGGACACGACTGAGCAATTGATCTGATCTGATCTGATCTGATACTATTACTCTTGCTTCTGCAGGAAAATCTCACTGAAAATGACTTGATAATAATTGTCAAATACATAGTTGAGCTACTTTTACCCTTTTCTATTAAACTGGTTTGAGTCCATAAGAATGAATATTTAAAGTCATTTCTTTTACATTTATTATACATATAATTGAAAGTTCCAGGACTAAATTATATAAAGCTTACTTAGGAAATATTTAATTTCTCTGAGAATGAATAATGATTAGTTTTTTATCAGTAAAAGTTATAATTTTATAACTGTGAATCTGAAGATCTTAAAGATAAATATTTGTTAATAAAATTTATCATATATCCATATTAATAAATAGATAAAGTTATTTTGGACAGCAAAATATTGCACATTCTCCAAAAAGCTGATAAAATCCCACCCACAAAGTCATCAACAGTTTAATGTAACTGTAACATGCAAAAAAATGCTTCTCTCATTTATAACTCAGAAGTAGTTTGCTTTATATCTTAATATTGAGTTTCTAGACTTAATCAATAAACATCAAACCTACTCTCATAGGTCATCATGTAAGGTAAGAAAAACAAATGTGGATGCAAGTTTCTTGATCTTATTTGAAGGAGCTGACACAAGGCACCCCAAACCAGGAGTTGCAACACTTTTATAGTAAAATGTCAAATGCCATTACTGGGGCAGTTTTCCACTCTCCCCAAAGGGCTATTATTTCCTATTAATATATAAAATCTTAATTTTTTCTGCATGTCTAAGCTCAGCTGTACTTTATCATTATTTATTTCCATAAATAGAGAAGAGAGAGGGAAAGAGCTTGGGCTTTAAATCAACCATGGATGTGCACTTTTGGAAAGACATTTACCTTCCTGCACTTGGGTAAACTATTTCACCTCCTTGAGTAGATGATCCCTTTGTCCACATTAAGGGGGTTATCTTTGCAACACATGTAATGCAGAACCTGGCTCACTCAACAAATAACAACTTAATTCTCTTATCTTTCAAATTTGACTTTGCTTTCTTGTTGGCAAAATATTTATATATAAATATCTTCATTGTCCTTTCCTTGAAAGTGAAAGTGAAGTTGCTCAGTCATGTCCCACTCTTTGCGACCCCATGGACTGTAGCCCACCAGGTTCCTCTGTCCATGGAATTTCCCAGGCAAGAATACTGGAGTAGGTTGCCATTTCTTTCTCCAGGGAATTTTCCCGACCCAGGGATTGAACCCGGGTCTCCGGCATTGCAGGCAGATTCTTTACCAGCTGAGCCATCAAGGACCCTTGCCCTTTCCTTATTCAAATGCAGAAACAAATTGTCCTTCCCAAAGGTATTAGTGGGTAGTAGAGGGCAAAAGCGTTGGGTGTGAACACAGCATCATGGCAAGAAAACAAACACTACAGTGTATCTTGGATGGGAAGGGACTACATCATCAAACAACTGATGATGTGACCCTCCTGAAAATAAAATGTCAGATTCTATCATCTTCCAAGTATTTAACTAGTTTGTTGCAAGGCATTACTCATTACCTCTATGTAAGTTGAAGCTAACTTCTTTATTCAGTTAATGAAATTGTATAGAATTTATGATCATTCAGACTTCCAAACAGAGTAGCTAAGATTGTAATGATCAGCTTGTTTTGTCCCTACAGGTTTCCCTGATTAGGCTAAATAAGGTACTGTTACCACAAAAGCAAAAATGAAATCTAAAATATAAAAGTAACAAACAGAGTTTGTGACTCCATATTTTATTTGTTCCAGCAGTTATTTGAACAACATGGTTCATTTGCCAAGTGATATGAAAAGCTTTGTTCTTATCACAATTTTAATAAAACAAAAGGCCACCAAAACAGCATATATAATTGGTAATACCAAAGTCATTTATTCTCAGTGTATTTTAGCCAATCAAACAGAATTACTATTTTGGTACAAGTAATAATCTCCTTTTTAAAAACATGTTTTATCTGATTTTATTTGTGATGCTATTCTATTTAACAAGCAATCGAATCACTCAGTTATCACTTTTATGTATTTGATATATGTCAAGAAAGTAATTTCATTCTCTGAAATTAAAGTAAAAAAGAGACTACAAATTCTTGCCCTTTGGGTTTTTTTCTTCCTCTTTTAAACTCAAGTTTGTAAAATTAATAGATTCTCTGCAATGGAAGCCTATTTAATGTTATTTTATAATTATTATATTTTAAATCTTAAAGCAGAAAGAAATCCTGAAAACATTGATTTCTGCCCTTTCATGTAAGGTTTACTTTAGACAATTTATCCAAATGAATTTTATATTCCATTGGAAAAAAAAAAAAGAGAGAGAAGGAGATACTACTTAATTACTTGTATCTTTGATTGTAGTATCCACAGATTTATTTTCATATCTATTCTACATAATTCCCCTCCTAAATTAACATGGTTTAGGTTTAATGATATGGAAAATTAAAAAAAAAATCACAGATTGAAACAATACCTACTTAATGGGGTGTCAGAAAAGTTTCATAACTCTTCCAGTTATATGTAACATCTCTGAAGCTATATTTACAATGATATATCTGTACAACAGAATAATGGATAAGAACATATAGAGATAGATCTTTGTCCTACTCCATCATAAAAATAGGCCAAGGCACTTACCTTTAATAGTTTTAAATAATTAAAAATTTAAAAAACTATAAACACAAACCACCAATCAGGCAAAAAAACAACAACAACTGATTTTCTAGGAATTCTCTCATTGGGTACAATAAAGGCCAAAAACGTTATGGATTTATCAGAAGCAGATGATATTAAGAAGAGGTGACCAGAATATTCAGAAGAAATATATTTAAAAGATCTGAATAACCCAGATACCACAATGGTGTGATCACTCACCTATAGCCAGACATCCTGCAATACGAAGTCAAGTGGGCCTTAGGAAGCATCACTACAAACAAAACTAATGGAGGCGATGGAATTCCAGTTGAGCTATTTCAATTCCTAAAAGATGATGCTGTGAAAGTGTTGAATTCAATATGCCAGCAAATTTGGAAAATTTATCAGTGGTCACAGGAATGGAAAAGGTCAGTTTTCATTTCAGTCCCAAAGAAGGGCAATGCCAAATAATGTTCAAATTGCACAACTGCTCTCATTTCACGTGCTAGCAAAGTAGTGCTCAAAATTTTCCATGCTAGGCTTCAACAGTATGTTTACTGAGAACATCCAGATGTTCAAACTGGATTTAGAAAAAGGAGTGGAATCAGAGACAAATTGCCAAGATCCATTTGATCATAGAAAAAGGAAGAGATTTCCAGGGGAAAAAAAACAAAAAACAAAAAAACCTACTTTGCTTCATTGACTATACTAAATTAAAGCCTTTATGTGGATCAAAACAAACTGGAAAATTCTTAAATGATGGGAATACTAGGTCACCCTACCTGGCTCCTGAGAAACCTCTATGCAGGTCATGAAGCTGGTTAGAACCAGACTTGGAACAGACTGGTTCCAAATTGGGAAAGGAGTACATCAAAGCTGTATACTGTCACCATGCTTATTTAACTTATATGTGGAGTACGTCATGTGAAATGCCAGGTTGGATGAAGCACAAACTAGAATCAAGATTGCCAGGAGAAATATCAATAACCTCAGATATGCAGATGACACCACCCTTATGGCAGAAAACAAAGAGGAACTAAAGAGCCTCTTGATGAAAGTGAAAGTGGAGAGTGAAAAAGCTGGCTTAAAACTCAACATTCAGAAAACTAAGATCATGGCATCCCGTCCCATCACTTTATGGCAAATAGATGGTGAAATAATGGAAATAGTGAGAGACTTTATATTCTTGGGCTCCAAAATCACTGCAGATGGTGACGGCAGCCATGAAATTAAAAAAAAAAAAAACAAAAAAAACAACTTGCTCCTTGGAAGAAAAGCTATGACAAATCTAGATAGCATATTAAAAATCAGAGACATCACTTTGCTGAAAAAGATCTGCATAGTTAAACTATGGTTTTTCCACTGGTTATGTATGGATGTGAGAGTTGGACCACAAAGAAGGCTGAGCACTGAAGAATTGATACTTTTGAACTGTGGTGCTGGAGAAGACTCTTAAGAGTCCCTTGGACCGCAAGGAGATCAAACCACTCAATCCTAAAGGAAATTGTTTCTGAATATTCACTGGAAAGACTGATGCTGAAGCTGAAGCTCCAATACTTTGGTCACCTAATGTGAAGAGCAATCATTGGCAAAGACCCTGATGCTGGGAAAGACTGAGGGCAGGAGGAGAATGGGACATACAGAGAATGAGACGGTTGGATGACATCACTGACTCAATGGACAGGAGTTTGCGCAAACTCTGGGATATAGTGAAGGACAGGGAAACCTGATGTGCTGCAGTCCATGGGGGTTCAAAGAGTCAGACAACTGAGTGACAGAACAACAACAATTATACCGCTCCAGTCACATACCACTTTCTTAGCTCTGATAAATGTCTATGTGTCATTTTGTGTATGTGGCTCAAAAGGGCAAAAGGTAAAAAAAAGAGACAAGCAAAGAAAGTGTATGTAAAGAAAAAAAGAAAGAGGATAAAAATAAAATATGGACAAAGTGCATTTATATTTTAAATTAGCTTTTGCTTATTGAATGGTTATTATATATTAAACAGTTTGTATTGGAAACAGAAATTGCTAACACCCTTTCAAACTATCTCATAAAAGTTGTTCAAGGTCTCACAGTTAATGAATATACAACAAAAACTAGATTTTTCCTCTAAATTCAGGTTCTTTTCTAAGTTGTACACTGTCACAATTATAAAGATGTTGACACACTAAACAGAAGAACAGTACAGAAATATTTCTTTTTAATTTTCTTCAAGCAAGGATTTAACAAAACAGTTAACATCAGAAGTTGGGCACGGGCTTTAATCACTTAAATTATTTTACCCATTATTTCATCATCATAAATGCATACAAATGATGTTATATTCCTTTCACAAAAAAATGTTTAAAATCTTAGCATACTCAGTGGATTCAGTTGAGAAATTAAGATATGAACACAAGTAATACAGTTTCCAAACATGCTCCAAAGGAAAAAAATAAATACTTTTATAAATTCTTCCACATAATCCTTCATTTCTAATACAACAAGATAATTAGTTGATTTCTGGATAATTTCTAAGGTTATCAATAGTTCAAAGAATATCAGATTACTTGCAAACACAAATACCAGGTCCTAGGACAGTTACAGGAAATCTGAGAAGGCAAGGCTTTTCAAGGAAACTAGGTCATGAAAGAGATTATTGCTCTAATCCTTAGAAAACTGGATAGAGTTGTCTTTTCCTGTATGAATATGAGCCTCAATTAAATACTCTGAGAAGGAATAAAGGTGACAATCTGGCTCAAGCAAAACTATTCTATTAAAACTATGGTGTATGCGTATCATGAATACAGAATTTGCTTCATTTTCACATTTCATTTTGAATATAATAAGCCACTTTTAATGGAAGAGATTAACAGATTTACTTTCTAAATATGCTCAGATTTACTTTCTAAATATACTCAGATTAAGCTAATTTGGTTAATCCCATTGTGTTTCACATGTAGTATCAATGTACAGTCCAAAGGTTTACATAGAGGGAAGTCTCTAAAAAAGACAGAAATATGAGAGGCAACATCTTTTACTTCACCCTAAGGTTAGAATAAGTTTCTACCAGCATAAACTACCAAAGAATTAAACCTGATATCCTATAAGCAACAGGGGATAGAAATTGAAAGCTGGTGGTACAGTCCCAGATATCAAAGAGAATCCAATGTCCAATTTGTTATTAAATATTGCCAGGCTATTAGTTATATCACTGAAAGTCTGTACAAGAATTATCAACAGTGGAAACTTAGAGGTCTATACTTTCCAGACATGCTTTTTAAATTACGACTGTCTAGAGGGGGCAGAAATTGATTAGATCATTTACTTTTCACCTTAGTTTCAACTGCAACAATTCAAATATATTTGCATTCTAAAAAAGATTGTACTTTTGTCAAGATCAAGTTAATAACAAATACATGTCTGTACAAATGCATATATACACACATAAAACAACAACTACAACACTTAAAACTAAGATCAATGATTTAGTTTTATTTTGACATTTTCTGGGCTTAATTTCAGAATTAAGATTCCTGGGGTTTTGTGAGAAGTGTAAGAGATACTCTATGTAAAATATTTAGCATGGTGATAGGCCCTTAACTAATTCTCAAAGATAATCTTTCTTCATCATCTGCTTATCAATTTGCTTGGAAAATAACTTGGAGAGTTAGAATGCAAGACAGTTTTGAAAATACAAGAGATAAAGAGCATTGATTTATTAAGATACGCTCTGGTATCGTTTTTTTTTTTTTTAATTTTATTTTATTTTTAAACTTTACATAATTGTATTAGTTTTGCCAAATATCAAAATGAATCCGCCACAGGTATACATGTGTTCCCCATCCTGAACCCTCCTCCCTCCTCCCTCCCCATACCATCCCTCTGGGTCATCCCAGTGCACTAGCCCCAAGCGTCCAGTATCGTGCATCGAACCTGGACTGGCAACTCGTATAATACTAGACAGCAAGTATGTAGTAATGAGTAACTTTACAGATAATAATATGTTACTAGATTTTTTTTTTCCTTTGGAGGACAACATATTCTCTTTGTATATATACAAAGGAAAATTCAAATGCTTATTTTTCTTTTTACTGAGAAATCTTCAAAAATCCTACCATTAATCCCTCCCTCTGTGAAGCAGCAGCTTGGACACTGGTTATATTTTCAGTAAAGCATGCAGTAAGTTATAGGAATATCTGTTCCCTCATAAAATTCTTAGGTTTTAAGGAGCAGAGGGTGTGACCTAGTAATCTCTGTCTCCTGAGAAACTGCCATATCACCTGGAAAATAGCAAGTTTCCAATAAATATGAGTACAATTGCAATATCCAAGCCACAAATCTACTGGATCCACTGGGGACTATGTAGCCTTTCGTGTCCTGATCTCTCTCTGTTTTTTTTAATGCCTTGCTTTTTATAGGTACATCACTCTATATTCCTCTTCCATGGCACAAGGCACAGAAAAAAGAGAAAAGATGATTATTCCCCATGTGCGTACACTGATACAGCATCAGTTGCTCAATTATAACATGAGTAATATTTTTCTCTGTGTAAATTAGGATCTAATTAACAAACAAACAAAAAACACAAGATGTATTAGAATAATTATTATAGAGCATGCTAAATATATTCTGCTTATATTCCAAACATGTTTCCAAAAAAATAACTTTTAAGCTCTCTGACTTTCATTGTATAGATACAAATGTCTTTTTCCTTTTACTTACATTCTTTGAAATATATTGAGGACAAAATTAAAGAAGAAGCAACCCTTCCTCCACACACACTAAATTCCCAAACTCCAAACTCTTTTTAAAAAAGTATTTACTTTTTAAATTGAAGAATAATTGCTTTACAGAATTCTGTTGGTTTCTGCCAAACAGCCATAGGTCAATTATTACCACAATGCATTGTCTTATCATAATGACTTCAGATACAAATATAATCTTTTTTAAAAGTCTTTACTTGTATTTTCACTATCTGGTCTATTGGTTTCTCCCTTTTGGTGCATATGAACACTCACCATCATCTTGGTGGTGGTGGTTATTATTATTATTAAGACCCCTTGGGAACACTTGCTTCCATGGAATTGGTGGTCCTAGAGAAAATATGAAATCAACACCTGTTGCTCCCCAAACTGTAGCTACTCAAACAATTGCATCTATTTAATATTATGAATGGAGAAGGAAATGGCAACCCACTCTGGTGTTCTTGCCTGGAGAATCCCAGGGACAGGGGAGCCTGGTGGGCTGTCGTCTATGGGATCGCATAGAGTCGGACACGAATGAAGCGACTTAGCAGCAGCAATATTATGAAATAGTATGATTCAGGTACAACTGCTTTTTGTACTGTACACATTTTTCAAAATTCAGGATGAGATAATTTTCAAGACTTAATGAAGAATTTGTATATCCATATCATACCCCATGAGAGTGGGCTCTTTCAATGAAAGGCAGGGCAACCAAGAGCCAGCCTCATGAAGTGAAAGACCCTCCATCCTCTTTCTAGAGAAGCCTGCTGTAGCACTGCTGGGATTCTCTGACAGAACTATTCTTCTCCCTGCCCGAAAGAGGTAGATTCAGAATTTCTCAAGGATCCAAAGCCACTAAGAAATCCATACTGTCTGCATCTGTCATCAGCATCATCCCCACTACACCAAGTGTGGAGAGTTGCATCTTCTTGGGAAAAGTCTTTGATTCACTTTTCATTTACTGCAGCTCTTAAGATCAGGAGAAAATGACATTTTAAGTATCGTTTGAAATGGCAACCCACTCCAGTATTCTTGCCTGGAGAATCCCAGGGATGGAGGAGCCTAGTGGGCTGCCGTCTATGGGGTTGCACAGAGTCGGACATGACTGAAGTGACTTAGCAGTAGCAGTATATTCCTTGTCTTTATGTATATAGATTCTCTGCTTAAATAGCTTGTTTGTTTTGACAATCCTGACCTTCAAGATTAAGGTCAGTATTCTATGTGCTTCTTATTTTACCTTATATTATCCCAGAGAACCTAACCAAAAAAAAATTTAGCTGACTCTCCCTCCATTTGACCAAAACCCTCTTGATAGTAGGTACCATGTTATTTTTTTTGCTGATATTATTCTCAGTTTCTCACATAGGGCATGCAAAAGAAGAGAACTTTATTAAATTTTTATTGAATAAATAAATGAATAAACTATTAACTATATTGAAGGCAAAGTAGCAAACAAATAAGAAAATAGTGAAAAGAAAGAAAATATTCTTGGAGATGAGTTCTCAGTAGTAAATGTGGTTGCATTATGCGGGCAGGGTTCACCAACTTCATAGTCCAGGGACAAGTGGAACTGGTCAGCACACACGAATTACTACAGGGTGAATTAGCCAGTCAAAAGGAAGGAAACACAAAGGCCTGACAGAACTATTTACAATAGCTAGAAAATGGAAGCAACCTAGATGCCCATCGACAGATAAATGGATAAACAAGCTGTGATGCATACATATAATGGAATACTACTCAGCCAGAAAAAGGAACACATTTGAATATATTCTAATGAGGTGGATGAGACTAGAGCTTATTATACAGAGTGAGGTAAGTCAGAAAGACAAATATAAATATTGCATATTGACACATAGATATGGAATCTAAAGAGATGGCACTGATGAATTTATTTTCAGGGTGGCAAAGGAGAAACAGACATAGAGAAGAGACCTATAGACATGTGGGGAAAAGAGGAGGGAGAAGGGGGAGATGTTTGGAGAGTGTAATATAGAAATTTTAAATACCATATGTAAAATAAACAGCCAATGAGAATTTGTTGTATGAATTAGGAAACTCCAACAGGGGCTCCGTGACAGGCTGAAGGGTGGGGTGGGGAGGGAGATGGGAGCGAGGTCCAGGAGGGAGGGGACATCATGTACCTATGGCTGATTCTCGCTGATGAATGGCAGAAAACCACAAAATTCTGTAAAGCAATTACCCCTCAATTAAAAAAAAAAAAAAAAAAAAAAAACTTGACAGCAGTGGTTGAGTGACATGAAATGAAAAAAAAAAGAAAAAGCGTATCAAAGAAGGAGGAAATAAAGCATCTGCTTTAGCACATTTAATTATCAAGTCTATATTTTTCACTTTCCCATTATTTTCTTCCTGGCAGCTCCATTCTGAGGCATATCATTCAGACTTTAAGGTACAGTTCTACTGGATAAGCACATATTTTGTAAAAGAACCACATACCCCACCATGGTTACTTCTGGAGGAAGAGGCAAATTCTCTAATGACAACAGCAAGAGATAAGATAAAGCAAGACAATCTCTCAGAAGCTGAAGCTCAGTGAAGGCATAGGTATATTGAGTAAGTAAGATCTCAAAAAAGATTAGAAACAGTATTTGGACTGAAGAATATCCACAAGCCAATAAACTATAAAAATAAATATAAAGAGTTTAATTCAAATACAGTAAATAAAAACACCATATCTAGAGGGAGACAGAGTGAAATTTTCTAGTTTCTTTATTACAATACTTAAATTTAATAAGAATGTAATTAAAACAAACTTTACACCTTTTACAAAATCTGTCAGATTTTAATCTAGTAACCATCCAAAGATCTTTAACTAGCAAACAATGATTTTTTAAAATTATTATTAATTAACTAAATGCAAAGAGTCAGACACGACTGAGTGACTTCACTTCACTTAGTGCAGGATGTGATGACCGCACGTGATGTTTTGACTCTAAGTTTTAAAAATATTAATTTCTTTTCATTTATGTCCAGGCCCTTTTGAATTCCTGTTTTGTCTGCCATGATCCATTTAGTACCATTGTATGGCACTAAAATTTTAAGGATTTTCATTCTAGTATGTTTAAACATTATAAAAGAAATGTTGTATTAGTTAAATTATGTATGTAACAATGGACTTAAAAAGTTGAGTTACATTGTATGCCTTAAACACAGACAATCTTATTTGTCTCTTGTATCTCAATAAAGGTATAAAGCTGGGGTAGGGGTAGATAACAACCACAACAATAACAACCACAACAATAACAACAACAAAATTCAACAGGTTTTCAAAAACAAAACACAGGAAACAGTGCCATGCTGAGACTGAAGTCTGACACAATAGAAAAATAATATGGCCATCTCTGTTTAAAATTTGATAATTAACTCATTGTGGATATTCTGCATTGACTTTGGTTTTTAAAATACTGCATTAAATATCATTTTTAAAAGAAGGGTCTCTTCCATGTTATTTATAAAAAGAGAATTATGTCTCTACAGAAGCCAACAAACTTGATTCAGTAAGTTTAGAGATGCAAAAAAAATGTCTGCCCATTGTTATCATTGGAAAACTTATCCACTTTGAGGAGTTTAAGGTTATTAGATGGTTTTCTAATACATGAAGAATGGAGTGAGAAGAACTGTTATGTAGGCAAACTTAAAAATCTAATTCTATCTAGCATCTAAACTTACCTATCTGCACACTATTTCCTTCCCATTATTTGAATACATTGAATTCTAACTTCTAACTGAGAATTAAACAAGATTTGAGATTGAGCACTGGGCTTCCCTGGTAGGTCAGAAGGTAAAGAATCTGCCTGCAATGCAAGGAACCCTGGTTCAATTCATGTGTCTGGAAGATTCCCAAGAGAAGGCATAGGCTACCCACTCCAGTTTCTTGGGCTTCCTTGGTGGCTCAGATGGTAAAGAATCCACTTGCAATGGGGATGACCTGGGTTTGATCCCTGAGTTGGAAAGATCCCCTGGAGCAGGGCATGGAAACCCACTCCAGTAATTCTTTCTTGGAGTGTCCCCATGGACAGACGAGCAAGGGGGCTCCATGGGGTCACAAAGAGTCAGACACGATGAACAACTAAGCACAGCACAGCATTTCTGTGCCATAAGTTTCGATTTAGGTTTTGTATTTGTGTGTGTGTGGCGGCAGGGGTGGGGGGGGGTGGGGGGGTGGTGGTTGTGGATGTGGGTAAGAGACAGAGAGAGCCAGCCAGCCATAAGAGAGAAGAGAGAATGAGAGAAAGTATGTACCCTGTAAAGAATTCAGGATAGGTCAACCTGAACTGAGCTGACACAGACATACGAGCTTAAAGAAAAAATGCTTATCATTGTATAGAGCTGAAAATTTTCTGTTATTAAATGATCTGTTATTAAACTGATTATTTTTTCTGTTATTAAAAAATCAGGGTAGACGAATAGAGACATTGATAAGCTTATCTTTGATAAGTTTTTTTTTTCATTTATTTTCATTCATTTTTTAAATTTATTTATTTTTTACTTTACAATATTGTATTGGTTTTGCCATACATTGACATGGATCCATCATAGGTGTACATGTGTTCTCCATCCTGAATCCTCCTCCCACTTCCTTCCCCATCCCATCCCTCTGGGTCATCCCAGTGCACCAGCCCCGAGCACCCTGTATCATGCATTGAACCTGGACTGGCGATTCATTTCACATGTGATAATGTACAATCTTCAATGCCATTCTCCCATATTATCCCACCCTTGCCCTCTTCCACAGAGTCCAAAAGACTGTTCTATACATCTGTTTCTCTTTTGCTATCTCGCACACAGGGTTATCGTTACCATCTTTCTAAATTCCATATATATGTGTTAGTATACTGTATTGGTGTTTTTCTTTCTGGCTTACTTCACTCTGTATAATAGGCTGCAGTTTCATCCACCTCATTAGAAGTGATTCAAATGTATTCTTTTTAATGGCTGAGTAATACTCCATTGTGTATATGTACCACTGCTTTCTTTATCCATTCATCTGCTGATGGACATCTAGGTTGCTTCCATGTCCTGGCTATTATAAACAGTGCTGCGATGAACATTGGGGTACATGTGTCTCTTTCAATTCTGGTTTCCTCGGTGTGTCTGCCCAGCAGTGGGATTGCTGGATCATATGGCAGTTCCATTTCCAATTTTTTAAGGAATCGCCACACTGTTCTCCATAGTGACTGTACTAGTTTGCATTCCCACCAACAGTGTAAGAGGGTTCCCTTTTCTCCACATCCTCTCTAGCATTTATTGCTTGTTGACTTTTAGATAGCAGCCATTCTGACTGGTGTGAAATGGTACCTAATTGTAGTTTTTATTTGCATTTCTGGGTAATGAGTGAGGTTGAGCATCTTTTCATATGTTTGTTAGCCACCTGCATGTCTTCTTTGGAGAAATGTCTGTTTAGTTCTTTGGCCCATTTTTTGATTGGGTCGTTTATTTTTCTGGAATTGAGTTGCTGGAGTTGCTTGTATATTTTTGAGATTAATTATTTGTCCGTTGCTTCATTTGCTATTATTTTATCCCATTCTGAAGGCTGTCTTCACCTTGCTTATAGTTTCTTTGTTGTGCAGTAGCTTTTAATTTTAATTAGATCCCATTTGTTTATTTCTGCTTTTATTTCCAATATTCTTGGAAATGGGTCATAGAGGATCCTGCTGTGGTTTATGTCAGAGAGTGTTTTGCCTATGCTTTCCTCTAGGAGTTTTATAGTTGCTGGCCTTACATTTAGATCTTTAACTCATTTCGAGTTTATTTTTGTGTATGGCGTTAGAAAGTGATCTAGTTTTATTTTTTTATAAGTGGCTGACCAGTTTTCCCAGCACCACTTATTAAAGAGATTATCTTTTCTCCATTGTATACTCTTGCCTCCTTTGTTAAAGATAAGGTGTCCATAGGTGCATGGATTTATCTCTGGGCTTTCTATTTTGTTCCATTGATCTATATTTCTGTCTTTGTACCAGTACCATACTGTCTTGATAACTGTGGCTTTGTAGTAGAGCCTGAAGTCAGGTAGGTTGATTCCTCCAGTTCCATTCTTCTTTCTCAAGATAGCTTTGGCTATTTGAGGTTTTTTGTATTTCCATACAAATTGTGAAATTATTTGTTCTAGCTCTGTGAAGAACACCGTTGGTAGCTTCATAGAGATTGCATTGAATGTATAAATTACTTTGTGTCAGTTCAGTTCAGTTCAGTAGCTCAGTCATGTCTGACTCTTTGCAAACTCATGAACTGCAGCATGCCAGGCTTCCCTGTCCATCACCAACTCCCGGAGTTCACTGACACTCACGTCCATCAAGTCGGTAATGCCATCCAGCCATCTCATCCTCTATTGTCCCCTTCTCCTCCTGCCCCCCAATTCCTCCCAGCATCAGAGTCTTTCCTAATAAGTCAACTCTTCGCATGAGGTGGCCAAAGTATTGGAGTTTCAGCTTCAGCATCATTCCTTCCAAAGAACACCCAGGACTGATCTCCTTTAGAATGGATTGGTTGGATCTCCTTGCAGTCCAAGGGACTCTCAAGAGTCTTCTCCAACACCACAGTTCAAAAGCATCAATTCTTAGGCACTCAGCCTTCTTCACAGTCCAACTCTCACATCCATACATGACCACTGGAAAACATAGCCTTGACTAGACAGACCTTTGTTGACAAAGTAATGTCTCTGCTTTTGAATATGTCATCTAGGTTGGTCATAACTTTCCTTCCAAGGAGTAAGTGCCTTTTAATTTCATGGCTGCAATCACCATTTGCAGTGATTTTGGAGCCCCCCAAAATAAAATCTGACACTGTTTCCACTGTTTCCCCATCTATTTCCCATGAAGTGATGGGACCAGATGCCATGATCTTCGTTTTCTGAATGTTGAGCTTTAAGTCAACTTTTTCACTCTCCACTTTGACTTTCATCAAGAGACTTTTGAGTTCCTCTTCACTTTCTGCCATAAGGGTGGTGTCATCTACGTATCTGAGGTTATTGATATTTCTCCTGGCAATCTTGATTCCAGCTTGTGCTTCTTCCAGCCCAGCATTTCTCATGATGTACTCTGCATAGAAGTTAAATAAGCAGGGTGACAATATACAGCCTTGACGTACTCCTTTTCCTATTTGGAACCAGTCTGTTGTTCCATGTCCACTTCTAACTGTTTCTTCCTGACCTGCATATAGGTTTCTCAAGAGGCAGGACACGTGGTCTGCTATGCCCATCTCTTGAAGATTTTCCACAGTTTATTGTGACCCACACAGTCAAAGGCTTTGGCATAGTCAATAAAGCATAAATAGATGTTTTTCTGGAACTCTCTTGCTTTTTCCATGATCCAGCGGATGTTGGCAATTTGATCTCGGGTTCCTCTGCCTTTTCTAAAACCAGCTTGAACATCTGGAAGTTCGTGGTTCACGTAACGCTGAAGCCTGGCTTGGAGAATTTTGAGCATTACTTTACTGGCATGTGAGATGAGTGCAATTGTGAAGTAGTTTGAGCTTTTTTGGTATTGCCTTTCTTTGGGATTGGAATGAAAACTGACATTTTTCAGTCCCGTGGCCACTGCTGAGTTTTCCAAATTTGCTTGCATATTGAGTGCAGCACTTTTACAGCATCATCTTCCAGGATTTGAAATAGCTCAACTGGAATTCCATCACCTCCACTAGCTTTGTTCATAGTGATGCTTTCTAAGGCCCACTTGACTGCACATTCCAGGATGTCTGGCTCTAGGTGAGTGATCGCACCATCATGATTATCTTGGTCGTGAAGATCTTTCTTGTACAGTTCTTCTGTGTATTCTTGCCACCTCTTCTTTATATCTTCTGCTTCTTTTAGGTGCATACCATTTCTGTCCTCTATTGAGCCCATCTTTGCATAAAATATTCCCTTGGTATCTCTAATTTTCTTGAAGAGATCTCTCGTCTTTCCCATTCTGTTGTTTTCCTCTATTTCTTTGCATTGATTGCTGAGGAAGGCTTTCTTATCTCTTCTTGCTAGTCTTTGGAACTCTGCATTCAGATGCTTATATCTTTCCTTTTCTCCTTTGCTTTTCTCTTCTCTTCTTTTCACAGCTATTTGTAAGGCTTCTTCAGACGGCCATTTTGCTTTTTTGCATTTCTTTTCCTTGGGGATGGTCTTGATCCCTGTCTCCTGTACAATGTCACAAACCTCAGTCGATAGTTCATCAGGCACTCTATTTATCAGATCTAGGCTCTTAAATCTATTTCTCACTTCCACTGTATAATCATAAGGGATTTGATTTAGGTCATATCTGTATGGTCTAGTGGTTTTCCCTACTTTCTTCAATTTAAGTCTGAATTTGGCAATAAGGAGTTCATGATCTGAGCCACAGTCAGCTCCTGGTCTTGTTTTTGCTGACTGTATAGAGTTTCTCCATCTTTGACTGCAAAAAATATAATCAATCTGATTTCGGTGTTGACCATGTGTAGATGATGTCCATGTAGGTGATGTCCATGTGTAGAGTTTTCTCTTGTGTTGTTGAAAGAGGGTATTTGCAATGACCAGTGAATTCTCTTGGCAAAACTATATTAGCCTTTGCCCTGCTTCATTCCATATTCCAAGGCCAAATTTGCCTGTTACTCCAGGTGTTTCTTGACTTCCTACTTTTGCATTCCAGTCCCCTAGAATGAAAAGGACATCTTTTTGGGTGTTAGTTCTAAAACGTCTTGTAGGTCTTCATAGAACCATTCAACTCAGCTTCTTCAGCATTACTGGTCGGGGCATAGACTTGGATTACTGTGATATTGAATGGTTTGCCATGGAAATGAACAGAGATCATTCTGTCGTTTTTGAGATTGCACCCAAGTACTGCATTTCGGACTCTTTTGTTGACCATGATGGCTACTCCGTTTCTTCCAAGGGATTCCTGCCCACAGATATAATGGTCATCTGAGTTAAATTCACCCATTTGAGTCCATTTTAGTTCATCGATTCCTAGAATGTCGACATTCACTCTTGCCATCTCCTGTTTGACCACTTCCAATTTGCCTTCATTCATGGACCTGACATTCCAAGTTCCTATGCAATATTGCTCTTCACTGCATCGGACTTTGCTTCTATCACCAGTCACATCCACAGCTGGGTATTGTTTTTGCTTTGTTCCATCCCTTCATTCTTTTTGGAGTTATCTCTCCACTGATCTCCAGTAGCATATTTGGCACCTACTGACCTGGGGAGTTCCTCTTTCAGTATCCTATCATTTTGCCTTTTCATACTGTTCATGGGGTTCTCAAGGCAAAAATACTGAAATGGTTTGCCATTCCCTTCTCCAGTGGACCACATTCTGTCAAACCTCTCCACCATGACCCGCCCGTCTTGGGTAGCCCCTCACAGCATGGCTTAGTTTCATTGAGTTAGATAAGGCTGTGGTCTGTGTGATTAGATTGACTAGTTTTCTGTGAATATGGTTTCAGTGTGTCTGCCCTCTGATGCCCTCTTGCAACACCTACCGTCTTACTTGGGTTTCTTTTACCTTGAATGTGGGGTATCTCTTCATGGCTGCTCCAGGAAAGCACAGCTGCTTCTTCTTACCTTGGATGAGGGGTATCTCCTCACCACCTCCCCTCCTGACCTTTAACGTGGAGCAGCTTGTCTTGGTACTCCTGTGCCTGCACAGCCAGCGCTCCTGGGACGCGGGGTAGTTCCTCCTGGGCACAGCCCCTGACCTCAGACGTGGTAGTATACTCATTTTCACTATACTGATTCTTCCGATCCATGAACACAGTATATTTCTCCATCTATTTGTGTCCTCTTTGATTTCCTTTATAGTTTTCTATATATAGGTCTTTTGTTTCTTTAGGTAGATATATTCCTAAGTATTTTATTCTTTTTGTTGCAATGGTGAATGGAATTGTTTCCTTAATTTCTCTTTCTGTTTTCTCATTATTAGTGTATAGGAATGCAAGGGATTTCTGTGTGTTGATTTTATATCCTGCAACTTTACTATATTCATTGATTAGCTCTAGTACTCCTCTGGTGGAGTGACAAATTCTTAGAAAAATACAAGTTTCCAAAACTGAACCAGGAAGAAATAGAAAATCTTAACAGACCCATCACAACCACGGAAATTGAAACTGTTCAGAAATCTCCCAACAAACAAAGCCCAGGACCAGATGGCTTCACAGCTGAATTCTACCAAAAATTTAGAGAAGAGCTAACACCTATCTTACTCAAACTCTTCCAAAGAATTTCAGAGGAAGATAAACTTCCAAATTCGTTCTATGAGGCCACCATCACCCTAATACCAAAACCTGACAAAGATGCCACAAAAAAAGAAAACTACAGGTAAATATCACTGATGAACATAGATGCAAAAATCCTTAACAAAATTCTAGCAAACAGAATCCAACAACATATTAAAAAGATCATACATCATGACCGAGTGGGCTTTATCCCAGGAATGCAAGGATTCTTTAATATCTGCAAATCAATCAACATAATACACCACATTAACAAATTGAAAGATAAAAACCATATGATTATCTCAATAGATGTAGAGAAAGCCTTTGATAAAATTCAACATCCATTTATGAGAAAAACCCTCCAGAAAGCAGGAACATAAGGAACATACCTCAACATAATAAAAGCTATATATGACAAGCCCACAGCAAACATTATCTTCAATGGTGAAAAACTGAAAGCATTTCCCCTCAAGTCAGGAACAAGACAAGGGTGTCCACTCTCACCACTACTATTCAACATAGTTTTGGAAGTTTTGGCCACAGCAATCAGAGCAGAAACAGAAATGAAAGGAATCCAGATTGGAAATGAAGAAGTAAAACTCTCACTGTTTGCAAATGACATGATAAGCTTTTTGATCTAGGGAGAGTTCATTAGCTTACTTTTTAATGATCTTGTTGTAACCATCACTAAGAAGTCCTATGTTCTAATTAAGCATTTGGAGGAAAAAATATGGCAGTTAAAGATCCATAAAAATAGTCTTGAAAGTCAAATGCTGTGCAGGGGACAAGATTTACTGTAGACCCTGCCTTAATTTTGTCTAATTAATCCTGCTTATAATTAATTTCTGTATTTCATCATCCTTAAATTGACTGTCTCAATTAGACAACTCTATAATCACATTGCCCTGAGGTAAAAGAGAGTGGGAGAAATGCAAATTATGGAAAACAGAGGATGTGTATCTCCATCTTTTGTAATAGTTTTATATTCACAACCAGAAAATAATGGAAAAAAGTGAGGGGGAGGGAGCCTCATGCTGTTCACAGCAACCCTAAATTAGCCAATGAGAATAAAATTTATTAAATACCACGTGACCCACGTCTGCTCTCTGAAGCATTTGCATCATCTTTCTTCGACTAATCACAGTTAAGAGTATATTCAGAAATTTGGAGCATTCTACTTGTGTAAGAAACCTTCCAAACTACTGAGTAGAACATCTAATTTATATAAAACATGTCTAATAATATGAATTAGTGTCACAGTGATAGGCCCTCTCATTGACACATTTGGGAAATCCAAAATATTAAGAAATTACATGGAAAATTTATTTCTCCCAGAAAGTTCATTGTGCATAAAATTTCCTCTCACTGAATTGATACAAAGGTTATCAATTTCTATTAAAATTTTATCAATATACTTCCTGACTATAAAATATATTGCAAGAAAGTAGCTTTTAGAGCAGAAACTCAAAGTTGGTAAAGAACTATACTAGAAAATCTATCTGGTGGAATTAAAGAGATTGATGTCATCTACTTTTAAAACATATTTATTGCTTTTATTATTTTACTATGATACCACACTTGAAAATATTTATGTTGAAGAGACAAGAAATTTTTATTTCACCCCCATCTGAGCCAATCATATGGTAAAAAGTAGCAATCCAATCTGAGAGTTCCTTAATACAGCTATACAATCAAGATCAAAGTTACTTATTTTTCATGGAGTTTCTTAATAGTAAGAACATATATAGAATTGTGAGTCTTACTCTGGAGACTGAGTTATTCCCTGTAAGACTAAGAAATGGATTAAACCTCTCTGAGCATCAGTTCTTTTTGATAAATGACAAAAACTAGGCTTACTTCATATATCTATGCTGAATGTCACATTAGAAAAAGTATATGAAGTATTACTATCTATGAAAAAATTCATAGAATAGTCAGATTTTTCCAAATTTTGAGGAATAACTAAAACTTCTGAAATGTCAGGGACTTATGACAACAAAAATTTGTTATTCATGATACTTGTTGACAGATACTGACTGCTATTTTTTATCATCTGCTGTCTTTCAGGTATCATGCTGAAAGGGTAGTCCTTATTTAGGACATGCCATTCTTGTGGCATAGGAAGAAAACCAAAGATGGAATCCTATGATGGCTTTCTTGGATATAGCATTTGTCACTTTTAAACCTGTGTCACTGGCCAAAGCAAGATATTTAGGCAGATGAGATGTCACAATCATGATCATCAAATTATATTAAACAATTATATAATTTATTAATATCAATTAAATTAATTCTTATCAATGTTATTGTTAATATAGAATTATGTGCATAAAAAGATGACCAGAATGCTTGTTACTCAGGAAAGCATTACATAGAGGAGTAAATTAAACAAATATTTCCTTAACAGGGTAAATGTCTAAGATCTGAAGATACGTATAGCATACACTATATGTATGGTTATTGGTTATATGGTTATTGGTTAACTGACCAATAACTCAATTCACAGCTCTAATATTCAGTGAAAATGATAACTGCAAGACTTTTTCAGGATTCCTGAGTAAGCCTTTTATTTCCTGGCATAAGCAAGAAACTTTCTTCTTCCTAGAACTCTCTCTCAAATGTGGATTTAACAATAGAAGCTGCAACAGTCATCTTGTATCCATGAAAGAAAAACCAAAAGAATCATGCAAGCTTCAGCTCTGAGATTATTGGGAGACAAATCAGTGCCAGAAGCTAATTCTAGAATATTTAAGTCACTGTAGTTAACATATACAGATATAGAGATTTTTTTTGTTTCAGTTAAAGCTATTTCTGAAGGATATAATCTAATTTCTAATCTAAATTCTCACTATTTAGATGTATAGGTGAAAGTGAAAATGTTGGCCGCTCAGTTGTGCTGACTCTTGGGTTGCATTCCCTTCTCCAGGGGATCTTACCCACCCAGGGATCAAACCAGGTCTCCTGCATTGCTGCCCCTTTACTGAGAAAGTCAGTGAAGGGGCTGAAACAAAAGAAGAAACAGGAGAAGCCATGGATCTTTCAGCAGTCACACAGATAGGTATGGATGGAAGGGTGAAGGGACACAGCATGTTATAACAGAGAAGACAGAAAACTGCAGTGAAGTTGCGGTTACAAATGGTATCCTTCAACCTGGACATGTTATACCAGGAAAATGTGGTTATCATGTTCTTGATTACATTGTTCCATAGAACTGCTAAGCTATAAATGGTTTTCTTAGTTACTTAGAATTCAGAACTACAGTAGCCAGAGCCGGTACTGACTAGAGTATATGTTCATTTAAGAGTGTGAGGGCATTTTCTTCACTGTGGAAATGGGTCCATTCAGTGTAGAACAGTGAGACCCTAAAAGAAAACATACGCCATTAATTATAGGTGACTGGAGAAAGGAGTTAAGTAAATTTTAGGCAGTTCATGATAACTTCCCTGGTGGCTCAGAGGTTAAAGCATCTGCCTCCAGTGCGGAAGACCCCGGTTCGATCCCTGGGTTGGGAAGATCCCCTGGAGAAGTAGATGGCAACCCACTGCAGTATTCTTGCCTGGAGAATCTCATGGACGGAGGAGCCTGGTAGGCTACAGTCCTCGGGGTTGCAAAGAGTCGGACACGACTGAGCGACTTCACATCACTTTACTGTCTGAGCCACTAGGGAAGCTCATTTAGGTGTATACATATCAACAAACTTGTTTATCTTCTCTGAGGCTAGTCACATGTAAAATTAGATGTCTTTAGGCATTTTGATTTATTAGTATAACTGATAATTAAAGCATTAGGAATACTTAGAGAAGTAGAACGGAGAAGGCAATGGCACCCCACTCCAGTACTCTTGCCTGGAAAATCCCATGGACCAAGGAGCCTGGTGCGCTGCAGTCCATGGGGTCCCTTGGAGCCTGGTAGGCTACAGGCCTCGGGGTTGCAAAGAGTCGGACACGACTGAGCGACTTCACTTTGACTTTTCACTTTCATGCATTGGAGGAGGAAATGGCAATTCACTCCAGTGTTCTTGCCTGGAGAATCCCGGGGACGGCGAAGCCTGGTGGGCTGCTGTCTATGGGGTCGCACAGAGTCGGACACAACTGAAGCGACTTAGCAGCAGCAGCAGCAGCAGAGAAGTAGAGAGAATACTATAAAAACTCTTGACAGGTATTTCCAAATATCTGCAATGTTGTCAAAATAATGAATTACTCTGTTTCACTCTATAGAAGAAAATTAGATATTATGCAATATATCTATCTTAAGTATAAGGAAGAAAAAAATTTAAGAGACATAGTCTACATTGAATTGTCTGCTTTGTGAAGTTGAAAGGTACAAGCAGAAATAATCAAGCAGATACTAGAAAATCAAATATTAGAATTGCAGAAGAACCGATCTCTGGACTTTTAATAATACTTAATTTGATAACACTTCCAACTCAATATGCAATCCAATCTGTAGTTTTCACACATAATTGTAAAAAGTTAATTATGAAATTTATCCACTTTTTCATTTTAATCCATTTACTTTGTCAACCAAGTTTTGGGGATCCAGACTGTTTTAGATATTAATGATTAAATATGTGTGAGAACAAAAACTTTCAAATTGTAGGGAATAAAAGGGTCCATGAGACAGAAGAGGACCTCCACAGATGTGGGTCTTGTGAAACTTTGAAATGTTTCTTCTGAGGGAGAAGGGGATACCATACACTCATTAATTAAATCGTAGGTTACATATAAAATGAGAAATCATAATGTGTGAAATAGTGAACTCTGGAAAAAGCTAATCTTTCTTGATATATTGGTAGGTGATATTGTTGCAGGTGGGTCTGAAACATTTTGAGAAACATGGACCTGTAGGAAATTGTGATCTACTAAAGTCTAACAGAATTGTAGACTAATGTCTACATAAAGGATACACACTGATAGAAAATTTTATTCAAACAATGTGTAATTGGGGTACATTTTGAAAATATATTTCAAGGACAAGATGCTTAAAAATCCAGCAGGAAATGTTCTTCTTTCAGGCAAAATTATCTTCACTATCAATATTTTCCATCCTGAAACACTAAATCAGTCTTCAAGGTACTAAAATCATATACATTAAATACCTAGAGATGACCAATTTTTCATTCATTCTCATTTAACTAAAAACATTTATCCTTTTCCCAAAAGTACACTTACACAATTATGAATACTAAACATTTTTGAGAAACTTCTTCTATTTTCATATGTTTTGGGTATATTCAGGTGACTATAGTGAAAGTTGAATTCTAGTTCAAATAAGGATAGAGTGTAACATCATTCCCCTACTGATATCTATGTAAATAGCCATATCTAGAAAATCTATTGCTTTCATTAAGTGAAAGGTAAGTTTCATAGGGTAATTTATTAAAAAGAAAAAACTTGTCTATTTTTTGAAAACCATGGCAGTAATGTATACGGGGGGAAAAAAATCATCCATTTTCTCTCTCCATTCTGAGGAGCAGAAGTAATCACTGTATATTATAAAAATTTCAGATTATCTTAGAATTCATATATATATATATATCATATCTCTTCCAAATATACAGTTGATTTTTTAAAATTCATTGACAGGCTTCAAACTTGTTTTTGCCAAGTCCAGAGAAGATGAAAACTGGTCATTTGAGCTGAATGGGGAGTGCAAAGACCCCTGCTGCTGCTGCTGCTGCTAAGTCCCTTCAGTCATGTCCAACTCTTAGCAACCCTATGGACTGCAGCCTACCAGGCTCCTCCATCTATGGGATTTTCCAGGCAAGAGTACTGGAGTGGGTTGCCATTGCCTTCTCCAGCAAACACCTCTGAATTGTGCTATTTCCTAAAACTATATAGGGAGTGATTCTTGAGATTTTTCTGGTAGATGGCTTCCATCCTGCTTGTTATCGCATAGGTGAATCTCAATAGGATGACTGTGTGACCAGAAGTAATAATCAAAAAAGTATAAAGACATGAAGCATAAAGTGGGCTTCTTTTCAATCAAAACATATTTACAAGATTCATGTTGCCAATGGAAGAGTTATGAACAGAACTGAACAGAAAGGAAGCCTATTCTACTTGACAAGGTTAATGTACTATGTTAAAAATAACTATGCATTTGATCAGAAGATGTGTAAGGTGTAATCAAAAAGTTATACATTCATGTGAGGAAATCTTTTATGCATTTATTAGACACATAATATATTAATTTACATGATTTAGCTAGTAATTTACTTGTTATGAAGACAAGATACAAAGAAGAATCTACATTCTTGATACTAAGAGTTAACTTGCAAAGAACATAACTGAAGTCTGAACAAATAGGCAAACATTCCTATTAAAAACATAACGGCAAGGACATCTTTCATTCTTCAGTTCAGTTCAGTTCAGTCACTCAGTCGTGTCCAACTCTTTGCGACCCCATGAATTGCAGCACGCCAGGCCTCGCTGTCCATCACCAACTCGCAGAGTTCACTCAGACTCATGTCCATTGAGTCCGAGATACCATCCAGCCATCTCATCCTCTGTCATCTCCTTCTCCTCCTGTTCCTAATCCCTACCAGCATCAGAGTCTTTTCCAATGAGTCAACTCTTCGCATGAAGTGGCCAAAGTACTGGAGTTTCAGCTTTAGCATCATTCCTTCCAAAGACATCCCAGGGCTGATCTCCTTCAGAATGGACTGGTTGGATCTCCTTGCAGTCCAAGGGACTCTCAAGAGTCTTCTCCAACACCACAGTTCAAAAGCATCAATTGTTCAGCACTCAGCCTTATTCACAGTCTAACTCTCACATCCATACATGACCACTGGAAAAACCATAGCCTTGACTAAACAGACCTTTGTTGGCAAAGTAATGTCTCTGTTTTTCAACATGCTATCTTAGTTGGTTATAACATTTCTTCCAAGGAGTAAGTGTCTCTTAATTTCATGGCTGCAGTCACCATCTGCAGTGATTTTGGAGCCCAAAAAATAAAGTCTGGCACTGTTTCCATTGTTTCCCCATCTATTTCCCATGAAGTGATGGGACTGGATACCATGATCTTAGTTTTCTGAATATTGAGCTTTAAGTCAACTTTTTCACTCTCCACTTTCACTTTCATCAAGAGGCTTTTGAGTTCCTCTTCACTTTTTGCCATAAGGGTGGTGTCATCTGCATATCTGAGGTTATTGATATTTCTCCCGGCAATCTTGATTTCAGCTTGTGCTTCTTCCAGCCCAGAGTTTCTCATGAGATGACTTTATTAAGAGACGCCTTTCTCATACAAAAAACATAATGAGTAGTAAAACAAACCACACATAAATTTAGCAGATCAAAACCTGAACCCAAGCTCACTTGATTATGTGCCATGCTTACTGTCCCTGTCTGTAATTTGCACTATTAGGTCAAACACACAGCACATAGCTAAAGTAAGATAGCTCCTGAGAAGGCTAGAACTACACTTGGTGACTTGTATATTTCTGTGCCCAAGCTTGCTTCTGATGATAACAATAACCCTGTGTACGAGACAGCAAAAGTGACGCTGATGTATGGAACAGTCTTATGGACTCTGTGGGAGAGGGAGAGGGTGGGAAGATTTGGGAGAATGGCATTGAAACATGTAAAATATCATGTATGAAATGAGATGCCAGTCCAGGTTCAATGCACGATACTGGATGCTTGGGGCTAGTGCACTGGGACGACCCAGAGGGATGGTATGGGGAGGGAGGAGGGAGGAGGGTTCAGGATGGGGAGCACATGTATACCTGTGATGGATTCATTTTGATATTTGGCAAAACTAATACAAAAAAAAAAAAAAAAAGAAAAAGGAACTTCAGAACTTGGTATGATGAAGAACTAAACATGAGATGTTTTCCCCAATTTTTGAATGATGTAAATTCAAGGATCCTGTAGAATATAATGGAAATTGGAAATGTTCTATTTCAATGTTGATTGAATCTTTGTTTTCTCAACAGAAAGGTGACCTGGGTTATATTCAAATGGATTAAGAAATATGTGACAAATTTTCACTCCTAGGTGTTGGAGGTTGATACCAATATCAATTTCCTTGGTACACATTTCCTTGAGGTTATTATTTATCTGTGGTTTTGGGGGCAAAAACTTATATTTAAAACTCTCTCACCATGATGATGATCTTCTCCATTACTTAACTCAAAAATTTTCTCTTCCTCTACACTTTTATGTTTATTTATTTTTAATTAATTAATGTACTTATTGTACTTTACAATATTGTATTGATTTTGCCATACATTGACACTTTTAAAATTCTGGTTTGTTACTTATGTTAAAGGCCATAAGTTGACCCCAGGGGGAGAAAAAAAAAAGAGAAGCTATTCAAAATTCCTATTTATTTTCAAGATTTTGTAACTTGTAAAGCCTTTATTTTGAGGCAATACCATATATTTCTACTTATTCTACTTCACCTCCTCAAGGCCTTGACCTAGTTGTGAGTGGATAACAGTGAAATGATATTACCTGAAATTAAACAGAAAATCAGATATATCATATCCCTTCATGGGATGTCAAGTAAGAAGAACCAGGGGAAGCTACAGAGAATGGGAACATAATCTAAATTGAAGTCGCTCAGTCGTGTCCGACTCTTTGTGACCCCATGGCCTATAGTCCACCAGGCTCCTCTGTCCATGGGATTCTAAAGGCAAGAATATTGGAGTGGGTTGCCTGCTAAATTTACGTATGGTTTGTTTTACTATTCATTATGTTATTGGTATGAGAAAGGCATCTCTTAATAAAGGAAATTTCCCTGGAGATTTCCTTCTCCAGGGAATCTTCCTGACCCAGGAATCAAACCCAGGTCTCCCGCATTTCAGGCAGATGCTTTAACCTCTGAGCCACCAGGGAAGCCCAAAGATATATAATGGAGAACTATTTTGATTGGGGAAAAGAAAACTTTGATAAAGACTTACAGAATAAATCAACTATACTTCAAATAAAAAATATTTATAGAATGCTATATTTATCAAATAATTTAGAGTCAAGATCAATACTTTCATTTAAAAATGAGACATCTGAACTTCAGTATCTTGTGTTTTTTTGGTGGGGAGTGTTATGTGAATGCATGCTCAGGTGTGTACAACTTTCTATGACCCCATGGACTGTAGCTCACTGGCTCTTCTGTCTGTGGGATTTCTCAGGCAAGATTATTGGAGTGGGTTGCCATTTCCTTCTCCAGAGGATCTTCAAAACCCAGAGACTGAACCAGTGTCACCTGATTGGAAGGTGGATTCTTTTCCACTGAGCCACCTGGGAAGCCCCAGGGAGTGTTACATTCTATTATTAATATTGTCACTGAAGTAACTCTGGTGTATTAAACGTTGGCTTAATATTTAGATTCACTGTTCTCTTATATTCCAACATTCTTCCCTCTTTATAAAAGGCAAAATAAATAAAAAATACGTGTACTTTATGAGTATATAGAGTATATATATATAATACTTCTCCTTAACAGTCACCTTTTCAAATATGTTTCAGTGTGAATTTTTATTCTCTTCTATAAACCCATAGAAGATGGAAGATTTTTATATAAATCACCAAAAAAATGTGAACATGAAGTCACTCAGTTACGTCTGACTCTGCATGACCCCATGGACTGTAGCCCGCCAGGCTCCTTTGTCCATGGGGATACTCTAGACAATACTAGAGTGGGTTGCCATTTCCTTCTCCAGGGGATCTTCCTAACCCAGGGATCGAACCCAGGTCTCCCACATTGCAGGCAAACTCTTTACCCTCTGCACCACCAGGCAAGCCCCTATAAATCCATAGTCTCCGAATATTCTTTGATGGAACATGTTTGCTCCATTTTGCAGTACATTTTGGTAACCTGGAATGATTTCACCCACCTTCTGTGACTGATTTTCTTTCAATTTTTCTTTAGGAACAACTTGAAACCAAACTGCCTTTAAAGCACTTTCTATGAACCCCAAAATATGAGCCCCCAAATAAAAATATCTCCCAAGGGTTATAGAGTCCCTCATGCGAATGTTCATCTTTACTTTTACCACATTTCAGTTCAATTCTGTACTTTACTTTCTGTGTCTTTCTGTATCTATGCTGTGATTCTTAGAAAGCACCCAATGCGTGCTGGCTGAATAGCCTGGATATAACATCTAACTGCAGACCTGTTTACATTTCTCTTTGGGGATCCCCCCTCAAGTATGTGTAATGCAATAATTTCAAGCTTAAACATTAGCTTTTGTCAAACGTTAACTAATATTTTCCTCCAGAAAAATAGCATTACAAATTTTGTACAACTGGGGATAACATTGCAATGCTCATAAACTCTACAAACTTTAAGAAGAAAATAAAATCTCAAGAAAATAAAATCTCTGACTTTTTTCAGCTCATTCTTCTTGTTATTATCAGGACTATTTTCACCCTTGACTTTCTTAATGGAAACCTAGCCCAAATTCTTTAAAAACACATGAAGAAGTAAATATGTAAATCTTTGTATATAATCCACAACTAGCAAACATTAAAGCACCTATTATTTTTTGATTGAATAACCTAAATATTTATTTTTCCTCTTTTCTACTCTCTCCCTCATTTTTTAATCTTATCAATTACTTCTGACTGACTTGATAGTAGAAAATAAAGTAAAAATTCCCTCAGTGTGTATATCTATTACATGATGGGAGCATTCTATTAACAAAATAAGGATGTGTGACTTTGGAACTACTAAGAAAGGCTTTATGCAAATTAGCATAAGTCTCAGTCTTCTCAAAGAATTTCATCCCTAAAATTGTCTTTATTTCAATAGGAAAATCAAGTATCATACTCATAGAAACTTATCTTGCAATTATAATATGTTATATGATATTTACAATTATTACATTAACCTTCCATCAATACCGCATGCTTTCTGAGGTCCTAGCTTGAGTTCTTTTTTATCCTCTATATGCCTGATAAAGAGTAGTGCTTCAATTAATATTTGTTGTATGATTGAATGGACAAATCTTTTAAAGAGGTACAACATTTAATAAGACATATATAATCAATTGTATATGGATTCCTTCATTGAGCAATAAAAGGTTTTGGCAATTTCTCCCCTTATGAATAACTTGCAATGTGTTGCTGTCAGAATTATGAATTAGCAACACTATTGGCAAGATTGATAGATGATATATTAACTTTCTCTGGAATGGCATTCCATTTTCTATAGTATTTTATTTTCAAACTATAGGTCTGCCTTATCAAATCACAATTTAATGTTTATTTTTGATACATAAAATTATTTCAAAATCACATTTATGAGCATTTGAAAAATATAATGAAGAGTTACAGTGATGAGCTGTATTTATTCTACCACTTCAATCTTCCTGATAGATATCTACTTGTCATTTTGCAAATGTTTTCTGGAAGATATTCTGTTGAGCATAAACAAGTCATCTATTTCAAGTGAGTCATTGTGTAACTTTGCAGTTACTTTTAAAATAATCACCAAACTCAAATAAGAAATTAATCTCTACATTCCAAGGTAAATGCAATAAGAATAATACAATTTCTGACAGTTGTAAGAAATTGGGTGGCTTATAATGTGTTTGCATAAATATCCTCCCTCTTGATCTTCACCATGACCTTTTGAATATGTGTGCTCAGTTGTGTCCGACTCTCTGACCCCATGGGACTGTAGCCCTCCAAAGTCCTCTATACATGGAAATTTCCAGGCGAGAATACTGGAGTGGGTTGTCATTTCCTTCTCCACCAAGACACTTTGAAGGATACAAATTATTCCCTTTGTGATGGTCAAAGAAACTAAGGCAAGGATAGGTTAAACGATATTCCTATGATCACAGTAATTTTCACAACTGGAAAGTAAACCAGGTCTTCTGAACTTAAAATTGCTTTTCTTTTTTTCATACTACTCTAACTTGATATTGACAAATTACTGTTTCCTTCCATGATTATTCTGAAACTACTTTCTTTACTTGGTTAAAAAAATATATACTCTTTGTTCTTTAACTAAGTAGGAACAAATTAGGTCAGCACATACATCTACAATATATCCCTTGAAGTACAGTTTCAAAGACCAGGTAACACAATAAGTGCAGGTTTCCAGTCCCTACAGTAAATTTTGAAATTAGGATAACAAGGATATCCTTACACACAGGGAAAGTTTTCTGTCTTATAGTAGTTGGTCACAAATGGATTGTGTTGTTGGTGTTAGTCGCTCAGTCATGTCTGACTCTTTGTGAAACCATGGACGATAGCCGGCCAGGCTCCTCTGTCCATGGGATTCTCCAGGCAAGAACACTGGAGTGGGTTGCCATTCCCTTCTCCAGGGGATCTTCCTGACCCAGAGATTGAACCTAGGTCTCCTGAATTGCAGGCAGGTTCTTTACCATCTGAGCCACCAGGGAAGCAAAATGGATTCTATCTGTACTAAATTATTAGCCCTCTCAATTTTCGAGAGCAGATAGTCAACCTAAGTGTAAGCAACCTTGCCCACCTACTTCAACATGCCTTACAAATACTATCATTTCTTGGTATACCACAGTCTCCAAGTGGGTGAGAATTACTGTTATCTATTCCCATGTTTTGAGAGACACTGACACAGATATAAAGATGCAACTTTAGGAAATCCCCATTGTGTTTGATTATACAGCCTTCTACTTTTTTTTTTTTTTTTTTTTTTGCAGCTATCACAGTAACTCCTAAACATGTCCTGTGTTTAGTAGTTTTAGAAAGCATTTGATGTATCTTGTCTCATTTATTTTCCCTAGTTCAAAAAGGCTTAAGATGTTGTCCAGTACCATTCAGTAAAGAGCCAATTAGGAATAGCAATCCAAGTCTTAGGAGAGGGAATACAGCACCATCTTAAAGATCACCCTGCCTTCACACTCAGCTTTAACTGTGTATCATTCTGCTGCTATCCACAAAAAGCTGACTAACTGCAAATATTTATTAATTCAAGTTTTTAATTAATTTGGTGACAGCAGCAATTTTATATAAATTTTTTGATGTTGCTTCTTGGTCAAGACATTTCTCCTTTTCTTATCTCCACCAAGTGCTAAGAACAGCATGTATGAAATAGAAAAATGATTATTCTTGAGGGGTAGATTAGAAAGATTCAAGTTCATTTCCCGCAATCTGACACATGAAAAGAATAGTAAAAGAGAAAAGAAGGTACTAGCTCTGAAAAATAGGGCTGATAAAGGAATTCATCAGCATCAAGCCAACTGCCAGCTTGAGATTTAACGAACCCACTTGCTTCCCTTAATTAGTACCCTTTTCCTCCTAAGGAAATCTTGAAAATCCTTTACAAAGCTAGTCTCTTTTAAACTATGTACCGTAGGTAAGCAATATTAATTGGATATTTAATTACAGATTCTCTGTGCAAGCTTCAGCGGTGAACAACTATTATTATATTGTAGCACTCTTACTTTTAAACTGACTCTGTAATAACTCTGAAAGCTGTGTAAAGTAAAATTAAATCCTTATCCATAGACAATTACTTTAGTATTTGTACTGTGTCTAAGAAGTACCAAGGTTAAGTTGATATTACTCATTATGAATATAAATTATAAGATCCATTTACTTTCATTCTTATTCCTATGTATCTTGAACACACACACACACACACACAAATTACGATAAAGACAATCAAAATATGATTTTAGCAGCAAAGAATGGTAAATTATTTTTAGGTAATCAATTTCCCCTAATAAATAAACTTGTGATTTGATATTATAGTATTTAAAAGTTTGTGAGATATTTTCTATTCCATTATCTGTTCTTTTCAGCTTCTGTTCTAATGGGTTGTATGCCCATTACTAAGGACACAGATTTTTATCTTTGTATAAACTTGTCTCCATGTTTAAAAATAAATGTAAAAAATACAGTGTGTGTGAGAATCATAAATCAGTGGTGTGGATATATGGAGAGACTATACTAATAGTGATATGTTATCAAAAGGGTAGCTACAAAGTCTGGAAATGTAGAAAAAGATTGTTGAACTCTCCTCATAATTACTTTTGGGATATGCCAAACACAGTAAATTCAGTAAAAATCAGAGCGATAAAAATCATCTTAGGTAACATATCACCGATGTGTGCACAGAGAGAGATGAAATCCTGCATTAATGCACTATGTTAGATGAAACTTCTGTGAGTACACAAAACTATGTGTTGGTACCAAGGGACAAGGCATCAACAGTATATTTTATTGTGAACCATTCATTAGCTATATCTGCCCATGTTTCCAGACATTAAAAACACATTATGTAATGGATTTTATAAGAATACAACCTTCAACTGCATTAGCATTATTAAAATTGAATTGGATTCTAAAAGTCACTAGAGCATCCACATCTGCTACCACCACTTTCTTCTCCTAAGAAAACTTTGCTTGCTCCAAATTATGCATACTGTACAACAAACTCTTTCACCTTGGCAGCTTTATCCAAGTTTTACCAACATATTAACTTCCTGTACTTATATTTTGTTATTTTCTTTCATCTCTCCAACATTCGTTCATGATTATAGACTACAAACCACATAATTCTTGTTCATTATCACCTCTATAATTCAGTTCAGTTCAGGAATTCTTTCGTGTCTGACTGTTTATGACCTCATGAACTGCAGCATATCACGCCTCCTTGTCCATCACCAACTCCCAGAGTCCACCCAAACCCATGTCCATCAAGTTGGTGATGCCATCCAACCATCTCATCCTCTGTCGTCCCCTTCTCCTCCTGCTCTTCATCATCCCCAGCATCAGGGTCTTTTCAAATGAGTCAGCTCTTCACAACAGGTAGCCAAAGGATTGGAGTTTCAGCTTCAACATCAATCCTAACAATGAACACACAGGACTAATCTCCATTAGGATGGACTGGTTGGATCTCCTTGCAGTCCAAGGGACTCTCAAGAGTCTTCTCCAACACCACAGTTCAAAAGCATCAATTCTTTGGTCCTCAGCTTTCTTCACAGTCCAACTCTCACATCCATACATGACCACAGGAAAAACCATAGCCTTGACTAGATGGATCTTTGTTGACAAAGTAACGTCTCTGCTTTTCAATATGCTATCTAGGTTGGTCATAACTTTCCTTCCAAGGAGTAAGCATCTTTTAATTTCATGGCTGCAATCACCATCTGCAGTGATTTTGGAGCCCCCAAAAATAAAGTCTGAAACTATTTCCACTGTTTCCCCATCTATTTGCCATGAAGTGATGGGACCAGATGCCATGATCTTCGCTTTCTGGATGTTGAGCTTTAAGCCAACTTTTTCACTCTCCACTTTCACTTTCATCAAGACGCTCCTCAGTGTTTGTTCACTTTCTGCCATAAGGGTGGTGTCATTTGCATACCTGAAGTTATTGATATTTCTCTCAACAATCTTGATTCCAGCCTGTGCTTCATCCAGCTCAGCATTTCTCATGATGCACTCTGCATATAAGTTAAATAAACAGGGTGACAATATACAGCCTTGACGTACTCTTCCTATTTGGAACCAATCTGTTGTTCCATGTCCAGTTCTAACTGTTGCTTCCTGACCTGCATACAGGTTTCTCAAGAGGCAGGTCAGGTGGTCTGGTATTCCGATCTCTTTTTTCAGAATTTTCCACAATTTACTGTGATCCACACAGTCAAAGGCTTTGGCATAGTCAATAAAGCAGAAATAGATGTTTTTCTGGAACTCTCTTGCTTTTTTGATAATCCAGCGGATGTTGGCAATTTGATCTCTGGTTCCTCTGCCTTTTCGAAAACCAGCTTGAACATCTGGAAGTTCATGGTTCATGTACTGCTGAAGCCTAGCTTGGAGAATTTTGAACATTACTTTACTAGCGTGTGAGATGAGTGCAATTGTGTGGTATTTGAACATTCTTTGGCATTGTCTTTCTTTGGGATTGGAATGAAAACTGACCTTTTCCAGTCCAGTGGCCACTGCTGAGTTTTCCAAACTTGCTGGCATATTGAGTGCAGCACTTTCACAGCATCATCTTTCAGTTGAAATAGCTCAACTAGAATTCCATCACCTCCACTAGCTTTGTTAATAGTGATGCTTCCTAAGACCCACTTGACTTCACCTTCCAGGATGTCTGGCTCTAGGTGAGTGATCACACCATCATGATTATCTGGGGTGTGAAGATCTTTTTTGTACGGTTCTTCTGTGTATTCTTGCCACCTCTTCTTAATATCTTCTGCTTCTGTTAGGTCCCTACTATTTCTGTCCTTCATTGAGCCCATCTCTGAATGAAATGTTCCCTTGGTATCTCTAATTTTCTTGAAGAGATCTCTAGTCTTTCCCATTCTATTGTTTTCCTCTGTTTCTTTGCATTGATCACTGAGGAAGGCTTTCTTATCACTCCTTGCTATTCTTGAACTCTGCATTCAAATTGGTATATCTTTCTTTTTCTCCTTTGATTTTTGCTTCCCTTCTTTTCACAGCTATTTGTAAAGCCTCTTCAGACAGCCATTTTGCTTTTCTGCATTTCTTTTTCTTGGGGATGGTTTTGATTCCTGTCTCCTATACAATGTCACAAACCTCCATCCATAGTTCATCAGGCACTCTGTCTGTCAGATCTAGTCCCATAAATCTATTTCTCACTTCCACTGTATAGTCATAAGGGATTTGATTTAGGTCATCCCTGAATGGTCTAGTGGTTTTCTCCACTTTCTTCCATTTCAGTCTGAATTTGGCAATAGGAGTTTATGATCTGAGCTACTGACAGCTCCTGGTCTTGTTTTTGCTGATTGTATAGAGCTTCTCCATCTTTGGCTGAAAGGAATATAATCAATCGGATTTTGGTGTCGACCATCTGGGTGATGTCCATGTGTAGAGTCTTCTCTTGTGTTGTTGCAGGAGGGTGTTTGCTATGACCAGTGTGTTCTTTTGGCAGAACTTTGTTGTGCAGAAGTGTGGCGGCTTTGATAGACAGTCAGAGGCATGGCCAAGAGGAGCTACCCCATGTCCATGGTCAGGGGAAGCGGCTGAGAGGCACTATCCCATGTCCAAGGTAAGGAGTGGTGGCTGCACTTTGCTGGAGCACCTGTGAAGAGATACCTCACATCCAAGGTAAGAGAAACCCAAGTAAGACGGTAGGCACTGAGAGAGGCCATCTAGGGCAAACAGACGGAAACCACAATCACAGACAACTAGCCAATCTGATCACACGGACCGCAGCCTTGTCTTGCTCAGTGAAACTAAGCCATGCCGTGTGGGGCCACCCAAGATGGATGTGTCATGGTGGAGAGGTCTGACAGAATGTGGTCCCCTGGAGAAGGGAATGGCAGACCACTTCAGTATCCTTGCCTTGAGAAGTCCACAAAAAGACAGGACATTGAAAGATAAACTCCCCAGGTCATTAGGTGCCCAGTATGCTACTGGTGATCAGTGGAGAAATAACTCCAGAAAGAATGAAGGGATGCAGTCAAAGCAAAAACAACACCCAGTTGTGGATGGGACTGTTGACGGAAGCAGGGTTTGATGGTGTAAAGAGCAATATTGCATAGGAACCTGGAATGTTAGGTCCATGAATCAAGGCAAATTGGAAGTGGTCAAACAGGTGATGGCAAGAGTGAACATTGACATTCTAGGAATCAGTGAACTAAGATGGACTGGAATGGGTGGATTTAGTCAGATGACCACTATATCTACTACTGTGGGCAGGAATCCCTTGGAAGAAATGGAGTAGCCATCATGGTCAACAAAAGAGTCTGAAATGCAGTACTTGGATGCAATCTCATAAATGACAGAATGATATCTGTTCGTTTCCAAGGCAAACCGTTCAATGTCACAGTAATCCAAGTCTATGCCCCGACCAGTAATGCTGAAGAAGATGAAGTTGAACGGTTCTATGAAGACCTACAAGACCTTCTAGAACTGGTACCCAAAAAAGATGTCCTTTTCAGTATAGGGGACTGGAATGCATAAGTAGGAAGGCAAGAAACACCTGGAAGAACAGGCAAATTTGGCCTTGGAGTACAGAATGAAGCAGGGCAAAGGCTAATAGAGTTCTGCCTCTATAATTAGGCTCATATTATTTAATGCCACTTAGAATTAAAATTAACCTAAATTAAGTTATTCTTACATCTCACACCCCCAAAGATATGAAACTACCCCCTTTATGTTCTCAGAACATTTATAACAGGTTAGATACAAAAAAAAATCTCTATTTTTTAGTATATTCACAGAGGTCTGCACCCATCATAATAGATTTTATAATATTTTCTTCATTCCCAAAAGAAAATTTACCTGTTAGCAGCCATTCCTAATTCTCCCTCACCTCTTTCATTTCAAGGCAACCTCAAACATACTTTCTGTCTCAACAGACTTGCCTGTTCACCACATGTCACATAAATGGACTCATAGAGTATGTGGTCTTTTATGACTGGCCTCTTTCACTTAGCATAAAGTTTTAAAGATTTATTCATATTGTAGTATGCATATTCATATTGCTACATTATACTACCTTGTGTGGGTATAGCACATTACATCTATTTTTAGTTGATAGACATTTGACTTGTTTCCATTTCAGGTTATTATGTATAATCATAATGTGAAAGAGTTGTATAGTTATATGGCTTCCTTTCCCTTGGGTGTATATCTGAATGGAATTGCTAAATCCTATCATAACTCTAAGTGTAAAGTGTTTAGTAACAGTCAAAATGTTTTCTAGAGTGTCTGCCTCATTTTGCATTCCTAATGGCAATATATATGGTTCTAAGTTCTTCACACCCTCAAGAATATTGCTTTCCATCTTTGATTATAGCGTTTCTAGGGCATATGAAGTTATATTTTCTTGTGGTTTTTACTTGCCATTCTTAATGGCTAATTATGATAATATTACTATGAGGTTATTAGTCATATTTTATTCTTTCTTAATCATTTTATTTACTTTCTCATGGAGAAATGTTTACTTTTCCTTTGTATATTTTAATAGACCCATTTTTATTTGTCTTATTGAACTTCAAGAGTTCTTTACACATACTTAGTATGCAAGTATACTTTGTATATACATGATTTGCAAATATTTTCTCCACTTTGTGTTGCATTTCCACTTTCTTCATGATGTCCTTTAAAACACAAATGTTTTAATTTTGATGAAGAATGATTTAGCTAATTTTTTTCGTTCATGTTTTCTGTTGGATTGTTGTACCCTATGGTAGTTCTTTGTTAAATTGTGAGGACCCTCCATACTGTTTTCTGTAATGGCTATACAAGTTTATATTCACACCAACAGTGCACAAAAATTTCCTTTACTCCACATCGTGGACAACACTTAATGTAGCTTATCTTTCTGATAATAGTCATTTTAACAGGTGTGAAGTGACACCTCATCATGGATTTGATTTCCATTCCTCTGATGATTAATGCTGCTGAGCACATTTTTACATATCTGTTGACTGTACATTGTCATTAGAAAAAGGTCTCTTCAGGTACTCTGCCAGTTTTTAATTTGAGTATTTGGGCCTTTTTGATTTTGTGTACTTTTTTCTTGTTGTTTGGGTTTATTTTGTTATTGAGTTGTATGTATGATCTTACTGGGCTCAAGTTATAGCAGGGAAGGTTGTGTTCCTCTGGAAGCTCAAGAGAAAAATCTGTTTAATTGCTATTCCTCACTTTTGCAAGTCTCCTGTATTCTTTGGCTCAGAGTACATTTTCAATATCATCAACACGAGGTGAAATTTGTATCTTATCATTCTAGCATTTTCTTCTCGCTCTCTCTTAAGTCCTCTTGTGACTACATTGGACTCACCTAGTTAAAAAGGATAATCTCATTTTACTGTCAGTAAAATAAGGAATAATCTCAGTTCTGTCTCCAAGATTAACTATTTATTTCTCTTGTAAGGTGATATATCAACGGATTCCAGGGATTAGGACATGGGACATCTTCTGGAGGCCATTATTCTGCCTACTTCAGATACTCTAGAATTTCTGTTGTGTTTCTAGATTGAACTTGCTTTTCCAACTTGTTGAAAAATGAGGGATATTTGCCCTGGAGTCTATGTTTTACCTATATATTTGATAGTACTGTAATTAAACTATGGTTGGCATGAAGTTCCTCAGGTAGATAATATAAATATAAGTAAAAATTTTACAAGAGCTTTTCAATATTTTTTGAAATGTCCAGAGTTCCTAATGTATTGTAACTTCTGGATTTTAAGGTTTATTGAACATTGTCAAATTAATCATTATTTGAAATATTTTTCTTTCATTAGAATTAGAATTAGTTAAATTAGAATTAAATTAGAATTAGTTGGCTATGACTCTACATTTTGCTATTTTTTAAATTAGAATATTTATTAAATTAGAATTAGTTGGCTATGACTCTACATTTTGCTATTTTTCAGTCTTGCACAAATTAGGGCATTCACAGATTTTTCTCCATGCTTTGATTAAGCCACTTTATTGAATGCAAATTTTGTGGGGGGGCAAAAAAAAAGCATAAGTTTCTTAATTAAATTCTACCATCTCAACATGTATAATTCATAGTGAGTCAGGGTTTGTATTATGTAATCACTATCATCATATCCTCATCATGACCCTTGTCATCATCATTATTATTACTTCTAACCAGTATAAATGGTAACTTTTTAATTTAGAAATATGTGGCATGAAGTATGCTGTGTTTATTCCAGAAATTATTTCATTTAACCCTTCTAAAAGTTATGAGGTCAGTACTATTATATATTAGTTTAATCTATAACAAAATCAAAGCTCAGAGATGTTTAATGATTTGCTCCTGGTAGGGCAGAATTTGAAAATATATGCTTTTCATCCAATGATAAATCAGATAATTGGATATCAAGTGTTACTGGGAAAACTGTCAGCATATGATTATAGAGTAGGTAAAAGTATTGTAGTGAGTACCATGAATTTGAAATATAAAGTCAATATATTTTAATATTCTATACATCTTGGTATTTCATGACTCAACATTCTTTGTATCAATGCCACTCATCATTTTATAGAAAGAATAACTACAAATTAGGATAAAGGCATCACTGCTCAGGTTGACATTCAAGTCAGATGTTTTGACTCTTATACAAGAGCTCAATCATGAGAGCCACGCTTCTCTGAGAATAAAAGAATTTAACTTCCAAGAGTTGTCTTGCCCAGAAAAGAGAGAAGCATTGAAGTCTGAGTAAAACATTTTACCATCAGCCCTGGAATACAGAAGGCAAAGGGTATGGGATAAAGGCAGCTTCTATTCCATAGTGACAAGAAAACTTTTTCTGAACAGCAGGTAGTTTAGCCAAAAGGGAATATTCAGCGGGGATAAAACCAGGGTGAAAATTCTGCCTATGTTTCTGAGAATAATCTGTGATCTACTGAACCAGGCCAAGGTCTATAGAGAGTTTTTGGAGTTTGAAGATGAATACCTCACATGAGTGAAAGAGGTGAACACAAAATATTTAAATCTCTAATTTTCTATAATGTTCTATGACCATGTGAGGTGATTATGGCAGAGGATAAATGTGGTATCATTCAATCCCTGGATCAGGAAGATCCCCTGGAGGAGGGCACAGCAACCCACTACACAATGCTTGCCTAGAGAGTTCTGTGAACAGAGGAGCCTGGTGGGCTACAGTCCATATTGTTGCAAAGAGTTGAACACAATTTAAATGACTTAGCACACATGCATAAATGTGGTATCATGTTTTTAGGCTAAGAAAAAGATTGATAGAATGCCAAGTCTATTCCCTTGTAGGTTGTATGTGATACTGATAAAAATCCAAATGCTCCTATGCATACTGTGGGATGCACAAGGCTTCTATGAATTATGCCACCAGATTAATTGCCATCAGTTTGCCTCTTAATTTCTGTATTAAGAGGCAAATTGATAGCAAGTCCAAAGTCAGTAGAAGTTAAAACCAAATGGCATGACTTGATTGAGAAGCGTAGGATCAGCGGAGCCAGCTGAAGGCCAGTCAGAGAAACTTGTCCAGATTTACAGGATGAAAAGCTAGAAATTAATTAAGCAGAGACAGCACAGTTAATACTATACCTTTTCAGTAGCTAATCCATGAATATAGGAAAGTTGTTGAATAAAGACAAGTCCACACTTTAGTTAGAAATCAGCACAAATATCAACAGAAACCTCTATTTTCCTTGCTCAGGTTGCAATATGAGCTTTCCTTGTGTCCTTACACTAATGAGGGAAAAAAGTTATTGATACAGCATAAGTGAGACTGATTCAAAATAGGGAAAGGAGTATGTCAAGGCTGTATATTATCATCCTGCTTACTTAACTTATATGTAGAGAACATCATGCGAAATACCAGTCTGGATTAAGCACAAGCTGGAATCAAGATTGCCAGGAGAAGTATCAATAACCTCAGATATGCAGATTACACCACCCTAATGTGAGAAAGAAAGAGGAACTAAAGAACTTCTTGAGGAAGGTGAAAGAGGAGAGTGAAAAAGCTGGCTTAAACCTCAACATTCAAAAAACTAAGATCATGGCATCTAGTCCCATCACTTCATGGCAAAATAGATATGGAAAAAATGGAAGCAGTGATATACTTAATTTTCCTGGACTCCAAAATCATTGCAGATGGGGACTGAAGCCATGGAATTAAAAGATGTTTGCTCCTTGGAAGAAAAGCTATGATGAATCTCACAGCATATTAAAAAGCAGAAACATTGTTTTGCTGACAAAGGTCCATATAGTCAAAGCTACTGTCTTACCAGTAGTCATGTTGGGGTGTGAAAGCTGGACCATAAAGAAGGTTGAGTCCCAAAGAATTTATACTTTCAATCTGTGATGCTGTAGAATACTCTTGAGAGTCCCTTGGACAGCAAGGAGATCAAACCAGTTAATCCCAAAGGAAATCAACTGAATATTCATTGGAAGGACTGATGCTGAAGCTGTAGTTCAAGTTGTTTGACCACCTGATGCGAAGAACCGATTCATTGGAAAAGACCCTGATTCTGGGAACCATCGAAGGCAGGAGGAGAAGGGGTGACAGAGATGAGATGGTTGGATGGCATCACCAACTCAATGGACATGAGTTTGAGAAAACTCTGGGAGATAGTGAAGGACAGGGAGACTGGTGCGCTGTGGTCCATGGGGTGACAAAGAGTTGAACATGACTGAGCAACTGAGGTGCTCAACACCCCAACACAAGTGAGGAGCACAACAACAAGGTGAGTCTAAGATGTGTGCATATTGGGAAGGGGATGGTTATGGTGGAGGTGACTGAATGGAGAAAGCTTGAAGGCTCGATCATTTATCTAAAAGAAACCGGGTTTACCTTTAAAAGATCATGTTAAACAAGAGAAGACTGATGCTGCTGCTACTGCTAAGTCGCTTCAGTCGTGTCCGACTCTGTGCGACCCATAGACGGCAGCCCACCAGGCTCCCCGGTCCCTGGGATTCTCCAGGCAAGAACACTGGAGTGGGTTGCCATTTCCTTCTCCAATGCAGGAAAGTGAAAAGTGAAAGTGAAGTCGCTCAGTCATGTCTGACTCTTAGCGACCCCATGGACTGCAGCCCACCAGGCTCCTCCGTCCATGGGATTTTCCAGGCAAGAGTACTGGAGTGGGGTGCCATTGCCTTCTCTGAGAGAAGACTGAGATAATTTAAAAGGATAAGTTTACTTACTACATTTTTTTTTTGTTTATATTTACTATTACATGGTTTATCAAATCTGGGGCCATTATAGATAAGCTCAGTTACAGAAAACAGAAAAGATTTTTCTTTTTTTCATGTCTATATCACTGTAAAATCTAACTCCCTGCTGCATGAGACACAATACTGGTAATACATTGTACATCAGTAGAATCTTCCTTGGATTCCTTTCTTTCAGTTTTATTGCAGTCCTAAAATTTACTGCACTTTTGTTTATACTCTCCCATATTTCTCCATTACCAGAGAAGAATGACAATGACAATAAAAGTATTTCAAAAGGAAGAAAAAACTGAACATCTATCCAAGCAACAAAACATTGAGCTAAAATAATGAAAGAAGCTGACTTAGCAATTTAACATAAAGATAAGACAAAAAGAAAAGAGAATAAAGAAGGGAAAAAAAAGAGAAAGGGAGAAGAAAAAAAAAACAAAACTAAGTCAGACAACTGGGCAATGTCTTCCCAACTTGCCAAAACCTAAAGAAATATACAGTGTAATTTCTTTTTAATGTTGTGCTTCACCTTCTACCTTGCTGAGAAAATCTATTGATCACTATTTAACAAAAATTTAAATATATAACCTTGATGGTAAATAGTTATAAATTGAGTACTTTGCTGTTAAACAGACCTTTATTTTCATTTTATTGTTAAGAAATTTTTTTCCTATTCTAAAGACTAGACTTTCAAAAACTGGCCATCCATGAACCAATTACGACCCAGAGGGATGGTATGGGGAGGGAGGAGGGAGGAGGGTTCAGGATGAGGAGCACATGTATACCTGTGATGGATTCATTTTGATATTTGGCAAAACTAATACAATTATGTAAAGTTTAAAAATAAAATAAAATTTAAAAAAAAGAAAAAAAAAGAATATGTAAGATGTCAATAGCAACAACATTCATCCAGTTTTCTAAGATTCAAATTTACCTCATCTAGTGGCTACATTAGGTTCATATGGATGAGACTAAAAATGTCAGCAAGCATTGGCACCAGAAGACTCATTATAAAACAATGGCTAAACAAAGTGACTCCGTTGGTGGAATGCCTAACCTCTGCCTTTTAAATAAGTGTAATGTGTGCTTTACATAGCTCTTGAATTAAATATTTACACTATTTATTCAGACATACTGAATTCATTAGTTTACCTTGAGAAATACCCATGTTACTGCTGGTTACCCAGTTCTCTCTCAGTACTATCTATAAAGGACTACCCTTTATAATGGGTTTCCTTGGTGGCTGTCTTGGAGAAGGAAACAGAACCCACTCCAATACTCTTGCCTGGAGAGTTCCATGGACAGAGGAGCCTGGCAGGCTACAGTCCATGGGGTCGCAAAGAGTAGGACATGACTGAGCAACAAACACACTTTGGTGACTCAGTGGTAAAGAATTCACCTGCAATGTAGGAGACCTGGGTTCGATCCTTGGGTCAGGAAGAATCTCTGGAGAAGGAAATGCCAACCCATTCCAATATTCTTGCCTGGGAAATTCCATGGACAGAGAAACCTGGTGGGCTACAGTCCATGGCGTCACAAAATAGACGCAATTTAGCAACTAAACAACAACTATAAAGGAAGCCAATATTATTATCAAAAAAGTTATTGATGAGTTTAGAGTCAGAGTAAGGGAAATTTATTACATAAATTCAATGATTAAAGACCCTACATAACTGATCAATGGGTCAGTTTAGAAACACAGCCTAAATACAAAAGTGATTCTTAAATTTAAAGAATGATTCAGTACATGTCACCTTTAATTAATGATTTTTTTTTTTAGTAAATTTAAGCACTGTATAGATGATTTTACTACTTTATGGAATAATTACATTGAATAGATCCATAAAGCTGCTGTCATTTCTATTCAGTCACTAAGTCATGTCAGACTCTGCGAGCCCATGGACTGCACCAGGCTTCCTTGTTCTTCATTATCTCCCAGAGTGTGCTCAAACTCATGTCCATTGAGTCAGTGATGCCATCCAACCATCTCATCCTCTGCTGCCCCCTTCTCCTCCTCTCATCAATCTTTCCCAGCATCAGGGTCTTTTCCAGTGAGTTAGTTCTTCACATCAGGTGGTCAAAGTATTGGAGCTTCAGCTTCAACATCAGCCCTTCCAATGAATATTCAGGGTTGATTCCCTTTAGGATTGACTGGTTTGAGCTCCTTGCTGTCCAAGAGACTCTCAAGAGTCTTCTCCAGTACCACAGTTCAAAAGCTTCAATTCTTTGGTACTCAGCTTTTTTATGGTCCAACTATCACATCTGTACATGACTACTTGAAAAACCACAGCTTTGACTATATTGACTTTTGTCAGCAAAGTGATGTTTCTGGTTTTAATACGCCATCTAGGTTAGTAATCATGGCAACCCACTCCAATACTCTTGCCTGGAAAATCCCATGGATGGAGGGGCCTGGTAGGCTGCAGTCCATGGGGCTGCTAAGAGTCAGACACGACTGAGCGACTTCACTTTCACTTTTCACTTTCATGCATTGGAGAAGGAAATGGCAACCCACTCCAGTGTTCTTGCCTGGAGAATCCCAGGGACAGGGAGCCTGGTGGGCTGCTGTCTATGGGGTTGCACAGAGTCAGATACAACTGAAGCGACTTAGCAGCAGCAGCAGCAACCACATATAACTTCAGATTCCTTGTGTTCCTCTAATAGAATGAAGAAAAGTACATGATTTAATTCATAAAAAAAAACAAAAACAAAACTGACTAAAACACAACTTGGGTGGCTCAGACAATAAAGAATCTACCCGCAATGCCAGAGTGGAAGTTGCTCAGTCATGTCTTTGTGAACCCATGGACTATACAGTCCATGGAATTCTCCAGGCTGGAATACTGG
The DNA here is from genome assembly GCF_032452875.1 of Bos javanicus. NCBI lineage: Eukaryota > Metazoa > Chordata > Mammalia > Artiodactyla > Bovidae > Bos > Bos javanicus. Next base: position 4,452,373 of record NC_083893.1, on the reverse strand, counting down.
AGTGGGTAGCCTTTCCCTTCTCCAGGGGATCTTCCCAAACCAGGGATCGAACCCAGGTCTCCCGCATTGCAGGTGGATTCTTTACCAGCCGAGCCACCAAGGAAGCCCAGAGACCTGGGTTCAACTCTTAGGTTGGGAAGATGCCCTGGAGAAGGGAACGACTACCTTCTCCAGTTTTCTTGACTGGAGAATTCCATGGGACAGAGGAGCCTGACAGGCTACAGTGCATGGGGTTGCAAAGAGTAGGATATGATTGAGCAACTTTCATTTTCAGTTTTTTAGAACTTTGTCTGCTGTGTTTATTCAGATTCATTGTATTAGCAAAGTTCTATTCACAATTAGCAGCAAACTCTCTTCTAGAACTGAACAAGTGAAATATTAACATATAGGTTTCTTGTTTATTAATCAACTACTCAATTGAAAAGCTGTTGTGCATAAGGCACTATACTAAGCAATAGTAAAATAATAACAAGGCATAAGATCTAACATTTATTAAGTATTTCACTATAACAGCACTGTCTTAAACTCTTTATGTGTGATAGCTTATCCAATCCTTGCAGAAATCTAGAAAATCCTTTCTCCTGGGCTCTTTGTAACTCGAGCATCACCGACTTTAAAGGAATAGCCCTCATACCTCCTTACAGGTCATTCCACCCCACATCTGTATCTCTACTGAATGCTCAGTAGAGATTATCCCACATGTAACATTCTCAGAGTCCTTGTTATACTATTCTTGAAACATCTCTTCTTGATAGTTCTACAATAGTTTTCCTATAAATGTCTTTATGGCAGAACATCTTTCCTTGTGCATCCTTACAATCTACCACTAGGGCCAGTCCTCAGCAGTTTCCCAGGAAAGCAGCATTTCTTAAAGTCTAGTCTGCATATCAATGCTGTGTCTGTGCAGTCGTTCAGACTATTTTTTTTTTAATTATTCCTAAATAGGTTTCCTGTTGTATTATTTTCATTTTCTAAGGCAAACATATTTATGTCACACTGAGTCCTTTACGCTAGTAAAGTAATGCTCAAAATTCTCCAGGCCAGGCTTCAGCAATATGTGAACCGTGTACTTCCTGATGTTCAAGCTGGTTTTAGAAAAGGCAGAGGAACCAGAGATCAAATTGCCAACATCCGCTGGATCATAGAAAAAGCAAGAGAGTTCCAGAAAAACATCTATTTCTGCTTTACTGACTATGCCAAAGCCTTTGACTGTGTGGATCACAATAAACTGGAAAATTCTGAAAGAGATGGGAATACCAGACCACCTGATCTGCCTCTTGAGAAATTCATATGCAGGTCAGGAAGCAACAGTTAGAACTGGACATGGAACAACAGACTGGCTCCAAATAGGAAAAGGAGTAAGTCAAGGCTGTATATTGTCACCCTGTTTATTTAACTTATATGCAGAGTACATCATGAGAAACGCTGGACTGGCAGAAACACAAACTGGAATCAAGATTGCCAGGAGAAATATCAATCACCTCAGATATGCAGATGACACCACCCTTATGGCAGAAAGTGAAGAGGAACTCAAAAGCCTCTTGATGAAAGTGAAAGTGGAGAGTGAAAAGTTGGCTTAAAGCTCAACATTCAGAAAACAAAGATCATGGCATCTGGTCCCACCACTTCATGGGAAATAGATGGGGAAACAGTGGAAACAGTGTCAGACTTTATTTTGGGGGGCTCCAAAATCACTGCAGATGGTGACTGCAGCCATGAAATTAAAAGACGCTTACTCCTTGGAAGGAAAGTTATGACCAACCTAGATAGCATATTCAAAAGCAGAGACATTATTTTGCCAACAAAGGTCCGTCTAGTCAAGGCTATGGTTTTTCCTGTGGTCATGTATGGATGTGAGAGTTGGACTGTGAAGAAGGCTGAGCGCCAAAGAATTGATGCTTTTGAACTGTGGTGTTGGAGAAGACTCTTGAGAGTCCCTTGGACTGCAAGGAGATCCAACCAGTCCATTCTGAAGGAGATCAGCCCTGGGATTTCTTTGGAAGGAATGATGCTAAAGCTGAAACTCCAGTACTTTGGCCACCTCATGCCAAGAGTTGACTCATTGGAAAAGACTCTGATGCTGGGAGGGATTAGGAACAGGAGGAGAAGGGGACGACAGAGGATGAGATGGCTGGATTGCATCACTGACTCAATGGATGTGAGTCTGAATGAACTCCGGGAGTTGGTGATGGACAGGGAGGCCTGGCGTGCTTCGATTCAATGGGGTCGCAAAGAGTCGGACACGACTGAGTGACTGATCTGATCTGATCTGAGTCCTTTTAGGATTATCATCTTATAATTTACTGAAGATATTTGTTACTTGTTTCAAAGATGCTATCATATCTAAATTAAATTCTTCTGGATTATAAAGGAGGAATTTGGTTAGAGTAGACTAGTCCTAAGATGGTTTTATTTTTTGACACAATCTAGAACAAAACAGGAGAAGGCAATGGCAACCCACTCCAGTACTCTTGCCTGGAAAATCCCATGGATGGAGGAGTCTGGTAGGCTGTAGTCCATGGGGTCGCTAAGAGTTGGACACGACTGAGCAACTTCACTTTCACTTTTCACTTTCATGCATTGGAGAAGGCAATGGCAACTCACTCCACTGTTCTTGCCTGGAGAATCCCAGGGACGGGGAGCCTGGTGGGCTGCCGTCTATGGGGTCACACAGAGTCGGACACAACTGAAGCGACTTAGCAGCAGGAGCATCAGCAGCAGAACAAAACATAGGGTTTCTAATTTGGAGGATAATATATGTGTATATGTGTTTTTATGAATATGCTTCATACATACATAAATACATGGACCTTCCTATTTTCATCCTGGAGCTTTGCAGGTAGCTCATACAATAAAGAATCTGCCTACAATGCAGGAGACCCAGGTTCAATCCCTGGGTCAGGAAAACCCCCTGGAGAAGGGAATGACAACCCGTTTCATCATTATTGCATGGAGAATCCAATGGACAGAGGAGTCTGGTGGGCTACAGTCCATGAGGTCACAAAGAGTTGGACATGACTAAGCAACTAACACATACATTTTAATGATATGCTTGAAATATGTTCTTGAAAAGTTATGTGGATTCTGATTTGGTATTATTTTAACATTTTATAAACTATTAATATTATTCATTCCTTTCCTTATTGTTTAATTAGTTTCAGAAACTTATTGGGTAGAGTAATCAAATCAAACCCTGGCACTATAGCTGTTTGAATTGATTAAGATAATACTTAACAAATTACTGGGAAACTTGATCCTGAAACATAGAGGTATAATTAACATATCAAAGAATCCCATTGCTCCATAATTTACAGAATTAAAAAAGAAGAACGTTTTTTTCATTTTATGCTTTCTTTTTCCCTTATAACAAAGTTTTACCAATATTTTCAAACATTTATTATCACAGATATGTTTAAAGTATTTGGTTTCTGTAATTATTTCTACAAATAGTGATTGCTTTGTTTTGTATGCAATTAAAAAAAATTTAAACTGATGTTCACATTATTCTAATAAAGAAAAATAGATAAAAATGCCAATAGAAAATATCTGTTATTATCATATTCACTGATATAGTTCTCCTTTCCAAATGTAAGTATAGTAAAGGGAAAGAGAAAAAAACATTAAACCATTTATAAAATATGTGCTCATATCTGTAAAATCCATTTGGTTTTCTCCTTTTTATATAGTATATAACCTTGCAAGTAAAATATAATTTTACAGGTCAGTTACAAAATAAAATGATTTTTCTAATCTATAACTTTATATATTTGTTACAATATAAAATCATTATTACATCTTGAAACTAAACTTATGGATTTTCAAGAGCTGTACAGATAATGTTTCCAACAGCACTGCTGCTGCTGCTAAGTCGCTTCAGTCGTGTTCGACTCTGTGCGACCCCATAGACGGCAGTCCACCAGGCTCCCCCATCCCTGGGATTCTCCAGGCAAGAACACTGGGGTGGGTTGCCATTTCCTTCTCCAATGCAGGAAAGTGAAAAGTGAAAGTGAAGTTGCTCAGTCATGTCTGACAATTAGTGACCCCATGGACTGCAGCCCACCAGGCTCCTCCGTCCATGGGATTTTCTAGGCAAGAGTACTGGAGTGGGCTGCCATTGCCTTCTCCTTCCAACAGCACAATTAACTTACAACCTTGACTATGTTAGCTGCATACTCTAGATGAAGACAAGCAAATTCCTTAAATGGGCAAGTTTATTCTGATTTCAAAAAGCTTCGTGCCATGCACATGCTCCTTTACCTTCACCCTGTTCCATTACCAACATGATGGATGTATTTCTACTGGCATCGTATGTCCCTTACAAACACTTGTTCTTTAGTGCATTCCCTATCTAAAGTGTCACTAAGTCCCTAGCTACTCTCATACCTGTGCCCCTCATCAGTTTCAGAATCCACACAGGTTACTGTCTTTATCAGGTCCCATCCAAATATATGGAAACTTTCTTCTCTCTCCAGGGACCTACAGATAATGACCTGCGTGGCAAATCTTGTTGGCTGCCCAGTTTGCATGTAAACGTCACTACCATCCTTTTAAATATAGGCAGTGGCAGTTTTGGCTCTAAAAATATCATGATAGAGCCCATGTCCCCTTGCCCTCCAAATCTTCTACAGAAAGGTATGCTGATCTGGCTTCTAATACAGGTAGACATGCCCCAGATTCAATGTAGACTATATTTAAAATTGTAAAACCCATCAGGTATTGTAAACTCAAAATGCATTTAAATATGCTTGAAATATTAAAAGCGCTACGCATATTCATATTATCACAGATCATATTTCAATTGAAGAATAAAAGAAAGTTATATGTTTCTGAAGAAGACAGTGCCTTAAATGAAGAGAAAAGAATGAGGTATATTTAATAATAATATATATAAATGAATGCTATTTTTTAACACTTTGCCCTATATCTTTATGTAAGAAATGAGAATCTTCTTAAAAGTTGTTAGCATTCAGAGCAGATCAGATCAGTTGCTCAGTTGTGTCTGACTCTTTGCGACCCCATGAATCGCAGCACGCCAGGCCTCCCTGTCCATCACCAACTCCCGGAGTTCACTCAGACTCACGTCCATCAAGTCAGTGATGCCATCCAGCCATCTCATCCTCTGTTGTCCCCTTCTCCTCCTGCCCCCAATCCCTCCCAGCATCAGAGTCTTTTCCAATGAGTCAACTCTTGGCATGAGGTGGCCAAAGTACTGGAGTTTCAGCTTTAGTATCATTCCTTCCAAAGAAATCCCAGGGCTGATCTCCTTCAGAATGGACTGGTTGGATCTCCTTGCAGTCCAAGGGACTCTCAAGAGTCTTCTCCAACACCACAGTTCAAAAGCATCAATTCTTCAGCGCTCAGCCTTCTTCACAGTCCAACTCTCACATCCATACATGACCACAGGAAAAACCATAGCCTTGACTAGACGAACCTTTGTTGGCAAAGTAATGCCTCTGCTTTTGAATATGCTATCTAGGTGGGTCATAACTTTCCTTCCAAGCTCATATTCAGAAGTGATCCAAGATCATTTGATAAAAACAACACCTAACACACAAGAATGTTTAGAGCATACTGTTTGCTATCACTTAAGTAAAAACATCAGAATTCCAGGAGTTTTTTAGTCTCAAACTAATGTATTAGTTTCAAGTAATATTTAAGTTAAATAATATTATTATAATATTTTATTTTTTATTTTTTTAAATTTTATTTTATTTTTAAACTTTATAATATTGTATTAGTTTTGCCCAACATTGAAATGAAATATATAGCATTATATATTATAAAATATTATATATTTATAATATTATATATTATAAATATGTAATATTTTAGATGAGGAAATTGAGACACCATTGAGTAATAATGAGTCAACTTGAGAATGGTGGAGTCAGGAAGAGAACCTAGATATGTCCAGGGTTTAAACACTAGCTGTACTACACTGTCACTAATTGGACAAATCAGCTTGGTAAAGTAGAAAATTTCCATAGTGAGACTTAGAAGATATGAATTTTTGTTACAGTTCTAAATCCTAGACCAGTATAATTAATGAGTCATTTAATAACTTTCAGTTCCCTCAGTTATCATGTAGGAACGATTACACCTGTGTTCACTACTTCACAGATATGTGAAAATATAGAGGGAACTTCAAAGTCATATGCTCCATGTATACAGAGTAGATGAACTGAAAGGGAGGAGAAGGATTTTGGCAGGAAAGAAGCAGTATTTAAGAAAAAAGAGTAGCAGGAAAGGTTAGTAGAATCCCACTGAGGAAAATGTAAGTAGAAATTGAAAGAGTTGTATTCATATAACAGTCAATTTATTTAAGATCTGGACAAATTCAAGCACAAGGCTTGAACTCTTCCTTGAGTTCAATATGAAAGAGTATTTCAAAGAAATGCATTTAGTAGGATGAAAGGTTTTTCCCTCCATTTCAACAGAGCTGCTTCAGAGCAGTGAAGAAGTGGCAGAGTAACATTTCAGGGGGGGAATAAACAGCAGAAAAATCCCTGAAAGTACCATTAGCAGTTGCAATAGTGACGTGTTAGGAGGACATTGTTAAAACACAGGAGCAGGAAGGAAACATTGTAGTTGGCACACAAAGGTCAAATGGAAAGTTGCAGAGCAGGCATTCTCTCCGTTAAAAAGAGGAAAAAGCCAGAAAGCACAAGGATCAAAATGAAGAATTGTATTTGAATTAGATCTCCAACTGAGTCAACAATCAGAAACTGCTTTAAGCTTGTATGAAGAAAAAGGGGAAACACGTGATAAATATGCCAGAGTATTTCATGGAATTCAAGGGAAAACATTAAACACAAACATAACATGTTAAAACAAATACATATGAAATTATGTTAAGAAGAAAGGAGGATATAAAAATTAAAATTTTAGAAAACAAAACAAAACCCAAAAATGAAATTAGCAAAACAGAAGAAAACTATCACAGGATTCTCCTACCGCAATTAGTATAATTATAAAAAGCATTTGTAGTTGCAAACCAAACATTTAAATATTGAAAATAGAAACAAAAAAAAATAGGAAGATTACAAACTGCAGATAAGCAAAGGTTGAGGACGCTGAAGGAAAAAATACAATCAACTCATAATTTATGATGAAACTACGGAATTGTCAAGAATAGTGCAACCAGATGCACAAAAAATAATGGAGCCAAGAGCATGAAAATGAAACAAAGGATAAAAGGAGCCAGCGAAAAGCACAGAAAAAAATTCCCAACCCTCAAAAGGAATAGACCTGAGCTAAATTTCACAAAGAAAGACAAATATTATTTATCACTTATGTGTGGAATCTAAAAATTATACATATTAACTTATTTCCAAAACAGAAACAGACTTAGAAAATTTGTAGTCACCAAATGGAAAGGTAGGGGAAAAGGATAAATTAGGAGCTTTGGATTGGTATATATATACTATTACATATAAAATAGATAATCAACTAGGACCTATTGTAAAGCATAGGGAACTCTACTCAATACTCTTAACAACCTATATGGGAAAAGAATATAAAAGAGACTATATATATAGATATAAGTGAATCAATTTGCTGTACATCTGAAATTAACCCAGGGACAGAGGAGCCTGGTGGGCTGCCGTCTAGGGGGTCGCACAGAGTCGGACACGACTGAAGCGAATTAGTAGTAGCAGCAGCAGCAGCAAGTCAACTGTACTCCAATATAAAATAGAAATTAATAATAACTAAATTCCAAAAAATTTTCATAAATAAGATTTTTCATGATAAATGGCATAAACCAACACAATCTTGTAAAGCAAGTATCCTCCAATTAAAAATAAATGTTAATCACTCAGCTGTGTCAGACTCTTTGCGACCTCAGGAACTGTAGTCCCCCAGGCTCCTCTGTCCATGGAATTCTCCAGGCCAGAATACTGAAAGAACATTTCCTTCTCCAGGGATCAAATCTGGGTCTCCTGCATTGCAGGCAGATTCTTAACCATCTGAGCCATCAGGGAAACCCCAGAATTATGTGCTCATTAATGAGATGAATTATGGAGTGTATGCTACAATTTATGAAATAGTCTTTTGCAAAAAAAAAAAAAAAAAAACCAAAAAGTTAATTTGAATCTAATCTAGCTTGTAGACCTATCTTCCAGTAATAGAGGGCACAGGAAATAATGGAGCACAATGAAAGATACCACAAGGAAATGATTACAGACAAATAAAAAATATCCTACAAGAAAATATGCCTGATTGTCTAGTGAAAATTTCATGGAAAAATTTAGTGAAGATATTGCTTTAAAATAAGAGACTAAAGAAAAAACATCATACAAAGTTTTTGACTCTGTTCCTGAGATGTGATAGGCCAAGACGAGAAGTGAGCAATGATATTTGGAGGCAATGGGCAGAGAAAGACTAGGATGATCATGATAGTATGTTTTTCTTTGAAAATTGGTTTTTCACTTTTTTTTTTGACTCAGATTTCACAGTGCATTGTCCCACGATCTTTGCTCTTCTTTTATTCCGCTTCTGCTGGAAAATGCTCCATACTTATACTTGAGTCCTTGAATATGAATGTTTCTCAACATTGTATTTACATATTTCATCACTCACCTAAACATCATTAAATTCTAATATCATTTCTGTTGGTGACTGGCTAGACAAATTTTACCCAGTAATTTAATATGTACCTCAGTCCTATTACCTATAGTGCAGGAATAAAAATATCAGGCTAATCTATCTCATGAGTCTATTCTAATAAACTAATAAAGGTATATATGAAAGATTATGACATCTGTGAACTAAAGTACTTACTATAATTTACTCAGTGGTCTTATAGATGTATGGACATATAAATTTCCCTCACTGAGGTAGATACTATTTCACAAAGGTGCCAACAAGCAAACTACTGCCACAGAGGGCCAATATGCAAAGTTAATATTGTTGAACTTGCAACTCATGATATTTTTTTGAGTTTCATTGTAATTTGTTGTTCTGGTTTGAGTCAATATGTACACAATAAAGAAAAATAAGTAATACTGAGCATCATTTCCCCATAAGTAAATTAAACAATAAAACAGAAATATTTTTTGGCAACCCACTATTAAGACGATGTTATTGGCAATGGCAAAATAGCTTCAGAAAAATAACTACAATTGAAATTTGAATCTGCTGTAAAAATACAAAACTGAATGCTTTTTTAAAAACCTTTGCTCCTTTATAGTAAATTGAGTTACCAAAAAATTAAAAAGGTCTATGGAGCCAATTTTCCTGTGTATGTACAAAAAAAGATGGTTATATATCTATGAGGCTATATATTTGCAAGCCGGTACATTCTAGAATAACAGACCACAGAGCATCCTATAAAACAGAGGCATATACATCTCAGGCTCATCACCTGGAATTTAAAACAGCCCTGATTCTAATGGTATGCTTGTGTTCAAAACAAACCAACAAAAGAAGTATAATAATACTTAACCAGAAGAACATAGTACATTTTTTCAAAGCTACAGAAAAAAATATCAAACTCATGTTTGTCCATGAAAAATGCATGCTTGAACATCTGAGAGGGATCTGGACTTGAAACATTAAATTGCAGAACAAGTACTTCTGAATATGGATTTTATTCTGACAACTCTAATTGTACATCACAAATCTAGGGCTAGGAGATGGTTAAACATTGTCTTCTTTCAACTTATAGTGATTGCCATGTAATTTGTGAAATAGATTCTCTAAATTTTGTGTAAAATTGTGGTTTCTAATACCCAGCAAATCTAACTAGTGATTTTCAGTGGAGGTCCTGGCTTATTTGGAGTCAAAATAATATCTGAGGAATCCAGTATTTTAAGGATGTTCTTAGGATTTTTGTTTGTTTGTTTTCAGCCTCGATATTTTTGGCAACCCTTCTTTCCTTGGCTGCCACCCTAATCCAGTCTCCATTCCCAATGGTTTTAGGTTATAGAGGCAATTATTATTGGAAAGCTCCAGGGACAAGAAAGAGTTAGAACATTGGTATAACCATTTTGACACTGAGCAGAAAAGAACAGAATGCCATTGACCCAAGATGTTTTTGGTGGCTAGGGCAGAAGCAGAAAATGATTATGAAATTTCAATGGTATTTATTTTCTAATTTTAGATTTGCTATTTTGGCAAGCCACATATAAGACTGAAGTATAAATCATTAGTAAAATATACATATACTAATCCAGATATAAAATAGTGTTTTCCTGAGCATTTTAATTGAAATAGACTGGATTGAGCTCCTCATCCTGCCTTCTAATGAAAATTTCTGCATATTATTCCAATATTAGATTTTAATGGCTACTTTCACTCTGAGTTTCTAGCTCTAGCTAATATTAGACCTCCCTCAATTTTTTCTTTCTTTTATTTTGTAGCAACTATTTGTGGAAAATATTCAATATTCATTGTTTTTTTTTTTTTCCCCAAAAACAACACATGCAAAGCATTTGACTGAACACTTTAAGATAAAGAACTTGATTACCATGCAGCACAAGAAACAATTTAAAAAGTGAATATTAAGTAACATTGTATTTAAAAATCCATCAGCTACCAATTATGGCTTTCACCAGTCACCTCTCAGCAGGATCTTATTTTATTTGGGCTGCTAGAATCCCCCTCTCCAGTTAAATGCCCTTTAATTTTCCTATATAGATGAGTTTACCTTTCCACTCTGCACTTTTTTGGATCTTCATTAGTATGTGTGCAAGACAAAGTGCCAGTAACACTAGCTGTAAATGTTTGATGTCACAGAAGAACAGGAAAAAAAAATTATCAGTGAATCTTTGACTTAAAACTCCCAAAACACTTAGAAAGTATTAGTGACTTTATTTTTTTTCACTCACTTTGCTATAACAAGAACAGTTTTGCACAAGGGAATGATGTTGGTCTGGAAAAACATGGCAGGTTTTTCATAGTCTCTCAGATTCCATATACTCATTACTAAATTAGATATTCCAAAGATTTTAGAAAGGATATCACCTCATTGTCCACATGAAAATCTAGAAACAGAGGACCTGGTCCCTTTCTAATCCATCACACTGCAAATATACAAAAGTATATAAAATGCTTTGAGGCATTTAGAAGCCAAAACTCATGGTTTGCATGATTTGCATGGGAGGTAAGAAAGTATATCCTTTGGGTCTTAAAATTATGTTATTTTTATACTGAGGTCAAATTCTGAAGAGCAATAGAGCCTTTAATTCCAGTTCCCTTAAACCACAAGGTGAGAAAAGCTTTAACAACCTCAGAGACCACTTGAAATGCACTAATGAATGATAATTTATTCCCAACACTCAGAAAGAGCAGTCAGCCCTGAGACAAAGTGTTATGACTTCTGTAGCTTCTGCAAACACATATGAAAGGTGTTGTTAATTTGTAGATTAGAAATATTTCAACTATATTTGATAGAAGCAAGTTGGGCTAGAGTTCCAGGCAAGAGAATGCCACCTATTAGCACATATATGAAAAATATTCAAATAATTATCAACCTCTTCACTGTAAGTCAAGACTCACTAGTGAACAAAGAATCAAGTTATTGTGTTTGTGAAAAAAATAATATAGTTACATAAAAATATCAGCATGCGTCTCATACACTATAGTTTTGTGAAATTTTTGTTTATATACAGGTGCATATTGGTTTGCTGTGTTTTTTTTAATTTATTTTTAATTAGAGGATAATTATATTATAACATTGTGCTGGTTTCTGTCATACAACAACTTGAATCAGCCATAAGCATCCCATCCCTCAGGTCATCACTGAGCATTGGGCTGAGTTCCCTATGTTATACAGCAACTTCCCACTAGTTATCTCTTTTACACACGGTAATGTTTATATTTCAAAGCTATTCTCTCAATTCACCCTACCCTTTACTTCCCCGTTTGTCCCCACAAGTCTTTCTCTGTGTCTGCATCTCTATTCCTGCCCTGCAAATAGGTTCATCTGTACCATTTTTCTAGATTTCATTATATGTGTGATATTTGTCTTTCTCTTTCTGAATTACTTCACTCTGTACAATAGGCTCTTGGTTCATCTATCTCAGTTCAACTGACTCAAATTTATCTCTTTTTATGGCTCAGTAATATTCCATTTATATATGTACCGTATCTTCTTTATCTATTCATCTATTGATAGAAACCTGGGTTCCATCTATGTCCTATTGTAAATAGTACTGAAATAGAACATTGGGATACATGTGTCTTTTTGAATTATGATTTTCTTAGAGTATATTCCTAGAAGTGGAATTGCTGGGTCATGCAGTAGTTTTATTTCTAATTTTTAAGGAATTTCCATATTGCTCTCCATAGTGGCTGTATCAATTTATATCCCAGACAACAGTACAGGAGGGTTCCCTTTTCTCCACATCCTCTACAGCATTTATTGTTTGTAGATTTTTTGATGATGGCCACTCTCTCTGACCAGTGTGAAGTGATACCTCATTGTAGGTTTCAATAGCATTTCTCTAATAATGAACTATGTTGAGCATCTTTTCATGTGTTTGTTGGCCATCTGTGTGTATTTTCTGGAGAAATGTCTGTTTTCCATTCATTTTTTGAATGGGTTGTTTGTTTTTCTGATATTGAGCTATTTGAGCTGCTTGTATATTTTGGAGATTAATCCTTTGTCATTTCTTCATTTGCAATTATTTACTCCTATTCTGAGGGATGCCTTTCCAGTTTATTTATAGTTTTACTTTGCTGTGCAAAAGCTTTTAAGTTTAATTATATCTTATTTCTTATCTTAATGTTTCCATTTCCATACTCTAAGAGGTGAGTCAAAGATGTTGCTGCAATTTATGTCCAACAGTGTTCTGCCTATGTTTTCCTCTATGACTTTTATAGTTTCTGGCCTTACATTTAGGTCTATATCTATTTTGAATTTATTTTAGTAGACACTATTAGGAAGTGTTCTAATTTCATTTTTTTACATATAGCTGTCCAGTTTTTCCAGCATCACTTATTGATGCTTCTCCCCTAACTCAATCACATTTCAGCTTAAAAAGTTTCCTTAGCAGGAAGTCCTAATTAAAAACAACTATCCCTGTGGATCTACAGTAAAATAAACTACTTGACATGATTTAACAAAGCTTAAATCTTTTTTTCATTGAAGTATAGTTGATTTACAATATTATATTAGTTACAGGTGGACAACATGGTGATTTAACATTTTAACACAAAATAGTCCATCTAAAGTTATCACATAATATTGGCTATAATTCCTTGTGCTGTATAACACATCCTTGTCGCTTATCAATTTTACACAAATTAGTTTCTGTATCTTTGTTTTCTGTATCTGGGAGCCTATTTATGTTTTGTTACATACATTCATTTTATTTTTTTAGGTTCCACATGTCAGTATATCATACACTATGTATCTTGCTCTGATTTATTTCACTAACCATGATATTCTCTAGGTCTGTCCACAATAATGCAAATTGCATAATTTTATTCTTTTTTATGGACTAGTTAAAGTACATTGTGTGTGCATATATATATATATATATACATTCTTTTTATGGATGAGTAAAATTACATCATGTGTGTATATGTTTATATGTATATGTACATATATTTATATATATATATGTACACATATATATCTCAACTCTTTTTTAATCCATTCATTTGCTGATGAACACTTAGGTTGCTGCCATATATTGACTATTATAGATAATGCTGTTATGAACATCAGGGTATATATATATTTTTAAACTAAGGGTTTTATTTTTAACATATATTTTATTTTTTACCTTGATTTTCTTTTCTTTGGCCATACTATGTGGCAGTTCAGTTCAGTTCAGTCACTCAGTTGTGTCTGACTCTTTGCGACCCCATGAATCGCAGCACGCCAGGCCTCCCTGTCCATCACCAACTCCCGGAGTTCACTCAGACTCACGTCCATCAAGTCAGTGATGCCATCCAGCCATCTCATCCTCTGTCATCCCCTTCTCCTCCTGCCCCCAATCCCTCCGAGCATCAGAGTCTTTTCCAATGAGTCAACTCTTGGCATGAGGTGGCCAAAGTACTGGACTTTCAGCTTTAGCATCAATCCTTCCAAAGAAATCCCAGGGCTGATCTCCTTTAGAATGGACTGGTTGGATCTCCTTGCAGTCCAAGGGACTCTCAAGAGTCTTTTCCAACACCACAGTTCAAAAGCATCAATTCTTCAGCGCTCAGCTTTCTTCACAGTCCAACTCTCACATCCATACATGACCACAGGAAAAACCATAGCCTTGACTAGACGGACCTTTGTTAGCAAAGTAGCAAGTGAGAGCTTAGCTTCCTGAGCAGGGATTCAAACCTGCATCCTCTGCAGTGAAAGCATAGAGTTTTAACCACTGGACCACCAGAGTAGTCCATGGTTTTCACTTTTAAGAACATGCATCCAAGAGTGGAATTGCTGGATCATATGGTAGTTCTATTTTCAGCTTTTTGAGAAACCTCCATCCTACTTCCATAGTGGCTATATCAATTTATATTCTTACCAACAGTTTACTAGTTTTCCTTTTTCTCCATATCCTAGCCAGCACTCTTCTTTGTAGACTTTAATGATAGCCATCTGATAGGATCAAGGTGGAATCTCATTGTGGTTTTGATTTGCATTTCCCTGATGATGTTGAGCACTTCTTCATGCGCCTGTTGTCCACATGAATGTCTTCTTTGAAAAAAAAAAAAAAATCTGTTCAGGTTCTTTGCTCACTTTTTTATCAGGTTGTTTGTCTTGATTCATATTGAGTTGTATGAACTATTTATATATATTGGATATTAACCTCTCATTGGTCATTTCATTTTAAAATATTTTCTCCCATTCAGTAGGTTGGCTTTTTCATTTAGTTGATGGTTTCCTTTGCTGTGCAAACTTTTATAAGATTAGGCTATATTTGCTTATTTTTGTTTTTATTTTTATTTATTTCTTTGGCCTTAGGAGACAGTCCAAAAAGAAAAAGATACTGGTATAAATTAAAAACAACAGAATCAAGAGTTATAAATTATAAAGCTGATTCACTTCATTGTACAGAAGAAACTATACAATATTGTAAAGCAATTATACAAAGTGAATGATTATTCCTAGTCATATTTCTTGATTAAAACTTAAAAGAAAATGAAACTATTGATTTATATTAAAGCACATTTTTTACTTGTGGAAAAAATGATAGAATTTATGATAGAATAGTATTTCACTATTAAAATTATAATTGTGAGTTCTTTGCAGTCACAGGGAAAAAAATTGTGATTACTAAATTCAGCAAAAATATACAGAATGTGAAAATGAACTTATGCTATGCTAAAATATGTGTGTAGATGAATAAGAATTAGAACAAATGCAGAAAAATGAAAAAGAGTGACTGTTAAGCTACATATAGATGGTGAACAATTCTTTATAGACAGATACATTTTAGAAAAGGAGTTGCTATAAAAGACAAGACTGTTTTTACATCAAAAACATATTTTAAAGCTAGGTTTAACTTGGGTCAAGCTTTCACATATGAGATATTAGTTTTTACCCCTTAAAATCTCTCTCAAATGCTTTGCTACATGTGAAATTAAATATTAAATTTTTCCTTCATTATATGAAACTATTCACATTTTTAACCAAGGGTGTTTTAATTTGCATCTATGCTTGTGATATCAGCAGCACTCTGGTAATTTGCTACTATTTTGTCTAGTTAGCTCTTGAGGGCTTTGGACAATCCTTATTTGATCTTCCTATGTCAGCATGCTCTTATCATGTCTACTGACAGTAGTTTCAGAATTCCTCAAAGTAAGTATAGAAAACAAGGCTGACTAGCCAAGCTTCACCATGGCTTACACAGCAGGCTGCTGAAGTGACAGAATTAGGGCTAATTTAACTGAAATGTGTGTCCTGTCTCATGTGAAGCAAGTGTAAGCCTTATGGGCATCATAACAGTGACAATTATCTAAGGGAGTGACTAGTTTTAGATCAGCAAGCTAGACCTTGAAGAATGAAGAAGCACATTTTCACAGTGAAACACATGGCTCAAACGGGTAAGCACAGGCAAACTATCCTGGCTTGAGGGATACGCAAACGACTCAACGCATATATATTTGTAAACGCACAATAAATATCTCTAATGACTAAACTAATATATCTAAGAATCCAAATGAAAATTAGCCTCCAGCTGACCAAGTTAGCCCCCAGGTGGCCTAAATATGCCACTTTTGCATTTATCTTTTAAACCAGAAAATAAAGCAAATAGACCCAGTGATAATATACTAGAGAAATTCCTAATTCTCTCTCTTCCTCTCTCATACACACATACATACACACACACACACACACACACACACAGAGAAATACAAAAGGACAATGGCATAGCCTAAGAGATTAAAATGAATTTTTTTTTAAATTAAAATTGCACATGCTGATGTAACAATCTTTGGTAAAACTCAGTGAATGCAATCCAGCAAAAGAAGTAGTATACAATTCACCAGGTACATTCAGCTAGGAGTACTCCATGGATTTTGATACTTTATGTATGCAAAATCCATAGATTTTTAATTTGAAATATATAAAATTACCTCTATTACACAAATAAAGGTGTCCAGTGTCAGAGAACAGCTAACTGACCCATCAATTCAAACCTTATTCTGCAAGCAAAACACACATGTCCTCAGGTACAAGCTCTGTTTTTGGATATTCCCTAGAAATGACTAATTTCATTATTAAATATTTTGAGCACCTAGGACATGTGGTCATTTTCCCCTGGGCATACAACAATGAATTTTTGTGTGAAAATTAGGAATGTATTCTATCTCCAGTCGGAAAAGGCAACGGCATCCCACTCCAGTACTCTTGCCTGGAAAATCCCATGGACGGAGCAGCCTGGTAGGCTGCAGTCAATGGGGTTGCTAAGTGTTGGACAGACTGAGCGACTTCACTTTCACTTTTCACTTTCATGCACAGGAGAAGGAAATGGCAACCCACTCCAGTGTTCTTGCCTGGAGAATCCCAGGGACGGGGGAGCCTGGTGGGCTGCGGTCTATGGGGTCGCACAGAGTCGGACACGACTGAAGCGACTTAGCAGCAGCAGCAGCAGCAGCTATCTCTAATATACTATCATTGGGTCTATTTGCTTCTTGTTCAGAAAATAATTGCAAAAGGGGGTTTGTTATTTTATATTTTAATGTTTTGGGAACTGCTTTTCTTTGGGGATTTTAAAGATATTAATTTATACTATCTATAGGAATACTAGATATCTCCTGCAGAAAATTTTGAGTTGATGGCAGTGTTATCTTGCACAAGTTTTAACTACTCTGTTTCCATCATTTTTTAATATAACTCCTTCATAGAGCTGTTAAGTAGGCATATCTATTTGTATATCAATACAAAAATAAATATTTAGATATATTTATAATAATGTTTATCTATATTCATAATAAGCACTTAATAACTCATAATTATTCTTTTTATTACTGTCATTATTATACAGTGGAATTACAAATATGTGAACTAGCTATTAAAATCATGTGTAATAAGTATTTTATATAAGTCATACAGAGAGCTAAAGGAGAACATGGCAGTGATAGTTAACAGATATTAAGTGAATGGAGCACTTAAAAGCTGTGGTGTAAGAGAAGGTTTCTAGTAAAGATATAGATGCACCCTAAATGTTCATCAACAGATTAATAAAGATGAATATTACACAATGGAATATTACACAGCCATAAAAAAGGATGAAATAATGTAATTTGCAGCAACATGGGCAGACCTAGAGATTGTCATGCTAAGTGAAGTAATTCAGACAGACAAAGACAAATAAATTTGATATCACATAAATGTGAAATCAAAAAATTATATAGATGAACTTACTTACAAAATAGGAATAGACTCATAGATTTAGAAAATAAATTTATGGTTACCAAAACTGATAGTGGTAGTAGGGGGAGAGATAAATTAGGAATTTGGGATTAACATATACACATTACAATAAGTCCCCTACATACAAATCTTCAAGCTGTTAGCTTTCAAAATGCAAACATGTATTTGCGTATCCAACCATATATGCTAGTTCATGTGTCTGGCATATACTTTCACTTCCATGCATCCTCTAAAGTATTTGTGCATTTGTGTACTTTTCTGTGTAGAACTGTATAGAGTACAGTCTACACTATCTTTATTTCAAGCCCAGGATATCCAGAAGCAAGTAGAAAATTGGTGGTGATGTAGCTGGTACTGTACTGTACTTTACAGGGTACTGTACAATAAGACTAAAACTGTTTCATTTATTTTTTGCTTTTAGGTATAATTTATGTTTAAAATATTATAAACCTATTACAGTACAGGACTATATAGCTAATTGTGTTAGTTGGGTATCTAGGTTAACTTTGATGGGCTTACTAACACATTGGACTTATGAACGTGCTCTTGAAATGGAACTTACTTGTATGTAAGGAGTTTAGCAGATGATATATACAATAGGTAAACAATTAGGACCTACTGTGCAGCACAGGGAACTACACTTAATATCTTACAATAACCTATAATATAAAATAATCCGAAATACCTTCCTGTACATTGGAACTCTAACAGAACAATTTAAATTAACAACCATTGTTAACTATTCAAATCAACAATTTTAAAAAAATGAAAGGTTCCATTTCTTTCTTTAAAAAGAAAAAGAGTAGGTTTCCTAGAATAAGTGACTTAAGAGCTAAACATAATAACTAGAAGTTAGTAAGGTAAATGGAAAGGGAGAGGGAGAAGAGAAGAAAAAAATTCTTTAAAAAAGAAGAGCAAGAAACAGTATTTCCAAAGTCCAACTTATCTACGATATGGTATATGACATTTGTAAGAGGATTGAGTTGAAAGTTTAGTTTGGTTTGGAAAACCAAGTGCAGAGTAGACAAAGAGAAAATGTATAGGAAAAAAATATGGTTCTGTCATGAATCACTTTGAAATCTGTATAACATGCAACTTAGCACACTGAAATTTCCAAATTGCTAAAATTGGTTACATTGTCAGATAAAGGGTTTAGAATCCAAGTTTTCTGAAATGATATTGTTTTTAAATTGAAATTAGATGAACATGATAACTCTGTATCTCCAAAACCATTCCTTTCATCTCAAACTGCACCACAGAACCCCTAAACTGTACAAAGGCTTTCAGTTCCTCTGAACTGAGCAGTCTCCAAGTGCAGTCATCATCTTTTTAGAGTCTAAGAAAACTCTGGTCAGAATTTCAATAAAATACTGATATTGATAGCTGAGGAAATAAAAGTGCCATAAGACTGGAATAGGCTTTCAGAAAAAAAAAAAAAAAAGAAACCCACATACCAAAGCTAATCTTAAAATTAATCCCAATATGTGTTTAAGGAATATTAAAAGACTGTCCAGAAGAGAATTTGCACTGATTCAGTAAGAATAAGTTATTACAGTTGAACTCATTTCTTAAATAGGGTTAGGAGATCAGAAGATGACAAAAATACAATGGTCCTTGCTGCTGCTGCTGCTGCTAAGTTGCTTCAGTCGTGTCCGACTCTGTGTGACCCCATAGACGGCAGCCCACCAGCCTCCCCCGTCCCTGGGATTCTCCAGGCAAGAACACTGGAGTGGGCTGCCATTTCCTTCTCCAATGCATACAATGGTCCTTAAGTATGTGATAATCATAATGGTCTGTTTATCATAAAGGTATTTGAAAATTTTTCACCCAAACATAGTAACTGTATATGTGCATGTTGAGCACTGCGGGACATTTAAATAGTTTTCAGGAGGACAATATCTAAAAGTACCTGAAAATGTATGATTTTAATCTGTAGAGAAGCCTCTTATGGCATTTACTAAATTTATCTCCTTAGCCTAGTTCTTCTCAATCTTGGTTACTCAATAAGTCAAAATTTAGACAGCATAGTAATCATATGTGAACATATTTTGGTAAAATATTTGTAAAAACCCAAATTAAATTAAGTGATGAAGTCAAGATCCAACCAAAGTTGCTAGGGTAACAATTGGTTGAAACTAATAAAATTAAATACAATATTGACCAAAGCAAAGTTTCACACTTAGCTCAAAAAAGCAAGTGCTTAAGTGAATCCTAGATTTAGCAGCTGTGCCTGTCTAAAATAAGAACACAAATTCAAGTTGGCATTTTAGTAAAAGTCAATATGTTGACTCTGTATTAAAATGGATGAAAATCTTACATGCTCAATGAATATTTAGAATGAAAGTGAAGATAATTTTAGAATAATAATGCTTTTTATGATAACAATAATGCCTAATACTTGCATGCTGCTGCTGCTAAGTTACTTCAGTCGTGTGCGACTCTGTGCGACCCCATAGACGGCAGCCCACAAGGCTCCCCCATCCCTGGGATTCTCCAGGCAAGAACACTGGAGTGGGTTGCCATTTCTTTCTCCAATGCATGAAAGTGAAAAGTGAAGTGAAGTAGCTCAGTCCTATCTGACTCTTAGCAACCCCATTAACTGCAGCCTATCAGGCTGCTCCGTCCATGGGATTTTTCCAGGCAAGAGTACTGGAATGGGGTGCCATTGTCTTCTCCGAATACTTGCATAAGTGCCATACTAAAATTAACCTATGTAATATTCACAAATTTATGAGGTAATTATTATTATTTTTATCCCCATTTTACAGGTGAGAAAACAGGCACAAAGAGATTAAATAAAAGCTCAAAGTCAAATGCTAATAACTGACAGAACAATTTGACTACAAAATTACAACTCTTAAGCAGGAGAATGCATTTTTAAATTTAAGAGGAGCACTCAGGAATAACAGGTTATAGTGATAACAATATTATATGAGGAATTCATACTTGAAATGGAGATAAAATTTATAGAAGAAATTACTAATGTATATAACTGACTTCAAATTCTAAATAACTCTCTGGGAAAGAGGCTGGACTTGTTTCTAGGGCCCCAGGAAAACACTAGGACACAAAAGAGGTATATTTTTATCTCAAAGAAAAAGAAACACTTTAAAATATAATTGCTACATATGATGGGTTTTTGGTTAATGATACAAAACTGCTGACATAAAACCGCTGAATCACAGTGTACCGAGGATAAAGTATAGATAAATGCATCTTCAGTAACGGTGACAAAATTTTGTAGTGTATTCAGTGTTTGTGAACATCCTCAATTGTCTTCCTTGGCCTCTAAATTGGTGATGATGTTTTCATCCATTACGGATCTGAAACCTTAATATCAACAGGCAACCCATTTCAAAAGGGATATTTACATTCTCAAAAAGTCAGTTACCATACCCTACCCTAAGTGTAACATTTGCATAGATCTAAATCTAATTTTACTTGATGCATTTTCAATTCAGCTAATGAAGATAAAAAATTGATGCTATTTTTTATTTAAAAAAATTACCAGGTAGACCCTTCCATATTATATTTCACATCTCATGCTATTGAGTTAGCATGAAGGAGACCCAGATACAATCCCTGGGTTCGGGAGATCCACTGGAGAAGGGAATGGCTATCCACTGCAGTATTCTTGCCTGGAGAATTCCATGGACAGAGGAGCCTAGCGGCCTACAGTCCATGGGGTCACAAAGAGTTGGACATGACCAAGTGACTAACATTTTCACACACTTTCATTGAGTTTATTTAATGACATCTTAAATTGATTTTTTAAAATTGTAGCAGCATTTTTCTAACAGGTACTTTATACAATTTATGCATGCTAAACTAAAATTCTACTATGGCAAACCATAAAGGCCTTGAGTTTGCTATTTTAGAGTAAGGAGGGAATACATTCCAATAAGTGGAAATCTACCAGACTGCTCACAGAAATAAAATGAACTTTCTTCAAATATGAAATGAAATGGATATCTTTCATTATAACCCAAATCTAGTTGGGTTGTCATAAGACCAATTGTTTTTGATCATCTAGGTTTTCAAACAGAAACAAATAAAATATATTTAACAACTTGAAGAAAAAAAGGTGTTATATCTTTTTAATGTAGAGACCTATATCTACATTATAGGTCTCTTCAATAAGGAACAGAAAGGAAATTCATACAATGTATCAAATAAAAATTTCAAAGCAAACTTCTATTTAGATACGTTTCTGCCTTCCAAATTTTCCAACTCATAGCAGGTAGGAAAATCTCAAATTCCTTCCCTACTGTCATTAATGGACTCTCTCTCTGGATGTGTCCTTCATGAGTTAAATTCCTCTGTTCCTTGCCACAGTATTTTCGTAAATTATGATGAATTATCCCACTGCCTGGAAAATTCTGATGGATAATGTTCTTATCTTAGAAATCACTATAAGAAGTACTTCCAAGTTACCACTAGGAATTTGGCTATTTTTATACCCTGAAAATAGTTATGACATTACTACTAGTTAGAGAGACATACACAAGTCAGTATCTGGCAAAGCATTAAAGACTAAAGTTTGTAAGCGGCAAGGTATATTCTAGAACAAGAAGCCAGAACACACACACACACACACACACACACACACACATAAAGATAACTAAGAGATATAAAGCAAAATGATAATTTTTAGAAACCTAGCCTAACTGTAAGAAATATTTCTTGTGTCAATAAGTTCTCCATTCTTCTCACAGACTCATGAGGTATAATACTGCAATTAGTGACCAAGTTTTTGGAGCTTGTTTGTAATTGCTTGTGTATACATTTATTCAACTTGTGCAACCTTTTTGCCACAGATGATCTTACTTCATTGTTGCTCCAAAATATAAATAAATAAACATATTCCACAGGTTTACAGAGGTTATGTTTCAATAAAACATCATGCAATCATAATAATCTTGGAGATTATGGTACTCCTAATAAGTACACAATTATTGGTCAAGCACTGCAAACATAGTAAAGGCATTGCAGACACAGTCCTAGGGTTAGGGCACTTAAAGGTCAATATGGATAGACTAAACAACAAAGGAAATTAAAATTTAACCAAGTTTAAAAGTAGCATAATTCCAAAGCAATAAAACTTTAGGAAAAGAAAATACATAGTTTGTAAATCAAGGACACTACTGAAGCAGATATCATTTGAACTAAACCTTAAAGAAGGAATATTATTTAGAGGATAGGAATCAGAGGATATATGTATCAGAAGAGAGGAACACAATGTATTAATTATCCTGACAATGATTGGAAATCAAGGTATCACTTGAAAATATATGTAAAAATTCCTAGAGCTTTGATGAGATCCTAAAAAGACAGTGATAAAAACATGTGAGGAGAAGTTTCCAAAAATACAGAGGTAAGAAGGAATAACGGAGAAGGCAATGGCACCCCACTCCAGTACTCTTGCCTGGAAAATCCCATGGACGGAGGAGCCTTGAAGGCTGCAGTCCATGGGGTCGCTAGGAGTCGGACACAACTGAGCGACTTCACTTTCACTTTTCACTTTCATGCATTAGAGAAGGAAATGGCAAACCACTCCAGTGTTCTTGCCTGGAGAATCCCAGGGACTGGGGAGCCTGGTGGGCTGCCGTCCATGGGGTCGCGCAGAGTCTGACACGACTGAAGCGACTTAGCAGCAGAAGAAGGAATAGGAATCAGGGATTGAATAAAATTCATGAAATATCTATATAATTAAAATTATTCAGTAATAACCTTTGATTATCTGTGTGAATTTTGCTTACAGCAATTATTTAATTGAGAAATTATTATTTTTTGGTCATCCAGCTTATTTTTCCCCTCAAAATTTAAGCATAACAATGATAATTACTAATAGGTGTCAATAAATATGTGCTGAACACTGACACATTATCTAATTCAATCTTCTCCAAACCCCTGCTGCTGCTGCTGCTGTCACTTGGTGTGTCCAGCTCTGCAACCCCATAGATGGCAGCCCACCAGGCTACTCTGTCCCTGGGATTCTCCAGGCAAGAATGCTGGAGTGGGTTGCCATTTCCTTCTATATCACATGAAAGTGAAAAGTGAAAGTGAAGTCAATTAGTCATGTCTGCCTCTTTGTGACCCCATGGACTGCAGCCTACCAGGCTCCTCCATCCATGGGATTCTCCAGGTAAGAGTACTGGAGTAGGGTGCCATTGCCTTCTCCCTCCAAACCCCTAGAGTTAGAATCTATTATCTCCATTTTACAGACAGAAAAAAAAAAAAGACCTCAGGAGTTCAACTATAATTTGGCCCCAGAACACAAGACTACTATGTTGTCAAGTTAAATTACAACAGTCAGTCTGATTTTACAAATCATTTTCTGAACAACCAAGCTAGGAATTAAGCTCCCTTGACTAGGTGCCCTTACAAAAAAAGAAAAAAAAAAAAATAGAAGACCCATTTAAGTACATGCTTAAAACTAATTAAGTGTCATAAATATTTGTACTTGATTTATACATCAAATCTTGTTAAAATTTTCATCTAAATAATCAAAAATTTTAGGGTGTTTTCACCGTAAGATAATTAGACAAATAAAAATACAATCAGGCATTTCATAGATTGAGTTTGTAATTTTTACCAAAATGTTGATTCAGTTCTATGTCGAGGTCAAAATAAATTTAAGACAATAATAATGTGAAAAGCTTTTAACAAATAAGAAATTTTTAAAAGATTCTGATAATAAATACTTATTAAAGAATAAACACTTCCATGCTGACCATCTCATGATTTTATAATAACTGAGGCAGGATGAAATTAAACTTAGCAAAGCATTTGTCCTGAAACTAATCCAGTGTTCTTGGAATAACCAGGTATGAATAAATATAGTAACCCGGGGTCACTCTTGATAAATGTAGTCTTTATCCCTAAATTCATTTGGTAAATAAAAATTCTAGATTTATTGTCAATTTCACTAAGTTATAATATGTGTACTTCATGTTAATGTTGTTCTTCATTATAATGTAATTGAGGGAAAATTCTACTAATGTTGGTTTGTGTCAATCATCTGGACTGATTTCAGGTAAGAAGATGATGTTTTGGTATATATATAAAAATCTTCTGGAGGACAAATTTGACTATAAATTATAAAAAGGTTCATCTCCTACTAAACATGTCTACAACTCCCTACCATCTCCTCATGTCCTGTATAAAAGGAGAGAAGAAAGTTGACAGCAAGTTCTGTGAAGTATGCCACATAAGAAAGGAACAGAAATGCCATATGGGTTCCTGGAGGCTCATGGGTTCCTGGAAGTCCAAGGATTGAGAATGTGAGGAGGAGGTGTGTAAAAAGTGGGAAAGGGGGAAATAAGAGAGGAAATTAAAAGTGGAAATTTGTCTTGGATTCAGTTATTAAACACTTATACCAACAACTGAGTATGTGAACTTAGAATTGCCAGATTTTCAAGTTGATTTAGAAAAGGCAGAGGAACCAGAGACCAAATGGCCAAAATCTGTTGGATCATAGAAAAGCAAGAGAATTCCAGAAAAAAATCTACTTCTGCTTCATTGACTATGCTAAAGCCTTTGACTGTGTGGATCACAACAAACTGTGGAAAATTCTTCGAGATGGGAATACCACACCACCTGACCTGCGTCCTGAGACATCTGTATGCAGGTCAAGAAGCAACAATTAGAACTGAACATGGAACAACAGACTGGTGCCAAAGCGGGAAAGGTGTACATCAAGGCTGTATACTATCACCCTGCTTATTTAACTTAAATATGCTGAGTACATCATGAGAAATGCTGTGCTGGATGAAGCACAACCTGGGATCAAGATTGCTGGGAGAAATATTAATAACCTCATATATGCAGATGACATCACTCTTATGGCAGAAACAAAGAGGGACTAGAAAGCCCCTTGATGAAAGTGAAAGTGAAAACGAAGATCATAGCATCCAGTCCCATCACTTCATGTCAAATAGATGGGGAAACAATGAAAACAGTGACAGACTTTATTTTCCTGGACTTCAAAATAACTGCAGATGGTGACTGCAGCCATGAAATTAAAAAAAGTTTGCTCCTTGGAACAAAAGCTATGATCAACATAGATCAGATCAGATCAGTTGCTCAGTCGTGTCCGACTGTTTGCAACCCCATGAATCGGAGCACGCCAGGCCTCCCTGTCCATCACCAACTCCCGGAGTTCACTCAGACTCACGTCCATCGAGTCAGTGATGCCATCCAGCCATCTCATCCTCTGTTGTCCCCTTCTCCTCCTGCCCCCAATCCCTCCCAGCATCAGAGTCTTTTCCAATGAGTCAACTCTTCGCATGAGGTGGCCAAAGTACTGGTGTTTCAGCTTTAGCATCAGTCCTTCCAAAGAAATCCCAGGGCTGATCTCCTTCATATTCAAAAGCAGAGACAGTACTTTGCCAAAAAGTTCCATCTAGTCAAAGCTATGGTTTTTCCATTAGTCATGTATGGATTGGATTGAGAGTTGGACCACAAGATGGCTAAGCATAGAAAAACTGATGCTTTTGAATTATGGAAGTGGAGAAAAATCTTGAGAGTCTCTTGAACTGCAAGGAGATCAAACCAGTCAGTCCTAAAGGAAATCAATTCTGAATGTTCATTGCAAGGATGATGCTGAATCTGAAGTTCCAATACTTTGGCCACCTGATGCAGATATCTGACTCATTTGAAAAGACTCTGATGCTGGGAAAAATGGAAGGCAGGAGGAGAAGGAGATGACAAAGGATGAGATAGTTGAGTGGCATCATTGACTCAATGGACATGAGTTTGAGCGAGCTCTGGGAGTTGGTGATTGACAGGGAAGCTTGGCAAGCTGCAGTCCCTGGGGTGGCAAAGAGTTGGACATGACTGAGTGACTGCACTGAACTGACTGATTCCAACAATACAGTATCTAGACATCAGGCTGAACTACATAAAATTAAAGATATGAAACTATATTTTGACCTCTAAAATTAGAAATTTTATATGACTTAACCTAAAAAATTGATGTCTAATATTCAGTTGTCGTTAGTCCAATACAATTAATAAATTATATCCTCTATACACAATTCTTGAAGCTCAATGACCTTTTAAGATATTGAAAAGAGGTAAGGGCTTCTGATAAATGAGGATAGAATCTTGATACATACATATACATTCTTTGCAACCCCATGGACTGAAGCCTACCACGCTTCTCTGTCCATGGGATTTTCCAGGCAAGGGTACTGGAGTGGCTTGCCATTTCTTTCTCCAGAGGATCTTCCCAACCCAGGAATCTAACCCAGGTCTCCCACATTCCAGGCAGAGGCTTTACCTTCTGAGCCACCAGGGAAGCTCCATATACATATATGCATACATATACATATTTAATGTGTAGTGGATTTCAAAAAGTGTATACTCATTCACCATCTCACAACTTAAAAAATTAACAAAAACAAAACCAGAAAATCCTCATTTAAATATTAAAGTCTGATTCCAGATGATATTCGTTAGGTCTTAGGAGCAGCTAATTTAAAATAAAACAAGGCAAAATGCAATTTGTGGTTTGCAGTAGAGGCTTATTTTTAAAATCTTCTTTGAAGTTTGACAGGTGAGAAGAAGAGGTTTGGAAGAATATCTTTTTGTCTTATGGTCACAGGCGATGCTCTATCTGTTCTTTTTAAGAGTTCAAACTTGGACCATGCCTTCCTCTAGCCTTAGCTGAAGCAAGGCATCAAGGGAAAGTTGTGGATGGAGAGGTATTGTCTCTTGGGGATTCTCAGAAATCATAGTGTTGCTTTCTGCTAAACCAGATTAAGTAAATTGGCAGAACCTGAGATAGATAAATACTGCACAAGAGCAAAACATGGCCAAAAATTCACTAGGCACCCGTTATTGAGGAAATAAGTATGAAATATGTTTTGAAAAGTATAATTCTAGAGGGAAAATATAAGAGTTGGTATATATTTATGTTCTACTTTGTACTTCTCTTTCTCCATTGAATTTTCTCACTAGCTAAAACTCTGAATATTCAAAATATATCTATACTTAGGAGTGAGAGTCTGTTACAATATCACTGTTGGGTGATCAATTCAAACCATAAATCAATAAAGATAAAATTGGCTAAATTTATTGAGCAATTATTCACAGGAGATAATTTTTAGGTGTACATGAGTTGTCTTAATTGATAACTTGTCTTAATTGCTGTGAAGATACCAAGTGAGAAAAGTACCATGATTATGTTCATTTCATGGGTAAGGAACCTAAAACTCAAAAAAACAAAGTAACATGGATAAGAAGTAATGGAGCTGAATTTTCTATCATGAGCAGTCAAACTCCAGAATTTTGCTTGTAACCACTACTTCATAGCATCTTACTAAAATGCTTTGCTGTGTGCATGCATGCTTAGTCGCTTCAGTCATGTCTGACTCTCTGTGACCCTATGGACCACGGCCTCCCAGGCTCCTCTGTCTATGGGATTCTCCAGGCAAGAATATTGGAGTGAGTGCTGTGCTTTTATAATAGATTGTTCCCATACATACAGATGCCAGCTTATAGTAGTGAGACTTGCCATTACTAGAGCTAAAAAGCAACAAGCTATGATTTCTCTAGAAGCATTTATATTTCAAGGGGAAATATGTATGTGCATGTGTTTACATACATATGTATTATGTATATATGCTATATAATATACATATGAATGTTTCAGTCAATATGCACATATGTATTTGTGTAAAAGGGGTTAGCAGCTAATTGAAAATCCTCAAAAAATTTTACCATCCCCTCCCAGAAATGCAGAACCTCTTTGAAAATTAGTCATGATAGTATTTTTGCTTTGTTTTCTGCAAAGAGATCTTTTCAGTTTTCTAAATCTATTTAAGAATAACTTGGGCTTGATTACATAGTTATTTCATATTGCTTCTATAATGATTCATATTTTATTAATTTAAAAATATTATTTTTAATGATATACTAATCATACATTTATGTGTGATGTTGAAGCTTTTAAGATTATAGAGAACTGACATGTAAAATATCATATAAGAAACAAATCACCAGTCCAGGTTCAATGCAGGATACAGGATGCTTGGGGCTGGTGCACTGGGATGACCCAGAGGGATGGTATGGGGAGGAAGGTGGGAGGGGGGTTCAGGATTGGGAACACGTGTACACCCGTGGTGGATTCATGTTGATGTATGGCAAAACCAATACAATATTGTAAAGTAATTAGCCTCTAATTAAAATAAATAAATTTTTTAAAAAAGCAAAAAAAAAAAAGATTACAGAGAGACTCAATATATGGAAGCACTGAAAATATGGAAGGATTTACAGTATGGAGATATTCAAAACATGAAAGCAAAGATGTTTGGAGCATGTCTTGAGCAATTTTTGAGCATGAGTGTTATGAGAACACTTGGTGTTTTCAGTCTTTGTTCCCATCTGACTTTTCCTCGGGACCCATATTTCTCTTTAGTATCATGGGCGTTGGGAGAGGTATGTACCACATCCAGTTCTAGACAAATGAATAAACGATGCTAAGCTAATCAGTTTATGCTCTTCTTCTGTCACAATGATCATGTGGTCTCAGTTCATTTAGAGTATATTTTGGACTTTTGCTGAAAAGTTGGGAGTATATACAGTCTTGTTTGATTCTTTGATTGAACATTAGGTGTGCAAATGTGACTCCCGAAACTAACACTATCATTTTTCTATATGAAGAAAGGTAGCTTGAAGTCAAATTGAGCTCCATGGAAAGGGATAACCAAGAAAATCCCAGAGATTTAGTCAGATCCTTAATCAAGCAGTCTCTGAAATCTACCCAAATTCTCTACTTTTACAATTGAGTGGATGAATATAGTCCTTTTGTTCTGTTTAAGGCTATTTATTAGTTCTTACACTCTTTGCAACCAAAAGCACCATAAGTGTTAAACACTAGGGTATTGAAACCTTACTGTTTGAAAAAGTTTTAGAAATAAAGCTGGCTTTATTTTAATACCAATTTCATAATACATGTTCAATGCAAAAAAAAAAAGTTTACCAATGCATTTAAATTTTTTTCAGTTTATCAACATATAACATATAACAATGGGTTAGCTTCAAATGTACAATAAGATGACTGATATACATATTTAATGCAAAATAATTGCCACAACAAGGTTATTAACAATGCATTTTAAGTGGAGAATTTAATGTTATTAATATCTGAAAACCTCGGCCTTGAAATACTAAGTTGGATCAAACACTAATCAGCTAAAAAATAATGTAGTGTGCATTATGCACAAAGCACTGTATTAGAATGCTAAAATGTACATGAAAAAAAAAAAAAAAAAAACCATGAACTCTCTAATTCAATTAATCCCTCATCTGTGTAGTTACAAAATAATATTTTGATCCTTCATTGGCATATTTCAAGACTCTTGAGAATCCCTTGGACTGCAAGGAGATCCAACCAGTCCGTTCTGAAGGAGATCAGCCCTGGGATTTCTTTGGAAGGACTGATGCTAAAGCTGAAACTCCAGTACTTTGGCCACCTCATGCGAAGAGTTGACTCATTGGAAAAGACTCTGATGCTGGGAGGGATTGGGGGCAGGAGGAGAAGGGGACGACAGAGGATGAGATGGCTAGATGGCATCACTGACTCAATGGACGTGAGTCTGAGTGAACTCCGGGAGTTGGTGAGGGACAGGGAGGCCGGGCGTGCTGCGATTCATGGGGTTGCAAAGAGTCGAACACGACTGAGCGACTGATCTGATCTAATCTGATCTGGCATATTTCATATACCTTTAAAATCTCAAGTGGCCTTCCAAACTTCCCATCTTCCTCTTTTCCTCCTTTCCAATACTAAAAAACATTCACTGAGTTATTATTATTTGCGAAAGAATATACTATTTGCTGATAAAACTGTAATGAAAAAACTCACTAATTGTCAGGAAAGAAAGACAACAATCAAGAATTAGACAAGTAAATACAGAGAGAGGTTATATGAGTAAAGGTTTAGTTTTGTTTTCCTTTAAATTATGAGAAATTAAAAATACCGTTTCCTTTTACATAATTCAAATTTCTCTTTTTAAATTAATTCTCACTCAAGCAGCATTTAAATTTCCACAACTTAGGGGAAAAGGACAACTTTCAAATCACTGAGATTATATAATACATACCAATTTTAATGTTATGGGATTTTGCCCCTGCATTCATTAACAAAATATTGCAGAGAGTAAGCTATTAATGCGGTTGAATAAAAATTAAACAAAATACCCAAAATACCTAAAACGTAGGCTCTCTAAAATATATACAAGTAAGCTACAAAGTATTGCAGTTGGAAAACACAAATATGTTAAAGAGAAATGTGTTTCAATATACTTAAGTAATAAAATTTAATTTGAATGAGATGGGCCTGAGGTTTCAAATATACATAGGTTTTTAATGGGACAATCTAACTTGTTCTGAAAACAAAGCTTTTGTTCACATTTTAACTTTTCCTCTCCCACAATGAAGATATAATCCATTCAAATCTAATTAAATTAGATTTTCATGGGGAAACAATTTTTCAAAACTCAAATACACTAGGACATATCTCTATTCTTGTTAGACAGTGAACCTCATGCCATCTAACTACTGATATCAAGGCAGATTTAATTAGAAGCATCATTTTGACCCACTGGATGTAGGGTGGACCAAGCATGGGAGCTTAGCAAAGACTGGAAAAGCAATATTTTTGTAAGAAGTCTAAAAAGTAGATATATATTGTGAAAAACATATGCTTTCAATTCAATGATGAGCTTCTCAATAATTGATCATGTAAACCTACTGTTTACATGACTTCAATTTTGTAAAAATTGGCCAGAAGAAATGTTGAGTCATTTTGTTTTACAGCTATATTTCTTTAGAGTGTGTGTGTGTGTGTGTGTGTGTGTGTGTGTGTTGTGTGTGTGTGTGTGTGTTTAAGGAAACAATCCATAGTAAAGTTAACAGTTGTTTATGGTTTTCTGAATCAGGAAAGAGGTTCCATACAATATGGTAAAACTCCCCTGAAATCCAATTCTAAGTGATTTCCAGCAGTGCAAACTAGATATATTTTTCAGAGCATATGGTATGTCTTAGTAAACTTGTCTAACTTCCATTTTCATTATTTTAGATTTATTGTTTCTTTGGAGAAGAGAAGTTATAACCATGCACATCCAATAATTAATTAAGTAATTTTTTAGTATTTATTACAGAGATATATATAACATATTTTGAAATTTTCTTTTTTAAAAATATTGCTACTTGCCAAAAATATTTTAAAAATAAAGTTAGAATCAACTGTCCTGATGGAAAATTACAGGGAGTGGAAGAAATGTGAATTCTATTGCTTTCATTCCTTTTAGGCACTTTCAGAAAATCTTACAAGCATAAAAAAGAAAAGAAAAGAAAACTATTAATCTAGTCCAAGAAAATGACTTCACATATGTTTTTATCTGATCCTCACAATAATGTGAAGCATTTTTGATTTTCCCAACTTTGGTCATAAATTAAGACTATGAAGGGTTATGTTATTTGAACATGCAAGCAACAAATTAAATATGGAGCTAGCTACTTACACAGTTCTGAAAATAATACAGAGAAAGTAGTATACTCTTACTTCTAACTTCCTATCATTTACATGTTTTGCAATGTACTTTGGCATAGTCTCAATACTCTTTGATGTTTTATTACTGCTTTCAGCTAACCAAAAATATCAAATCATTAATATTCAGTCACTCAGCAATCTTGGCCAGTGTGAAAACTGGCACCTGTGGGAACTGGCCCTTTCGTTTTAGTGAAATTAATTACATGTTGCATCCCTTTGTCAGTTCTGTGCTTGAAACTGCTTCGTTTCTCTTTGCTTTCAACTCTTGGATGACAAAAGCTAGTTTTGGAGAATAGGAACCAAATCGTCTTCTTTGATTTCATGAATTCTGGGTAACTAGAAAACTCAATTTAAATATATGGACATGGAGTCCCTCCCTACAAATACATACTCAGGTCAGAAGCTGTTTCTAAAATAGCACTTCTTTGATTCTTTGTTCAAGAGATTATGAATGGAGATAACTGCTGCTGCTGCTGCTGCTAAGTCGCTTCAGTCGTGTCCGACTCTTAGTGACCCCATGGACTGCAGCCTTCCAGGCTCCTCCGTCCATGGGATCTTCTAGGCAAGAGTACTGGAGTGGGGTGCCAAGGTGAAATCTTATGGAAAAATCACAATTTGTTCAAGATATTTTCTCTTCCTAAGGATTTTTCCATCCAATTCAACTGGCCAAAGGCTACATATCATTCAAGAGTTTTAAGTTTTAATTTACATATGTAGATTTTTTCTTCTCCCTGAACATTTCCTTCCCTTCATGACAATATATGCAGACATAATTGGGAACTCCCTTTCTTCATGTAGCTCACTGCTCTGATATATGCATAACAGCATAAAGAATTTACTGTATATGTATACATTTTAATATAAGTTTTCTTCAACTGAGAATTAACCATTATTCATCTTTGGACAATGAGTAGAAACATTATGATTTCCCAATTTGGGGATCCAGCAAAGGGACTGAGAATCCCCAGGGAATTTGATCCAAGCTAGGTAGGTTTCAACATTAAGGGAACCCAGAATTCCCAGATGTACAAGGTGGATTTAGAAAAGGCAGAGGAACCAGAGTTAAAATGGCAACATCTGTTGAATCACAGAAAAAGGAAGAGAATTCCAGAAGAACATCTACTTCTGCTTCATTGTCTACACTAAAAGTCTTTGACTGTGAGGATCACAACACATTGTGGAAAATTCTTCAAGAGATGGAAATACCAGACCACCTTAACTGCCTCCTGTAAAACTGTTATGCAGGTCAAGAAGCAACAGTTAGAACCAGACATGGAACAATGGACTGCTGGTTCAATTTTTGGAAAGAAGTACATCGAGGTTGTTTATTGTCACCCTGCTTATTTAACTTATATGCAGAGTACATCATGTGAAATGCCAGACTGGATGAAGTACAAGCTGCAATGAAGATTGCAAGGAAAAATATCAGTAATCTCAGATATGCAGATGATACCACCTTTATGGCAGAAAGCAAAGAGGAACTAAAGAGCCTCTTGATGAAAGAGGAGAGTGAAAAAACTGGCATGAAATGCAACCTTTGAAAAGCTAAGCTCATGGAATCCGGTCTATCATTTCATGGCAAATAGATGGGGAAACAATGGAAACAATGAGAGACTTTATTTTGGGGGGCTCCAAAATCACTGCAGCGTGGGTGGCTATGACAGTGCACAAGCGCGGGCAGCTGCAATGGTGCACAAATGCAGCTGAGAGGAGCTACCCCATTTCCGAGGTCAGGGGCAGAAGCCGGGAGGACCCCATGCCAAGAGGAGCTACCCCACGTCTGAGGTCAGGGGCGGTGGATGCGAGTGCCAGGCTGCGACAGTGCAGGAGCAGCCACCCCACTTCCGAGGTCAGGGTGGCAGCCGAGAAGAGCTACCCCTCCCCGAGATCAGGGGCGGCGGCCGGGAGGAACTACCCAACGTCCAAGGAGCAGTGGCTATGCGGGCGCAAGAGGGCCTAGAGGAGTTATTCCATGTTCCAGGTCAGGAGGGGTGGCGGTGAGGAGATACCCCTCATCCAAGGTAAGGAGCAGCAACTGTGCTTTGCTGGAGCAGCCGTGAAGAAATACCCCATGACCAAGGTAAGAGAAACCCAAGTAAGATGGTGGGTGTTGCAAGAGGGCATCAGAGGGCAGACACACTGAAACCATATTCACAGATAACTAGTCAATCTAATCACACTAGGACCATAGCCTTGTCTGACTCAATGAAACTAAGCCATGCCCTATGGGGCCACCCAAGATGGGCGGGTCATGGTGGAGAGATCTGACAGAATGTGGTCCACTGGAGAAGGAAATGGCAAACCACTTCAGTATTCTTGACTTGAGAACCCCATGAATAGTATGAAAAGGCAAAATGATAGGATATTGAAAGAGGAACTTTCCAGGTCATAGGTGCCCAATATACTACTGGAGATCAGTGGAGAAATAACTCCAGAAAGAATGAAGGGATGGAGCCAAAGCAAAAACAATACCCAGCTGTGGATATGACTGGTGATAGAAGCAAGGTCTGATGCTGTAAAGAGCAATACTGCATAGGAACCCAGAATGTTAGGTCCATGAATCAAGGCAAATTGGAAATGGTCCAACAGGAGATGGCAAGAGTGAATGTCGACATTCTAGGAATCAGCGAACTAAAATGGACTGGAATGGGTGAATTTAACTCAGATGACCATTATATCTACTACTGTGGGCAGGAATCCCTTAGAAGAAATGGAGTAGCCATCATGATCAACAAAAGAGTCCGAAATGCAGTACTTGGATGCAATCTCAAAAATGACAGAATGATCTCTGTTCATTTCCAAGGCAAACCATTCAATATCACAGTAATCCAAGTCTATGCCCCAACCAATAACACTGAAGAAGCTGAAGTTGAACGGTTCTATGAAGACCTACAAGACCCTTTAGAACTAACACCCAAAAAACATGTCCTTTTCATTATCAGGGACTGGAATGCAAAAATAGGAAGTCAAGAAACCCCGGGAGTAACAGGCAAATTTGGCCTTGGAATACGGAATGAAGCAGGGCATAGGCTAATAGCGTTTTGCCAAGAGAACGCACTGGTCATAGCAAACACCCTCTTCCAACAACAAGAGAAGACTCTACACATGGACATCACCAGATGGTCAACACTGAAATCAGATTGATTATATTCTTTGCAGGCAAAGATGGAGAAGCTCTATACAGTCAGCAAAAATGAGACCGGGAGCTGACTGTGGCTCAGATCATGAGCTCCTAATTGCCAAATTCAGACTTAAATTGAAGAAAGTAGGGAAAACCACTAGACCATTCAAGTATAACCCAAATCAAATCCCTTATGATTATACAGTGGAAGTGAGAAATAGATTTAAGGGACTAGATTTGATAAATAGAGTGCCTGATGAACTACTGATTATGCCAAAGCCTTTGACTGTGTGGATCACAATAAACTGTGGAAAATTCAGAAAGAGATGGGAATACCAGACCACCTGATCTGCCTCTTGAGAAATCCGTATGCAGGTCAGGAAGCAACAGTTAGAACTGGACATGGAACAACAGACTGGTTCCAAATAGGAAAAGGAGTACGTCAAGGCTGTATATTGTCACCCTGCTTATTTAACTTCTATGCAGAGTACATCATGAGAAATGCTGGACTGGAAGAAACACAAGCTGGAATCAAGATTGCCGGGAGAAATATCAATAACCTCAGATATGCAGATGACACCACCCTTAAGGCCGAAAGTGAAGAGGAACTAAAAAGCCTCTTGATGAAAGTGAAAGTGGAGAGTGAAAAGTTGGCTTAAAGCTCAACATTCAGAAAACAAAGATCATGGCATCCAGTCCCACCACTTCATGGGAAATAGATGGGGAAACAGTGGAAACAGTGTCAGACTTTATTTTTTGGGGCTCCAATATCACTGCAGATGGTGATTGCAGCCATGAAATTAAAAGACGCTTACTCCTTGGAAGGAAAGTTATGACCAACCTAGATAGCATATTCAAAGGCAGAGACATTACTTTGCCAACAAAGGTCTGTCTAGTCAAGGCTATGGTTTTTCCTGTGGTCATGTATGGATGTAAGAGTTGGACTGTGAAGAAGGCTGAGGGCCGAAGAATTGATGTTTTTGAACTGTGGTGTTAGAGAAGACTCTTCAGAGTCCCTTGGACTGCAAGGAGATCCAACCAGTCCATTCTGAAGGAGATCAGCCCTGGGATTTCTTCGGAGGGAATGATGCTAAGCTGAAACTCTAGTACTTTGGCCACTTCATGCAAAGAGCTGACTCATTGGAAAAGACTATGATGCAGGGAGGGATTGAGGGCAGGAGGAGAAGGGGTCACCAGAGGATGAGATGGCTGGATGGCATCACTGACTCGATGGACTTGAGTCTGAGTGAACTCCGGAAATTGGTGATGGACAGGGAGGCCTGGCGCGCTGCGATTCATGGGGTCGCAAAGAGTTGGACAGGACTGAGCAACTGAACTGATGAACTATGGACTGAGGTTCATGAGATTGTACAGGAGACTGGGATCAAGACCATCCCCATGGAAAAGAAATGCAAAAAAGCAAAATGGCTGAGGAGGTCTGAGGAGGCCTTACAAATAGCTGTGAAAAGAAGAGAAGCGAAAAGCATAGGAGAAAAGGAAAGATATAAGCATCTGAATGCAGAGTTCCAAAGAATAGCAAGAAGAGGTAAGAAAGCCTTCCTCAGTGATCAATATAAAGAAATAGAGGAAAACAACAAAATGGGAAAGACGAGAGATTTCTTCAAAAAAATTAGAGATACCAAGGGAACATTTCATGCAAAGATAAAGGACAGAAATGGTATGGACCTAACAGAAGCAGAAGATATTACGAAGAGGTGGCAAGAATACACAGAACTGTACAAAAAAGATCTTCACAACCAAGATATTCATGAAGGTGTGATCACTGACCTAGAGCCAGACATCCTGGAATGTGAAGTCAAGTGGGCCTTAGAAAACATCTCTACGAACAAAGCTAGTGGAGATGATGGCATTTCAGTTGAGCTATTTCAAATCCTAAAAGATGATGCTGTGAAAGTGCTGCACTCAATATGCCAGCAAATTTGGAAAACGCAGCAGTGGCCACGGGACTGGAAAAGGTCAGTTTTCATTCCAATCCCAAAGAAAGGCAATGCAAAGAATGCTCAAACTACCACACAATTGCACTCATCTCACAAGCTACGAAAGTAATGCCCAAAATTCTCCAAGCCAGGCTTCAACAGTACATAAACAATGAACTTCTAAATGTTCAAGCTGGTTTTAGAAAAGACAGAGGAACCAGAGATCCAATTGCCACCATCTGTTGGATCATCAAAAAAGCAAGAGAGTTCCAGAAAATCATCTACTTCTCTTTTATTGACTATGTCAAAGCCTTTGTCTGTGTGAATCACAACAAACTGGAAAATTCTTCAAGAGATGGGAACACTAGACCATCTTACCTGCCTCCTGAAAAATCTATAGCAGATCAAGAAGTAACAGCTAGAACTGGACCTGGAAAAACAAACTGGTTCCAATAGGGAAAGGAGTATGTCAAAGCTGTATATTGTCTCCCTGCTTATTTAACTTATATGCAGAGTACATCATGAGAAATGCCAGGCTGGATGATGCACAAGCTGGAATGAAGATTGCCTGGAGAAATATCAATTACCTCGGATATGCAGATGACACCACCCTTATGGCAGAAAGTGAAGAACTAAAGTGCCTCTTGACGAAAGTGAAAGAAGAGGGTTAAAAAGTTGGCTTAAAACTCAACATTCAGAAAACTAGGATCATGACATCTGGTCCCATCACTTCATGACAAGCACTGGAAACAGTGAGAGACTATCATTTTAGGCCCGAAAATAACTGCAGATGGTGACTGCAGCCATGAAATTAAAAGATGTCTGGTATTTGCAAGAAAAGCTATGATCACCCTAGACAGCATATAAAAAGCACAGAAATTATTTTGCCAAACAAGGTACATCTAGACAAAGCTACGTTTTTTCCATTAGTCATGTATGGATGTGAGTGCTAGACTATAAAGAAAGTGAGCACTGAAGAATTGATGCTTTTGAATTGTGGTGATGGAGAAGACTCTTGAGAGTCCCTTTGATTGCAAGGAGATTCAACCAGTCCATCCTAAAGGAAATCAGTCCTGAATATTCACTAGAAGGACTGATGCTGAAGCTGAAACTCCAATACTTTGGCCACCTGATGGGAAAAACTGACTCACTGGAAAAGACCCTGATACTGGGAAAGATTGAAGGCTGGAGGAGAAGGGGACGACAGAGGATGAGATAGTTCTAAGGCATCACCAACTCTACGGACATGAGTTTGAGTAAGCTCCAGGAGTTGGTGATGGACAGGGAAGCCTGGTGTGCTGCAGTGAATGGGGTCACAAAGAGTCATACAAGACTGAGCCACTGAACTGAACTGGACTGCAAGTAGATTAAACCAGTTATTCTTAAAGATAATCAACCATAAAATTTATTGGAAGACTGATGCTGAATCTGAAGTTCCAATACTTTGGCTACCTGATGCGAAGAACTGACTCATTGGAAAAAACCTTGATGCCAGAAAGATTGAAGGCATGAGAAGAATGGGACTACAGAGGACAAGATTGTTGGATGGCATCATTGACTGAGTATGCATGAGTTTGCCAAGCTGCAGGAAATGGTGCTGGACAGGGAAGCCTGGCAAGCTGCAGTCCATGGGGTCACAAAGAGTCGGATATGACTAGGCGACTGAATAACAGCAATAAACATTATATTTCCCCACGTGGACATGTTATAGTAAACCAGAGAAACAAGTAGAAGTTCTCAAAGAGATTTGGGCAGGAAATAACTAAGAAGATATAATTGAAGGCATCCAAGTCTAACAATCTAAAATTTGTTACATTTGGATATAGGATATATTTCAATAAATAATGACTAGATTGCTGAATGAATGAAAATATAAGAACTAAAATGTTTTCACTATTATTTGAAGTAATAATAACTACTCATTTAGCCAAAAAATATATAAAGACCTTAAAGTGCTTTAAATTATTTCTCAGTTGTAGTGACCAGCTTTCCCAGTTTTCACAGGACTGTCCTGATGTTAGCCCTGAAAACCCTACATTCCAGGAAGAAAGCGTCTCAGTAGGACATAATGAAACACTTGGTCACCTTATCAAGCAATTACTATTATGGCTCTTATTTAATATTTAGATTGAGGTGATACAGGGAGATTAAGTGATTTGTCTAATATCCTACAACTAATGAATGACAGAGGCAAGTATTGAACTTCCTTACTCAAATTCCCATGTTCCTAACCATGATACTATGTCATCTATCAAGACTTCTTTTTTTCCTTCTCATTTGTTTATTTTCACAACGTGAAAGTGAGGACACAGAAACAATATTTAAGAACATTGTGTATGAAGTATGTGTAGGTATATTTGTTTTAAATACATATTTTTGATAGCACATGGCTGAAGCAGAGTGCTTTCAGTATTTGCATAAAATATCTACTCTATTGTTTACAATTTGTGCCCTCAGGTTTATGGAAGCCTTTTGTTTATTGTAATTAGTCATAAACTCATGAATATAGTTCATTAGTTCCTTTTATGACTTTTCCATTTAGTCTGTTTTATAAACTTCTTTCTTCTTCCTTTCTTTCAATTTTTAAAATCAGGATTGCCTGTTAAAAGATGTCTTAAAAATTAGGTATATATATTTCATATTTACATAAACCATCATCTTCAATTAGAAATTTTGACATGATCAACAAGATGTTTATGTTCCAATCCAGTAACATTTTAGTTAACTCATTTGAGGTTCTTGGCAATATTTAAATCTCTCTACATCCTTCTAGTGTTACACTGAACTGGTCTCCAGTCAGGTGAATGACAAATGTTTAGACCTGAATATTAAGTAGAAAGTTAAAAAAATATATATATATCCCCCAGGGAAAGCAATATTGTTTTAGTTTTGTGATAATTTAATAAAGAACATTATGTAATTCCAACTGCTTGTTCTAAACTATTATGGAAATTCAAAGCTTCTTGAACAAAATTAAAAAAAAAACAAACACAAAATCCAATTCCTAGCAAGACTCATTTGTGAAATAACAAAGCTTCACAATACACTTTGTGAGTTTATATTTCTTGCTTTGAAGTTCCAATTTATTTTCATTTTCCTTGCATTTTAAATGCTATTGAACATGATTTGGAAATACACTGTACTGAATGTATGTTCAAAGTGGATGACTATTTGTGAATGTGTTGCTTAATCAATAACATTGATCATTCTGTTTGTAAAAGTGCTAATTCATTGCACAAAAACATTATCAACAAACAGGTGTAATTTGTCTTCAAGAACAGTAATGAAACAATGATAACAGGATTCATA
The DNA here is from genome assembly GCF_032452875.1 of Bos javanicus. Classification (NCBI taxonomy): domain Eukaryota; kingdom Metazoa; phylum Chordata; class Mammalia; order Artiodactyla; family Bovidae; genus Bos; species Bos javanicus. The sequence continues at coordinate 4,411,625 of NC_083893.1, read as the reverse complement.
GATATACCTTATTTCACTCACTGTGTGGATAGATATAACTATACCAAGGAAAGTTTTTTTCAGTCTTAGAACTGAAAGTCATTTCACAAAGAAAAAAGCCAGACATACTGACTACTATGTATAAGCAACTATTTTTAGTCTAATGGTTCAATAGAAAGTAAATGATGTAAAAATAGAAATTGGAGATTATCATGGCCTTTTAAATAATTACTAATTTTACATACACAGGGTCGTAGACCTAATTAAAAGATGATAGATTAGATAATAGATTTTCTGGTTTCCTGTCCTGTGCTTTTTCATCACAGTAATACTAATGATTTACATGTGTCAGGGATTTTTTTTTTTTCATTTAAAAAAAGAGTAGCTGTAATATGTATATTGATCTTTCTAATATATTTATTAGAGACAAACGACAAGTCTTAGATCAGATAGCTGAGGAGGCTGACCTAAAATCACATGACACATTTAGCAGTAAAGCTGAAAATAAAACTGATACCTTTCAACAACCTTACATAAGAGCTGGAATTGAGTGATCTACAATAATCCAGATATCATGAATGGTTTTCTTTGTCTCCTGCAAAGTAGAGCTTTGAAACATTCTGCCTACTAGTATAGGAAAGTATGATATAAATCTAGGGACTACACATTCCATATAAAAATATGAAAACTTGTCCTGGATCAATGAATTCCTGCTGTGACTTTCTTTTTTTTTTTATTTTATTTTTAAACTTTACATAATTGTATTAGTTCTGCCAAATATCAAAATGAATCCACCACAGGTATACATGTGTTCCCCATCCTGAACCCTCCTCCCTCCTCCCTCCCCATACCATCCCTCTGGGTCGTCCCAGTGCACTAGCCCCAAGCATCCAGTATCGTGCATCGAACCTGTACTGGCATCTCATTTCATACATGATATTTTACATGTTTCAATGCCATTCTCCCAAATCACCCACCCTCTCCCTCTCCCACAGAGTCCATAAGACTGTTCTATACATCAGTGTCTCTTTTGCTGTCTCGTACACAGGGTTATTGTTACCATCTTTCTAAATTCCATATATATGCGTTAGTATACTGTGTTGGTGTTTTTCCTTCTGGCTTACTTCACTCTGTATAATAGGCTCCAGTTTCATCCACCTCATTACAACTGATTCAAATGTATTCTTTTTAATGGCTGAGTAATACTCCATTGTGTATATGTACCACTGCTTTCTTTATCCATTCATCTGCTGATGGACATCTAGGTTGCTTCCATGTCCTGGCTATTATAAACAGTGCTGTGATGAACATTGGGGTACACGTGTCTCTTTCCCTTCTGGTTTTCTCAGTGGGTATGCCCAGCAGTGGGATTGCTGGATCATAAGGCAGTTCTATTTCCAGTTTTTAAAGGAATCTCCACACTGTTCTCCATAGTGGCTGTACTAGTTTGCATTCCCACCAACAGTGTAAGAGAATTCCCTTTTCTCCACACCCTCTCCAGCATTTATTATTTGTAGACTTTTGGATCACAGCCATTCTGACTGGTGTGAGATGGTACCTCATAGTGGTTTTGATTTGCATGTCTCTGATAATGAGTGATGTTGAGCATCTTTTCATGTGTTTGTTAGCCATCTGAATGTCTTCTTTGGAGAAATGTCTATTTAGATCTTTGGCCCATTTTTTGATTGGGTCATTTATTTTTCTGGAGTTGAGCTGTAGGAGTTGCTTGTATATTTTTGAGATTAGTTGTTTGTCAGTTGCTTCATTTGCTATTATTTTCTCCCATTCTGAAGGCTGTCTTTTCACCTTGCTAATAGTTTCCTTTGATGTGCAGAAGCTTTTAAGATTAATTAGGTCCCATTTGTTTATTTTTGCTTTTATTTCCAATATTCTGGGAGGTGGGTCATAGAGGATCCTGCTGTGATGTATGTCAGAGAGTGTTTTGCCTATGTTCTCCTCTAGGAGTTTTATAGTTTCTGGTCTTACGTTTAGATCTTTAATCCATTTTGAGTTTATTTTTGTGTATGGTGTTAGAAAGTGTTCTAGTTTCATTCTTTTACAAGTGGTTTTCTAAGGCAAATCAACACTGTTTTAAAAGGTTATCTGTCCAATCTAAGAACCAGAAGACTATCATGGAAAATGGCCCCCACTGCACATCCAGAAAATATTGTAACTACATAAAGAAATAAATTAACAATGGGGAGGAATTTATTTCTGAGAACTGGAAATAAAGTAGTTGGTCAGTCAATTGATAGAGACAGAGCTAGATATGTTTGTGTGAATGTCTATGTCTCAAAGGGAACAAAGGAACACTAGAATAATAAAACAATTCAAAGGAATAGATAAGAGAGCCAAGGAAAAACTTGATGAATTCCAAGAACTAAGGTAGCGTGTGAGTGCTATTGAGCAATATCCAACTCTGTGCAACCCCATGGGCTGGAGCCACCAGATTTCTCCATCCACGGAAATATTCAGGCAAGAATACTTGAATGGGTTGCCATCACCCACTCCAGGGGATCTTCTGACTCAGATCAAACCTGCATCTCTTGTGTCTCCTGCAATGTCAGGCAGATTTTTTACCACTGTACCACCGGGGAAGCCAATTGCAGTAGTGTGGAAGACTAATTTTTATCAGCGACAGAGAAGGAAAAAACCAGTACCACCTGGTGTTATAGAAACCACTTATAAGACAGTATTTAAAGAGGTAAATGTGATCAATTCTGTCAAATTTTGTTAAAGAGTTTCAGTAAGGAGTCAGAGGAATGTCGCATGTATTTGACAATATGGACACAACTGGGAAAATGACACTGACACCCGATTTGAAGAATAAAGCAGTGGTTAAAAAGTGGTAATAGGCAATAAACACAACACATTTGAAAAGTTTTGCTGTGAAGACAAAAAGAAAAAGAAGCTGGAGCTTTCAAAATGCCAGGTATAAGAACATGCTTCAAAGTAGCTGGGAATGATCCAGTAAAGAGAGATCAGTAACCCAGAAATGAGACAATCTACATTAAAAATATATTGACTTTTATAAATGAATATGATGAATTTTACTTTAATGTCATGAAAATATCAACCATCGCTCATCAAAAAAAAGTTAATCAAAACTTACAACTTATAGCAATAACTGAAAAATGTTTCTTATTTATAAGTCTTCTGAAAATAGCATTTTCCAAACACTTCTGTCTAAAGTCTAACTGTCTACTTGTATATGACTTTGCTGTTATTTAAATTCACATTCACTCGAAAGGAGCAAATTTGTAAATATAAATGTCAAAAATATGGTATCAAATTTCAAAGAATCCTCAGATTTTGAGTTTTTTTCAAAATTGAAAATTACATAGCTTAAAAAAACCTTTTATCTTTATTCATAGGAATATTTTATTACCTCAACCTGCTTCAAGTGATCCTTTGTTATTTTTAATTAAGTGGAAATATGCACAACAAATTAAGTATGTGTCTTTAAATTGTGAGTTTGGGGTATTAACTTCAGATGTCAAAAATAGCATTCCAGAATCTACAAAGCAGTTGTCTGATACAAAGATATGGCAAGAATACACAAAAGAACTGTACAAAAAAGATCTTCACCCCAGATAATCACAATGGTGTGATCACTGACCTAGAGCCAGACATCCTGGAATGTGAAGTCAAATGGGCCTTAGAAAGCATCATTACGAACAAAGCTAGTGGAGGTGATGGAATTACAGTTGAGCTATTCTAAATCCTGAAAGATGATGCTGTGAAAGTGCTGCCCTCAATATGCAAGCAAATTTGGAAAACTCAGCAGTGACCACAGGACTGGAAAATGTCAGTTTTCATTCCAATCCCAAAGAAAGGCAATGCCAAAGAATGCTCAAACTACCGCACAATTGCACTCATCTCACATGCTAGTAAAGTAACGCTCAAAATTCTCCAAGCCAGGCTTCAGCAATATGTCAACCGTGAAATTCCTGATGTTCAAGCTGGTTTTAGAAAAGGCAGAGGAACCAGAGATCAAATTGCCAACATCCGCTGGATCATAGGAAAAGCGAGTTCCAGAAAAAACATCTATTTCTGCTTTATTGACTGTGCCAAAGCCTTTGACTGTGTGGATTACAATAAACTGTGGAAAATTCTGAAAGAGATGGGAATACCAGACCACCTGATCTGCCTCTTGAAAAATCCGTATGCAGGTCAGGAAGCAACAGTTAGTACTGGACATGGAACAACAGACTGGTTCCAAATAGGAAAAGGAGTACCTCAAGGCTGTATATTTAACTTTCATGCAGAGTACATCATGAGAAACGCTGGGCTGGAAGAAACACAAACTGGAATCAAGATTGCCGGGAGAAATATCAATAACCTCAGATATGCAGATGACACCACCCTTAAGGCAGAAAGTGAAGAGGAACTCAAAAGCCTCTAGATGAAAGTGAAAGAGGATAGTGAAAAAGTTGGCTTAAAGCTCAACATTCAGAAAACAAAGATCATGGTATCTGGTCCCACCACTTCATGGGAAATAGATGGGGAAACAGTGGAAACAGTGTCAGAATTTATTTTTCTGGGCTCCAAAATCACCACAGATGGTGACTGCAGCCATGAAATTAAAAGACGCTTACTCCTTGGAAGGAAAGTTATGACCAACCTAGATAGCATATTCAAAAGCAGAGATATTACTTTGCCAACAAAGGTCTGTCTAGTCAAGGCTATGGTTTTTCCAGTGGTCATGTATGGATGTGAGAGTTGGACTGTGAAGAAGGCTGAGCGCCGAAGAATTGATGCTTTTGAACTGTGGTGTTGGAGAAGACTCTTGAGAGTCCCTTGGACTGCAAGGAAATCCAACCAGTCCATTCTGAAGGAGATCAGCCCTGGGATTTCTTTGGAAAGAATAATGCTAAAGCTGAAACTCCAGTACTTTGGCCACCTCATGCGAAGTGTTGACTCATTGGAAAAGACTCTGATGCTGGGAGGGATTGGGGGCAGGAGGAGAAGGGGACGACAGAGGATGAGATGGCTGGATGGCATCACTGACTCGATGGACGTGAGTCTGAGTGGGGAGTTGGTGATGGATAGGGAGGCCTGGTGTGCTGTGATTCATGGGGTCTCAAAGAGTCGGACACGACTGAGCAACTGATCTGATCTGATCTGATACAAAGAATCCTTAAAAAAATGACTTCTTTCTATAAGATAAAATATTAGAAAAATTATACAGAAAATATAAACCATAAATATTCTTCATAGTTTGGCAGAAAGCAAAGAAGAACTAAAGAGTCTCTAGATAGGTTGAAAGAGGAGAGTAAAAAAACTGGCTTAAATCTTAACATTCAAAAAACTAAGGTCATGACATTCAGTCCTATCATTTTGTGGCAAATAGATGGAGAACAAATGGAAACAGTGACAGATTTTCTTGGGCTCCAAAATCACTGTAAACTGTGATGGGAGCCATGAAATTCAAAGATACTTGCTCTTTGGAAAAAAAGTGATGATGAACCTCGACAGTGTATTAAAAAGCAGAGACATCACGTTGCAGACAAAAGTCTGTATAGTCAGTTATGGTTTTTCCAGTTGTCATGTATGGATGGATATCAGAGTTGGACCATAAAGACTGAATGCCAAAGAACTGATGCTCTTGAATTGTCATCCTGGAGAAGACTCTTGAGACTCCTTTGGACTGAAAGGAAACAAACCAGTCAATCCAAAAGGAAATCAACCCTGAACATTCACTGGATGGTTTGATGCTGAACCTGAAGCTCCAATATTTTGGTCCCCTGATGCACAGAGCCAGCTCATTGGAAAAGACTCTAATGTTGGGAAAGATTGAAGGCAAGAGAAGAAGGGGGCAATAGAGGAGGAAACGGTTGAATGCCATCATCTACTCAATGGACATGAGTCTGAGCAAACTCCAGAGAGAGTGAAGGAAAGGGAAGCCTGGTGTGCTGCAGTCCATGAGGTCACAAGAATCAGACATGACTTGGCAACTGAACAACAACAAATTCTTCATAGTTTATGAATACTGCAAACTTAGCAGAGATCTCTCTGAGTCCTTACAAATGTACTCATTTCCATAGTTTAAGATGGTAAAAAATAGAATTTATATGAGCCCAAGTATTATTACAAGTGATAATCCACACAAACCTGCAAGCATACATAAGGTTTTCTTTGGGGGTGATAGCCATTATCAATTTAAATAAATTTATAATAGTTTTATATTTAGTAATCATTTTTTAAAGAGGAAAAAACAAGCTATAATCACTTCTAAACTTTGATGTTTCTCCTTCTTATACTGTATTTTTCCTTTCATTTTTTGGATTCAATTTCTATGGATAATATGTGATGACTGGTATTGCAGTGTGTTGCACTATAAATTATTTAATAATCATTTAGAAATAAAAGTAATTATATAAATTATATTCAAGGACAAGTCTTTTTTCTAAAAAGAACACTTTAATGTTGAGTAGGCCTTTTCTGTTGCACATCTGAAGATAAAAGTGGAGATGATTAGAGTTCTTTAGGCTCTGTTGTTATGGAATATTGTGGGAAAGAGGTTTAGGAATTATCTTAATACTGTAAAAGATGGAATCTTTGTGAATATCTTAGATATTTTTGACCTGGTATATTGCACAAATCCCATGGTTTAGGAGGGGCCATGTGGCCCATAAAAATCTACTAATACTCTGCTAGCTAAATGATGTCACTCTTAATTTCCATTATCACTCTATACTAGGAACATCAATTTTGAAGTTGGAGAATGAAAATAGATTTAGGTTTTTAATAACAAAATGAAGCAGTATTTTTATATCAGGATGGGTGGTGAAATTTAAATTTGTTGATCCCCATAATGAACATATTTGTATTTCCACACTATATAACTTTTTGAATCAGAGAAATACTGGAATTTTCTGAATTGATAACAGGTCAATGAAGAAGACAGTATGGAAAGCACTTTTCAGATTCATCAATAATAATGAGCAGAACTGCTTGTTAAAACTGTTTCTACCTCACACTATCCCAAATGGCCCATTACAATATGACCACCAATCTCTGATTCTATTTTTAGAGAAATTCTCTCCCATAATATATTATCACATTTTCAAAATCAGTCAATTAATTTAACTCAGGATGACAGTGACCCGTGAACTTCCAGATGTTCAAGCTGGTTTTAAAAAAGGAGACGAACCAGAGATCAAATTGCCAACATCTGGTAGATCATCAAAAAAACAAGAGAGTTCCAGGAAAACATCTATTTCTGCTTTATTGACTATGCCAAAGCCTTTGACTGTGTGGATCACAATAAACTGTGGAAAATTCTTCAAGAGATGGGAATACCAGACTACCTGACCTGCCTCTTGAGAAACCTATATGCAGGTCAGGAAGCAACAGTTAGAACTGGACATGGAACAACAGACTGGTTCCAAATAGGAAAAGGAGTACGTCAAGGCTGTGTATTTAACTTTTATGCAGAGTACATCATGAGAAACGCTGGGCTGGAAGAATCACAAGCTGGAATCAAGATGGCCAGGAGAAATATCAATAACCCAGATATGCAGATGATACCATCCTTATGGCAGAAAGTGAAGAGGAACTAGAAAGCCTCCTGATGAAAGTGAAGGAGGAAAGTAAAAATGTTGGCTTAAAGCTCAACATTCAGAAAACGAAGATCATGGCATCCGGTCCCATCACTTCATGGGAAATAGATGGGGAAACAGTGGAAACAGTGGCTGACTTTATTTTTGGGGCTCCAAAATCACTGCAGATGGTGACTGCAGCCATAAAATTAAAAGACGCTTACTCCTTGGAAGGAAAGTTATGACCAACCAAGATAGCATATTCAAAAGCAGAGACATTACTTTGCCAACAAAGGTCCATCTAGTCAAGGTTATGGTTTTTCCAGTAGTCATGTATGGATGTGAGAGTTGGACTGTGAAGAAAGTTGAGCGCCAAAGAATTGATGCTTTTGAACTGTGGTGTTGAAGAAGACTCTTGAGAGTCCCTTGGACTGCAAGGATATCCAATCAGTCCATTCTAAAGGAGATCAGTCCTGGGTGTTCATTGGAAGGACTGATGCTGAAGCTGAAACTCCAATACTTTGGCCACCTCATGCAAAGAGTTGTCTCGTTAGAAAAGACTCATGCTGGGAGGGATTGAGGGCAGGTGGAGAAGGGGATGACAGAGGATGAGATGGCTGGATGGCATCACTGACTCTATGGACATGAGTTTGAGTGAACTTCAGAAGTTGGTGATGGACAGGGAGGCTTGGCGTGCTGAGATTCATGGGGTCGCAAAGAGTTGGACACAACTGAGCAGCTGAACTGAACTGAACTGAAGATAAATCTGAATTATTTTAGCAGAAGGTAAAAATTCTAGTAACTTTTGAATCCTCAGATTTGTGTTTATTAAGTAATTTATTCTAAGATCCATTTAGTATATACTTGGGTACACATCTCTTATTGATTGATCCCTAGATTCAAGCCATTTCCTGAGAGGCTTATCTCTAATTAGTTCATAGATTTATTCTTTTCCAGTTGTCCAGCTCCTCCAGTTTCATTTTAATTCTCTAAACTGGCTCCTAATTTTTTTCTCTTTTCTCTTTATCCTCAATTCTTCACTTATTTCGTTCATTGCTAACACTCAATGTCATCAATGCTGACTTAATTATCTTTCCTATTAAATAACCATTAACAGTTCTAAAGCTGTGTCTTATGTGATAAGTCAACAAGGAAACAAATTCCAATTCAATTAGAAACAAAGAGTAAGATTTTTACCACAACTTTAAATTCTAGTTTTACTAGAAGCCAGATTGTTTTTTTGTCATGCATAATAAAAAATGAAAACTACAGTTTTCTTTTTTGTTTTTGTTGTATTTTTGTTCTTATTGTATTTTATTATTTTCCTCATCCAAAATTGTTTATTTATCAGCATCTATTTTAACTTAATGGGTTACGCACTGAATTTAGACTCTAAATGAGCTGTTTAATGTCAGAAAACTATCATATACATCAATGAGATCAAATTCTAACACTTTGCAGTAAAAGCTTTGGCAAAGAATTTTTGAAAAGAAAAAGCTGAGAAAGATTAAGAATCTTTTTTTTTAAAATCATAAGAAATTCACTGGGTATAATACAGCTAAACTTCCCTAGATATAATCTTAAGTCATCCAAATAAACCCATTAAGATGCATGTTAATTCAAAGAAGCTAAATTAACCAAATGCTCAGAAATAGCATATTTCATATGAGGACAACTTTGGTTTCTGAGGTATTGTAATGCACAGAGCCCATCAAACTGATAAACTAATCTTGTCAATCCCCTGGAGAATGAAATGGCAACACACTGAAGTGTTCTTCCTCAGGAAATCCCAAGGACAGAGGAACCTGGAGGGCTACCTGGAGGGCTACAGTCCATGGAGTTGCCATGGTGTTGCCACCACCACCATAATCTTGTCAGAATGTTTTACATAGTTATTATAAATAGGCAGTGGTCAGCAAAATCCTTGCCTAAAATGCACACAGTAAATATTCTAGGTTTTCTGGCCACATGATATCTCTATTACATATTATTTTTCTTGTTTGCTTTATAACCTTTAACATTTAAAGCTGGTTTTTAGCTAGAATGCTGTATAAAAGTGAGCCACAGGATGGATATGACACATAATTCATATTTTACTGGTCCTTGTTCAGAAGGAAGTTGAAAAATCCTACAAGGAAGCAACTACACAAATTTAAAATATCGGATGTTGTAAGACAGCGAGGCTGCTTTCTTCAAAAAGTAAATGGCAAGGGACTAAAGAGATAAAACTATATGTCATATATGAATCCTGTCTGTATAAATGAGATTAGACTGCACTTGATTATTTAAAAAAAAAAAACTTTAAAAGACACTTTAGAATACTTTTGCTGATTCTAAGGTAAGCATTCCCCATTTACAAAAATATTCGTATTTGAAGTTTAACTACTTTCCAATATTCCTTAACATTAGCAAAACAGTATATTATCTGAAGTAATATTTGCCATAGATTTGAAAGTCTAAAAGCCTGCATATTTTAAATAACTGTAAATTTCTTACAGACTAAGCTTGTAAATCTGGAATACTTAGGTCAATATTGATAAATATTGATACTTGATAAATCAGATAATTTAAACGTGGATATCATGCTGATATATTCTCAATCACATTGTAGATAAAGCTCTTAGAAACAACATTTAACCCTATGGGCACAAGTGAGTAATAGAGTTAGTATCAGAACTACCAAAGAGGTAGAATCTATTGGCAGGATCTTCAGATGAGGACTGTTTCGTGTGAAGAGTCATAAGGATATACTGGTTCTATCTTCACTTCAGCTGTGTGTTAAAGACCTGATATAGTTATGGGTCATTTGGATTTTTGTACAATCATCTGTATGTCTCTGTTCTCCCCCTAGAGCCTAAAGGAAGGTCTAGATTGATATTTATGAAATGACATGAATCAATTATTGAATCAGTCCTGCTACCTGCAGTATTGCTCTGTGACAGAGTAACTACCCCAAACCCACTGTAAACTTCCATTCGATATCAGACTTATAGCATAATATCCCTAATAAAAAATATGACAGTGGTGACAAAGGCATTTAGACCTCCAGTTAATCCCCCCAGCAACTAAAACTAAGGAACCTTCAGTTACCTTGTCATTGTGCTTGTGATCAGTCAAGTAATTTCTGAAAAATTATATGAAGTTAGTTGGAATTAATGAACACTGAAATTACTAAATATCAACAGTTACAATGCTTGCTCATGCCCTGTCCTTGATATTAGTTAAAATTCTCTCATGATTCAAACTAATAGCAGAAAGGGAATCTTTGAAGAATGCTAACCTTCTTTCAGAGTCTCCCACTCTGAAAGAAAAATAACAAAGTCCTCCCAATGCCAAGAGAATTCTATACAACCAAGTGCTATATAAATCCACATAAGGCCACACAAACAACAAAGCCTTCCTTCAATCTAAGACGAGAGTTTTCAAATTTCAAGTCATTCACCTAGCAGTTTTTAATATGAAATAGAATTTAACAAAACATGCCTCATGTTGTTAAAAAAAAATTGTCTTTTGAAATTTTGCTTTAATTATACACACAAACATGTGAGCTGGGTGGCAATGGCAATTTGTTATTACATCAGGGTACAGTCAAAAATGTTTGAAGTGTCTAATACTTGAAGAGATAACAGAATAATAGGACTAGGTCCTTTTTATACTTTTCTATCCTAAGAAAAACGGGTTGAGGGCTTATTAAACCCATCTAACAATTAAATGCGGGGTTACAAAATGTTCTTTTCCTCTCAACAGTTGTGAAGTTAAGGAAAGGCACAGAAATCATGTTCTCTTTCATTTGTCAGGACCATAAACAAAATTAATAATAATTATTACCCAAGTTGATTCCTCGTGTTATGTAATTTCTATATTAACAAACATTTTAGGTTGGACCACTTTTGTATTATTTACAAGGATTCTTATTATCCATGTATCATTTTTTCCAAGACTAGGAGATATATCTATGGTATTATGAAACTTGGAAAACTCTAGCTTAATCTTACTATCTAAAGTCATAGTAAGAAACAAAATTCTTGGTTAACAACTCAAGTTTCCTACTTTGTTTATAGCAAAAATGATTAATGGTCTTCTAATGGGTAAATCAATACTTTACTTAATTGTATTTTTCTCAGAATTACATACCTCTAGTTCATTAGCTCTTTTAAATAACAGCCTGCTTTGGAAAACTGCACAAGACTTTTTTTTTTTTTTTTTTTTTTTAGAGTCTTAATAACTCTTTTGTTCTTATATGTCTTAGTCTTTCTCTAAGTCTGCACGAACAATGATAAAAATATAGGGTGGTAAGTATCTTCATATATTTTATGCAATGGTGTTGTTATCGCTCATTCATGTCTGACTCTTTTGAGACACTGTGGACTATAGCCTGCCAGGCTCTTCTGTCCATGGGATTTTCTAGGTAAGAATGCTGAGTGGGTAGGCATTCCTTTCTCCAGAGGATATTCTCTGACCCACGGATCAGAGCCACGTCTCCTGCATTACAGACAGTTTCTTTACCACTGACCCACTGGGGATGCCCCAAAATAAAATAAAAAGATTAGAAGACTTTCTGACTTTTCAAAACTTTACTATAGTAATAAGTTTAGGAATAGACCACTCAGTGATTATAGATCATGTACTATGGAATCTAAAAAAACTGTGTAATGACACACATACAAAAAAAACAACTCATAAAAAACTTATAAACTCATTAAAAAAAAAGAATACACTCATGAAGGCTGGCAGTATGCAAATAAACTAGAAGGCTAATGTTCATCCATTTAAGAATTATTCACAGAGTTCTAACTCTGTGATTGGCTTAGATAAGTAGGAAAAACCCCTGGGCTCATGGGAATCACCTTCTAGTGGGCAATTTAAACAATACAGAAGCCAATCGATAAATTATGAAGATAACTTCATTTAGAGTAAGTGCTACAAAGATAACAAACAGTGACTCCTGGTAGGAGGCATACTATAAATTTGGCTTCCAGTGGCAGCCTCACTGAGCAGGGGGTGTGTTAACTGAGTCACAGTTAAATAGCAAGGAGTCTACTGTGTCATTTCTTATTTTGGGGGGCTCCAAAATCACTGCAGATGGTGACTGCAGCCATGAAATTAAAAGATGTTTACTACTTGGAAGGAAAGTTATGACCAACATAGACAGCATATTAAAAAGCAGAGACATTACTTTGCCAACTAAGGTCCATCTAGTCAAGGCTATGGTTTTTCCAGTGGTCATGTATGGATGTGAGAGTTGCACTATGAAGAAAGTTGAGCACTGAAGAATTGATGCTTTTGAACTACTTGAGAGTCCATTGGACTTCAAGGAGATCCAACCAGTCCATCCTAAAGGAGATCAGTCCTGGGTGTTCATTGGAAGGACTGATGTTGAAGCTGAAACTCCAATCTTTTGGCCATCTGATGTGAAGAGCTGACTCATTTGAAAAGACCCTGATGCTGGGAAAGATTTAAGGCAAGAGGAGAAGGGGACGACAGAGGATGAGATGGTTGGATGGCATCACCGAATCAATGGACATGAGTTTGGGTAAATTCTGGGAGTTGGTGCTGGACAGGGAGGCCTGGCATGCTGCAGTCCATAGGGTCGCAAAGAGTCAGGCACGATTGAGTGGCTGAACTGAACTGAACTGCTGTGTAATTCAGGTTGAGGGGAAAGCAGGTCTGCAGGCCTAATACAGAAATATTGTTAGTGCAAATAAAAACAAAATGGGTAATCTTGCTGATGCATGGCAAATGGGAGGAAAAAGACTCATAATTATCCTATCAATATTATGTTACCAACCCATCTATTACTTTCTTTAAAATATTATCAGTGTAGTAAATAAAACTTAACTTTTAAAAAATTAACTGGAATTAAATGTGACTCCCTGTCCTCCATTTCACTAGGCTGATGAAAAATTCTGTCATTATGGAGGTGTTCAGTATATTTAGAGGGTCCCAGAGCTGGATTTTCAAGTGTTTTCCACTGTGTTGCCCACTGTCCAAGCCGGCCTTGTCCCCTTGATGTCAAGTGACTCAGTTCTTCAGCATGTACAGGGCATGAATATCTTTGCCTGGAAAACCTGTGCCCAGGTCACAAGCTCCCTAGACATTTTGTAGGTACCTGTTGACACTAGGCCTGGATGCCTTTAACTCTTTGGAATACAGCAAAATAGGCAGGTCTATATCACCATTCATCTGAAAGCATCAGATCTGCATCTCCTCCCTAGACTTCAGGGATAGTCCTTTCTTTTAGGTTATTCCTCAAAGAGCTTTCTTAGTTCTCCTCTTGTCCATAATAGAAGTCCATACAAAATAATCAACCTTCAAAAGAAACCAAAACAACAATACTAAAGGATATTTTTCCCTGAATAAATAATATGCAAAAAACCTACAAAAATTTGAGAGGGAATTAGAGGAAGGATACAGAATACAAATATAAATATATATTCCTTGCCCCACCCACGCACACATATACAAACATGCATACACATACATTTTAGGGAATTAAAATATGACTAATTTGTGTGTGTGTGCTCAGTCACTTAATCGTATCTGACTGTATGCAACCAACTGTAGCCCACCAGGCTTTTCTGTCCATGGGATTTTTCAGGCAACAATACTGGAATGGGTTGCTGTTTCCTTTTCCAGGAGATATTTCCAACCAGGGATTGAACCTGTGTCTCCTACATCTCCTGCATTGAAGGCAGATACTTTACCGCTGAGCCACCACAGAAGCACCATTTAGGATATAGGAATTCGGATATAGGATTTAGGATATAAGATATAGGAATACTAATTTAGGGTATAGGAAAAGATGCAAGAGCAGGCTTAGTGAAAAACTGTTCAATTTAGTGAGTAAGAAAATAGAGAAGAGATTGTTAAAAAGCAGAATTAAGAGCTCAGATCTGAAGAGATATTGTGTAGGGAATCAATGTTTCTATTTCTGAATTTGAGCTAGTGTATAATCTTAGAATAAAACTACTTAAATTATGAAATCAAAATCTGGAAAAACTTTCTAAAGATAAATATACTTAAACATGCAGATTAGTTAAAAAGTAAAGCAATGAAATAATTGTCTTGATATATAGAAAAATAATATCTCTTTTTAACTATAATGATTTTGCCACTCTAAATCCTTGATATAAAAATTTACATAGAGAGACTTCAAAATTAATAAAATTAGAAATGAAAATGGAGAGATCACAACAGACAACACAGAAATACAAAGGATCATAAGAGACTACTATCAACAATTATATGCCAATAAAATGGACAAAGTGGAAGAAATGGACAAATTCTTAGAAAAATACAACTTTCCAAAACTGGACCAGGAAGAAATAGAAAATCTTAACAGACCCATCACAACCACGGAAATTGAAATTGTAATCAAAAATCTTCCAGCAAACAAAAGCCCAGGTCCAGACGGCTTCACAGCTGAATTCTACCAAAATTTTAGAGAAGAGCTAACACCTATCCTACTCAAACTCTTCCAGAAAATTGCAGAGGAAGGTAAACTTCCAAACTCATTCTATGAGGCCACCATCACCCTAATACCAAAACCTGACAAAGATCCCACAAAAAAAGAAAACTACAGGCCAATATCACTGATGAACATAGATGCAAAAATCCTTAACAAAATTTTAGCAGTCAGAATCCAACAATGCATTAAAAAGATCGTACACCATGACCAAGTGGGCTATATCCCAGAGATGCAAGGATTCTTCAATATCTGCAAATCAATCAATGTAATACACCACATTAACAAATTGAAAAATAAAAACCATATGATTATCTCAATAGATGCAGAGAATGCCTTTGACAAAATTCAACATCCATTTATGATAAAAACTCTGAAGAAAGCAGGAATAGAAGGAACATACCTCAACATCATAAAAGCTATATATGACAAACCCGCAGCAAACATTATCCTCAATGGTGAAAAATTGAAAGCATTTCCCCTAAAGTCAGGAACAAGACAAGGGTGCCCACTCTCACCATTACTATTCAACATAGTTTTGGAAGTTTTGGCCAGAGCAATCAGAGCAGAAACAGAAATAAAAGGAATCCAAATTGGAAAAGAAGAAGTAAAACTCTCAGTTTGCAGATGACATGATCCTCTACACAGAAAACCCTAAAGACTCCACCAGAAAATTACTAGAGCTAATCAATGATTATAGTAAAGTTGCAGGATAGAAAATCAACACACAGAAATCCCTTGCATTCCTATACACTAATAATGAGAAAACAGAAAGAGAAATTAAGGAAACAATTCCATTCACCATTGCAATGGAAAGAATAAAATACTTAGGAATATATCTACCTAAAGAAACTAAAGACCTATATATAGAAAACTATAAAACACTGGTGAAAGAAATCAAAGAGGACACTAATAGATGGAGAAATATACCATGTTCATGGATTGGAAGAATCAAAATAGTGAAAATGAGTATACTACCCAAAGCAATTTACAGATTCAATGCAATCCCTATCAAGCTACCAATGGTATTCTTCACAGAGCTGGAACAAATAATTTCACAATTTGTATGGAAATACAAAAAACCTCGAATAGCCAAAGCTATCTTGAGAAAGAAGAATGGAACTAGAGAAATCAACCTACCTGACTTCAGGCTCTACTACAAAGCCACAGTCATCAACAGTATGGTACTGGCACAAAGACAGAAATATAGATCAATGGAACAAAATAGAAAGCCCAGAGATAAATCCACGCACATATGGACACCTTATCTTTGACAAAGGAGGCAAGAATATGCAATGGATTAAAGACAATCTCTTTAACAAGTGGTGCTGGGAAATCTGGTCAACCACTTGTAAAAGAATGAAACTAGAACACTTTCTAACACCATACACAAAAATAAACTCAAAATGGATTAAAGATCTAAATGTAAGACCAGAAACTATAAAACTCCTAGAGGAGAACATAGGCAAAACACTCTCTGACATACATCACAGCAGGATCCTCTATGACCCACCTCCCAGAATATTGGAAATAAAAGCAAAAATAAACAAATGAGACCTAATTAACCTTAAAAGCTTCTGCACATCAAAGGAAACTATTAGCAAGGTGAAAAGACAGCCTTCAGAATGGGAGAAAATAATAGCAAATGAAGCAACTGACAAACAACTAATCTCAAAAATATACAAGCAACTCCTACAGCTCAATTCCAGAAAAATAAATGACCCAATCAAAAAATGGGCCAAAGAACTAAATAGACATTTCTCCAAAGAAGACATTCAGATGGCTAACAAACACATGAAAAGATGCTCAACATCACTCATTATCAGAGAAATGCAAATCAAGACCACTATGAGGTACCATTTCACACCAGTCAGAATGGCTGTGATCCAAAAGTCTACAAGCAATAAATGCTGGAGAGGGTGTGGAGAAAAGGGAACCCTCTTACACTGTTGGTGGGAATGCAAACTAGTACAGCCACTATGGAGAACAGTGTGGAGATTCCTTAAAAAACTGGAAATAGAACTGCCTTATGATCCAGCAATCCCACTGCTGGGCATACACACTGAGGAAATCAGAATTGAAACAGATAGGTGTACCCCAATGTTCATCACAGCACTGTTCGTAATAGCCAGGACATGGAAGCAACCTAAATGTCCATCAACAGATGAATGGATAAGAAAGCTGTGGTACATATACACAATGGAGTATTACTCAGCCATTAAAAAGAATACATTTGAATCAGTTGTAATGAGGTGGATGAAACTGGAGCCTATTATACAGAGTGAAGTAAGCCAGAAAGAAAAACACCAATACAGTATACTAACGCATATATATGGAATTTAGAAAGATGGTAACAATAACCCGGTGTACGAGACAGCAAAAGAGACACTGATGTATAGAACAGTCTTTTGGACTCTGTGGGAGAGGGAGAGGGTGGGATGATTTGGGAAAATGGCATTGAAGTATGTATAATGTCATATATGGAACGAGTCGCCAGTCCAGGTTCGATGCACGATACTGGATGCTTGGGGCTGGTGCACTGGGATGACTCAGAGGCATAGTATGGAGATGGAGGAGGGAGGAGGGTTCAGGATGGGGAACACATGTATACCTGTGGCAGATTCATTTCGATATTTGGCAAAACCAATACAATATTATAAAGTTTAAAAATAAAATAAAATTAAAAAAAAGAAATTATTAATGTGTAATTAAATAGTTTGCTGATTGTTTGATTAACATCAGTCTTTGTTACTAAATTGCAAGATCCATGAAGTCAGATTCATTAAGTATGATCATTTTTGTGTCCTTAGCAAATAACACAGTGCTTGGCTCAACTTAAGTGCTCAAACAATGAATATGTGAAGGAATGAGACATTGGATGAAAGAACATCAAATTTCAACATTAGAACAATGCAAATTTATTCATTATATTTGTAAAATTTTGATGACTTTAATCTCACTGAATCTCTTATCTTCTATGAATTTAATCTAATCACTTAATTTTCTTTCATATTTTAGTACTCATTTAGATACTATGATACGGAAATATATTAAGAGTCTATACTGTAAAATCATTTAAAGCAAAATACAAAAGCTAAACATTCTGTATTGACCTAGAGATTATCATACTGGGAGCAGTAAGCAGAAAAAGACAAATATCATATGCTATCACTTGTATGTGGAAACTAAAAAATGTTACACATTAACTTATTTACAGTAGAAACAGACTCAGACATAGAAAACAAGCTTATGGTTCCTAAAGGGAAAAGAGGGGAGTGAAAGAGATAAACAGGATTAACAGATACGTGCCATTATATATAAAATTTTATAAAATAAAATTATATAAAAATTTATAAAATAAAAAATAAGGATTTACTATACAGCACAGGAAGCTATAGTCAATATGTTGCAATAACCTAAAATGGAAAAGAATCTGAAAAAATACATATAAGTGTATAACAGAATCACTCTGTTGTATACTTGAAAGTAATGTGATATTCAATAAAATATTGGCTATCATTCATTAAAATACATTTACCATCTTTGCATAAATGAGAGAGTAATTTGGTGTGTTAAAAGTTGATAGGATACTACTAGCCCTCCCAAAAGGGGATAAACAGCCTGAGATAATATTTTATTCTATTATAAAGCAAATTTTAATATGAATAACTTGTGATACAGCTTGTTTAAAAGAAAAATAAACATTTGTTTATAAAACATAAAAAATGTGTAATGTAATATAACTACTTCTTTAGCTTTGGAGGTTGGTTTCCACCATTACATTATTTACCATTATGGTCTATGGGCCTCTCACTCCATATCTCTGAGAAAAAAATCATTCTGCTCTTATTTATAAAATATATAAAGAAATTATGTTATAAAGCCAAATTATCTACTCTCAAATTACTTTATTAGTGAATAGCACTTTCTACAATGACAAAAAAAAATATCAGTAAGAGAGAATTAATTTGTTGTCAATATGTTATATTTTCTTTGCTACAAACAACAGTACACAATCTGTAGTCCTGTTCTTTGTAGCTCGTTCAATATCAAAGGAATCCCGGTGTTGATTTTCATGGGGAAAAAAAAAAGTTTTTTCCCAAACACTTAAATCAGACAACTTGACAAACAGAAACACGTGGTACTTTACTACGTTTAGTAAGTACACAACTTTGGAAGTACTTTTGTGTCTGAAATTAGACCTCCAAGGATCATACTATATAAAAGCTTTCTATTACAAGAAATGTTTAAAACTATTATGCCTTCAGGTCCTCAGCTGTACAGTGTCAGAGCTAAATCGTCTATCCATTCCTTTTTTGTCAGAGGCCTCTCTGACAAATATATATATAGACAATATAATCTTTTTGTCTTTCTCCTATGATATGAGTTTACTCTACCTCAGTGATTCACTAAACACATTTATACCATTGATTCCTTGTAGAGACATAAAACCTGACAAATGCAGATATATTTTAATGAAATATAACCAAACCACTTTTTTTCAGTAGTGTGTTTAGGACGTGGACTTGAGCACTCCATGTTGTTTGATATGCATGAGAAGCCTAGTCAAAGCTGAGGAAAACCAGACTGGCTGCAGGCTATTTTGAAGCATCACGTTTAAAGGAGAACAACTAAAAGCAAAGGGGGTATCTGGCAGAAGTACAGAATAGTGCACTCAAATTGGATAACCTGAGAAAAGTTGAATAAGAATTCTACTTAAAAGATATGGCAAGAAAGTAAGGAAACCACAGGAGATGGTGCTGAAGTAAACCTGAAGTGAAAAACATTCATTTTGAATAGTAAAGGAGAAAATTTCACGTGATCAGATTCCAAAACACCCCAGGAAAAAGAGAGGCAAGGGGAAGGTGATGGCACAGTCACAGTTCATAAAAGAATGAAAAAAAAAAAAAAAAGAGTGGTTTACATTGATCCAATGTAAGTTTGAGGGCTAGTGTTATTTTAAAGCTGCTTTGACAGTATTGTATAAGGTCAAAAAATCCATGTGAAAATGTTTACTTGCGATGAACAGTTAGAAAACTATTGTATTCATAATAGTCTGTGGATGAGCAAATAAATATGCCTGAATGAAGATAAGATGGGGAAATGAAGGTAGCATGATTCCAAGAATCATTCCAATCTTTAAAGAAATGAAGCAGTCTTATTTCTAAAAAGTTCAGAATTGAAAGTTAAATTCTTTTCTAAAACAGCAGTTAGAATAAAATTATAGATATAATTTTTTGTTTCAAGAGCACCCAGAATATTTTGTAGATAGAGATGCTAGATTTTTTGGAATTCCTGAACTATGTTATTTCAGTGATAAAACATAGATTCATATTGAATGGAATACTGTGGATTTCTCTAGATGTATTTTAGAACAAAAATATAATATAATTTAATAACTTTTTCCTTACTCAACAAAAAACATCAGTTACCAAGTATTATAATCAGTTCACAAGATTCCATAAGTAATTTTATCCTCTTAATTAAAAAAACAATTTACTTTATATCTTTATCATCTTAAAATAAATGTTTCAAATCTTAATTTTATGATAATATTATGCTATCTGTCACTAACACAGAAAGAAGAAAATTTAAATTTATATATTACCTAAGGATCAAGTCTTTGCTACTAAAGACTGATAAATTTATTTCTATGAAACTTACAGAAATAATAAAATAAACTCGAATCCCAAATTTTCATATTGCTTACACAGAATTTACATCTAGATATGTAACTATCAATTCATATATTAAAACAACATTAAAACTGAATTCATATTTTTGTACAAGCCATCTTATATTTTGGATATTTCTTCATGGCTCTCTTGCAACTTGCATGTTTACAAATGGGTTGTGACTCTCCTTTTTTCCTCACCATTCTTCAAGTTGGTTTGCATAACAAATAGCTCTGCAACAGTAGGCAGACATATTTCCTTGCCAGTGAAAGGCAATGCCAAAGAATGTTCCAAGTACCATACAATTGCCTTCATCTCACATGCTAGCAAAGTAATGCTCAAAATTCTCCAAGTTAGGCTTCAATAGTACATGAATCTTGAACTTCTGGATGTTCAAGTTGGTTTTAGAAAAGGCAGAGGAAACAGAGATCAAATGGCCACCATCTGTTGGATCATAGAAAATGCAAGTGAGTTCCAGAAAATCATCTACTTCTGCTTTATTGACTACGCAAAAAAACCGTTGACTGGGTGGATCACAACAAATTGTGGAAAATTCTTAAAGAGATGGGAATACCAGACCACCTGAACTGCCTCCTGAGAAATCTGCATGCAGATCAAGAAGCAACAGTTAGAACTAGACATGGAACAACAGACTGCTTCAAAATCAGGAAAGTAGTATGTCAAGGCTACATATTGTCACCTGTTTATTTAACCTATATGCAGAGTACATTATGAGAAATGCCAGCCTGGAGGAAGCACAAACTGTAATCAAGATTCCTGGGAGAAATATCAATAATCCTAGATATGCAGATAACACCATCCTTGTGGCAGAAAGCAAAGATGAACTAAAGAGCCTCTTGATGAAAGTGAAAGCGGAGAGTGAAAAAGTTGGCTTAAAATTTAACATTCAAAAAACTAAGATCATGGCATCTCGTCCAATCACTTCATGGCAAATAGATGGGGAAACAATGGAAACTTTAGTGTTTGGGGGGTCCAAAATCACTGCAGATAGTGACTGTAGCCATGAGATTAAAAGATGCTTGCTCCTTGAAAGGAAAGCTATGATCTATCTAGACAGCATATTGAAAAGCAGAGACATTTCTTTTAACAAAGATCCACCTAGTCAAAGTTATGTTTTTTTTCCATTAGTCATGTATGGATGTGAGAGTTGGACTATAAAGAAAGCTGAGCACCAAAGAATTAATGCTTTTGCACTGGGGTGTTGGAGAAGACTCTTGAGTGTCCCTTGGACTCCAAGGGGATCCAACCAGTCTATCCTAATGGAAATTAGTCCTGAATATTCATTGAAAGGACTGATGTTGAAGCTGAAACTCCAATCCTTTGGCCACCTGATGCTAAGAACTAACTCCCTAGAAAAGACCCTGATGCTAGGACAGATTGATGGCAGGAGAAGGGGACGACAGAGGATGAGATGGTTGGATGGCATCACCGACTGTATGGACATGAATTTGAGTAAGCTCTGGGATTTGGTGATGGACAGCTTGGTGTGTTGCAGTCCATGGGGTCACAAAGAGTTGGACATGACTGAGTGCATTCAGCATGCATGCAGACAAACACACACACACACACACACACACACACACACACAGTAGGAATATTATCTCCCCTTAGGACCAAAATAACTGTAGTTGTAGTAGTAGTAGTGAAAGTCACTCAGGTGTGTCCGACTCTTGCAACCCCATGGACTGTAGCCTGCCAGGCTCCTCTGTCCATGGGATTCTCCAGGCAAGAATACTGGAGTGGGTTGCCATTTCCTTCTTCAGGGGATCTTCCTGACCCAGGGATCAAACCCATGTCTCCTGCATTGCAGGTAGGTTCTTTACCAACTGAGCTATGAGGGAAGCCCCAAAAAATAACTGTAAGATGAACATTAAATGCATAAACATGAGAGAAGTCAGAGAACCTCTTCCACTTGCCTTGGTGCTAAGTCACTTCAGTCATGTCTGATTCTGTGGGGCCCTATGGACTGTAGCCCTCCAGTCTCTTCTGTCAATGGGGTTCTCTAGGCAAGTATACTGGAGTGGGGTGCTGTGTCCTCCTCCAGGGGATCTTCCTGACCCAGGGGTGGAACCCACATCTCTTACATTTCCTACATTTACAAGCAGATACTTTACCACTAGCACCATCTGGGAACCCCCATTTTCCTTGGACACACAGCTAAATTAAGAATATATAAGGGGTTACAAGAAAGCAAAACAGATTTGTGGAAGATTTCCTTACAAAAACTCAGGTTAATAATCCTTCCTTTGCCTCAAAGGGCAGTGGGTTGTTGCCTTTTAGTCCAAGCCTAGTTTAAACATGGTTATTTGGACTATTTTAGAAACTCTGAAAGTGTCTGACCTCTTCCTCAGAAGTAGTCTGAAATTAGCTGAGAAAGTGGCTAACTAACTGCTTGTCTGGCAGAGAAAACTAAGTGCTGTACTTCTGGGGTTGTAGAGACAACTGGACACTGTTTCTCTGTGTGTGCTTAGTCACTCAGTCATGCTGACTCTTTGTGACCCCATGGACTGTAGCCTACCAGGCTCTTCTGTCCATGGGGATTCTTCAGGCAAGAATACTAGAGTGGGTTGCCATGCTCTCCTCCAGGGGATCTTCCAAACCCAGGGATGAAACCCAGCTCTCCCACATTGCAGGTGGATTCTTTACCATCTGAGCCAACAAGGAAGCTAGAGACAACTGCTAACTTCTCATAAAGCAAAATTGGATATCTTGAGAAAAGACACTAGACTGCATACATTTTAATTAAATAATCTACCCCCCCCCCAAAAAGCCTCCTAGGCATATAAAGGACTGTCACAATGAGAGTCTGCATAGGCTAGATCACTAGTAACCAGATGTGAGGGTGCAAATCCCATCAGAGAAAAGGGATGCAACAGTAGCACTGTGAGAGTTAGAGCTGTAGCTCTTGTGATGAGAATCTAAAAAGTTCACAAAAATGTCCCACAAAAGAAAGAAAATACACACACACACCTTCTTGAGACTCAAAAGTGTAAAGGAAGCTCTTCCTTTCAGCAAGGAAGAATGTTTCTGACCATTTTTTCCCCTCTCCTCCTTATTCAGGCATCTCCAAAGGGGCTAAAGTTACAATATTTTAGAGGGAGGGAAGACAGAAAGAAATAACAGACTAAGCTTTATCTGTTCTTTGCACTGATCACTGAGGAAGGCTTTCTTATCTCTCCTTAGTATTCTTTGGAACTCTTCATTCAGATGCTTATATCTTTCCTTTTCTCCTTTGCTTT
The DNA here is from genome assembly GCF_032452875.1 of Bos javanicus. Classification (NCBI taxonomy): domain Eukaryota; kingdom Metazoa; phylum Chordata; class Mammalia; order Artiodactyla; family Bovidae; genus Bos; species Bos javanicus. The sequence goes on along the minus strand of NC_083893.1, from coordinate 4,387,702 downwards.
TTGCTTGTCTTCTTTTCACAGCTATTTGTAAGACCTCCCCAGATAGCCATTTTGCTTTTTTGCATTTCTTTTCCATGGGGATGGTTTTGATCCCTGTCTTCTGTACAATGTCATGAACCTCTGTCCATAGTTCATCAGCAATTTATCTATCAGATCTACTCCCTTAAATCTATGTCTCACTTCCACTGTATTATCATAAGGGATTTGATTTAGGTCATACTCGAATGGTCTAGTAGTTTTCCCTACTTTCTTCAATTTCAGTCTGAATTTGGTAATAGGGAGTTCATGATCTGAGCCACAGTCAGCTCCCAGTCTTGTTTTTTCTAACTGTAATGGCAACCCACTCCAGTATTCTTGCCTGGAGAATCCCAGGGACGGAGGAGCCTGGTGGGCTGCCGTCTATGAGGTCGCACAGAGTTGGACACGACAGAAGCGACTTAGCAGCAGCAGCAGCAGAGCTTCTCCATCTTTAGGTGCAAAGAATATAATCAATCTGATTTCGGTGTTGACCATCTGGTGATGTCCATGTTTAGAGTCTTCTCTTGTGTTGTTGGAAGAGGGTGTTTGCTATGACCAGTGCATTCTGTTGACAAAACTCTATTAGCCTTTGCCCTGCTTCATTCCGTATTCCAAGGCCAAATTTGCCTGTTACCCCAGGTGTTTCTTGACTTCCTATTTTTGCATTCCAGTCCCCTATAATGAAAAGGACATCTTTTTGGGGTGTTAGTTCTAGAAGGTCTTTTAGGTCTTCATAGACCTACATAGACCATTCAACTTCAGCTTCTTCAGCATTACTGGTTGGGGCATAGACTTGGATTACTGTGATATTGAATGGTTTGCCTTGGAAATGAACAGAGATCATTTTGTCATTTTTGAGACTGCATCCAAGTACTGCAATTCAGACTCTTTTGTTGACCATAATGGCCACTCCAATTCTTCTAAGGGATTCCTACCCGCAGTAGTAGATATAATGGTCATCTGAGTTAAATTTACCCATTCCAGTCCATTTTAGTTTGCTGATTCCTAGAGTGTTGACATTCACTCTTGCCACCTCCTGTTTGACCACTTCCAATTTGCCTTGATTCAGGAACCTAACATTCCAGGTTCCTATGCAATATTGCTCATTACAGCGTCGGACCTTGCTTCTAACACCAGTCACATCCACAAGTGGGTATTGTTTTTGCTTTGGCTGCATCTCTTCATTCTTTCTGGAGTTACTTCTCTACTGATCTCTAGTAGCATACTGGGCACCTATGGACCTGGGGAATTCCTCTTTCAGTATCCTATCATTTTGCCTTTTCATACTGTTCATGAGATAAGAAAGCCTTCTCAGTGATCAATGCAAAGAAATAGAAGAAAACAACAGAATGGAAAAGACTAGAGGTCTTTTCAAGAAAATTAGAGATACCAAGGGAACATTTCATGCAAAGATGTGCTTGATAAAGGATAGAAATGGTATGGACCTAAAAGAAGCAGAAGATATTAAGAAGAGGTGGAAAGAATACACAGAAGAACTGTACAAAAAAAGATCTTCATGACCAAGATAATCACGATTGTGCAATCACTCACTTAGAGCCAGACATCCTGGAATGTGCAATCAAGTGGGCCTTAGAAAGCATCACTACGAACAAAGCTAGTGGAGGTGATGGAATTCCAGTTGAGCTATTTCAAATCCTGAAAGATGATGCTGTGAAAGTGCTGCACTCAATATGTCAGCAAATTTGGAAAACTCAGCAGTGGCCACAGGACTGGAAAGGTCAGTTTTCATTCCAATCCCTAAGAAAGGCAATGCCAAAGAATGTGCAAACTAGTGCACAACTGCACTCGTCTCACACACCAGTAAAGTAATGCTCAAAATTCTCCAAGCCAAGTTTCAGCAATACATGATCCATGAACTTCCAGATGTTCAAGCTGGTTTTAGAAAACGCAGAGATCAAATTACCAACATCCGCTGGATCATCGAAAAAGCAAGAGAGTTCCAGAAAAACATCTATTTCTGCTTTATTGACTATGCCAAAGCCTTTGGCTGTGTGGATCACAATAAACTGTGGAAAATTCTGAAAGAAATGGGAATACCAGACCACTTGACCTGCCTCTTGAGAAACCTTTGTGCAGATCAGGAAGCAACAGTTAGAACTGGACATGGAACAACAGACTGGTTCCAAATAGGAAAAGGAGTATGTCAAGGCTGTATATTGTCACCATGCTTATATAAGTTCTATGCAGAGTACATCATGAGAAATGCTTGGTTGGAAGAAGCACAAGCTGGAATCAAGATTGCCGACAGAAATATCAATAACCTCAGATATGCAGATGACACCACCCTTATGGCAGAAAGTGAAGAGGAACTAAAAAGCCTCTTGATCAAAGTGAAGGAGGAAAGTGAAAAAGTTGGCTTAAAGCTCAACATTCAGAGAACGAAGATCATGGCATCTGGTCCCATCACTTCACGGGAAACAGATGGCGAAACAGTAGAAGCAGTGTCAGACTTTATTTTGGGATGTTCTAAAATCACTGCAGATGGTGACTGCAGCCATGAAACTAAAAGATGCTTACTCCTTGGAAGAAAAGTTATGACCAACCTGGATAACATACTGAAAAGCAGAGACATTACTTTGCCAAGAAAGGTCCGTCTAGTCAAGGCTATGGTTTTTCCCATGGGCATGTATGGATGTGAAAGTTGGACTGTGAAGAAAGTTGAGCACCGAAGAATTGATGCTTTTGAACTGTGGTGTTGGAGAAGACTGTTGGGAATCCCTTGAACTGCAAGGTGATCCACCAGTCCATTCTAGAGGAGATCAGTCCTTGGTGTTCATTGGAAAGATTGATGCTAAAGCTGAAACTCCAGTACTTTGGCTACCTCATGTGAAGAGTTGACTCATTGGAAAAGACTCTGATGCTGGGAGGGATTGAGGACAGGAGGAAAAGGGGACGACAGAGGATGAGATGGCTGGATGTCATCACTGACTCTATGGACATGAGTTTGAGTGAACTCCGGGAGTTGGTAATGGACAGAGAGGCCTGGCGTGCTGTAATTCATGGGGTCGCAAAGAAACGGACACCACTAAGTGACTGAACTGAACTGAAGCTTTATCTTTAACTTAAACATCTTGATCAAGACAGCATCCAATCTGGCCATGGAGGTGACTAGAGAAGGGTGGTTTGAGGTTAATTTAAATTTGGTAGTTAAAAATTATGACACAGCACAAGACCCGCTTATTTTCCAATTAAAATCATGTTCTTGACTTTAAAAAGCACAAAAAGGTTATTACCTGATCGCTTCAAGAAAATAATGGGCCTGTCAGTTTTATCTAAGGATATCAAATGTCCAAATTCTAAACAACAAATTGTAGAGAATTGATGAGAGTAAAATAAAACTGTATTTCGATATGTGACCTGTCTTGTTCATTAGTATATATCTTACACGAACACATGACATCAACAGTATTCAATTTTCATTTGTACCATAATCCAGTTAGGTACTTAATTTCTCTCTCCCTTCCTTCTTTCTTTGATAATCACTCAATTCTACTGTATAGTATACTGTTTAATACATTAATCTAAATAAACATTTAATTCAAGCACTTTCAGTGAAACTTTACAATGCAAAAGATCCCATGCAAATTTCCTATGTAATCAAAAGCAACAAATAATTCCTGCTTTTGAGCAGCTGATGAGATTTGGGTATGTAGTAAAGATTAACTGAAATGCACAAGAGTGACAAGAGCCAAAAATGAAAAATAAATATTAAGTAATGAGGATGCAAAAAGAGAAAACTTGATTCGTGAGCTTTGAAAGCACTGGTTAGGTTTCAAATGAGATGAGAGGAGAGAGAGATAAAGAACAGAAAGGAAAGCACAGTTCTAAGGCCAGAGAATCTACTTGACCCTCCCCTCTACTTTTTAAACTTTATACTTAGTTAATTTCAACAGGTTTTTAATTGGCCATTCTTTATATCTAATCCCCTTTGTTAAATATAATGTCATACTTTTCTACTAAATTCATCTTACTGAATTATAACTTTTGGTGTTACTTTTCTCCTCAAAACCTTAAAATGGTCCTTCTCAAATGACAGACAATTTACACTCTTTATAGGGACATTTAGAACCCCACAAAATTACTCTCCTGTCTACCTTTCTAACATTAAATCCTATTGTTTTCCATCACAAAGTCACTGACCAAGACAAACCAATTTGAAAGTGAAGCAGAGATAAGAAGGGGCTGGACAGATGAAGGATGAAACGTGTTATGTTTGGGGAGACTTCACTCCATCACCATCTTTCAGAATTTGACCTTTTTTGTGTTCTCCATGGAACTTCTCTTGATTACTCCTTAAAGAAGTGTTTTCATCTTTAAAACTACTGGCAGAATATGATAAAATTAAAAATATATATCAAATTAAGGTATCAGATTTTTTTCTGTTTATTAATGTGGATGTTCAGTTTATGGGCAATGTCAATTTGTAAAAACTCAGTAAGCTGAATAAATCTGTGTACTTTTCTATAAGTATATTAAACACCTACAATGCTTCTAAAAATTACTATCACGTGTTAATAAAAGCACATTCAGAAGTGATGAAAAAAGCTGGAGATCTATTTTTTATATTAAAATAAATAAGTTTAAGTCAAATCAATTTAGAGTATATTTTAAAATCATCAACTCAAGGAGAAGGAACATCCTAAGACATTCCTAAAATACATCTAAGAATATTTCTAAAAACTTAGAAAACACCATCCACACTTATAACAGTAGGTTTCATGGCTTAAAATGAAAACTGACTTTGATAATAGTTACAACTTTAATTTCTAAAAGATGTATTAATTGTTCAGTCATGTCCTACTCTTTGTGACCCCATGGACTATAGCCCTCCAGGCTCCTCTGTCCATGGGGTTCTCCAGGCAAGAACACTGGAGTGGGTTGCCATTTCCTTCTCTATTCTAAAAGATAGCCAATTATTTACCATTAATTTTGTGAAGGAAGGAATACTCAAAACAAAATAATCAGGCATAAAATTCCAATTGCAATTTAAGACCATTTAAAGCACACAAAACGTTCTTTCCAAAATACCGCATTTTTACACACAAAGGCTAAGTATATTTTACAATTATAACAAATAAGCATATATTTCTGAAAGATGCTATAATGTAAACATCCAAGACAAAAAAAAAAAAAAAAACCTAAGTAAACTGTTAACCACTCTCTTCTCCTTGAACACACACATTATCAAGGGCTAAAATAAAAGGTAATACTTTTGCTATTTAGATTTCATTATTTGAAATGGGAGTCTTGTTTCCTGCTTTTTAGAAAGCTAATTATTTAGTCATCATTACAAGGAGTACCATATTTTTTGGCAAACTACTCTCAGGGATTTAGTCCTAAATATTCTGTGTGTGTGTGTGTGTGTGTGTGTGTATTTGGGACTAATATACACTATATATATGGTGTGCATGTGTGTGTGCCCACACGTACTCTTATTCTATGAATTACACATACATGATAGACCCACATGTCCGAATTTATATCATCACTATCTCACATGCACATAAAATTCAACAGCTTTAGAACTAAAACCATCTATTTTCTTTCTTCCTCTACATACCTCATCTCAAGAAGTGGCATTACCCTCTATTTGGTCAACTGATTCAAAATTCTGGTAATTATCGAATTCTGGCAATTATCCATACTTTCTAACATTGTTTACAGATCACATTTCATTGGCACCTAATCCCATCAGGTATACTTTGATAAATTCACAAATGCAATTCCCTCCTGCCATCCCCACTAACTCGGCTTTATTCCAAGCTTTCACTATTCCTACTCTAGATTGCCGTGACAACCTCTAACTTGGCTGCCTGCCAACAGTCATGGCGGTTCCTCTTCAATTCATTCCCCAGGCTGTGGAAAAACCTTTATGTTCCCCCAAATATCAAAATAGAAGTTTTGAAACGCAGTTTTGACAGCAGAATCTGATTATATTATCTTCTACTAAAAATCCCCGGGGTCCATGGAATAAATTCAAAACTCTTTAGGAAGTATATAACCCTCCCTTCCTATATCTTCAAATTCTCTTGACATGCTACCTTTCATATATCATGCTATAGCCATATTCTAGTTTTAGTAATTCCATAGTTTTCTCTCTGTGTGTGTATTTGCACCTGCGTGTTGAGAGAAATGTACGGTAATAGAGAAAGACAGAGAGAAGGAAAGATGAAGAGACAGAAAAAGAGGAGAGAAATGAATAGGCACAGACACCAAAATGTCAGTGTAGTTTTATCTGGCTTATGAGATTTCTGGTGACTTTTATTTTCTTCTTTGTGTTTCCTCTTATTTTTCAAAATTTCATCAAAGGCCATGTTACCTACACAATCTGAAGAAACAAAATTTTGTATATATATATAAACTTACATTGCTCAAGAGCTGTTTCTAAACTGCCTTGAATTTTAATCATAAAGTTCAATTCACAGATTTAGAGCCCTATTTAAAATCATTTAAAAATCAAATTTTATTTGCTTGGAAATTATTTTAGTTGGCTACTTGTAGAATTTCAAGGTTCTTACTTAACTACAAACATAATTCATCAGTGAATAAATACTGATTTTGAAACAAAATGTGTGTGTTAATCATAGCTTGAAAGTGAAAGTGAAGTCCCTCAGTCGTGTCCGACTCTTTGCGACCCCATAGACTGTAGCCTACAAGGCTCCTCTGTCGATGGGATTTCCCAGGCAATAGTACTGGAGTGGATTGCCATTTCCTTCTTTAGGGGATCTTCCCGACCCAGGGATCGAACCCAGGTCTCCCACATTGTTGACAGATGCTTTACCATCTGACCCAGCAGGGAAGGGACTCATAGCTTAGAATCACTTATTTGTACATCTATAGAAGAGTCATTAAGATAAATAATTTATTAAATGCCATATAATTCAATAGCAGACTATTATTATTTATTTATGCTTTATTAACTGGTTTCATGAATATAATATTTTATCAAATACAATGTGGTTAGAATTTAAAATTCATGTTTGATGTTTAGCATATCTTAAATAATAAATTTCTACAATATACCATAGAAAAATGTACATAGTAGAGGTACAGATCAAGTATAAGAGGAATTTAGTCAATCCTTTGGACTGCAAGGAGATTAAACCGGTCAATCCTAAGGGAAATCAACACTGAATATTCATTGGAAGGACTAACACTGAAACTACAATACTTTTGCGACCTGATGGAAGGTTAACCCACTGGAAAAGACCTGATGCTGGGAAAGATTGAAGGCAAGAGGAGAAGGGAGTGGCAGAGAATGAGATAGTTGAATGGCATCACCAACTCAATGGACATGAGTTTGAGCATACCCTGGGATACAGTAGAAAACAGAGGAGCCTGGCTTGCTGCAGTTCATGGGGTTACAAAGAGTTGGACACTACTGAGCGACTGAACAACAGACTACAACTAGTTTTTTTCTTTCCTTCCTCCCTCCCACCTTCCCTCTCATCTTTATTTCTCTTTCCTTTTTCCCTTTCCTTTCTTCTTGCTTTACTTATTTCACATTTTAACAGGTCTTTTTAGACTAGTAGAATATCTAAATGGAAATGTCTGTAGCAAAATATTTGCTTAGAAGTGATAAACCATAGGACAAAGTAGAGAATTATCACTGATTCATTTTGAATAAAGTTGAGGGAAAAGATTAAAAGTAGGGATCCTCTATGACCCACCTCCCAGATTAATGGAAATAAAAGCAAAAATAAACAAATGGGACCTAATTAAACGTAAAAGCTTTTGCAGAACGAAGGAACCTATAAGCAAGGTGAAAAGCCAGGCTTCAGAATGGGAGAAAATACTAGCAAACGAAGAAACTGACAAATAATTCATCTCAAAAATATACAAGCAGCTCATGCAGCTCAATTCCATAAAAATAAACGACCCAATCAAAAAATGGGCCAAAGAACTAAACAGACATTTCTCCAAAGAAGATGTATAGATGGCTAACAAACACAGGAAAAGATGTTCAACATCACTCATCACCAGAGAAATGCAAATCAAAACCACAATGAGGTACCATCTCATGCTGGTCAGAATGGCTGCTATCAAAAAGTCTACAAACAATAAATGCTGGAGAGTGTCCAGAGAAAAGGGAACCCTCTTACACTTTTGATGGGAATGCAAACTAGTACAGCCACTATGGAGAACAGTGTGGAGACTCCTTAAAAAACTGGAAATAGAACTGCCATATGACCCAGCAATCCCACTGCTGGGCATACCCATCAAAGAAACCAGAATTGAAAGAGACCTGTGTATGCCAATGTTCATCGCAGCACTGTTCACAATAGCTAAGGCATGGAAGCAGCCTAGATTCCCATAGGCAGATGAATGGATACGAAAGCATACACAATGGAATATTACTCAGCTATTAAAAAGAACGTATTGACTCAGTGCTAATGAGGTGGATGAAACTGGAGCCTATTACAGAGTGAAGTAAGTCAGAAAGAAAAACACCAATACAGTATATTAACACATATATATGAAATTTCGAAAGATGGTAACAATGATCCTATAGTGAGATAGCAAAAGAGACACAGATGTAAAGAACAGACTTTTGGACTGTGTAGGAGAAGGAGAGGGTGGGATGATTTGAGAGGATAACATTGAAACATGTATATTACCATATGTGAAACAGATGGCCAGTCCAGGTTCGATGCATGAAACAGGGTGCTCAGGGCTGGTGCTCTAGGATGACCCTGAGGGATTGGATGTGGAGGGAGGTGGGAGCGTGGTTCAGAATGGGGGACAGTTGTACACCCATGGCTGATTCATGTGAATGCATGGAAAAAACCACTACAATATTGTAAAGTAATTAGCCTCCTGCAGTGCAGAAGACCTGGGTTCGATCCCTGGGTTGGGAAGATCCCCTGGAGAAGGAAATGGCAACCCACTCCAGTAGTCTTGCCTGGAGAATCCAATGGACAGAGGAGCCTGGTGGGCTACAGTCCACGGGGTCGGAAAGAGTCGGACACGACTGAGCAACTTCACTTCACTTTTAAAATAAATAAATTAATTTACAAAAAAAAAATAAAGTAGGAGATAAGCTGGTAATTGGTGGAAATCAAATTTCAGAGAGCTTGGAATTTCAAGCTAATAAGCTTTTACACTATTCTATGGCACATTATATTTTCAACTTCTGAATGACAAAATTAACATTGTATTAGAGGAAACTGCAGTCCATAGAAGTATGTATGAAATAGTTGAAGAATTATGGAGGTGACTGATAATAATTATTCTCTAATAATAGCATTATAACATTTACAAAATACATAAGTATTCTGTATGCAGTTTGCCTAAATATATAATATATACAGCTTGAGATGCATACACACATTGTAGTAGTAAACATATATGTTATTAACATATAGTATTCAAAATAGCCTAAGAATTAGTGTTTTCTCACTGGAGAAGGCAATGGCACCCCACTCCAGTACTCTTGCTTGAAAAATCCCATGGATGGAGGAGCCTGGTAGGCTGCAGACCATGGGGTTGCTGCGAGTCGGACGCGACTGAGCGACTTCACTTTCACTTTTCACTTTCACGCACTGAAAAAGAAAATGGCAACCCGCTCCAGTGTTCTTGCCTGGAGAATCCCAGGGACTGGGGAGCCTGGTGGGCTGCCGTCTATGGGGTCGCACAGAGTCGGACACGACTGAAGCGACTTAGCAGCAGCAGCAGCACTGGTTTTCAGACAAGAGGCTGAATCAGCTGAATTACCTACAAGTTTATCAAGCAAATTTGTGATTTATTTGGAATTCAAACACAAAAATATAAATATAGTGGGGAGGGTGGGTAAAATAACAGCCCAAGCAATACAAACTCTGGGCTAGGAAAATGGCTTTAGGAATGGATGAGAATTGACAGGACTATTGATAGCTTTATTTATTTTTTACATCCAAAATGCATAATTATTTTATTTATAATTTATACCTTATTTTATAGAAAAATATGTGGGGATTAAAAATTGTAATAAGATTGATAAAACAGAAATAGATAATCAAACCTACATGAAGAATCTCTCAGCAAATACACTAATAACACAGACTAATATTAGTGGTTTTAAAAAGAGAATGAAGGGAGGATTTGATGACTAAATCTTGAAGGAGAGAAAGTTAATATCTGGAGAATATTTCTGTGAGGAGAAAGATGGCATTACTAATCTTCAGTTTAAAATTCCAAAACAATATCCAGGTAGTGGAGTTTTACAATATGATAATTGAATTTAAAGAAGTGGAAGACATTAGGATTGAAAGGTATAACAAGTTACTATGGTGGACTTGGATTTAAGAAGTATAAATATTGGGATGATAATTAAAACTATTGTAGCCTAACAGAGGGAGTATATAACAAAACAGATATGCCAAAGACAAATTCTTGGGTAATATCTGAATTTGGAGGATGGGAGAGGGAATGAGAGAGGAACCTGAAAGTGGGATAAGGTAAATGGTAGTACTGAAACAGAGATAGCAGACAACTGTCAAGAATTTCTTAAATCATGAAAAAAAAAGAAACACTACAGTAACTTTGGAGATAAAAAAGTATGAAGGAGCTTTTTTTAAAAAAAACTTTTTCTTTATTTTTTCACTATATGATAGGGATGTAGGCATATTTTTAATGTTATAAAATAATAAATTGGTAATGAGAATATTAAAAATGCAAAGAGAGAAATAAGAGAGAATTGGTAGAGCAAGATCTTAGAAGTGGGTGAAATTAAGAGTACAGTCAAAGTGCCTTGATTTAAACAAATGATTAGTTTCATTTTCTGAGACAAAAAGATTACAAGTAAAGATACATGTGGATAAGAGAGAAATGCAGACACTCCTGTTGAGTGGAATTGCTAACTGAGATAGGCAGAATTTGGGGACATATTAAGAGAAGATGGAGTTGGACAGTCATCAGGTATTATATAGAGTAGAAAAGATCTGTAAGAGGCATTATGAGAAATGTAGGAAGGAGCATTCAGAAATGAATTGAGGAATATGACAGCAGAATCTCATAATTTCTCTCTCAAGTCATTCTAGGTATTCAACATGTGTGTGTGTGTGTGTGTGTGTGTGTGTGTGTGTGTGTGTGTGTGCTCAGTCATGTCTGACTCTTTGTGACCCCATGGACTGCAGCCCAGGCTCTTCTGTTCATGTAATTATTTTCCAGGCAAGAATACTGGAGTGGTTTGCCATTTCCTCTTCCAGGAGTACACCTATAAGTTCTATAATATTATGTGTCAACAACTCTTCAGTAAGAAAGTTTTTTAAAAGTAATACAAGCTAATATACAAATGCACACGATGCAATGCCAATGAGGGTTAAATGAAGAATTTTTATTTTTGACTCTGTAACTTTCTGCACTGCTTTTTTTTTTTAAGCACCAGGGTCATATTGACTATCTTTTTATTTTTAATTTTTACTATTTATGTATAGATCATGGTCCCAAAATATCATCAGTGATATTTTAGGAAGCTATTTCTAAATAGAATAGTGTGTATAATTATTATATTTATAATTTTGCTCAAATAGATTTAGTAGTTATAATACCTTTATCATCTAAGAAGTTGAGGTTGGATAGTATTTTGCCAATATTTTCATACATATTTTCAACTTACTGATCTTTCAGCAAACTAATCACTGAACACATTTCTTAGTGTCCAACTTTAGTCTCCAAATTTATTAAATATTGGGGATATAAAAAGCAGGATATCTGACATCTCACAATGATTTTAAATATCAGTTGTACAATTAGCCTCAAAAAACTCAATCTGTGCCAGATTTTACTTTAAAACTCCAAGCAAAGACCAATATTAACAAAGGTAATTGATGTAATTTATTGATCACTTACTTGATGACACATTTTCAATTAATTGTTCCCATCCATTCTCTCATTTAATTCTCAGGTTAAGCTTATTAGATAGTAATATATTGTTATCCAATCTGTAGATGAGGAAGCTAATTTAAAGATGATAACTGCCCAGGGCTACAAATGGTAGAACCAATTTGTATCAAGGTCTTTGTAAGTCCAAAAGTGCTATACTTCACTAGATAAACACTCAAGGAAACAAAAGATAAAGCTAAAGAGAGAACAAATAATGCCTCAGAGAAGATGACATCTGAGGTCAACCACATATCTAAAACTAAAAGCAAATGAACAAGCAAAATTTCCTCAGATGCACAAGCTCACAGTGCCTGAAAAACAAGGCATTTAAACATCAATGAAAGACAAATGTGGAGCATCTGAAAGGTCAACAAGTTACTGTGAGTTTATAAAAACTGCTAAATTCAATTTTAAATATAAAAGCAAAAGAGCTTCTCTGATGACACAGTGATAAAGAATATGCCTGCCAATGGGTTTGATTCGTGGGTTTGATTCCTGGGTCAGGAAGATACCTTCAAGAAGGAAATGGCAACCCATTCCAGTATCCTTGCCTGGAAAATTCTGTAGCCTGGCAGGCTACAGCCCGGGTGGTCACAAAGAGTCGGATATAACTGAGAAACACAGCAGTAGCATGAGAAAAGCAAAAAGTATTAAACATATAGGCTAACCAAGATCATGACTTCCATTTGTTTGCTTGAAATTGTAATCATTGAAGACCACTCCCTGCTAGTCATTTTCCAATTCTGCTCATCTGAACAGAAAAGAGATCGACAGTGCATACAAATGGAACCATATCCATATTTAAGATTCTTTGGAAAATTGCCTTTAACTTTTTATCAGATATCCTGAGTCACATGAAACTTTATAAGAAGAACCCACATGTTAATCTGCTCCTAGTTATTGAAAGTGTTAGTCACTTCAGTCGTGTCCGACCCTTTGCAACCCTATGGATCTCAGACGCCCAGGCTCCTCTGTCCATGGAATTCTCTAGGCAAGAATAGTGAAATGGGTTGCCATGTCCTTCTCCAGGCGATCTTCCCAATCCAGCGACCGAACCCACATCTCTTAAGTCTCCTGAATTGGCAATTGGGTTCTTTAACACTAACACCACCTGGGTAAAGCAATAAGTGAAAGTGAAGTCGCTCAGTCGTGTCTGACTCTTTGCGATCCCATAGACTATAGCCTAACAGGCTCCTCCATTCATGGGATTTTTCAGGCAAGCGTACTGGAGTGGGTTGCCATTTCCTTCTCCAGGGGATCTTCCAAACCCAGAGACTGAATCCAGGTTTCCCACATTGCAGGCAGACTCTTTAGTCTGAGCCACCAGGGAAGCAATAAGGATATTATTATTAAAATTGCATTGTATTGATAAGGAAATGAGACTTGGAGTATTTGAATATCTTTCACTAAACCATCCAAGTTTTGAAAATTGAAAGCTTCAATTAATAATAAATTGTTCTGGGTCAGCATTTTTACTTTCTGATGTGTGTGTACATGTGTGCTAAGTTATTTCAGTCATTTCCCCAGGCAAGAATACTGGAATGGGTTGCCATGCCCTCCTACAGGGGATATTCCCAACCCAGGGATCAAACCTGTCTCCCCTAAGTCTCCTGCATGGGCAGGCAAGCTCTTTACTACAAGCACCACCTGGTAATGTTCTGCAAATAGAATTTCCAAACAGATTTCCTGTCTCTGTCCCTAGAACAAAGATTCACTGGATAAGAGTGTTAGGCTGTTCCTTTATACATTTCAACTACTACAGTAGTATCTGGCATGTTAAATTGTGTGTTTATTGAATTGTCCTACCCACTGATAATTTTGCTTCAGCAAATCCAGGTTGGTGCTAGGAATCAGGTTTTAATAAATGATGTACAGTATTCTGAAAGCAAGCATACTTGCATAACTTTTCTGTATGTATGCTAGAATCAAAAATAATGCTTCTGTGCTGGGCTGAAGTGGAGTATAGATAGAGATAGACAATAGAGGAAAAACTGCAGAGGTGGAGAAAAATCTGTTAAAGAATATTAAGGGAAAACTCCTAATTACCTAGAAAGCACTCTCATAGGAAATTATTCAATCATATATGATAACCATAGTACTCCTGTTGCTCATTGGTTTTGTATACTTTTAATTCAGATAACCCCTTCATAAATTACAGCCTTAAAGTGGCAAAAAAGCTGGTTTGAAACGCAACATTAAAATAAATAAATAAATAAGATCATGGCATCCAGTCCCATCACTTCACAGCAAATGAAGGGGAAAAAGTGGAAGCGGTGACAGATTTTATTTCCTTGGGCTCCAAAATCACTGCAGATGGGGAAGGCAGTCTTGAAATTCAAGATGGTTGCTCCTTGGAAGGAAAGCTATGATAAGCCTAGACAATGTATTATAAAGCAGTGACATCACTTTGCCGAAAAAGGCCTGTAGATCCAAAGCTATGGTTTTTCCAGTAGTCATGTATGGATATGAGAGTTGAACCATAAAGAAGGCTGAGAGCAAAAGAATTAATGCTTTTGAATTGTGGTGCTGGAGAAGACATTGAGAGTTTCTTGGACTGCAAGGAGATCAAACCAGTCAATCCTAAAGGAAATCAACACTTACTATTCATTGGAAGGACTGATGCTGAAGCTACAATATTTTAGCCCCTTGATACAAAGATCTGACTCACTAGAAAAGACCCCGATGCTGGGAAAGATTGAAGGCAAAGGGAGTAGGGGGCAGCAGAGGATGCTGATAGATAGCATCACTGGCTCAATGGATATGACTTTGAGTAAACTCTGGGAGATAGTAGAGGACAGAGGAGCCTGGTGTGCTGCAGTACATGGGGTCGCAAAGAGTTGGACTTGACTCAGCAACTGAACAACAACAACAATTCAAATAAGTGCTGTATAAGCTTTTCCCCCTCTTTATTCTTGCCACTTCTTAGGGGATAAGAATGTGGTTGAGAAAAGGGGAGACACCAGCTAAAGAGCAAGAGCTGAAGCTGCTATTGCCTCAGAGTCTAAAAGAACGTGGCTCCTGGAAAGAAAAGACTGCCAATAATGATTAATATTTTAAATAAAAGCAAATTTTCTTTTTTTTTTATTTTCTTCAAATAATGGAGAAACTTTATTAACACTAGATAAAGAAATCTAGTTACCGAAACACAAGACCTATGATATGGAAGGAGCTTACAGATAGTCATTCAGCATTTAAGGCAATTCTCAGAATTCAGAAGTGTGACTCTTCACTTTAGGGTTCCAAAACCTATATAGGTTTTGGAAAAGCAAATTTTCTGAATCCTAATAGAATGAATACCTAGATACACATAAGATTCCAAACAAATGAATAAAAGCCCACATCCAAAACATAAATTTTTGTTCAACTATTCTCTTAAAAAGACTGGGAGCTTGTGAGTTGAAAATATGTTGTCTTATAGGAGTTAGGCTGATAAGCTGGTTACAGTTTCACAACGTGCTAGCCACAGATGAATCTAGCCTCCTTCCAAAAAAGTGAGTGCATAGGCAGCTAGTACAAACTGACAGCTGGGTTCCAACATGTGCCTCTTTTTATATTGCCATGGTGTACTTAATGCAAAAGGCCGTCAATCTTACCATTCACAGGTTTGCAAATGGTAGCAGGGGGCAGGGGACTGATACAGAGAGCAAGACTTTGGGTTCCTCAAAATATCCTTCTTTCACTTTCCCTTAACGGCTTCTATAATTTCACCACTGTGTTGAGGGACATCTTCAGGAATAAACCCACAATCCAAAACATTCCAAAGATTAAAAGGAGCAACAAAGGACAACTGAATAGCAGGGCTTAGCAAATCAAGTAATGATTTAAGAGAAACAAGTTGAACTTTGAGAAAGAAACCAGGAAAGGCATAAAAAAAATCATTTGAATTGAAAAAAATTAAGATAAAAGATCATTCAACTAACCTGTCCTCAATTCTATATTTTAAAATAGACCATTATATTAGAAACTTAGAGAATTCTCTTTTCATTTTTTATAAACAATGTTAAAAATAAATTACAAATTTCCACAGACAGCAACAAAGAGAAGTTTTGCTCTTTTATTCAAAAGGATGGAATAACTCTATTAGATGTACTGGAAGCACATCAAATGGGTGGATTAGAATTTTAATGCTTGCAGAAGTTGAAGAAGACAGAATCATATACATGTGTATGGAATATGACTATTAGAAAAAAAGGTTACTTATCCAAGACAATGCAAAAATATACTGCTGCTGCTGCTGTCACTTCAGTCGTGTCCGACTCTGTGCGACCCCATAGATTGCAGCTCACCAGGCTCTCCCGTCCCTGGGATTCTCCAGGCAAGAACACTGGAGCGGGTTGCCATTTCCTTCTCCAATGCATGAAAGTGAAAAGTGAAAGTGAAGTCGCCCAGTCCTGTCCAACTCTTTTCGACCCCATGGACTGCAGCCTACCAGGCTCCTCCATCCATGGGATTTTCCAGGCAAGAGCATTGGAGTGGGTTGCCATTGCCTTCTCTGCAAAAATATACTAAATGAATATAATTGAGGATAAGGCCAGGGAAAATTAGAGGAAACTCTAACTTACACCAGACCTTTAAAAGAAATGTAGTTTTTTTTTTTTCTTTCAACCAAATAAAATGATTCAAAGTAGGCACTTAAGACCTTGCCTAGTTGAGGTCCTGCATTTTAAACAAATTGACAAAGTGATAAGAAGTGTTTATATTTGCCATATACAGTTTAGAGGTTAAAAGTAGAGAAACCTGCTGCTAAGCCGCTAAGTCGCTTCAGTTGTGTCTGACTCTGTGTGACCCCATAGACGGCAGCCCACCAGGCTCCCCCATCCCTGGGATTCTTCAGGCAAGAACACTGGAGTGGGTTGCCATTTCCTTCTCCAATGCATGAAAGTGAAAAGTGAAAATGATGAGGCTCAGTCGTGTCCGACTAGTAGCGACCCCATGGACCACAGCCTACCAGGCTCCCTGCCCATGGGATTTTCCAGGCAAGAGTACTGGAGTGAGCTGCCATTGCCTTCTCCAAGAGAGACCTGGGTTGACCTGGGTTGAAGCTTATTTCTATCTTTTTATATTTTAAGCTAGTAATTCATTCGAACACTGAATTCTGAATGGGTACATTTATCATATTCTCCTGATTAGGGGAAAAGAAAAAAGTTGTAAAAATTTGGCCAGAAATACACTTGGTATACATTTTATAACTTCATGTATATACTAAAGATCTAAATAAATTGGATTTGACAAATGCAATATTAATTGGAATAATACAGGTGAAAAGTAAGAATATCACTTGACAAAATTAGTGCAAAATATAAAGAACTCATTATCTCATAAAACTGGAAGCAGAGTAGCCTTCAGGAATGGTTGGTATAAAATCTGGTTGTTTCAAAGATCTTCTCAAAATTTAAAGTCTTACATGTTTGTAGATATGAATCAGATTGTGATTAAAATTGCTACTGTAGTATTTAATGTCAAATTCAGGAAATATGTGTCCACAGAAAGAATTAGGCTTCTTTATGTCAAATTCAGGAAATATATGTCCACAGAAATAATTAGACTTTTTTGGTTGTTGTTTCTTAAACTACGTTTTTGGGGAAGCAAAGGACTTACCCAGTGACCAACAATGAAAGATTATAATGAATAAAAATGATCTGGAGTGTTGTTTTGTTTTGTTTGTGTGTGTGTGATGGAGAGAGAGAGAGAGAGAGAAAGAGAGAGACAGGGAGATTTGTTGAATGAAAAAACATTACTATAGCACTTCTAACAATGAAATGCTATTTCATGAAATAGAAGGCAGTGTTAAAGTTACCAACTGCAGATACTGTAGCAGGTTTAGAAAGCTGATTTAGGAACTTGAGAAATGTATAACAATCTTCTTAGATTACTTTGGGATTTTTTTTTCCTTTATTATCTATTACTTATCAAATGAATATTTACTGACGATCCATTATACACCAACCATTACAAAGACATTTATATTTAGGTGTAAACTCAAAAAGGTGCTGAAAATAAGGACTGAGTAGGTCAATTCCTGTTTGCAATGTTTAGAAGCTGGCAGGAATGTAAAACCAACTAGAATAAATAAAATGATACATTTATTTCTTGAATGAAACACATTTTCCAAAGAAAGTTTACAGAAGACAGCAGAAACTCAAAATTTTATGAAATGTGTACTATGTCACTTTGAAAAACATACTTTACAAAGAAATGTTCACATTTACTAATGTATATACATGTGAATTAAATTTCATACTATATATATAAAATAATCTAACATTTAAATTCTAAATTAAACACACAATAATGAAAAGGATATTGGAGAAAGAAGTGTGAATAAAGTGTGAATATTCTTATTCTTGGAGATAAGAATAGGAGGAAGCATTTTCTTTCCTTTAGTCACAAAGCCTTAATGTCCAGTTTATCAAAAAAGGAAATATCTTTATGTATCTTTACACAGAGTATAGATACAATCTATTAGAAATCATAAATTAATTGTAACAAAGAAAACCTTAATACAGGATCAAGATACACTATCTAGAATGAATTTTTTTAGTCAGAAGGTCTTGATTCAAATCTAATTTCAAAATGTAGGGCAAACATGGGCATGCCTAGTTGATATGGGTGAAAATTAATCAAATTAAGTGCTAATAGCATTCCTTAGGCCCACAATTAGCATTCCATTTTAAAATTACACTACTCCCCCAACCAACGCTCTCCCATCCATTAAAAATTTGCTGGATATACACCATCCTGTCTTTCCTTACTGATCCATTCTTTTCCGGAATGTCATTCTAGCTCTTTTTCATTTTTAGAATTCCTATTGATTAAAAGTTAACCCATAATATGCACTTCATAGACTTCCCTGGGAAACCAAGTAAAGTGATCGCTCTCTCAACATGTTCATGAATGTTACTATACTACGCATCACTTTACGATAGAGTTAGCTATTAATGGTCCATTTTCTCTTCTACTTTCGGAACTTCTTGAGACAAAATCCAGGAGTAAGACTGCATTTTTTTTTACATTCTTTTTATCTCACATATTACTCAGGAAAGACTAGATGCTCAATAAAAGTACATTCAATTAATGAGGAAGAATAATTATGCAAACAGTTAAAGGCATTATATAAATTTTGACTAAGCAAAGATGAAGAAAAGTTCTGAATACATTGTATGAATGAGTATAACAATAAAATCAAAATAGAAGATAAAATTATCAAACTAATGAACCTAGTGTTTTTATATCCAACAAAGTCCTTGAGAATTCCCTGAAAAGTTAATCGCTCAGTTGAGTCTGACTCTTTGTGACCCCATGGACTGTAACCCACCAGGCTCCTCTGTCCATGGAATTCTCCAGGCAAGAATACTGGAGTGGCTTGTCATTCCCCTCTCCAGGGGATCTTCCCAACCCTGGGATCAAACCCATGTCTCCCACATTACAGGCAGATTCTTTTCCATCTGAGCCCCCAAGGAAGTCCTTTTATATCCAATGTATTTTTGTAATTATTTGGTCATAATACATGACATAATAGATGTATTAATGAAGATAAGAAATTAAGCAATGGTTGTATTCACTCTTTTAATAATTACTTCTTGTTTCTACATCATTTTGTTTATTATGGGGAAAAAAAAAAAACTGCCTTAAAAGTATCATGCATGATTTTAAGAATGTGGCATTCCCTCTTGGGACATACAACTTGCTCTGCACCCAACCAGAATAGACTCTTCTCAGATCTACTAGTCAATGTTTAATTCTCACTTTCCACATGCTTTCAAATTATATTGTGTAGATATGAGCTACAAACAATAAAGTCAAACAACAAAAGCATTGTCAATGGGTTGAATGAAATATTATTGTCTATTATTTTAAGTGAATTGCATAAAATTCACTGTACCTATGAAGAATAAAAGAATATTTAAGTATCTGCATTTAATTTATGTTTGTCTACAGGGGAACTAAAATCTGAACTAGCATTTTCTTCCTATTGTTTTAATTAAATTAAATATTAAATATTAAATTTAATTAAATATATACCCAGCAGAATTCTGTATCTCATGGATTGGATATCTGATCTTCAGAAACCTATAGGGAAATGAAAATGTACCTTTTACCACTAGAGAGAAATAATTGGTTTGATTTTTCCTGCCTTCATAAAACCAGAGGAGATAATGTTATTCCCCGTAGGACTGGTAGGTGAAATTCAAGCAGGCTGGAAAGAAATGTCCCTTCCAAGCACAAAGCAGAAAAATAGCATGAGATCCTATCTTTTCACATTTAGGTAAATAGGTCAATTTTTAAGAATCTCAATTAATTTTAAAAATTAATCATAAATGCCTTTGAAAAACAGAATAATACGTTTATAAAAGGGCATTTGTGACCACATATCTGAAATTAAGACAACAAGCTGGAGTTTTAATTTAAGGGGTGGGGGGGAAATGTCTGGAGAACTTGTGGTGGTTTCATCTTTATTCCTGACTTTCATGAATTATAGTGTTTTCTTTATCATTTGTATTACACTGACATGTTTTAGTTCTGTATCTGACAGTTATTTAGCATCAAGCTGATTATCTTTTATCTTAACCTTAAGATCCTTGGTCTTATCATAAGACCATATTGATTTTCTGAGACAGTTAATACATGTGATCTTCAGAAGTTGGTTTCCTTACTAGTTAACCTGCTTGAAATTTTAACAATTAAAACTCATACATAGATATTAAGTCAATTTCAATGTGACTACACAACAACACAGAACTAGTCCAAAGTATACAGAACATTAGACTAGATGTCAAATAACCCAATATTTATTCTTAACTTACTAATTACCAATGGCCCCTAAACTAGTTATTTAGATACCCACATACATATACATTTCACACACACACATATATAATACATACATATTACAGATACATGTTTACTTTTTTAAATATCAAAAAATAAGTATAAATATATATCCATTATATCCATATGCTGTGTATATATTTAGTTTTGCATTTGATTAATAATTACATAATAAACAGTTGCCAGTTTTTCCAAAGCATAGTTTTTCTATAGATATTCTGCAAATGATTCACAATAGATTTGCTTGAAGTACATAATCATCATGAGAGAAGTAAGCTCATTGTTACTATTTTGATTTAGAATGTAATGTTTTGAATACACACGGATCAGAAAATACTTTGTGTTGATCAAGGAGGGTCAAGAACGACTAGCTTTTTTATGCTGTGGGTCAGTCTTAATCAGGGAGACTTGGATGAAAAACAATCAGCCACAATTGTCCCCTTCTGATATAGGAGCCTGATAATAGATGGGTTACCGTGTAATTCCTACTTTGAGGGATAGCTGTGGGAGGAGGACCCCACAGCTCAGTAGCACATCTATCCACTGTGTGTGATGAAATCTTCAATGTTTCAAGATAAGAGATTTGGAAGGAAGTCCACATGATCATTGTATATCAAGGCTGGGAGTGACGGTTACTGAATTCTCATCTGTAGGAAACCACAGCTGCCTAAAGAAGAAAACTCCACAAATGTGAAAATTCACTGATTTTAAATCAAGAATGAGAAGAAAGGAGAAGAAAAAGTAGTTTATGTCAGGTTCTTCTTTTTCTAATTTAATCACTACATAGACTTCTTTATTATTGTTTTTTCTTTTCTTAGAGACTCAGTGCTAAATATGAATGGTACATGTGCTATCTTCTCTAATTCCTTTAATTCAGAATTATTTTATATCCCTATATCCAGACCGGCCTTTTTGCATGTTGTATGTCTTCACCCTCCACCCCCTTATAATTAAGGCACCAGCTCACATATAATTTTCTTACAGAGACCTTCTTTGATCGTGTGCACTGTGTTGTTCACACTAGCATTCACTTCCTATCCACCACTCCATTTCAGTTCACATGTGATAGCACTTTTCACTATCTGATTATTGACTAGTCTCCTCCATTACCATATATATTGATAGAGACCTTTCAGTCTTACCCATAGAAGAAGCTTTAAAAAAAGATCCACTGTATAGATTTTTAGTTAATTTCCAAAACGTTTCAGTGTGTAACAGAGTAAAAGTTTAAAATTACTTTGCAATAGGTATAGAAATTTTAAT
The DNA here is from genome assembly GCF_032452875.1 of Bos javanicus. Classification (NCBI taxonomy): domain Eukaryota; kingdom Metazoa; phylum Chordata; class Mammalia; order Artiodactyla; family Bovidae; genus Bos; species Bos javanicus. Next base: position 4,365,709 of record NC_083893.1, on the reverse strand, counting down.
TTGACATTAGTCAGTCAGTTCAGTCACTCAGTCATGTCCGACTCTTTGTGACCCCATGAACCGCAGCACGCCAGGCCTCCCTGTCCATCGCCAACTCCCGGAGTCCACCCAAACCCATGTCCATTGAGTTGGTGATGCCATCCAACCATCTCATCCTCTGTCGTCCATTTCTCCTCCTGCCCTCAATCTTTCCCAGCATCAGGGTCTTTTCAAATGAGTCAGCTCTTTGCATCAGGTGGCCAAAGTATTGGAGTTTCACCTTCAACATCAGTCTTTCCAATGAACACCCAGGACTGATCTCCTTTAGGATGGACTGGTTGGATCTCTTTGCAGTCCAAGGGACTTTCAAGAGTCTTCTCTAACACCACAGTTCAAAAGCATCAATTCTTTGACACTTACCTTTCTTTATAGTCTAACTCTCATATCCATACATGACTACTGGAAAAATCACAGCCTTGACTAGATGGACCTTTGTTGACATTTGAAACTTACTAATTTATTATAACTTTTTTGTGCTACTTTCCATTCTAGTTATTAAAGTTGAATTTCTACAGAGAAGCCTCTGTTTCAAAATAGTTGGCTAAAAAATTAATTTTGAATTTGATCATTTTCTCTTGTTAAATTAAAAGTGATCCCATATTTAATCTCTCTGAAATTAGATCTAAGAAAAATAAATTGTTGTAACTTTTAGCTAAGATAAATTTAGAAGAGACACCTTTTCAGAAATCACAACAATAATATGAAAATAGGAAAATATCTGTATCATCCCTGAAACTGAGAAAACAACATCTTCCATATCTCAGATATTATCAGATCAGATCAGATCAGTCGCTCAGTCGTGTCTGACTCTTTGTGACCCCATGAATCGCAGCACGCCAGGCCTCCCTCTCCATCACCAACTCCCAGAGTTCACTCAGACTCACGTCCATAGAGTCAGTGATGCCATCCAGCCATCTCATCCTCTGTCATCCCCTTCTCCTCCTGCCCTCAATCCCTCCCAGCATCAGAGTCTTTTCCAATGAGTCAACTCTTCGCATGAGGTGGCCAAAGTACTGGAGTTTCAGCTTCAGCATCATTCCTTCCAAAGAAATCCCAGGGCAGATCTCCTTCAGAATGGACTGGTTGGATCTCCTTGCAGTCCAAGGGACTCTCAAGAGTCTTCTCCAACACCACAGGTCAAAAGCATCAATTCTTCGGCGCTCAGCTTTCTTCACAGTCCAACTCTCACATCCATACACGACCACAGGAAAAACCATAGCCTTGACTAGACGAACCTTTGTTGGCAAAGTAATGTCTCTGCTTTTGAACATGCTATCTAGTTTGGTCATAACTTTCCTTTCAAGGAGTAAGCGTCTTTAAATTTCATGGCTGCAGTCACCATCTGTAGTGATTTTGGAGCCCAGAAAAATAAAGTCTGATAGAGATATTATAAAAATATCAAACAGGACGGAATGAAATCAAGGTATAGTTATCTGTGTAAAGACATGTCTCCCCACTGAGGAAGCACCATGATATATCAAAATAAATTTAAACTTTCCTGAAAAGGCACCTAGAAAACATTTCATGATAGATACAAAGCTAGGGATTTTAGAAAGAACAAGCCATGGAATATACTTAGTGCACATAATTTCAAACATCCTTTTCACCCACGGCGGATTCATGTCAATGTATGGCAAAACCGATAAAATATTGTAAAGTAATTAGCCTCCAATTAAAACAAATACATTTATATTAAAAAATAAATAAAACATCCTTCTTTATCTTGAATTACCAGCATTAAAATAACCTGATAATGAAAGCCTGAAATTAAGTGGCTATATGAAACCCAGGAAGAAAATAAAGCTTTCACTGAGCATGACAGTCTCTCTTCTATGAAGCAGACTGTATCACCAGTTAGAAGTCTAAGGAACAAGCCTACTTGGCAACTATAGAGATCTAGAGAGGGACTGGCAGAAGTGATGGTAAGGCTATTTCATAAAAAGTTTCCAGAAGTGCCATTAGGAAAACATCTACATGGATAAACCACTTTTTTTCAAGATAAACTATATAAACAAGAAATATACATATAAACAATTCTGAAAAAATATTATAATCTAAAAATAAACATTATTACAAATATCTAAGTATTATATATATAATTTAATATTTATATGTAAATACTATTTTATATATATTACTTAAGTATATTCATTAAAGAAACATGTGTTAAACCTAATTTGCTTTGCAATGGCTTCCATTTGAAAAAAAAAAAAACCAGGATGTTTATAAACAAGGAAATATTTAAAATAATAAACCAGACAAAGATAAAGGTAAACTGGCTGAAAATCAAAGAAAGTGAAAAGAGAATTGGACAAGCTAATGAAGTAAAGTAAGAGATTTAAATAAAAATAAAGGCAAAGTCATAACACAGATCAGTTTCAGGTCCAAAAAATCAATACAGAATAGAAAACTGAATTACAGTAGACTGGGACAGACCTACAAAGTTCTACCAGATACAGAAAGAATAAAGATTGTTAAGAAATAAGATAAAAGATATTGAGCTTAATGCATGATAATTTATGATTCTGAAGAAGAGACTGAAACAAATGAGACATGAGTAGACATAAGCAAAGAATAATTTAATAGATAGGAAAAGACCTGAGTCCTTCGATGAATGTGTAAGGATCTGATCTCTAGGTAAACGTGAAAGAGTGAAGCGAGTTCTGAGAATCTCTCTTTTCAAAACTTGAAATTAAAATGACCACAAGATACTGATGTTTTTATCATAGTTCTCAACCATTGGCCCACCTCTCCCAAGTGTAATTTAGGAAAATCCTAATAAATTCTCTAAGACTTGCGAATTTGAAGAGAAGTGGTCCAACGAATACAATAGCCTTTTTCTCTCTGATTGTGAGAGTCTAAGGTAGATGGAGAAGAAAGTAACAGTGGCAACTTCAGAGACACTAGTGGTAAATAAAGAAACTGCAGAACATAGAACAGGTTCAATGAGAGATACATTTACAGTACTTTTAAGTGATTGATTTTTAATTAAAGTGATTTTTGAACCGATATACTGAAAAAGAAAAAAATTTTCTTTTTTGTGTATTGATCATACTCAACCCAGCAAATGTTAGATTTACCTAAAAATGTATAGAACACAAAACCCAACCTTCAAACTTTAAATAACACATGATAAGAAAGGAGTAATAGAGAATTCATTCACACTCTTTTAGAAGAAATGTAGACAGAATTACCCAAATGTAACATAAGCAAGAAAAATATTAGTAATAAATGGCATCATGCAAATATATTAAATACGTAAACAAATAGCATTCATGAAAATATATTAAAATAGATCCATTTAAAACTTGAAGTCATAATGAAAAAAAAAAATATTCCCTCGAGAGTCCCTTGGACTGCAAGGAGATCAAACCAGTCAATCCTGAGGAAATCAACCCTGAATATTCACTGGAAGGACTGATGCTGAAGGTAAAGCTCCAATACTTTGGCCACATGGTGAGAAGAGCCAATTCAATGGAAAACACCCTGATGCTGGGGAGGACTGAAAGCAGGAGGAGTAGCGGACGACAGAGGATGAGATGTTTGGATGGCATCGCCGACTAAATGGACGTGAGTTTGAGCAAGCTCTGGGAGCTGGTGAAGGACAAGCCTGGTATGCTGCAGTTCATGGTGCCACAAAGAGTCAGACATACCCGAGTGGCTGAACAACAACAGCAACAGTTCTGTGCTATAGAGCTTAACAGAACAGTGGAGTCATTAAATTAAACCTTAAGAAAATACAGAGCAACAAAGCTCAATATAAATTATGATTACAGAGAAAGGAAGCATTGCCAAGTTCTGAGATATTGGAAGAAACGTGCAAAAAGTAGAGTCAAGCCTCTAGAAAGTAAGTGGGACCCCAAACTGAAAGCCATCAGGGAAATCAGAGACTTTTGTACTTTAGCCTTAGAGAAGTAAATTTTGCCAAAACCAGAAGGAATAAGGAAATGTAAAACACGAACTTCCCTGCCAACATCTTGATTTTTAGCCCAGTGAGACCAATACTGAGTAATTGATTTATAGAACTGTAACATAACAAATCCGTGCTCTTTAAAGCCACCAAATTGACTGTAATTTCTCATGGCAGCAATATAAGTCTAATACATAACTGAAGAATATTATACACAGCCAAACCGTGTCCAGAAAACAAACGGGCGTCCCCAAAAGTGAAAGTGGTGAGTACACTCGCCTGGTGGTTCTAATAAGACTGAATTGGAAATGCAGTACCAACTTTTCTTCTTTTGTTTTAAATGTCTAAGGAGTGGAACTTTCCAATGCAGAGATTTAAGAAGCAGCTGAATAATATAATTGAAAAAAAAAAAAAGTTTTGGAGGAAAGAAAGAATAAGAGGGATCAACATGCTATTTTTCCTTATTTTGTTTTCCACAGGAAAGGAGTCAGATCATACTATACACAATTGAAAATTATGGTTTAAACATTTACATGTGCACATACACATGATCTTTAAGAACAATGCTATTCTAAAAGACAAAAACTCCTTTAGACAATAATATCTTAAGAAAGAATATTTCAGAAGCTCAACACACTTTCATTTTAGTTTCATGTCCTATAAAGGAAAATTAAATATAATTCTAAGTACATTTTATTTATATGAATGTGTCCTCATTTTACTTCTACTCTATTTATGTCTGCATAGAGAAATGACTGGATCAATGTTGTGAAGTAATTCCCATGTTCTTTAGATGATGAATTTGAAATAAAAAATTCAAAATAACACAGAGAACAGATGCCAGTAGATAACTTGATCATATTAATTAGTAATCTAATGATTACTACATAAACATTATTTTCATACCATTACATATGTCTGAATATTTCTGTTGTATGTTAAAAATGAGTGTGCTCAGTCGTTCAGTCATATCCAATTCTTTTCAACCTCATGGACTGTAGCCCTCCATGCTCTTCTGCCCATGGTATTTTCCAGGCAAGAATAAAATATTTTGTTCTACTAATATTTAACCCTAACCCTAAATCTATCATCCTATAGAAACCAATATGATTAAAGAAATTGCTATTTAACTTGTTAATATTTTTATTAAAATGTTATGTGTTTGTAACTTATTGAACCTAATGAAAATATAGCAAAGCAAGCAGTCACCACCAATCTACACTGAAAATCTTAGTATTTAGGAAAAATGGTAAAAGTTTTAGTAACAACAATAACAAAATATCTACTTGCTTTCTTTCAAGGAAGTTTCCATGTAGTTTGTGACTAGAGATAATATTTAGCAAAAATAAGAGTAATATAAGTGATTTTGACTCAGTGCAACTAAAATTGCATTGGCTGTGTTCAACACCCTACTTTTGAAAGCAACAGGAAAAATAGAATTCTGATGCTTTCTGATATTAAACCCATTATGATTTTGTGAAATGTCCTGCATTTTATTTTTTCTTGCAGTGTTCCTAATCACGGATGTTTGGGAATGACGGTAGGCAAATCTATTCTAAGCAGAATAGGAACATGGATTTTGTTATTGAGCCTGGTTGTTTTGGTTAAACAAAACTTTGTCTAAAGATCTATCATCTTATCAGAGAATATAAACAAACTGGATTAATTTTGTGTTGTTCCAAAATAATTTTGCTTCTGTTGAAATTCAGAAGAAGAGACATCTTACAGGAAATCACATTCTGTCCTTCTTCCCTTTTAAATTACAGGCATGTTCTGCACAGGAACAGAGCAGATAGTGAACACTCATACCCCAAGACCTAAATAGAACAGCAAAATATATAAATCCAGGTCCTTACCCAAGACTGTCACATCTAATGGACAAGCTAAACTAATATACCCACAGTACACACTGTGTGACCATTCATTCTCAAGTTTGGCCTTTGCTGTGTACTTTACTTATTCAGGATTTCAAATAGCTCAACTGGAATTCCATCACCTCCACTAGCTTTGTTCATAGTGATGCTTTCTAAGGCCAACTTGACTGCACATTCCAGGATGTCTGGCTCTAGGTCAGTGATCACACCATCGTGATTATCTGGGTCGTGAAGATCTTTTTTGTACAGTTCTGTGCATTCTTGCCACCTCTTCTTAATATTTTCTGCTTCTGTTAGGTCGATACCATTTCTGTCTTTTATCGAGCCCATCTTTGCATGAAATGTTCCCTTGGTATCTCTAATTTTCTTGAAGAGATCTCTAGATCTCTAGCTCAACTGGAATTCCAAATCTGGAAAGATGATGCTGTGAAAGTGCTGCACTTAATATGCCAACAAGTTTGGAAAACTCAGCAATGGCCACAGGACTGGAAAAAGTCAGTTTTTATTCCAATCCCAAAGAAAGGCAATGCCAAAGAATGCTCAAACTACTGCACAATTGTACTCATCTCACACGTTAGTAAAGTAATGCTCAAAATTCTCCAAGCCAGGCTTCAGCAATACGTGAACCGTGAACTTCCAGATGTTCAAGTTGGTTTTAAAAAAGGCAGAGAAACCAGAAACCGAATTGCCAACATCTGCTGGATCATCAAAAAAGCAAGAGAGTTCCAGAAAAATCGATTTCTGCTTTATTGACTATGCCAAAGCCTTTGACTGTGTGGATCACAATAAACCGTGGAAAATTCTTCAAGAGATGGGAATACCAGACCACCTGACCTTCCTCTTGAGAAATCTATATGCAGGTCAGGAAGCAACAGTTAGAACTGGACATGGAACATCAGACTGGTTCCAAATAGGAAAAGGAGTACATCAAGGCTGCATATTGTCACCCTGCTTATTTAACTTATATGCATCATGGGAAATGCTGGGCTGGAAGAAGCACAAGCTGGAATCAAGATTGCTGGGAGAAATATCAATAACCTCAGATATGCAGATGACACCACCCTTATGGCAGAAAGTGAAGAGGAACTCAAAAGCCTCCTGATGAAAGTGAAAGAGGAGATTGAAAAAGTTGGCTTAAAACTTAACATCCATAAAATGAAGATCATGGCATCTGGTCCCATCACTTCATGGGAAATAGATGGGGAAACAGTGTCAGACTTTATTTTTTTGGGCTCCAAAATCACTGCAGATGGTGACTGCAGCCATGAAATTAAAAGACGCTTACTCCTTGGAAGGAAAGTTATGACCAACCTAGATAGCATATTCAAAAGCAGAGACATTACTTTGCCAACAAAGGTCCATCTAGTAAAGGCTATGGTTTTTCCAGTGGTCATGTATGGATGTGAGAGTTGGACTGTGAAGAAGGCTGAGTGCCGAAGAATTGATGCTTTTGAACTGTGTTGTTGGAGAAGACTCTTGAGAGTCCCTTGGACTGCAAGGAGATCCAAGCAGTCCGTTCTGAAGGAGATCAGCCTGGGATTTCTTTGGAAGGAATGATGCTGAAGCTGAAACTCCAGTACTTTGGCCACCTCATGCGAAGAGTTGACTCACTGGAAAAGACTGATGCTGGGAGGGGTTGGGGCAGGAGGAGAAGGGGACAACAGAGGATGAGATGGCTGGATGGCATTACTGACTCGATAGGCATGAGTCTGAGTGAACTCTGGGAGTTGTGATGGACAGGGAGGCCTGGTGTGCTGTGATTCATGGTGTCCCAGAGTCGAACATGACTGAGTGACTGAACTGAGCTGAACTGAACTTACTTATTCAGAGATAGGAGAAGAAGATATTATAGCCTTTTGAGGGCTACCCTGGTGGCTCAGTGGTAAAGAATCCACCTGCCAGTGCAGGAGATGTAGGTTCATTCCTTGAGATGAGAAGACTCCCTGGAAAACAAAATGATGACCCACTCCAGTATTCTTGCTTGAAAAATCTCATGAACAAAGGAGCCTGGTGGTCTACAGTTCATGGGGTCATGAGAGTAGGACTTGACTTAGTGACTAAACAGCAGTAGCAGCAGCAAGATTCAGAAACATGAAGTTAAGGCTCTTGGAAATTCAGAGCAAAAGAAAAGAAGCTTATGCATCTCTCCAGGCAGAAATAAATATACTGAACCTGTTAGGTGGTGACAGCATTGACTCCATAAAGCAGGAGAAAATTCTGTTGCAAACATAGAGAGTGGGCTGTTTGGATGGGTCTTGAAAACTTTGGGCAGTATGAAATAGAAGCTAGCAAATGAAAATTATTGGTAGGACATGGAAACTGAAAATGATGCTTAAGAAAAATTAGTAACAAAGTGGTTGATGGAAACTGGACTATCACATAGGCCACAGTGAGATCACTCCCATCAAAGCTGAAAAATTACTAACAGAGAGGAAGAGTTAGTGATACACATTTTATTTCAAGAGATTTATTTTATAGATATGGAGTAAAAATGAGGTATTTTATTTATTTATGTATGGAGGCCTGCTTTTTAGTCATATAACACTAGGGCACACTCCCCTATAGTAATTCAAAATGCATTAGTGCTAATGGTAGTTGTTTTGACCCAAGCAAGTCAAAGAGTTAATTTTATTAAATTAAGTCATTCAAAGCCATGTCTCTCAGGGAATTAAAGCATAAGCACTAGCTACATGAGAAAATGAATGCTATGTCAAGGCAGTGCCAGAGTAGGGGCCAATTATGTTTTAGCATAATTGAACAAATCCTAGGTGCAGCCTACCTCCTCATGTTTCAGTATGAATTTATTAAATGCATTTTGATCCCTGAAGACTACTAGAAGCCATAGTTAATTTGCATGGAAGTTAAATCTGTGGTTGGGCTATATAAATAAGCTAAAAATCATTTATTTTGTGTGTTTGTTCTGCATTGCATTCTCATCCTTGACCTTCTGCTTGTCTTGTCTATTTTTCCCACTGAGAGCTCATTCATTTTCATGACTTTTCTTATCAACTCTTTGCTGGTGATCTGAAAGATCCTATGTATTGCTCTGGCAGAATTTTCAGATTATTTGGGGGAAAGCAGAGATTTTTTCCTCTTCTCTTTTTTGGGAGGGAATGAGGAATACAATTTCACATCTAAGCCAATATATTCTCCTTAAAAGTTTCACCCAAATTCCTACCCTTTCTTCATTAAAATCTTGTCTTAATATTTCAACAGGGTTTAGATCTTGAAGTCATCTGTGCTTTTTCATAGATGCGTTGTAGAATTATATTTGGAAGCCTTAAATCTGTTTGTTTTCTGACTACATCACTCCTTTCCCCTCTCACCAATCCCTTAAGGATATCTTTCTTTGCTTATGTGAAAAGGAGAAAAAAAAGGTGGGGGGGACTTCAAAGAAATCTCTTGCTTTCAGGTCAAAGAATATTTGGATGGCTGCATACACAGCCAAAATTGTTCTGCTACTGAAGAATCAATAGCATGGTGGGGTGGAGGCTTGAAAAAAAGAGGTGATAAAAGATGGCATTGGAATGAGTTATCTTCAGTTCTGAATCATAACCTCATCAGATAGAGTATGATAAGTTGTGTTTTGTTTTTGTTGCTTTTGTTTTTCCCTACAACACTTCTAATATATCACACCACTCCCTCTCTTCTATCTTGCAGAGTTTCTGCTGAAAAATCTGCTGATAGTTGCTATTTTTTCTCTTGCTGCTTTTAAAATTCTCTCTCCAACTTTTGACATTTTAATTATAACGTGTCTTCACGTGGTTCTTTTTGGATTCATAGTGTTTGGAACTGTCTGTTCTTCCTGGACCGGGACATCTGTTTCCTTCCCCAGGTTAGAGAATATTTTAAATATTATTTTTTCAAATAAGTTTTTGACTCCTTTCTCTATTTTCTCTCCTTCTGGGACCCCTATAATGAAAATGCTAATATGGTTAATGTTGTCTCTGAAGTCTTTTATGCTATCCTCATTTAAATTATTTTTCTTTTTGTATTCCAATTGGATGAGTTCTGCTATGTTCCTTTCAGATCACTGATCCATTCTCCTCTATCATCTACTCTGTTGTTGATTTCTTCCAGTGTACTTTTCATTTCAGTTACTGTATTATTCAGCTCTGATTTTTTTTTTTCTTATAGTTTCTGACTCTATATCATTAAGATCTTTTTCTATCAAAGATACACTAGGTATCACCTCACACGTCAATCAGAATTGTCATCATCAGAAAATCACAAACAATAAATGCTGGAGAGGATGTGGAGAAAAGGGAGACCTCCTACACTGTTGGTTGGAATGCAAATTGTTATAGCTACTATGAATAAATTATCGAGGTTCCTTAACAAACTAAAAATAGAGCTACCATACTATCTAGCAATCCAACTTGTGGACATATATCCAGAGAAAACCATAATTGAAAGATACATGCACCCCAATATTCATTGCAGTGCTTGGCTACTTACAATAGTCAAGGCATAGAAGTAACCTGAATCTCCGTCAACAGAGGAATGGAAAAAAGGATGTGTCACATATATACACTGGAATGTTACTCAGCCACTAAAAGGAATAAAGCAATGCCATTTACAGCAACAGGAATGGACCTAGAGCTTGTCATGCTGAGTGAAGGAAGTCAGACAGAGAAAGAGAAATATTGTGTGTCCCTTATATGCAGAATCTAAATGGTGCCAATGAACTTATTTACAAAACAGGAGTAGAGTCACAGATATAGAAAACAAACTTGTGGTTCCCAGGCAGTAAGTGGGAGAGGGATAAATTGGGATTGACATATATGCACTACTATATATAGAATAGATAACTATTAAGAACCAACTGAATAGCACAGGAAACTATTCAATACTCTGCAATGACCTATATGAGAAAAGAATAAAAAAAGAGTGGATACATGTGTATTGACTCATTTTGCTATACAACAGATACTAATACAACATTGTAAATCAACTACATGCCAATTTAAAAAAATAACATTAAAAATATTTTTCTGAGGTTTAGTCTTGTTATTTTGTTAGGAAAATATTTTTCTTTTTCCTCATTTTGCTTGGCTTTCTGTGCTTGATTCTATGTATTAGGCAAAACTTATTTTTCTCAGTCTTGTAGGAGTGGACTTGTATAGGTCCTTCTTAACCAAGCCTGCCATAGCTCTTGGTTATCTCTTAAATCTTTTTAGTTGTATATACCATGTGATTTATTCTTAATATGACCTTACTGTTGAGGGGGAGCAGAGACCCGTCAGTGATCCAAATGGAGGAATCTTATTTAACATTTAATTCAGGCTGATTAAATTTCAGATTCTCAGGCAGCAGCTTTAAAAGTGTGAAGATATATACCATTCTGTGAGCCACAGTCATAACTCCTGCTGGCCTCCAGACCAGATTTTGGAGGTGTCCCGTAGATGATAGCTGTAAAATGTGGGCTCCCCTTTCTGGGGAATCTTGTTGAGCAGTAGCAAGGCCAAGGGCACACACAAGCGTAGTGTCTCTCTGCTTATTTTCCTTGGGAATACCGTCTTAGGCACATCCTCCTCTTGAACCATCTTGGAAGTAACAGAGGTTTTATTATGCTCATATAGATAATCATTTTCATTTCTGCCTCAAGATAGAGTTTAGAAGAAGCAGACTGCCTCTTTATGATGAAATTCTGTGTTCATCAGGCCAAAAATAGGAGATTCAAAGCTTCTCAGATATATTAAAAAGAAAAAACATGCTCGGAAATTTCACAAACCTCTGAGGGTGATATTTAAGTTGTGTGTACTAATGTTTTAAATAGAGAACAAAAGAGTAATAGAAACCTCTTTTAACTGATTCTAAAACTCTGGGTAATAGTAAGTCGTATTGTATTTTGTAAGAATTCACATTAGGTCTGATATTAAAAAGGGAGTCAACCCTAATTTTAATAAGCACTTAATAAAATACAGGGCTATGAAAAGGCCAAAAAAAAATACATTAAATTATCTAGATCTGAGAAAATTTCCAGACTGTTGACTTCATTATAGTTGCAGATTCAGCAACATACTCAGCAACATAAGTAGTTCCCACAGCACAGAAACAGAATCATTTTACAAAAGGCAGATGAGGAATTCAAAACCACTTTGGATTTAATATTTTTGTTGAAATTTAATTGAAGAACTTACAGAAGTGAAGAGTATGTGAAGAAGTAGTGCATAAAGTCATCATTTTTTTAAAAACAGTTTAATAATATGGGTTCATCAGCTTCTTATAGCCTCACATCATTGTGATTTCCTGATGTCTTACATGACTAGGGTCATATAGATTATGTACCAACACATTATTAATTTAAAGTAATAAGGTTGAAAGCAAAGACAAATGGCTCTTTTAAAATGACAATGTCATCTATATTCAGTGTTGTTCTTAGTAAAATATGACAGCTTGCAACACTCTTTTCTCCTTCCTTTATTATCTAGACAGTCTCATGCTAGTTGAGTATTTAAGATTTGTTAGAAATGGTTTAGTAAATTACATGAAGAAACAAAATATTATATAATAAATTCTCATCAAAAGTGTCATGCTCCATTGTCTTTAAACTTTGAAAAGCTAAAGCATTACTAGTTGAAATATTTAAAAAATGCCATTTTTTTAACCAGTCCCTATCACAGATTCAACTCATATAAAGTGAAAAGGAAACAGACATTAAATCCAAATAAATTTTGTTACCTAGAACTATTAAAATTATCTATTAGCTGAAGTATCACAAGTATAGCAAAAAATGTCCATTGTATTGCTTCTTAATAATAAACCTTTATGAATGTTTCAAAACTGTTCATAAATATAAACACTTTGGTCAGTCTAAATTAACCTCATCAGATTATACCTTAACTATTCTATATAAAAACTTGAATTTACATATTATTTGTTGTATTTCAGATATTTTTCTAACATAGAAAAAGGCATTTCTATGTTTGGAGAACTCACAGTCAAGTGGGGAAGAAGGACAAATAAACAAAAATTTAACATACAGTTAGAAAATGTAATTTTGGTTGCATATATAATGCACTTTTGGAAATCAAGGGGGAGAAGTGACTTCCAGAAGGTTTGGAGTGATTCCATTAGGTATGATTAAGAAATTATTCATGGAGAATTGGACTAAGTCAAAATGAACCTTAGGTCACAATTTTTTTTTTTTTTTTGCATATAATCCCCCTGTTCTTCAAAAAAGTGTTTTCCTTCATATTTTTTAATGGAGTCTACTCTAAACTTGTATTTCATTTCATTTTTCAAGTTTACAATTTTACATTGTAATTTTCAATTTTACATTGAAAGTGCATCATAATTTCAGTTATCAGAGAAATCTAGTAGAAAACTTATTTTCCCTAGTATCAGAAACATGAATTTGGGTAAGATTTCCCTTAGTAAAAACATATTTATCATGTCACCAAGTTGAAGAGTGGTAACTAATATCTTAATCATCTTAAAAGTACAACTTTATCAGTATTATACAAAGTTATTGGCTAAATAAGAATATTTCAAACTTTAATTGAAAAAAGGTACCTTAAAGAGACAGGTGGTCATTATCACTAGTGTTTTGAATTCTCCAATATTTCTTCCATATTTAAGAAAGAAAGGTGAGAGTTATGAAAAAATATCATTCTTCCACAAGGAGCTTTGAAAATGATAACAATTTAAATAAGTAAACACATAGTTTAATACCTAAGGCAGACAAATACTTTAAGAATGATAAGAAAACAAAAATATGGATAAAAAGAGAAAGATGATATGATAAAATAAAAAAATTTCAATGGAGTAAATAAACTTTTACAGCAAAATTCATGCCTTTTATAAGAATTTTATAAAACTAGTTATATAACATTAAAGCTCAGAATGTAAAGCGTCATAAATTCATATTATGATAAAATGGTGTGACATGGCCATTTTTAAGTCAAAACTGTCCTTTTCCTAATTCAGTTCAGTTCAGTTCAGTCTCTCAGTCGTGTCTGACTCTTTGCAACCCCATGAATTGCAGCACGCCAGGCCTCCCTGTCCATCACCAACTCCCGGAGTTCACTCAAACTCATGTCCATCGAGTCGGTGACGCCATCCAGCCATCTCATCCTCTGTCGTCCCCTTCTCCTCCTGCCCCCAATCCCTCCCAGCATCAGGGTCTTTTCCAGTGAGTCAACTCTGCATGAGGTGGCCAAAGTACTGGAGTTTCAGCTTCTTTTCTTAATTAATTATATTTAAAAATCATATTCTTCCCATTTTAATGAACTAAACCTTTTAAGGGGATTTCAAATCAATATCCCTATATTTTCCTTTTCATAGTGTTCAAAATTCATTAAAACTCCTAAGGAATCTAAGTTCAAGTTTCAGTAACTAGTGATTTTTGAAAATTATCAAGTGCTATACCTCCACAAACTTAATCAGACAAGGAATTTATACTGTCATTATTGTTTGTGATGTGCTTTTATTTATATCATCTCCTTTATTTCTGTGTCAGCTTCCCCATGATGAAGTTACTACTTAGCATATTAAATAGAAGTAGAAACTGAGTTAATTAGCTCCCTGAGAGTCACAGAGACTTTAAGCATTAGGATAAAAAAATTTAAATCTAGGTATTTTACTCCTAGATTAGCATTCTCTTCTTCCTAATAAATCTGAGAAAATAAAGAGCATGTTTTTAAGTGAACTTACTATATCTGTTTAAATATAAATATCTGATCTTTGGGGAGGCACTGGAATGACTTTGAGGAGATACCCCACGTCCAAGGGCAGAAAAGCCCCAGCAAAACGGTAGACACTGGAGTGGCAGCTGCCCAGCGCTCAAGCGGTAGCTGTGCAGAGCTGGACTGAGGAGATACCCCACATCCAGGGCCAAGGAGAAGCCCCAGCAAGGTGGTAAAAGAGACAAATCTGCATTTAGAATCAAGCCCTATACCCACCAGAGGTACTCAAAAGGCTCAGACAAATCTTTTGCACACCAAGACCCAGAGACCCTACAGAGACTGAGACAGACCTGTGTTTGAGTGTCTCCTGTGGAGGTACGGGTCAACAGTGGACTGCTGCAGGGGCAAGGGCTCTGGGTGCAGTAGGGGCTCTGGGTATGGCATAAGCCCTCTTGGAGGAGGTCACCATTAACCCCACCATAGAGCTGCCAGAACTTATACAGGACTGGGGAAACAGGCTCTTGGAGGGGACAAACAAAACCTGTGTGTACCAGGACCCAAGAGAAAGGAGCAGTGACCCACAAGAGACTGATCCAGACTTGCCCATGAGCATCTACGGGTCTCCAGTAGAGGCATGGGTTGGCGGTGGCCTGCTGCAGGGTTGGGGCACTGAGTGCAGCAGTGCCTGCATGGGGCCTTTTGAAGTAGGTTGCCATTATCTTCACTACCTCCACCATAGTTGGGCTTCAGGTCAGATAACAGGGAGGGACCACAGCCATGCCCATCAAAAGAAAATTGGATTAAAGATTTACTGAGCATGGCCCCGCCCAACAGAACAAAACCCAGTTTCCCCCTCAGTCAGTCTAGGAAGCTTCCTTAAGCCCCTTATCCTTCTCCATCAGAGGGTAGACAGACTGAAAACCACAATCACAGAAACCAATCATCTGACCACATGGACCACAGCCTTGTCTACCTCAATGAAACTATGAGCCATGCTGTGTAGGGCCACCCGAGACAGACAGGTCATGGTGGAGAGTTCTGACAAAATGTGGTCCACTGGAGAAGGGAATGGCAAACCACTTCAGTATTCTTGCCTTCAGAACCCCATGAACAGTATGAAAAGACAAAAAGATAGGACACTGAAAGATGAATTCCCCGGGTCAGTAGGTGCCCAATATGCTACTGGAGATCAGTGGAGAATTAACTCCAGAAAGAATGAAGAGACAGAGCCAAAGCAAAAACAACACCCAGTTGTGGATGTGATGAGACGGAAATAAAATCTGATGCTGTATAGAGCAATATTGCATAGGAATCTGGACTGTTATGTATATGAATCAAGACAAATTGAAAGTGGTCAAAAGGAGATGGCAAGAGTGAAAATCGACATTTTAGGAATCACGAACTAAAACGGACTGGAATGGGTGAATTTAACTTCAAATTTAACCATTATATCTACTACTGTGGGCAAGAATCCCTTAGAAACAATGGATTAGCCATCAAAGTCAACAAAAGAATCAGATATGCAGTATTTGGATACAATCTCAAAAATGACAGAATGATCTGTTCATTTCCAAGGTCAACCATTCAATATCATGGTAATCCAAGTCTAGTCCCCGACAAGTAATGCTGAAGAAGCTGAAGTTGAACGGTTTGATGAAGACCTATAAGACCTTCTAGAACTAACATCCAAAAAAGATGTCCTTTTCATTATAGGGGACTGAAAGACAAAAGCAGGAAGTCAACAGATACCTGGAGTAAACAGCAACTTTGGCCTTGGAGTACAGAATGAAGCAGGGCAAAAGCTAATACAGTTTTCCAAGAGAACACATTGATCATAGCAAACATCTTCCAACAACACAAGAGAAGACTCTACACTTGGACATCACCAGATGGTCGACACTGAAATCAAGTTGATTATATTCTTTGCATCCAAAGATGGAGACGTTCTATACAGCCAACAAAAACAAGACTAGGAGCTGACTGTGGCTCAGATCATGAACTCCTTATTGCCAAATTCAGACTTAAATTGAAGAAAGTAGGGAAAACCACTAGACCATTCAGGTATGTTCTAAATTAAATGCCTTATGATTATACAGTGGAAGAGACAAATAGATTCAGTGATTTGATCTGATAGACAGAGTGCCTGATGAACAGAGGTTCGTGACATTTCATAGGAGGCAGGGATCAAGACCATCCCCAAGAAAAATAAATGCAAAAAGTCAAAAGAGTTGTCTAAGGGGGCCTTACAAATAGCTGTGAAAAGACGAGAAGCAAAAGGCAAAGGAGAAAAGGAAAGATAAACCCATCTGAATGCAGAGTTCCAAAGAATAGCAAGGAGAGATAAGAAAGGTTTCCTCAGTGATTAATGCAAAGAAATAGAGGAAAACAATAGAATGCAAAAGACTAGAGATGTCTTCAAGAAAATGAGAGATACCAAGGGAACATTTCATGCAAAGATGGGCACAATAAAGCCCAGAAATGGTATGGATCTAACATAAGCAGATGTTAAGAAGACATGCCAAGAATACAGAGATCTATACAAAAAAGATCTTCACGACCCAGATAATCACGATGGTGTAATCACTCATCTAGAGCCAGACATTCTGGAATGTGAAGTCAAGTGGGCCTTAGAAAGCATCACTACGAACAAAGCTAGTGGAGGTGATGGCATTCCAGTTGAGCTCTTTCTTTTCTTCTTTTTTTTTAATTTATTTTATTATTTAACTTTACAATATTGTATTGGTTTTGCCATATATCAAAATGAATCCGCCACAGTTGAGCTCTTTCAAATCCTGAAAGATGATGCTGTGAAAGTGCTGCACTCAATATGCCAGCAAATTTGGAAAATTCAGCAGTGGCCACAGGACTGGAAAAGGTCAGTTATCATTCCAATCCCAAAGAAAGGTAATGCCAAAGAATGCTCAAACTACCACACAACTGCACTCATCTCACGTGCTAGCAAAGAAATGCTCAAAATTATCCAAGCCAGGCTTCAACAGTACATGAACCGTGAACTTCCAGATGTTCAAGCTGGATTTAGAAAAGGCAGAAGAATCACAGATCAAATTGCCAACAAAGGGTGGATCATCGAAAAAGAGAGACAATTGCAGAAAAACAGCTACTTCTGCTTTATAGACTATGCCAAAGCCTTTGACTGTGTGGATCTCAATAAACTGTGGAAAATTCTTAAAGAGAGGGGAATACCAGAGCACCTGACCTGCCTCCTGAGAAATCTGTATGCAGGTCAGGAAACAACAGTTAGAACTGGATATGGAACAACAGACTGGTTTCAAATCGGGAATGGTTTACATCAAGGTTGCATATTGTTATCCTGCTTATTTAACTTGTATGCAGAGTACATTATGAAAAATGCTGGACTGGATGACGCACAAGCTGGAATCAAGATTGCTGGGAGAAATATTAATAACCTCAGATATGCAGATGAGGTTATGGCAGAAAGTGAAGAAAAACTAGTGATCCTCTTGACGAAAGTGCAAGAGCAGACTGCAAAAGATCATGGCATCTAGTCCTATTACTTCATGGCAAATAGATGAGGAAACAATGGGAACAGTGACAGACTTTATTTTTGGGGAGCTCGAAAATCACTGCAGATGTTGACTGAAGCCATGAAATTAGAAGAGGCTTCTCCTTGGAAGAAAATTTATGACCAACCTAGACAGCATATTAAAAAGCAGAGACATTACTTTGCCAACAAGTGTTGGTCTAGTCAAAGTTTTGGTTTTTCTAGTAGTCATGTATGGATGTGACCGTTGGACTATACAGAAAGGTGATTGCCAAAGTACTGATGCTTTTGAACTGTGTTGTTGGAGAAGACTCTTGAGAGTCCCTTGGATAGCAAGGATATCCAACCAGTCCATCCTAAAGGAAATCAGTCTTGAATATTCTTTGGTAGGATTGATGCTGATGCTTTAACTCCAATACTTTGGACACCTGATGTGATTAACTGACTCTGGAAAAGACCCCAATGCTGGGAATGGCTGAAGGTGGGAGGAGAAGTCAATGACAGAGGATGAGATGGTTGGATGGCATCACCCATTCTATGAACACAAGTTTGAGTAAGCTTCAAGAGTTGGTGATGGACAGGGAAGTCTGGAGTGCTGTGCAGTCCATGGGGTCGCAAAGAGTCAGACACAATTGAGCGACTGAACTGATCTTTGAGGAAGATTATTTGCAAAGATATCAGTCATACTCACAGTGACTCTCTTCAGTAAAATAAATATTTATATATGATTCAAATTCTATAATGAGAGGTTAAAAGACAGAGGTAATAGGTAACTAATTGTTTAATATTTGTTCCAAAAGGAGAAGCATCAGAAATATCTGCTGTCCCTCCCCGTGGGAGTTTTATTTCCTTGTCCAGTTGGTGTCTGACTTGGTTAGTCGCTTATGATGCCACACTCTGTTGGAAAGTTATGTTTCTACCAGGTATGTGAGAAGTTGCCAAAGGACTTTCTTTGGCCAATAAAATGTGTCATTTCTGAATAAACTGTTTAAGAGTCAATATATAATTTCAATGATAACTTTTCCTTTTCAATGAGACACACATTGTCACTTACAAGGACTGTTCTTTCAGACAATACAGTGGAATGAAGACAAAGAAAAATAAACCACAGCTGACCCGCAAGAAACACAAAATAATTACTTTTGGAACACATGTATGCCTATGGTGGATTCATTTCAATATATGGCAGAACCAATACAATATTGTAAAGTTTAAAAATAAAATAAAATTAAAAACATAAAAAAATAGTAATAAATAAAAGCCTGCTGCTACTGCTGCTGCTAAGTCACTTCAGTCGTGTCCGACTCTGTGCGACCCCATAGACAGCAGCCCACCAGGCTTCTCCATCCCTGGGATTCTCCAGGCAAGAACACTGGAGTGGGTTGCCATTTCCTTCTCCAATGCATGAAAGTGAAAAGTGAAAGGGAAGTCACTCAGTCGTGTCCAACTCTTTGCGACCCCATGGACTGCAGCCTACCAGGCTCCTCTGTCCGTGAGATTTTCTAGGCAAAAGTACTGGAGTAGGGTGCCATTTACCTAATTCCCTACTTTCTTCAATTTAAGTCTGAATTTGGCAATAAGGAGTTCATGATCTGAGCCACAGTCAGCTCCAAGTCTTGTTTTTGCTGACTGTACAGAGCTTCTTAATCACTGGCTGCAAAGAATATAATCAATCTGATTTTGGTGTTGACCATCTGGTGATGTCCATATGCAGAGTCTTCTTTTGTGTTGTTGGAAGTGGGTGTTTGCTATGACCAGTGTGTTCTGTTGGCAAAACTCTATTAGCCTTTGCCCTGCTTCATTCCGTATTCCAAGGCCAAATTTGCCTGTTACCCCAGGTGTTTCTTGACTTCCTACTTTTGCATTCCAGTTCCCTATAATGAAAAGGACATCTTTTTTGTGTGTTAGTTCTAAAAGGTCTTGTAGGTCTTCATAGAACCGTTCAACTTCAGCTTCTTCAGCATTACTGGTTGGGGCATAGACTTGGATTACTGTGACATTGAATGGTTTGCCTTGGAAATGAACAGAGATAATTCTGTCATTTTTGAGACTGCATCCAAGTACTGCATTTCGGACTCTTCTGTTGGCCATGATGGCTACTCCATTTCTTCTAAGGGATTCCTGCCCACAGTAGTAAATATAATGGTCATCTGACTTAAATTCACCCATTCCAGTCCATTTTAGTTTGCTGATTCCTAGAATGTCGACGTTCACTCTTGCCATCTCCTGTTTGACTACTTCCAATTTGCCTTGATTCATGGACCTGACATTCCAGGTTCCTATGCAATATTGTTCTTTACAGCATCAGCCCTTGCTTCTAACATCAGTCACATCCACAACTGGGTATTGTTTTTGCTTTGGCTCCATCCCTTCATTCTTTCTGGAGTTACTTCTCCACTGATCTCCAGTAGCATATTGGCACCTACTGACCTGGGGAGTTCCTCTTTCAGTATCCTATCATTTTGCCTTTTCATACTGTTCATGGGGTTCTAAAGGCAAGAATACTGAAGTGGTTTGCCATTCCCTTCTCCAGTGGACCACATTAGAAAACTAAGATCATGGCTTCTGATCCCATCACTTCATGGGAAATAGAAGGGGAAACAGTGGAAACAGTGTCAGACTTTATTTTCCGGGGCTCCAAAATCACTGCAGATGGTAATTGCAGCCATGAAATTAAAATATACTTAGTCCTTGGAAGGAAAGTTATGAGCAACCTAGATAGCATATAAAAAGCAGAGACATTACTTTGCCAACAAAGGTCCGTCTAGTGAAGGCTATGGTTTTTCCTGTGGTCATGTATAGATGTGAGAGATGGACTGTGAAGAAAGCTGAGCGCCGAAGAATTGATGCTTTTGAACTGTGGTGTTGGAGAAGATTTTTGAGAGCCCCTTGGACTGCAAGGAGATCCAACCAGTCCATTCTAAAGAAGACCAGTCCTGGGTGTTCTTTGGAAGGACTGATGCTAAAGCTGAAACTCCAATACTTTGGCCACCTCATGTGAAGAGTTGACTTATTGGAAAAAACTCTGATGCTGGGAGGGATTGGGGGCAGGAGGGGAAGGGGATGACAGAGGATGAGATGGCTGGATGGCATCACTGACTCAATGGACATAAGTTTGGGTGAACTCCAGGAGTTGGTGATGGACAGGGAGGCCTGGCATGCTGCAATTCATGGGGTCGCAAAGAGTCGGACACGACTGAGTGGCTCTACTGAACTAATTACCTAATCTAAAAGAAACAAGGCTACCCTCTTTGCAGAGAAAACTACATGTAAGAGAAAAAAGGAAATTTGCTTCTAGAGGAAAAAATTATACTCACACACACTTTTGTAAAATGTAGATTTGATTTAAAGTAGACATTTAAAGGGGTTTCCCTAGTAACTCAGCTGGTATAGCAGCTGCCTGCAATGCGGGAGACCTCAGTTTGATTCCTGGATTGGGAAGATACCCCGAGAAGTGATAGGCTACCCACTTCAGTATTCCCGGGTTTCCCTGGTGGCACAGATGGTAAAGAATCTATCTGCAATGTGGGAGACCTGGGTTTGATCCTTGAGTTGGGAAGATCCCCTGGAGGAAGGCTTGGTAACCAGCTCAAGTATTCTGGAGAATCCCCATGGACAGAGGAGCCTAGCAGGCTACAGTCCACCAGATCACAAACAGTCAGACACAACTGAGCAACTAATCACAGCACAACAAAGACATTTAAAGAGTCTAAAATTATCGAAAGTAGCACTGATTGTGTCTTACCTTCAAACTGGCATGATCAACATCAACTGAAAACTTTTGAGAAAGGCAAACTCACCTCCCTGCCTCAAATCTAGTGAATTGTAATCTCTGGAAGTAAAACTAGGATTCTGCATTTCAACAACTGTCCAAGTAATTCCCATGCAAGCTAAAGTTTGAGAAACACTGATCTAAAGTATAAGAACCTACAGCCTGTTATACACAGTGAAGTAAGTCAGAAAGAGAAAAACAAATATCATATACTAATAATACATATGGAATCTAGAAAAATGGTATTGAAGGTACTGATGAACAATCAGATGTAGATTACAGGCTTGTGGACATAGTGGGGGATGGAGAGGGTGGGATGAATTGAGAGAGTAGCATTGAAACATGTATACCACCAATTGTAAAATAGATAGCCAGTGGGAATTTGCTGTATGAGGCAGAGTGCTCAACCAAGTGCCCTGTGACAACCTAGAGGGAGGGTGGTGTGGGATAGGAGGTGGGACGGAGGTTCAAGAAGGAGGGGCCATATGTATACCTATAGCTGATTCATGCTGATGTATGGAAGAAATCAATAAAACATTGTAAAGCAATTATCCTCCAATTAAAAATAAATTAAAAAAATAAAACATATAGATCTCAAAACATTCAACCAAATAATGTGTGCACAAAAAGCCCACTTCTAGGAATCACCCTTTTCATGCTATAACATGTCTTTATTCATTAGCATAATATTTAACATTGTACTAATATTTTTATTGAAATGTCTTTAGACTTAGAGTTGGTATATATTTTACCTTCTAACACTTTCATTAATTCAGTTTTGGGTAGAGTTTTAGTTTTTATTCAGTTCAGCAGAAAAAGATTCCTATTAAACATAAGGTGAAAAATAAGATCTTAGTGAATATACATAGAAATTTCCATTTTACATTATTTCCATACATTTTGATTCTGTTTTCTCTTTCAGTGTTTTAACAAATAACTTTGAATAAATACTACATGCTAAGTCATGCTGCCCTTAGTATTGAAAAACAGCATAAGATGGAAGCCTTCCCTTCACTTACCCAATCACTCGCTCATTCTTTATGAGCTACTTTTCAAATGATCAGAATGAATTTCCAAATGAAACTCTTAGTCGTATGGTCACAAAGTTTTATATTTTTTATGCTGTTTATATCTTCAAAAAAACCTGAGCTGTTGTTCTGCCTGTGAGTTGCAAAATAAATTCTAACAGTGCACTAAGAATCCTGGCTTTCATGTGCAACGCGGGCATTGAGGTACTGGTTTCTTTGTGTATTTCACTTTCTTAAATATAGTATAAAAAGTATATTTCAGTTATTGAGACTTGCCTTTAGGAAACATGAAAGATTATACATTTCCTTCTCAGAGATAGAGAAAAACCACTGCTCACCTGAATTTCTTTTTCAGAAAATAAAAAGTGATATCACAATCATTTCATGATCATGTAAATTGTGTTCATGACAAAATTAAGATTATAGTTTTTCCTCATATAATTTAAAATCTCACAGAGAAAAATAAAGGATTGAGAAAGGACATGAATAGAGAATTCTCTTATTTACTCATTTATCCAGTCACTGAACACACAACTATTGATTGTCAGCTAGTTGCTAAATACTATATTAGGTAATGAAATAACAACTTAGGCAAAAGAAACCTGATGTCTGTACTTGTAAAACTTACAGTTTAGTCAACCTATGACAAAGCACGGCCATAATTTAAAATTTGCCTTGCAATAAAACAAAAATAATTAAAAGAATATTTAATAGAATCTTAATGGCATTTGAGTATCTTAAATAATTAGCATTATGAATTGTAAGAATTCATTGAGCAGAAAATCTATTGACATGCCCACATCCCTGTCAATTTTATGCAAAACAGTTAAATTTGAAATACTCATGATAAAAAATCTTTATCTCTCCCTTTGATTTTTAGTTGGAACTTTTGATAACTTTTGAATATATGCCTTACAGCTGTTGACCTACTTCCCAACAATGATTGAGATATGGCTATTTACTCAGATTTGAGAAACAAAATCTTTGTGTAGATTTTTATTTAGTATATTCAGACTGTCATGATTGAAGGAGAACACTCTATAGTCATAAAGAATATTTAACCAAACCATTGTCTAATGCATGGAGATATACTGTCAACATATATAAGGAAAATATAACATCAAAGGAATTAGCAAAATGTCAGGTTTAGATGTTCTAGGTTTGATTATCATCTGAGACACTTACACGTTGTGAGACTTTGGTCAACTTTCTCAACTGTTCTGGGTTTTAGTTTCCTTAACTATAAAATAAGAATAATAAATGTATCTAATTAGATGTTCTAATATGACAACCCAGGTAAAGTACATTATGTACCTTGCACTTTTCATTTTTGATACATGTTAGTAATTTTTACTAATATCAGTTATGATAAATTTATGTAAAGTGCATCAAAACAAAATGAAACACACTGGACAAGGAGTTTTGTTTCCCCACTTTTCTCCTCTATATTTAGTCTGCTTTCTCCTTTACTTACTTTTCTTTCAAATACCTTATTATTTCTTTTAAATATTGCCAGATGGAATGACAAATAGACCTTAAGTAGGCAATCTGAGAATCTTTAAGTACTCAAATAAATCCAAGTTATCAAAGACTCTTAATATTGAAAATTCACAATGGAGGAGGGATTATTCAATTTACTTTGTTAGCCATTAATATTTGTATTGCTGTCAACATATTTCCAATTGTATTAAGAAGTGTTTTATTTGGTTCAGTAATCTTCACTCCAAGAAATGGCACAAGACTAGAACTTCATGCCATGAAACTGTCTTGCTGCTGTTGTTCAGTCACTCAGTCCTGTCCGACTACTTGAAACCCCATGGACTGCAGCACACCAGGCTTCCCTGTCCTTCACCATCTCCCAGAACTTGCTCAAATTCATGTCCATTGTCATCCAACCATCTCATCCTCTGTCATCCCCTTCTCCTCCTGTCTTCAGTCTTTCCCAGCATCAAGGTCTCTTCTAATGAGTAGGCTCTTTGCATCAGGTGGTCAAAGTATTAGAGCTTCAGCTTCAGCATCTGTCCTTCCAATGAATATTCAGGATTGATTTCATTTAGGATTGATTGGTTTGAACTCTTTTCAGTCCAAGGGACTCTCAAGAGTCTTCTCCAACACCACAGTTTAAAAGCATCAACTCTTCAGTGCTCAGCCTTCTTTATGGTCCATCTCTCACACCCATACATGATTGCTGGAAAAACCATAGCTTTGACTATATGGACCGTTGCTGGAAACTCTTTATTACTAATTGAATATAATACTCCATAAGTTTATAACGATCCTGAATCCTAGTCTGCTTGAAATTGTATGTATATTATTGATATAATCTAATTACCTACCAGTAGTATTGTGATTTGTACAATAAATGGATGGTAATCTTCCATATGAGTGTGCTTTGTGCTAAGCTGCTTCAGTCGTGTCAGACTCTTTGTGACCCTATGGACTGTAGCCTTGCAGGCTCCTCTTTACATGGGATTCTTGAGGCAAGAATACTGGAGTGGGTTGCTGTGCCCTCCTCCAGGGGGTCTTCCCACCACAAGGATCGAATCCACAGCTCTTACATTTTTTGCATTGTCAGGCGGGTTCTTTACCACTACTGCCACCTGGGAAGCCCAACTTACGTACACATATCAAATAATGTAATATTTTAATAGTACAAAATAATTTAAGACATAATTATCTTCTTTGAAGCTCAGCTATCTAAACACATATACATTCAAGAGGGTAACTATTTCATTGTATAAGAGCACGAGAGCAATGAAGTAGATACCTTTAGTGTAGAAATGTTTAGTCAAGTTGGAGAATCAGATGCATGAAAACTGCATTGAAATTTTTTTAATATGGAAAACATAGTAACACCATTCTTTCTTCCTCCCAGCCTTTGGTTTTAAATCTTCATAATTTAAAGAAATGTATTCATTTATTTGTGCAAGGCACAGAATGATACTGAGAATATTAAATTCAAAATTAACCTTTCCTATCTTTAGAAAGGTATATCCCAATCCCAGGTATGGAGTGTATCCTGATCCCAAAACTTAACTATTCTTACTGGTTTCAATTTATTTTATTTTTAAAGGTTTAGGGCTATTATCTGACTTGAACTGGAAATAAAATCATAGAATTTTAGAACATTTGTGCTAAGTCACTTCAGTTACGTTCCATTCTGTGTGACCCTACGGATTGTAGCCTGCCAGACTCCTTTGTCTGCGGAATTTTCCATGCAAGAATACTAGAGTGGGTTGCCATTTCCTCCTCCAGGGGATCTTCCAGACCCAGGTATCAAACCCACCTCTCTTCTGCATTGGCAGGCAGGTTTTCGTTTTGCCTTTTTTTTAACCACTAGTGCCTCCTGGCAAGCCCCTTAGAGCATACAGAAACTGTAACAGTCTCTGACTCCCAACTGCTTCTTCTGAGAGAGGAGAAAATAAATGCCATAGAAATGTGAAATGATTTGCCCGAAGTCAAAAAGCCTACAAAGCTCCAGGCTTTTCCTGTAGACATTATTTACTTTTTAAGCCTGGGTATGATCATTTCCTTAACAATTAGAAGGATTTAAGCTATGAACATATAATCAGCATACTTGGGTTCTAGTACTCATTTGGTTTACTATTATTTTTTTAGCCTTAAGGAAATAGCCTATTGCCTCAGTCAGTTTGCTTCAGAGATTTATATTGATACAGAGGGTCAAAGAGAAAAGTGAATGTGAGGATATTTGTAGAATAAGGAAAAAAAAAAAAACACTGAAAAAAAAAAGATAAAACAAGTCACTGTAAAAGCAAGTAGTGATTTTATCAAAATAATGAACTGAGTTTACAAAATACATTGACAAAACGATGTTTCCAAGATAAAATCCTTAGCGGTTCATCACAAATAACATTTAGCCTGTTTAATTATAGTGACTTCAGAAACTTCAGAAAAGACTGCTGCTGCTGCTGCTAAGTCCCTTCAGTCGTGTCCGACTCTGTGCGACCCCATAGACAGCAGCCCACCAGGCTCCCCCGTCCCTGGGATTCTCCAGGCAAAAAGGCTGGAGAGGGTTGCCATTTCCTTCTCCGATACATGAAAGTGAAAAGTGAAAGTGAAGTAGTTCAGTCCTGTCTGACTCTTCGCGACCCCATGGACTTCAGCCTACCAGGCTCCTCCGCCCATGGGATTTTCCAGGCAAGAATACTGGAGTGGGGTGCCATTGCCTTCTCCCAGAAAAGAGTACAATTCTTTTAATATGAGTAACTATGGGAGCATTTGCCTTAATAGAAACAGCATTTGATCCTGGACTAGTCTCAACTGACAAAGAATGAAATTTATAAATAACAAAGATTTAAGTTGAATATTTTAGGGAGAGGGCTATATATAAATTCTGACATACTTTAAATGTAAACTATCAAGTTAGTCAGAGGTTACAAGGAAACTCACTCATCTCTATCAGTACATGATGATAACTGAGCTTTCAAACAGCACTCATGAAAGAACAATATAACCCTATTATAAATGGGTGACAAATCCCAAACCTTTCTGATCTATAAAACCTAACAGACAAAAAGAAAAATCTTTTCAACATAATTTTTTATTCAAGAGCTCACACTTGACTTCCAGCCTAATTGGATACTACCATAGAAGTTCATCTGATAGATATCTTAGTACAAAGCCAGGCTCGGAAGGTCTCGAAGGTGTGCGAGTATCAATTTCATGGCATTTCATTTTCAACTCCTCTTGTGTAAAAGCACACTAACCCAGCACTGACAGAAGTAGAGTTACATTAAGACAGTACATGAGCAGGATTCAAATAAGCCCTCTGACAGGAGAAATCACTGGTTCAAAGTATTTGTGGAAAGCATTTCACTTGAACATTAACATAAGGTGAGAGACAGAAATGTCTTTATTAAGGAAGAGAAATGCTATGATCATATGCATGTGTACTGATAGAAAGTGTGTCATAAATACTAAAAGTACTGAGTTTTCACATTTATTACAGTGTATTTGCATTTAGATCTTGGTTCTTTTATTGTTTGATCAATTGACAAGCTTTCATATACTCTTTGTAGAAGGAAATGGCAACCCACTCCAGTGTTCTTGCCTGGAGAGTCCCAGGGACGGCGGAGCCTGGTAGGCTGCTTAGTCCAGTCTATGGGGTCGCATAGAGTTGGACACGATTGTCTTGGCCTCAGTTTCTTTACATGAACAGTACAGGTGAGAATCGTATAAGCACCTCACTATTTGATGGGGGCTAAACAAGAAAACACATGCATAGTGCTCCACAAACAGTTGGTGCTCAGTACAGGTTAAGTATTATGATAAAGGCGTTCAACAATTTCAAGTAAAAGGAAGAATCACTGTTTCTATTCAGAAGTTCTTTTTTGATTTGACTGAGGGTGTGTGTGAGTGTATGTGTTTCTCCTAATCTTTAGAGAAGAGTGGAGAAAATCAAACACAACAAGCAGAGAAATAAAACTTCAGCTGACTCATGAGCGCTAACACAGTTCAAGGAGATATATGTAGGAGGAGGAAGTCAGTAGAAGGCCTGGTCACTGGACCACAGAGAGGATTTACACAAGACTGACCTCTGCTGTTTGGAAACAGAAGTACATGAGACCTTTTATATAGTTATCAGCCTATCTTTAGCATACATTTTGGAAGAATACACTGTATAGTCAGTCATATGCTTGCATGAAAGGAGGTTGACTAGTAAGTATATTTTTCTTTCAATAATGACACTATAGACAATTCTAAGTTATAAACCATTTCTAAGTTATAGGTTTTCCTATTGGTATCAATCCCTTTCTGTTTGATTGATCTCATACTGCTCTCCTCCTAGTTTATTATATTCCCTTCTAATCACTATAATTCAAACAGGCCTTTCCATTCCTCAAACCAGCTTCTAAGCCTGTACACTTTTCTGTGCAATGCAATAAAATCTCCACCCCCTTCTAAATTCCCATGATTGACTCCTAATCATCATTTAGCAGTTTAAGTAAGTGACCCTCATAGAAAATTTTCCTGACTTTATAATGTAATTTTCCCTTCCCTGTACAATCCAGAAAGATTCTGCTTTATGTTCTTGTTTTCATCACTATGTGAAATGATAATGACTATATAAGAACATGTTACCACTTGATTCCTTGTTTTCATCACACTCCTGGATCACAGTGCTTAGTCGCTCAGTTGTGCCCAACTCTTTGCATACCTAGGGACTGTAGCCTGCCCAGCTGCTCTGTCCATGGGGATTCTCCCAGCAAGAATACTGCAGTGGGTTGCCACGCTCTCCTCCAGGAATCTTCCCAGCTCAGGGATCGAACCCAGGACTCCTGCATTGTGGGTGGATTCTTTACTGTCTGAGCCATCAGGAAAGCCACACAGTTGTTCAGTAAGGCTCAATTAATAAATTGTCAAACAAATGAAAAAACAGACAAATAAAAAAAAGGATCTGACAGAGATGAACAAAAGATAAGCAGATTTTATGTTGTTCTCTTCCCTGTCTTATCTTTAGATAAAGTCCTACATTGTGGAGAGTTCTGGTTCCAATCAAGGTCCCAGATCATACCTGTTCTAATTTACCATTTAGTCTCTAACCCATGAACCATTTACTTTCTTTAGATATTGCAATCCCCTTCCATTATTTCTGTATTGTGTATGCCATGAAATTGATAAGAACCATTTAAATAAATAAACAATACCCTCAAATAACCACCAAACACTGGTATTTTTGTACTTAAAATACTACTACTTGGGGTTAGATCTGAATTTTGTCATTATTTTTATTTGCATTTTTCAAGTCATTAAATAAGCTGAACAGTTTTTCCTTTATTTGTTAGGAATTTTATTTTACCCAATAGACAAGGTGAGCCCTGATTTTCTTCCACAGTTCCTGACAGCTGACCTGAAGAGCATCTGTGGGAAAATGAAAGCTAGGATATCAAGAGGAAGGTAGACAGGTTCTCAGGCCTGAAGTTCTTTGTCTTGCTAACTATTCCCATCTTCCCAAGGGCTTGATTCCCTTTCTTCTCCACTCCCTTTTCCTCCAGTCATGAAGTTAAAGCCTTGTCCTTCCTCCCCAGGCTAACTTATATTTATTATCCTCTTATTTTCCAGTGCTCCTAATGGAGATACTCAAGCCAAAAGAACTAAAATTGTATCCACTGGTTATATATATATATCTTCCCTTATCTTATTTTAATCCTACTTTATTCTTATTGTCATTCCATTTTTAAATGATCTTTCATTTTTTAACATTTATACATTTCTGTATCTCATTACCTAAATATTCTTGAACTTTAAAATTTAAATATAATACTGAGTTTTAGATGATTTATTAACTTGAACATTATATTTCCTTTATAATAATAATATCTTTTAAATTTGTTTGTGTTCTAGACATTTCAATATTTTATTCAAACATATTAATATTTATAAAATGCATTCAGAGTTATGCCAGAAAACTATATATCTATATATACAGATATGGATATCTGTATCTAAAACATATATATAGTTTTATATCTATTCAAAGCCTGTGGGTATAATTTTGTTCTTTAACAATAATTTTCTTTTATCCTGTTATATTCTTTATAGTCTATTTTAAGTTTTGACCATCCACTTATCACTCTTTTTATTCCAATATAGGCTATATTTCCAACTTATACATGCACACACACAAAGCCCAAATAGTACTCATTCACAGATGATATATATTTGTATATCTCCTTGTTGTTTGCTGCTAAGTCGCTTCAGTCGTGTCCAACTCTGTGCGACCCCATAGATGGCAGCCCATTAGGCTCCTCTGTCCCTGGGATTCTCCAGGCAAGAATACTGGAGTGGGTTGCCATTTCCTTCTCTGTTGTTTAGTTACATATATTTGAAACAAATACTCATTTTATTACATGGTTATTAATTTTATCATACGGTATTATCACACAAATGTGAAAATGAAGAGCTTATCTCCTACATTGTATTGCTCTCATAAGTATGTTCTAGAAAGGTCATTCATGGGAACCTGTATTTATTTTGGGAAGCATGAGATTAATGTTCTTTAAAGAGTACCATGTTCAGCTTTCCTGGTGGCTCAGACTGTACAGAATCTGCCTTCAATGCAGGAGACCTGGGTTTGATCCTTGGTCAGGAAGATCCCCTGGAGAAGGGAATGGAAACCCATTCCAGTATTCTTCCCTGGAGAATCTCATGGACAGAGGAGCCTGGTGGGCTACAGTCCATGGGGTCGCGAAGAGTTGGACATGACTGACTGACTAACACTTTCACTTTCAAGCCCCATATTGGATGGATTTAACCTCACAAAATCCTCAATCTTACACAAGTTCATGCTTTTTCCTCTAGTTATATACGATTAATTTTGTGATAAATGTTTGACTCCTAGAACAGCCTATGAGAACTTTTGAGCTAGGGAACATAAATCACATAAATCCACGGAGTCGAGGAGCTTCCAAAAGGTAGTTAAATCTTGCCCTTTGAAACCATGTGCTAGAGCTACCGAAAATTATTGCTTTCTGTGGCTACTGCTGACAAAGGGTCACTGGAATACGGGCACAAAGACAACACTGGATTTCCCCAAAGTTAAAAGCCTCTTAAGAGTTATGTGCAGGGACTTCTGAAAAGTGTGGCTGGAGGCAATGCGAGCACACTGGTAAAAAGAGGCCACAGTACTTTGGATATCTTCCTATTCACCCAGATAATAGTAAAGAAATTTACCACTATAAATTTTATATTGACACTCTTATTGTATATATTTTATTTTTGCTTTAATACTAAAAGTTTCTCAAAAACAGTCTTTGTAGTTTCATTTTTATCTGCCATGAAACTCATTCTATGCCTAAATTATAGTGGGTGTTAAATTATCATCTGACAAAAGAATGAATCATAGTACACTATTATTTGAATTTTAATCAACTACAGTTGCCTACTCAGCACCAACTCTGCTAAACGAGACACAGGATATGAAAAAGGAAGGGGGTCACATATATAAGAGATGAGTCATTTAAAATCTATATATTCAAAGTTACATAGAGGGTTTAAGGCTAGGTTATGTCTCTGAGCAGCTGTGTGAGAGCCTTGGAACTACTAGATAATTTGCTTAGGTCTCAAATTCTTTCTTGTATTTTTAATAATAAATGACACTACTCTATATTTAAAAGGGCAATACAGAGGATATAAGAATGTATTAATATATGAAACACTTAGCTATTCATATGTACATGTCTGCTAAATGTTTTTGATATACTATAAGCACTTAATAAATTATATTTAATTTTTTGTTGATACAATTATAATAGCAATATTACATATGAATTTAAGTAATTTTGCAATTTGAAATGATACCTGCAATAAAAGAAGATAAAAGAAGAGAGCAATAATAATAATCATGAAGCTATTGCTCAAATTTCATTCTGTAAAGCAAATGTTTTCTGAGTTTAGTAGCATACAATAAAGTGAAAAAGAATTAGGTAAATTAGAACAATGTATTCATGTATTCCATATTTCCAGTCTTTAGCTCTATTACACATTGTATCACCACAGAGTTTAATGTAATAATAAAAATAATAGAATACCCATAAAGTGAAGCATTAATAGTCTCATCTGATTACTAGAGATATCAAATTTTTGGAAATTTCCTTTTCAATTTTCTCAACCGTTACAGCATTAAATATTCCCAGTCAATCGATCTGTATAAGGAGAGGTAACATAAGTACTGGCATCTATGAATATTACTCTATTCAAGGTACATGCAAGTATTTATTTATTTCATTACTCAAATAGCAGTTTTCCTATACTGACCTGGCTTGCGATGTTCTAAAGGCTTTGGATTTGAAATCTGAAGGCCCCGTCTTATTAAGGGCTGCTGATTACCTGCACAACCAAGGACAATATTATCCACACCGGTAAACTGAGATGCAAAACAAAATATCCTTCACTTTTATACTTAAAGATCAAAGAGATAATGCTGTAAAAGAACCAACTGTTACTTAAATATTATTTTGATATGTGTACAGATAAATTAGAGTAGGAAAATTTAGAAAATACAGGTAATTTCTATTTCTCTGAATTCACATACATTTGTACAAAAATACCAGCAAGAATGGATTTAATGAATAAATCTGAAAAGAAAAATGGGAAATAGGAGAGTAAAAAAATAATAAGGAATTGTGGGATAAAACTTTTTAGAAACAAGGTTTTGGAAGCCAAGAGCTTTTTAATGGACTAAGAATATTTAATAACGTGTTTTGTTTCTTTAATAAAATAATAGTAGCCAATATTTGTGGACAAAGTAGCAATATATTTATGTGCCTAATCTCTGTGATCTCCAAAACAACCCAGTGAAACCCACTATCATGAACCTAAAAATTATGAGCCCCATATTAGTTTTATAATACCTAAGGTTCAAAGTATTTATTTAAATTGCCCAAGAGCACATGAAAAAATCACCAATTCAAACTAGTCTGTGTAACAACAAAGTCCATGTAGTCCACTTATGATTTACTATATTGGTATATACATTTCTTTATTAAGTAAGAAGTTATAGCAATATGCAATCCTAATACTTTTATGAAGAATACTTTATACAACTCAAGAGATCTAGGTGTGTTATGAATACAGTCCTTTCTCCTAGTCAGTAAACTGATTATTGTAAGTGATACCACAGTCTGAACATTCCTAATTCTTCCAGCCCTTCCTTTCATATTTCAACTCATGCAATATATTTGAACATGTCATGTTGGTAATAAGAATATAATTTCAAAACAACACTGAGAATTCTATTCAATAGAATTTTATTGTGCCAATGTTTCTCTTGTACTAGTTGCAAAGCATCTAACGATTAAGAGAGAAAGGATTACTCTTTTTCTGTAAAATGTAAATGGGTGTGTATGTTTCTCTTCAAGAGGGCATATTTCTTGTATTTCAAAAATTAACTGGCAGGTTTACTGAAAAGTAGAAACAACAGATGTATATAGACATTATAAATCACATAAAAAGTGTTCAAATCAACTTGTTTATTAAATTTTATAACAAGTCAAGTTTCCCATAAAGCTGTACAAATTATTTCTACATTCTCACATACTTCATAATCTGTCACTCAGATAAAAAAGTCATGTTTCTGGGACTTCAGAGGTATTAGAAGATAAAGAACTGACAAAAATATGTGTGTGCATTTTTCACACACACACACAAATTGTTGATTTGAATAATTCATATTTTACTAGAAACAAGTTAGGATGTTTTAGTATTTAAATATTTTAAGTTTCACATATTTTAGGTGATAAAATCCAGATTTAAGGAATGCAACATGGTGACCCCACCATGTGCTAGTTCCTCTCTTACCAAGTTTCTAAAATTGTATGATGCAAGCAGAGGTGCACTGTGAGAAAACACTAAGAATATAGTAGGGTACCATAAACATATATAAGAGAACAAAACGACAACCTTTTCCACTATTTTCGCCTGGGAAAATCCTATGGTCAGAGGAGCCTGGTAGGGTACAGACCATGGAGTCACAGAGTTGCACATGTCTAAAGCTACTCAGCATACAAGCACATGTGTATTACAGAACGATGTTTGAAAGCAAAGACTCCATCAAAGATCCTTTCTGACTCTTTCAAAGACATGAAACATGAGTAGTCACCTAGCGGTTATTAAAAAAATAAAACTTTAGATGATTGTATTTATTTTTCAAAAGGACTTAATGGGATAATCTTTCTTTTGAGAGTTACAAAACTACCTACTGTTCTGTAGACAAATGCATTGTCTGTTTCAAATATCAAGTTTGCAAGCATACACAAGCACATTGAGAATCACCTCTGTGTGTACACACACACACAGCTGAATCATATAAACCTCACCATACAATAGAGGGAAAAAAATTAAGTTCAGTATAATTTGGTTAATTTGTACTTAGTTTTTCAATGTTTATTTCCTAAAATAGAGCCTTTCCCACTGAATAGATACCTCGTAATATTAAAATACAACTTAAAGCTGTTAAGAGCATACTTTTCTCCAAAACATACTATGATCTGAAAGACCTGGGATGTAAAAAGCAAATCGAGCACAATACAGTTATGAGTTTTTATTTACTTCTGATTCTGTTCATTAACAAAGCTTTATGATAATTTTTATACTACCAATTTATATCTGTGAAACAAATAAAAACAAAGACATTTTAACTGTGAGCAAAAAATAACAAAAGTGCTAAATTATTCTCATTTGAGATATCACAAGCACATTGCTTATTTTTTTGGATGACTTTTTAATGGCTCCCAAATCATTCTCACAATAAACAGAAATTTTTAAAATATCTCAAGATGTATTTTCCTCTGTCATCAATCTTTTCCCTGCATGATGGCAAAATATCTCGATAAAAAGTGAAAATATTTAGCAGCCTAATATTTAGCAGCTGCCCATAGGCAACTCAAAAGCTGGGTATCCCTATAGATACAATTAGGAGACAGCAATCAAAAAAGAAAAATAATTTTAAGACGTAAGTCAGATTATGTCATACCCCTGATTTCTGGTTTCTTGCTGTATTTAAATAAATTCAAATTTTCCCTATCTACTCCTAAAATTCCCTACCATTCTGAACACCTCTCCTACCATCCAACTCTATTTTCGTTAACCTCTAGCCACATTGGCCTGAATTGTCCCTCAAATATGTCAAGATTATTTTCCCTTTGCCTCTGACCAGAGAGCATAATGCCCATTTTTCCCCAAATCTTCGTAAGGCTGACATCAAATCATTCATATTTTAGCTCCAATATCACTTTCTTACAAAGGCCGTGTTGATACTCAATGCTAAGGTGACCCTAGTGCTTTCCAATTACATTCTCTAATATGTATCTTTATGGTTTTTCTTTTTTCAAAAGATTACTTGTTATATCTGTTCATTTGTTATTAGCTGTTTCACCACTGTCCTTTAAACCCCAAGAGAGTAGGGCCTTTGTTTTCTTACCTATGCTTCTGTGTCTAGCAACTAGAAGAGTTCCTGGTTCTTACAGGGATCTCAAAAACAGTAAATAACAAAAATAGAAAATTCTTGGCCTGCTTTTAACAAAAAAACTGAAGCTCAATTAGGACATTTGGATTAGTTTCTTTATGCTGCTGCTGCTGCTGCTGCTGCTAAGTTGCTTCAGTCGTGTCCGACTCTGTGTGACCCCGTAGATGGCAGCCCATCAGGCTCCCCTGTCCCTGGGATTCTCCAGGCAAGAGCACTGGAGTGGGTTGCCATTTCCTCCTCCAATGTATGAAAGTGAACAGTGGAAGTGAAGTCGCTCAGTCCTGTCCAACTCTTAGCGGCCCCATGGACTACAGCCTACCAGGCTCCTTCATCCATGGCTTTTTCAGCCCTTTCCTCTTATTCTTAATCCTTAAATTCTCTAGATTACTCTCAAGCATATATTATTTCAGATTGATTATGAATAACATGACCAAATTAAAGTTTAAAACATTTTTATTATAATTGTTAATTTCTATTACTTTTTATTTAATAATTAAATATTATTGATAATTTTTTTTGCAGGAGGGAAGATCACTCCTAAAAATCACATATGAATCTTATTCAAAAACAGTATTTGTCATGATATATCAGTTTTCATTTACATTTGACAGCAAAGTTTTTAAGTTTTACTTATATGCAATTTACTTATCACAAAATCACCATTTTTTTAAGTTTTCTTAATCATATTTATGGTAAATACAAAATATTACCCACTAAAAATCTGTTAAAGTTTGGAAGCAAATGAATTATTGCAACTTACTGAGTT
Organism: Bos javanicus; assembly: GCF_032452875.1. Classification (NCBI taxonomy): domain Eukaryota; kingdom Metazoa; phylum Chordata; class Mammalia; order Artiodactyla; family Bovidae; genus Bos; species Bos javanicus. The sequence continues at coordinate 4,329,182 of NC_083893.1, read as the reverse complement.
TACTAAGGGCTTCCAGGCAGAAAACAAAATCTCAGAAGCTATCTACCTTTATTTCCTTCCAAATACTACAGTAAAAAATATCACAGAATTCACAAAACAAATGTAATATTTTTAGAAAATCACCTGAAGTTGCTAAAAGCTTTTTTTTTTAAATCAATTTTGTTTCTCCTTAAACTACAGCATTATTTTTCTTTCCTTTCTTTTTTTTTTTAATTTTATTTTATTTTTAAACTTTACATAATTGTATTAGTTTTGCCAAATATCAAAATGAATCTGCCACCGGTATACATGTGTTCCCCATCCTGAACCCTCCTCCCTCCTCCCTCCCCATACCATCCCTCTGGGTCGTCCCAGTGCACTAGCCCCAAGCATCCAGTATCGTGCATCGAACCTGGACTGGCAACTCGTTTCTTACATGATATTTTACATGTTTCAATGTCATTCTCCCAAATCTTCCCACCCTTTCCCTCTCCCACAGAGTCCATAAGACTGTTTTATACATCAGTGTCTCTATGAATCAGCATGAAGGTCATTTTTAATAAATGTTCTCCTGAAGTGTCCTTCAATATATCTTCCTTTGATCAGACTAGATGTCTGACATTTGATTTTAAATTTTAACTGAATCATCATTTCTTGGATTATTCACTTCTGCTTTCTTTATTTTTAATTACATAATGGATTTCTCTTGCTTTTTTTTAACCAAACTTTTCTCTATTCTCTTTGGATTTTATTATTTTCTAAGTTCTTTATATGCATGTAGGATATACTCTGTTTTTCTTTTAAAATTAAGCATGTTCTTCTGACTAGAGATAGCACTGTGCATAATTTCTTATGCAATGTTCTCTCTTTCATTTTATAAATGTTGGTATTCATTTTTTTATTTTTCATTTTTCCTTAAAACTAAATTTCATTTAACTTTTATAGATTTCATGAGTTTTTGTTTCTTAATTATTTATTAGTTTATTTTAAATTTTATGACATTTTCTCTGTGATAAATATTTTAAATATCTTGTAGATAGTGGATAAGAAGGTATAATCTCTCTAGAATAAAGGAGGATGTATATGTGTGCATGTAAATGAGTGAATAAAATGTTAAACTGCACATTTCCCATTGCCTTAGTATATGAGGAAAAGCCCCATCTGGGGACAATTAATAACAAGTACCAAAATTCAGAAGTACTAAACATATATTGGGTTGGGCAAAAGATTTGTTTGGGTTATCTATAACATCTTAAAGAAAAACCCGACCATAGTCAAAGGTGGCATCATCCAATAATTTAGGTTCCCTTCTCCATTTTACCCCTAAGCTTGTATATTTTGATATAATTATTCAACTGCACCTCTGCCTATGGGCATATTGGCCACTGAGAGAATCAATACAAGCCCTAAACCCACTGTGTGATGGATCAGTGAGACCTCAAAGGCTGTTGCCAAATAAAAGAGCACTGAGAAAAAACACAAAGAAATAATTGTTTTAAGCCCAACTGAAAGTGCTAGACTCAGAAGAGATTCTGTGAAGACAGAGAGGGCCTTCTCTAAAATATCCTTAGTGAATGCAAGACTAGGTCACAATTAGAAAAATAAACATCAGAGGTCGTATAAATAAAGTCTGATGTTTACATGGTTGCAGTGTATCAGTATTCATTTCTTGCTTTAGTGGATCTTTTGGTAGTTATGTATAAGAACACATTGTTTATAAAAATACCTCTGAATTATTCTAGAGTGAAGGAACATTGTATGATATCTTCTTAAATGGTTCATTAAAAAAAAAAAAAAAAGATGCTCTTCGCACTGTTTTAAGTAGTTTTAAATCATTTAGTAAATTAAAGGTTTTACCAACCAAAAGCAAGGTAATGCTCAAAATCCTTCAAGGTAGGCTTCAATATGTGAACCAAGAACTTCCAGATGTACAAGCTGGATTTAGAAAAGGCAGAGGAGCCAGAGATTAAATTGCCCATCTGCTGGATCATAGAAAATGCAAGGGAACTCCAGAAAAACATCTACTTCTGCCTCATTGACTACTCTAAAGGCTTTGACTGTGTGGATCACCACAGACTGTGGAAAATTCTTCAAGAGATGGGAATACTAGACTATCGTACTTTCCTCCTGTGTAACCTGCATGCAGGTCACCCTGTTTATTTAACTTATATGCAGAGTACATCACATGAAATGCCAGGCTAGATGAAACACAAGCTGGAATCAAGATTTCCAGGAGAAATATCAATAAACTCAGATTGCAGAGACACAACCCTAATGGCAGAAAGTGAAGAGGAATTAAGAAGCCTCTTGATGAAGGTGAAAGAGGAGAATGTAAAACCTGGTTCAAGGCTCAACATTCAAAAATCTAAGATCATGGCATCTGGTCCCATCACCTATTTGCCCACCATTCATGGCAAATAGGTGGGGAAAAAATGGAAGCAGTGGCAGACTTTATTTTCTTGGGCTCCAAAATCATTGGATGATTTTGGAAAAATCAAAAATCAGTGGATGGTGACTGAAGCCATGAAATTAAATGATGCTTGCTCATTGGAAGAAAAACTAAAACAAACATGGGCAGCATCTTAAAAAGCAGAGAAATTGTTTGTGGAAAAAGGTCCGTTTGGCCAAAGCTACCTGTGAGGGAATTAACAAAATGGCACCAGTCAGGCTCTCTCGCTCCATATTCTCATGCCCTCTTGCTCCATGTTCTGTAAATAATGACTTTGCAAGGTTGTTTAGTGTCTGAGATCATTTACAGCACTGCATGTGTGCATCACAAAGCACTCACTTGACCATGGCCTACTTTGTGGGTTATGCATGTATGAGTTTCACCATGAAAGCCCTTGCTGCTGCTACACTGAGGCTACATTGGAGCAGCATCATGGTTATGTTATATGAGGCTATGTTATGGCTATATTATGGCTGCTGCTACAGCAGCTGTATCAGCCAGGAAGGAGGTTATGTTATGGCTGCTGTGCCAGCCAGGAGATAATAAATGTGTTGGCAGTTCCTACAACTCGTGGTCTTCTTCCAGCCTCTTAGCCAGTGCCTTGCCTACCTTGGGTTCAGTGAACAGTACCCACAATGAGATATAGTCAGGCAATTGGCACTGAAACAGGATCAGTAACACACTATGGTTTTCCCAGTAGTCTTATGGATACGAGAGTTGGACCGTAAAAATGGCTGAGTTCTGAAGAACTAATACTTTTGAACTGTGGTGCTAGAGAAGACTCTTGAGTCCTTTGGACAGCAAGGAGATCAAACAAGTCAATTCTAAAGGAAATCAACCCTGAATATTCATTGGAAGAACTGATGCTGAAGTTGAAGCTCCAATACTGTGGCAACATGTTGCAAAGAGCCAACCCATTAGAAAAGATTCTGATGCTGGGAAAGATTGAAGGCAAGAGGAGAAGGGAGCAACAGAAGATGAGATGGTTGGATGGCATCAATGACTCAATGGACATGACTTTGAGCAAATTCCGGGAGATAGTCAAGGACAGGAAAGCCTGGTGTGCTGCAGTCCATAGGGTTGTACAGTCAGACACAACTGAGTGACTGAACAACAACAACCAACCAAAAACAAGTGATAGAAATATTGTTTGGGGTCCCATGAAATATACGTAAGTAAATTCTTTGAGTGCTAATTCCATTAAAATATACTTATCAGGAGAATGCAAATTATTTTAGATAGTGTGCATGAGACTTTGGATAAATACCTTTATTGTTCTCCTTTAGCTGTAGTATCTTCATTTATAAAATAGCAAAATATTAATATTTTTATACATATGAAAGTATACACTGGTTTAACATCCTGAACAATAGGTGAAGACAGTTAATCAGATTTTCTGAAGGGAATTAGCTGATCTATGCCTTGAAGTTAATGTGAGGGAAAGAACATATATACGCATAAATAAAGGAACAGAAGGTAAAAATGTCAGATTCTTGGCAGACTGGTTAGACGAGTTAGTCTGAGATATATCAAGTTGTCAGGGGTTATTTTTAGTGAGATACAATGGAAGAGAGAGATGAATAGGAACTGTTTATGCAGAGTATGAACACTACTAATTGGAAAGTGTTTTAGAAAAGGAATGACATTTTTATTCTGCTGCATGTAGGCTTGTGTGAATTATTGTGAGCTTGACTAATGCAGAGAACAGTTAGAGTCAGTTATGGTAAGTAGATATCAGGGAGATGAAAGCAGGTGGTAATGGCTCTCAAAGAGAAAAGAAAGAGTAAATTTTCAATCCTGCAATGGCCCAACTAGAAGATACTGATGATTGAACTCATGTGTAAGTAGACCACAACAGGATATCTGAAGCCCTGGAAATCAGCATATAGTCCATCAGTCCAGAAATACTTTACAGTTAAAGGAAAAATGAAGAAACTCAGGATTAATTCCACTTGTCATGTCTAATTTTAAAAATCTGATAAAGTACATGAGTTAACAAGATTAAATTTAGGAAATAAAAGATGTACATGTATCTACATATGCAAATGTATGTGAGCTCTTTCAGATCACTGTAATGATACATTTCATTATCATTACACAAATAAATGCTTAGGCATAAATTAATAAAACTGCTACAGAAGCATACATTTTGAAATGATTTTGTATAGATAATGAGATACTCAAGAAGATACCAATGAAATAGGAGTAATGTAAAATTGGAATTTATATATAGATAAATTCATGTGTGTATGTTTATATATCCACTAAATGTTTGTTACATGAGTCTATAGTGTTTAATATATAAACACACACACAACTTAAAGAATACACACATAAATGTATAATATATAGACCAAAAGAACTCTAATGGTTTTTCTGTCCAATATCTCAAAGGGAATGACTTTCTATTTAGAAGTCAACTTGTTAATTTTCATTTCAGTTTGAATTTTATACATTTAAATATATAAAACATGTATTTTTGAATATATATGCAAATCTTAATTTATTAAGCTTGTGTTGAAAAATATGTTTAGGGGAATTGATAATTCTTCAGTTATAAAGATTATTTTACCCTGATTAGATATTTGTCCTAGGAAAACAAATGTAAAGAGGTTAAGGACATTGGATAAGGTTATATAACTGAAATGTTAATTCTCAAGTCTTTTTTTAGTTTAATTCTAGTTGAGTTCTTCAAAGACCAAAGCCTCTCTTCATTTTATAAAATTTGAATGTTCAAGTGTTAAAGTACATTATTTTTCAACTAGAATCAATTAAATAGAAGTTGAACCTAATTAAAAATAATTCATGAATGAGAAACAGATACAACCCAATGAGACTTAAAGTCAACTCTTGTCATTTTTTAATATTAACAGTAAGTTAAATGACACTAATTATCCTAATAAATAAAACAAAACAGAAGGAGAACAATACATTTTCTTCATATTCGCCTGAAGTAATGTTACTACATTGATTTTTTTCCAAGTGTCTAGCAAAAGTTTCAATTAAAAACAAAGTGAAACATACAGCTACAATCTGAAATGTGAAAATAACTCTATGGCTGTAGAATCTTTTTTTTTTTTTTTGTATTTTCACAGGATTGAGGATTTTGAATAAAATAAACAAATCCTATCCCTTAAATATAATTGGAATATATTATATATTATATAATATAGTTATATATAGTATATATATGTGTTAGTTGCTTAGTGGTGTCTGACTCTTTGCAACCCCATAGACTGTAGCCCACCAGGCCCCTCCATCCATGGGATTCTCCAGGCAAGAACACTGGCGTGGGTTGCAATTTCCTTCTCCAAAATGAACTATAGAAAGAAAGAAAGTCAAGTCGCTCAGTTGTGTCTGACTCGTTGTGACCTCATGGACTGTAGCCTACCTACCAAGATCCTCCATCCACGGAATTTTCCAGGCAAGAGTACTGGAGTGGGTTGCCATTTCCTTCTCCAAGTATATAGTATATTTATATTGAACATAATTATAATTATACTCCTCTATATAATTATATTAATGGTATATAATATATGATTATGATAAAATTAATGATTATATATTATACAATTATATATAAGTGTATTAATCATATATATTATGTATTACATATAATATATGCAATCATAATCATAATTGTATATACTATATAATTATATACAACACCAAATTGGAAACAATTGGGAGTCTACTATTCTCACTAGGTTTCTGTGAAAAAACAATGAAAGAATATTCAAACAAAACCTTTGGAAAACACAGTAATTTTAGTGCAGAGTCTGCAGAACAGAACTACAAGCTAAGCTCTGCTTTATAATGGCGAAGCTATTAGCTCATCAACAAAGAATGTCCCATGCCTTTAAAAGAGATCAGTTCCCCGAAAGTATATTTTTTCAGTAATTTAATGTTATTACAGTGGATTATCCAAATGTAATACAAAACATTTTTTTTTTTCACAGCACAAGTCGAAGTAACTATCCAAACTTTTAATAAAAAGTGTTACTTGCTCAGTCATGTCATACTTTTTGCGACCCCATGGATTGTAGCCCTCCAGGTTTCTCTGTTGAGGGAATTCTCCTGGCAAGAATACTGGAGTGGGTTTCAATGGTGGATGGTGAGTAAATCCTATATTTGCTAATGTAGGGCATTAACTTATTAGAGGGTAAAATCATAAGGGTATATTGCTATTAAAGGCATTAAAAATCAGTAATTTATTTTAGAAAAATAACTAATAATTTCTGCAAGCAGATTATGTAAGTAACACTGAGGTCTATAATATTTTGAATAATTATTTTGGCTTAATTCATTTGAAAAATATTTCCAGTACAAAAAGTAAATACTATAGGAATGATAAATCTTTCATTAGTTGTCATAGAAAAGCATCAGCTTTTAAAATTTTTTATCAGTTGTTGACGTCTGGGTAACCATTTAAAAAAATAAATAAAAAGAAGAAGGGCAATATTCATTTTCGAAGAAAATAGAGGTTAAGGGTAAATTCCTGTAATAATAAAGTCATAGATTTTGGTTGCCACTTAACAGAAAAGAATGACATCTTATGTCCTAGAGAGCCAGGATCACAGTGTCCTTCAGATTTTGCCCTGGAGCTGAATCTCTGTTTAAACACAAGAGTAAAATTGTTGTGACTGTAGGTAACAGCTTAAAGGGGCACATTAAAGTGATATAAATGTCCTTCTATAAACTGTAGGAGTTGAGAACTATTCACCTTCAAGGAGAGACTCTCTCATTTTTATGTACTTGAGGTGGGAGTCCTTCCTTAATCCATTATTACAACCAGGTCTTTGACTTCACACAGACAGTATATTAAAAAGCAGAGACATTACTTTGCCAACAAAGTTTTAAATCATCAAAGCTATGGTTTTTCTGTAGTCATGTATGGATATGAGAGTTGTACCATAATGAAGGCTGAGGCCACAGAATTGATGCTTTTGAACTGTGGTGTTGGAGAAGACTCTTGAGAGTCCCTTGGACTGAAAGGAGAGCAAACCAATCAATCCTAAAGGAAATCATTCCTGAATATTCATTGGAAGGATTGATGCTGAGGCTGAAGCTGAAGCTCCAGTTTGGCCACCTGATGCGAAGAACTGACTTATTGGAAAAGACCCCGATATTGAGAAAGATTGAAGGCAGGAGAAGAAGGGGACAACAGAAGATGAGATGGTTAGATGGCATCACTGATTCAATGGACATGAGTCTGAGCAAGAGTTCATGAGTTCACCAGGAGCTGGTGAACAACAGGGAAGCCTGGTGTGCTGCAGTCCATGGGGTTGCAAAGAGCCAGACATGACTGAGCAACTGAACAGCAACAAATCAACAAAAACACAATGTGGAAATCACAGAGACTGAAACATTCAAAGAATCTGAAGAAACACAGAGGTCAATATTTTCTACATTATTTTAACTATGTACTGCATGCAAAATTCTGCATTAGATTATTTTGGAAAACACTACATCTATAACCCTTTCTCAGATAGTCAGACATTAAGATACAGTGTGTGCTCAGTCAGCTTCAGTCATGTCTAACTCTTTGCAGTGTTCTGGACTGTAGCACACCAGACTCCTCTGTCCATGGGATTCTCCAGGCGAGAATACTGGAGTGGGTTGCCATGTCCTCCTGTAAGGCATCTATAATAAAGAAGCCTTTTCAATCATTTTTAAATCTTTCTCTCTTTTTTGGCTAATATACTCTTTTATAGTGGAAATACCTACTAGCATTACACAGCTGCTCTCCATGGAATAATTCCTGAGATAAACTTAGACGATATTTTCTTTACAATGTATAGTATTAAATTTTTTCTACTATGGACTCATAACTTTTGAAAATAGCCACTTGCAGTGGCTACTTTTAAAGAGTAAAATAGTATTAAAATATTTCCTCAAAAAGAGTCATAGAAGGACAGGATATTGTAATAAAACATATTAACCCTTGATCATATTTTAGGTGGATAAAAATAACTAATGATCTTATATTTTATATACATGAATATTGTTAATTGCATTGAATACTGACAGATCTTATGTTGTAATTCTAAGGAGACATTCTAAGATGTCATTAAAGTGAGGAGCAGAAAGGAAAAACAAATTCCTTAGTTTTCCATTCTATATAGTTTGTTAATAACATCTGATATAATTTCCTATAGTGCTCCCATACAGAAAGTCTTACAATGCACTTTTAAAAAATGCTAATGCTATAGAGGTCTAAAGTAAATTAATCCTTATGCGTAATGACTTAAGTAGATTAAGCATTCAGTGATGCATATATTTTGAGAGTTAAAAAAAATTGCAAAGGGTACAATTACTAAAGCAAACATAACTTCATTTTAAATGACAGCTTCAAGTGCTGAATTTTTTAATTTCCCTACTTATATGAAAGAATTATAATTCTTATAAAAAATTATAAGAAATACTTATGCTACTTTTTGTATTGACTCACAGACTGATTTACTCACTCAGGAATTTTGTTAATTACTTTTACTACATATTTCTTAAGAGATAATAAGCAGCAAATTGAAGAAGGAAATGGCAACCCACCCCAGTATTATTGCCTGGAGAATCCCAGGGACGGGGAGCCTGGGGGGCTGCCGTCTATGGGGTCGCACAGAGCCGGACACGACTGAAGCGACTTAGCAGCAGCAATAAGCAGCAAAACCAAATTTAATTCTTAAAATTCTTGTTTCACTTTATCATTTAATTACCTAATTTTCTTATTACTCTTCTAATAATGAATCCATTCCGTATTTAAAAAAAAAAAAAAACGAACAAACTAAAAACTGGGGAGCAAGAGAAATCAATGCCTAATGGACAGTCTATCTCACCACTAGGGGTCATTGTCAGTGCATGAGAGACGAGTCAAAATCAAGGTTTCAGTTTAGTTTACTAGGTAATAATTTGATACTAAAACATGAAAATAATTTTATGTCATTATACCTTCCCCCATTTCTAAAGCTTTATGTTTTAATATGACTCATCAGAATTCAGGTAAATAAAATTTTCCATTGCGTATCATTTCTGGTAAAGCACAGATACTGAAAAGGGAATGTGTGTAACCAGTGTAGCATAATTTTTCCTTGCATTAATATTAAATCTGAAAGAGATTATGCAGTCTAAAAATAGCCTTACCTACATATAAATAAACACATTTCTCACATATAACACCAATGTCTTTAACAATCATTAAATTTCATAATTTAATACTTAATAATTTAATACTTGGTAAACCTGAGTCTTCTCAGGGTTCTGTAGAAACCCTATTACTAACTTCGTGTAAAGAGGTAGTTGTGAGAATTCATTTAACTTTCAGAAAACTGGAAGAAAACATGCTATGCTTTAAGAAATTATTCTAATGTCTGATATATCTTTAAAAGCAAATCTGAATTCTAAATTCTATTTCTTTCCATAAAACAAAATCTAGAGCACATTTAAGATTCCAGTTTGCAGAAAAGATGAGTAGTCTCAAAAAAAATAGGAAGTATAGCAGGATGTGGAAGAGTCACATCCAAAATTCTTCTGCTATATATTATATTGAATAGAAAATAGTGTTTCTTGAACTTAAAGTTGATACAGACATTCTATACTTTTAGAACTGACCTTCATTTTTTACGAGAAACAGAGTTTCTCGTAATATGTGAACTTGCAACACCCTAGATATGATATGAGTATTCAACATCACTATCAGAAGCAGAGCAAGATGATTAAAGAGGAAAAGAGAAGTGCCAAGAAAATAAGAGAGGCGTTGTCTAGTGATTCATGACAAAGGATTTTACGAAGAGGAGGAACTGGAAGGCAATAAAAAATCATTACATGATTTTTATATATAGGTTACACTGATACCACATCTATGTATTATTTAACAAACACATATATAAGATCCACTGGGCTTCCCTGGTGTCTCAGCAGTAAAGAATCAGCCTGCAGTTAAGGAGATGTGAAGATGTGTGTTAGATCACGGGGTCAGGAATATCCCCTGAAAAAGGAAATGGCAACCCATTCCAGTAGTCACGCCTGGGAAATACCATGGACAGAGGGGCCTGGTGGGCTACAGTCCATGGGGTTGCAAAAGTCAGACACAGCTGAGGGACTAAACAGCAACTGTATTAAGAACAGCTCATATAATGAATTTAGCCTTCACACAAATCTCAGGAAGATATTATAGTCCTCATTTCCAGATGAGGAAATTGAGATACAGAGTTTATGTAATTTGTGGGATGCCACATGCTGTTAAGTGGCAGAAACAAGATTCAACTTCAAGAATTCTTAACAGCTATTGTATGTTGCCTTCTTTATACAGAAAGCCTGACATAAATGGCCATTCATTATACAAATCTATGTATGTATTCCTCATTCCTCATATTTTAAATTAATGATTGTCCAAAACACACACAAGTGAAAAATGTTTGTTATGGAGATCTGTAGACATTTAGGGAAACAGTGCTGATCAGAGAAATTGGATTGTCTATCATAAGCAGCTGATACTAACATAGAGTTACAAAATTTTTGAGCTAAATGGATAGAATCATAAGAAAACAATAAAGAATTTTAATTGTAGTATACCTCATCACTTGTTGAATTATTACTACAATGTATTCATCATTTGATTCAATATGTTTCAATCACAAAAGGCATCAACTTTTGAATGATGTATCTCCATTACAATATACAAAAAATAGAATACATCTTGCTTATATCCCCTGGTAATATTAATGAAGCTTAACAGAATCAGGTTTGCACTATCCATAATATTGGTTTGCTAACTGTGAACAATTTTTTCCATAAGAAAAGTTCCTTTTCCTACTATTAAAATGGGAAGCAGGAGAAGGAAAATAAACTTGAGTGCTAAAAGAAACAGATGATTATTATTACCTTTGTCATTATCAACTTCATTCAGTTATTCATTGCAGTAGATATACACAAATCACTTCAGAAACAAATCCAAAATGAAATGTAAACCAAATAACAAAGATAATTAATCATTTTCATTAAATATTCTGCAATGACTTACCAGGTAAAATTCATATTTCTCAATTTACAACTCTTTGAGCAATGTTTTCTGTCCTTAATGACTTACAACAGCAAAAAATTAAGATTCAATACAATTTCCCCCAAATTTATTATATGCCTGATAAGTATTTAGGCACATTTACATATAAAATACAATGATAAACAGATACTATACTCCATAAAAAGTTTTTATCTTATTAGGATAGATTTTATGGTTTAATTCAATATGTAGTTTCAAATGAGAAACTTTCATGCAAAAGAATTTTAGTCACTTCTTAGTCATAGGTTTTAGAGTTCTTGAAGCAACTTTTCTTCATTTTCAAACAAGTTGATAAGTTTCTTTTAGGTATTATGTATATATTTTAGGAAATGTAGACATTGAGTGTTAAGTGTTTATTCACAGATATGGTGTTTTTCATTTAGTTATTATCATACTCTTGGATCCACAGCTTTTAAGTTTCTTCCCTTTTGTAAAAGCAGTAGGAAATCAAGATCTGCGGTAAGGGAGGTGGGACATGGCAACTCATAAAAGAGAAACTACCTTCTATCATTGGTGTATTATGTATCTTTTTCCTAAGAATTGAAAGTCTCTTTAGCCTGAGAAATTTGAGTATTTTGCTAATTATTTTTGTTCACTTTTCCTAAGTTTTTAATTGGTGACTAATACTGGGATGACAGTTATGCTTATAGGTCATTCCTTTTATCCAGTAAGAGTCATCATTGGTATTTAATAAATATCACTCCTTTACAGTGACACAAGAAAAGAATAGTCTACAGCAAAGCCTGTCTTTGTTACCAAACCTAATATAAAACAATGGGCTTGTGAATTGGTGTATTTACCACTATCTTAGAAATTTTAAAACATATGGATATTAAAATTGAGCCCTTGTTTATAAAGTTTGATTCCCAGAGTTTCTTCTGTAAAAAAAAAAAGTTCTATAACAGTGAAGTGTTTATATAATTTTATAATTTTTCTATTCTATTAGTATTCATACTTTATTCCATTGACTAAGCCATACCAAATGATTTTAACTTAATAAATTTATCCTCATTATCTTTGGAGTAGATCTAACATTTGTCTTAGAGCTACTTATGCAGTTATTTATACTACATGTTTGATTTGTTAATATTAAATACTATTTCCATTTTAAGTATATAATATAAAATGGTACATGTGTATGTTAAGTCACTTCAATCATGTCCAACTTTTTGCAACCCTATGGACCATAGCCCATCAGGCTCCTCTCTCCAAGGGTTTCTCCAGGCAAGAATACTGAAGTGGGTTGCCATGCCCTCCTTCAATAAAATGATATACATATATTTATTCTCATATAGCTAATTTACTAATATGAAGTTTCTTAGTTACTTTTATATTCTTTTAATGTTAGTTTTAATTTATGTTGTATTTAATAGAATTTTGTACCTCATAACATTTTTAACACTCTTCATTGTAGAGTGAATTTTTATCACTATAAATCACAAAAAGGGGGGGCAGTTCTAAGATGGTGGAGGAATAGGATAGGGAGACCACTTTCTCCCCCACAAATTCATCAAAAGAACATTTGAACGCTGAATAAATTCCACAAAACAACTTCTGAATGCTGGCAGAGGACATCAGGCACCCAGAAAAGCAGCCCATTGTCTTCGAAAGAAGGTAGGAAAAACACAAAAGATAAATAGCCAAAAAGAAGTAGGAATGGAGCTCCATCCCTGGAAGGAAGTCTTAAAAAAGAGAGAAGTTTCCAAACACCAGGAAATACTCTCATTGCTGAGTCTGTTGCGAGCCTTGGAACCACAGAGGGCAACATAACCGGGAGGGAAAATAAATAAATAATTTAAACCCACAGATTACATGCCCAAGGGTAACTCCCCCAGCGGAGAAGCAGTGCAGACGCCTGCATCCACCACTAGCAAGCGGGAGGCTGGGTAGGGAGGCGCGGGCAGCATTGCTTAGAGTAAGGACCGGGCCTGAATGCCCCGAAGGCAGTCTGAGGGAACTAACTTGGGATAGCAAAATAGACAGTGGGATAGCTACCACGCAAAAACCCTAACCTAAGACATCGTCAGGCCCGATCACAGAACAAAGGACTGAGCTAAGCTAGCCGGCTGCAAGCCGGCCCATCCCCCTCCAGTGACAGGCAGGCAAGGGCAGCCAGAGACGGAAGGGGGCAATCACAGCCCCAGAGCGGCATTATCTACCAAACTGCAAGCAGGCTTTGTTGCTAACCAAGACTTCTTGGGATTCGGGATGGTCAACATCCACCTGAGAAGGTGCGCTGGTTGTACACCCAGAAAACTAAGGGGCAGGGACAGGGGTGGCAATAAGTCGCAGCGACCGCGCTCACCAAACACCTGGTCGCCTGAGCTGCTCGGACCTGGGAAGTGCACAAAACGGAGGCCCAACCAAGTCTGCACGTTTGAGGAGTACCCAACTACCTGAACCTGAGTGGCTTAGACCTGGGAAGTGCATACAACCCAGGGTTGGTCTCAGACAGTTCCTGGCAGAGCAACCTAGAGCTTAAGCAGTGTAGGCAGGGAAAGTACACGTGCCATGAGCGAAGGCAAACCCAGTGTGGCTGAGACACTGCGAGCACACACCAGTGTTATTTGCTTGCAGCGTCCCTCCCTTCCCACAGCATGACTGAACAAGTGAGCCTAAAAAAGTGTCCACCATGTCCCCCTTGCATCAGGGTGGAAATTAGACACTGAAGAGACCAGCAAACAGAAGCTAAAACAGAGGGAACCTCCTTGGAAGTGACAGGTGCAATAGATTAAAACCCTGTAGTTAGTACCAACTACATAGGAAGAGGCCTATTGACCTTGAGAAATATAAGCCAGATCAAGGAACTATCTGAAAATGAACTGACACTACACTGTCCACAAAAACACGAGAGGAAGTCCTAGATATATTTTTACTATCATTCTTTAATTTTTTTTTTTCATTTTTAAGTCCTCTATTACCTCTTTAATTTTCATTTTTATAACCTACTATTACTTTGCAAAAAAAATGAAACCCTATTTTTTAAAGCAAACTTCATATATATATATATATATTTATGATTTTTGTGACTTTTTTTTCTTTAATATTGAATTTTTGAAAATCCAACCTCTACTCTAGATTTTTAATCTTTGCTTTTTGGTATTTTTTATCAATTTTGTACCTTTGATAACCCAATCTTCAGTACCCAATTTTACTTGGGTGTGAGATTACTGGCTTGACCACTCTCTCCCACTTTGGACTCTCCTTTTTCTCCACCAGGTCGCCTCTAGCTCCTCCCTCCCCCTTCTCTTCTCTACCCAACTATGTGAATCTCTTTGTGTGTTCCATGTGGTGGAGAACACTTAGGGAACTGATTACTGGCTGGATCTGTCTCTCTCCTTTTGATTCCCCCATTTATCCTCCTGGCCAACTTTGTCTCCTTCCTCCCTCTTCTATTCATAACTCCATGAACATCTCTAAGTGGTCCAGACTGAGAAGCACACATAAGGAAGTGATTACTGGCTGGCTTGCTCTCTCCTCTTTTGATTCCACCTCATCTCATCCTGGTCACCTCTATCTCCCTCCTCCCTCTTCTCTTCTCCATGTAACTCTGTGAACCTCTCTGGGTGTCCCTCACTGTGGAGAAACTTTTCATCTTTAACCTATATGTTTTATCAACAGTGCTGTATAGATGGAGAAGTCTTGAGGCATATATAAAAATAAGACTGAAAACCAGAAGCAGGAGGCTTAAGTCAAAATCCTGAGAATACCAGAGAACTCCTGACTCCAGGGAACATTAATCAGCAGGAGCTCATCAAATTCCTCCATACCTAAACTGAAACCAAGCACCACCCAAGGGCCAACAAGTTCCAGAGCAAGACATACCACACAAATTCTCCAGCAACATAGGAACAGAGCCCCGAACTTCAGTATACAGGTTGCCCAAAGTCACTCCAAACCCACTGACACCTCATAACTCATTACTGGACACTTCATTGCACCCCAGAGAGAAGAAATCCAGCTCCTTCTCCCAGAACACTGACACAAGCTTCCCTAACCAGGAAACCTTAACAAGCCACCTGTACAACCCCACCCATAGCGAGGAAACTCCACAATAAAGAGAACTCCACAAACTGCCAGTATACAGAAAGGCCACCCCAAACAGCAATATAAACAAGATGAAGAGACAGAGGAATACCCAGAAGGTAAAGGAACAAGATAAATGCCCACCAAACCAAAGAGGAAGAGATAGGGAATATACCTGATAAAGAATTCCAAATAATGATAGTGAAAATGATCAAAAATCTTGAAAACAAATGGAATCACAGAAAAGTAGCCTGGAGACAAGGATTGAGAAGATGCAAGAAAGGTTTAACAAAGACCTATAAGAAATTAAAAATAGTCAATATATAATGAATAATGCACTAAATGATATAAAAAATGCTCTGGAGGGAACAAATAGTAGAATAACAGAGGCAGAAGATAGGATTAGTGAGGTAGAAGATAGAATGGTATAAATAAATGAATCAGAGAGGAAAAAAGAAAAACGAATTAAAAGAAATGAGGACAATCTCAGAGACCTCTGGGACAATGCTAACACCCCAACATTCAAATCATAGGAGTCCCAGAAGAAGAAGACAAAAAGAAAGACCACGAGAAAATACTTGAGGAGATAATGGGGAAGGAAATAATCACCCAAGTCCAAGAAACCCAGAGAGTCTCAAAAAGGATAAACCCAAGGTGAAATACCCCAAGACACATATTAATCAAATTTTAAAAGATCAAACACAAAGAACAAATATTAAAAGCAGCAAGGGAAAAACAACAAATAACACACAAGGAGATTCCCATAAGGATAAGAGCTGATCTTTTAATAGAAACTCTTCTGGTCAGGAGGCAATGGTAGGACATACTTAAAGTGATGAAAGAAAATAACCTACAGCCCAGACTACTGTACCCAGCAAGGATCTCATTCAAATATGAAGGAAAAATCAAAAGCTTTACAGACAAGCAAAAGCTGAGAGAATTCAGCACCAACAAATCAGCTCTCCAACAAATGCTAAAGGATCTTCTCTGGACAGGAAACACGAAAAAGGGTGTATAAACTCGAACCCAAAACAATAAAGTAAATGGCAACGGGATCATACTTATCAATAATTACCTTAAACATAAATAGGTTGAATGCCCCAACCAAAATACAAAGACTGGCTGAATGGATACAAAAACAAGACCCCTATATATGTTGTCTACAAGAGACCCACCTCAAAACAAGGGACACATACAGATTGAAAGTGAAGGGCTGGAAAAAGAGATTCCATGCAAATAGAGACCAAAAGAAAGCAGGCGTAGCAATACTCATATCAGATAAAATAGACTTCAAAACAAAGGCTGTTTAAAGAGATAAAGAAGGACACTACATAATGATCAAAGGATCAATCCAAGAAGAAGATATAACAATTATAAATATATATGCACCCAACATAGGAGCACCACGATATGTAAGATAAATGCTAACACGTATGAAAGGAGAAATTAACAATAACACAATAATAGTGGGAGGCTTTAATACCTCACTCACACCTATGGATAGATCAACTAAACAGAAAATTAACAAGGAAACACAAACTTTAAACGATACAATAGACCAGTTAGACCTAATTGATATGTATAGGACATTTCACCCCAAAACAATGAATTTCACCTTTTTCTCAATCGCACATGGAACCTTCTCCAGGATAGATCTAGCCTTGGTAAATTCAAAAAAATTGAAATCATTCCAAGCATCTTTTCTGACCACAATACAGTAAGATTAGATCTCATTTATAGGAGAAAAACTATTAAAAATTCCAACATATGGAGGCTGAACAGCACGCTGCTGAATAACCAACAAATCACAGAAGAAATAAAAAAAGAAATTAAAATATGCATAAAAATGAATGAAAATGAAAACACAACAACCCAAAACCTGCGGGACACTGTAAAAGTAGTGCTAAGGGGAAGGTTCATAGCAATACAGGCATACCTCAAGAAACAAGAAAAAAGTCAAATAAATAACCTAACTCTACACCTAAAGCAACTAGCAAAGGAAGAAATGATGAACCCCAGGGTTAGTAGAAGGAAAGAAATCTTAAAAATTAGGGCAGAAATAAATGCAAAAGAAACAAAAGAGACCACAGTGAAAATCAACAAAGCCAAAAGCTTGTTCATTGAGAGGATAAATAAAGCTGACAAACCATTAGCTAGACTCATCAAGAAACAAAGGGAGACAAATAAAATCAATACAATTAGAAATGAAAATGGAGAGATCACAACAGACAACACAGAAATACAAAGGATCATAAGAGACTACTATCAGCAATTATATGCCAACAAAATGGACAACTTGGAAGAAATGGACAAATTCTTAGAAAAGTACAACTTTCCAAAACTGAACCAGGAAGAAATAGAAAATATTAACAGACCCATCACAAGCATGGAAATTGAAACTGTAATCAGAAATCTTCCAGCAAACAAAAGCCCAGGTCCAGACGGCTTCACAGCTGAATTCTACCAAAAATTTAGAGAAGATCTAACACTGATTCTACTGAAACTCTTCCAGAAAATTGCAGAGGAAGGTAAACTTCCAAACTTATTCTATGAAGCCACAATCACCCTAATACTAAACCTGACAAAGTGAAGTCTCTCAGTCCTGTCCGACTCTTTGCGACCCCATGGACTGTAGCCTATCAGGCTCCTCTGTCCATGGGATTTTCCAGGCAAGAGTGCTGGAGCGGATTGCCATTTCCTTCTCCAGGGGATCTTCCCGACCCAGGAATCGAACCCAGGTCTCCAGCATTGCAGACAGATGCTTTACCATCTGAGCCACAGAAAAAGAAAACTACAGGCCATTATCACTGATGAACATAGATGCAAAAATCCATAACAAAATTCTAGCAATCAGAATCCAACAACACATTAAAAAGATCATACATACATCATGACCAAGTGGGCTTTATCCCAGGGATGCAAGGATTCTTCAATATCTGCAAATCAATCAATGTAATACACCACATTAATAAATTGAAAAATAAAAGCCATATGATTATCTCAATAGATACAGAGAAAGCCTTTGATAAAATTCAACATCCACTTATGATAAGAACTCTCCAGAAAGCAGGAATAGAAGGAACATATCTCAACATAATAAAAGCTATATATGACAAACCCACAGCAAACATTATCCTTAATGGTGAAAAATTGAAAGCATTTCCCCTAAAGTCAGGAACAAGACAAGGGTGCCCACTCTCACCACTACTATTCAACATAGTTTTGGAAGTTTTGGCCACAGCAATCAGAGCAGAAAAAGAAATAAGAGGAATTCAAATTGGAAAAGAAGAAGTAAAACTCTCACTGTTTGCAGATGACATGATCCTCGACATAGAAAACCCTAAAGACTCCACCAGAAAATTACTAGAGCTAATCAATGAATATAGTAAAGTTGCAGGATATAAAATCAACACACAGAAATCCCTTGCATTCCTATACACTAATAATGAGAAAGTAGAAAGAGAAATTAAGGAAACAATTCTATTCACCATTGCAACAACAACAACAAAAAAAATTCTTAGGAATATATCTACCTAAAGAAATGAAAGACTTATATATAGAAAACTGTAAAACACTGGTGAAAGAAATCGAAGAAGACACTAATAGATGGAGAAATATACCATGTTCATGGATCAGAAGAATCAATATAGTGAAAATGAGTATACTACCCAAAGCAATCTATAGATTCAATGCAATCCCTATCAAGCTACTAACAGTATTTTTCACAGAGCTAGAACAAATAATTTCACCATTTGTATGGAAATACAAAAAATCTCAAATAGCCAAAGCAATCTTGAGAAAGAAGAATGGAACTGGAGGAATCAACCTGCCTGACTTCAGGCTCTACTACAAAGCCACAGTCATCAAGACAGTATGGTACTGGCACAAAGACAGAAATATAGATCAATGGAACAAAACAGAAAACCCAGGGATAAATCCATGCACCCATGGAAACCTTATCTTTGACAAAGGAGGCAAGAATATACAATGGAGAAAAGACTATCTCTTTAACAAGTGGTTAAACTGGGAAATTGGTTGGAAAAAAAGTGGGAAAACAAGTGGGAAATCTGGTCAACCACTTGTAAAAGAATGAAACTAGAACACTTTCTAACACCATACACAAAAATAAACTCAAAATGGATTAAAGATCTAAACATCAGACCAGAAACTATAAAACTCCTAGAGGAGAACACTGGAGAAGGAAATGGCAACCCACTCCAGTGTTCTTGCCTGGAGAATCCCGGGGATGGCAGAGCCTGGTGGAATGCCATCTATGAGGTCACACAGAGTTGGACACGACTGAAGTGACTTAGCAGTAGCAGAAGAGAACATAGGCAAAACACTCTCCGTCATAAATCACAGCAGGATCCTCTATGACCCACCTCCCAGAATACTGGAAATAAAAGCAAAAATAAACAAATGGGACCTAATTAAACTTAAAGCTTTTGCACAATAAAGGAAACGATAAGCAAGGTGAAAAGATAGCCTTCAGAATGGGAGAAAATAATAGAAAATGAAGCAACTGACAAAGAATTAATCTAAAAAATATACAAGCAACACCTGCAGCTCAATTCTAGAAAAATAAATGACCCAATCAAAAAATGGGCCAAAGAACTAAACAGACATTTCTCCAAAGAAGACATACAGATGGCTAACAAACACATGAAAAGATGCTCAACATCACTCATTATCAGAGAAATGTGAATCAAAACCACAATGAGGTACCATTTCACACCAGTCAGAATGGCTGCTATCCAAAAGTCTACAAGCAATAAATGCTGGAGAGGGTGTGGAGAAAAGGCAACCCTCTTACACTGTTGGTGGGAATACAAACTAGTAGAGCCACTATGGAGAACAGTGTGGAGACTCCTTAAAACATTGGAAATACAACTGCCATACGACCCAGCAATCCCACTGCTGGGCAGATACACTGAGTAAACTAGAATTGAAAGAGACACGTGTACCCCAATGTTCATTGCAGCACTGTTTATAATAGCCAAGACATGAAAGCAACCTAGATGTCCATCAGCAGATGAATGGATAAGAAAGCTGTGGTACATATACACAATGGAGTATTACTCAGCCATTAAAAAGAATACATTTGAATCAGTTCTAATGAGGTGGAGGAAACTGGAGCCTATTATACAGAGTGAAGTAAGCCAGACAGAAAAACACCAATACAGTATACTAATGCATATATATTGAATTTAGAACAATGGTAACGATAACCCTGTATGCGAGCCAGCAAAAGAAACACAGATGTATAGAAGAGTCTTTTGGACTCTGTGGGAGAGGGCAAGGGTGGGATGATTTGGGAGAATGGCATTGAAACATGTATAATATCATATGTGAAATGAAACATCAGTCCAGGTTTGATGAATGATACAGGATGATTGGGCCTGGTGCACTGGGATGACCCAGAGGGATGGTATGGGGAGGGAAGAGGGAGGGAGGGAGGTTCAGGATGGGGAACATGTGTTCACCCGTGGCAGATTCATGTTGATTTATGACAAAACCAATACAATATTGTAAAGTAATTAGCCTCCAATTAAAATAAATAAATTTCTATTAAAAAATAACACAAAATAATTTGTATTTAAATCTATACATTTTTGAACTTTTATTTGAGAATTTTCATTATCAATTCAACAACTGTATTCAATTTTTTTTTTCATGTGGATATTCAGATATTTTTACTTTAAATATTTAAATTATAAACAATCTATTTTTCTTGGATGTTCACTTAAAATTATCTGTCTCAACTATGACTATCTTAGCTGTTAACTTTGCATTTTATTTTTTTACTTATAAAATAAGTATATATTAAATATATAATATATAAAATAAAATAAAAAGATAAAAGTTATTTCTAGAATTTTTATGCAATAGGCCAAGAATTAATTTTCTCCTATACTGCTGCTGCTGCTGCTGCTAAGTCGCTTCAATCGTGTCTGACTTTGTGCGACCCCATAGACGGCAGCCCACCAGGCCCTGCTGTCCCTGGGATTCTCCAGGCAAGAACACTGGAGTGGGTTGCCATCCTCCTCCAATGCATGAAAGTGAATTCTCTCAGTCGTGTCCGACTCTTAGCGACCCCATGGACTGCAGCCTACCAGGCTCCTCTGTCCATGGGGTTTTCCAGGTAAGAGTACTGGAGTGGGGTGCCATTGCCTTCTCCCTCTCCTATACTAAATACTACTAAAAAATAAGGTATTTTATGCTATGCTATGCTAAGTCACTTCAGTCGTGTCCGACTCTGTGTGGCCCCATAGACAGCAGCCCACCAGGCTCCCCCGTCCCTGGGATTCTCCAGGGAAGAACACTGGAGTAGGGTGCCATTTCCTCCTCCAATGTATGAAAGTGAAAAGTGAAAGTGAAGTCTTTCAATCCTGTCCAACTCTTAGTGACCCCAGCGACTGCAGCATACCAGGCTCCTCCATCCATGGGGTTTTCCAGGCAAGAGTACTGGAGTGGTGTGCCATTGCCTTCTCCAAAGGTATTTTATAAAACAACCCAATTTAAAAAATGGGTAGAACTGAATAGACTTTTTCCCAAGGAAGAAATGCAGATAGCTAATAGGCACATGAAAAGTTACTGACTATAAAGAAGGCTGAGTTCTAAAGAACTGATGCCTAATTATGGTGCTAGAGAAGACTCTTGAGAATCCCTTGAATTGCAAGGGGATCAAAACAGTTAACCTTAAAGCAAATCAACCCTGACTATTCACTGGAGGTACTGACACTGGAGCTGAAGCTCCGATACTTTGACGACCTGATGAGAAGAACCCATTTACTAAAAAAGACCCTGATGCTGGGAAAGACTGAACGCAAAGCAAGAAGAGGTGGCAGAAGATGAGATAGTTGGATGGCATAATTGACTCAATGAAAATGAATTTCAGCAAACTCTGTGAGATGGTGAAGGAAGGGTAGCCTGGTGTGCTACTGTTGATGGGGTCACAGAGTCAGACATGACTTACTGACAACAACAACAAATTCCTAATCATCACAGAAATGCAAATCAAAACCACAATGAGATAACACACCAGTCAAAATAGCTATCATGATTTAAGAAAAAAAAAGAAAACAAAGAAAAAGACTAAATGTCTGTAAGCGTGTAGAGAAAATGAAACTCTCATGTGATGTTGGTGCTAATGTAAACTGATGTATCCACTGTGGAAAATTGTGGAGGTTTCTCAAAAAAAAAAAAAAAAGAAAAAAACTAAAACTAGAATTAGAACTAACATAGGACACAGCAATTTCATTCCTGGGTATATATATATATCCAAAAAAAATTAATTTGAAAAGATATACACACCCCAGTGTTCACAGCAGCATTAATTACAATAGCCAAGGTATGTAAATGAATTAAGTGTCCATCAACACATTAATGGATAAAGAAAATTGAATATTATTCAGCCATAAAAAAGACCAATTCAAGAATATTGTACAACGCAGAGAATATAGGCAATATTTTGTAATAGCTATAAAATTGTTGTATATTTTGTAAAATATTGACAGTATTTTGTAAAAGCTATAAAATAGCTTTAAAAGTTCCATAAAAATTGAAAAAACAAAAATAAATGCTAACTGATAAAATATTAAGATGAATGCCATGAATATCATGTCACATTTGCTTTTGGTGTAGGATATTTTTAGTGGCCCTAAATACTTAAGTATTTAGTATTAGTATTGATGTGCTACTTTCCATACAAAGGGTAGATGAATTCTCTACAGACAATCTGGCTGTTTAGGAAAACTTAACTGAAATTTTAAGCAGGGGGCATTTTTATTTTCCAAAGCTCATAACAAAATGCCCACTGCCTTTGAATATTTTATCTACTAGAAGAAAAGAAAGTGAAGTCACTCAGTCTGTCCAATTCTTGCAACCCCATGGACTGCAGCCTACCAGGCTCCTCAGTCCACGGGATTTTCCAGGCAAGAATACTGGAGTGGGTTGCCATTTCCTTCTGCAGGAGATCTTCCGACGCAGAGATTGAATCCGGGTCTCCTGCATTGTAAGCAGATGCTTTACCGTCTGAGCCACCAGGGAAGTCCATATTATCTGCTAAGAATCTACTAAACAGAATAGGGGTTCTTCTTTTGTTTTATGTTTATCTACACATGGAACAGGAGATTTAATACTGGGTAATATGAAACAGTCATTTTTTTTTTTTCATTGAAATACTATCAATCCATGAAAGATGATTTTGTTAAATTAACATTCTCTAAAGGAAAGAGAAAGGGAAAGTGAAGTCTCTCAGTCGTGTCCAACTCTTTGCAACCCCATGGACTGTAGGCTACCCGGCTCCTCCATCCATGGGATTTTCCCGGCAAAGGTACTGGAGTGGGTTGTCATTTCCTTCTCCAGAGGATCTTCCTGACACAGGGATCGAACCCAGGTCTACATGCATTGCAGGCAGACGCTTTATCCTCTGAGCCACTAGGGAAGCTAATGAACATTCTCTAAAGGATATATAAATAGGAAATCCTAGGATCCCTGGGTAAATGCTGATTCATAAAAACTGGTAAATTTTCAGGAATTCTGCAAACTTGGTATTAAAACCTGGTTAGTCTAAAATCCGGAGAAGGCAATGGCACCCCATTCCAGTACTCTTGCCTGGAAAATCCCATGGATGGAGGAGCCTGGCGGGCTACAGTCCATGGGGTCGCTGAGAGTGAGACACGACTGAGCGACTTCACTTTCACTTTTCACTTTCATGCATTGGAGAAGGAAATGGCACCCCACTCCAGTGTTCTTGCCTGGAGAATCCCAGGGATGGGGGAGCCTGGTGGTCTGCTGTTTATGGGGTCGCACAGAGTCGGACACGACTGAAGCGACTTAGCAGCAGCAGTCTGAGATCAGCCATGATGGGAATATTTACACCGTGTATATCATTAACTAATACAAATGAGAACTAGCCCTGGTGATTAATATGTCTACACAAAAATCAGAAAAGAGTAAAGATTTTTGTTGTCAGGCAAAAAATTAAACTACCAAAAACTACAAACAAGCTATATGATAAAGAGAACTGGTATGAACATGAACATATATTCTACACACAATTTGTTAAAGCCTTCTCAACTATAACATGGTTGCTGAAAGTACAACAAAAACATACTAATTCCCTCCACAAAATGAGAACAATTAATCTATATCCAAGGCTAGGATTTCTTTGTGAATTCCTTTCGGTCAAGTATGGATTTCGGTCAAGTATGGATTTAGCTCATTATGCTTAATTAATCAATTTAATTTACTCCAACAAATTCAATAAAGATGCGGGAAATAGAAAATGTTAGTACATGCATTTGGTTAAGAACAGAAGGTAAAAGCACATAGAATGATCTCTAGTCTTAAGATAGATTGATTGCTTTTAAACATAGAAACCACCTATCCTCTGTCTTCTGCATAGAATTTTAGTCAATTTCACTGACTCAAGTTTCCTCCCTAGAAAGATAACCCTTAACAGATATATTCCATGGCCACCTCTCTGTGGTGTGTAAGAAAGGATTCTCTTTTAGAGGCTGCAGCCCATTAGAAATAAGCATACTTGTTGTTAGTATGAATTTGAAGGCCTGGAGATTACCTTGATTGCTGATTAAATACAGGTCTAATTATCAGTATTGGTTTCTCTAAGAGTTAAGTGTCAAACTTCAGTCTGTTGATGGTTGATTAGATGACAGAAAAAGGCATGTGTTGGAAGACAGACTGAAACTCTGGTAATAGGCTTATCAGGATACCTATTAAGTCATACATGAGAAATTTTTTGCAATATTTGAGTAAGACCAGATAAACTATGGCTTTTTAAGACAAATATCCATAGAAACAGAGAAAAGTTATTGTCCCACAGTGATGTGGAGGAAATTTGCTTTCTGATTACACTTTTCTTATTTAATTTATTCAATAAGGACACAGACTGCCATATTGAAAACAGTATTATGGTGTTGCAATCAGGTGTGATTTTTCTTCTAAAAATATACTTTACTATTGTGCACTGTATTTTTTTAAACAAAAGAAACTGAGGATCAAACTTAATAAACTATAGCTAAAGTTTACTTTTCAATATTTTTCAAATTAATATACTGATAAGTGTAGAACACTTTTAAGGGTTTTCAAAATAGCATTTATTTCTTAAAAGTTAACATGTGCATAATAGGAAACCAAAAACCACAAGAAGCAAAAAAAGTCATTCATAATCACAGGCAGTTTACCATCTAGTATGACCTTTGAGGTCTCATTTGTATGTTTTCACAACTAGGCATCCATTTTTATGTAATAAAGATCATTTAGTTATGTATCATGCTCTTTCACACACCATGAATAGCTACCATTCAGTAAAGCACTTTTAATTGGCTAAGTTTCTTATTGAAATAACAACTAAATCTTAGTAATGAGAAATCATCATCAGGCTTTAGGTACAGAACTAAAATATTACTTCCTTTCACATACCACTGAAGACAACTGAGTCTTATAGTGACACATATATTCCAAGAATGCCTAAAAATGTTGCAACCTGCCTAGCTATAATTACATTATTAGAATAGAGGAAATAATGGATTTTAGATGTTAGACAGAAGTCCCTATAATGATGATCATTTCCATATTTAAGTGTTTCATGGAAGTAGCAGAATCCTTGTCATGAACAGACTATGCTGATTGGCATATTAATCAGTAACGAATAAACAAAGACCAATCCAGAGCCCTCATTCAATATTGTGTAGAGTGAGATTGAATTTTCCATGAGTTCAGAGTAATGATGAACTTTGCTCAGATTTAAATAATTTCTTCTAAAAAATGAATGTGTTATTCACTGAAAATCTGTGCTCATGAACTAAGATTCACAGCAACTTCGGAGAGTTTATCAGAAAATATGTAGTTTGCAAAAATAGTTTTGTCTTCAGAAGATTTGCTTTGCAAATATCTTATATGCTTAAACATTATTTATTAATAGCTCACCTTTTTAACTTCTTAACAGGTCTGATTTTATCCAATAAATCACATAGTATTACCTTGAACTGACTTATATTTAATTCTAAAATAACATTATTGAAGCAAGATAAATGATTATGATTGGAAATATTCCATATTATTTTTTCAACTCCATTATTATTGTTGTTTGAACTCCATTAGTTAAATTTTCAGGCATAAAAAAAAGAAGAGGCAATATTAATAAAAATATCCTACTGGAATGACACAAAGTTGTTCATTTCCCCTCAGTCCTACTACAACAAAACCCCATTCCATTCTACCTCAAACAGTGAGAGGTGCTGAGGATGATGAAAATCCTAAACCATTTTTCACTATCTAGTAAATACATGTCTTCCATTTCCTTCAGCTTTCCAGGTTAATGTTATTGCTTAAAAGTAGAGAATTCTTAAAGTTCTTTCCATATTTGATACATTCAGGTGTATAGATATTGAAGAGAATAATTAGTTCCAATAACTATATAGATAGATAGATATGTACGGGCATAAAATATTTTATTTTATGAAGTATTCCATAATGTACTCCAAATATATATCCATAAACATAACAAAGACTGGGATGGACTTGGAGGGTATTATGCTAAGTGAAAAATGTAAGACAGAGAAAGACAAATACTGTATGATATCATTCATAAGTGGAAACTAAAAATCACAACAAACTGTATTTTTCAAATATAACAAAAATGAAATAGATTCACAGATAAAGAGAACAAACTAGCAATTACCAGAGAGGGAAGGGAAAGGGGGACAGGCAATATAGTGGTAGGGGACAAGTAGGTACAAACTATTATGTAATTAAATAAGTTACAAGAATATACTGTACAACACAAGGAATATAGCCAATATTTTATAATAACTATAACTGGAGTATAACCTTTTAAAATTGTGAATCACTATACTGTAAACCTGTGACTTACATAATTCACTGTCATTGTTTATTTGCTAAGTTTTATCTGACTCTTTTGTGATCACATGGGCTGTAGCCCACCAGGCTCCTAGTTCCATGGGATTTCCCAGCAAGAATACTGAAGTGGGTTACCATTACCTTTTCCAGGGGATCTTCCTGACCCAGGGATGGAACCCATGTCTCCTGCGTTAGCAGGCAGATTCTTTACCACTGAGCCACAAGGGAAACCCCACTTACATAATATTGTACATCAAGTATATTTCAAAAAAATTTCAACAGATTGTGTGTTTTTATATTTATTATACTTTTTCAAATTTTACAAAATTACATACTTAATATAAAGAATAAAAATTCCACCAAAATCAAAGAAGCAGAAAAAATAGTAGGGCTCTCAAGTCAACGCTTATTAAGACCTAAGCATTGTAAACACTTAATGCAGGTCTTTCGTGCATTTAATCTATGCATATAGATGCACATATTCAATATATTAATTGTATAATAGTAATAATTACTTCTTCATTAGCATTATAGCAGTCATTTTCTGTCATTAAATATTTTTAAAAAATTTCAGTGCCTGCATAATATTACAAGATATTGATCCCAATTATCCAATCCTGAAGGAAGTCAACCCAGAATTTTCATTGGAGGGACTGATGCTAAAACTCCAATACTCTGGCCACATGATATGAACAACCTTGGAAAAGACCTTGATTGGAAAAGACCCTGATTCTTGGAAAGACTGAAGGCAAAAGGAAAAGAGGGCAGCAGAGGATGAGATGGTTGGATGGCATCTCAGATTCAATGGACAGGAATTTGAGCAAACTCCAGGAGACAGTGAAGGCAGAGAAGCCTGGTGTGCTGCAGTCCATGGGGTCTCAAAGAGTCAGACATAACTTAGTGAGTGAACAGTAACAAAACCACTTAATTGCTTAAGGGACCAGAAGAGTGTAGAGAATAAAAACTTTATGCTTTTTTATCTTGGCTCTTCCTCCTTTCATACTCAGTTACCTCAGGCAAGTTAATTACAATGTCTCAGCTCAGTTCAGTCTCTCAGTCATGTCAGACTCTGTGGGACCCCATGGACTGGAGAATGCCAGGCCTCCCTGTCCATCACCCACTCCTGGGGTTTACCCGAAGTCACGTCCATTGAGTCGGTGATGCCATCCAACCATCTCATCCTCTGTCGTCTCCTTCTACCACCTTCAATCTTTTCCAGCATCAGGGTCTTTCCCAATGAGTCAGCTCTTCACATCAGGTGGCCAAAGTATTGGAGTTTCAGCTTCAGCATCAGTCCTTCCAATGAACACCCAGGCCTGATCTCCTTTAGGATGGACTAGTTGGATCCCCTTGCAATCCAAGGGACTCTCAAGAGTCTTCTCTAACACCACAGTTCAAAAGCATCAATTCTTTGGCACTCAGCTTTCTTTATAGTCCAACTCTCACATCCATACATGACCACTGGAAAAACCATAGCCTTGACAGGACAGACCTTTGTTGGCAAAGTAATGTCTCTGGTTTTTAATATGCTGTCTAGGTTGGTAATAGATTTTCTTCTAAGGAGCAAGAGTGTTTTAATTTCATGGCTGCAGTCACCATCTGCAGTGATTTTGGAGTCCCCCAAAATAAAGTCTGACACTGTTTCCCATCTATTACCATGAAGTCACTGGGCTGAATGCCATGATCTTCGTTTTCTGAATGTTGAGCTTTGAGCCAACTTTTTCAATCTCCTCTTTCACTTTCATCAAGAGTCTCTTTAGTTCTTCTTCGCTTCCTTCCATAAGGGTGGTGTCATCTGCATATCTGAGGTTATTGATATTTCTCCCAGCAGTCTTGATTCCAGCTTGTGCTTCATCCAGCCCAGAGTTTCTCATGATGTATTCTGCATATAAGTTAAATAAGCAGGGTGACAATGTACAGCCTTGATGTACTCCTTTTCCTATTTGGAACCAGTCTGTTGTTCTGCATCCAGTTCTAACTGTTGCTTCCTGACCTCCATACAGATTTCTCAAGAGGCAGGTCAAGTGGTCTGGTGAGATAGTGTGTATTAGAGTCTGGCACATTGTGAGCGTTTTATAAGTGATAGCTCTTAATATTAAGAACTAACAGAAGATAGCTTGTGGCATGAGTGAGAGTGACCTAATATAAAGACCTAATTGCATTAGCGCATGTTTGCTAGCAGTAACTCCCATATAACTTGATTCTAAGGATCACTTGCAAACAGTTTTAATTTCTTAAAAATTAGATTTATCTATGGTTCTGTTGGAGAAGGCAATGGCACCCCACTCCAGTACTCTTGCCTAGAAAATCCCATGGACGGAGGAACCTGGTAGGCTGCAGTCCATGGGGTTGCTAAGAGTCGGACATGACTGAGCGACTTCATTTTCACTTTTCACTTTCATGCATTTGAGAAGGAAATGGCACCCCACTCCAGTGTTCTTGCCTGGAGAATCCCAGGGACGGAGGAGCCTGATGGGCTGCTGTCTATGGGGTCGCACAGAGTCGGACACGACTGAAGCAACTTAGCAGCAGCAGCAGCATGGTTCTGAACTTTGAATGGTCAAGTTAGTTGCTCTTGTGTGAGGTCAAGAATATATCTATCAATATACCTTCAATTAAAGAAGATAATATTAAAGAGTTTCTGTTTCTTAAGATTGAAAACAGCTAACCAAAATGTAATCTTCACCTAAAAAAAGTGAGGATGTGATTTCACTCATGTGAAAAAAAAGTTGCTCCAAGAATCAAGAATGACTTAGAAAAGTAAATGAACTGCATATAGAGAATACACAAATTATGTCAGAAATTCCCTTCCTAATTATGAGAGTGTTGTTGCAGGTATTCATGTCTTTCCTTATTTATTTAATGTAACCCACTCCATCTCATCTTGATGTCAGAAAAGTTACTTTCCTTTTTTTAAAGATGATTAGATTTAAATCTAAATTGAACTGAAATTTAAATGGATTCAATTTTTTTATCATAAATAAGGTAATAAAATTAATGCAAAACACAGTCTCATTATTAAAATAATTTCAAGAAATCATATCTTGCTCCTAATAAGCAACATTTGAAATTGCACTTGATCCAGATCTAGAATAATAAGTGACTTACCACTTTGGCAATTTTTTCTTCATATATATGTGACTCGATACCATATATATGTGACTCAATACTCATCTTAGAAGGTGGTACAGTTGAATTAACAGTTATTACAGAAAACTTAAATTCTAGTTAAAACAGAAATATAACAAATTAATCATTTACATATATTTAATGGAAGAATGAAGTAAGTGTATTTCAAACTTGTGTGTGTGTGTGTGTGTGTGTGTGGTACATGCACACTTAGTCATTCAATTGCAACCCCATGGACTGTAGCCCACCAGACTCCTCTTTCCATGGAGATTCTCCTGGCAAGAATACTGGATTGGGCTGCCATGCCCTCCCCTCCAGGGAGTCTTTGAAAGCCAGGGATCAAACCCAGGTCTCCCACATTGCAGGTGGATTCTTTACCATCTGAGCCACTAGGGAAGCCCCAAAATACTGGAATAGATAGCCTATCCCTTCTCCAAGAGATCTTCCCAACCAAGGAATTGAACTGGTGTCTCCTGCATTGTAAGCAGATTCTTTACCAGCTGAGCTACCAGGGAAGCCCATTTTAACCTTACAACTTTTATATAAGGATGTATTATTAACATGAATGAGCAAAATAAAGCTCTTTCCTCATGTTAGCTTAGGTGAATAAATCAATCTAATTTGAAGGGAAAACTCAATCTAATAATCAATGGTACTTCATCATTATATGAAGTCCTCATTTCATTTTATCCTTTAATTTTTTATGCTTAAGTCAGTTTGGATTTGAGGAATATTATCTAATACTAGATTTTTCTCAAATTGCTGTTTCACTATTACCTGTGTTTATGTCCTGCATTTGATAAATATGCAATTATTAATTTAATATAAAATAGTGCACATTTATTTCTATTAATAAACTTTATTTTAGAACATTTGAGATTTGCAGAGTAATGCAAAGATAGTACAGATGTTTACTGCATTACCACATATTCTGTTTACCTTATTATTGACATCTTAGTCATTCAGTATTATACATTTGTCATAATTAATGAACTAATATTGTACACCATTATTAACTAAAGTCCATATCATTCATAGTTTCTACACTTTCCCTATTCTTTTCTATAGTTCCTATTGTCCTTTTTCTCTTCCTGGATTACATTCAAAGTATTTCTTATATTTAGTCACCACATCTCCTTAGGCTCCTTTTGCTTGTGATATACATTCATTTTTAAGGCCTCACGTTTTACATGTGAGTTCTATGCTAAAAAAAAAAAAAAAAAGAACATTTATACTCTCTTTTACAATACAAACTAACTGGAAGACATGGAAGAAGGTTGTCACCACAACCTCAAGCTAATATACTAATACTTCTAAAAAGTAAGGAAGAATTATTAGAGTGGCAACAGTCACTAGCTGTCTCTCAGTTACATTTTTTCCATCCTTATAGTAAGAAAATACATTGAATTTTAGCAGAACACACAGCTATCCAGCTAGGGTCTGAATTTTCCAGCCCTCTCGCAGCTAGGTAAGGCAACACGACTAAGTCAGGCCAACATTATGTGAAAGGAAGTAATGTTGAAGTAAATTCCAAGACACTTCCTTCGAATTCATGCTTAGGTGTATTCCTTCTCCTTTCCATTGGCTAACGAGCTCACTCATTGCATTCAATATGAAGGCCATGAATCTGGGAGATGAAAGAGTCACAGGATGCAAGGGGTCTGATTTCTCAATAACTTCATGAAGTGGAATTCATCTCCTCTGCCCTACACACCTCACCTCTGTGTCATTTGAAAGGAAAGATGCAGACTTGGATACTACTAACACCCTTACAACCTTCAGTCTCTGTCACAATAATTTACCATCTACCATAACTCACGCAGTACAAAAAGAAATGGTTAGAAATTCAAATTTTCAATGTACAAATGGAAAAGCTTAAATTTGAAAGTATTAGAATATTGCCAAAGATGAAACAGATAATGTTAAGTTATAACAATATAACTTATTTTGGAGTGCTCAACTGAAAAGCTTTGAAAAATACATTTAATTTTATGTATAGCTTCATATTTCTATTGCTGCATGTGAGGAAGTTTTTACTTGAATTATTGCTAACTTTCTTTTATTGTTAACAGAAAATGTATAAAATAAAGATTTATTTTGAAGGGGGTTCCAAAAATGCCTTGAATTTTGGAATTAATTTGAAAGTACCTGCCTCTAGCCATTATTTCCCTAAAGCAAAAGAGACTTAGGAAAAAAGATCTCAAAACAAGAGATACTATAAGAAGAAAATAACTTCAAAACTCTAAGAATCTATGCTGTCTGGAATAAAAATCTCCTGTTGTTTCATTAAATGCTTATTTTTCACATGTATAGGAATAGTTGAAACCATTCAGCCTTGGAACAATGAACATAAAAAGGAGGGGTATTTTAGTGCATAACTATTTGACAGACTGTGTATTGCAGCTGGATCACTCAAAAACTGTTCTTTAGTTTCATAGTAGTATCATCCCTGAGGCTACTTAATGGGTGGTGTAACTCAGGTTAGGGGGTTCCTACTCCCCAGTGAGCTAGGTAAGCTAAATTGGAAAGTCCAGTCCTATTGCCTGTGCAAAACCTTCCCCATGACCTACTTGTATCTAGGTACATGTAATACTGAGACCACTCTGCTTCTATGGCTTAATGTTCCATCTATCATGTCACCATACCAGGAATATCAGTTCTTTTTTCTAGTTTCTAAAAGCAGTCCAATTATATTTTTTGAGTTTTATCACATTTTTAAAGAGTTGTGGGAATTAAAAAAGGGGTCATGTAGTAGACTAAGAGGTCTAAATCCAGCAAATCTATTCTTCATTTAAGCTCAAGTATATGTAGAGTAGCCTAAATTTTATTAGCTCCCATATCCAATTCATATTCCCAAATGCACTGAGAGTTTCAGAAATGATTCTTACCAGGTAATAGTATCCATTCAACTTAGAAAGCATCCAGTGCCAGATATAGTACCCTATTATGTTCGTTGTGCTCAGTCTTTCAGTCATGTCTAACTCTTTGTGACCCCATGGACATTAAGCCACCAGGTTCCTCTGTCCATGGGATTCTCCAGGCAAGAATACTGGAGTGGGTTGCCACTTCTTCCTCCAGAGGATCTTTCCAGCCCAGGAACTGAACCTGTGTCTCTTGGGTCCACTACATTGGGAGGCACATATATGCATGTATGTATGTATTTATTTATTTATACCACTAAGCATATAGTACCCTAACTTCTGCCCTTTTTTAAATATAATTAGCAAAAGTTGTAATCTAGAGAATTCTATTGGTCAGGATCAGTGACTTAGTGAAAAGATAATAAAAAAAATATGATAGATGAATGAAGTAGCTATAAGATTGTGAGACAAAATGTAACCAAGTGATTAAGATACATAGATAATGTCATATATTTTCATTTTATTTAACAAGAAATAACCCTTTAACTATCATTGACTCAGTAGCTAAAACCTTTTAAGATTCTTTGTGATAAATAGAGTATGCTTTTCATTTGTTTGCTTATTTGGTTCATTACTTAAATGGCATTTTTGAATGCCAAAAATATTCAAATACTAGGAGTTTCATATGAATCAATCTAACATGTAAGCAAAATCTTCTTTCTCTTCTAACCCCTAAATTTATTCTAATGGATTTAATCATCTATTAGTACACTGAAAGGATTCAGTACCCAAAGTTCAGGAGAAAAGTAGAAATGAATGCAAGAGGAAAGGGTAAAAGTCAAGGTGATGATGAAAAAGAATTAGTTGTGAACAGAGAGTCATGGTACAGACCTAATATATGATGTATTAATTCTGCTGCAAGAATATAATAGAGCATAAATGTTCTGACTAGCTCTCAAAATAGAATTCAGTTCAGTTCAATTCAGTCACCCAGTCATGTCCAATTCTTTGTGACCTCATGAACTGCAGCACGCCAGGCCTCCCTGTCCATCACCAACTCCTGGAGTCCACCCAAACCCATGTCCATTGAGTCAGTGATGCCATCCAACCATCTCATCCTCTGTTGTCCTCTTCTCTTCCTGCCCTCAATCTTTCCCAGCATCAGGGTCTTTTTCAATGAGTCAGCTCATCGCCAAAGTATTGGAGTTTCAGCTTCAACATCAGTCATTTCAATGAACACCCAGGACTGATCTCCCTTAGGATGGACTGGTTGGATCTCTTTGCAGTCCAAGGGTGTCCAGAGCCGTGTTAGGCATTACTGACAAAATGGATGCATGGCCCCAACCACCTCTCCTCATCCCGCAGGCAGGGTCCTGGGATTAAGGAGTTAGGTCTTTTGATTCTGACTTGTTCTTTCCTTTCTTCAGTTGAGTTAGCTGGAAAGAATGTTAAGGTGCTTATTATTCTTGAGAGAAGCATGAGAAAGCACAAAGCCTTCTGCAGTTGTGCCCAGAAAATAATCTATAAAGTAACCATTGACATTTGTTCAAGGATCTTTACAAAGAATGTTCCAGGATGAGCATGTAGGCTGCAGCTTGAGGCCATTGGAAGGATTGCTATCTGAGACCTGTTTGTGAGCGGAATGTTTATGGCAAAGGAAGTTTGCTGAGTTTAAGGTTTAGGAATAATTAAGAATAGCTAGAAGCCTTTTTAGGAGATAGTGAGCTTAAGATACTAGGGGCAAGCAGGATTTAAAAAGATAAGAAATAAACTGAGGAATGTGGTATGCAGCCCAGACATAAGCAGGAGTTACAATGTAATCACAAGTAAACAAGATTCTGAGAGAATCACTGAAGCAGGAATTCCATTTGAAGGGCAACAAAGAGACAATAAATCTTGTAGGTCTTCATAGAACTGTTCAACATCAGCTTATTCAGTGTGGAAGACAAAAATCCAGGCTCTCCTTTATTTAATATAAAATTATTATTGTTATTGTGGTGAATCTGTAAGTAATCCTGCCTTCTATTATAGTCAAGTAGAAGCAACAGCTAAGTCGTAGAAATATTTAACAGTATCTGGATTTTTTTTTTTTCCCCAACAAGCAAAAGCTATTAGCCTCAATTTGTCAGCCAAAATACCTGATGTTATGCTCTAAAGGACAAAGAAAAACAAGGGTCCTTGTAGGTATAGACCAATTAGTGTGGCACAGAGGTACTATCTTCTAGGCTCCAAAAAAGTAAAGTTCTCTCATTTCCTGGAATGTGTGAACAGTTTATTCAATTGCATTCTGGCAGTGTCCTTATTTGAACCTCAGTGTCTGGAGGAAAAGAAAAAGTCTTTTGCACCATTCAGACTCAAGAATCAGTCTGGAACAAACATCAGTACCTGACACCAAAAGAGCTTCTGTGGAGATAAAGAAGCTAATTTGTAAAGGCTGTTAGGCAATAGAACCTAACAAATAGAGAAAAACAAACTAAATTGGATAGGGCATCAAAAGCTGAAGAAGCATGAAAATACTATAGTGGGATGCCATAAATGAGTTGCTCTGCAGAGGTCAACTTTGATTTTTTGTCTCATCTGGAAGGATAAGTGTGCAACTGAATCTGTGTCTAAGAAGGAACAGAAAAATCACTTTGCAGCCAATTTCCCCGGTGTTTCTTAAGGCTGGAAAAAAAGTACCTTAAGTAGTTTCCTCCAGTTATGAGTATATATATTCCTTGTGAAGTCCACTTTCTGAGAGAAGGTGGTATAAGAAATTCTGATGTTCAAGTGACTTTTACTAAAGGGATGGGTAATGGAGAACTGAAGATTACCACCTTCTGGAAAGGAAGAAACTGATACTCCAGCCCCCATTTTCTGAGATTAGAAGGTAAAGAAAACTGTCAGATTGACAAGAGCACAGAGAAACTAGACCAAGATTAGCAACATGGCTGACTGCAGGACAAAATTCCAAATAGAAAAAAAAGTTTAAATGAAAATTTGGGTTCGTTAGGTAGACAATGTTGAATCTGTCCCAAGTCTCCTTATCTTATCTTACACTCTACAAAGCAAATGTAAGTTGAGAAAATGTGGGATGGTGATTAAGAAGTAGAGAGTAACATATGAAAAAATTCAAAAGATGTTGCAACATAGATATTAAGAGAAGAATCTGTTTTTAGAGAGGAATTATCATATGTCAAATATGAGAAGTCAAATAAAATAAAAACAGAGAAATGATTGCTATTCTTGGCAACACAGACATCATAGGAAATCTTGATTACAGCAACCCTCAAAGAGAGTTGGCTACAGAAAACCAAATGGAGTACATGAAGGACATGTTAAATAAAGAGACAAAAACCATGAAAGGGAGCAGTAATTTCAAGAGGGGTGTGAAGTCAGCTTGAGTTGTCTTATTAGAGGGAAATACTGGAACTTACATGAATGTAGATATAAATGATTCATCAAGCAGAGAAAGAGGAACTGATGATTCAAGAGGATGTAGGGAAGATATGTGTAGGAAAGTAATGAGAGATTCATACCAAAGAGTTGCCCTTTTTCATATCAGGGACAAGTAACTAATCTGTGTGCAAACACAGATACTCCATGGTCTTCACTTCTGATGTCTGAAAATAAAGGAGGATGATGGCTTTTATTTTCTCAATTAAATATAAGGCAAGATCATTATCAGAGGAAGGGGAGAGGAAGAGATTGTGAAGAAGTGGGTGACAGGACAATACTTGAAATTGTCATTTTGGAGAATATTAAAGCATATTATAAACATATATTAAACTATTGGGCCCTACTGAATGCCCAACTTGCATTTGTGACATTAAATTGAAGTGAGACTAGACAATATAGTAGTGAGTTTTCCCTCCAAATATGCTCAAGTGCAACCCACAGATATTTGGGTTAACAAGGTAAGAGATTTTTCTAGAAGTATGTTATAGAGAAGTAATCATGAAACAAGTTTAGGTTTCTTCAAAGCAGAGATTTTAATTATGGAATAGAAATCTAAATCTGAGTAAGGAGGGAAATGCAGGTTTGATGAGGGTTACTGAATACAAAAATATAATTGGGTGAATTGACTGCACTGGATTTCAGTATTAAACATAGAATTGAGAGTTGAAGGTCATTATGCAGGACTGAGTAGGTGAGGTGAGAATGAGAATAAATATTGCTTGAATTAATAGGATCAGTTTATGAATGTATGATCTACAGGAATGTTGAAATCAATAAAGTCAATGATAGGGAAAATGGTGAAAATAAAGGGAGAATGTCATGTGCTAAAATTATACATGAACAAGTAGAATCATCGGAGAAGGCAATGGCACCCCACTCCAGTACTCTTGCCTGGAAAACCCCATGGATGGAGGAGCCTGGAAGGCTGCAGTCCAAGGGGTCACGAAGAGTTGGACACGACTCAGCGACGTCACTTTCACTTTTCACTTTCATGCATTGGAGAAGGAAATGGCAACCCACTCCAGTGTTCTTGCCTGGAGAATCCCGGGGACGGGGGAGCCTGGTGGGCTGCTGTCTGTGGGGTCGCACAGAGTTGGACACGACTGAAGTGACTTAGCAAAGTAGAATCATGCAATTTAGGTAGATGATAGCAATAGGATACTGGTAGCTGAAAAAATCGTAAGGGAATTCAAAAAGAAGCTATGATTTTTGAAAAAGAATGGGTGTGTTATTTGCTCAGTCGTGTCCAACTCTCTGTGACCCTATGGGCTGTAGCCCACCAGGTTCCTCTGTCTGTGGTAGTCTCCTGGCAAGAAATCTGGAGTGAGTTACCATTTCCTTCTCCAAGGGATCTTCCTAATCCAGGTCAAACCCAGGTCTCCCACACTGCAGGCAGATTTTTTACATCTGAGCCACAAGGAGAAATACACATGCATACAAAATAAAAGATGCTTAGACCTTGGTAGAGCAGTACAATTTCCAGAAAATTATAAGAAAATATCTAGAAAAGCACATAAAGATAAACTTAAATAGTCATCAAGAGTGAACTAATGAAAAAAAAAAAAAAGAAGAAAGAAAGCAAGCTTGATAAAATCATATACTTTGCTATTTTTGTTTTAATACACAGTTTTCTATACTATTTTACCAAAGAAGAAAATGCTCATGGCATGGAATATGGAAAGAAAAAAAGCAAGATATCTATCAGCTCAAAAAGTATGCTTCATTTAAAAAAATATATATATTTAAAGTATAAAATTAACTATACCTTATCTTTGGCTGAAATAGAAATGTTTCCTTCCTTATATTTCGTAGTATTCAAATTATAAGCATTCATCATATTTATAGCAATAATAGGAATTAATATATATTTATTTTTCTTGGACTTCCCTGTTGGTCCAGTAGTTAGGAATCTGTTCGCCAGTTCAAGAGACACAGGTTCCATCCCTGGTCTGGTAAGATTCTACGTACCTTGAGACTACTAAACCCATGGGCCACAGCTACTAAGCCTGCGTGCTGCGACTACTGAAGCCCACATGTCCTAGAAACCATACTTCACAACAACGGAACAAAAGAAGCCACTGCATTGAGAAGGCTACGCACCACAGGTAGAGAGTAGCCCCAGCTTGTTGCAACTAGAGTAAGTCCGCACACAATGAAGATCCAGCACAGCCCAAAATAAAGAAAGAAATGGTGGTGGTGGTGGTGGTGGTGTAGTTGTAAGGCTAAGTCATGTTTGACTTTTGCAACTCTATGAACTGTAGCCCACCAGGCTCCTCGGTCCAGGAGATTTCCAAGGAAAGCATACTGGAGTGGGTTGCCATTTCCTTCTCCAGGGGACTTTCCGAACCCAGGGATTGAATTCAAGTCTCCTGCATTGTAGGCAGATTCTTTACCAACTTAGTGACCAGGGAAACCCCAAATAAATAATTAAAATTATGTGTGTGTGTGTATATATATATATATATATATATATTCATTTTTTCTTAACATTTATTTAAGGGGGTTTCCTCTCATCTGAATTTGAATTTTAGAATGTGATTTAACTTTAAAATAGAATATGCCATACACTGAGAAAATGTTTTAACTAAAGTTCAAATCTGTTCTTGTAGAAAATGTTTCCCTATCAACTGAACAGAATATTCTAAGTATATATGTTTAACCCCATTTTATATCATTATGCTATAAAGATGAGATTTTATACATGGGTAACTTTAAAGTCCCCTTCCCTAGAACCTGAGATAATTACTGAATGAAGTGAAGTGAAGTGAAGTCACTCAGTCGTGTCCAACTCTTTGTGACCCCGTGGACTGTAGCCACCAGGCTCCTCTGTCCATGGGATGCTCCAGGCAAGAATACTGGAGTGGGTTGCCATTTCCTTCTCTAATTACTGAATGGCTAATGTTTTATTTTTGTGAAATAGGATTCTGAAAGGAGGAGTGGAGGATGGAGAGCTAAGCAGAGAAGGAGGGGAGGCAATCAAAGTTGCATTACTGAGTTGCATGTCAATAAGACGGACTGCTAGTTCAATCTCACAGAACACAGAGTCAGATGAATATGTTTCAAAACTTTCTTTTGGGGAAATCAAGGGAGGAACAAATATCTGTCAACTCCTGATCTTCATTGGTCAAAATTTCATTCAATAGATTTTAGACTTCTGACCTCTATGTATGAAACTGACATCCCAAAATGTGAGTTTCTTTTGGGCATCAACAGAGAAGCCCTGATCAAGGAGAAAGGCGTGTAGCATAGTACTGACTGGAGATTACAGAACATATGACCATAGCAGTGTCTAGGATAAGAGATGATAGTTGTACCTCTTGCATAAATTTGTCATGATTGGTTTTTCTTTAATCCCTGATGATAATGATACAAATCATAATCGGGGACTATTATTAGCTAACATTTCCAAAGATGAATCCAAATATGCAAATTAAACATATAAAAATAGACATTTTAGTAGAATGTGATCTATTTTGAAATGGCTTTTTTATATTCTTTCCTTTACTCACAAGAGCAGTTTAATTAAAGGTGCAGGAGTATAATGCCTCTGCTGGTCACAGATTACTTAAGAGTTCTGGAGCCTACTCAGCTAAGATGGATATGATAGCCATTCACAGGTTCTGTTAAGATAGAGTCTTAATGATCTATAATGCAAAGATCTACACAGTAAAATAATTATTTTGAATTATGTTAAATGCACATATTTATGTATTAAATTGTTTCATTTAATACAACAGAGCTAAACTCATAGCATGCACTTACATTGTTAGTTGTTATAAGGACTTTTGACACTGATAATTTTTCTTTTCCAATTCTGGTCCTTTACCTGTTTTGCTTAAACTTTCAAAAGACATTGGTTCTTTTCATTGGGCCATCACATTCTTTTCTGTCAGCAGCCCTCCTCTAATATTTAGGGCAAAAATATATTAGAAATAATAGCTATGTGGCTGGACCTTAGATACTATTAGACATAATAGTTTAAAGAATTTAGAGAAACGTTCAGTTTATTTTATCTGTTTCAAAGTGCCTAACAAGGTAAATCACTGATAAAACTCTACCTATCCTTGGATAGGATGTATTTTAATTGTGTCAGTTTGCAGATGAAGAAACAGGTTTACAGAGATTGAG
Source organism: Bos javanicus (assembly GCF_032452875.1). Taxonomy (NCBI): domain Eukaryota; kingdom Metazoa; phylum Chordata; class Mammalia; order Artiodactyla; family Bovidae; genus Bos; species Bos javanicus. The sequence goes on along the minus strand of NC_083893.1, from coordinate 4,288,231 downwards.
TGACTGGTCAAAAGTAATGGACTGCAATATAAGACTGAATTCTAAAATAATTCACATGTCTTCCTTAAAGGTTCTTTGAATTAGGACTCCAGGGTTGCACATGATACAAAAGTCTATTTAAAATCTTTAACATAGGAAAGGGAATTACTGGTTCAAATAACTGACAGATTCTAGAAGTGAGACTAAGAGAACTAATTTTAGACATAGCTATGGCTATCACAGTATCAGCCAATTTCTCAGCAAGAAACATTACAAAATCAGACTAGTATACTTTTTCCAAAAAAAATTTATGGGATGATTTTAAAAGTATGTATTAGGTAAGATATCATAATCTACAAGAAATAATATAGCACCCCAAACAACAAAAGCATATACCTGAAGTTGTTAAAGGTAATAGCTACTGAAAACGCCAAACAGAGAATATGTAAAGCATTAGAATATTAGCTAGATAGATTTACACATCAGGCAATGATGACATCCCCTCTTCAGGAAAGTACTCAATTAAAAATTTCTCAGTAAGTTCTACTTCCTTCCTCTAATCACCTGGGAAGTTTTCTAATTTTCCAACACAAGTGAAAGTCAGAAGGCAAGGGAACCCAACGATGCAACCCATACAGATTAGCCCCTGGAGAAGAATGGAAGATAGTTTCATGTCCTACCACATATCCCCTGTTCCTCTTAACCTGGACTAATACCTTGGCTAGAAGGCATTCTTTATCTAGTAGATTGACCCAAATCTCAATTCACTAATATACTTGGAGGTTATTTATTTACTGAGTTGAAGTGTTTTTTCATTGACCAAGACTTCTGAGCAAGGAAAGAAGTATCCTAGTGAAATCCCTGTATTCTAAACATAGTTATCTTTGCCTCTATTAAAATTATTATTATTTTTTTATCTCTTTCCCTCTCCCTATCAATTTCCATTCTAGTCTGTTTTACTTTGACTTTCTCTTTTCTCCTACTCTAATCCCTCTCCTCTTGCCACTTCACAGGACCCTCTTCCTTTTCATTCCTCCATCCTATCCTAAACACATTCCCCTCATTGGACAAAATATAGTTTATAAAATAGGTAGTTTTGCAAAGTATGTAGTGATGATGAACAACCTAATGGTTTTATTAGTTATAAATCTTGGCCAAGATTAGAGTTGTATAAAAGATGAGTAGAATAGTAAGATTCCTCAGCAGCTATCCCTGAAGACTTTTCTTTTAGATTGATTGGTGAGGTTCCAATCTTGTAAACAGAAAAAAAGAAAAAAAATCATTCCATCACTGATTGCACAGACTGCTTAACTAGAACCTTCCAAAAATACTCAGATCTCCATACACATTAAGATACCACTGTCTTTTTTCCTCCTCTATTGATGGTCTTAAATGTAAAGCTACACATTTATTCAGAACATAGAAAAGAGTGGTAGACTAAGGACCCTCGAAATTCGAAGATCTTGCTGAGAAAATGGAAGATACTTTGACTCAATAATTTTAAAAAATAGATCAAATTAGTTGCTCTTTAGATTATATAAAATAAAAAGTTTAAGATAAAGAGTAACAGCATGTCTAGACAAAGACACCTGTTGATACTGGTGAACAGGAAAATTGGAATGATTATTCTTTTTTCAATTAGAAAATATATCATCTAAAACACAAAAGACAAACTTTACATGACATAGCATCCTTCTGTGTAAATCTATCCACTATGGTTTTCCTGAAATTTCCCTAGGCACAAAAAAGAGATGTTCATGTAACTGCAAATAACAAATTTCTAGTTGATATCAAAGCTACACTTCCAACTCTAAACCCTGATGCCTATTCATCATTCTTTCCTCCTTTCAGGCATCAAAAAATTAACTGGTAAGCATTTTGAGTGCCACTGACTCTGCCTCTATCTTAGCTTCATTATCACTAGTCAAGACTCTCATTCACATACTTTTCTGCTTGGTTTTCCATTCCAGGGAATTAACTGAAGCAAGATAAACCTGGAGAATGGGATGCCAATATTAGATGTGTCAGAACATCCTGTTTCTTGCACTGCCAGAAGAAATGATAATTTGATGATGGCATAGATTAATTGGGTTTCCCTGGTTGCTTGGTAAAGAATCCACCTGCAATGCAGGAGACCTTGGCTTGATCCCTGTGTTGGGAAGATCTCCTGGAAAAGGAAAGGGCAATCCACTCCTGTATTCTTGCCTACGAAATCCCATGGACAGATCAGCCTGTAGGGCTGCAGTCCATGGAGTCACAATGAGTCAGACATGACTGCACAACTAAGATTTTCACTTTTTTCCTTTTTAGATTAATTAACTGCTATCTTCTGTTTCCCCTATTAACATTTTAGATCTTGTAGCTGCTCCTTGTTTGCTCTGGGTAGAATATATTTCAGATATGGGACACATGGTGGAGGCTGAACCCAGTTGACTGGGTATGATCTCATTATAAGTATTCCCAAATCCAAGAAAAATAAGTTTAAAAAAAAAATTCTACAACTTGCTTACATATCTTCCAATGCAATCATTATCCCCTATTGACTGACTGGAACACACTTCTACCCATCAAAAAGACAAGTAGTTACTACTACTAATTGATGCTTTCAAACTGTGGTGCTAGAGAAACCTCCTGAAAATAACTTGGACAGCAAGGAGATCAAATCAGTTACTGTTAAGGGAGACTAACCCTGAATATTCACTGGAAGGACTGATGCTGAAGCTGAAGCTCCACTGTTTCGGTCATCTAATGAGAATGGATGGCTCATTAGAAAAGTCCCTGATGCTGGGAAAAATTGAGGGCAGAAAGAGACGAGGGCATCACAGAGTGAGATGGCTGGACAGCATCACCAGTGCAATGAATATGAACTTGGGCAAACTCCAGGAGATGGTGCGGGACAAGTAGGCCTGGCATGCTGGAGTCCATGGGGGTCACAAAGAGTTGGACATGACTGGGTGACTAAATAACAACTGTTTTGTACAAAATTTAAGATCCATTTAGAAGACTAATCTTCCTCATTTCCCTGTAGCCCTCACCCCAATAGCATCCTATCTCTATTTTCAGAAATAGCAGCAGATCTACATGCTCTATTTTCTCTGAAAAACCTATTTGTCTTCAGTTAAGAAAATTAAAGTGCCATCCATGCCCTTTGTTGTTGTTTTTTAGTCTCTAAGTCGTGTCTGACTCTTTTGGGACCTCATGGATGGTAGCCCACCAGGTTCCTCTGTCTATGGGATTTTCCAGGCAAGACTCCTGTAGTGGGTTACCATTTCCTTCTCCAGGGGAGGTCCTCAACCCAGGGATTAAATCTGCATCTCCTGCATTGGCAGGCGGATTCTTTACCAGTGAGCTACCAGGGAAGCTATTATGCCCTTAAAGTTTTACAAAAATGTCCTCTAACTTCTTGTAATTATTTAACTATGGCCTTAGAAACATTAAATCTGTTGTTTAGGACTCCTACCTTATACAATACATGGGTGACTGCTTTGTGCCAATATGAGCCTAATGATAACCAGTGCTATGGCTAGATAGGCCCTTATGATTCTTACTGTGACTGCAAGACAACCTCAGCAATAGCCATCAGGAAACTTAAAAAAAAAAAAAACAGGTTATTACTTAACAGGTCCCAGGAATTATATGACATACTTTGGTCTTATGTGGTGGGGGTTTGGGGGCATGTAGGCCCCAAGTTCTGCTTTTATTGAGATTTAGAGTGAGGACCTCAATAAAAGCACAACTCTTGAATTGTGAATTTCAGACACAACAGTGGGAATGAGTGAAGTAAGCCAGAAAGAAAAACACCAATACAGTATACTAACGCATATATATGGAATTTAGAAAGATGGTAATAATAGCCCTGTATACGAGACAACAAAAGAGACACTGATGTATAGAACAGTTTTTTGGACTCTGTGGGAGAAGGAGAGGGTGGGATGATTTGGGAGAATGGCATTGAAACATATATAATATCATATATGAAACGAGTCGCCAGTCCAGGTTTGATGCACGATACTGGATGCTTGGGGCTGGTGCACTGGGATGACCCAGAGGGATGGTATGGGCAGCAAAGAGGGAGGAGGGTTCAGGATGGGGAACACATGTATACCTGTGGCAGATTCATTTTGATATATGGTAAAACCAATACAATATTATAAAGCTAAAAAATAAAATAAAATTAAAAAAAAAAACAAAAATAAAGTGTGGAAAGAGAGAGAGAGAGAGAGAAAAAAAAAAAGTAGCCCTCAGATTTATCAAAATTAATCATGATCTCTAAAACTAAGGAGTATGATAGAGAAAGGATGAAGCTTGGCTCTTCAGGAGTCTGTGGCTGGCAGTGTAGTTACCAGAGACACCCATCTTTGAAGTAGGTACATGGGAAGCCAAAGTTTAAATCAGACACTTGCATTACCGAAAGAAAAGCCAATTGTCAGGCCTAATAATGATCTCCCAGTATATTCTCCAGCCTGAGAATCTTGCAGACTTGATTCCCTCTATTTGCTGACAAAATTAACATACAAAGGACAGAAAATCTCTAAAGATGTATTTCAACATGCCAAAGTGCATTTTACAGACCATAAAATCACATAAAATGGAAAATCTTTCTCCTCAAATATTGGACAGACTATTCATGACTTCCCCTAACCAATGAGCAGAGGACAATATAGTCAATTTCTTGGTCCCATAGGATACTGTAGACCTTGGATTCCTAAAGTCTTCAAACTGGATGCCACTTCGTTATGATCTTACTAAACTTTTCTTACTTAAACCTTGCCCTTAACAGATGCACTGTCTTTTGAACTTAAAGCTGCCTCTTTCAACCCTCACCCCATACCACATATTTAGACTCTCGAACTACTATCCACCTTTCTTTCTATTTATATTTTTGACCCTGAACAACAATAGTTTGAACTGTGCATATTCATTTACACACAGATATTTTTAAAATAAATACATTGAAACATTTTTTTTTGATATTTGTGACAATCTAAAAAAGCTGGCACATGAATTAGGTAGTCTAAAAGTATCAAAAAATTAAGAAAGTATTAGACATGTCATATACGTGCAAAATATATGTAGATACAAATCTTTCCTTACATAGGTATAAGGTGAGAGATAGTAAATCTAAAATGAACAATGTTTTTGTTTTCTTACTGTTTTAAAACTTTGGTTTCAAAGTTACCATATAGTATGTCTCTCTTATAATTGGAGAAACTGCATATAACCTGTCATCACCAGTTTTTTTTTAATGCAAAAATGTTTTCAATATTTTATTATTAATATAACTGTAATATTGTATGCCATAAAAATTTTAAAATGATTCATTCATTTGAGTATAGGGTAGGCTACCATAAAGCAGTCGAAATGCTGCTTCTTTATTATTAATGCATGAATGATTATACTTGCAAATAATAATTTCTTTCCATAGTATCTTTTCATTTTTGATGTTTAGTGTTAGTAACACATATAACATCTACAGTGTTTTGTATCATATAATTATATATGTACTGACAGACAATTTGTCTTATAAACAGACAACATACACTTAGGATATCAATAAATACATTACAGTACTATAAGTGTATTGCCACTTCTTTATAAGTATCTTAATAACATTTTTTCTAGCTTACTTTATTTTAAGAATATAGTATGTGACTCATATAACACACAAACATATATTAATTGACTGTTCATGTTATTGGTAAGGCTTCTGGTCAATAGTAGGCTATTAGCAGTTAAGTTTTAGATCAGTCAAAAGTTATTCACTGAGAATGAGTTTTTCACTCTGTTGGAGGTAGGAGTACCTACTTCCCAAGTTGTTAAAAAATATCAAAAGATATTTAAGATTGGGACAAGCTTTGGGGACTATAACTCAACAGCTTGGTGGATATTACAGATCCGCACTTATGTGTCCATCTTTCATCTGAACCTGAAATAAAAGCCTGTATTATTTTTCTGCTAAACAGCAGTTAGCTGAAGCCTCTGTACTTAATTCCTGCTTAACCTCAAGGTCCCTCATGTGGGTTAGACCTTTACTTTTGACTAAAAACATCTACCAGTGTTATGCTTCTAAAAGGACCTTCTATGAAACACTTCTCTTTTCACTCATGCATATTTCTATCATTGCAATATCTTAAACTTCTATTTTTCTTCCTTTCCCCAAAGAGGGATACCTCAATGATTGTCCTACACTTACACAGAATTTTCCTTCTCTCATTCTGACCTCCTATAGACAATCTATTGGCTATAGAATTGTAAATGTATGTGTAGAGCTACTCACATAACAAATCATTTAAAAATAGTTAGAAAGGCAAAATTCATGGGACGCTGTAGTGGAGGTTATCACTAAACTTTCTAAGACTGAAACCAATGCTTTCAAGAATTTTGAAGCGTATGAGACTTTACCTTATTTACAAGCTTACAAGTTAGCCTGTCACAGTGTCAAGAAAATGATACCAGAAAATAGAAAACTCCTGAATCAGGAAGAAAGGACAGTTTATCACTCAAAGCACTAGCAGTAGTCTGTATATCAGGATATTTGAGTTAGTGCCTCTTGCCTCAAGTCCCATGAAATCAAGGCAGATGGAATCAGATGGAAGTCTGCACAATTAACAGTTCCACTCCAGGAAAAGAAACATCATAGTAAGGAGTCTTCATCCTTTAGAAATGGGTGGTAAGCATGCTTGTTTGTTCTTTGCTCCAAAAGGAAATACTATACCTCTCTTCTCATGCTATTTTCTGCACAAACATTGTTCAAAAGGTTGTTTAAAACAAATGCCTTCAACATCAGAGTTGTAAGATGTACAGTTCAGTTCAGTTCAGTTCAGTCGCTCATTCGTGTCGGACTCTTTGCGACCCCATGAATCGCAGCACGCCAGGCCTCCTGTCCAGCACCAACTCCCGGAGTTCGCTCAGACTCACATCTATCAAGTCAGTGATGCCATCCAGCCATCTCATCCTGTTGTCCTCTTCTCCAAGAAAGACAAACCCATGAAGAATTGTCTCTTCACAGATATAAGAGGTGTAGAGTTAGAGAACTGAGTAAATTAAGATAGAGGTCACATAATGAGACTCACTTTCCTTGAGGATCAAGTAAAGGACTATAAGAGAGACAATGAAGGACTGAGAATTTTCCATGGTGATCTCCACATATCCCTATCATTTCAGCTCTTTCCCAAACTCCTCCTGCAATGACTTTACCTTCTAACACATCCTCTCAACTCTGCTGATAAAATCCAATTTGACCAATCAAAGGCAGAATATCTGCAGTCAATTCTTCCCACTTTTGAGACTAATGTTTACTTTTTTTTTTTTCAAACTGAGCTTATTTACATGGTACCCTTCCTACTAAAGCCCCATAACATATTTCACCTTCTCCCCCAAATTCAGATGTTTCTTTTAAGTATTGTCACATCTGATACTTTTTTTTTTAAATTTTATTTTATTTTTAAACTTTACATAATTGTATTAGTTTTGCCAAATATCAAAATGAATCCATCACAGGTATACATGTGCTCCCCATCCTGAACCCTCCTCCCTCCTCCCTCCCCACACCATCCCTCTGGGTCGTCCCAGTGCACTAGCCCCAAGAAAGACTAATGCCAACGGTGCTCTCATTGATTTTCTTTCATACTGTTTATTTATTTATATAATAAATTTGCATTCATTTAACAGATATTTATGTATCCAACTTGGATCTAGGATCTAAGATGGGAAACTGTGTTACTTGAGGTAAGTGGTCAGGAGAAACATGAAATTCAAAGAGAATTTTTAAAGAATATAATTGTGCCGTCATGCTCAAATCTGAAAAGGAGTGGTCAAGGCCTAAGGCAAACAGTGAAAGCAAAGCCTCCAACACTAAGGTTGCTAGAAATGTATCCAAAAGAGCATAGAGGCCACTGTGACTACTTATGACCCTGAAAACAAGATAAAAGTGTAAGTCACGTGAAACTGTATTGATTAGTTGTCACAATTTGAGGAGAGAGACTGCTTGTGGGGAAAGCCCAGCTTTGTCAGATTACAGAGCATCAGTTCAGTTCAGTTCAGTCACTCAGTCGTGTCTGACTCTTTACGACCTCATGAATCGCAGCACGCCAGGCCTCTCTGTCCATCACCAACACCCAGAGTTCACTCAGACTCACGTCCATGGAGTCAGTGGTGCCATCCAGCCATCTCATCCTCTGTTGTCCCCTTCTCCTCCTGCCCCCAATCCCTCCCAGCATCAGAGTCTTTTCCAATGAGTCAACTCTTCACATGAGGTGGCCAAAGTACTGGAGTTTCAGCTGTAGCATCATTCCTTCCAAAGAAATCCCAGGGCTGATCTCTCAGAATGGACTGGTTGGGTCTCCTTGCAGTCCAAGGGACTCTCAAGAGTCTCCTCCAACACCACAGTTCAGAAGCATCAATTCTTCAGCGTTCAGCCTTCTTCACAGTCCAACTCTCATATCCATACATGACCACATGAAAAACCATAGCCTTGACTAGACAAATCTTTGTTGGCAAAGTAATGTCTCTGCTTTTGAATATGCTATCTAGGTTGGTCATAACTTTCCTTCCAAGGAGTAAGCATCTTTTAATTTCATGGCTGCAGTCACCATCTGCAGTGATTTTGGAGCCCCCCAAAATAAAGTCTGACACTGTTTCCACTGTTTCCCCATATATTTCCCATGAAGTGATGGGACCGGATGCCATGATCTTCGTTTTCTGAATGTTGAGCTTTAAGCCAACTTTTTCACTCTCAACTTTCACTTTCATCAAGAGGCTTTTGAGTTCCTCTTCACTTTCTGCCAGAAGGGTGGTGTCATCTGCATATCTGAGGTTATTAATATTTCTCCCAGCAATCTTGATTCCAGCTTGTGTTTCTTCCAGTCCAGTGTTTCTCATGATGTACACTGCGTAGAAGTTAAATAAGCAGGGTGACAATATACAGCCTTGACGTACTCCTTTTCCTATTTGGAACCAGTCTGTTTTTCCATGTCCAGTTCTAACTGTTGCTTCCTGACCTCCATACAGATTTCTCAAGAGGCAGGTCAGGTGGTCTGATATTCCCATCTCTTTCAGAATTTTCCACAGTTTATTGTGATCCACGCAGTCAAAGGCTTTGGCATAATCAATAAAGCAGAAATTGATGTTTTTCTGGAACTCTCTTGCTTTTTCCATGATCCAGCAGATGTTGGCAATTTGATCTCTGGTTCCTCTGCCTTTTCTAAAACCAGTTTGAACATCAGGAAGTTCCCGGTTCACGTATTGCTGAAGCCTTTACTAGCATGTGAGATGAGTGCAATTGTGCGGTAGTTTGAGCATTCTTTGGCATTGCCTTTCTTTGGGATTGGAATGAAAACTGACCTTTTCCAGTCCTGTGGCCACTGTTGAGTTTTCCAAATTTGCTGGCATATTTAGTGCAGCACTTTCACAGCATCATCTTTCAGGATTTGAAATAGCTCAACTGGAATTCCATCACCTCCACTAGCTTTGTTTGCAGTGATGCTTTCTAAGGCCCACTTGACTTCACATTCCAGGATGTCTGGCTCTAGATGAGTGATCTCACCATCATGATTATCTGGGTCGTGAAGATCTTTTTTGTACAGTTGTTCTGTGTATTCTTGCCACCTCTTCTTAATATCTTGTTTCTGTTAGGTCCATACCATTTCTGCCCTTTATCAAGCCCATCTTTGCATGAAATTTTCCTTTGTTATCTCTAATTTTCATGAAGAGATCTCTAGTCTTTCCCATTCTGTTGTTTTCCTCTATTTCTTTGCATTGATTGCTAAGGAAGGCTTTCTTATCTCTTCTTGCTATTCTTTGGAACTCTGCATTCAGATGCTTATATCTTTCCTTCTCTCCTTTGCTTTTTGCTTCTCTTCTTTTCACAGCTATTTGTAAGGCATATATAGAGAGCATAATGTTGGGAAAATAACACTATTGTGACATGATATCGTCATATGCAAGATAGACATAAAAGTACCTAAATATTTGTACTTTTTTGAGAGGATTAAATGAATTGAGAGGATTAAATTGATTCATTGACATCTTGGTTGTGATATACACAGACTCAATAAAAGTTATGGAAACTAATATCCAATACCGGATCCTGAAGGACCTTTCTCAGTGTGTTGTGTCACTTCAGGAGCGTCTGCCTCTTTGCAACCCTGTGGACTATAGCTCACCAGGCTCCTCCGTCCATGAGATTCTCCAGGCAAGAATACTGGAGTGGGTTGCCATGCCCTTCTTCAGGGGTTCTTTCCGACCCAGGGATCTAACCTACATCTCCTTCATGAAGGATCTTCTAGAATTTGGTAAAAACATTTTGTATTAGCACCTTTACAAATCAAATGAAAATATAAAGATTTCCCTACATATGGTGTGTTTATAGGTTCAAGTTTTTAAACTTTAAGGTTAGGAAACAGTAGTAGCAACACTATTTACCATAGCCAAGACATGGAAACAACCCCAGTGTCCATCAACATATGACTAGCAAAAAATTGTGATCTATATATACAATATAATATTTATCAGCCATAAATAGAATGAAATATTGTCACTTGAATCAACATGTATAAACCTAGAGAATATTATACTAAGTGAAGTCAGCCAGAGAAAGACAAATATATGATATCACTTGTGTGTGATATAAATGAATCTGTATACAAAACAGAAACAATCTCACAGCCATAGAAAACAGACTCATGGTGACCAGAGAAAAAAGAAAGGGATAAATTAGCTATATGAGATTAATAGGCACTGCTATACATAAAATTGATAAGCAGCAATAATTTAATGTATATAACAGGGAGCTACATTCAATATCTAGTAATAACTTATAATGGAAAATAACTTGAAAAAATATATACATATACATGTAACTGAATCACTTTTCTGTATACGTAAAACTGGCACAATATTATAAATCAACTATACTTCAGTTTCTCTATATATTAATCTAAGTGTTTCATAGATATAACTGTACTCACTGACAGGTTATTTCATATGGTTCACACTAGTCAATAAAAAACTTTAAAAATAGATTTATTATTGATGGGAGAGGAGAAGGAATGATTATAAAGAAATTTTAACTCACTTTTAAGTATAGATCTTGTATGGACCAGCCTAAGTGAATTCAAATCTTCAAATAAAATTCATAATTATTCTTTGAAAGACGGCTATGAGAAAGTTAATTTACAACAACTGCCTTGTTTCTTGACTTTTTTTTTAGTTACCCCAAATCTCTAGTGTAAATTAGGGGTCATTTTTGATGTTGTATACTCTATGATTTTGACAAATGTACAAGGAAATATATGCACTATTACAGTATATCATACAGAATAGTTTCACTGCCCTAAAAGTCTTCAGTATTCTCCCTTTCTGTTTCTCCCTCTTCTCTAATTCCCAGCAACAATTGATATTTTTATTACCATCATAGTTTCGCCTTTTCTAAAACATTATATAGTTGGAGTCATCCAGTATGTAGCCTTTCCAGTTTGATTTCTTTCACTTAATAATATGCATTTAGGGCTTCTCCATGTTTTTCATGACTTGATAACTCATTTGTTTCTAGCACTGAATAGTATCCCATTTTATGGATGTGTCATGGTTTATTTGCCCATTCACCTGCCAAAGGATACCTTGGTTATTTTCAAGCTTGGGCAATTATGGATAAAGCTGCTATAATCATTCATGTGCAGGTTTTTGTGTGGCCATAAGTTTTCAACTCATAGGGTAAATTCCAAAAAACACAATTTCTTGATTTTTGTGTCTGACAAAATTTTTACACTTACTTGTTTCTAGAACATCCAAAGGGGCTCTCTATTGCATGGTATATACATAAAACTGATTTTCTGCAATACATGTTTGGAAAAATTGTCAGGAAAGAACATTATATCCCTTGGTGAATATAAGGAAGTAGGTGAATTGCCACCAAAAGCAACATCATTCTGCTTTCTGTAGAGAGTAATTTCCACCATTTCCTAATGTAAGAGAGTAGTGGCATTTTAAATTTTAAAAGAAAAACAAAAGCACATAATGCCTACTGATTAGTATAACAGAACACTCAGGCACTTTACTACAAAACCATTCTCTTACACATCCTGGAACTCTAAATCATTAGCGTCTACAATTTCATATTTATAAATTTCTACTCCAGTTTGAAAAGGTCAATATTTTTTAAGTTTTTGTTAAAATAGGAAGACACTACAAAAATAAACAGAAATAAAATCGAAATTTGGGCCATTATAGTGTTTCATATAAAATTTCATAGTGACTGAATATATATGACAATATATTCGTGCAAATTGTTTCCTAGTTACATTGAAGTAGATAGTTACACTGAATTCTACTAATGAATGATGCTCTGACGAATTCTAGTTATCTTTGTTTTACATGTAATTAGGTTAAGACTGTAAGCATTTACTTTACAGAGTAAGGCCAGGGGAGTTAATGCTGTCTGGAAAGAGACTACAAGATTCTTTTTAATAAATCCTTGCTGATTTTATTGTTTCATCATTGTTTGGCTTTAAGCCAAGTGTTGACAAGAAATGTATTATAAAAACATATTTGGGAAAAATATGTTTGAGATATAAAACATTCTGCTACTCTTATGAGAGATTTTGGCATAAGAGAAAAGTATATGCTTTAGGAACACACAGATCTGGATTAAATTGATGCTTAATCATTTAATCACTCTGTAGCCTTGAAAGAAAAAAAAAAAAAACCTTAAGCCACTGGAGTTTAAGTTGAATTACCAATAACAATTGTTAGAAAGATTAAATGAGGTAATGCATAGAAAAGTAGAAAAGTAGCTCTAGTCAAGGTCACTTTTCTTGTCAAGTTCATCTATTGCTTTCATGTTGCCAAATGCAAGGGTAAATTCTCAGTCTTCATTGTATTTGAAGTATCAGTGACTTTTGACAGAATGGATTACTTCTGTTTCTGTGAAACTTTTTCTTTATTAGGATTCCAAGACCCCATACCCTCTTTGTGTTCCCCCATTTAGCTGATTATTCCTTCTAAAACTTCTTTTCTGGTATTCTGTCTCCCTGATAAGGGAATTGCTCTTCTATTCTCTATCTGCATTCACAGATCTATGCTGATGAACCCTAAATTTATATTTTCAGCCCTGACCTCTTCCCCAAACTCTAGATCCATACATAACACTACCTTTTAGTCATGTCTACTTTGATGTCTAATAGATAACCAGTAGGTGGCTTAAACTTAATATTATCAAAAACTGAATTATGGATATTCTCTCAAATGTGTTCCAGCTACTGTCTTACTCATCTTGGTTTTTGGCAATTTCAATCCCTCATTTGCTCAATGCAAAACCTTAGATCTATGCTTTTGGTTCAGTTGTTCACATATCACATCTAATGGATCAAGAAATCCTGATAGCACCCACTGGCTCTAATTCCAAAGTTATGTAGAATCTCACCACTTCTCTGCCCCTCCAGTGCTGACCTCCTATCCAATCAGCATTATGGCCCCTATAGATTTAAGCATTAACATCTCATCAGTTTTCCCTGTCTCTGCCCTTGTTTCCCTATAGTATATTACCAACACTTTGTGTAGTTAGTATCAGTTCAGTTCAGTTCAGTCGCTCAGTCATATCTGACTCTTTGCAACCCCATTAACCGCAGCACGCCAGACCTCCCTCTCCATCACCAACTCCCGGAGTCCATCCAAACCAACGTCCACTGAGTCAGTGATGCCATCCAACCATCTCATCTTCTGTTGTCCCCTTCTCCTCTTGCCCTTAATCTTTTCCAGCATCAATGTCTTTCCAAATGAGTCAGCTCTTCGCATCAGGTGGCCAAAGTATTGGAGTTCAGCTGCTACATCAGTCCTTCCAATGAACACCTAAGACTGATCTGTTTTAGGATGGACTTGTTGGATCTCCTTGCAGTCCAAGGGACTCTCAAGAGTCTTCTCCAACAACACAGTTCAAAAGCATCAATTCTTCTGTCCTCAGCTTTCTTTATAGTCCAGCAAAGCAATTAAAATAATGCTTTAAAAGTCAACATAATAGCATGTCAGTCCTCTACTCTATATCCTGCAGTGCATCCCCATCTCTTTAAGAATGTGCTTCTAAGTCGCTTCAGTCCTGTCCAACTCTGTGCGACCCATGGAATGCAGCCCATCAAGTTCCTCTGTCCATGGGATTCTCTAGGTAAGAAGACTGGAGTGGGTTGCCATGCCCTCCTCCAAGGGATCTTTTTAACCCAGGGATTGAGCCCATGTCTCTTAAGTTTCCTGCATTGTCAGGAGAGTTCTTTACCTCTAGAACCACCTCTCCATTTCTGTAAGAATAAATTCCATTAATGGCCCATAATTCCCTACATGATACTTTCTCCCACTCTTTTCTGTCTTTCCTCTGTTACTATCCCAGACACTTAAAATACTCCACTGTAGGGCCTTCTAATAGTCCTCTAAAACACCAATCCACATTCCAACATCAGAGATGTTGAACTGGTTGTTCACTCTTACTGGAGATCCTTTTCCACATAGGTGTATAGCTAATCTCCTCCATCCCTTCAAGTCTTGGCTTAAATGTTAATTTCTTAATGACACAAATGAATCATCTCTATACTCCACCTTCCTATACCAGATCTTATATATCCAGCTTTACTCTGTTCCTTTTCAAAACATTTACCTCACTGTGAATCATATACTGATGAGGTGCCAAATCATGCTTTCAAAGGAAAAAATACTAGTGATATCTGTCATCACTGTAGAAAGGAGATATTTGTTGTCTCAGACTCAGTATATTGTGCCTACTTATTTTTCAACCATTATACACCTGGGATCTCAGAACATATTCTCTAAGATTAACATCACTTTTAAAATGTATATTGGTTCTCTGGTTCTTGGCCATCTGCTGTCCTCTGATTTAGTATTCTGTTTAATTTAGAGGTAATACTAGGTAGGTCATCATTTGATATTTATGCTTTGTGAAAATTTAAAGATAGCTAGACTTAGCAGTTCAAAAGAGATTACATTGATCAGCCTAGTGATTGAGGGACTGTTTCTATTTGTGCTCATTTTTCTAAGTCTATTGTTCATTTTTTGTTCTCATTTTTAATCTTAGAATAGTCACCCTTAGCATGTAACTTGTGCTGACAAGACCACAGGTAGAACCTCTAAAGCTTATAAAATTGCAGAATCTTAAGGAAAGCAGGTTTAGCATGTTTCCCAGACTCTTTAAAAAAACCTAATAAGAAGATGAGCTCTTACATGTTTTTAATTAAGGGACAAGATCTTAGCTTAATACAGTAGTCATTTATGTGGCCCCTCCTAAGTGCCATCAGGAAATTCTGCTTTTTGCTCTTTTAGATTTAACACACTAACAACTCATTGTCTTGTGGACAAGGCAAATTGACAAGAATATGAAGTTTTTGTTGCTTGTTCTTCTATAATAAGGCTTCCGATCTCTAGGAAAAAAGCAAATACACCAAGTTTAAAATAGTCATTTTAATATGGGAATTATTTTTAATATTAATGTCATCATTTTACTGTTTGACAATAAAGTATTTAGAAATCAAGAAAAATATTAGCTAAAATCTACAATGGAAGTATTCAAAGGTTAAAAATATAAACTATGCTTAAATATACAGTATATATAATAACCTGTCATATGAAAAAAGACTAGCAATTATTTTGATAAACAACTGATATACTGAACAACCATTGAGTTTCATCCTTTGTAGCCTAATTTACTTTTTGATACCTTATTAAAATACCCATTAAATACTGTTATATTAAAGATTGAACATCTAGTACCATAATATTAATGATTATAAAGAATATAATCAGAAGTTTAATAAAGGATGTTTCATTGCTAACCACTTTCTAACTTCCATACTCTCCACCCATCTTTCATTACTGCCTTATATTTTGGTAAATCTTACTATAGCTAGTATTAATTTCAAACTATGAAAGCCCTAGCCCACATGAAGTTAGGAATCCTCACACCAGTTCCTTCCCAAAACACAGTAAAAACAAAGTCAGTCTTTTTTCCCTGTTCTTTCAAGCCATTTTCAGACCTGCTTGGGAGGCTGCCTTGTTTCCCCAAAATCTTTTTTGGTGTGTGCTATTAATAAATATTTTTCATAATTTTTGTATTCAATGTGTGACATATCCAAATCTAAACAAAATTGGGGTAGGGGATTACAAATCCATTCCTTTATCACAGCGTGACCACAACAAGGAGACAAATTGAACAACAATGAAGTACAAGAAAACGCTCTCAATTAAATCCATATCTGAGCTTTTAAGTTAGTGACACCCACAGAGCCAAAAAAAAAAAAAAAAGGTGACATGAAACTAATAATTATAACATATTAACACATAAATGGACTTCCCAGGTGGCTCAGTGGTAAAGAATCCGCCTGTCAAGCAGAAGACATGGGTTCGTTCCCTGAGTCAGGAAAGTCTCTGGAGAAGGAAATGGCTGTCCACTCCAGTATTCTTACCTGGGAAATCCCATGGACAGAGAAGCCTCATGGGCTACAATCCATGGGGTTGCCAAGAGTTGGACATGACTTAGTGCTAACAACAACTCATGAATATATTTACATAAATATAATAAATTAGCATCATGTTGACATACTAGAAGGATCAATAGGCTATAAGTTAAAAAAAATTCTAAGCCTATTAACTAAATAGTTACATGATTTGGGGCAAGTTACTACATATTCTAGCAAATGTTCCAATTTCTATTAAACAAGAAATTGAATAGCACAATATTTCTTTTCAATCTTATGATTTGTAAATTTGCCTTTTATTTTCAAGGAGAATTCTTAAAAAAAAAAAAAAAACTCTTGCAGTACTAATAGTGAAAATACTCTTGGCCATGATATTGAGAAACAACAAAAGAATGAGGATGTTGCAAACAAACCAATCAGGAAGGGCTTCATCACCAAAATATACAAACAGATCATACAGCTCAATATCCAAAAATTGAATTGAAAAATGGGTGGAAGATCTAAATAGATATTTCTCCAAAGAAAACATACAGATGGCCAGAAAATACATAGAAATATGCTCAGCATCACTAATCATTAGAAATCCAAATCAAAGCTACAATGAAGTATCATCTCCCACTAAACATGGTCCACTGAAGAAGGAATGGCAAACCACTTCAGCATTTTTGCCTTGAGAACCCCATGAACAGTATGAAAAAGCAAAAAGATATGACACTGAAAGAAGAGCCCCCATGTCAGTATGCACTGGAGAAGTGTGGAAAAACAGCTCCAGAATGAAGAAGCTAAGCCAAAGTGGAAACAATGTCCAGTTGTGGATGTTTCTGGTTGTGAAAGTAAAGTCTGATGTTTTCAAGAACAATATTGTATAGAAACCTGGAATGTTAGGTCCATGGATCAAGGTAAATCAGATGTGGTCAAGCAGGAGATGGGTAAGAGTATACATCAATATTTTAGGATGGATGGGAATGGAAGAATTGAATTCAGATAACCATTATATTTACTTCCATGGGCAAGAATCCCTTAGAAGAAATGTAGTAATCCTCATAGAAAGACTCAACAAAAGAGTCTGAAATGCAGTACTTGGGTACAATCTCAAAAACAATAGAATGATCTCAGTTCATTTCCAAGGCAAATCATTCAACATCACAGTAATCCAAATCTATGCCCCAACCACTAATGCTAAAGGAGCTGAAGCTGAAAAATTCTATGAAGACCTACAAGATTTTCTAGAACAAACATCAAAAAAAAAAAAAAAAAGATGTCCTATTCATCATAGGGGATTGGAAGGCAAAAGTGGGAAGTCAAGAGATACCTGTCAGAATGGCCATCATCAAAATGGCCACTTTGTTGATGCAAACAATAAATGTTGGAAAGGATGTGGAGAAAAGAGAATCCTCCTACATTCTTGTTGGGAATCCAATTGGTACAACCACTATGGTGAACAGAATGGAATTCCCTTAAAAAGCTAAAAATAAAAGTACCATATAACATGGCAATCCCATCCTTAGGCAGATACCTGGAGAAAACCATAATTTGAAAAGATACATGTATCCTAGTGTTCACTGTAGCACATTTTACAATAGCCTGGACATGGAAGCAGCCTAAATGTCCATCAAATATACAATGGAATATTATTCAGATATAATAAAGAACAAAATAATGTCATTATAATGTCATTTGCAGCAGCATGTGTGGGCATAGAGATTATCATATTGAGTTAAGTAAGCCAGACACATATGGCTTATGTGTGGAATCTAAAAAAATAAAATATAAAGGGTACAAACGAAGTTAGTTCAAAACAGAGGTAGAGTCACAGATGTAGAAAACAAACCTATAGTTACCAGAGGATGGGAGGGGAGAGATAAATTGGAAGATTGGGTTTGACATATACACATTACTATATATAAGGTAGATAACTATTAAGAACCTATTGTATAGCCCGGGGAACTCTAGTCAGTAGTCTGTATGGGAAAATAACCTACAAATTAGTGGATATTTGTATAAGTGATGTACTTTTGCTGTACACCTGAAACTAGCACAACATTGTATATCAACTATACTTCAATAATTTTTTTTAAAAAGAATAAGGGTAGTATTTCCTTTCCAAAGGAGAAAGAATATTGTAGAAGATGTGTGATCTAGCATACAAAATAGGTAGTTTAATATGTTATTGAACCAGATTAAGCTGGATACACAATATATCAAAAGTGAGAACAGGGAATAAGTGAGATGAACAAGTTCCTGGTTGGCATTCAGACTAAAAGTTCTGAGGAGGAATGTAAATTATAACAGTGTTTTGGTTAATCTTGTAAGTCCAGTATTGTGAAAAACTCTGTCGCTTGCTCTGTGACTAGCAAATGTTTTGATATAAAGGCAAAACATTGGAAGAAAATTAAAATTATTTTAAGACAAATTATAAGCAACTCAATAAGCCACATCTTTCTTTACAGAAAGCTTTCTATGAGCTAAATTAAACAAATGAGTATTTAATAAGAAAACTTAAGAAGATCAGAGACTCCCTTTCCTTCATGAATTTATGCAAATCCCCTCAGATCTTAAAAAAAAAAAAAAATTAAAAAAGTAAGTATGGCCTAAGAAATAAAGTGAATCATCTTGCAGCTTTGACTCTGTTTGTAAGAATTAATACACAACTTTGGCTGAAACCTTAATAATTTCTATATTTAGTTCTCCAAAGTCTTTCATAAAATATGAAGACAAGAAACAAAACTTTGCTTCTTGTTAAAAACTATTCTCAAAGCCCAAAGACATTTTTAAAGTTAATTTTATAATTAATGGATTCAGGGACTTTTAGGGTTAGTCACTAATGAGAATTTCTAAAAAAATTGGATGGAAAAATGGATACAGTCAATCAACAAGCATGTACTAATTAGCTTGCACAGGTCAAATGTGGCTTTGTGTGCTAAATATATATATATATATATATATATATATATATATATATATATATAAAACTCACTGAAAGAATACCAAGTGAGAATACCCTGAGTCACAAACAAGTTTTATATGTTCAAAGAAAGAAGAACATGAGCTAAAAGAAGAGAGGAGAGGGTGAAGGTTGCAATAAATGAAGTGGCTGAGGGAATCAAGGCCATATAACATCAGTATTCACACCTGGAAAAATTCTAAATTTTATTCTATGTGGGGAGAAATCTTTTCCATCCCTACACAGATCCCTTATTTTGATCTTTTACAGATATATTCACTTTGATTTTGTCCCTTACCCATCCTAGCAAATACTATTCTCTCCTTACTTGCTCTTATTTTAGTATTTCAAGAATGTTTAAATGCAATTCTACAGTGTAATTTTTGATATTGATTTTTTTTTTATTCAGTGAATTTGGAGATTCATCCAGGTCATTGTGCATGTGAATAGCCCATTCCTTTTTGTTGCAGAGTAATATTCCTTACAGTGGATATACCATAGTTTGTGTAACCAGCCACCTATTAAAAGGTATCTTGGTTGCTTTTATGAATAGAGTTTCTATAAACATGTATGTTCAAGTTTTTCTGTGAACGTAGGTTTTCATTTATCTGGGATAAATATACAACAGTACAATTTCTGGGTCATAGTATCATTATAGGTTTAGCTGTTTTTTGTTTTTAACAGTTATACCATTACCCAGAGTGGATGTTCCATTTAACATTCTCATCAGTAAGAAACGAGTGTTCCAAATCTTCTGTATCCTCAGAACATTTAATATTATGTAATATATGTGTGTGTGTGTTTAATTTTAGCTGTTCTGTAGATATGTATTGATATTTGATTGTGATTATAGTTTGCATTTTCCCAGTGGCTCATGCTGTTGAATATTGTTAGGTATTTAGGATAGGAAAAAGAAGTCCAGAATGGTGGTGGCTAAAAGACAAAGAAGGGAAAAGCGTGTGAAAATAGAACAAAGGATGGTCTGAGGACCGGAGTGAGGAGTAAAACAAACAGCCTTCTTGGCTAGCCCAATTTACATAGGGCAGGCCCAGGGGAGGAGAAAAAACATACAAAAAGAGGTGCCAAAATTGAGGGGAGGGGCTTCTCTTCTCTTCCTGTCTTTTGGGTTGACCCACCCTCATGCCTGGAGGATGTATTTTCCTTTGCTTTCTAACTAAAAACTGAGCTGTAACACTGGTTCATTCGTCACTTCAATTTTTTGCTGTGACTGAGGAAATTTACATGGGGCTGTAAAAATGGTCTGTCTGTCACTTCAAATTGTTGTTGTGGTGAGACAGAACTGAGGAAATTGAGTATGGTATGTCTAATCCCACATATAAGTGAGATCATACAGTATTTTTTGTGAGATCATATTTTGTCTGACTAAATATATTGCCTTCAAGAGCCAGCCTGTCAATGTAAATGGCAGGATCTCCTTTATTTTTATGGTTGAAGCTTTGATAGGATGAAAGACAACCTCATTAAAATTATTTAATAAAGATTTTTGCTTCATATTATGGATTCTGAATGTCTTTATAATGCACTCTAGTTGGAATATTTATTAAAATAAATATACAGAGGTACTCTTAATTCTTCCTATTCCTATTCTGATAAACCAGTCAAATGTTAAAGTCAGGCTTTATACTAAGTAAACATTTTAGAAAAGAGAGACTATTGGCAAAACATAGGGACTCAACTTCTGAAGTGAGGCTTCATTGAGTTTTCTCATGTTTATAAATATTCTTCTAATGCTAAAATGTGACTTTTATGAACAGCTGAATGACATTAGAACTGCCTGTAGAACAGTGCTAAAAGAAAACAAAAGCCAGAACCCAAGAAGGCAAACAGATAAACAAAATGAAACAAATTAGGGCCAAAGCATTTTTTTAAAAAAGCAGGTATTGTGTACATTTTATCCCTCAAGAGGTGACCTTTTTATTTTTTAAAAAAAGAATCCTAGGAAGTGATGTAGAAGATTTATCTCTTTCAAGGTGACTTTTCCAGAACTCAGCTTTGGCATAAGCATATTTTTTTTTTAATTGCAGTGTTTTATAATACTCATTAAAATAAGTTCAAATGACAACGCTAGATATCATTGTCATTTATATGGAGAGTTTAAAAAATTCTTCCAGTATGAGTTAGTGAAATGACTTCCTTACTTTAATACAGATTCTAAAAATAAAATGACTAATAAAGTAAGTGCACCTTAACTGTTGTTGTTTAGTTGCTAAATCATGTCCAACTCTCTGCAACCACATGGACTGTAGCCCTCCAGGCTCCTCTACCCTTGAGATTTTCCTGGCAAGAATACTGGAGTGGGTTGCCATTTCCTTCTTCAGAGGATGTTCCTGACCAGGGTTCAACCCATGACTCCTGCTGCATCTCCTGCATTGCAGGTGGCTTTTGTGTGGCTGAACCAATGGGGAAGCCCTAACTGTTAATCCGCTGGATTAATTTTCTGTAAGTCATTCAACATTAAAAGGGAAAAATAAACGGTTATGTAAATTGGAAAAAAAGAATGCCTTGAGCAAAGCTAAGCCCATTAAAAGAAAAAGCTGTATTCAACTTAGAGGAGAAACCTGCTATTCATAGCAAAAGGTCTACGGTTTCTTTATATTCCCTAACATTTTTTCAGGACAAGTCTTTTTTGTAAATAACAAATTCAGTTTTAATAGCATTACACAGGGACACAATTACTCAAGTAGGTCACATTTTGACCTTTTATTGTATTCACAGGACTTACTCTATGCACATTAACCTAAAACTTCATGCAAACATGAGAAATGGCATATTGTTTTTGTTAAGTTAAAAGAATGAGATCATTGTTTGGAAACACTTGTTGTGACTATGTCCAGAATAATGATGGCTAAAATAAACCACTGGCAAAGCAATTATCTTTGTCTCATTATTTTTATCCTAGCGCCTACTGATTCATTCACCATCTCATCTACTTCTCATCCTTCTGTTGTTCTATCTTACTATAGAAATGAGAGGAACAAATACTATTAAATGTACTAATTATCCAGAGTCATTGCTAGCATTGAATAACATTCACAGTTGAAATAATCTTCCTAGTAAAAAAAATATGTTAGACTTTAAGAAATGCAGAATCTATCCTCTATTGTAATTATCAATAAATAGTGAATAAATAAATATGTACATGGATAGCAATATAGATGAGGATGCATGCACCTGTAAGTTAAATGTATGTACAGATATTCTCAGCAGTTATTTTAAATGATGATGTAATTTTATAGAGTTATAGGGCTTCCCTAGCTTCCCTGGTGGCTCAGTTGGTAAAGAATTCACCTGCAATGTGGGAGACTTGGGTTCGACCCCTAGGTTGGGAAGATCCTCTGGAGGAGGGCATGACAGCCTATTCTAGTATTCTTGCATGGAGAATTCCTATGACAGAGGAGCTGGCAGACTGCAGTCCATGGTGTCACAGTCAGACATGACTGAGTGACTAAGCCCCTCACAGCACATCGTTTTGTAGATGTTTAATTGTGCACATATAGTAATATTTATAAATTTGTAGCTTTATAGATACTTAGTTTAATAGTTATTGAAATGATAATACATAAATTTATCAGTAAAAAGACAAAAGGTAACTTTGTGTAAGTTAACATGTGAGTTTGTAGAGATTTTCATCAACTTGTTCCATGTATGATACTTAAATGGCATATTCAAATCTCTTGCTCTATCAATCATCTGAGAAGCATCTTGCCTACTTTTGGTTTGTTAATATGCCACATTTTCTGTGTATATGGAAGAAAGACAAGAATGTGAGAGTGTCACTGAGAAGGAAGAAATTCAAAATGAGAGTGAAAGTGCAGATACATAGCATGATTGATAGAAGAGCAAAAGAATGATTTAAAGACATTAGAGATGACGTTCTAATTTCATGGTATTGATTTTTTTTCAAACATGAATGATTTAGGATTACTGAATAACATGAGTTAGTTTTTGCTTACTGAACTTTTTTTCTTAATATACTCAAAGAGTACCATGACTCATCTGTCTATTAATATTTTCTATTAGCATTGCCACTTTACTTTTGCATTGGGAATTTATTTTCACCATGACAGGTAATTTATCATGATATCTTAAAATAAAAATGCATTGGCAAAGAGACAATATGGAGATCACATTGATATTGGAATTCTGTTTTGGAGGAGATGACAGATGTGAGGGCTATGTGTTTCAGACAGAAAACAGTAATTACATGGCATTTTGGAGTTCACTAACTTTAGTCTATAAACACATCACTAAAAATTTTAGCTGGGTATTTCTTTTTAATCTTGAATAAAAACCAATTTGTCAAAAATGTAAAGTCATGTCTAGTGGGTAGGTGAGGAGATACTATTTCAGATGTCAAAATTCACTCAAAAATTTGTCAGATTTCACAAACTGAAACCAGTGTTTCTGAGAATGCAGGCCTTATCAATGATGAAGTAAAACATATATTTGAACCACTGCCAAATTTTCACTAGAAGCTAGAAAAATTGTCCAGGGTTGTGTCTTCAAGATAGGAAGGAAAAAAAAAAAAAAAAAACCCACCTCTGTTGCAGATAGAACATTACATGGGAATGATAAACATATGTGCACACGCACAGGCCAAGAAGTGTTCCTAGGCATAAGACAGTTTTCAAGTATCCATCTGAAGGTAGTGAAAGGAAAAATATCTGTTTTTTTTTTTTTTTTCCTGTATTGGACTGACTCACAACCCAAGAAAGAATAAATACCAACTTGGGAAATAACTAACATTTAACATGGCGAATTCTATTTTTTTTTATTGTGGCCAGGAAAAAAATAAATCGATTACAACCTACATTCTGTGAAGAAAAAGCACGTAACAAATCCTTAAGGCTGGAAAGCATCCAAATTTTGTCTGAAAGGGAATCATATAAAATCAATAACTGGTAAATACTAGTGAAATTTTTGCTACTCTTCAATCTCATTAATGGGAAGTCTTATTGGGACTAAGTTTAAGATAAGGATGAATCCATTATTCCACAAGAGTACCTAATGAGATTCCTACCTTTCTCAGTTCAGTTCAGTTCAGTTGCTCAGTCATGTCCGACTCTTTGTGACCCCATGGACTGCAGCACGCCAGGCCTCCCTGTCCATCACCAACTCCCAGAGGTTACTCAAACTCATGTCCATTGATTTGGTAATGCTATCCAACCATCTCATCCTCTGTCATCCCCTTCTCCTCCCATCTTCAATCTTTCCCAGCAGCAGGGTCTTTTCCAGTGAGTCAGTTCTTTGTATCAGGTGGCCAAAGTATTGGAGTTTCAGCTTCAACATCAGTCCTTCCAATGAACACTCAGGACTGATTTCCTTTAGGATGTTCTGCTTGGATCTCTTTGCAGTCCAAGGGACTCTCAAAAGTCTCCTACCTTTCTAGAGGGGGAAAAAGTAGGCTTATTGCAGATATGGCTCTTCTCCTTGAATCAGTGTACTTGGAGAAGAGGGTTAGGACCAGGATAGGTTTGGGGGTTAAGATTTTGTAATACAGATCAAGACCAACTGCTATAGTCAATGATTAATCAGTCATTGTGTTTTTTCAGATAACACTATTAATATGACAAGATACAAATCTGTGGGAGGTTGTCAACATTCTTTTGTGCTTTAATTTTGACAAAGAAGGATATATGAATAGGTACTTGCCTCAAACATTTTTTTATTTGCCACAATTCATATCAACTATAAGTAGCGTTTCTTTTGTGCATTCATTACAATACTCCAAGTTCTAGAAGAGCACATAATAGACAACATTTTTTTTTCCTCAAAAGTATACTCAGAGGCATGTGAGAAAAATTAGACCCATTTATTCTTAGTAAAAGAAGAAAAAGAAAAAAAAATGTGTTTTGATTATAAGTAGAAGAATCCCATTTTGAAAAGGCACATATAAATAGCTAGCATCTCTTTGTGAAGAGTTACAAAAAATTGGACAAATTATAATACACTAAGACATCTTAACATGACCATACTTGACCAATTTCCTCTTTTTGACATGTAAAACATTTATATTCCGGCCCTTCTCTAATCCCTACCTGAAAACACCATCTGCCATCAATTTCTCAGAGAAATGGCAGGTCTCTCATTGAATATTCAGATGAGCAGATGCAGACTCAAGACGAAAGGGAGAGGGTACCCCTGAGGTAAGCAGGCTAGGGCTCATGAAGAACTTTACTTAGGAGTTTTGAATAAAACAGTTGGAGTTTATTTAACAGATAGGAGGGGAAAAAGGTTCTAAAATAAATTCACAGGTGATTTTGTATCCCTTTCATGGTATTGAAGGGAACATAATCATTATGAAACTACACATTAGTTATTATAGTGTGTACTTTGATTTTGATAGAACTGTATGTAGAGCAATAATCTTGGGGTTATAATCTTTCTCAAATGTATAAATATAGAGAAAAATACATCTTTGCTGAAGGGGAACTTTTAAATTATTTTGTGTTTTGGAAGCAACATATTTATCTCCTGAAGTATTGGTAGACAGTTACATTAGTAATCTCCTTTAATAAAATTGCTAATGTACATACAATTCCAGAAAATGATAAAATATTTTAGCCAAGGTACCAACAATATTCTAAATAGGGACAGATTATACAATGTTTCTACTTTATTTATAACATTAACCACTGAGATTTTAAGAAATCAATTGTTTTTTTAAAAAATATTAATCTGGTTAAGTATGCACTTTTGCAAAACTTAAGATTGTCTGAGTTACCCTATCATCAGACAGCAAAATGGAAAGATATAGACTAAACAAAACATTTTGACCAAAGATGAAAGAGAAATGTAGAGAAGCTACAAATCATAAAACCATAAACAGGGAATATTTTTTCATTTCCCTTAGCACACTAAATAAAATATCAAACTCATCTTTTTCTGTGTAACCACCAACACAGCAAGGATCCCCAGCAAAAAGTTAATTTCTCTTTGGCTTTCTGTGTGGCAGACATACTATTTTCCAACCATTATTCATTATACCACTTGTATTTATTAGCATAATCTTGCCTTTATACATGGTTCCCATTTGGTTAACAGCACTAACAAACTAGACTTATTGGCAACTAGTTTAGTCAAAAGACATACCTAGTTAATGATTTCTAAGCATAAGTCCCTTTGAACATGGTTGTTTTTGTATAAAAGAGAAGAGCTCAACTGGCAGGAAGATTTTGCCTTTCTGTTTTTGCATGTCTTCAAATTTAGAATTCAGACATAAGACTTCATATTCAGAAGGTATCTTGTAAATCTGAGAAAGAAAGTTATATACTAACAGTGGGAGAGCCAACAGGGAGGAATCTGGGTTCTCAGTGGCCAACTATATTAAGAGTACAAAATTTCTCAGTTGAATGCCTGTAAATAGATTTCTGTTACAGTATTCTGTAACACAAAGGTAATTTGTAATAATACTTTTAACAGAGCAATATTTTTTATTAAATTATACATTAAAAATCTTGAGAAAGTATTAATTATCAAAATATTTGAGTTAGGCAAGGCATCAAATAAGATATGTAAATGCTACAATGAAAGTTTAAAGAAATGTAAATCCACAAAAAGATACCCCAATAATATGGCATAATGGTCAAAAGTACACTATGATTTCTGTATATATTTTTATTATAATGAAAGGATCATAACCAACTGTTATTAAAATAAAGCCATATTTTTACCAAATTTGATGCTGTGTTTATAAGATGTATAAATATTCTAAGTAATTTATCAGTGGCTAAAAAAAGACAATTACAAATAAGCAATTATCCCAAAGGAGTAAGAGTTCATACATACTTTTACTAATTATAATTCAGTTCAGTTTAGTTGCTCAGTTGTGTCTGACTCTTTGTGACACCAGGGGCTACAGCACACCAGGTTTTCCTGTCCAACACCAAGCTTGCTCAAACACCAGAGCTTGCTCAAACTCATGTCCTTCGACTTGGTGATGCCAGTCAACCATCTCATCCTATGCCGACCCCTTCTCCTCCTGCCTTCAATCTTTCCCATCATCAGGGTCTTTTCCAATGAGTCTGTTATTCTCATCAGGTGACCAAAGTATTGAAACTTTAGATTCAGCATCAGTCCTTCCAATGAATATTCAGGACTGATTTCCTTTAATGCTGACTGCTTTGATCTTCTTGCACTCCAAGGGATTCTGAATATTCTCCAACACCACAGTTCAAAAGCATCAATTATTTGGTGTTCAGCTTTCTTTATGGACCAACTCTCACATCCATACATGACTACTGGGAAAACCATAGCTTTGACTAGACAGACCTTTGTTAGCAAAGTAATGTCTCTGCTTTTTAGTATGCTGTCTAGGTTTGTCACAGTCTTTCTTCCAAAGAGCAAGCTTCTTTTAATTTCATGGCTGCAGTCACCATCTGCAGTGATTTTAGAGCCCAAGAAAACAAAGTTTCGATTGTTTCCCATGTATTTGCTATGAAGTGATGGGACTGGATGCCATGATATTAGTTTTTTGAATGTTGAGTTTTAAGCCAGATTTTTCACTCTTCACTTTCATTTCCATCAAGAGACTCTTTAGTTCCTTTTTGCTTTCTGCTGTAAGGTGGTATCATCTGCATATCTGACATTACTGATATTTCTCCAGCTTGTGCATGATCCAGCCTGGCATTTTGCATGATGTACTCTGCATATAAGTTAAATAAGCAGAGTGACAATATACAGCCTTGACATATTCCTTTCCCAATTTGGAACCAGTCTTTTGTTCCATGTGTGGTTCTAACTGTTGCTTCTTGAACTGCATACAGATTTCTCAGTAGCCAGGTAGGGTGGTCTGGTATTCCCATCTCTTCAAGAATTTTCCAGTTTGTTGTGATTCACACAGTCAAAGGATTTGGCATAGTCAATGAAGCAGAAATAGATGTTTTTCTGGAATTCTCTTGCTTTTTCTATGATCCAATGGATGTTGGCAATTCAATCTCTGGTTCCTCTGCCTTTTCTAAATCCAGCTTGAACATCTGGACGTTCTTGATTCACACAGCTTGGAAAATTTTGACCATTACTTTGCTAGTGTGTGAGATGAGTGCAGTTGTGAGGCAGTTTGAACATTTTTTGGCATTGTCTTTCTTTGGGATGAAATGGAAACTGACCTTTTCCAGTCCTGTGGCAACTGCTGAGTTTTCCAAATTTGCTGGCACATTGAGTGCAGCACTTTCACAGCATCATCTTTTAGGATTTGAAAGAACTCAGTTGGAATTCAATCACCTTCACTAGCTTTGTTTGTAGTGATACTTCCTAAGGTCCCCTTGGCTTCACACTCCAGGATGTCTAGGTGAGTGATCTCCCCATCATGGTTATCTGGGTCATTACGGTCTTTTTTATATAGTTCTTATGTACGTTTTTGTCAGCTCTTTTTAATATCTTCTGCTTCTGTTAGGTCCATACACTTTGTGTCCTTTATTGTGTCCATCTTTGCATGAAATGTTCCCTTGGTATCTCTAATTTTTTTGAAGAGATCTCTAGTCTTTCACATCCTATTTTTTCCCTCTATTTCTTTTCATTGATCACTTAGGAAGGCTCTCTTATCTCCCTTGCTCTCTTTGGAACTCTGCATTCAGATGGGCATATCTTTCCTTCTCTCCTTTGCCTTTCATGTCTCTTCTTTTCTTAGATATTTGTAAGGCCTACTTAAACAACCATTTTGCCTTTTTGCATTTCTTTTTCTTGGGGATGGTTTTTATGACCACCTCTTGTACAATGTTACAAACTTCTGTCCATAGTCCTTCACACACTCTGTCAGATATAAACCCTTAAATGACACTGAAAGACGAACTCCCCAGGTCGGTAGGTGCCCAATGTGGTACTGGAGAACGGTGGAGAAATAACTCCAGAAATGATGACGAGATGGAGCCAAAGCAAAAACAATGCCCAGTTGTGGATGTGACTTGTGATGAAGTAAAGTCCAACACAGTAAAGAATAATATTGTATAGGAACCTGGAATGTTAGGTCCATGAATCAAGGTAAATTGGAATGGTCAGACAGGAGATGGCAAGAGTGAACATCAACATTTTAGGAATTAGTGAACTAAAATGTACCAGAATGAGAGAATGTAATTCAGATGACCGTTATATCTACTACTGTGGTCAAGAATCCCTTAGACAAAATGGAATACCCCTCATATTCAACAAAACAGTCCAAAATGCAGTACTTGGGTGCAGTCTCAAAAATGACAGAATGATCTCTTCATTTCCAAGGCAAGCCATTCAGTATCATAGTAATCTAAGTCTATGCCCCAACCACTAACATCAAAAGAAGCTGAAGTTGAATGGTTCTATAACGACCTACAAGACCTTCTAGAACTAACGCCAAAAAAGAAAAAGATGTCTTTTTCATCATAGTGGACTGGAATGCAAAAGTAGGAGGTCAAGAGATACCTGGAGTAACAGGAAAATTGGCCTTGGAGTACAAAATGAAGCAGGGCAAGGGCTGACAGAGTTTTGCCAAGAGAACACACTGGTCATTGCAAACACCCTCCTCCAACAATACAAGAGACGACACACGTGGACATCACTAGATGGTCAATACCAAAATCAGACTGATTATATTTTTTGCAGTCAAAGATAGAGAAGTTCTATCCAGTGAGCAAAAAGACTGGGAGCTGACTGTACTTCAGATTGTGAATTCGTTATTGCAAATGTTCAATATAATTAGAGGATGACAAAGACAGCATTTTAATAGGATTTTAAAGTCATTCTTCTAAGCAGCTTGAAGGGGAACAGAAGTCCAGGATAAAAAAAGAATATCTCTTTTAAAAAGCATTTATTCTGTTATCTTAAAAGTCTTTCATCTTCAATAGTTTAAATACAATTATAGCCATGAAGTAATAATATAAGATAATGTACTTATAATTAAGTCCTGTATTAACTGTCTGTGAAGAATCATATTTTAAATAATTTTTATTTTGAAAATAAAATTTATTTTTCTTTACTAAAAATTCAAATAGCAGTTCTACTACAATATTTAGAATTCAAACTATTCTATGACAAATATGAATCAAATAAAGTGTTAATACATTTTAAATATCAAACATTCCAATTATATTCACTTATTCCAGTAAACTATGTAATGTTTAAAATTCTAACATTTTTCTCAGTGTCATTAAAGCCTATATGTAAAATATATTTGGAAATCATTCAACCAGAGACTCTACAAATAGACTGAGCTAAGTATTTCAAATGAAATTATTGGCATATTTCTGTCATAAAAATTGGACAAGATAAATGATTTTAATTTTTAAATTTTTATTCACAGTATAAGTCTGTAAAGTCCATAGAATGTTAATATTTCCTGTGATTTGTTGATGCTTAAAATAATTTTCATTGTAATTCTAAACAATTCCCAAGTATTAAAACATGAAAACATTCTGAATTACTGTCTAATTAAATCAGCACTTGAACCACATGCAGATTTTAAAGTAAATAGAGTTCTTTAGAAACACTGACTCAATTCATTACTTCATGAAATCACTTTTGAAATTAATCTACTCAAAAATACCAGCATAAAAGCCTTTTTTTTAAAAAAAGAAAAGTTAATTTCTGCTTTTAGTCATTAAGGGGAAACTCAGGCCACACAGTGTGTCTGCCATAGACAACTATAAAACAAGGAAAAAATGTTAAATGACTATTTCTCAGTGAAAGGCAAGAGGTGGCAGCAATGCATATTGTGAGCACTAGGAAAAGGAAAACTGAGATGAGCCCCACAATAAGCTTAATGTTCTGCCTGAAGGTACATTCCAAAATGGGGCACAGGTAGAGAGTGCTCAAAGCACAGTGGAGAGGGTCTTGGTAAGTTGATGAAGTAGGAATTAGGGTTCTCAGAGGAGGTGACTGAAATCTGCAGAAATAGAGAAGGAAACTACTCAAGGAGCAAGTTTGAAAATATGCATAAGCAAGACACAAACTAGGAGAAAATTCTCTTAGCGCACATACATGACCAAAGATTCCTATCAAGGTTATGCACACAACCAATTCAAATCAATAATAAAAAAGAAAATAAAGCAATTAGAAATGGGTGGGGGCTTAACACAAAAGAATACGTATTAGAGGTTAATAATTATGAAGAAGTAGTCAACATTTTTAGTCGTCAGGGAAATGCAAATTAAAAACATAATGCAATTACACTACACAGTCATTAGAACAGTTACAATTAAAAACATTGACCAAATTAATTTTCCGGCAAAGATACACAGCAAACTGAACTCTCAACATTTTTGTCCAACTCTGAGACCTCATGGACTATGGCCCACCAGGCTCCTCTGTCCTGAATGCTCAGCTTTTTGATCTATTTGTCCTTTTCTTTCAGTTTTTTCATATACTCCTAATGGCAATATAGAATGATATGAACACTCTGGAAATCCAATCATTTTTGTAAATGTAAACATACCTTATGACACAGCAATTTAAGAGAAAAATAATCATCTAAAGGTTTATTCAGACTTCCCTTGTAGCTTAGTCAGTAAATAATCTGCCTGCAATGCAGGAGACCAGGATTTGATCCCTCGGTCAGGAAGATTCCCTGGAGAAGGAAATGGCAACCCACTCCAGTATTCTTGCTTGGAGAATCCCATGGACACAGAAGTCTGGCAGGCTACTGTCCATGGGGTCACAAGAGTCGGACACGACTTAGCGACTAAACCACCACCACGAACGTTTATTCATGTGGAATAATTTACAAACATTTATAACACTCTCAAATTGGAAAAACCATATCAGTCAACCTGATAATATAGAAACAAATTGTGGTATATTGATACAATGGAAATAATACACAGCAATAAAAAGAAAGTGATAACTGATACATGAAGCAAGATTAATGAACCAAAAATATGCTGAGTGAGATATGTTAGACTCATATAGCTGAGTGAGATATGTTAGACTCATATTAGTATATTTCAATCTAATACAAGCAAAATTTATATAAGATGACGAGTTAGCTGGAAAGTGTTACCTGCAAGGGAAGAGGATTGACAAGGTAATGTCCTACGTATCGTGAGAATGCTATGAGTTACATGGCTGATGCAATGATCAAAACTGATACGGTGTGGCAGCATTACTTCTACCAATGCATTTCAGTGACAGAAAACTACCCCATCCTAAGCATTATACATTGTGAGGAGATTTCAAAGTCCTACTGTACCATTTATTTCCTTATCTCAGTGAGTCTCCCCCAGAAGAATATGTATATTCTCCAGAAGATAAATACACACACACACACACATAGACAATAGCCTCCTCTTATCCACAGGGGATAAATTTCAAGACTCCTAGTAGATGCTTTGAAACTGTGTATAGTACCAAACCCTATGCATATTATGTTTTATTCTATACATACATACCTATGATATAGTTTGCAATAAATGGCTTGGGGATGCCTTGCTGAAGCTGTCTATAGCTCAATTCTTTCTGGTACAACACTTCATCGTCAATCAGAGTATGTTTTCTGTTTGTGATTTCCACTCACAAATGTAATGTTTTTTTACATTTTAACTAAGTATTCATCAGGCACTGTGGCTATATTGTATGCATTTTGTTATGTGACAGCAAAATAAACAATTTTTTTCCTTCTTGAGAACATAAAGGGAGAACTTCACTGCTGCTGTTTGGCATAAGTGAATTGCCAGCATCACCACTCTTGTACTTTAGGGCTGCTGCTGCTACTGCTAAGCCACTTCAGTCGTTTCCGACTCTGTGCGACCCCATAGACATCAGGCCACCAGGCTCCCCCACTCCTGGGATTCTCCAGGCAAGAACACTGGAGTGGGTTGCCATTTCCTTCTCAAATGCATGAAAGTGAAAAGTGAAAGTGAAGTCGCTCAGTTGTGTCCAACTCTTAGCAACCCCATGGACCGCAGCCTACCAGACTCCTCCATCCATGGTATGTTAGGGGATTATTAAGTAAACAAATATGACTTGAACACAAGCACTGCAATATCATGGCAGTTGATCTAAAAACCAATATGGCTTCTAAGTGACTACGGGGTTGGTAGTGTATATAGACTGGATTGGATGGACAAAGGAATGATTCACATTCCTAGGCAGCAGGAGATTTCATCATGCTACCTAGAACAGTGCTCAATTTAAAACTTAGGAGCTGATTGTTTCTGCAACTTTCCATTCAATATCTTTAGATCGTGACTGACTATTAGTAACTGAAACCACATAAGGGGAAACTAGTTAATATTGCTATCTATCTTAATGCAAATATTTAACCATTTATATAGTTATACATACCTGTCTGAATATGCAAAATTTAACTGTCACAAGAAGTTAAATTACACTAAAGATTACTTTCTTTAAATATTTATTAAAATGTATGCCACTAAATATCAAGAAACTAAAGATTAAATATGATCAATATTTAAAAATATTTATACTATTATCTCCAACAATTCTTTGAGAAAGTGAAAAGTATAATTATTAATTAAACATTTATATATAAGTCTAAATTTTGGTGATAGCAGTCAAATATATAACTCAATGACTACATCAGTCTGGTCACTGGGAGGTAATTAGTTCAAAGTCAGTAGTTTTGAATTGAAGCCCTAATTCTACAACTACCTGAGGGTGTGACTCTGTCAGTCACATTTGCTCAAGATTCACCTGCAAGATATGGAAACTAAAAAGAGCAGAAATAAACTCTGAAATCATACACCTTTTTTTAAGTCTAGAAACGCTGGACTGGAAGAAACACAAGCTGGAATCAAGATTGCCAGAAGAAATAGCAATAACCTCAGATATGCAGATGACACCACCCTTATGGCAGAAAGTGAAGAGGAACTCAAAAGGCTCTTGATGAAAGTGAAAGTGGAGAGTGAAAAAGTTGGATTAACTAATACAATTATGTAAAGTTTAAAAATAAAATAAAATTAAAAAAAAAGTAGAGAAAAAAAACTAAAAAAAAAAAAAATCTAAAGCTCAACATTCAGAAAACAAAGATCATGGCACCTGGTCCCACCACTTCATGGGAAATAGATGGGGAAACAGTGGAAACAGTGTCAGACTTTATTTTTCTGGGCTCCAAAATCACTGCAGGTGGTGACTGCAGCCGTGAAATTAAAAGATGCTTACTTCTTGGAAGGAAAGTTATGACCAACCTAGATAGCATATTCAAAAGCAGAGACATTACTTTGCCAACAAAGGTTCGTCTAGTCAAGGCTATGGTTTTTCCTGTGGTCATGTATGGATGTGAGAGTTGGACTGTGAAGAAAGCTGAGCGCCAAAGAATTGATGCTTCTGAAGTGTGGTGTTGGAGAAGACTCTTGAGAGTCCCTTGGACTGCAAGGAGATCCAACCAGTCCATTCTGAAGGAGAGCAGCCCTGGGATTTCTTTGGAAGGAATGATGCTGATGCTGAAACTCCAGTACTTTGGCCACCTCATGCAAAGAGTTGACTCATTGGAAAAGACTCTGATGCTGGGAGGGATTGGGGGCAGGAGGAGAAGGGGACGACAGAGAATGAGATGGCTGGATGGCATCACTGACTCGATGGACGTGAGTCTGAGTGAACTCTGGGAGTTGGTGAGGGACAGGGAGGCCTGGCATGCTGCGATCCATGGGGTCACAAAGAGTCAGACACGACTGAGCGACTGATCTGATCTGATCTGATCTGATCAAAATGATGACTAACCTATGTTATAATATCTACATATCAGAATGGAAAAATATTAAAATCAAAAGTATAGCTATAAAAGTCAATCTGTTTTTTTGGAAAAACATTTATAGCAGATTTATAGATGGATATTTATCACAATACATTTTGTAATCTTTACTTTAAAAATATTTGTGGTTTTTAATTCTACACTGAAGCAAATATATAAATTTTTACTCAAGTGTTTGTTATATAACACTGTAATAGTTTAGGATATACAACATAATGATGCAATATTTGTGGATATTGTGAAATGATCAACACAATAAGTCTCGTTAGCATTTGCCACCATACATAGTTACAAAAACTGTATGTGTATATAATGAAAACTTTTACAGTCTACTCTCTTAGCAACTTTCATATATGCAATACAGTATTATTAACTATAGTTACCATGTTGTATATTCCCCTTCAAGGATCACAGTCTTGTCATGGTGAAAGGGCTTGTGTAATTCAATGAAGCTATGAGCCATGCCTTGCAAGACCACTCAAGATGGACAAGTCATAGTGAAGAGTTGTAACAAAACATGGTCCACTGGAGGAGGAAATGGCAATGCACTCCAATATTCTTACCTGAGAACCGCATGGACAGTATGAAAAGGAAAAAAGATATGATATTGGAAGTTGAGCCCCCCAGGTTGTAAAGTGTCAAGTATGCTACTGGGGAAGACCAGTGGGCAACTACTAATAGCTCCAGAATGAATGAAGCGAAAGCAGAAACACTTAGATGTGGATGTGTCTGGTGGTAAAAGAAATGTCCACCACTGCAAAGAACAATATTGCACAGGAACCTAGAATGTTAGGTCCATAAATCAAAGTAAATTGAACATGGTAAAGTAGGAGATGGCATTATTGAACACTGACATTTTACTAATCAGTAAATGAAAAATGGACAGGAATGGGAAAATTTAATTTAGATGACCATTATATCTACTACAGTGGGTCAGAATCCCTTAGAAGAAACAAAGTAGCCCTCATAGTCAACAAGAGTTCAAAATTTAGTACTTGGGTGAAACCTCAAAAATGACAGAATGATCTCAGTTTGTTTCCAAATCCAACTGTTCAACATCACAGTAATCCAAGGGTATGCTCCAACCATTAATGTCGAAGAAGCAGAAGTTGACCAGTTCTATGAAAAGAATTACAAAGTTTTCTAGAACTAACACCAAAACTAGATGTACATTTCATCATGCTGCTTCTAAGTCACTTCAGTTATGTCTGACTCTGTGTGACCCCATAGACGGCAGCCCACCAGGCTCCTCCCCGTCCCTGGGGTTCTCCAGGCAAGAACACTGGAGTGGGTTGCCATTTCCTTCTCCAATGCATGAAAGTGAAAAGTGAAAGTGACATCCCTCAGTCATGTCCGACTCTGTGTGACCCCATGGACTGCAGCCCACCAGGCTCCTCCATCCATGGAATTTTCCAGGCAAGAGTACTGGAGTGGGGTGCCATTGCCTTCTCCAACATTTCATCATAGCAGATTGAAATTCAAAATTAGGAAGTCAAGAGATAACAGAAATAGCAGACATGTTTGGCCTTGGAGTACAAAATGAAGCCAGACAAAGGCTAACAGTTTTGTCACGAGAACAAGGTTGTGGATATGTGAAGGAGAAAGGAGTTTGGCATGCTACAGTCCATGGGGTTGCAAAGAGTTAGATATGACTTAGTGACTGAACAATGACAAGGACAATAATGAATTATTCGTTTTATAATTAGAATTCTACCTTTAAGCAAATTTATTTCGTATTCCACATGTATTTAAATCCCACATATAAACAAAAGATGACATTTTAATGAACTTGGTCCACTTTGTCTACCAACGTTTCCAGTTAGAAATAGATTATTGAATTCAATCACCTTACTTTTTCTTGATACTTTCTCCTCTACTCCAAGTAACTAGTCTTGTCTCAAATGATTTGTTAAACACCTTCTCCATCTCTGGTCTATTTTATTTATGGGCATTATTTGAATCACAATAGACAATGTAAATTACTTCGGTCTAATGATGTGCTGTGCTTAATCGCTCAGTCATGTCTAACTTTGTGAACCCATGGATAGAGGAGCCGTCCAGGCTCCTCTGTCCATGGGGATTGTCCAGCCAAGATTACCGGAGTAGGTTGCCATATACCCCTCCAAGGGATCTTCCCAACTCATGGATCAAACACAGGTCTCCCATATTGCAGGTGGATTCTATACTGACTGAGCCACCAGGGAAGCCCTTGGCCTAATGATATGTAACACTTAATTATCTAAAATTTAAGTAAAATTTTAAAAAAATATTGTAAGAATAAGAAAACATTTTAAAAGATGTCTACTAAATATATATGAGAGAAAGTTAGTAACTGTTCTAGTTACATCGCTTCAAATTAGATGTATATTTTTCATTTAATATTTGTTATATATTAATAAAGCCAAAACTTTGAAGAGGCTTTTTGGTAAAAATAAAAATCCTTTTGGAAAGCACATAATAAAAAATAGCTTATAATAAAGTTTATACACAACTTAAGTAAGTAGCATTCAAGGAAAAGCTCAATTCACTGTATTTTTTTTCCTCTCATCATTTATACACACACACACAAATGCCTTTTAAACCAAGATTCTTATAAATCATTTGTACTTAGGTATTCAAATGCTATAAATTAAGGCTTATAAGGCTGTTATCTGAAATATTTTTAGAAACATCTAATAAAATATTCTTACATAATAGTAGAGTTTAAAGCAATCTTTTTATTATCAATTTAAATGAAAATAAAATGAATTATAGAATTCAAATAAAAAATTTAGCAGATTATATGATTTATATGTCTATAATTTTTGAATAAACAGTTGTAATTTGCACCTCTTTGGTTTGCTATCAGTTGAGGATAAGTAATCCATGTCCTATTACTTTGACAAATAAATAAAATGATGAAGAGAAGTAAAATTAAGAATTTTCTAACACCATACACAAAAATAAACTCAAAATGGATTAAAGATCTAAACATAAGACCAGAAACTATAAAACTCCTAGAGGAGAACATAGGCAAAACACTCTCTGACATATATCACAGCAGGATCCTCTATGACCCACCTCCCAGAATATTGGAAATAAAAACAAAAATAAACAAATGGGACCTAATTAACCTTAAAAGTTTCTGCACATCAAAGGAAACTATCAGCAAGGTGAAAAGACAGCCTTCAGAATGGGAGAAAATAATAGCAAATGAAGCAACTGACAAACAACTAATCTCAAAAATATACAAGCAACTCCTACAGCTCAATTCCAGAAAAATAAATGACCCAATCAAAAAATGGGCCAAAGAACTAAATAGACAATTCTCCAAAGAAGACATACAGATGGCTAACAAACACATGAAAAGATGCTCAACATCACTCATTATCAGAGAAATGCAAATCAAGACCACTATGAGGTACCATTTCACACCAGTCAGAATGGCTGCGATCCAAAAGTCTACAAATAATAAATGTTGGAGAGGGTGTGGAGAAAAGGGAATCCTCTTACACTGTTGGTGGGAATGCAAACTAGTACAGCCACTATGGAGAAGAGTGTGGAGATTCCTTAAAAAACTGGAAATAGAACTGCCTTATGATCCAGCAATCCCACTGCTGGGCATACACACTGAGGAAACCAGAAGGGAAAGAGACACGTGTACCCCAATGTTCATCGCAGCACTGTTTATAATAGCCAGGACATGGAAGCAACCTAGATGTCCATCAGCAGATGAATGGATAAGAAAGCTGTGGTACATATATACAATGGAGTATTACTCAGCCATTAAAAAGAATTCATTTGAATCAGTTCTAATGAGGTGGATGAAACTGGAGCCTATTATACAGAGTGAAGTAAGCCAGAAGGAAAAACACCAATCCAGTATACTAACGCATATATATGGAATTTAAAAGATGATAACAATAACCCTGTGTACGAGACAGCAAAAGAGACACTGATGTATGGAACAGTCTTATGGACTCTGTGGGAGAGGGAGAGGGTGGGAAGATTTGGGAGAATGGCATTGAAACATGTAAAATATCGTGTGTGAAACAGGATGCCAGTCGAGGTTCAATGCACGATGCTGGATGCTTGGGGCTGGTGCACTGGGACGACCCAGAGGGATGGTATGGGGAGGGAGGAGGGAGGAGGGTTCGGGATGGGGAGCACATGTATACCTGATGGATTCATTTTGATGTTTGGCAAAACTAATACAATTATGTAAAGTTTAAAAATAAAATAAAATTTAAAAAAAATAGTAAAAAAAAAAAAAAGAATTTTCATGATAACACCTACAAAGTAAAGTCTTGAGATTATGTTATATACAACTGTATAACAGGAAAAATAAACAATAAAATATTAATTATAATAAAATGAATCAAGTGTACAGATGTTAAATGTTTTATTTTAAATAGCATGTAATTTAAAAATAACTTTATGTTAGAGATAAAAAATATTCTGCATTAGGCTAGAAAATACAAAGTGTTAGAAAAAAGTTATTTATAGATGATTGAGATAGATTCAAATAATCTCATATACTTCCTCTTCATTTCCTCCATCCTCTCTTTGTCTCCTTTGCCTAACCTCCCTTTCTTTTTCATCTCTCTTTTACCTTCTCATTTTCTTTCCCCTCCTCTTATTTCTCCTTTTTTCTCTGTGTCTTTTTTTTTTTTCTCCTCTCTCCCTTTCATGAGATGCTCTTTAATTTTGAAGAGATTTTCATATCTAATTTGCTTCTGCCGTAATAACACAGAGGTAATAAACTAATTCCTGCATTCTGATATATAATTTCCCACAGGGGAGAAAATAGCTCTCCTCTAACTCCACCTGTGTCCTCTTAAGTTCCATTTAATCTTGTTCCTTAAAAATATTTAAAGCTAAAGAAAACATCTTGGAAGAAATTATACTCTGCTTCTTACAGATGATGATGGACATTCCCACTCCCAATCTTCAAATATTACTGAAAATGCTAATTATTATCCCTATGTCTTTGTCTTAAACATCCTCCCAAACAAAATTATTTACTAAATTTTAGGAAAGTAATGAGAATGCTTTGTTTGATGTGAACAAATTATGTTAAAATGTGGTAAGAGCACTCATGAACTGACCCAGAAAACGTTAATCACAAATGAACCCCAAAATGAAGTACCTAATCAAATAAAGGTTAAATCACAGTAACAAAAGTATTAACATTTTTCAGACATGGTGAACTAGATCCTATAGGATATATCCATTACTCAAGAGAGATATAACATCATATTAACTTATTTAAATTAATGGAGAACATCTGAATTTATAACCCAGGGAAAAATTGACCACCTTGACAGGATCAACCTCATGATTTCATAATAACTGTTTAAGATTAGTATTAAAATTTAACCTTTCAGATTTATAATTAAAAGTAAGTTACAGCCCTTAAATTTGATTAGCATAAAAAGTTTCACCACTGCAAATGTCTTTCAACATTTTATAGAAAAATCCATTTCAGAAAACTGTCTGAAGGACAGATAAATAATATTCCCCCTATTACCTTAAACTTTATTTTTCTTAAATCTTTAAAAGTCATAATATACACTAATCTTTACAAAGAAGCCTATTTTAATAAGTTTGTACTAAGACATACAATGGGTTCTCAGCAAGAATTCTTGAAAAGAAGCTCAAGTGCAGTTAATGACAGAATTTTAAGATAAGTTATAATTAAATTTTAGAAACCAAATAAGAATATAACTTAAGGATATGTATTTTACCATCACATCAATATGAGCTTTATTATCTTTTATGGGAATACAGAATTTATTTCAATTTTTGACCTTGATTCTCTTAGACTAGAAATAATTGATACAAATATAAAATATAATAGTCAAAAAATAGGCAATATTGCTTAAACATATTTTACTGAATTTAATTAATTTATAGTAATTTAAGTGGCAAAAACCTCATGATCATTTGTAAGTATTAAAATAAAGCAGTTTTTCAAGAGTATTTCTTAATTGATTGAAACTAAATGTAAATAAATTCAAAAATACTAAAAATAACTCTGCTACTTATGTTAGGGGAACCACTGACTGAAACTTCCCAACCTGGCCAGGCAAAATAGTAGCCATTAGCATGAACTATCTTACAGCAAGAGGTCCTGATAAGGAACCTGGAACTAAGGGTCAAAAGGAGAGAATCAATGCCAGCCCATAGGTCCTACCAACCTCCCAGAATCCTTCTCACTAGAATCTGTCTTGGCTGAGTGATATGTGTGTAACACAGCAGGGACCCTGATTTAGAATGATTGTCCAGAGGCAATCAAACTAACCCCATTCCCATAAAATCCAAGACTGTGAACCAGTGGCAGAGATGTTCACCGGGCTTCCCTTTGTGAAATGATGAAAATATTTTCTGCCATATCAATAAATAAGAAATGTCACAGCCATCAGCAATTTCTGGCCTCCAAATGTGAGTGAAGGCTCCCAAAACTGTGATCCAGTGGATGCTGCCACCCCTCAAAGTTAACTGCTGAGGAGTTGAGGGAATGCAGGAGGCAGCCATCAGCCACTCAAACAAGGAAACAGGATTGGCCTAGAGAGCTGAGGTGCATATGGAAGCAATGAATTCAGTTAGCCAAGAGGCTTGTATCTTCCCACACAGAGAATGATAAATTCCTTAACTTGATACCTCATCTTTGATGTTCAAACTGCCTGCTCCCTTTGTTGCAAACTTGTATATTGCCTGACTTCCCCTCCTGCCTCCTTGGAGCAATTTTCTCAGAGCTACTGAGATGCTTTCACCAGAGCTCAGATTCATAAACATCCTCACCGAATAACTCTCTACTTTCAGCTTGTGACTATATTTTTTAGTTGGCTCCTTACTATGCTGTTCTCTACCCAGGTGTCCATTCCCAATAAAGTCTCTTGCGTTGTCAGCATGTAAGTCTCCTCAGACAATTCTTTTATGAGTATTAGATTAAGAGCCCACTCCTGGGCCCTAGAATGGGGTTCCCCTTTCTGCAACATTTATTCAATAATTTTCATGTAAAATTTAGTTTATATGGAGGTGGTTTAGATGGTTAATAATCTGCCTGCAATGGGGTCACAGTCAGACACAATTGAGCCATTAACACTTTCACTTTCTTTCAATGAAAGTCTTAAAATCCTGGTTCTAGACAAGATATAACTTATCCACAGGTTCACACATATAATGTCAATTCTCAGATTATCAGCAGAGGTTACAAAGTATCGAAATAAAATAAAATAATGAATATTTTCTGATAAGAAAGTTATTAGGCAATAAATGCTCAATTCCATCTGTAATATAAATTCATATTGAAAGTGACAGAAAGCAACAAATTCATTTGGTCAGTCGGTTATATTGCAGTTTCTTTAACCAAATGAATTTATTTAACTTTATTTAAATAATTTTATTTATTTAACTAAATAAATTCAAGATACAAGTTATCAGATAAATATTTATCAAGTATAGTTTCAACTTCCTCATTGGAAGCCCTGATGCTAAAGCTGAAACTACAATACTTTTGCTATCTGATGCAAAGAACTGACTCGTTGGAAAAGACCCTGATGCTGGGGAAGATTGAAGGTGGGAGGAGAAGGAGACGACAGAGGATGAGATGGTTGGATGGCATCACTGACACGATGGATATGAGTTTGAGTAGGCTCTGGGAGTTGGTAATGGACAGGGAAGCCTGGCATGCTGCAGAGTCACATGAGTCACAAAGAGTCAGACAAAGCTGAGCAACTGAGCTGAACTAATAGTTTCAATTGTGACCAGGGCAAAAATCCCTTTTTTTTTTTTTCCCTCAGATCTATTTCTCAGTTCCCTGAAGTACTTTT
This sequence comes from Bos javanicus, assembly GCF_032452875.1. Taxonomy (NCBI): domain Eukaryota; kingdom Metazoa; phylum Chordata; class Mammalia; order Artiodactyla; family Bovidae; genus Bos; species Bos javanicus. The sequence goes on along the minus strand of NC_083893.1, from coordinate 4,245,331 downwards.
ATAATCTTTTCTAGTTTCAAAGCTCCAGAACTGGGATCAGTTGACCAGTCAGTTCTGACTGACCTGAAAGGCATCATGTTTTCATTCTTGAATTATGGCCAATAGAATCTTAGGCACATATTGAATTATACTAAGTGGCTAAGCTACTCAGGACCCGCGCAAAACACTGGGAGCATTCTGACCCAAATCCAGTATGTGCTGGATAAACTGAGTTCAATTTGAGCCAGGCAGGAGAGATGAACACAGACAGAAAAGGGGCTAATGGATGCTGAAGAGGCTACAGGTATTTACTAATACCTGCCAATCCACAGGCATCTGGAAGAACAAAAAAGTATATTAATGACAAAAAATTTTTAGTTACTGGAATTTTACATAATTTTACTCATGATACACAGGCTGCTAAAAAATTTTTTCTGAATGTTCAGAAAAGTTAACATTTCTGAAAGTTAAAACATTTTTTACTATAACCTCTAATTTTTAAGTTGCTTGCTTTTTGGCAGCATCCACAAGATAAACAGTAGCTGAAAACTCAGTCATTTAAATTTCAGAATAAAGATACACTGCAACTTATAGTTAAAATCTATTTACACCAAAACATGCCACAGGCAAATGACTCAGTTAATGCACATAACAAAGCTATATACTTGACATGATATCACAAATTGGGAAGATTAGTCTGCTAACTTGCTTACATAACCAGGCAATGAGAATGTCATATTTCACTTAAATAGGTTAACTCCTTAACTGTAGAGAAACATCTTTTAAAAATTTTAACTATCACTAATGTTCAAGTGGTACTAGTAGTTGCTGAGAAAAAAATACGAGCATTGAATTCAATATTGTTAATGCTTCACATAGCAGGAATAAAAAGCCAAGAGCGTTCAGTTATATTTTGAAGCTGTTGAATATTAAAATAAGCAAATCAAATGCAATGCATGTTTGGATGGTAACTGAAGCTCTTCAGAATCCCAATTTTACATTTGCAGTCAATTTATCTCTTCATCCATCTGAAGTAGATAAATTGAATATCACAGTTAATAGTAAGACAGTGGTTTTGAACAAAGCCAAGCATCTGTCTTTTCAGCAAAGATATACATGTCATTTTGCCTTCCATAAGGTCTCAGCATATTTTTTTTAAGTAGATAAACTCAGAAGGGAAAACAAATGTCAAATTGAGCAGAATTTTTTCTCTCTCAGTTCCCTTACATGGAAGAGTAATTCCTATCATATAGCAAATTTAGAAGAGATGTACTTTGATACTACTGATAATTTGCATTTAAATAACTTAAGCTTGGTAGCATTTTTTCCTTCAAGTGACAGAAAAATGAAATTGACTACTTTCTTCAAAAATTTTGTGTACACTAAGTATTCAAGATTAAAAACATATAAGATGGAGATGTGAGAATAAGTGTTCTGTTAAATGATTTTAATAAGAAAATGTTAAAACTTTAGTTTTTTTTTTTTCCTTCTTCTTCTTTTTTTTTTTTGGCTGCATGGTCTGAAGGATCTTAGCTCCTGATTGACCAAGGATCAAACCCATATGCCCTGCAATAGTGATGCAGAGTTTTAACCACTGGTCCATCAGGAAAGTCCCCCCAAATTTAGTGTCTTGTCCATATTATTGTTATTTTAAAACAAATAAGGATATGAATAATAATCATTAACACTTTCCATGCTGGTAAGTTAAGTAGCAATTAGGCATTCAACAAGAATGTTTTGGGCTTACCTGGTGGCTCAGACCATAAAGAATCTGCCTGCAATGCAGGACACCAGGATTCGACTCCTGGGTTGGGAAGATCCCCTGAAAAAGGGAATAGCTACCCATCTGAGTATTCTTGCCTGGAGAATTCCATGGACAGAGGAGCCTGGTGGGATCCAGTCCATGGGGTCACAAAGAATTAGACACATTTGAGCAACTAACACTTTCACATTTTCATTCATTCGTTCAAGAATGTTCCAAATTTATTTATTTAAATTTATTCTGAGATAGCCTGAAGTGAAATTTTGATAGTGACCCCACAAAACTTTGTCTCAGATGACAGTGTGGTTTAATATTGGGAAAAAATAAATCTTTTGTTCTCGCTAGGATTATTTCCCATATTTTTTAATAAGCATTAACCCAACATTTATTAAGTCCCTACTATTTACTGAGATAATGATAAGAACCAATAATATAAATGTCAGGGGAATTTGTAACTTCCTTGATTCTGTCTTGTTACAACAAAAATTTGAAGTGATGGACAGACCAGTGTTGCAGCCCTCAGACAGATCAGTGATACAGCCCTGTGTAATTTCCTCAAAGGAACCAGTGTTACAGCCCCGTGATACAACTTAGTTTTATTTAAAAAGCAAAGGAAAATACATCCTTGATGCATGAGGGTGGGCTAACAGAAAAGACACAAAGAGAAGAGACACCCCTGGCCCAATTTTGGCTCCTCCTTTTATATGATGTTTTCTCCTCCCCCTGAGCCTGCCAAACAGGAGGGCTGTTTTTTACCTGAGATTCTCACTCTGGTCCTTGGACCTTCCTTTGTTTTATTATCAGGGGCTTTCCCCTTCTTTGTCTCTTAACCACTGCCATTTTGAACTACATTTTCCTATTCAAACTACCTAACATTCCCACCTCAAGAGATGGGAGGCCCAATTCTTTGGGAATAGGGGCATTGAGTTCTCTCTGGCTACTTCCTGCTGAAGTGGGACAGTGAGGGCCACTGGGCCTCCCCCTCTTGCTAGTCTCAAGCCTCAGAGTCTTCATAGCAGTGTCCATCTAAGGGTGAGTGGTATTTTCTGTGTTCAGCTGTAGTTTTATATATCCTTGTTGAACTGGAACTGCGTGTTGTAGCTTGTTGACCTGAGCAGAGACAAAACCAGCTAGACAATTGATAACACATGGAACAATCATAAGCAGCATCAATATGGTGATAAAAGGGACTAGTAGGGGCATTCAGTCCAGTTCAGTCACTCAGTCGTGTCCGACTCTTTGTGACCCCATGAATCGCAGCACGCCAGGCCTCCCTGTCCATCACCAACTCCCGGAGTTCATTCAGACTCACATCCATCGAGTCAGTGATGCCATCCAGACATCTCATCCTCTGTCATCCCCTTCTCCTCCTGCCCCTAATCCCTCCCAGCATCAGAGTCTTTTCCAATGAGTCAACTCTTTGCATGAGGTGGCCAAAGTACTGGAGTTTCAGCTTTAGCATCATTCTTTCCAAAGAACACCCAGGGCTGATCTCCTTTAGAATGGACTGATTGGATATCCTTGCAGTCCAAGGGACTCTCAAGAGTCTTCTCCAACACCACAGTTCAAAAGCATCAATTCTTCGGTGCTCAGCTTTCTTCACAGTCCAACTCTCACATCCATACATGACCAATGGAAAAACCATAGCCTTGACTAGATGGACCTTTGTTGGCAAAGTAATGTCTCTGCTTTTGAATATGCTGTCTAGGTTGGTCATAACTTTCCTTCCAAGGAGTAAGCATCTTTTAATTTCATGGCTGCAGTCACCATCTGCAGTGATTTTGGAGCCCAAAAAAATAAAGTCTGACACCGTTTCCATTGTTTCTCCATCGAGCCAACTCCAAATTTCCCATTGCCAGAAGGATTCCCCAAAGAGAGATTTTAGCTACCCTGAGAACTCTCCAGCTCATTCTTTGAGATCCTGTAGGGTCTGAATGTTTTTGTTAAAGACTGAGACTTTCTTTAACTTAGACTTTCTTAACTTACCCAGAAACAACACGTCTCATTCTAGATGGCTCAAGTCCCTCCTTCTTCAGGTATCAGAAGATCTAACTCTTGTATCTTTTGAAGTATAGCTCCTGCCAAGCTGGGTTGACTCTTTAGAGCTATCCTGAGAAATCTATCCCCAGAAACTTAATTTTGGGGTGTTCATTAGGATGGCACTCATTTGTAGATCTGAATAGGTATCTGAGATCTTCCAGGGGCTCACAGGTGTATTGAGAGTCCTTTTCTGTTTCCTTCCATGGCTTGACTCTTGAGTAGTGAATCAAGGAGTCATGTCCTTGTATCTTTACTGCTGTGGGGGTAGAAAGTATTACAGGGTAGGGGCTCTTCCATGAGAGGCTGAAGTTGAGTCTTTGGGGACCCATCTTTCCAGACTTTAATTAGGACTTGAGTCCCTGGAGCTTATAGTGATGACTCTTTAGAATCTTTTGGGTCCTGATTGACACCCCACAAGCATATGTCCTGTTGGAATTGCCCAATGGCCATGGTATGACTGGAGGGTCTGAGCCTCTGGATCTAGGAAGAGGTCACTGACATAAACAAAAGGTCTCCCATATAGCATCTCATAAGGACTAAGACCATCCTGTTCCTCAAGGGCAACACAGCAATACGGGTGCAGAGGAGACCTACTGGTAAAGCCTCCTTTCATCCCTGGGAGGTCTCCTGGGTTATTACTATTTTTTTTTTAATCACTGATTTTAAGAATTGGTTGGCTCTTTCTACTTTTCCTGAAGACTTAGGCCTCCAGGCACAATGGAGATAATAAGTAATGCCCAATGCTTTAGAGACCCCTTGGGTGACCTTAAAAGTAAATGATGTCCCATTGTCACTTTATAATGACCTGGGCAGACCAAATCTCAGAATGATTTCACGGAGCAGTTTTTTTTTTTTTTTTTTTATACCACCTCTTCCTGGTCCAGCTGCAGTCTTTGAGCTTCTTGGGGGTTGTTTAATTGGCAAGTTGGACAAGAGAAGACCACTTGCCTTATAATCGTTTGGAGGCCTGCTTCTTTGAAAGATCTTTCTAGTAATCTTTGAAGGGGCTTTTCCCCTAAATGAATGGTGGCATGTAAGGAGTTAACCAACTTCCATTGGAGGTTCCCAGGCAGAAAAAGGAGTCCCTCCTTGTGGAACTACTCCATATGATCTTCTTGAAAGCCCTTACTCTTAGCTTTAAGAGTCTCACCTTCAGTATATGAAGGAGTTTCTGGCAAATTAGTCTGTGGAACTAAGGTGGCCGCTCCTATTAGGTCATTGTTTTGTAACGCTGCTCTCTTAGCTTCCTGATCAGCTGCTTGGCCCCTTTGTACCACTTCCGTGCTTCCTTTTTGGTGTCCTTTATAGTGGGAGACTGAAACCTCAGTGGGGAGGTGAACTGCCTCCAAAAGCCTAAGGATTTGATCACCATATTTGATTGGGGACCCTGGAGTGGTCAAGTGGCCTCTTTCTTTCCAAATAGCAGCATGTGCATGTAACACCAGAAAGGCATACTTGGAGTCAGTGGAAATGACTACTCTTTTCCCTTTCCCCAGCTCTAAGGCTTGAGTCAGGGCTATGAGCTCAGCTAATTTGGTTGAAGTACCTTGTGGCAAAGGTTTATCCTCTATGGCTTCAAAATTGAGACCGCTGCATATTTGGCTCTTCTTTTTCCATCCAAGACAAAGCTTCTTCCATTTCCTCAAGATCGGTCAGAGGATCTTCTGACAATCCGTCCTGAGGTTTTGTCCAGTGGTCCAAGGTTTCTAGGCAAGAGTGAAAGGGGAGAGAGCCCTTGGGGGTAGGCAGGAGGGTGGCTGGGTTAAGAACCTCACAAGCAGATATAGTCAGGCATGGATTATCCATCAGCATTACTTGATATCTGAGGGTTCTTTGATCAGACATCCATAGATGGCTTCTCCCATTCTGGAGTTGTTTTACTTGGTGGCTGATAAAAATAGTTTGCCCCCAAGAGAAGAGTTTTAAAGCATCTTCTATCAGGACTGTAATAACTGCAAGATTTCAAAGGCAGGGAAAGATACCTTCCCAATAAGGGAATAGAACACTCAGAGACCACCAGAAACTGGAGGGAAAATATTTGTTCATCTCAGCGACAAAGACATGTTCAGGTGAATCTTTTTGTAGTTGTTTTTCCTTTCACACCCAAAATGGTACAGGTTTGGGAGGAGAAGGCTCTGGAGTAGGAGGTCAGGACAGAGTAGGTTGACCCTGTGTTGACCAAGAAATTCTTGGACCTACTTGCCACATCCAGTTGCACCCTTGGCTCCAGCCCCATGATGGTTATCTGTGACAGGCGGGCTGGCTGGAACGGGCTGCTTCAGTCCTGTTGAACTACCGTGAAGGAAGGCTTGGCACTTTACCTTGGGGCTTTTGGATCCGGAGGGCAGAGTGCCACCCAATGTCCCAATAGTTGGCATCTGTAGCAAGCTGTTTTAGGAGACTTGTCATGGTTTGAACACTCTTTGGCCCAACAGCCCGCCTGTCTACAGATTAAGCACTTGCCTCATGCCTTGTCTTTCAGGGGCTTGGGGTTTGTTATAGGGCTTCCCTGGAGGGCGGAAAGCATCTGGCCGTGTCTTATCTCTTTCCTTTTCTCCCTTTCCTGGGCCTTGGCCTTTCTCTCCTGTCCTCTGTTATAAAAGGTATTGGTGGCTATCTGGACCATCTCATCTAAAGAGGCAGTAGGGTCCTGCTGCTGTAGTTGTTGTAACTTCCTTCTGATGTCTGATGCACACTGGGACAGGAATTTGTCCTTTAAAAATCACCTGTCCCTCATAAGATTATAAATTCAGACTGGTAAGCTTTTGGAGGGCCTCTTATAGCCTTTCGAGAAAGGCAATGGGGTTCTCATTGGACTCCTGAGTTATTGCTGAGACTGGACATAGCAGATTACTTTTTGCTTGGCTGCTTTCAGTCCTGCCTTCACATAGATCAGAAAATGATCCCTTTCTCAGATGTGCTCAGGGTCATTATAATTCCGGTTAGGATCTGAGGAGGGGACCACAGTTTCCCCTACTGGGTATTTATCACTTGATATGTGAAGCCCTGTTGCATACTTTTGGGCTTTCTTTAAGATCCTAGCAGGCTCAGGGAAAGGACTAAGATGGATATTGACTGATATATGGGATTTTTGTAAAAGGATAAGAAAGAAATACAACTGCTTCTTAAACAATGTGGAGGTTAGGGGCCCTTAATCCCATGGAGTTGAAAATCTGAGCCTTTTCTTTTTTTTTCTTGGCCACACGGTGTAACATGAGAGATCTTAGTTTTTCAACCAAGGATTGAACTTGCGCACCCCTGCAGTTGAAGGGCAGTGTCTTAACCACTGGAGTGCCAGAGAAGTCCCTGGGTCTAACTTTTGACTCCCAAACCTTAACCATTAATATACTACTGCTGAATGGAAGCCTTACTATTAGTATAGAGTCAATTAACATATGTATTCCATACTGTATTCTCACAAAAAAGTAAGCTAGAAAGAGGAAAATATTATTGAAAAAATCATAAGAAAAATACATTTATACTACTGTACCATATTTAACAATAATGTAGGTTTACACCATCTGTATAGGTTGGTTTATTAACATTTATATCAGTATTGTCTTATATAATACAAAACACCACAGATGTTATACATATTGCTAATTCCGGGCATAAACAATAAGATAATGTGGAAAATGAAATTCACGGGACTTTCCTGACGGTCCAGTGACTAAGATTCCACCTTCCCATTGCAGGGGGCCCAGGTTTGATTCTGGTTAGAGAACTAGATCCCACATGCCACAGTTAAAAATCCCACATGCTGTAATTAAGACCTAGCATTGTCAAATAAATAAATAAATATTAAAAAAAGAAATTCAGGCTTGTTCACATGTCTAATCTATGCGTTGACAACAGGGAAAAAGAAATACGATTGCTTTATGATACCTAGTCAGGGGCACCCCACTCCAGTACTCTTGCCTGGAAAATCCCATGGACGGAGGAGCCTGGTAGGCTCCAGTCCATGGGGTCGCGAAGAGTCAGACACGACTGAGTGACTTCGCTTTTCACTTTCCTGCATTGGAGAAGGAAACGGCAACCCACTCCAGTGCTCTTGCCTGGAGAATCCCAGGGACGGGGGAGCCTGGTGGGCTGACATCTGTGGGGTCGCACAAAGTCGGACACGACGGAAGCGACTTAGCAGCAGCAGCAGTGTAATCCAATTATTGCTTCTCGATAGCCTTGCCCAGACATTAATAAGTAAATCATTATAAACATGTTGATAGGAACTTCCCTGGTGGCCCAGTGGCTAAGACCCTATGCTCCCAACGCAGGGGCTTGGGTTTGAGCTCTGGTCAGGGAACTAGATCTCACATGCTACAACTAAGATCCTGTACAGCCAAATAAATAAATATTTTAAAAAATGTTTGTGGCATACAGTATTAACATCAAATTCATAATGCAGTATTGGAACCTGTTATCTTTTTTAAAACCACTTACCTGTGATGATAGACTGATATGCAATGTACCCAATTATGAGAAGTATACTGTATACTATTGTAATTCTTTGAAAAGGAATAAAACAGTAAGAAAACACGTTATTAATTTTATATTGAAAATCACTCACTGTATGCCTATATAAAAACAGACTAGTATCTACATATATTTTGTGCATGCATGACATCCTTAATTTTTAAAAATTTTGTAATATGTCTAGACTACGTGGTTCACTTGCAAGTTTATTTTCCAATTTGTTGGAAATCTCAAAAGAATGTTTCAGTGTATTTATTGGAAAAAAAAAAAAAACATGTATAAGTGGACTCACACAATTCAGACTGACTAGTTCAAGGGTCAAGGGTCAATTGGGCATCAGGATGCAGCTGTGGCATTTCAATAAGAACAAGGACACAGAGGTTTGGCTATATCAGCTTTTGTTTCCATTATAAATTCACAAACTTTTTTCTGAAAATCTTGCCAACAAATGAGTGTCAAAATGCCAGAATTTTCCCTGGATAAAGAAATAGCAACCTGCTCCAGTATTTTTGCCTGGAAAATCCCAAGGACAGAGGAACCTGGTGAGCTACAGTCCACAGGGTCAAAAAGAGTTGGATATGACTTAGCAACTACACAACAACAAGAATTTAGTCCATAAGCAGATTACAGGACATCTCACTAGGGTTTGGGGCTGCATCTCATAATCAAAAGAATATAAATCTCTACAGTGAAACACACACATGTACATTAATTGAGTACATAGAGTCAATATAAGTCTCACAATAGGTCAGGATCAGTTTTGCTACCTGATGAATTACAAAAAATAAACTTTTCGGGAATTGTTTTTAATTTTTAAAATGGTAAATAAGGGACTGTACACTTGTAATTCTTCAGTTCATGTCTAATTGGTGATAATTTATTAAGGAATAAAGAGGAAATTACAACAGGTAAATTGGAGAGTGTAGCAGAGGTTAGAGATTATAAAGCTCATACACATTAGAGCAAAGATTTGAAAATAAGTGAGATTAACATTCAGATCCACTTACCCTGATAAATGACACTGGTCATACATGAAGGACTACATGACAATTGAAAGATATTTAGGGGAACAATTCCAACCAAAGATGATGAAAACTTAAAATATGATAGAGAAGACAGGTTCAAAGAAATAATAAGAGTTGAATATCAGACATGTGACGAACAATTTACACTTGCCCTAAGAAAGCACTTAGTATTTGAACAGGAAAAATATTTGGATATTTTAACTTAAAGGACTCTATCATAAAATAAAAAGGATACATCCTAATTATGTGTGTGTGTGTAGGGGTGTGTGTGTGTAGAGTGTATGCATGTTTCTGTGTACACATGCATATATATGCACATGATATTTCTATGATGGCGGTGGTATAGTCACTAAGTTGTGTCCAACTCCTGCAACCCCATGGACTGTAGCCCACCAGGCTCCTCTGTCTATGGGATTTAAGAATACTGGAGTGGGTTACCATTTCTTTCCTGGGGACCTTCCTAACCCAGGGATCAAACCAGGGTTGCGTGTATTACAGGTGGAGTCTTTACCAACTGAGTTTTGAGGAAAGCCCCACAATACTTTTATAAATTCCATGAGTTGTTTAGGGCTAGAGTTATACACTTTCATCCCACCACCATGATTATCTTATTTCAGTTGAAATATTTAAATTTATGATTAGAGGAGCATATAGTGATAATCAAAATACAAGTGATTTTTTTTTAATTACAAAATAAGATTAAAATCCAAAGCAATCAATTATTTTAATACCTTATTTTGAAAGGAACATCATCTTTCATTTGTATCACCCAACTGATACACTTTATTGATTACCTTCATACATGTTTCATATATCTGAAATGACTATCAATAAAAAACAAAATTAGCTCAGATTTAGAGTGAGATTGAACCAAATGTGTTGGCTATCCTAAGGCTGCCCAGATTGCATCCTGCCCATCAGGACTCAAGCAGAAGTCTGAAATCCAGGCTGCTTTTTCTTTCTTCAAGCTGCACAGCTTGATATGGCTTACATCTGTCTAGAGTAAGAGTTCACCTCTGTAAATTGTTTTCTGCACAGTGACTTAATTTTTGTAATCATCATTGGGATGAGGGAAGTTAAGTTTTCTTCTCAGAAAAGGTTCTTTTATGAATTATCAAAGGCAACTCTGTGCCAGTAGCTAGAGTCAGCCTTCTGCTAAACCACCTTTCACTTGCTTATCATCTCACCAGGTTTAACTATAACAGGAACTCTCCTTTCTCATTTGTCTTCCACATAACTGATTTCATGTAGTAAACCCTGCGTGGGCATTGGTTCTTGAGGTTCCAGAACATAAACATCTCTGGCTCTGCCACATGATAGCCATTATAGCCTAAGTGTTGCCTCAGGCAAGATACACATTTATTGAGGACAGGGAGTTAGGTTCTGTTCCACCAAGTCATCAAAAGAACTACTGTGATTATGGACTTAAGTCAGAAATTGCCAGATTCTTATGGAGAGAAGCATATTTAAACATTTACAAACTGAATTACGTTCTGAAAATGACTAAATCTAAAACTCAATTTGTACACACAAAGTGAGAATTTAATAATGTAAAAGCTCATTATATGGGTCATTACTGTATACATTTTCCTCTAATACAGTCTAATTTCTAGCTTGGGTTTGAAGTACATTATTTGTAATATATGTTCAGAAAAAATTCAGACTATAAGGAATTAAATTGAAGTGTTAGCATAAAGAAAATTTTCATATCATTTAAATACATAAGAAAATATAAATTTTATTTTTAGAATGTAGAAGTCAGTTTAAAATTAAAATGTCTATAAATCTTATATTTATAAGATCTTACAGGTTTTCTTTGATTTGCTAAATGAGTTATTTTTAATAACTATGAAAACTTATTAAGCTTTAGTGGTTCAAACTAGAAACCCTCTGAGAGACTGATAAATATATGTATATTTTACATTAGAGTGAAAGCAAGTATAATATTAGTCAAAGAAAATCAACTTTCAAAATATACAATTGTGAAGTTCCATGCGCATTTTTATGTGCACATAAAGGTCTGTGAAAGTGATAGCTGTTCAGTCATGCCCGACACTTGTGACCCCATGGATTATATAGTCCATCAAGTTCTCCAGGCCAGAATATTCGAGAGGTAGCTATTTCCTTCTCCAGGGAATCTTCCCAACCAGGAGATTAAACTCAAGTCTCCTGCATTGCAGGCAGATTCTTTACCAGCTGAGCCACTAGGGAAGCCCATTTATATAAATATGCATATATACATATGAAGAATATAATGAGGAAAATAAAGAATAAAATATACAAGGAGACTAAGGGTACCTTGTGAAAGTCTCTCAGTCGTGTCCGACTCTTTGTGACCCCATGGACTATACACGGAGTATATGGAACTTTCTGGTCAGAATACTGGAGTGAGTAGGCTTTCCCTTCTCCAGGGAACCTTGGAAGTAAGTTTTTAGAAAACTAGAAGTAGTTTCACACACACAAAAACAGATTTTTAATTTGCTTGGGGCTGGTGCACTGGGACGACTCAGAGGGATGGTACCAGGAGGGAGGACAGAGGAGGGTTCAGGATGGGGAACACATGTATACCTGTGGCAGATTCATGTTGATATATGGCAAAACCAATACAATATTGTAAAGTTAAAAAATAAAATAAAATAAAAAACTAAAAAAAAATTAAAAAAATAAAATAAAAATCAGTGTAGTTTTTTTTTCTCTCTTTTTACAAAATTTGGATTATAGAAGCTTAAAATATTCAGCACTTGGTTCAAAATAAATGACCACTATTAACATTATTACTTAAGGAAGAGTCAGCAGCTTCAAATAGAAAGTATAGAATACCACAGTACTCCCCACCTTTCAGGAAGAAAGCAGCACTCAGAAATCCCTGAGCAATTGCTGTAGACCAATATGAGGAAGGTACTTAGTGGATGGAAGCAACATCAGACTTTATTTTTGGGGGCTCCAAAACCACTGCAGATGGTGATTTCAGCCATGACATTAAAAGATGCTTACTCCTTGGAAGGAAAATTATGACCAACCTAGACAGCATATTAAACAGCAGAGACATTACTTTGTCAACAAAGGTTCATCTAGTCAAGGCTATGGTTTTTCCAGTGGCCATGTATGGATGTGAGAGTTGGACTGTGAAGAAAGCTGAGCGCCGAAGAATTGATGCTTTAGAACTGTGGTGTTGGAGAAGACTCTTGAGAGTCCCTTGGACGCAAGGAGATCCAACCAGTCCATCCTAAGGAAAATCAACTCTGAATATTCATTGGAAGGACTGATGCTAAAGCTGAAACTGCAATACTTTGGCCACCTCATGTGAAGAGTTGACTCACTGGAAAAGACCCTGATGCTGGAAGGGATTGAGGGCAGGAGGAGAAGGGGACGACAGAGGATGAGATGGCTGGATGGCATCACCAACTCGATGGACATGAGTTTGTGTAAACTCCGGGAGTTGGTGATGGAAAGGGAGGCCTGGAGTGCTGCGATTCATGGGGTCACAAAGAGTCAGACACGACTGGGCAACTGAACTGAATTGAATTGAAGAGTCATAAAAGGAAATATAGAAAGGAGGAATTTTTAATCCTGTATAAGTATAGGAATTGGAGCAAAAGCATTAATAACTTCTTGGATATCATGTACATCTTTCTGCTTTTGAACAATTCTCCTCCAGTAAATCTAAATAGGGCTTCCCTCATAGCTCAGTTGGTAAAGAATCCACCTGCAATGCAGGAGACCCCGGTTTGATTTAGTTAAGGTGCCTGAGCTACTGGTAATGGCTGCTTTGCTGCCTCCTGTGCCAATCAGTATCACTGATGAAGCAGTTCTCGGATTGCACAATGAGGGACTTCACTTTCTTGATATGCTTAGGATTTGAATTGAGCCTGTTGTGATAGCGACTGCCTGCTGCTGTAACACATCCTTCTTTATTTCTTACAGCCACCCAAGGAGGGACAAGACTTCTCCAGGCAGCACAGAGCAGAAAGATGGAGTGTCAACATACAGATAATGATGAATATAGAAGTATAAATAGGTATCATGTTTTTCCAAGGAAGATTTTAGGAAGCTTAGAGAGACAGGGTTCAGTTTGTAAGTGAGTATGAAAATCATTAGTGAGACATTACAGATATGCCTAGAATGGTAACAGTGGTTATTTTAGTGGAAAATGACTACAACAATAGAAGTTGTCTCTATTTACTTTTTAGTCATGTCTTTCTTTCAGTATAAATGGTATTGCTTTTCATGTATTGCTTTTTAATTCTCTTCTTGCCTTTTAAGAAAAGTGTTATTTTGACCAAAACATAGGAAGAGGTTGGAGAAGGATGGGCAAAATTAAATGAACACCAAAGGTCTTATATACTATTCTAAGAGTGCCACAGATCTGTCTCTGGGTTTCTAGCCACTAGCAAAGGGGAAAAAATGTAATAATTTTAGTTATGTGTATTTAATAATAAAGATAATCGCTGATCAGAAAGTCGAAATCTATTTTAGGCCTCACAAGACAAAGAAAAATATTTCTCAGTGAGGTTTCAAGGTTGTATTGTAATAATCTTTTTAACAACTTTCCTTTGTTAGAAAGTAACATGATTATTTTTTCTTCAAGAACTTCTCAATGCGTAGCTACTCCACAGATGTGGTAATTCCCACCAATTCCCTGAGGACATGAGCTGATGCCACTGTGTACTTGGTATGCCTATACAATGAAAAGGCAAACGTCCTTAGAGAATGTTTTGTAAAACCAAATTTTAAAATGTATTTCTGAATAAAGATCAGATATTACTGTTTTCTGCAGAGGATTTGAACATAGATATTTTTCACTAAAGCCCCAACTGCGTGATTTAGCAGTCAACCTAAACAAATGACTCATCGAAAGGTGTCCAGAGAGGACTCATGCATCATTTCAGTTCAGTTCAGTTCAGTCGCTCAGTCGTGTCCGACTCTTTGTGACCCCATGAATCGCAGCACGCCAGGCCTCATGCATAGATATTAAAAACATACAAACACAAGAAATACATGAGGAGAACAAATGTTTTCCCAGAAATAAAGTGATCTATTTCATACAGATAATATTAGAAGACCAGGGATGCATACTCCAATCCATAAATACTAAATCCTTTGTATCTTGGATACATATATAAGGATAATTATACTGCTGGTCTGTTTTGAGCTTCACATATTCTAATAAAATATCCAATGACTATCTAACCTTAAGAAGTTGAAATCTTGCTGAAATTTCTAAATAAGAAAATGCATACTTCTAGAAACAATGAGATTCATTACTGCAAAGATATATTAATTAAGCTAGTTAAATGCTAGAAGATATTCTATGTACTGACTGACAATCATGATCTTTGGAATAGCTGAGTCAATCATTCCCAATTTACCATTAAGGCTGCTATTTGTTAACCTATATGAAATCAATAATATTTACCATTCTGACCCCTCCAAGTGGGTATTTTATGGAGTTCAACTGACTATTAATAGTTCATGACAACAAAATTATTTCCTGTTTTCCTGGGAGAATGCCTGTCTTTATTCTTTATATCAGAAGTTAGAATCCAGACACTAAGTATACCTACATACACACATAAAATTGATTCCTTTTTATCATGGAAATAGAGTGCACTTTGATTATTGGCATTCTGGCATACTTCATTTTGTTTGCAAGAGCTTCAGTCTCCAGAGGTGGAGTTTATAACCTAAGCTAAGTCAGTAAGCACTGGCCATGGTGATTGGTTGGCTC
This sequence comes from Bos javanicus, assembly GCF_032452875.1. Classification (NCBI taxonomy): domain Eukaryota; kingdom Metazoa; phylum Chordata; class Mammalia; order Artiodactyla; family Bovidae; genus Bos; species Bos javanicus. Next base: position 4,230,327 of record NC_083893.1, on the reverse strand, counting down.
AGAGACAAGCATGTGATATAGATGGTTTAAACAGAGGGGATTAGGGACTTTTAGGGAAATGCTATGAATATTAATTTAGAACCATATGTATCATGTAGAGTAGAGAGCATAAATTGAGATCATGAGGGAAGGCCGCCTTAAAATATAGCTATCACCAATGAAATCAAAGCTGACAGGTTGTAAAATCACTAAGCCCTTGGATCAATCCTTTCCTGAAGCCTAAGGAGGAATTCTAGACTTTCAGATTCATATGTAATTAAACTTATAAATTTAGATAAGTCAGATTCATAAGTCAATAAACTTACTAGGTTTATGCTAATTTGAGTTGTATTTTCTGTTACTTTCACTGTAATGATTCTTACATATGTGAAGGTACTCATAATTATAGATAGGAATGTGTTTATAGATAATTATTAAAAACATCACACATAAATATTGCATAGTATTCAAATTTTAGGTAAGTGAATCATATTCTATTATTTTTAAAGTGTTTATATTAAAAATCATATATAAATATGTGTATGAATTATTGTCTTCTTCCAGAGAATATGCTCAATAATATGTAAAAATTTTAATACGACCAGTGGTGATGAGTGCTAGTAATTGAAGAGAAGAGGAACTATAGTGACCTTACACAGTTCAAAGACTCACAGCTCCTCAGTTACCTTGAAGAAGAGGAAACCTTCTTCATTCTTAATGAAGCAAAAGTCATGCGAGCCATTAATTATATTCCAAGACAGAAGTACCTCCGCTACCAGCTTCCCTATTCTTGATATATGAATCTCAATGTCCAAACAAACAGAAGAACAACTCTGTATTTGAAAAGCTTTCAGAGGAGCTAGGGCTCAGAGATAAAAGCATTTGAAGTGAGAAATAGATATAATCATTAAAGAAGGAGAACCAAATAGCGTGATTCAGTTTGGTCTATGAATAAAAAAATGCAAACAGTGACAGAAGCTATTGGAGAGGCACTGAATGTAATCTCTATGATGACATTTATAATCTCAAGATTTTGAGAGGGAGAGTTTTGTGTGTGAAATATATGAGCAGGAAAGAAAAAAAAAAGAGAGAAAGAGAGCAAGAGAGAGAAGCATTAGAGTGTTTTGCTGTTGATGAAACAATTTTAAAAATATCCCCTCATTTTGGTCTTGCAACAAACCCACACAGGGTGAAGGGCAATTATTATCACCCTCATTTTACAAATGATGAAAGGTAGGTTGATGTCCTCTGTGGCTAAATGACTTTAGTACAGCTAAATAGCTAGTAAATGGTGGGCTTTAGATTATATTTCAGATCTTCTGACTGTAACTACTCAAAAGTTTTATACCAATTTCACACTATAATATGCCACTCATAAACCACAAATAAGTATTCAGGCTAAATAGTTGCTAATATAATTTCAAACAGAAAAGCTTTGAATATTTGGTCACATCCTAGTCTAACACATTCCAACTGTATTGCTTGGCTCTGATATATCTATTTACTTTATTTCAGAAAATATTTTCTCAATAAATTTATGAGATTTATTATTATTGGAAATAAAATAAATTATAATTTGGCTAAAATCATCTTTTGAAAATTCTTATAAAATACTTAAGAATTCCTATAGTTGTTTCTGTGTGAATCTTTAAAACTTCTCTAAATCCTCTGATACCCCTTCACTTCCTACATGAAAGGAGAAAAGCCAAATAGCTATTTACCCTATATGCTCTAGAAAAAGCAGTGGCCATTCGATCCATTTGTGTGTCACAAAATATAAATGGAAAAACCTCACTGGTGGAAAGTTTGATTCTGGAAATATACGATTCTGGGAAGTTTGGCTTTCCTCCAGTAAAGAGTCACTACATTTGGTGCATCTTTTCTCTTCTTGCTTTACGTTTGGGCACAACACCTGCAAAGGCAGCAGTCATCAATTCTGAAATATCTAGATAATGCTTTTTTTCTCTTTTTTCTGGTCCCTGACACCCCCAAAACAACTTAAAGCATGTTAAGTATGCTTTATGTCACAACTTAGAACAGACAATGTCAATAGCATCATTAGGTAATATATGCGTGTGCATCATACACATTTACCTGAGGGCAGGTGGGTACCCATTAATCAAGGAATAAATGTGTGTTCACCATGCTAATATCCTTCAGGGGCAGGGCATTTTTGTTGGATTAAATATCTTGGTGATGCAGACTTACTTTCCAGTCTTACACATTCCTGTCTTGAATATTTGCTGCAAAAGAACTCGCTTTCCCCAGTGCCATCACCTTTCCCTCGTTTCTGCCCTTCCATCGAGCAACACTGCTTTCTCATTACCCTATCTTCTGTAACACTGTCTGCTGAAGTCTAGGTATAATCCTTCAACCTTAACTGAAACAGTATCTCTTATACAGATGCTTGTCTGATATCTGTGACCAAACCATTTTCTCCTTTTAATCTCCTTGTTTCACTGCTCATGAAGCATTTGTATCACATATTTTAATTTTTGTGGGTGTACTAGTTCTATATCCTGCCCTCTGCAAAATTATCACCATCACTCCCGGTAGAACACAAAGCTACTGGAGGGCAGGAAGAGTATGTGGTTATTTTTAATTAATAATGTGATTTTCTCTAGCTACCCAGTACATGGAACAGATCCTGATATTGGGGTGATATTGGTGTGATACCCATGAGTACCAAGGTTGATCAGTTGATTTTGCTGTAAAAAATAATTGCCTTCATTGGGTCTTTCTATACTGATACATACTTGTCAAAAATTATAGTCAGAAAAGAGGATGAGTTATCTCCTTGAATCTTAACTTTTAGAGAGTTTGGTTTTTATAAATATAAAAGGTTCTCAAGAATAAAGATTTCCCAAAAGCACCCATCCATATCATTAACAGGGTTAACAAACTACTGCACACAGGCCAAATCTAGCCCACTGGCTGTTGGCAAAGAGGTACTGGAACCCATGCAGCTTATGTATGATCTAAGGCCACTGTTGCACTACAAAGACTGAGTAATTATCCCAGAGACTAATATATATATTGGTGACTTCCCTGGTGGCTTAGATGGTAAAGCATCTGCCTACAATGTGGGAGACCCGGGTTCAATCCCTGGGTCAGGAAGATCCCCCGGAGAAGGAAATAACAACCCACTCCAGTACTCTTGCCTGGAAAATCCCATGGATGGAGGAGCCTGGTAGGCTACAGTCCATGGGGTCGCAAAGAGTAGGACACAACTGAGTGACTGAGTGTGTGTGTATACACACACACACACACATACATACGTATCCCACAAAGTCACAGATATTTAGTATCTGGCCCTTTGAAAGGCTTACTAAATCTTGTGATTAAATTGGTCAAAAGCAACAGTTATTCAAATTGTTAGGTCAAATAAGTTACAGAAATAAAATTAAATAATTTTCTTAAGACAGACCTCTTCAGAGCCTGTGATTCCTATTACATGTTACATCCATTCCAATTATGCATTACTAATTTTCATGTTCCCCAATATTCTTGATCACTGGAAATTTTTAATGGACTGCATCTCATGCCTAGTTACCTGAAGATAACCAGGGTGGCCAATTGTTGCTTTAGTGAATTGTGTGGAAAAAAAAAAAAAAAGAAAAACTGAATTGCAGGTTCTCCTTTAAAGTATTGCCCTCTTTTGATAACATTTAACTCTCTGTGAATTGAGATATCATTCTAGTGATTTTCTCTTATACAATTAAGCCCCTTAGCAAACTGACCCATGGTAAAAGGACCACTTAATCTTCCTTCAGGTAAAAGTAACAACGTACCTTGTACTATAAACAAGTAAGGCAGTAATTATCTCAATTATGTGGGTAATTAACATCAAAACAATAGCAAATGTACTTGAGGGGAAACTTTACAATCACAGATTTAAAATTACTTGTGTGTGTTAGTTGGTTACCCATGTCTCTTTGCAACCTAATGGTCTGGGGCCTGCCAGGCTCCACTGTCCGTAGAATTTTCCAGGCGAAAATACTCGAGTGGATTGCCATTTTCTCCTCCAGAGGATCTTCCTGACCCATGGGTTGAACCCAGGTATCCTGCATTGAAGGTAGATGCTATGCTGTCTGAGCCACCAGGGAAGCCCAATTACTTAAAAGGAGATGGGAGGGAGGTTCAAAAGAGAGGGGATATATTTATACCTATGGCTGATTCATGTTGAGGTTTGACAGAAAACAACAAAATTCTGTAAGACAATTATCCTTATACTAAAAAATAAGTTAATTTTTAAAAAACAGACACGTGAGCAAAAAAAAATCTAATATATATTGAGCCAGTAATACATAATACCAGGTTTAGGCACATTAATATGATTTATTACACAGATACTAAGCCAACTTGATGTAGAAACTACTTTCTATATTTTCTGATTAGTTCTTACATTACTGCTTTGTTCAGTTCTTCCTTTAAGAAAATACAGTTTGCCTCATTTATATTCCTTTAGACATTTTTCCTTCAACTTAAGTAAACATGTTGATGTGTAAAAAGGTGCTATCTCAAAATATATTATTTTCCCAAAGGCTTAAAAGTGTGTAGTTTACTTATTTCATTCGTTTAACCTAATATGTGATATAAACATAATTATAATTAAGTTGACACGCACATACTCCAAAGAGATCATCTAGGATTATCTCACAAAGGTAAATTCAGTATATAAAGATCCATAGCCTCAGATTTATAAATAATGCAACTCATTTACTATAACCCCAAACACCTTCCGATTATCAGAGGAGAGACAGCACAGTGTAGTAGAACCTATTCTGATTTTGGAGTCAGACTCCAGTTTGAAACTTTATCCCTTTGTTCTTCCAACTTCATTTTTCAAGTGGGCAAAAGTCTTCTGACAAGTAAAGCCTGAGTACTTTGGCACTCGGTATTAATGAAGTACACAGGGAACTTTATCCCACAGTTTGGGAGTGGAACATATTTCACCTATTTCTCATAAAGTTCCTTCATTGATGGTCTCTAAGATATTCTCTTTGTTCCAAGTTTGTTTCCTTGTCCTATTAGTACAATTGAAAACACTATTAGTAATACCTATAAATGGAATATGTCCTTGAATACCTTACCTGCTAAGTGTATTTACTTAATAATTATAAAATTACTTGTAATATATAAATAAGATATACACAGTGCTTTAAGATAAAAAATAAATAATAAAATCTGAGCATAGGCAAGGTAACAGCTTATCAAACAAGTAGTTGAAACACATTTTGAGGAAGGTTTTGAAAAATTACTAAAATCGTTTTCAACTTGATTGTATTCCTGGTAATTTGCTGCAGAAGAGTGCCCAAAGTGTTATCAGTTACCCAAGGAAAGAAACAAATATTCTTTACACTAAAGTCAGGACACATGCATGCGTGCACATGTGCACACACGCGTGCACACACACACACACAAAGAATTTCCCTAAAATCTCAAAAAGGGAAAATTAAAATGTTCTATATTTTTAAGGATAATCTTTTTATATATAAACAGAACTATAATGGCCTCATCCTTATTTATTATTCAATATTTGAACACACTTCTACCATACAAGTTAGGTAGACAGAGGCACATGAAAAATACTTCTTCTCATGCTTCATGGAATTTATTATACTGAAAGGTAGAGAACTGGGAGTGACTGCATATGACAGTGTTTGTGCTAGAAACTGATGCTGCTCTAAGAATACCTGCCTACCTCTACCTACACACATATGCAAACACACAACTTTGCATGTTAATATATGCTAATAATTGAAATAATAAGCTATATACACATTTTCTTGGAATAGTCAGAGAGAAAATTCATTGGCATTTATCCTGGACTACAAATAGCAAGAAACTTTAGGACAGGAAACTAGTCTTTTCAATGATTATTTTCAAGATTTTATGATTGAAAATTAATTTTTTTAAATGTGCAAATGTATCATCTGAAATATATGGTTCCACAGAAATTTAAATACACTTATATGAGGAATAACGCTATTGTTGGAATTATAAGGTCTCGTGTACATTTAAATATACTTACAGACATATCTTATGTATACACAAAAGTTCCTAAAGCAGCACTTTTAAAACTTAAGATTTTCTAACAAATGAATTCATAATTACTGACAAGAGAAAATTATTTCAACTCTCTATTTTCAAAATTCTATAAATTCTCCTACTAAATGGCTTTTAATGTCACATTTATAATTTTATAGTAAAATTATAACATTGCAAATGTGTTGCTATTGTTAATCTTTTAAATATTGAGGTAGCAAACATTCATGGAGTGCCTACTACACCCCAGCAATAAGATAGATATTATAAATACAATGGTGGACAAGAGAGACAGGTTCTCTATCTTTCAGTAACCCACATTCTGCTAGGAGTGAGAGGATTTCAGTAATAAACAGGCATGTGTATACAGACAATTTATTTCATGAATTGCAGATTCATGTATTTCTTCTTCTTTTTTTTTTCTTTGTTTTTTTAAAATTTTTATTTTATTTTTAAACTTTACATAATTGTATTAGTTTTGCCAAATATCAAAATAAATCCATCACAGGCATACATGTGCTCCCCATCTTGAACCCTCCTCCCTCCTCCCTCCCCATACCATCCCTCTGGGTGGTCTCAGTGCACTAGCCCCAAGCATCCAGTATCGTGCATTGAACCTGGACTGGCATCTCGTTTCATACATGATATTTTACATGTTTCAATGCCATTCTCCCAAATCTTCCCACCCTCTCCCTCTCCCACAGAGTCCATAAGACTGTTCCATACATCAGTGTCTCTTTTGCTGTCTCGTACACAGGGTTATTGTTACCATCTTTCTAAATTCCATATATATGTGTTATTATACTGTATTGGTGTTTTTCCTTCTGGCTTACTTCACTCTGTATAATAGGCTCCAGTTTCATCCACCTCATTAGAACTGATTCAAATGAATTCTTTTTAATGGCTGAGTAATACTCCATTGTGTATATGTACCACAGCTTTCTTATCCATCCATCTGCTGATGGACATCTAGGTTGCTTCCATGTCCTGGCTATTATAAACAGTGCTGCGATGAACATTGGGGTACACGTGTCTCTTTCCCTTCTGGTTTCCTCAGTGTGTATTCTCAGCATGTATTTCTTCTTTAAAAACATTTGTTTTTCTAAATCATCACATTCTACTCTTAATTGAGGTTTTAAATGTAAGTTTCATCCACTGCTATTTCAATTTGAAAGAAATTGTCTATTTCTTTACCTATTTCCATAAGTTTCTATCTCTGGTTCTATTTCCACAGATTTAAAATATTATTAGACCACAAAATATACTTCTCCTTGCTTTCACTGAAGCTATTATTAGCCAAATTTTATCTTAATTCCTATTTTGTTACTCTAAACTTCCAAAAGCCATTTCTTCTACAATCAAAGCACAAGCTTCAATTCAAAAATACATAAAAGAAAATTGATTTTCATCCTGAAAATGTCAAACTTCTGCCTATAATACTCAGCTATGGTTTTCTGAAACAGCAAAGTTCAAAAAGAGCCATCGACCTGATGGCCCTTTGACACATGATGATGGATTCAATGTGTCTACTACCGTACTGCCAGAATGTCCTCCAAGAGAATGAGACAATCAATGAAGAAAAAAAAAAATCTAAACTGGCTGAATGCTTGCTTGTTTTAAAAGAACTAAAAGAAAAATACTGGTCTTTCACTTCCTCTGGGGAAAGAGTTTTATAAACTCTATTAACTTGTTTCTCTCTTTCTGGCTTTGATGAATCAGATAATGCCTAAAAGTTAAACTCTGTATATAGATAATAAACTTAAAATATAGCTGCTATGTATTGTTCTTCTCCAAAAGAGAAGAAAAATATGAAATTTTAAGAAAAAACATAAACATTACTCACCTTTGTGTCTTGTCTTTCTCTCATTCAGTGATCCTGGCAACTTCAACTGTGTGTAGTGAATAATGCTTCCATTTTCCTATAGGATAGAGTTATTGATCAGTGACACATCAAAGCAAAGACTTTATTCAGATACAGAACATAGGAGCAATTCATTTTCTTATAGATTATACTTAGGCTTACAATGAATTAATGCAAATTCTGATAAGTAAATTGTGCAGTCATAACTTAAGTTTTGGAAGTGTCACACTTCTGATTGAAAACTTAACTCTCAGAATGCATACCAACACAAATGCTCCATAAATGTTCTTTACTTGAAAAACAAAATTTCACTCTCATCTGCAAATTTTATGCCATGTGACCAGAGTCCTAACAAGGAAGCCCAGTATAAATTCTCCTTTAGTGACACTAAAAATATGGTTTTTATAGTATGGTAAATAGATGCGGGACAATTAAGAACAACTATATAGATTGAAGGTCACTTTTGAGTACAGCAATTTTAGTTTTCAGAATGTTATAGAATACTGTTATTTCCTTTAGGTTCACAAATTTTGTACCTATGCTTTATGAAAGATGAAATGGATGATTTTATGTTAACGTAATGAAAAGTTCTAGGACATTTTAGCTACTGTCATTACTGCTACTAAATTTTAATCTTCCTCAAAATTGAAGACTTTGTATTAATTATTCATAGTTCTCGCAGTTCTGTTAGCACTGCATTGAGTGTATGTGTGTGTGTATATACATATACATATATATATATATATATATATATATAGCAGGCAATACAGACACACATAAATGGAAACAGCTATGGTTTGTTTGAAACACCTGAACATGTTCCCTTGAAATTCTGAAGTTAGATAAGAGGCTGAAAATGCTCTTCATTTATAAAGCACAAAAATAATGATTTGTTTCTCAAAACTAAACTTTGTTTGTGAACTACTGAATAAGTAGAGATAAATGCATAAAAATTACATTTTAAAATAGTACTTCTAAAATAATCTACATTAAATAGCAGAAGGCAAATAACATGCAAAAGGAGATAATTTTGAACACATGTATACCTGTGGCGGATTCATTTTGATGTTTGGCAAAACTAGTACAATTATGTAAAGTTTAAAAATAAAATAAAATTTAAAAAAATTTAGAGCACAAAATTGAAATTTTTAAAATATTGTGTTTACATGAACATATTAAGATTTATATATAAAGTAAAAATTAAGAATGCATAAAAGTGAATATTATATCTCTTTAGAAACTAGGGAATATATAACTTTAAGGAAAAAATAAATTAAGATCATTTCAATTTTTAAAAATTAGATCAGAAAATATCAGATCAGTCACTCAGTCATGTCCGACTCTTTGTGACCCCATGAATCGCAGCACACCAGGCCTGCCTGTCCATCACCAACTCCCGGAGTTCACTCAGACTCACGTCCATCAAGTCAGCGATGCCATCCAGCCATCTCATCCTCTGTCATCCCCTTCTTCTCTTGCCCCCAATCCCTCCAGCATCAGAGTCTTTTCCAATGAGTCAACTCTTCACATGAGGTGGCCAAAGTACTGGAGTTTCAGCTTTAGCATCATTCTTTCCAAAGAAATCCTAGGGCTGATCTCCTTCAGAATGGACTGGTTGGATCTCCTTGCAGTCCAAGGGACTCTCAAGAGTCTTCTCCAACACCACAGTTCTAAAGCATCAATTCTTTGGCAATCAGCCTTCTTCACAGTCCAACTCTCACATCCATACACGACCACAGGAAACACCATAGCCTTGACTAGCTGAACCTTTGTTTGCAGAGTAATGTCTGCTTTTGAATATGCTATCTAGGTTGGTCATAACTTTCCTTCCAAGGAGCAAGTGTCTTTTAATTTCATGGCTGCAGTCACCATCTGCAGTGATTTTGGAGCCCAAAAAATAAAGTTTGACACTGTTTCCACTGTTTCCCCATCTATTTCCCATGAAGTGATGGGATCAGATGCCATGATCTTCATTTTCTGAATGTTGAGCTTTAAGCCAACTTGTTCACTCTCCACTTTCACTTTCATCAAGAGGCTTTTGAGTTCCTCTTCATTTTCTGCCATAAGGGTGGTGTTATCTGCATATCTGAGGTTATTGATATTTCTCCCGGCAATCTTGATTCCAGCTTGTGTTTCTTCCAGTCCAGCGTTTCTCATGATGTACTCTGCATAGAAGTTAAATAAACAGGGTGACAATATACAGCCTTGACGTACTCCTTTCCCTATTGGAACCAGTCTGTTGGTCCATGTCCAGTTCTAACTGTTGCTTCCTGACCTGCATACAGATTTCTGAAGAGGCAGATCAGGTGGTCTGGTGTTCCCATCTCTTTCAGAATTTTCCCCAGTTTATTGTGATCCACACAGTCAAAGGCTTTGGCATAGTCCATAAAGCAGAAATAGATGTTTTTCTGGAAGTCTCTTGCTTTTTCCATGATCCAGCAGATGTTGGCAATTTGATCTCTGGTTCCTCTGCTTTTTCTAAAACCAGCTTGACCATTTGGAAGTTCATGGTTCACGTATTGCTGAAGCCTGGCTTGGAGAATTTCGAGCATTACTTTACTAGCGTGTGAGATGAGTGCAATTGTGCGGTAGTTTGAGCATTCTTTGGCATTGCCTTTCTTTGGGATTGGAATGAAAACTGACCTTTTCCACTCCTGTGGCCACTGCTGAGTTTTCCAAATTTGTTGGCATATTGAGTGCAGCACTTTCACAGCATCATCTTTCAGGATTTGGAATAGCTCAACTGGAATTCCACCATCTCCACTAGCTTTGTTCGTAGCGATGCTTTCCAAGGTCCACTTTATTTCACATTCCAGGATGTCTGGCTCTAGGTCAGTGATCACACCATCATGATTATCTGGGTCGTGAAGATCTTTTTTGTACAGTTCTTCTGTGTATTCTTGCCACCTCTTCTTAATATCTTCTGCTTCTATTAGGTCCATACCATTTCTGTCCTTTATCGTGCCCATCTTTGCATGAAATGTTCCTTTGGTATCTCTGATTTTCTTGAAGAGATCTCTAGTCTTTCCCATTGCAGTATGTTAATCTATGTTTTCACAATGAAATTTAAGCTTAACATCAATATATAAAACATATCAGTTGGATCTTTGTAGTCAGATTATAGATGGGGCTTCTTAGGGTCTTCAAAATTTATACCTGCACCTGCCAAGCTCACTTTGGTCCCTTGGAAGTATCTGTGATATTTCCGTGTAGCTCTATGGCCTCATAGGGAGAAGGCAATGGCAACCCACTCCAGTAGTCTTGCCTGGAAAATCCCATGGACGGAGGAGCCTGGTGGGCTGCAGTCCATGGGGTTGCTAAGAGTCGGACATGACTGATCGACTTCACTCTCACTTTTCACTTTCCTGCATTGGAGAAGGAAATGGCAACCCACTCCAGTGTTCTTGCCTGGAGAATCCCAGGGACAGGGGAGCCTCGTGGGCTGACGTCTATGGGGTCACACAGAGTCGGACACAACTGAAGTGACTTAGCAGCAGCAGCATGGCCTCATGGCAGAGAAGATAATGGCACCCCACTCCAGTACTCTTGCCTGGAAAATCCCATGGATGGAGGAGCCTGGTAGGCTGCAGTCCATGGGGTCGCTAAGAGTCGGACACGACTGAGCGACTTCACTTTCACTTTTCACTTTCATGCATTGGAGAAGGAAATGGCGTCCCACTTCAGTGTTCTTGCCTGGACAATTCCAGGGACGGGGGAGCCTTATGGGCTGCCGTCCATGGGGTCGCACAGAGTCCGACATGACTGAAGTGACTTAGCCGCACCAGCAGCAGCAGCAGCAGCAGTATGGCCTCATGGAATGTATTTTGGAAACTCCTGACATAGATAATTTCTTAACAGACTTTAATAAAAGCTCTAAAAAGGATATGCCACTTTATCTTTTTTAATCAACAATGACTGTACTAAAAGGACAAATATTATAGTGATTTCCTTAATGTATGTAGGCTCTGAGTACAGTGCCATACATGAAAAATGATTCAGGTTTTTCCTAGGAAGTTGCTATTCACTTCTGAATAGCGCTAAACCCTCAATTAATCCCAATCTAAATAAATCACATTTCACTGTACTTTGGGTCTATTTGGCAATACAGTGGAGTTGCTCAGGGTTTTCTGAGTAATGATTATACATTATAAAGTATAAAAGAAAGTGAAGAAGGTTTGAAAATTAATATTTAAGGTATTGAATGCCTTAAATGGAGACAACATGGAGATAACAGTTGAATGAAACGGAAAATTTGAACAATTTTAGCAAATATAAAATTATATAAAAATTCAATTTTGTTTGATTGTGCCTATATGTTATCATTATACTTTCAAAGGTGAAATAATTACTTAAAATTTCCATTTAATACTTATATCATCAGTCCTAGTTTTGAGAAGTTATAAATTAGAGCTTGTATCCAGAGTGCAGTTTTTCAAACAATAATTGCTACATTTACTAAAATTAAGACGTAGAATAAAGGTGACATCTAAGGTTAGTGCCAGTCCTGAGGTATTTCATTTATCATGACTATAAAAAAAATTAAAACCTAATTTTCTAGATTGATACTTTGATAATACCTCCTCTAGAAGTGTTGTTCAGTTCAGTTCAGTTCAGTCACTCAGTCACGTCTGACTCTTTGCAACCCCATGGGCTGCAGCACTCCAAGCTTGCCTGTCCATCACCAACTCCCTGAGCTTACTCAAACTCATGTCCATTCAGTCAGTGATGCCATCCAAACATCTCAACCTTTGTCGTCCCCTTCTCTTCCTGCCTTCAATATTTCCCCCAGCATTAGGGTCTTTTCCAATGAGTTTCCAGTAGCATATTGAATAGCTACTGACCTGGGGAGTTCATCTTTCAGTGTGCTATCTTTTTGCCTTTCCATACTGTTCATGGGGTTCTCAAGGCAAGAATACTGAAGTGGTTTGTCATTCCCTTCTTCAGTAGACCACATTTTGTCAGAACTCTCCACCATGACCCATTCATCTTGGGTGGCCCTACACAGCATGGCTCATAGTTTTATTGGGGTTGACAAGGCTGTGGTCCATGTGATCAGTTTGATTATCTTTCTGTGATTGAGGTTTTCATTCTGTCTGCCCTCTGATGGATAAGGATAAAAGGCTTAGAGGTCTATGTAGTATCAAAAGTAAACTCAAGCCTTTCTTTCTATTCTGGACTGCCTCAATATTAGCAAGACTCTATTTACCACACACAACTCCACACAGCTCTTTGGAAACATGTTATCTAATGAACTCAAACTAATACTAGAATTACTAACTATGAAAATTGTTTGCTTTTTAAAATCTTTTCATGATTGGCCTCTGTAATGTCTGTGATGTAGTATTCAATCAATAAAACAGTTTAACCACATTTCAGCTCCTAAACAGTGCCATTAAATAAATGCACAACCATAGACACATTTATGGTGTGATCTAATTAAGCAACCACTCTACCTTGACAATACCTGAATAAGAAAGCTGTTTGATATTTATTAAGGTAAAAGACTGTTATGGTTCAAGAATGGAATTTCAATCTCTGAAAACTCCATTCACAATAGAGTGATACTTTGAATTCTGAATCCAATATAAACACTAAAGAAGTTAAAATTGATAAAAATACAAAAGTATGCATTGCTATTATTTCATTTTTTTAATAATCATCACAACTACTCCATCCAGTTTCATAAAATCCCTTCATATTTTAAGTCATGATATTGTAAAGCAGAATCATACAGTGGAAGCCCACTTTACTGTTTGGCATTTGACAAAGTTCCCTATCAAACTATGCTCTCATTTATTGATTTATAAAGTCAGTATGTGGTACCTGACCATTTCTAACATGTTTTACAGATCTGTGATTCAAGACCATGTAGTTTTAAATGAGAAGTGGACACTGGCTTCAACTCAAGAATTAATAGCAGTCATTTGATAGTGAACATTTATGTGAATGAGGATTTGATTACTGATCTGGGAAAGGATGCTGTGTTCAGGATGTGGGATGGCTGAGTAGTGGTGATCTGTTTCACAAAATTGTCACATCTGAAGTGGATTTAACCAGAAAGAAGTTAAAGTAAGACTCTTTCAGTAATAGAAAATACCTCCTTGAATTCAAGTGATAAAACCATTTAAATTGGAGAACTATTTTGAATATTTCACTTCAAACTTTTTAGAGAAGAGAACATAAATTCCTGCTGGTTGTCATGAAATAGATTTCATGACCATTTACCTTCTTAAAAACCTAGAGATTCTCAAAAAAATAAAATAAAATAAAAAGTTTTATATTGTATTCATTTTTCTTAAAAGCCCTTAAAAATTGTTGTTTCAGTGATATAAGAAATATAAACCACCAGACTTCCCTGGTGGCTCAGTGATACAGAATCTGCCTTCAGTGTGGGAGACTGGGGTTCAATCCCTGGGTCAGAGAGGATCCCCTGGGGAAGGGAATGGCAACCCACTCCAGTACTGTTTTCTAGGAGAGAGGAGCCCTAATGGGCTACAGTCCACTCTGACTCCACAAAGAGTCAGATACAACTTAGAGACTAAAAAACAACAAACAAAGAAATATGTAATAGCTATTGTTAATCAGAAGAATAAATTTATATTTCAAACAAAAACACTAGTATATCATACTGAAGTTGAATAGACCAAAAGAAAATACATTTTTTTATGAAAAAAAAAATTCTTAGTCACTATATTTATCAAGGTCATTTTTAAACCTACATATACATCTAATCAAAATATTATGATTTTTATTTTTTTCAAGATGAAGCAAAAAACATGTTTAAATTAAGGAATGGTCTTTGATTTTTTTTTAATAGTTTTCACTTAGTCAAAGATAAGCATAAAATTCTAGAAAAAGCTGTTAAGTGAACAGGGCTTTGTTTGTCATCAAAATGATTAATATATGACTTTGCAGAAAGGTTAGTGACTATTTTGCATAACAAGATGCTCAATGAATGGCCACTTCAGAGTATTTGGATATTATAAATCATTACAATACCAGTTTGAAATCTAAAAGGCCTTCTAATACTCAGCATGCTACAATAACTCCATGAAATTATTTTTGGCATAGTTCAAGAGTGCACATCTCATCATTACTTTTTCCTACTGAGAAAGCTCACATAGAACACATCATTTTTTAAATTACATTTTATAGAATATTTATGGTATTGTTAGAACATAACAAAAATTCAAAGGTGCAAAAAAGGAGAGATGGAGTTTATGTATATTAAATTAAAGGCAGGATTTAAACATGTGTACTATTAGACATTTTTCTTTTAGATTGTCTTTGCATGAGAGAGCTTTTATTAGAAAAAAGTATTGTTTTCTGCAAGATAGAAACTGCTTCACAAGTTCTAAAAGCCTTTTAAACACAAAGATCTACAAAAATGATTTATCTTATGCAAACTTAAGTGAAAGTCAGCTGAGGCATATTTCAGAGATCACTCAGATTCCATTACATACTTTCTCACAAAAACAGCCATATAATTACATTTAACAAAGTCTGAGGAAATGTAAGAATTCCTGTAGATAACAGATTATGCATTGTAATTGGCAATTAAAAAATAGTGTAGAATCCCTACATACTTTTTTAAGGTTTTTCTTTACCTCCAGTGGTTCAATGAATCTCTGCATTTAAATTGGCAGAGCCCAAGTAAAATCTTAGTGTATTATGGGGGTAATATGACAAAATTGGAATCAACTTTGCTTCTCTGCTAAAAAGAAAATATGTTTGACTACACGAATGTGACTCTCTACTTTTTTAGGTGTCATATACATCATCAAGCATATTTTCTTTCTGATGCAGAGTGCCAACTCATTGGAAAAGACCCTGGTGCTGAGAAAGACTGGGGGCAGAGGAGAAGGGGGCAACAGAGGATGGCATGGTTGGATGGCATCACCGATTCAATGGACATGAACTTGGGTAAACTCCAGGAAATGGTGACGGACAGGGAAGCCTGGTGTGCTGCAGTCCACAGGGTCACAAAGAGTCGGGCACCACTTGGCAACTAAACAAGGTGTATGTCTATGTGTATGTAAGGATGTGGGTGAAGGAGACTGCATATGAATATCTTTCCTAAGGATTACGATAACCATCCTTTATGGTTATCTTAACAGTAAAGAATATGCCTACAATACAGGAGACTGGCGTTTGATCCATGGGATGGGAAGATCCCCTGGAGAAAGGAATGGCAACCCATTCCAGTATGCTTGCCTGGAGAACTTCATGGACAGTAGAGACTGGTGGGCTACAGTCCATGGGGTCACAAAGAGTAGTACACAACTGAGTGACTAACCCTTCCACCTTAGGATATATTTTAGTATATTAGGATATATGTTATCCTAATGACTAACAATGTCATTCATTTTTCTCCAACTTTCTGAGATTTAGCTAGTCTCATAGAAAAGCATAGCTAAATTCATAGGTAAAAATCATTAAACTAATTAAATAAGGAGGCTGTTAGACTGAGATTGATACTGCTCTTACTTTGAGGCTGCCTATAAGCAAAACAAAATCTACTTCTGTGAATGCCTTGAGGTTATAAAATCAAACCCAAGGATAACCAATCACAAACAGCCAACGAAGCTTTGTTGTTGTTGTTGTTGTCGTTGCTAAGTCACTTCAGTCATGTCCGACTCTGTGCGACCCCATAGACGGCAGCCCACCAGGCTCCCCCGTCCCTGGGATTCTCCAGGCAAGAACACTGGAGTGGGTTGCCATTTCCTTCTCCAATGCATGAAAGTGAAAAGTGAAAGTGAAGTCGCTCAGTCGTGTTCGACTCTTAGCGACCCCATGGACTGCAGCCTACCAGGCTCCTCGTCCATGGGATTTTCCAGGCAAGAGTACTGGAGTGGGGTGCCATTGCCTTTTCCAAGCTTTAAGCTATAGCTAATCAATAAAGTCCTTACTTTGAATACATCTTTTCTCCCTAAAATTCTCTCTTCAAACTCCTGTTAGTGGAGTATTCCTAAGAATTTCCACTTTGGTCTTGTCCTGTGTGAATCAACAAATGCTCAAATAAACTCTTAAAAATTTTATTATGCTTCATTTTATTTTTTAAAAACTCACATGACATTTTTAAATTTGTATTTTTGAAATAGGTAGGTAGTTGAAGGTTCTAATAAGCTTGGTATTCTTATTGTTTTCTATCCATGTGTGCTGCAGTCCACAGGGTCACAAAGAGTCGGACACTACTTGGAAACTGAATAACAATGTGTATGTCTATGTGTATGTAAGGATGTGGGTGAAGGATGTGTATGTAAGGATGTGACTGTATATATGAATATCTTTCTTAAAGGATTATGATAACCATCCTTTATGGTTATCTTAACATTAAACAATGTGCCTGCAATACAGGAGACTGGTGCTTGATCCCTGGGTTGGGAAAATCCCAACTTTTATCTGATCTATAATGCTTTACATGTTAACAATATTGTTTTGATTGTATTTTTTGTAAATTTGCTTTCTCAGCTCATAGCATGCCTTTGGAGGTTGCAGAATGGCTCAAAATATGCCGCTTTTGAGCTAAAGTCACACACACAGAAAAACTACAAATATACAAAGAACACTCTAACCTTTCTTCTTTTTCTAAAAAGCAGGAGATGAAATTTACATGTGAAAAAATACTCTCCCTGTTCCAGGAGAAACATAATATTCTTATTATTAATATCAACAGGAAAGAGAAGCTGAAACCAAGGGAATTCTCTATAAGGTGACATTGTTAAAATAATTCTTATTCTCTAAATTATGAGTTTGGGATTAACAGAGACATACTACTATATATAGACATACTACTATATATAATATAGATAACAAAGACCTACTATATAGCATAGGGAACTCTATTCAACATCCTGTAGTAATCTACATGGGAAAATAATCTAAAAAATGAATGGATATATGTATATGTATAACTGAATCAATTTGCTGTTACACCCAAAACTAACATAACATTGTATATCAACTATAATATAAAATAAAAAAATTAAAAGCTACCAAACAATCCAGAAAAAAGTAAAGTTTATAATTTGAAAAACAAATTTTTATCTTCCTTTAACCTCTCAACATGGTTTAGGTGGCTCAGGGTAAGAATCCACCTGCAACGCAGAAGATGCGGGTTCTCTCTCTGGGTCAAGAAGATCCCCTACAGAAGGAAATGGCAACCCACTCCAGTATACTTGGCCAGGTAGTGCCGTAGACAGAGGAGCCTGGCAGGCTGTAGTCAATGGGCTCACAAAAGCATCAGACATGACTGAACAATGAAACAACAAAATGGCTTTGTTACTTTTTCACATATGTTTCTCTTTGTTCAGCCTTCTATAAAGGCATGTGAAATTTGTGCAGGAGAAAAACCCTAAGAGGACAGATGCAAAAATTTGCCTCCCCATACACTTTCATCTTATACCATTTGACGTAGTTATTAAATCATTATACACTGAAAATACTTGCATTTATTTTTATTCCTTTAAACTGAAAATATATTTAGTACAGACATCTGATGTTCACTTCTATTTATTTTTAAATTACAAAATTTAAACCAAATTGTCTAATCCACCTGAAATTGATTCTGATATAAAGTGTTAATGGGTCCAAAAGTGTGAATTATTACATCCAAAATTTTATTTCACACTTTGCCATATAGTTTGCAAACTCATCATGGAAACCTTAACATCTAATTTTACAGATACATATATTGATCTTTGTTTGAAAAGTAGAATTTTATTCTCAAATCTTTACTAATGGAATATTACTGTGTAAGTGCTCTTAACTACAATGACATTAAATCTACTATAAAATTGATACTTTTTATTTAATTTTTACAGAGTACTTGCAGCTTGGCATATAGACGTGAAAGTTGCTAACAATTTGAATTAAATACCGCCAGTCAAAATCTTTCCAATATCTAAACCTCAGGTAAGTTGTGTGGAAGACACAAAGAATCAGAGATGCAAATCCCTGTTC
The DNA here is from genome assembly GCF_032452875.1 of Bos javanicus. Lineage (NCBI taxonomy): Eukaryota > Metazoa > Chordata > Mammalia > Artiodactyla > Bovidae > Bos > Bos javanicus. The sequence goes on along the minus strand of NC_083893.1, from coordinate 4,211,477 downwards.
TTGGAAATGTTACTGTCATCCCCTTTTATAATCAGTAGGCTTTTGCCCACATGTATTAATAATTATAATTTAAGGCAGACTACAATAAATTATCAGAACTTTGTCAACCACTGAAGAGAATCAGGGAGGGGAAAAGACAGGAAGAAGTCCTGAGGCATCTTCAAAGAACACTGAGATGTTGGATAGGGCTCTGGCAGTTGATAACATTCACAAGAGAAGTAAAAAGTGAAAAAAGAGGGAATCAGGATTAATAAATACCCAAAGCAGGGAAATATGAGCCTTACAAATAATGTGGTTTCTCTTCAGCTGTACAAGTTGCAGAAAATTTGGGGGACAGATTGTGAAAGGCCTACCTGCAATGCCCCAAGAGCGTGGATACTGTACCTTTGAGATAGACGTTAAGTTGATGGTTTCCAATAGGAGATAGGTTAGTATTAATCCAGGAAATTAAGCTATTAGCACAAGTTCATTATAAAAGGGGATGACAGTAGGAGACAATTGCATTCAACCCTGCACTTACTTGTTCACCCATTCAGCAGTGATTTATAAGTACCTGCTATGAACCAAGCATTGTTCTGAGTTTGCACCCACAGAAATTAATAGACTGCAATAACTTGGTAAGATTTATCTGTCATGCATGGGATGTGAAGATGTTTTTCTAATATGACAACAACAATAACAAAAACACAAATAAACCATAAAACACTAGACTGTAAATGTGGGTACACATTTATAAAATTAGTTTCATAGTAAAGCATGTTGAAAGTAAATCAAATGCCATGCTGAAAAAAAAATGTACAACTAATTTTTCAGTTCCAGGCTTCATTTCCCAAAAATACCAAAAATCCCCATGGATGAATAAGACTACATCATAAACACATGGGCGATTATTCAAGTTTTTCTCACCCTGTCTTATAGTATTGATATAATGCCCCTCTCCACCCTTTCCGGGTACTTAACTTTTTTGTTTGTTTTTGGTAAACATTAATATTAGAAAGAAATCAACCCTGAATATTTTTTGGAAGGACTGATGTTGAAGCTAAGCTCCAATAATTTGCCCATCTGATGTGAAGAACTGGCGCACTGGAAAAGAGCCTGATGCTGGGAAAGATTGAAGGCAAAAGGAGAAGGGAGCAGCAGAGGGTGAGATGGTTAGGTAACATCACTGACTCAGTTTGAGCAAATTGACATGAATTTGAGCAAACTCTAGGAGACAGTGGAGGACAGAGGAGCCTGAGGTGTTGCAGCTCTTGGGAGTCACAAAAAGTCAGACAAGAGTTAGTGACTGAACAACAACAATAATTCATATAGCAATTATTCTTTTCTAAATTTATGTTAGCCCATGGGAAACTTTCTGTTACTTGGATGTCAATGAAACATCATTGTGTAACTATTCTCAAGTAGTTACATTCTAGTAAGGGGAAACACAGTGAGAAAAAACTATTTATAAACTTGCAAGGAAATTGACTTTTAAGAGATTGTGTCAGAGCCTAAGATAACAACTCTGGGAAATGGCACTTACTTCAGACAGTATGACAAGGCAGAGTGATCTGGTGGAGTGATATTTAAACTGAAACCTAAAGTATGTGAAGATGATAGACATTTGAGTAACAACCAGTTCAGGCAACCTGAATAAGACAAGGTAAAACCATGTAAAACAGTCTCAAATGCTATGCTTTATGATTCATTGAATTTTGGCAAGTACATTTAAATAACTGTTTACTTTTATTTTTAATACTGAAATTTTTAAATCATTTTGAAGAAATGGTTCCAAAAAGAGTTTTACATCCTAGTGTCTTCACAGCTATAGTCTTTGAAACAGAAACCTGATAAGACACAGCTTCTAAAAATGTATTTATAAAAACAAGACAGAAAACAAAAATTATAACATATATTTCATGTTTTCTTTATATTTCATGTGTTTCATGTTTCTTAACATATATAACATGTTTCTATTCTAGTTATTCATTTTCTATTCTAGTTACATTAATTTTGTGTATGTAAGATATTAATAGTTGACATACTGGGTTAATCAGATTCTAGCTTATGATCATTAAACAAATGGGTTTTCCAAAAGTAATTTACTGAGTTCCATTTAAACTGTGTTTAATTTACAGGCTTTTATTAAAACATACTAATTGATTCTTTTCTATTCATGGTGTTACTGTATTATCATTTTAGTTATGTGTTAGGGCAAAATTGGCACCTTGAATCATAATTATATCAGACTAATGCATTTGTCTGTACATAAATCCTGGTTAACAGGAACTTAATCATTAACCTTTTATATGTGTCAGTATTCAAGGACTAAGTTTATTGACAATAATTATCTGAGAATACAAATATTTTTAAAAGTTTAGAACCATTTAAGGTAGCAGGCTAAAATTTAAGAGTGCTGTGTGTGCTGGGCTTAGCTGCTCAGTCATGTTTGACACTTTGCGACCCCATGGACTGCAGCCCACCAGGCTCCTCTGTCCATCGGGATTCTGCAGGCAAGAACACTGGAGTTGGTTGCCATGCCCTCCTTGAGGGGATCTTCCTAACCCAAGGATCAAATCCAGGTCTCCTGCATTGCAGATGGATTCTTACCCACGAGCCACCAGGGACACCCTTCATGAATCTAAATGTTATTGTGTGTTATAAATGTATATGGGGCATTATAAAAAATTTTATACTGCATTTCATGTTGAACCATTTAAGGACAGGTTGAATGAAATTTAGTTTAAAAATCACAAATTTTGAAGCTCAATATTACTTTGAAGTCTCTTTTCTTATGAATTTTTTCAATAAATAGGTATTTAAATAGTATTTCTATCATTTACAAGTTTCAGATGTCATAATAAAATTTTTGAAACAGTATTATTGCATGTATACCATCTGCCCCTCACTCCTTACTGGACTTAAGTCTACTCTCATGTTACTTTCTTTGGCAGGATTATCCTTTCCTCAGAGTTCTTTGGTGAATGAAGGGAGGGCCCAGAGTTTTGGTCTGATCAAGTGGACCTTGTGTAACACACAATCTGGTAAAAAACAGATAATCTTTGTCATTATGAAGTTCAAATATTTTTCTAGCATGGTGGTACTCATATTATATGTAGGCTCTAAGGAAATTTAGTAACCCTGACATGTGAGATATTTTATTGTTGTATATTTATAAAGAAAACAAATTTATACCAATAACAAGCAAATGAAAAATATTACAAAAAATTTAACCTGTGTATACCTGAGGTGGATTCATTTTGATATTTGGCAAAACTAATACAATTTGTAAAGTTTAAAAATAAAATAAAATTAAAAAAAATTTTAACCTGACTTAGAATGTAAACTTACCTTTTTCTCTACCTCTCTGTATCCACCATCAAGATATACACATATACTTACCACCTAAACACACACACACACACACACACACACACACACACACCCTCATATGTACATATCTTTACACAAGCACACAACATACATTGCTTAAAAACAGATTCTTCAATCAGACTATGTGGAATAAATCTTGGTTCTGTCCCTGAATATCTGCAAACTTGGGCAGGTCATTTATCCTCTCTGTCTTCACTTTCATCATCCATAAACAGGTCTGTAGAGCTGTACAATCCACATTGCTGTAGAGTTAAGTGAATCAGTGTATGGAAATCACCTAGAATGGCGCTTCATAAATAGTAATCTCTAAGCAAATGTTAAATGATATCATTACCACTACTCTTTGAATATATAGCAGCAGAAAAATTCTCAGGAGAGAAAATAGGAGATAACTGGGGTTTTGCTGGGAAGACAAGAATGATTTAAATTTTGTTTATCGAAATGTACTGCTACATTAGCAAAGTTAGGAAAATCATGCAGCAAGACTGTGTGACAAAAAGCCGATAAGACAGGAAGAAAGAGACGAAAAGCATTAAGTTTTTTGTGACTGGAAAGGCAAAGTGAACAGGAACACAGCTGCGAGGCGTACCCAGGAGGCTGAAGAGTACCTGAAGCATGATGCCAGGAACCCTGAGCCACTGGCTACAAAGAGCTCAGCATCCCCACGGAGGGACAGAGTGCATACCTGTCATGCTTCCCCAAGCCAGAGAGAGCAGAAGATGGCAGCCCTGGAGGAGGTCAAGCAACAGCTAAAGGAGGACAGCAGAGGCTCCAGGAGAAGGGCCACCTGGACCATTGGAAGATGCCGGGGGAGAAGGAGGCAGACAACTAGACAGCCCAGCGATGGCAGTACGAACACAGTACGTGGTGACCACAACCACTATGGAGCGACCTGGCTCCGTAGTTGCGTCTGGTGGCTCTGACAGTGTCACCTGAGCACAGGGCCGGGGTTCGGGTCTAGGGAAGGAGCTTCATCCATGGAAAAGCCAAGCTGAGCTTTACCCAGGAGGTTCAGGGCTCCCTGCTATCCCAGAGGACCTCCTCTCTCCTAGAACTGCTGTATGTGCAAACTCAGTTGCAAAAAAAGAGGTCAGTGGCAATATTCGTGAAGGCCCAAGACTCCACCAAGTGCCATTTGTATTGTCCAGAACCAGCTGACAGGTAAAGCAACTAGGAATATGCCCTGAGAAAAACCCCTACCCAGCCCGGATTGCTTGGACCTGTCCCGTTTCAGCTTGGCTGTTCCCCTAACCACCGCTCTGAAGTGATCCTGCCGTAGCCTCAGGTCCGCATGCTAGGACCTCTCCAGATGGAGCAGACAGCTAAAAGCTGACCTCTTCTGGGATGAATTTTCGGAGCCAAGTTTCAGCCCCCTTTCCAAGGGCAGGCTTTTAGGATGGTGCTAATGATCAGGGAGAATGGGTCCATCCATAACTCTCTAGCACATTCCCTTTTGGTGGGGGAAGGTAGTATTAGATCTGCACTCTCTAGAAGAATTGGAGACCCATGTCACCACAGGTAGAATTCAAAGACCACCTGCTCCTCTGAAAATGGGGAAGCTGGGGCAGTGTGGGTGAGTAGCTTTGGGCTCTTTTTTGGTTGAGACTTGAGGCTTATCCCTTCTTCTTGGCTTTTTTTGTCTCCTCAGTTGAAACTAAAGTGGTGGAAGCAGATGCATTCTGAACAATTTCCCTTTCCCAAACTTGGGCAGCTTCCCCAGGCTTCCACAGATTCCAGACTGTTTAAAAACTCCACGTAGTTTTTAAAAGAAAGTGCTATGAACACTTACAAATTAGCTAAAGAAAAGGAATTAAACTTAAAAATTAACACTAAATCAAACTTCTACATCTCTCTCTTTGAGGGAAAAAAAGGTACAATAGCAAAATCTAAATTTTTATTTTATTAATTGGAAAAAATGTGATCTATAGTATTAAGTGAATGGTTAAGACATTCTTGGTATAGAGTGAAGTATGTTACATCTGGGAAGATCACACATTTGTTTGTCCTGCACAGTCCTAGTCCCTTATTTTTCTGATGTCACTTTTTGTTTAGCCTTTGCCCCAGATTTTTCAATAATTAACAAAATGTTACTATTAGTAGACAGATAAAAACATGTCAGGATTATTTTGCTAGATCTCCACTTTGTAACTCCAGTTGTGAAAACACAAATTGGTGAAAAGCAACTTTCTCACCTTATGGTTAAATAAGTAATAAATAAGCGCTAAGACAAATCTCTTTTCCTGGTCCCTTCTAGACAAGGTAATTCCAACAATATTTCGTAGACAGCACATACAGCCCTCCACTGTTTAAAAAGAACATAGTGATTGAAGTATTCAAAACCATCATCTAAGACCTCCCACTTAGTTGACCAGGCAGATGGGGCCATAGCCTCTGCCATAGTCTGTGAGATACTTGAAATCACAAGGCACAGATGGTAGTAGGTGGGGTTATTGTGAAAATGAGAGAATTACAGTTTTGGTGGATGTAAAATAAGTATAGGAAATACAGATCCAACAGTGCTGCTATAGAGCATATAGAATAGCTTGAGACTTCTTATAACACAGGACTTGTCATTTATTATTTGGTATAATCTATAATGAATATTAATGTATTGATTTAGTATTTTAGTGCTTATTTAATTTTAACCATAAACACTTTCTACAGCAATGAATAGCTTAACACCCCCCTCCCCCAACAAAGTACACATATACCGCAAAAGTAAAAACTAAATTTTCAATTCTCGAGAAAGCTGGTATCATTCACATACAATATTTGTTGTCATTACTGTAATTTTATCATTGGCTACATGCAAAGTAGAAGATAAAATTGCCAAAGAAGCAGTAGCACCAATAATAGAAGTGACTAGTTATACTAATAAGACTATGCCCTAAAACAAACACTTACAACATGTAGCTGCATAACGTGCATAAGGTACAGTTACATGTAGTTCATGAAGTGCAATATTGTATTCCATTCAAAGTGAGATTATCTACACATTTTGAAGCTAAACATGTTTAAGCACACTGTCTTTTGCAATGTGCTTTCATTAATCAGGGCTTCCCAGGTGGTACTCGTGACAAAGAACCCGTCTGCCAATGCAGGAGACATGAGGGATGTGTGTTTGATCTGTAGGTCGGGAAGATACCCTGGAGAAGGAAATGGCAGCCCACTCCAATATTCTTACCCAGAAACTTCCATGGACAGGGGTGTCTAGCGGGCTACAGTCCATGGGGTCACAAAGAATCAGACATGACAGAGAGACTAACACTTTCACTTTCATTAAATAAATGTTAGAAATAGAGCCTTTGATGACCAACTTAGGTGTCTTAAAATAATACTGTATCTTTCTACAAACTAGTGTTCTAAAATATGGTTGCATTTTGTTTAAAAAATATAACCTTGGAATCCTCAATAAAATCATTCAGTGAGTACACCACCAAAAAATATCAATTTTGGAGTTTCTAGTGAATTATAATTATTACAAATAAAGACTACATAGAGAAAAAAATATATAAATATGGCCCTACAAAATTATTAGGGGATTGAACAAGCTAAAAGATAAAGTGAAAAGAGTAAGATTTTATTTTTAAATTCTAGACACACTCTTTAGAATAACTTATAGAAAAAATATTTTAATTGAGCTCCCATTTTTTAGTTGAATAAAATATTTTCTGTACCAAATAGAAAAAAGACTTGACAAGTGTTGGCATTTTCTCCAGCTCCTAAGTTTGGCAAAATATTCAATAAACTCACATAAAGAGATAATATATATTGAATTTTGTTACATAAAATATTTTCATGAAGAAATTCTCTACATAAAGGAAAAAAGGGTAGTGCCTGTGCAATAATTTGAATTGAAATATTAACACAATTTAATATAAAAGATTGCACTGAGCTTATTTATTTTGGGCTTACCTTGAAATTTGTAGGGAAAGAATTTCTCAATTACAAGTTAATAGTCTAGAGAGAAAAGTCAAAGATTTGATAATTTTATATTTGTTCATCATTGTCAACTACAAACTGATACTTTCCATGGACACTTGCTATCTACCTCTAAAAGGATTAAATCAGGTGCTGTTGCAGCTGACCCTGAAAGGAGTTCAGGGTGGAGAGCAGAAATGAGGCACTCTGTACTCATCAGGGTGTGAGGGCACAGGATTGACAAGACAGGTTTTCAGATGGTTAGAGATTTCAGGAGCCAACTTTATGAGCCCAATTCTTTTATTGTCTTATATCTAGAAAAGCACTAAAATTCTTCATAGTGATGACTATTTCCTTGTGATTTCAGGAGCTTCAGGAGACCAGCAGAAAATTTCTGGAAAAATATGTGCTTGATTACATGTATTTTTCCCTTTACCAAAATTACATATATGCTGACATTCCCAACTCACCCCCACCCCAACTCCCTCCACCCCTGCCTCTTTGGAGCAGTTTCTCAGGGCTATCTGATGTGCTGTCTCCCAGGCAGCAGTCCTCATTTTGCCCCAAATAAAACTTAACTCATAATTTTCCATTGTGTATATGTACCACAGCTTTCTTATCCATTCATCTGCTGATGGACATCTAGGTTGTTTCCACGTCCTGGCTATTATAAATGGTGCTGCGATGAACATTGGGGTACATGTGTCTCTTTCAATTCTGGTTTCCTTGGTGTATATGCCCAGCAGTGGGAGGGGCTGGTGCACTGGGATGACTCAAAGGGATGGTAGGGGGAGGGAGGTGGGAGGGGGTTTCAGGATTGGGAACATGTGTACACCCATGGCAGATTCATGTTGATGTGTGGCAAAACCAATACAATATTGCAAAGTAATTAGCCTCTAATTAAAATAAAAGAATTTAAGTTAAAAAAAAAAACTCAACTCATAGTTTTCATATTGTTCAATTTTTTTTAAGTCAACATTGTGAAACACAACAAGAGAAGACTGAAGGTGAGAAATTGAACATTTCCTGCTGTATCAGTAAACAAAGGACGTCACAGTCATCAGAGTTTATAGCCACCACCAAAGGTGAGCTGGTGAGCTCTGATGAAACTCAGGAAGGAAAGAATACCTGCCATCTAGGATCCTTTGGACACCCTATGGTGAGCCCTGAGGAAACTCAGGATGTGAAAACACAGGATGCTCGCCCCAGGTGAGTGAGGAGCACATCAAAGGAATGATTCAGGAGACAAGTCTTGCATTAATTAGCATTAAATTTCTTAGCTCGAGATATCTGGTTTTCTTTTGATTAACAACTTTTGATATTCAAACTACTTGGTTTTTGTTACAAAATTTCTGTAAAACCTGGGTCCTGTCCTTGCCTCCTCAGAGCAGTTCTCTAAAGGTTACTTGAGATGCTACCTCCTTGGCTTAAAGTCTTAAAAATCCCTGCCTAATACAACATAACTCTCTTTTGCCCTACCTCATTACCACATGTAAAATAGATAGCCAGTGCGAATTTGCTATATGATGCAGGGAGCTGAAATCCAGTGTTCTCTGACAACCTAGAGGGGGGGGATGGGGTGGGAGGTGGGAGAGAGGTTCAAGAGGGAGGGGATATATGTGTACCTATGGCTGAACCCTGTTAATGTATGGCAGAAACCAACACAATATTGTAAAACAATTATCATCCAATTAAAGGTACATAAAAAAAACATAACTCTCAACTTTTAGGTTGTTGTTTTTTTTTTTTTTTAAGCAACAAGACCATTGTAATAATAAATGAAAAATTGTGAGATGATGTTGAAAATAATTCTCTCTAGAAAAATACCATAAACATGATTTTGGAGAGACAAGAGACAGAAGGCTAAGGGACAGACTAAAATTGAACAAGAATAAATCTTCTGTTATGTTTTTATATTTAGATAAACAAAATAAAGATAACTTACTTGTTTTTGCTCCACAGTTGTGAATATATATTCAATTTTAGACAGTTTTATTGTTAAGAAATTCTAAAAGTTTATTCCATAAATCTAATACTATGGTAAGTAAATATGATTGATAAATATAAATAATAATTTTTCTACTATCTTTCACTCTCAGAATTGTACTAGTGTGAATAGTATATTATGGGTTCACTTTAACTTAATCATTTGACAGAATAGGCAGCTAATGTAATGCCACCAAAAATGTATTCTTTCTGTCTCCACAAATACCAGTACATGCTTGCCTGAACTTATTTTGAAAAATAAAAAGCAGTTAAAGTCACAGGAAAAAAAAAAAAGACTCCTACTATGCAGGCCCACATGTTTTACCAAGAATTATGAATTTTTAATATCTTCCCACATATTTTTCTTCTTATATATATTCTTATATATGCTCCTTTTTTCCATGAATAATTTGCAATTAAGTTTCTGACAACACCGCACTTTACCACTAAATTAGAATCAATAGGAGTTATATTATGAATGCTTGAGAACTTTGTGACAGTTAAGGCTACATTTTAGTATAGAGTCATTAAAATCACCTCAGCATTAAGACTATAATTAATAAATTATAATCCCTTTCAGAATGAATACATTAATAAATTTATTTTTGTATATTTTATATACATTTTTGAGAACCTATTATGGCACTTTCTGTATTTAATAAGTTATGAACATAATAATCAAAAGCTGTATTCACAGGATAATGAAAATCTATTGAGTTGTGCCTAACAAGAGACAGATTAATAGCATATTTTATGTCATTAAAAGCTTGAAGGAAAAAAAAACACTAGGAAAAATTAATAGATTACAACTGGGATACTGTTTCAGATAAGAGTACATAATCTAGGTCATTCTTTGGAGTTCTATTTGAACATAAACTTGAAAGATGTGAAAATGTCAGTCATGCGAATATCTGGCAGTCAGATGCTATAGTCTGAGGGAACATAAAGTGCAAAGGCCTTATTGAAGTATAAGTTCTGTTTGATCAAGGAAGAATAAGAGGGTGATGTAGCTTGAAGGCAGAAAATGAACCACAGAAAAAGAACATAACTGATGATGTCAGAGCAGCTGCCAGGTTGGTTGGAATCACACAGGCCTTTTAATCATTGTCCAGATTTAGATTTAAGACCTTGCAAACTATAGCAGGCCAAGTAGCCCTCAGACAACTTTACGTGGCCTGAGAAGCCAGTAATGTTTTTGTTACTGAGGTTGTTTTAACATTATTACATGTTTGTTAATAAAACATCAAAAACAAAGGAGAAGAACATGTAGCAAAGATCATATGTGGAGCGGGAGGCTGTAAATATTTACTTTCTGGAGGAAAAATTGCCAACTCCAGGTTGAAAACCATTAGGATTTGAAAGCAGAAGAGTCACATACCATGGTCTACATTACATAAAGACCACTCTGAGGGACATGGTGAGCATATTCTGCACATGGGCAAGAGCAGAAGCAGGAAGATCTATTAAGATGTGATGGCAGTAGTTCAGCCATCAGTCGGTGATAGTCCAGGGTTGTAACCTTGAAGTAGCCAAAAATTGATTGGATTTGAGATATAATGAAGGTAAAATCAGCAAAGATTGCTGATGGTTTTGTATAGGAGGAAAAGAGAACAGTCAGGCATCAATCCTTAAATTGTAGACTGAATTACTATATGTCAATTTCTTTGAGGTGGAGACCCATAATATACAATTTTTGTTAGTGTTCAGGTTTAGAGATGATTTTTTTTTCCTTCCTCCAGAATTAAACTCTTCTCTTCTACTATTTCTTTATGCTTTTTGTTTAAAAAAAAAACTATTATAACAAATGAATGTAGAAAATATTAGCATTTATTAAAGTTATCTTTCTTAATTACTATTCTTCAATATATTTCCAATTTAATCATCAGTTTCTTTCACTGACACCAAATTTCAAAATAACAACTTAAGAGTAGCAAAGTAATTTTGTCAAAAACCTGGAAAAGAACACAATCATATTCACCTTAAATAAATTTTGTCACTTTAAAGACCCTTACCGCATCTATACTGGGGCTAGAGAACTATTTTTGTTAATGTATATAAGTAGCCTATCAACATTCTCCCATTTTACACAGCTAATCTAAAAAAATCATTTCTGCAGTTATATTAGTCACCATGAGACAATTTACCAAAGTTTTATGGTATCTGTTTTTAACAAAGTTAAAGTCCTTTAATAGTGGTATTTCCAGTTTTTTGAAAAATTCAATAGCCTTAGCTATATACACTCTTTCTTTCATTAAAAAACCTAATTTCTAATTGTTTCAATATCTTGATCTAAGCAGTGTTTATGGGGCTCAGGCATACAAGAGAATTTATCGAAGGGTATATAGAGTCAGACATGACTGAAGTGACTTAGCACAACAAAACAGCTCAGCACACATACACGAAAAATGCAGCAAACTGTGGAGAAAAGGAAATCATTTTACTGTATGGAAGTTTTGATTAAATAAAAAAGTTATGCAAAGCAGTTTCCACAGTACCTGGCATATGCTAAGGGCAAGAAGTGATGGCTACAGATCAAAATAAGTATCACCTAAAACCTCTAAAAATAAATTTCCAATTACATTTTGACAAAAGTAAGTAGTAACTAGCCAAAGGAAGATTTGTTTTAATAATTGGTCAAATGTTTTGTAAACTATATATCATATATAGATTTCTAGAATATCACCTACACATCAATAAAGTATTTTACAAGTAGTATAGATGTTAGAATATTCCTACATATTTAAAGTTCAGAAAATTTAAGAGGGAAGTAATTTATTGTTCATCAATGAGACTGATAAAATGCTTGAAACATTTTTAATGCTGAAAGCTCAAGATTTGACCTGGTAGATATAATAGACATTACTCTTTATAGAACAAATGTCTCATAAAATAAAAATAAACTCCCTAATTTTTTGAGACTAATTTTGAGACTAAATTTTGAGACTAATTCTCTAATTTTGAGACTAAAAATGAAGATCGGATACAGTCCATTACATTTAAGATAACATTTGATAATCCTGTTTTGACTGATACCATGTACCATATCCCTCCTCCGGCAAAGAATATATAGTGTTTCCTTTTTAATTAAAATAATATAGTTTTGCATTTTGAGCCAGATTTTTAGTAATTAACAGGTAAACATAGAGATATTAACATATTTTTTGCTGTTTTGGTCCAGAATTACGTTAAACGTCTCAGAGATTAGAAATGATAATTTTTCATTCACTATAGAACATTACATCTTTATTATAGTTTAAGAGTAAATTTTTATTTTTTAGCATATCCTGTTATTTTAGGTAAAATCACTTTTGCCTCTTCAGTCTCACATTTTATCAACTTTTCTACCAGTACTTTTCTGGGTACAGATACAAGTATTATTTAGTTAGACATCACCTATTTCTCTGAGCTAACTGTCTACTTCAATATTTCTAATGAATGTAAAGTCCCAAGTATCTTAACACATTTTTTTTCTTTTTATATTTCTAGCATTCCCTCATCATTTTAGGTGATGCTTACATTTTATTATGTCAGTAATATAGTGTTAGGGAACTAAATGACTAGACTAAAGGAGCACCTAGCTTGGTGTCAGATCTAGACTAAATCTCAACTCTCTAGAGGTGTGGCTTGTGCTGTGCTGTGCTTAGTCACCCAGTCACGCCCAGCTCTCTGTGCCCCCCATGGACTGCAGCCTGACAGGCTCCTCTGTCCATGGGAATTCTCCAGGCAAGAATACTAGAGTGGGTTGCCATGACCTCCTTCATGGGATCTTCCCAACCCAGGTCTTCCTGGGTTGCAGGGGGATTCCCTACTGTCTGAGCCACCAGGGAAGCACTATAGAGTTATGATTTACTTGTGTTATTTGATCTCTTTTAAGTTTATTTAGGGATTAAACCTTTTAAAATGAGATGATCATACCATTATGGAATGATTCCAATAATAAAGATGGGATCAAGTGGCTAGTTACTGACACATTCCCTGGTGGCTCAGATGGTAAAGAATGAGCTTGTAATGTGGAGACCCAAGTTCAACCCCTGGGTCAGGAAGATCCCCTGGAGAAAGGATGGCAATCCACTCCAGTATTCTTGCCTGGAGAATTCCATGGACAGAGGAGCCTGGTGGGATACAGTCCTTGGGGTTCTAAAGAGACAGACACAGCTGAGAGACTAATACACACACACACACACACAAAGAAATACACAATCCTGTAATAAACATTTCCTATTTTTATGTAGTTTCATTTCTTATATTTCCTTCAAACCCCAACAAACATACAAAAAGTGCTCTCAAGTCAATGGCATATGCGTGCAACTTTCCCGAACAATTTTCATGAGGCAGATACTGCATTTTCTTGTTCTCGGCCTCTCACAATATGATACTGTGTTTGAACAAGGCAGAAAAACCATTGAAAATCTCAAATGTTTTGGATGCTGACAAAGGCAGACTTTTAAAAATCATCATCTTCAAAGAAATGCTCTGCTATCCAACTGTCCTGTATAAAGAAATCTTAATTGGATAAAGGGACAGTTTTTCTTTTCTTAATTGTGATGATCTCTGGATATCTATTTCAATAACTGAGAAAGAAAACTGATGCAAACACCTTAACTCATTAGCCAGTTTGTGCCACTCAGCACACCTAGTTTTAAATACCAATTCCTTCAGAGATAGAACTTAGATTTTTGAACCCCTCCTTTTTCTCTCAGCAGTTACCAAAACCACTGTGGAATTGTGTAGAGTACCTTTCGTCAGCTGGCTTATGTTATGATCCTATTTATAAGACAACAAGATTGCTATTTGGCAGGAATAAAAAGGAACTACAGTGTCCTAGAAGACAAAATACGTCACATATTCACTTAGGTACCAAGGAATTATTCCTCTCTAAATAGATATTAAATGTCTGGGAAAGCAACTCAGAATGTTTCATAGTAGCATGTGTATTTTCTGGGTCAGTTCTCTCTTTAATATACTTGGATAAAGTTTTCTTTCCAGTGTTTCTAATATTGAAATGTGGGAGTTTCAAAGATGAACCCAAAGGAATCACACTATAGCACATAATTAATTTTGATATTAAGGTTTTCCTGACCTGCATATTAAAGTATGGCTTACTTTTTCACTCGTAACTTTTCTTGGTAAAAAGCAAAGAAAATCAATTCTGCACCTCATAGATGAAAGAAGAGCTCTCTTTCTCTCTTTCCACACATACACACACATCTATCTGTTATATATGTAAATAAACATATAGGTATATAATGTGTTTCATGTACATATATATATATATACACATATATTTTAATGTACTATGTGAATTAAAATACAGATATGAAAGCAGATAAAATATGCCTATGTAGATTGATTTAATCACCCATATTATCAAAATAACTCCTTCCTTTGAAAATGGCAAGACTTTTTTAAAAAAGCAAATTTTGCTTCAGAATATTTGGCCTAAATTCTTACCAATTTATTTGCTATTTTGGGTGAAGAAAATCACATTCAACTTGGACTGTATTGAGAGTAGTGTAGAGCTGTGCTCCACAAAATGCTACACAGTGTGGAGAGTAGTTAGTAACTTTAACATGTCTTACAGGACTCTCTTTCTCTCAGTTAGGTTAGAAATTCTAGACAGCCTTATATTAATATTGGAGATTTTCACTTGTAGTAAGCAGTAATAAAAGAATACAGAATCTAGAAAAAATTATATGAAACTACAATAAAATGCAGGTTTCCTTGGTGGCTCAGTTGGTAAACAATCTGCCTGAAGTGCAGGAGGCCTGGGTTTGATCCCTGAGTCAGAAAGATTTCCTGGAAGAGGAAATGGCAACCCACTCCAGTACTCTTGCCTGGGAGATCCCATAGACAAAGGAGCCCATGGGGTCACAATGAGTTGGCCACAACTGAGCAACTTTCACCTTAATGAAAGTAAATATGCTCATTTGCTTTAATTTTACCTAGATTTAAAGCTACTGTGTTTCACAAATACTTATCACAATCACAGCCAAATTTATGTCTCATTATATTTTTTTTAGAAAATTTACAGATAATTATGTTAAAATTAAAGAAGAAAGTTATGAGACGATTCTCATTAATAAATACATTTGTACATTTTTTTGAAAAATAAATATACCCTGTTGTTGTTCAGTCACTCAGTTGTGTCTGACCATTTGCTACCCCATGGGCTACAGCACCCAGGCTTCCCTGTCCTTCACCTTCAGGGAGCTTGCTCAAACTCATGTCCATTGAGTCAATGATGTCACCAACTAACACATCCTCTGTCATCCCCTCTTCCTCCTGCTTTCAATATTTCCCAGCATCAGGGTCTTTTTTAATGAGTCGGCTCCTCAAATCAGGTGGCCAAAGTATTGGAGCTTCAGTTTAAGCATCAGTCCTTCTAATGAATATTCAGAATTGATTTCCTTTAGGATTGACTGTCTTGATCTCCTTGCAGTCCAAGGGACTTTCAAGAGTCTTCTCCAACACCACAGTTCACAAGCATCAATTCTTCCGCATTCAGCCTTCTTTATGGTCCAACTCTCACATCCATATATAACTACTGGAAAAAACATAGCTTTGACTATACAGAGTTTTTTCGGTGGAGTAATTTCTCTGCTTTTTAATACATTGTCTAGGTGTGCATAGCTTTACTTCCAAGGAGCAAGCGTCTTTTAATTTTGTGGCAGCAGTCACCATCAGCAGTGATTTTGCTGCTACTGCTAAGTCGCTTCAGTCGTGTCCGACTTTGTGTGACCCCATAGACTGCAGCCCACCAGGCTCTCCAGTCCCTGGGATTCTCCAGGCAAGAACACTGGAGTGGGTTGCTATTTCCTTCTCCAATGCATGAAAGTGAAAAGTGAAAGTGAAGTCGTTCAGTCATGTCAGACTCTTAGCGACCCCATGGACTGCAGCCCATCAGGCTCCTCTGTCCATGGGATTTTTGAGGCAAGAGTACTGGAGTGGGTTGCCATTGCCTTCTCCACAGCAGTGATTTTGGAGCCCCCCCAAAATAAAGTCTGTCACTGTTTTCATTGTTTCTCCATGTATTTGCCATGAAGTGATGGGACTGGATGCCATGATCTTAGGTTTTTGAATGTTGAGTTATAAGCCAGCTTTTTCACTCTTCTACTCTACAAGGCAAATGTACCCTACAAGGCATTTACTGGGTTAGCCCAAAATTTTGTTCAGGCTTTTCCATGACATCTTATGGAAAAACTTGAATGAACTTACTGGCCAAGTTAATATATAGTGAGGCTTATTTTATAGTCTATTCAGGGAACAATATCAGCTTCCTTCATCATTTTTTTCATAGATGTAAAATAAGAAATGCAAATGGTTTAATTTAAATCTAAATTAATAACTCAATACAGTAAATTCCCATTCACAGAGTTAATGTAATTTTTCTATGACAGATGATGTTTTTCCACTTACATAAATTTCATAAATTTCTCAGGCATTTAGGACTTCAGATATTTTGTCTTGCCTGCTCACGAAATAAACTTTAAATAGTTGTTTGTATACATGGAAATTCAACCAACTTATTTTCATGCTTTTTGTTTTTAATCTATCATATATGTCCTTGAGGCAAACACAAACATATTGAAAATCATTTTGTAACTTGATACACAATTAATAAATTATGGGGTTTTCTAAATGCTATTCATAAAGAGTTGAACACAACTGAGCGACTGAACAACAACAACAAAATGGTATTACTATAAGTCAATATCCCCAGTGTTGAAAAATTGTTAACTAAATAATGTTAATCCTAGTCAACATGCACTGCATATGTGAATGTAGTGAGCCAGGCACTCTGCTAAGATAAAAATAGACATACTCATTTCTGCATTGGTACTATTTATTTCACCATTTTATAGATGATGAAAATGAAGTTTAGAGGAGTTAAAATATTATCATCTTGCTCAAGGCCTTATATTTGCAGAGTAGTGATTTTATCTATGATCTTATACTGCCTGCTATCATGATTCACTGTCCCATTTCTTCATTCCTTAATAAATCATGACATTCATAGATCCCACTGGTTTTAATAATTATATTTTCTCCCCATCATTCTTTTCTCACAAGCCAAAAATATGGTAAACATGTTGATAAATACCATTTACGTGATCCTTCATGTCGCTGTTCAGTCACCCAGTCGTGTCTGACTCTTTGTGACCCCACATACAAAACTGCTGAAAATAGTTATGGGTGGGTGAGCTAGTATTTACAATTTTCACAGATAAAGAAACTGAGACAATGACAAAATAAAATTTCCCTTAAATTGCAAACAAGAAAGTGATGAAACAATAATATATGAACTCAGGAAGGCTTGCTTCAAAAATCTGTGCCCTCAGTCATCAGTGCACTTGCTTTCAAAGCAAAGATGTATATGACAGTCCTTGCTCTCAACTAGGTTATTATTGCAATGGAGAAGTAACACACATACAAGTGAAAAGTAACTAGCATATGAGCTAAATTTGATGCATCACAAAATAATAGTGCACATGGGAAATGCTACTGGAAATTAGAACTGGAAAATTTCTTTCTCTTTTTTTGCTTCCTCAAAGGCTCCATCTCACCTTATTTATACATCCACAACCAATTCAACATAAGCTAAAAATACTCAACTTGTACTATATATGAACTAATTGTTATTGCTGCTGTTGTTCAGTCGCTCAGTCCTGTCAGACTCCGCCACCCCATGCACTGCAGCATGCCAGGCTTCCCTGTCTTTCACAACCTTCTGGAGTTTGCTCAACTTATGTCCATTCAGTCAGTGCTGCCATCCAACCATCCTGTCATTTGCCGTCCCCTTCTCCTCCTGCCTTCAATCTTTCACAGCATCAGGGGCTCTTCTAATGAGTCAGCTCTTCCTATCAGGTGGCCAAAGTATTTGAGCTTCAGCTTTAGCATGAACTAATTGGATTTAAGCTATTCAATCTGCTCTATCTAGCAGTAATTTAATCACATGCACAAGCCATAGGGTAAGATTTTATTTTGTAGCTTATAAATGTAGAAGAGAGACATATATGCATAATGGCTTTAAGAAAAACTTACACTTGATAGTAAGTAAACTGTCACAAATAAAAATTACCAAATATAACATTTATGTATCATAAAATGCACTCTAGAAATATTCATGACTTTCATAAAAATGATATTTGGTTTCTTCTTATTATTTTATTATACAATAAGAAGAAATGCAATTTTAAGTATTACTTCATTCCTTTCTCATTTTTCTTCATCATATGAAAATAATGCAACTCAACTGCTGCCTCAACTGCATAGACATAGAACTAAGAGTTACAGAATATCAAACAAAAGAAAAATCATTCTTATTTTTTTAGACCCTTAGCCTTGGATGTTAATGCCCAGTCATATACAAAGTTCCTTCTTAGTTTTGATGTCTGTACATTTTTAATCTCTGAAGTTCGATGGTACCTTTTCTTTTTTGCTTCATTTCTCTCACCTCTGATTTGTTTGGTATTCAGTTTTGATATTTAGATATTCAGTGCTTATCTGACCTCCTCTGCAAGTTTATCCCATTTTCTTCATGTCAGTGCTATATCTTCCACACTTTAATTACCTAAGTATAAAATATTGCTACCTCAAAATCAATATGTTAAAATGTAACTATTTTTTTTTTTCTCTAAACTAATTTTGATGGGGCTACTCCCCAGGTCAATAGGTGCGCAAGATGCTACTGGAGATCAGTGGAGAAATAACTCCAGAAAGAATGAAGGGATGGAGCCAAAGCAAAAACAATACCCAGCTGTGGATGTGACTGGTGATAGAAGCAAGGTCCGATGCTGTAAAGAGCAATATTGCATAGGAACCTGGAATGTCAGGTCCATGAATCAAGGCAAATTGGAAATGGTCAAACAAGAGATGGCAAGAGTGAATGTCGACATTCTAGGAATCAGCGAACTGAAATGGACTGGATGGATGAATTTAACTCAGATGACCATTATATCTACTACGGCGGGCAGGAATCCCTCAGACGAAATGGAGTGGCCATCATGGTCAACAAAAGAGTCCAAAATGCAGTACTTGAATGCAATCTCAAAAATGACAGAATGATCTCTGTTCGTTTCTAAGGCAAACCATTCAACATCACAGTAATCCAAGTCTATGCCCCAACCAGTAACACTGAAGAAGCTGAAGTGGAACGGTTCTATGAACACCTACAAGACCTTTTAGAACTAACACCCAAAAAAGATGTCCTTTTCATTATAGGGGACTGGAATGCAAAAGTAGGAAGTCAAGGTTTGGCCTTGGAATACGGAATGAAGCAGGGCAAAGACTAATAGAATTTTGCCAAGAAAATGCACTGGTCATAACAAACACCCTCTTCCAACAACACAAGAGAAGACTCTATACATGGACATCACCAGATGGTCAAC
This sequence comes from Bos javanicus, assembly GCF_032452875.1. NCBI lineage: Eukaryota > Metazoa > Chordata > Mammalia > Artiodactyla > Bovidae > Bos > Bos javanicus. The sequence continues at coordinate 4,191,810 of NC_083893.1, read as the reverse complement.
ACCAAAATCAGATTGACTATATTCCTTGCAGCCAAAGATGGAGAAGCTCTATACAGTCAGCAAAAACAAGACCAGGAGCTGACTGTGGCTCAGACCATGAACTTCTTATTGCCAAATTCAGACTTAAATTGAAGAAAGTAGGGAAAACCACTAGACCATTCAGGTATGACCTAAATCAAATCCCTTATGATTATACAGTGGAAGTGAGAAATAGATTTAAGGGCCTAGATCTGATAGATAGAGTGCCTGATGACTATGAAATGAGGTTCGTGACATTGTACAGGAGACAGGGATCAAGACAATTCCCATAGAAAAGAAATGCAAAAAAGCAAAATGGCTGTCTGGGGAGGCCTTAGAAATAGCTGTAAAAAGAAGAGAAGTGAAAAGCAAAGAAGAAAAGGAAAGATATAAGCATCTGAATGCAGAGTTCCAAAGAATAGCAAGAAGAGATAAGAAAGCCTTCTTCAGTGATCAATGCAAAGAAATAGAGGAAAACAACAGAATGGGAAAGACTAGGGATCTCTTCAAAAAAATCAGAGATACCAAAGGAACATTTCATGCAAAGATGGGCTCGATAAAGGACAGATGGTATGGACCTACAGAAGCAGAAGATATTAAGAAGAGATGGCAAGAATACACAGAAGAACTGTACCAAAAAGATCTTCACGACCCAGATAATCACGATGGTGTGATCACTGACCTAGAGCCAGACATCCTGGAATGTGAAGTCAAGTGGGCCTCAGAAAGCATCACTATGAACAAAGCTAGTGGAGGTGATGGAATTCCAGTTGAGCTATTCCAAATCCTAAAAGATGATGCCGTGAAAGTGCTACACTCAATATGCCAGCAAATTTGGAAAACTCAGCAGTGGCCACAGGACTGGAAAAGGTCAGTTTTCATTCCAATCCCAAAGAAAGGCAATGCCAAAGAATGCTCAAACTACTGCACAATTGCACTCATCTCACATGCTAGTAAAGTAATGCTCAAAATTCTCCAAGCCAGGCTTGGAGAACCGTGAACCGTGAACTTCCTGATGTTCAAGCTCGTTTTAGAAAAGGGACAGGAACCAGAGATCAAATTGCCAACATCCGCTGGATCATGGAAAAAGCAAGAGAGTTCCAGAAAAACATCTGTTTCTGCTTTATTAACTATGCCAAAGCCTTTGACTCTGTGGATCACAATAAACTGTGGAAAATTCTTCAAGAGATGGGAATATCAGACCACCTGATCTGCCTCTTGAGAAATTTGTATGCAGGTCAGGAAGCAACAGTTAGAACTGGGCATGGAACAACAGACTGGTTCCAAATAGGAAAAGGAGTTCGTCAAGGCTGTATATTGTCACCCTGTTTATTTAACTTATATGCAGAGTACATCATGAGAAACGCTGGACTGGAAGAAACACAAGCTGGAATCAAGATTGCGGGAGAAATATCAATAACCTCAGATATGCAGATAACACCACCCTTATGGCAGAAAGTGAAGAGGAAATCAAAAGCCTCTTGATGAAAGTGAAAGAGGAGAGTGAAAAAGTTGGCTTAAAGCTCAACATTCAGAAAACGGACATCATGGCATCCGGTCCCACCACTTCATGGGAAATAGATGGGGAAACAGTGGAAACAGTGTCAGACTTTATTTTTCTGGGCTCCAAAATCACTACAGATGGTGACTGCAGCCATGAAATTAAAAGATGCTTACTCCTTGGAAGGAAAGTTATGACCAACCTAGATAGCATATTCAAAAGCAGAGACATTACTTTGCCAACAAAGTTTCATCTAGTCAAGGCTATGGTTTTTCCTGTGGTCATGTATGGATGTGAGAGTTGGACTGTGAAGAAGGCTGAGCGCCAAAGAATTGATGCTTTTGACCTGTGGTGTTGGAGAAGACTCTTGAGAGTCCCTTGGAGTGCAAGGAGATCCAAGCAGTCCATTCTGAAGGAGATCTGCCCTGGGATTTCTTTGGAAGGAATGATCCTGAAGCTGAAACTCCAGTACTTTGGCCACCTCATGCGACGAGTTGACTCATTGGAAAAGACTCCGATGCTGGGAGGGACTGGGGGCAGGAGGAGAAGGGGACAATAGAGGATGAGATGGCTGGATGGCATCACTGACTGACTGGACGTGAGTCTGAGTGAACTCCGGGAGTTGGTGGTGGACAGGGAGGCCTGGCGTGCTGCGATTCATGGGATCGCAAAGAGTCGGACACAACTGAGCTACTGATGTGATCTGATCTGAAACAATACCTTTATCTTTTAGTGTGTCCCTAAATTAAACTTTCCCTTCATAGATCACTGCCTTGTGATGAAGGAGCTTGCATAATTCAATGAAGCTATGAGCTATGCTATGCAGGGCCACCCAAGATGGATGGGTCATAGAAGAGAGTTCTGATAAAACGTGATCCACTGGAGAAGAGAATGGTAAACTTCCCCAGTATAGTTGCCATGAGAAACTCATGAACTGCATAAAAAGCCAAAAAGATATGATACCAAAAGATGAGTCCCCCACGTCTGAAGGTGTCCAATATGCTACTGGGGAATAATGGAGAATTATCAATAGCCTCAGAATGAATGACGCATCTGGGCCAAAGTATTTATGATGCTTAGCTGTGGATGTGTCCGATGATGAAAGTAAAATCTAGTGCTGCAAAGAACAGTATTCTATAGGAACCTGGAATGTTAGGTCCATAAATCAAGGATAACTGTATGTGGTCAAGCAAGAGATAGTAAAATAAACATCAACATTTTAGGAATCCATGAACTAAAATGGACAGGAATGGGCAAATTTAATTCAGATGATCATTATATCTACTACTGTGGGCAAGAATCCCCTAGATGAAATGGAGTGGCCCTCATAATTGACAAAAGATTCTAAAATACAGTCAGCTCACTTCAGTCACTCAGTCGTGTCCAACTCTTTGTGACCCCATGAATTGCAGCACGCCAGGCCTCCCTGTCCATCACCAACTCCCGGAGTTCACTCAGACTCACGTCCATTGAGTCTGTGATGCCATCCAGCTATCTCATCCTCTGTTGTCCCCTTCTCCTCCTGCCCCCAATCTCTCCCAGCATCAGAGTCTTTTCCAGTGAGTCAACTCTTCACATGAGGTGGCCAAAGTACTGGAGTTTCAGCTTTAACATTATTCCTTCCAAAGAAATCCCAGGGCTGATCTCCTTTAGAATGGACTGGTTGGATCTCCGTGCAGTCCAAGGGACTCTTAAGAGTCTTCTCCAACACCACAGTTCAAAAGCATCAATTCTCTGGCACTCAGCTTTCTTCACATTCAAACTCTCACATCCATACATGACCACTGGAAAAACCATATCCTTGACTAGATGGACCTTTGTTGGCAAAGTAATGTCTCTGCTTTTGAATATGCTATCTAGATTGGTCATAACTTTCCTTCCAAGGAGTAAGTGTCTTTTAATTTCGTGGCTGCAATCACCATCTACAGTGATTTTGGAGCTCCCAAACATAAAGTCTGACACTGTTACCACTGTTTCCCCATCTATTTCCCATGAAGTGATGGGACTGGATGCCATGATCTTAGTTTTATGAATGTTGAGCTTTATGCCAACTTTTTCCACTCTTCTCTTTCACTTTCATCAAGAGGTTTTTTTTTTTTTTTTTTTTTGGGTGCAAACTCAAAAATGACAGAACGATTTCAATCATTTCCAAGGCAAACCATTCAACATCACAGCAATCCAAGTTTATGTCCTTACCACTGATGCCAAAGAAGCTGAAGTTGATCAGTTCTATAAACACCTATAAGACCTCTTAGCACTAACACCTAAAAAAAAGATGTTCTATTCATCATTGCAGATTGGAATGCAAAAGTAGGTTGTCAGGATACATCTGGAATAACAGGTAAGTTTGGCCTTGGAGAACAAGATGAAGCAGGGCAAAGGTTAACTGAATTCTGCCATGAGAATGCACTAGCAAATACCCTTTGTCAACAACACAAGAGACAAATTTACACATGCATATCACCAAATTATCAATAATGAAATCAAATTGATTATATTTTTTGTAGACAAAGATGGAGAAGCTGTACGCAGTCAGCAGAAACAAGACCTGGATCTGACTGTGGATCAGATCATCGGCTTCTCATAGCAAAATTCAGACATAAACTAAAGAAAACTAGGGAAAACGGTAGGCCAGCCAAGTATGACTTAAATCAAATACTGTATGAATTTGCAGTAGAGGTAACAAATAGATTCAGAGGACTAGATCTAGTTAACAGTTTGCCTGAAGAACTATGGACAGAGATCCTTAGTATTGTACAGAAGGCAGTGAACAAAACCATCCCAAAGGAAAAGAAAAGCAAGAAGGCAAAGTGGTTATCTGAGGAGGCTTTACAAATAGTGGAAGAACAAAGAGAAGCAAAAAGCAAGAGAGAGAGGGAAAGGTATATCCAATTAAACACAGAGTTCCAAAAAATAGCTAAAAGGGACAAGAAGGCCTTTTTCAATGAACAATGCTTAATAATAGAAGAAAGGAACAAAAGAGGAAAGACTAGAGATCCCTTGAGGAAAACTGGAAACATCAAGGGAGTGTTCCATATCAACATGTATTAAAAAAAAATGGGTAAAATAAAGGATAAAAATAGAGACCTAGTAGATGCTGAAGAGATCAAGAGATGGAAAGAATACATGGAAGAACTGTATAAAAAAGATGTTCATGAGCTAGATTACTATGATGGTGTGGTTAGTTACCCAGAGCCAGACATTCTGGAGTGTGAAGTCAAGTGGGCCTTAAGAAGGACTGCTGTTATTAAAGCTAGCAGATGCTATGAAATTCCAGCAGAACTATTCAGATCTGTAAAGGAGGATGCCATCAAGGTTTTTCATTCATTATGTCAGCAAATCTGGAATACCCAGAAATGGCCACAGGACTGGCAAAGGTCAATCCTCATCCCAATTCCCAAGAAGGGTAGTACCAAAGAATGTGCTAACCATCAGTCAGTTGTACACCTAACCCATGCTAGTAAGTTCATGCTTAAAATCTTGCATGCTAGGCTTCAGCATTATGGGAACCAATAACTTACAGATGTCTAAGCTGTGTTTAGAAAAGGAGGAGGAACTAGAGATCAAATTGCCAACATTCACTGGATTAAGAGAAAGCAAGGAAATTTCAGGAAAAAAAAGCATCTATCTCTGTTTCATTGATTACACTAAAGCCTTTTGACTGTGTGGATCATGATAAACTGTGGAAAGCTCTTAGAGAGGTGGGAATAGCAGACCATCTTTCCTGTCTCCTGAGAACCTGTATGTAGGTCAAGAAGCAGTAGTGATAATCCTGAATAGAACAACCGATTGGTTCAAGATTGAGAAAGGAGTATGACAGGGCTGTTTGCTGTCACTCTGTTTGTTTAACCTATATGCTGAGCACATCATGAAAAATCCTGGGCTGGATGAGTTACAAGCTGGAATCAAGATATGTGAAAGAAACATCAACAACACCAGATATGCTGATGATACCACTCTAATGGCAGAAGGCAAAGAGGAACTAAAGAGCTTCTTGATGAGGGTGAAGGGAGAGTAGAAGAGCCAGCTTAGGACTAAATATTAAAAAAAAAACAAAAACTAATATCATGGCATCTGGCCCCATTACTGTATGGCAAATAGAAGAGGAAAAGGTGGAATTAGTGACGGATTTCTTCTTCTTGGGATCCAAAATCAACACAGACTGTGACTTCAACCATGAAATCAGAAGACAGTTGCTTCTTGGCAGGAAAGCAGTGACAAACCTAGACAGTGTGTTGAAAAGAAAAGACATTACTCTGCTGACAAAGGTCCACATAGTCAAGGCTTTGGTCTTCCCAGTGGTCATGTATTGTTATGAGAACTGGGCCATAAAGAAGGCAGAAGACCAAAGAATTGATGCCTTTCAACTGTGGTACTGGAGAAGACTTCTGAAAAGTCCTTTGGACAGCAAGGAGATCAAATCAATCTTCAGGGAGATCAACCCTTAATTTTCACTGGAAGGACTGATGGTGAAGCTCCAATATTTTGGTCATCTAATGCACAAATTTGACTCATTGGAAAAGTCGTTGATGCTAGGACAGATTGAATGCAGAAGGAAAAGAGGGTGTCAGAGGATGACATGGCTGGATGGCATCACTGATGCAATGAACATGAACTTGAGCAAACTTCAGGAGATGGTGAGGGACAGGGAGGCCTGGCATGCTACAGTCCATGGGGTCTCAAAGAGTTAGACGTGACTAGATGACTGAACAGTAACAGCAACAACCTGAACTTACCCCACTGCTAAGTCACTTCAGTCATGTCCGACTCTGCGCGACCCCATAGACGGTAGCCCACCAGGCTCCCATCCCTGGGATTCTCCAGGCAAGAACACTGGAGTGGGTTGCCATTTCCTTCTCCAATGCATGAAAGTGAAAAGTGAAAGTGAAGTTGCTCAGGCTTGTCTGACTCTTCGCGACCCCATGGACTGCAGCGCACCAGGCTCCTCCGTCCATGGGATTTTCCAGGCAAGAGTACTGGAGTGGGTTGCCATTGCCTTCTCCGACCCCATTACCTTGTTTCAAAAGTAAGTCCTATTTTCTCTTTCAGAGTACCTTTCAGACTATTTCTTTCTTCTTTGTATTTAATGCCTTCAAGTAAGCTCATAGCCTCACAAATTCTCTCTCCATTACAGCAGACTCCTGGCTATAACCATAGGTAAAACATGTAACAATAATAATGACACAAATGTATATTCAATTTCTAAGTATAAAGTTCATGGTAAAATGCAATTAAATTATATACTGTTAAAAATACCAAAGTAAAAGTATAACATCAAAGAAAATCTTTAATGATGTGAGAATTGGACTATACAGAAGGCTGAGTACCAAAGAACTGATGCTTTGAACTGTGGTGCTGGAGAAGACTCTAGAGAGTCCCTTGGACAGCAAGGAGAACAAACCAGTCGATCTTAAAGAAAATAAATGCTGAATGTTCATTGGTAGGACTGATGCTGAAGCACTAATACTTGGCCACCTGATGTGAAGAGCTGACTCATTGGAGAGGACCCTGATGATGGGAAAGACTGAGGGCAAGAAGAGAAGAGGGTAACAGAAGATGAGATGGTTGGATGGCATCACTGACTCAATGGATGTGAGTTTAAGAAAGCTCCGGGGAATACTGAAGGACAGGGAAGGCTGGTGTCCTGCAGTTCGTGGGTCATAAAGAGTTGGACACAACGTAGTGACTGCACTTCAACAACAATCTTTTGTGCTTCCATAAGCCATATAAATGTATGGTCTGAGGAAAGTAGTGTGGGTATATATCTAAAAAAGCTTTTGATTTGCATAGTGGGCTCCTACCAAAACACACCTTTATCAGTTATATTGAGTATGGATATATTAAATCATGAGGATGCTTTTGTAGAGAAAACAATGACAGATGGACAGGAATAGCTACCTTGAATTTCAAAAGAATATTAATAAGAACACTGTGTCATAGTGATCTTTGAGAAAGAAATAAGAAAATTATTATTCCTACTCAAGTAATTCTATAACTCTTTGTCTATATTTTTATTTGTAACTGTGATTCTTTTTCCATCAAAGAATGTTTAAGTAGTCATTCTGAAATTTCCATCTCTTCTTTTACTACATAAGCCACTTACCTAAGCAAAAAGAATAACTATTTCTCAGAGACAAGGTTAAAGCAAAGTAATTCAGCTTAAATTCTTTCCAGCTACCTATCTTCCTCCCTTTAAAACTTCTCAAAAAAAAAAAAAATTAAGATATCAAAAAAATGGGCCAAAGAACTAAATAGACATTTCTCCAAAGAAGACATACAGATGGCTAACAAACACATGAAAAGATGCTCAACATCACTCATTATCAGAGAAATGCAAATCAAAACCACTATGAGGTACCATTTCACACCAGTCAGAATGGCTGCGATCCAAAAGTCTACAAGCAATAAATGCTGGAGAGGGTGTGGAGAAAAGGGAACCCTCCTACACTGTTGGTGGGAATGCAAACTAGTACAGCCACTATGGAGAACAGTGTGGAGATTCCTTAAAAAAACTGGAAATAGAACTGCCTTATGATCCAGCAATCCCACTGCTGGGCATACACACTGAGGAAACCAGAAGGGAAAGAGACACGTGTACCCCAATGTTCATCGCAGCACTGTTTATAATAGCCAGGACATGGAAGCAACCTAGATGTCCATCAGCAGATGAATGGATAAGAAAGCAGTGGTACATATACACAATGGAGTATTACTCAGCCATTAAAAAGAATACATTTGAATCAGTTCTAATGAGGTGGATGAAACTGGAACCTATTATACAGAGTGAAGTAAGCCAGAAGGAAAAACACCAATATAGTATACTAACGCATATATATGGAATTTAGAAAGATGGTAACAATAACCCTGTGTACGAGACAGCAAAAGAGACACTGATGTATAGAACAGTCTTATGGACTCTGTGGGAGAGGGAGAGGGTGGGAAGATTTGGGAGAATGGCATTGAAACATGTAAAATATCATGTATGAAACGAGATGCCAGTCCAGGTTCGATGCACGATACTGGATGCTTGGGGCTAGAGCACTGGGACGACCCAGAGGGATGGTATGGGGAGGGAGGAGGGAGGAGGGTTCAGGATGGGGAACACATGTATACCGGTGGCAGATTCATTTTGATATTTGGCAAAACTAATACAATTATGTAAAGTTTAAAAATAAAATAAAATTTTAAAAAAATTAAGATATCAGCAGTATCAATCTCTACCATTTTCTGATCAGGTAAGATAAGAACTTTTTCCTTAAAAATTAGGAGAGAACATTTAAACTGCAAACCAACTTTTAAAAATTATGAAATTTTGTCTCTTCATACTCTTTAAATAGCATCCTTTTCCCTAATTCACACTATTAACCACTTACAGAAGGAAGAGAGAAAGGCCAGGAAGACTAGGTTAACTTTGCTACTAATTGCTATGCAATTCTCTAAGAATCATGGCTCTTCAATAATTGCACTGTAAGTTGCAGATAAAGTTGAGTTTTTATAGATGGACTGTTGTTTACAAAGTAACTTTTCTTCTAAATTAAAAGTTTTATTTTGAACTTATATTCACTTATATAAGAAATGATATAGAGATCCAGTGCACCCTTTACACAGTTTACCCAAGAGTAATATATTATAAATTTATAGAGTATTATCACATTCTCACATTTGACATTATCAAGGCAAAGAACATGTCTTTTGAATTTTTTAAATGTCATGATGTTAATACACTGAGTTTTGATTCTAGGTTCCCAGACAAAACTATCATTAAAAGCCTTTATCCATTGCTGTTGTTGTTGTTTAGTTGCTAAGTTCTGTCTGACTCTGCATCCCCATGGACTGCAGCCTGCCAGGCTCCACTGTCTATGGGATTTTCCAGGCAAGATTAGGGGCTGCAGAGTAGATGATGTAGAAAGGGCAAATACCTTCCCCCATCTACTTCTGCAAACTGAAGAGCCTAATTAGCTAGTATTTATTCCTAGAAATTACATTATCTTCTTGAAATATTCTCTTCTTTATAATTGGCATTCCAGTGTGGTATAATTATCAGGGACCTTTCTTAAGCATCTAATATTTTAATAAACCTGTTGACTTTATGATATCAACCATATGTCAAATGTTTCATAATTCTCTAAAATTGATGACTATTATATGGAGATTATGGCAAATTTTAGAGGATACCAAATTCACTTTAGTGCACTTCTTTCTTTTAAGGCTGAATATAACAGATTGTAGTTCTTACAGCATAAAATTGCTTAGAAAATATCTTATTTCAAGATAATGTCTTATTTATCTATTAATTGCCACAGTGAAGATATAAGGACTACGTTTCATATATCATCTTGGATTGTTTTTAAGAACAAAGCCTCTCAGTGTAACTTAATGGAATGTTTTTTATTGGCTAAAGAACTGTCATCTCTGTAGTATACTGAATATGTGATTTTTTTTAGGTTTTTTTTTTTTGGTAAAATATAAAGTTTACCATTTTAGCCACTTTTATATGTACAGTTCAGTGGTATTGACTCTGCACACACTGTCTTGCAAACTTCACCACCATTCGTCTTTAGAATTTTTCCATCCTCCTGAACTGAAACTCCATATTCATTAAACAGAAAATTCTCCCTCCCCCTCCCATAGCCTTCATCAAACACTATTCTATTAAATACTCTCTATCTCTAGGAATTTGACTACTGTTAAGTGTAATACTTCATGTAAGCAGATCATATAGTATTTACCTTTCTGTGACTGACATGGAAACTTGTAGAGGTGAGAGACATGCCTATTACCTTGGTTATGGTAATAAATTCATGGATGCGAACATAGCTCCCAAATCATAAACTTGTATGCATTAAACCAGTGCAGTTTTGCATAGCAATTATACCTCAGTAAAGTTGATTTAAAAACTGGAATATCATTCAGCCTAAATGATTCTGACATATAACATGGATGAAGCTTGATGACAGTATACTAAATATGTGGTTTTGCAGAAAAATAAAGAATATTTATTCTGACATAGATATTTCTCAGTGCTCGTCCACACATAACTGATGCTCATTAACGAAATTCCACTGATAGGTGGAAGTGTGAGGAAAATAAAGATTAGCAACTAAGTTACTCACAAAGTGAAAAATATTAACTGAAAGACCTCTTCTTCCTTTTTAGATTATGATTTCAACTTTTTTGGTAGAAAATGCATTTTTGTTTTATATGCAATGAGAATTTACTAGATCAGTTAGCCTGTGTGCTTTTCAGTGTCCTTATTTGGCGTAATAAAAGCTTAGCTCTCCTGTGCTACTCCTTCAGCGCATTAAGGGTTTTGTCACCCCTTCTCCCACCACACAGAAAATTCTGAAACTAATGGCTTTCAGTAATTTTCTTGAAAGATTTCATAGTATCAAACGTATCACTAGAAATTTCAACCAATTATATAAAGTGTGTTCCTTCCTGCAGATAATACTTAGTCTATAGCTGAGCTATTTGCTGAGCTGGGGATAAAGAATTTTTGAAAAGATGAAAACTATCAATGGATGAAGTTCCTAGAAGCCATCATTGCCAAGGGCTACTGTCACTTTTGAAGTAGATACTGGAAACTACTGACATTCAAAGTTACCGCAAGTCATCAATAACTATCCCTTGAATGGGGTGAATGAAAAAAGCAGCCCCAGGGATGAACTTCCACCAGGATTTGCTGCTGGAGTAGGGGCAGCAAATAAAAAGTAGGGTGCTTCTCACCTTTCTGTCACCCATGGCAGATATTGCTAATTTTTAAAAGATTTCTTCCTGCTAAGTACAAATAAGACTTCAGAATTTATTTTAATGAGCATCACTAAAATCAATTGGGAATAACACCAAAGACGAGCACTATTTTCTATTACAGACCCAGGACTGTGCCAATAACTAACCTATTGCCATCCTACTTCACACTGTTTATACATTTCTTTGTGGTACTGGCTCTGGAACTCCATAAACCACATTTTTTAACTTATTGACTCCATCTTTTGAACAGGGAGGACAAAGGGAGAAGACAAGGCTGAAAGACACAAAAGAGCGCTCTCCTGTTTGTTTTCTGTTCCTACCCATGGTCCTTTACCTAACAATGCTACCAATAGCTCCCAGTCCCTCCTAATAGCACCCATTTAATCTTATTAACTTCAGCTTCTTCAGCATTACTGGTTGGGGCATAGACTTGGATTACTGTGATATTGAATGGTTTGCCTTGGAAACAAATAGAGACCATTCTGTCGTGTTTTTGTTTTTTTTTTTCATTCTATTGTTTTTGAGATTGCATCTAAGTACTGCATTTCGGACTCTTTTGTTGACCATGATGGCTACTCCATTTCTTCTAAGGGATTCCTGCCCTCAGTAGTAGATATAATGGTCATCTGAGTTAAATTCACCCATTCCAGTCCATTATAGTTCACTGATTCCTAGAATGTCGACGTTCACTCTTGCCATCTCCTGTTTGACCATTTCCAATTTGCCTTGATTCACGGACATGACATTTCAGGTTCTTATGCAATATTGCTCTTTACAGCATCGGACCTTGCTTCTATCACCAGTCGCATCCACAAGTGGGTATTGTTTTTGCTTTGTCTCCATCCCTTCATTCTTTCTGGAGTTATTTCTCCACTGATCTCCAGTAGCATATTGGGCACCTACTGACCTGGGGAGTTCCTCTTTCAGTATCCTATCATTTTGCCTTTTCATACTGTTCATGGGGTTTTAAAGGCAAGAATACTGAAGTGGTTTGCCATTCCCTTCTCCAGTGGACCACATTGTGTCAGACCTCTCCACCAAGCCTGCCCGTCTTGAGTGGCCCCACAGGGCATGGCTTAGTTTCATTGAGTTAGACAAGGCTGTGGCCCTAGTGTGATTAGATTGACTAATTTTCTGTGATTCTGGTTTCAGTGTGTCTGCCCTCTGATGCCCTCTTGCAACACCTACTATCTTACTTGAGTTTCTCTTATTTTGGACGTGGGGTATCTCTTCACTGCTGCTCCAGCAAAGCACAGCCACTGCTCCTTACCTTAGATGAGGGGTATCTCCTCACCGCCACCCCTCCCAACCTTGAACGTGGAATATGCCAGAAAATTTGGAAAGCTCAGCAGTAGCCAGAGGACTGGAAAAAGTCAGTTTTCATTCCAATCCCAAAGAAAGGCAACGTCAAAGAATGATCAAACTACCGCACAACTGCACTCATCTCACAAGCTAGGAAAGTAATGCTCAAAATTCTCCAAGCCAGGCTTCAGCAATATGTGAACTGTGAACTTCCAGATGTTCAAGCTAGCTTTAGAAAAGGCAGAAGAACCAGAGATTAAATTACCAACATCTGCTGGATCATCGAAAAAGCAAGAGAATTCCAGAAAACATCTATTTCTACTTTATTGACTATGCCAAACCTTTGACTGTGTGGATCACAATAAACTGTGGAAAATTCTGAAAGAGATGGGAATACCAGACCACCTGACCTGCCTCTTGAGAAACCTATATGCAGGTCAGGAAGCAACAGTTAGAACTGGACATGGAACAACAGACTGGTTCCAAATAGGAAAAGGAGTACGTCAAGGCTGTATATTGTCACCCTGTTTATTTAACTTATATGCAGAATACATCATGAGAAATGCTGGGCTGAAAGAAGCACAAGCTGGAATCAAGATTGCCGGGAGAAATATCAATAACCTCAGAAACGCAGACGACACCACCCTTATGGCAGAAAGTGAAGAGGAACTAAAAAGCCTCTTGATGAAAGTGAAATAAGAGAGTAAAACAGTTGGCTTAAAGCTCAACATTCAGAAGACAAATATCATGGCATGTGGTCCCATCACTTCATGGGAAATAGATGGGGAAACAGTGGAAACAGTGTCAGACTTTATTTTTGGGGGGCTCCAAAATCACTGCAGATGGTGACTGCAGCCATGAAATTAAAAGACGCTTACTCCTTGGAAGGAAAGTTATGACCAACATAGATAGCATATTCAAAAGCAGAGGTATTATTTTGCCAATCAAGGTCCATCTAGTCAAGGCTATGGTTTTCCCAGTGGTCATGTATAGATGTGAGAGATGGGCTGTGAAGAAAGCTGAGGGCTGAAGTCTTGATGCTTTTGAACTGTGATGTTGGAGAAGACTCTTGAGAGTCCCTTGGACTCCAAGGGAGTCCATTCTGAAGGAGATCAGTCCTGGGTATTCTTTGGAAGGAATGATGCTGAAGCTGAAACTCCAGTACTTTGGCCACCTCATGTGACGAGCTGACTCATTGGAAAAGACTCTGATGCTGGGAGGGATTGGGGGCAGGAGGAGAAGGGGACGACAGAGGATGAGATGGCTGGATGTTATAACTGACTCGATGGACGTGAGTCTGGGTGACCTCCAGGAGTTGGTCATGGACAAGGAGGCCTGGTGTGCTGCAATTCATGGGGTCGCAAAGAGTCAGACACGACTGAGAGACTGAACTGAACTGAATCTTATTAACATTTTTTTCCCCAATACTCACAAAACCAGTCTTACCACACATTTGTAAAACACTGACACCAGCATGCCCTGGGCATCCTCCCCAAAGAACAGTCTGGGTTCTAGTCCTTCAGGGCTCCTTCTAGAATCTAAAACACATTAAGCTGCTTCCCCTCTCAAAGTAACGAGTGGAGTGTCAGTTCTGCAGACTTTGTTTTTTAAGTTTCCAAATTCTATAATTCCTTCCACTTTAATTTGTGTCCTCAGCCTTAGGGTGATAGCTGATTCTTGGATTACTGATTCTTCTTATAATTATAGTAATATTATTATTTATTGAGATATTTTAATGTGTCAGGTGCTGTTACTCATTTACTAAGTCATAGCCAACTCTTTGAAACCCCAGGGACAGCAGAAAACCAGGTTCCTCTGTACTTCACTATCTCCTAGAGTTTGCTCAAGTTCATGTTCAGTGTGTTGGTGATGCTATCTATCTCATCCTCTGCAACCCCCTTCTCCTTTTCCCTTGAATCTCTTCCAGCATCAGGTCTTTTCCAATGAGCTGCCTCCTCACATCAAGTTGCCAAGGTACTGGAGTTTCAGCTTCAGCAACAGTCCTTCCATTGAATATTTAGGATTGACTGGTTGGATCTCCTTTCAATCCAAGGGACTCTCTAGAATCTTCTCCAGCACCACAATTCAAAAGCATCAATTCTTCAGTGCTCAGCCTTCTTTATGGTCCAACTCTCACAACCACACATGACTACTGGAAAAAAAACATAGCTTTGACTATACAGAACTTTGTCAGCAAAGTGATGTCTCTGCTCTTTAATATATGTCTAGGTTCATCATAACTTTTCTTTCAAGGAGCAAGTGTCATTGAATTTCATGGCTGCAGTTAATGTCTGCAGTGATTTTGAAGCCCAAGAAAATAAAGTATGTCACTGCTTCTACTTCTTCCCCTTCTATTTGTCATGAAGTGATGAAACCAGATGCCATAATTTTGGTTATTTGAACGTTGGGTTTCAAGCCAGCTTTTCCACTCTCTTTCAACATCATCAAGAGATTCCTTAGTTCCTCTTCACTTTCTGCCAGTAGAGTAGTTTCACCTGCATATATGAGGTTGTTGATAGTTCTCCCAACAATCTTGATTTCTTCTTGTGAGTCATCCTAAATACAGTACATTTGTGCAATCACAAAAACAACAGAATGGTCTTGGTTTATTTTCAAGGCAAACCATTCAACATCACAGTAATCTAAGTCTGTGCCCCGACAACTGATGCTAAAGAAGCTGAACTGAATTGGTTATATGACAAAGACCTGCAACACCGTCTAGAACTAACAGCAATAACAGCAAAAAAAAAAAAAAGGAAAAAAAAAAGTATCTTTTTCCTCACAGGGAATTGGAATGTAAAAGTAGGAAGTCAAGAGATACCCAGAATAACAGTCAAGTTTGGCCTTGGAGTACAAAAATGAAGCAGGGCAAAGGTTAACAGAGTTTTGTCAAGAGAAAATACTGGTCATAGCACACACACTTTTCCAACAATACAGGAGACGGTTCTACACATGGACCTCCACAAATGGTCAATACCAAAATCAGATTGATTATATTATTTGCAGCTGAAGATGGAGACGATTTTTACAGTCAGCAAAAACAAGACCTGGTACTGACTGTGGCTCAGTTTATTCATCAACTCCTTGTTGCAAACCAGGCTTACATTGAAGAAAGTAGGGAAAACCACTAGGCCATTCAAGTATGACCTAAATGAATCTCTTATGACTATATAGTGAAGGTGACACATAGATTGAAGGGATTTGATCTGATAGACAGAGTGCCTATAGAACTATGCACAGAGGTTTGTAACACTATACAGGAGGCAGTGACCAAAATCATCCCAAAGATGTGTCAGCTAGTATATGAATCTCATATTTGCATATATACACATACATACACATACTTAGTCCTTAAAACAGTGCTAAGTCCTTATCATTTTGGAAAGAAATCTAATGTCCTAAGTGGTAAGTCCTATTATTATTTACACTTTAAAATAAAGGAAGAAGAAGATTCTTGACTTGCCAGTGGTGGACTGTGAGTCACAGAGAATCAATGTTAGGAATAGCAGTAGGAAATGCGAAAAAGTAAAGCTTCTCTGCTCAGATATTTGTAGACTTTCCTCTCATCCCAGGATCACCCTCTGGCCAAAACAACTGTTGGATGAGATAGGAGCCATGATCTTTCAGTATCTTTCTCACTGAATAGATAGAGATACAATATCTTCAAAAATACTAAATAGATTGGACCTTTCAGTACCTTTGAAAGAAATATGATGTTCACTGAAGAGAATAACTGAACTTAAAGATGAAATCTACATCTAATATACAAAAAACATAAGGGTTTTCCTCAAGTGCAACCAACTGAGTTCTTAACCAAGAAGTTCCCAAAACTTCTCATTTTAAAAACCTTCTGTTATTCGCTATGGCTCTAAAAATGAATTTGCTGATAAAATGGAATATATTTAAGAATAAAAAAATATTTTTTTGATTTCCCAGGAAGTCTAGTGGTTAAGACTCTGTGCTTCCACTACAGGGATTCAATCCCTGGTTGGGAAACTAAGATCCTGTATGCCATGTAGTGTAGATAAAAAAAGAAATAAGAGATCCAATTCAAAAAATAAATTAAAAAAACTATTCATTGAATCTCAAAAATAAAATGGTACTTTGAAAATCCTTTATTCTTGATCCTTTTATATTTACAAATGCATTGTTGTCTTCAATTAGTAATTATTTAAGAAGACTACCAATGATATTCATTCTATTGTTACTTTGACAGTATAAGATCAAATTAATCAAGGATTGCTAGGGAGAGGGATCAGTCCAAGGTCCAGAAGTTCCAGTTTACGGCTCTAGTAAAAGTACAGGTTTTTGAAAAGTTGATGAGATTCTCACTTCAGAGAGTAAACTCAATCATAAATGCACATCTTTTCCTAGATCTCAAATTTTACTGCATAGTATCACTGTGTATCTTTTAACAATATGGTAATATAAATGTTTATTGAGCCCTCAGACGGTGGTAGTTGTGCTGAGCATGAATCAACTTCTTTAATTTTTAAAATTCTGTGAGGGGTAGATACTATGACATCCAAATTTTATATAGTAAGGAAACTAAGGTTTCAGTTCAGTTCAAGGTTTAGAAAATGTTAAATCTCTCAAGAGCTTAAGAATAAGCAAATCAGTGAAATTAAAACTGTTTGAAAAAAAGCTGTCCGACTGCCACAAATACTACCTCTCTTTGCAAATAACTATTATTGGATTAAATCCTACCAACACTTTTAGTAATTACAATGCCAAGAGATTTCCTACAGAAATTAGTATAGAAATCTTTCTGCTTGAAAACTTCCCTTTGTCCTCTTTCTGGATATAGTAGTTGAAAGAACAGACTTTTCAGATATTATCAGATCTTATTTTCAAGCAAGAAATCCATTCAGAACCAATGTTAAAAGGTACAATTTCAAGAATCAATGCAAAGCAAGAAAAGATACAAAAAATTTTTTGAGCTTCAAAAACTTATAGAGTGAAAAAAAAATTCTGATCCACTCAATGTGAAAGACTATTTTCAAAGCTTGTTTGATAAAGTACAACAACTGTCTGAGAGAATGTAAACCTAGAGTATTCTGAACTCTCAATTAGAGCTATTATAAGCCACTCCTTTGGAAGCGGAATCTTCCAGTACCTGGAGAGCTGAGATTTACAAGAAGCCAAGTCTCAGAGTCCCTACCACCCTCAGCAATGGTTGGTTTTGGGTTGGTGATCAGATAAATAATCAGATTATGTGGGTATTTTTAAGGCAACTATTTGGGGCAGTTTGGAGGAACCAGAGGCTAGGGTCAGCACAACTAACACCTTAGGAATAGCAGGGTCAAGGGAATGGAGATATGAAGGCAGTGGCAGTGAGAATGGTCTGAAAAGAAAAGATGGAAGAGAACTTGCAGCAGAAATGGAAGTCATTTGTGAATAATTGGTTAAGAGAGATGAGAGCTTGGAATCAAAGAGGATGCATATTTCAAAAGAGTAGAGTACTCCCACACACACAGAAATAGAATTTATAAAAAGTCAGTAAACAAACTGTAATTGATTAGGTACTGAGAGATAAAACATGCTGCTTTTTCAAATAGGAAATTATATGCTTTGAAATATAATAATCTGGACTTCCAACAATACACAGAAAAACTATACAAAAAAAGATCTTCATGAACCAGATAATCACAATGCTGAGATCACTGACCTAGAGTCAAACACCTGGAATATGAAGCCAAGTGGGCCTTAGGAAGCATCACTATGAACAAAGCTGGCAGAGGTGATGGGATACCAGTTGAGCTATTTCAAATCTTAAAATATGATGTGAAAGTGCTGCACTCAATATGCCAGCAAATTTGGAAAACTCAGCAGTGGCCACAGGACTGGAAAAGATCAGTTTTCATTCCAATCCCTAAGAAAGGCAATGCCAAAGAATGCTCAAACTACCACACAACTGCACTCATCTCACACGCTAGTAAAGTAATGCTCAAAATTCTCCAAGCCAGGCTATAGCAATACGTGAACTGTGAACTTCTTGATGTTCAAGCTGGTTTTAGAAAAGGCACAGGAACGAGAGATCAAATTGCTAACATCTGTTGGATGATGGAAAAAACAAGAGAGATCCAGAAAAACATCTCTTTCTGCTTTATTGACTACGCCAAAGCCTTTGTGTGGATCACAATAAACTGTGGAAAATTCTGAAAGAGATGGGAATAACAGACAACCTGACCTAGCTCTTGACAAATCTGTATGCAGATCAGGAAGTAACAATTAGAACTGGACATGGAACAACAGACTGGTTCCAAATAGGAAAAGGAGTTCGTCAAGGCTGTATATTGTCACCTTGCTCATTTAACTTATATGCAGAGTACATCGTGAGAAACGCTGCGCTGGATGAAGCACAAGCTTGAATCAAGATTGCTTGGAGAAATATCAATTATCTCAGATATGCAGAGGATACCACCTGTCATCAAAGTGAAGAACTAAAGAGCCTCTTGATGAAGGTGAGATCAGATCAGATCAGATTAGTCACTCAGTTGTGTCCAACTCTTTGTGACCCCATGAATCGCAGCATGCCAGGCCTCCCTGTCCATCACCAACTCCCAGAGTTCACTCAGACTCACATCCATTGAGTCAGTGATGCCATCCAGCCATCTCATTCTCTGTCGTCCCCTTCTCTTCTTGCCCCTAATCCCTCCCAGCATCAGAGTCTTTTCCAATGAGTCAACTCTTCACATGAGGTGGCCAAAGTACTGGAGTTTCAGCTTTAACATTATTCCTTCCAAAGAAATCCCAGGGCTGATCTCCTTCAGAATGGACTGGTTGGATCTCCTTGCACTCCAAGGGACTCTCAAGAGTCTTCTCCAACACCACAGTTCAAAAGCATCAATTCTTTGGCGCTCAGCCTTCTTCACAGTCCAACTCTCACATCCATACATGACCACAGGAAAAACCATAGCCTTGACTAGACGAACCTTTGTTGGCAGAGTAATGTCTCTGCTTTTGAACATGCTATCTATGTTGGTCATAACTTTCCTTCCAAGGAGTAAAAGCGTCTTTTAATTTCATGGCTGCAGTCACCATCTGCAGTGATTTTGGAGCCCAGAAAAATAAAGTCTGACACTGTTTCCACTGTTTCCCCATCTAGTTCCCATGAAGTGATGGGACCGGATGCCATGATCTTCATTTTCTGAATGTTGAGCTTTAAGCCAACTTTTTCACTCTCCTCTTTCACTTTCAGCAAGACACATTTTAGTTCCTCTTCACTTTCTGCCATAAGGGTGGTGTCATCTGCATATCTGAGGTTATTGATATTTCTCCCGGCAATCTTGATTCCAGCTTGTGTTTCTTCCAGCCCAGCATTTCTCATGATGTACTCTGCATATAAGTTAAATAAACAGGGTGACAATATACAGCCTTGATGAACTCCTTTTCCTATTTGGAACCAGTCTGTTGTTCCATGTCCAGTTCTAACTGTTGCTTCCTGACCTGCATACAAATTTCTCAAGAGGCAGATCAGGTGGTCTGGTGTTCCCATCTCTTTTAGAATTTTCCACAGTTATTGTGATCCACACAGTCAAAGGCTTTGGCATAGTCAATAAAGAAGAAATAGATGCTTTTCTGGAACTCTCTTGCTTTTTCCATGATCCAGCAGATGTTGGCAATTTGATCTCTGGTTCCTCTGCCTTTTCTAAAACCAGCTTGAAAATTCAGAAGTTCACGGTTCATGTATTGCTGAAGCCTGGCTTGGGGAATTTTGAGCATTACTTTATTAGCGTGTGAGATGAGTGCAATTGTGCAGTAGTTTGAGCATTCTTTGGCATTGCCTTTCTTTGGGATTGGAATGAAAACTGACCTTTTGCAGTCCTGTGGCCACTGCTGAGTTTTCCAAATTTGCTGGCATATTGAGTGCAGCACTTTCAGAGCATCATCATTCAGGATTTGGAATAGTTCAACTGGAATTCCATCACCAGGTGAGAGGGGTGAGAGAGCAGAGTAAAAAAGTTGACTTAAAGCTCAACATTCAGAAAACCAAGATCGTGGCATCTGGTCCCATCACTTCATTGCCAATTGATTGGGAAACAGTGAAAACAGTGAAAATAGCTCAACTGGAATTCCATCAACAGGTGATAGAAGGTTAGAGAGGAGAGTAAAAAAGTTGGCTTAAAGCTCAACATTCAGAAAACAAAATCGTGGCATCTGGTCCCATCATTTCATGGCAAATCGATTGGGAAACAGTGGAAACACTGAAAGACTTTATTTTCTTGTGCTCCAAAATCATTGCAGGTGGTGACTGCAGCCATGAAATTAAAAGACACTTACTCCTTGGAAGGAAAGTTATGACCCACATAGAGCATATTAAAAAGCAGAGACGTTACTTTGCCAACAAAGGCCCGTCTAGTCAAGGCTATGGTTATTCCAGTAGTCATGTATGAATGTGAGAGTTGGACTATAAAGAAAGATGAGCACTTAAGAATTGATGCTTTCGAACTATGGTGTTAGAGAAGACTCTTTACAGTCTCTTGGACTGCTAGGAGATCCAATCAGTCCATCCTAAAGGAAATCAGTCCTGAATATTCATTGGAAGGACTGATGGTGATGCTGAAACTTTGATATTTGGTTACCTGATGCAAAGAGCTGACTCATTCAAAAAGACCCTGATGCTGGGAAAGATTGAGGGCGGGAGGAGATGGGGACAACAGAGGATGAGATGGTTAGATCTCATCACTGACTCGATGGACATGAGTTTGAGTAACTCTGGGAGTTACTAATGGACAGGGAGGGCTGGCATGCTGCAATCCATGGGGTCACAAAGATTTGGACATGACTGAGCAACTGAACTGAACTGGATTTCCAGTGGAGAGAAAAGCAAGAATAACTCCGGAAGTGAATAATTCATATGCATATATAAAGATAAAGAAATTCACATATGGCTACTCATTTAATGTAGGTGTTTGGTTAACAGTTCAGTACTGATTACTTTTCTTCTCTTTCTTTCTACCAATGTATGCTTTGGAATGAATGGCTTTTTAATATATTTGCAAAGGATTATAAATATTTCTAAATAGCAGTGAATAAAGTTGGCTTCCTCTCAAAGACCAAATATTAACACTTTAAACTTAAAACTCTCAACCAAGAAGTCAAAGAAATAGGCAACCATTAAATGTATCAGAGTCAAAATGGCTTCAGAGGAACAATGGCTACTGCAAATGAATTCATAAGAAAAATTTACATAAGATGCTAAGTTAGAACGGGTTTATTTATAGAATGATGTATATAATCAGGAATGATATGCAAAATACTAAACACTGAAATGACCAAAGAGAATGCATGTACATGCCAATGTACATGTCAGTCAGGCATGACAGTTTAAAAGCTAGTCAGGGGTATTCCAGTGGTGAGGAATTTGTTGTTTAGTCACTAAGTAATGTCTGATACTTTTGCAAGCCCATAAACTGTAGCTTGCAGGGTTCCTGTGTCAACGGGATTACCCAGGCAGGAATACTGGAGTGGGTTGCTATTTGCTTCTCCAGGGGGATCTTCCCAACTCAACATCTCCTATACTGGCAGGTGGATTCTTTACCGCTGAGCCACCAGATAAGCCTGGTGAGGAACTTAGTTATATTTCTAAACTTCTAAACTATGGAAAAATGATTGGATTGAATATATGTCTATACGTTTATACACACACAGATACATGGATATGTGAACAAACAAATCAGTAGAGAGGGTGATAGCAGCTGTTTTGCCTTGGTGATGCATGATGAACATGCATAACTTACTCTGAAAACTTGCTATGACTCAAAAACTATGTCAACTAGATATTGGCTTGTGTAACTCACAGGTAAGAAGAATACCCGTATCTTGTATCCTTGACAGAAGAAACTGCTGGTAAAACTCATGCAGTATCAACATGAAGCATGCAGTACTTCATGTGAAGTATCAACAAGAAGTGCTGTCACTCCTGGGCATAACATAAACAGTTTAAGGACTCTGTATACACCAACTAAATGAGCAATTTCATATAACTTTCACAGACCTACATGGGGAAATTCTTTTAAAGCTTTCCAAGGAGGTATGTTTACCTTGATCAGATAAGTATTAGCTGTTCCCTGAATGTTTGCTAGAAGGTTTCACTAAAATAGTTCTTATGATATCAGATCAGATCAGATCAGTCGCTCAGTCGTGTCCAACTCTTTGCAACCCCATGAATCGCAGCACGCCAGGCCTCCCTGTCCATCACCAACTCCCGGAGTTCACTCAGACTCACGTCCATCGAGTCAGTGATGCCATCCAGCCATCTCATCTTCTGTCGTCCCCTTCTCCTCTTGCCCCCAATCCCTCCCAGCATCAGAGTCTTTTCCAATGAGTCAACTTTTCACATGAGGTGGCCAAAGTACTGGAGTTTCGGCTTTAACATTATTCCTTCCAAAGAAATCCCAGGGCTGATCTCCTTCAGAATGGACTGGTTGGATCTCCTTGCACTCCAAGGGACTCTCAAGAGTCTTCTCCAACACCACAGTTCAAAAGCATCAATTCTTTGGCGCTCAGCCTTCTTCACAGTCCAACTCTCACATCCATACATGACCACAGGAAAAACCATAGCCTTGACTAGATGAACCTTTGTTGGCTCTGCTTTTGAATATGCTATCTAGGTTAGTCATAACTTTCCTTTCAAGGAGTAAGCGTCTTTTAATTTCATGGCTGCAGTCACCATGTGCAGTGATTTTGGAGCCCAGAAAAATAAAGTCTGACACTGTTTCCACTGTTTCCCCATCTAGTTCCCATGAAGTGATGGGACTGGATGGCATGATCTTCATTTTCTGAATGTTGAGCTTTAAGCCAACTTTTTCACTCTCCACTTTCACTTTCATCAAGAGGCTTTTTAGTGCCTCTTCACTTTCTGCCATAAGGGTGGTGTCATCTGCATATCTGAGGTTATTGATATTTCTCCCGGCAGTCTTGATTCCAGCTTGTGTTTCTTCCAGTCCAGCGTTTCTCATGATATACTCTGTATATAAATTAAATAAGCAGGGTGACAATATACAGCCTTGATGTACTCCTTTTCCTATTTGGAACCAGTCTGTTGTTCCATGTCCAGTTCTAACTGTTGCTTCCTGACCTTCATACAAATTACTCAAGAGGCAAATCAGGTGGTCTGGTATTCCTATCTCTTTCAGAATTTTCCACAGTTTATTGTGATCCACACAGTCAAAGGCTTTGGCATAATCAATAAAGCAGAAATAGATGTTTTTCTGGAACTCTCTTGCTTTTTCCATCATCCAGTGGATGTTGGCAATTTGATCTCTGGTTCCTCTGCCTTTTCTAAAACCAGCTTGAACATCAGGAAGTTCACGGTTCACATATTGCTGAAGCCTGGCTTGGAGAATTTTGAGCATTACTTTACTGGCGTGTGAAATGAGTGCAATTGTGCGGTAGTTTGAGCATTGGGTTTGGAATGAAAACTGACCTTTTCCTTTTATCTAAAGATTTCAAATCACAAATTAAACTTTTGGCAATGTTTATAAACTCTTTCATAATTTCTAAATAACATTTAGTTTTTAAAATCTTAATATTTTATGAATTTGTACAATTTTCAATGCCTGAATTGTTGACAAAGATAACTTTTTATGGTATTTCAAAATATTTTAAAATCTAAATATGTATTGGATCCCTATTAAGTCTCCTTTCCATTCCTAATATTGTTTAATTACTGTATCTTCAGTATTCAGTCTCTTTTCTCCCTGTGATCAATTTTGCAATATGTTTAGTATTCTTCTTCATCTTTGCAACATTTTAGGTATACAGAAATTCTTTATTATATAATATTTAATTTTCTTAGCTTCCATCTTATATTCCTTTTTTTATGCTATCTTATTTTGTTGATCCCTTTATATTTTCATTAATTGATAGTTCACTTTTAACTTTCAGTATTTTATTTTCTTTTTTTTTTTCAGTATTTTATTTTCAACATAAATATTAAACACTAAATCAACTTAAAAATATCAGTTTAGGTATATTGCATTAATTTTGACATGTGGTGTTCTCATATTTCAATTTTAAATATTATTGACTTTCTACTATGTGTTCTTCTTTGATTCAAAAGTTATGTAGGAATTTGTTCCCAAATACATACATTTTTATAAGATTGTTTTACATTTTATAATATTGTTATCAATTTCTAGCTTATTATCGATTTCTAGTCTTCTCTGATGACACAGAGGATAAAGGGTATGCCTGCAGTGCGGGAGACCCAGGTTCGATCCCTGGGTCGGGAAGATCCCCTGGAGAAAGAAATGGCAACCCACTTCAGTACTCTTGCCTGGAGGATCCCCATGGACATTGGAGCCTGGCGGGCTACACTCCATGGGGTCGCGAAGAGTCCGACGTGACTGAGCGACTTCACATTTACGTTTACATTTTAGCTTGATAACATTGCATTTAAAGAACATATTCTGTTTGGTATATATTTTCTGAAATTTGCTAGAACAATTATTATGTCCGTATTTGTTGTAAATTTTTTTACAAGTGTACTTAAAAAGCAAACAGATGCTTTTCAGTTGTTAGATTTAAATAGCACAGAATAGATAAAGCTTTGTAAATTATTTTGTTCACATCTAAATCTGACATAAACCTGTTTATTTTTTTGGTCATTTTAATCTACCAAGTACTGAGAGAGGTATGACAAAAATTTCTATAATCCTAGTATATTTGTCTATTTCTCTTTTCATTTCTTTCAGTTTTATATATATTGAAAATAATGTACATAGGTCCATACGAGTTCAGAATACTTTTTCTTCCTGATGTGAATAAAGGCTTTATTAGCATACAGAACCACTTTGTCTTTAGAATTTTTTTTTCTTCTTTCAGTGTTATCTGGTATTTATATCACAGTCCTATTCTTATTTTTGTTTTTGTGGGCACATATTTTTCATTCACTTGCTTTCAAGGTTTAAATATCCTTATGTTTTAAGGATGCTTTTACAAATAGCATAGCTGGTTTTACTCTAAATTCAGTTTGATAATTATCTTTTAAGTGATGAGTTAAATGAATCTATAGTAATTATGATAAAGTGTGTGTGCATTTGTATTTGTTGCTACTATTTTATTTAGTGCTTTTCTATTGTCTTATTTTCCAGTGCTTGTTCCTCCTTTCTTACCCCATTGAACAGAGTTATCCTTCTTCTTTCCTCCTTATACCAAATTTCTTCTCTGGTTTGCAAACTGCATATTTTTTTTTCACTGCTGCTGCTGCTAAGTCGCTTCAGTCGTGTCCGACTCTGTGTGACCCCATAAACGGCAGCCCACCAGACTCCCCCGTCCCTGGGATTCTCCAGGCAAGAACACTGGAGTGGGTTGCCATTTCCTTCTCCAGTGCATGAAAGTGAAAAGTGAAAGTGAAATCACTCAGTCGTGTCCAACTCTAGCGACCCCATGGACTGTAGCCCACCAGGCTCCTCCGTCCATGGGATTTTCCAGGCAAGAGTACTGGAGTGGGATGCCATTGCCTTCTCTGTAGGCTCAAATATCAGACTGCCTTCATATTTCAATAGCAAACCACTCTAAAAAATACTTTCAGCCTTTCATTCCTAAATTCTGTAATTTGTCACTGTTTTACCATGCATTTTTATTGCTTTTGGCTACTCTCACATAAGCTTGCATTTGAGAAAGATTTTTTTAAGGAGGTATTCATGATTTATTTAGTTCAACACAGATTTTTTTTTTCTTGTTTCTCTGGGTAACCAAAACATACATTGTAGATTCCTGTCTAGGATTTAGGCAAGCCTAGAATTATAAAATGTATTAAACTAATTGGTCTCCAAAGGGCTCAAATACATGATCTTAAGCTCATTAGCTCTGAGCATCTAAGCAGGATAAATACAACAATGAATCCACTATGAAGCAGGATAACACTATTAAGAATCTGAAAATTTTAATTTGTTTACCTTGAAAATTAAAGCAAAGCAGAGATATTACTTTCTTGTTAGTACCAAATTATTTATCCTTAACTGAATTCAGATGAAAATTTGGTGTTTACTCAAGCTGGATGTAATTACCATTAGTGGGTGGTCATATAAATATTCAGTGGGCAGTCTGCATGCAAGCACATAGAGTAAATCTGGTAACCTTAACATTATCAAAATGAGATAATTCTTAAGTCACTTATTTGGAGTACACTTCACCTTCCTCTTTGTTAATTTAGTTTTGCACTATAGACATAGCTAAGGTTACATGGATACAATTCAAGACTATGTTAGGTAGAAGAGAAAATTAAATTTAAAATCACTTATTTTTAATCTCATTAATGTAAATTGATAAATGTTATATGTCTGCTAACCAAATAGTGCTGACCAGATCTTAACTAGGATGTTCATTTTAAGATGATTGTCATTAGTACCTGTGGCTCAGATGGTAAAGCATCTGTCTGCAGTGCAGGAGACCTAGGTTCAATCCCTGGGTTATGAAGATCCCCTGGAGAAGGAAATGGTAGCCCACTCCAGTACTCTTGCCTGGAAAATCCCATGGATTGCTGAGCCTGGTAGGCTACCGTCTATGGGGTCCCAAAGAGTCAGACACGACTGAAAGACTTCACTTTCACCTAATTCAGTTAGCAATTTTTTATCGTGTTACATGTGACCATCTGTTATTTTCTTCCTCAAGTTCCCTTCAGTTGTCTGTAACTGCCCAAATATTTCTCTTCCGGTTGTTTTTCTTTGTCTCTGAAGTATGTCTCAGGATTTCTAAAGTAATTTTCTGCTGTATCATAATGCAGCATGAAGCAGTAAAATGTAATGCTTGACATCAGTTTTATGGGAATAGAGAAGGCTTGGATCTGGCCTTATTTGGCCTTCATTCCATTTCTAGATCTGCTACTTATTATCTGTGCTACTTATCATCCAGGGCAAATGATTTAGTTTCCCTCTGCTTATTTTCCCTTATATGTAAAATAGAGTAATATCTATCTCTAGGAAGACTTAATGGAGAAAGACATTAAAGTGCTTGGTATATAATAGGTGCTCAATAAAAGTTTCTATTGCATGGCTAATTCCTATTCTGGCCTTGTATAATTCTTTTGAAATATCTGGAAATTCACATGCCCTAACACCAAACCGGGTGCAGACATAAAACTATTTACCATATTGTGTTTCTAGAATTCACATAGAGGCGATCTTTCATTAGAATACATTTAATGATAGTAGCTGTAGCTAATCTCTACTCACATGGAGAAATAGCAAATACCCTTTATGTTTGAAGGCTATGTAACATAACTCCATCCTGCCCTTGCTTTCTATAAATCTTTTGTATTTTGGATATATGTCCTATCACCTATTATATTCCAAGTCTGAGGGAAAATAACCTTTAACACACATATTTCTTAGAAATTGCTATGGAAGACTTAGGCACCTAGGAAAAACACAGGCCTAGCTAAAAATTTATACTTTACTAAAATGTACATATTGTTATTATCATAAATGTGTGTATCCTCATAAAATTTTATTTGGAAAATTGACTTCCACATAGAGGTGCACACCCAGTTACCAATTTTTCTGGGAAATAAAGATTTGTGTGTTAGTCACTCAGTCATGTCTGACTTTACCATCCCATGGACAATGGCCTCAGTCTATAGACTTCTGCAGGCAACACAATAATACTGGAGTGGGTTGCCATTTCCTTCTCCAGCACATCTTCCCAACCCAGGGATCGAACTCAGGTCTCCCACATTGCAAGCAGATTGTTTACAGTCTGACCCATCAGGGAAGCCCAAAACAAACTTTTAACAAATGAAATTAAAAGTACCAGTAGAAGAAGGAGGTAAGAGAATTTTCCTAAGAAATCAGGTCATGTGTAGAATTTTCATATCCAGATTTTCTTTCCTATTTCTACATTCTCTTCATTTAAGGGGGTTGATTCATCAATACAGGGCTTCCCTAGTGGCTTAGATGGTAAAGAATCTGCCTGCAATGCAGGATATGTGGGTTGTATCCCTGGGTCAGAAAGATCCCCTGGAGGGGGGAATGGCAACCCACTCCAGTATCCTTGCCTGCAGAATTCCATTGACAGAGCAGCCTGGTGGGCTACACAGTCTGAGGGGTAGCAGAGTTAGACAGGACTGAGTACCTAACACTTTCACTTATTCATCAATAGAGAAAAATATTCAGCCTGACACACATTGGAAACTATGAAGCAAACCTGGGTAATAAATCTATGGAAATTGCTGCTGAGGCAATGCTTTTGGTTAACTTGAGGAATCTGGGAGATAATTTTCCAATGATTACGTTTTCTCTAACCATTGATATCATATAAACATATAAAGAAAGCATTTTTACAAGATACATTTTCAGTTCAGTTCAGTTCAGTTCATTTCAGTCGCTCACTCGTATCTGACTCGTTGCAACCCCATGAATCACAGCACGCCAGGCTTCCCTGTCCATCACCAACTCCCAGAGTTCACTCAAACTCGTGCGCATCGAGTCGGTGATGCCATCCAGCCAACTCATCCTCTGTTGTCCCCTTCTCCTCCTTCCCTCAATCCCTCCTGGCATCAGGGTCTTTTCCAATGAATCAACTCCTTGCATGAAGTGGCCAAAGTATTGGAGTCTCAGCTTCAACATCAGTCCTTCCAATGAACAACCCAGGACTGATCTCCTTTAGGATGGACTGGTTGGATTTCCTTGCAATCCAAGGGACTTTCAAGAGTCTTCTCCAACACCACAATTTAAAAGCATCAATTCTTCAGCACTCAGCTTTCTTCACAGTCCAACTCTCACACCCATACATGACTCCTGGGAAAACCATAGCCTTGACTAGACGGACCTTTGTTGGCAAAGTAATGTCTCTGCTTTTGAATATGCTATCTAAGTTGGTCATAACTTTCCTTCCAAGGAGTAAGCATCTTTTAATTTCATGGCTGCAGTCACCATCTGCAGTGATTTTGGAGCCCCCGAAAAAATAAAGTCTGACACTGTTTCCACTGTTTCCCCATCTATTTCCCATGAAGTGATGGACTGGACGCCATGATCTTCGTTTTCTGAATGTTGAGCTTTAAGCCAACTTTTTCACTCCTTTTTCACTTTCATCAAGAGGCTTTTTATTCCTCTTCACTTTCTGCCAGAAGGGTGGTGTCATCTGCATATCTGAGATTATTGATATTTCTTCCAGCAATCTTGATTCCAGATTGTGCTTCTTCCAGCCCAGCATTTCTCATGATGTACTCTGCATATAAGTTAAATAAGCAGGGTGACAATATATAGCCTTGACGTACTTCTTTTCCTATTTAGAACCAGTCTGTTGTTCCATGTCCAGTTCTAATTGTTGCTTCCTGACCAGCATATAGGTTTCTCAAGAGGCAGGTCAGGTGGTCTGGTATTCCCATCTCTTGAAGAATTTTCCAGAGTTTATTGTGATCCACACAGTCAAAGGCTTTGGCATAGTCGTAAAGCAGAAATACATGTTTTTCTGGAACTGTCTTGCTTTTTCCATGATCCAGTGGATGTTGGCAATTTGATCTCTGATTCCTCTGCCTTTTCCAAAACCAGCTTGAACATCTGGAAGTTCATGGTTCATGTACTGCTGAAGCCTGGCTTGGAGAATTTTGAGCATTACTTTACTAGCGTGTGAGATGAGTGCAATTGTGTGGTAATTTGAGCATTCTTTGCCATTGCCTTTCTTTGGGATTGTGATGAAAACTGACCTTTTCATATAAAAAACTGTAAATTTTTGTTTTGTTTTGTGGGCATTGTAAAGACTCTCAAAATCTTCTGCTGTGTGCATACTGCTGGGTCATATTCACAGTACTCTAAAAATATTCACATATTTATATTCAGAGTTTGTTTTTATGTTCAAATCTCAATGCTTTAAAAATAAAAGCTTTAATTATTGTGTATCAAGTGATACACATAAAACGGAGGTCAGTTCAAGTATTTGATCTGCTCACAATTTGTTAAGCTTTAAAATAAACTCCACAAACCTGGGATTTATGGAAATACATTGTATTTTGGATAATGCTGAATTGTAATTGAAAAACTCTACAAAGTCCCATTAGTTAATAAGAAATAGCAATAAATGAGCATTGTCCAAAGTAGGTTGCCTGACAATTCTACTAAATGATACATATACACAAAAGTTCTAGTCAGTACTTCAAATGTTGCTATTACCTTTCTTGTTCTTAACGTATACAAATGAGGTTTATACATTTTAAACAAGGGCTGGATGGTTATAAAATAAAAAAGAAGGAATATTCATTGTTGGAAGTGAGATTCTCTTTCTTAACAATCTTTTTAATATAAGGGTCTTTCTTCAAAGTATCTGTCACAAGTGTAAAATGTACAAATTCTTAAAAATACTTTCACAGTTGATATTTGCTTTCTTAAAATCCTGTAGGAAGGATCATAGCTCCCTCTTTAGAAGAAACCCTCCTGACACTTCTTAGCTATTTGATCGTTTAGCACAGCAAACTTTCTCCTTTATATAGATTTTTTTCTAGTCCTCACAATGACTTGTAAACAACCAAGAATGTTTTCATTTTGAAGATGAAAAAACAAAAGCACAGAGAGATGACTTATTGTTGCTGGTCATGTAGCTATGCGAGAATTTCTTTTTCCAGTACCATCTTGAACTTAGAGGCCATTTCTACTCTCTGCAGCATATTTCCCCTGTGTTAAAATGAATCAAGTAAATTGTGCATTGTATACAAAGAAGGAAGCAAACACAGTTGTGGGCTTCCCTAGTGACTCATCACTAAGGAATCCACCTGTCAGCAGTAAAGAACCCGTAAAGGAGATGCAGGCTCAATCCCTGGGTCGGGAAGATCTCCTTGAGAAGGAAATGGCAACTCACTCCAGTATTTTGCCTGGAAAATCTCAGGGACAGGGAGCCTGGAGGATTACAGTCCATGGGGTCACAGAGTCAGACACTACTTAATAAATAAACAACAACAGAGCAGTAGGAAGAAAATAAAAATATAGAGAGGACGGTAATATAAATGAGGAAAAGAAATGGAAATTGAACGTGGAGAGAAGCTAATGGTAGTGCCACCTGATCTTTTTTTTTTTTTGTCATTGACTCTGTTCCCAGTATAGACCCACATATGGTTTGGAGAGCATTCCTCTTTGAATCTACTTCTATGTTGCCTTGTGTAAGTTGGTTTCAATAGAAGCAATATGGCATAGAGTTATGCCATTGTATACTTCATTCACTCAGACTTCACAACAGGTAGGCCAATCAAAGTGAGCTAAATTGAATTGGAAAAAATCAAGTCTTTGATGAAAGACTTGATTTGCTTTTCCTGATGGATTTTGACTGTCAGGTATAGAAATTTGAGGGCACTGTGCCAAACCTCTGAAAATAGAACTAACTCAAAAGAGGGAGAATCAAGACATGATCCTTTATGACCTCATTTGACCCCCATTTTTGCCTGCTTGAAAATTTGTAAGCTTTCAATTGTGAGAATTCTCTACTTTTTGTATAATCCATTTTAGACCTTCTATATGTAAATGGGAGAAGGAAATGGCAACCCACTCCAGTACTCTTGCCTGGAAAATCTCATGCGCAGAGGAGCCTGGTAGGCTGCAGTCCATGGGATTGTTAAGAGTGGGACACGACTGAGCGATTTCCCTTTCACTTTTCACTTTCATGCATTGGAGAAGGAAATGGCAACCCACTCCAATGTTCTTGCCTGGAGAATCCCAGGGACAGGGGAGCCTGGTGGGCTGCCATCTATGGGGTCGCACGCAGTCGGACACAACTGAAGCGACTTAGCAGCAGCATATGTAAATGAGAATGAGTTGAAGTCTACATTTGTTGACTTCCTTCATGTGTATATCAGAAATTGGGTATAATTCAAGAGAATAAAATTCCAACCAGAAACACCCCTAAATTAGCCACCATGTGACTCTGTTTTCCTAATTTCTATGGTTCCTGATTTCTATGGTTGCTCCCCAATCCTGTCAGAAATATTCAAAGAGCTTATATCAAAATCCACTTTTGGAGGAAGTCACATTGACTAACCCCAATATGTTTTACCTGTCAGATACATCGAATATCCTTCAAAGTTATTTCTCCTGATTAGCAGACTATAAAGAAGTAATATCCCCTCTATTTATAGTAATATCTCCTGAATTTCTCTACATAAACTGGTTTACTCAGGGTAGTTGTAATGTGCACTTAGGTTTCTAGCAAAATTATTCTTAGTCTCTTATTCCTCTCTCAAAATAGTTCCTGGTTCCATGAGAAATTACATAAGCACTCTATTGCTCATAGTTCCATTATAGCATTAAATCATTATTAATTATAGCCATTTTTTCATTTACTGTTAGGTTGATATATCTAACCTTCACTATATTATTGTTTTTTATTTAGTGTATTGCACATTGGTAGTCTCAGAATATTTTATGTGGCAAACTTAAGATTTTATATCTTTTCAAAACATGAGTCTTATGAAAATGCAAAATGCCATATATTTTAAATATTAAATCAAATTTAATTTTACTTTCAAAACTGGTGAAGGTATATAGCAGTATTTACAAATACTATACTATAAACAAAAATCTTTAAAAACATGCAACAAAATTTTGAGAAAAATATATTAATATTTCTTTTTAAAGACTAATGTTAGTAACTAGATGCCTCAGATTTCAGTTAACAGAATGTCTTTCATGAGTGCACAGTGAAAAAATACAAGGAGTTAAAAAATTAATTATTTTTCAAAATAAATTCCAAACATTTCTCAGAATGTCAGACCCAGAAATTCTGATTTATCGCTTGATCTCTTTTTATCTTTCTGTCTCTCTATCCCTCCCTCTCTGTCTCTCATACACACGCACACATACACACAACATTCTTAGGATTTTAGATCAACAATTACAAGGAAGCTATTCTGATTCCTCAAATAATGTTCCATTTTTAAACTCTCCAACATCTTTAGAAGACTACATGCTATGACAGACAACATGGGTGCTGTCAGTTCAATACCCTGCTACTCTATGCATCAGAAATAAAACCATGAGTTATTATTTTTTCTCTTTTCTTAGCTAATAAACATTGAACATCCTGTACCTTATAAAACTCTCATCCTCAGCATATTGATCACTCTAATGGTGATTTGCAGCAATAGGGCCAAACAAGATGCGTGCAAACGATATACAAGCTCATACACTGGAGTTCTACTAACAAAACTCCCCAGATCTCCAACAAAAGAGAAAAAAGAGTGTACAATATATTTTTTTCTATTTTGTCAATGTGTAAATCTTTCTCTTTTTATCTTTGTTTTTAAAAGCATTTTAGATTTATGGAATTATTTTTATGGCATGAGATAGGGTTCCAACTTCATTCTTATATTATAAAAATAGTCATACACTTAATTATGTATATTTTTCTAATGTATATGTAAAATGTGTGTATTTGTTTATGTTTCTGCACAAATATATGTACTCTGTTATATAAAACAACAATGGAAAATATAGATATTTATATATATATTTGACTTTCTCTCATTGTTGTTCATTTAGGTGTATATATTTTATGTCCAAATAGGTGGACATTTTTCCTGTTTTAAAAAATATATTCCTTACTAAGTTTTACTTTTCTACATAAAATTTTGAGTTCTCAACTATAAAGAAATTCCTTCTGGAAATAATATCCAAATTGGAATAGAAGAAGTGAAATTGTCATTATAGGAGGATGCCATGATACTCTATATGAAAAACCTAAAAGACTCCACACAAAAGCTATTAAACTAATAAATGAATTCAGCAATTAGCAGGATACAATATTAACATATACAAATCTGTCATATTTCCCTTTCAGAAAGATAAAGTTAAAAAAAATTCTTATTTATAATTGTGCCAAAAAACAAAATACCTAGGACCTAGGAATAAATCTAATTAAGGAGTTGAAAGACCTATAAGCTCAAAACTGTAAGATTAATAAAGGAAACTGAAGGTGAGTCAAAGAAATGGAAAGATACTCAATGCTCTTAGACTGGAAGAATTACTATTAATAAAACAGCCATACTACCTAAAGCAATGTATATATTGAATGTGATCCCTTTCAAACTGTTCATTGCATTTTTCACAGAACTAGAACAAATAATTCTAAAAGTTATATGGAGCCACAAAAGACCCAGAATAGCCAAAGCAATCCTGAGGGGAAAAAAGCAAGTCAGGAGACATAACCCTCTCAGACTTCAGACAGTACTATAAAGCTGCTGTAGTCAAACAGCATGATATTAGCAAAAAAAAAAAAAAAGACAGATGGATCAATTGAATAGAATAGAGAGACCAGAAATAAACACACACAGCTACGATAAATTAATCTCTGACAAAGATGCAAGGGTATACAAGGAAGAAAAGAAATTTTCTTCCACAAATTGTGTTAGGAAAGCTGGACATCCTCACATAAATCAATGAAATTAGAATACTCCCTTATACCATATACACAAATAAACTCAAAAATGGTGTAAAGCTCTAAATATAAGATATGACACCATAAAACTCCTAGAAGAGAACATAGGCAAAACATTTTCAGACATAGAGCTTAGCAATATTTTCTTAGATCTGGCTCCCTAGGTGAAAGAAATAAAAGCAAAAAAAAAAAAAAAAAATGCTGCTGATGCTGCTGCTGCTGCTGCTGCTGCTAAGTCACTTCAGTCGTGTTCGACTCTGTGCTGCCCCATAGATGGCAGCCCACCAGGCTCCCCCATCCCAGGGATTCTCCAGGCAAGAACACTGGAGTGGGTTGCCACTTCCTTCTCCAATATATGAAAAGGAAAAGGGAAAGGGAAGTCGCTCAGTTGTGTCCGAGTCTTCGCCACCCCATGGTCTGCAGCCTACCAGGCTCCTCTGTCCATGGGATTTTCCAGGCAAGAGTACTGGAGTGGGGTGCCATTGCCTTCTGACAAGAGATTATTTCTCAAAATATAGAAATAGCACATACAACTCAATATTTAAGAAGCACACAATCTAAGCAAAAATTTGACAGAAGATCTAAATAGACATTTCTCTAAAGAAGGCATAGAAAAGATCAAAAGACACATGAAAATATATTTAATGACGTCAATTATTATTCCGTTCAGTTCAGTTCAGTCGCTCAGTCGTGTCTGACTCTTTGCGACCCCATGAACCGCAGCACTCCAGGCCTCCCTGTCCATCACAAACTCCTGGAGTCACTCAAACCCATGTCCATCGAGTCAGTGATGCCATCCAGCCATCTCATCCTCTGTCATCCCCTTCTTCTCCTGCCCCCAATCCCTCCCAGCATCAGAGTCTTTTCCAATGAGTCAACTCTTCACATGAGGTGGCCAAAGTATTGGAGAAATGCAAATTAAAACTACAATGAGGTATCACCTCACACTGATCAGAATGGCTATCACAAAATGTCTATAAATAATAAAGACTGGTCAAGGTATGGAGAAAAGGAAACCCTCTGACATTCTTCAGCTTCTTCAGCATTATTGGTTGGTGCATAGACTTGGATTACTGTGATATTGAATGGTTTGCCTTGGAAATGAACAGAGATCATTCTGTCATTTTTGAGATTGCATCCAAGTACTGCATTTCAGACTCTTTTGTTGACCATGATGACTACTCCATTTCTTCTAAGGGATTCCTGCCCGCAATAGTGGATATAATGGTCATCTGTGTTAAATTCACCCATTCCAGTCCATTTTAGTTCGCTGATTCCTAGAATGTCGACGTTCATTCTTGCCATCTCCTTTTTGACCACTTCCAATTTGCCTTGATTCATAGACCTAACATTCCAGATTCTTATGCAATATTGCTCTTTACATCATCGGACCTTGCCTCTTTCACCAGTCACATCCACAACAGGGTTGTTTTTGCTTTGGCTTCATCCCTTCATTCTTTCTGGAGTTATTTTTCCACTGATCTCCAGTAGCATATTGGGCACCTACTGACCTGGGGAGTATCCTATCATTTTGCCTTTTCATACTGTTCATGGGGCTCTCAAAGCAAGAATACTGAAGTGGTTTGCCATTTCCTTCTCCAGTGGACTACATTCTGCCTAGAGCCAGACATCCAGGAATGTGAAGTCAAGTGGGCTTGGGAAAGCACAACTACAAACAAAGCTAGTAGAAGTGATGGAATTCCAGTTGAGTTATTTCAAATACTGAAAGATGATGTTGTGAAAGTGCTGCACTCAATATGCCAGCAAATTTGGAAAACTTAGCAGTGGCCACAGGACTGGAAAAGGTCCGTTTTCATTCCAATCCCAAAGAAAGGCAATGCCAAAGAATGCTCAAACTACTGCACAATTGCACACATCTCACACACTACTAAAGTAATGCTCAAACTTCTCCAAGCCAGTTTTCAGCAGCATGTGAACCATGAACTTCCAGATGTCAAGCTGGTTTTAGAAAAGGCAGAGGAACCAGAGATCAAATTGCCAACATCCACTGGATCATGGAAAAAGCAAGAGAGTTCCAGAAAAACATCTATTTCTGCTTTATTGACTATTAC
This sequence comes from Bos javanicus, assembly GCF_032452875.1. NCBI lineage: Eukaryota > Metazoa > Chordata > Mammalia > Artiodactyla > Bovidae > Bos > Bos javanicus. The sequence goes on along the minus strand of NC_083893.1, from coordinate 4,154,805 downwards.
AAAGCCTTTGACTCTGTGGATCACAATAAACTTTGGAAAATTCTTCAAGAGATGGGAATACCAGACCACCTGACCTGCCTCTTGAGAAACCTATATGCAGGTCAGGAAGCAACAGTTAGAACTGGACATGGAACAATACACTGGTTCCAAATAGGAAAAGGAGTATGTCAAGGCTGTATATTGTTACACTGTTTATTTAACTTATATGCAGAGTACATCATGAGAAATGCTGGACTGGAAGAAACACAAGCTGGAATCTAGATTGCTGGAAGAAATATCAATAACCTCAGATATGCAGATGACACTACACTTATGGCAGAAAGTGAAGAGGAACTAAAAAGTCTCTTGATGAAAGTGAAAGAGGAGAGTGAAAAAGTTGGCTTAAAGCTCAACATTCAGAAAATGAAGATCATAGCATCTGGTCCCATCACTTCATGGGAAATACATGGGGAAACAGTGGAAACAGTGTCAGACTTTATTTTTGGGGGCTCCAAAATCACTGCAGATGGTGACTGCAGCCATGAAATAAAAAGACGCTTACTCTTTGGAAGGAAAGTTATGACCAACCTAGATAGCATATTGAAAAGTAGAGACATTGCTTTGCCAACAAAGGTCCATCTAGTCAAGGCTATGGTTTTTCCAGTGGTCATGTATGGATGTGAGAGTTGGACTGTGAAGAAGGCTGAGGGCCAAAGAATTGATGCTTTTGACCTGAGGTGTTGGAGAACACTCTTGAGAGTCCCTTGGACTGCAAGGAGTTCCAACCAGTCAATTCTGAAGGAAATCAGCCCTGGGTGTTCTTTGGAAGGAATAATGCTAAAGCTGAAACTCCAGTACTTTGGCCACCTCATGTGAAGAGTTGACTCGTTGGAAAAGACTCCGATGCCAGGAGGGATTGGGGGGAGGAGGAGAAGGGGATGACAGAGGATGAGATAGCTGGGTGGCATCACCAACTCAATGGATATGAGTTTGAGTGAACTCCGGGAGTTGGTGATGGACAGGGAGGCCTGGTGTGCTGCAATTCATGGGGTCGCAAAGAGTCTGACAAGACTGAGCAACTGATGTGAACTGAACTGACATTCTTTGTAGTAATGTAAATTGGTGCAGTCACTATGGAGAACAATATGGAGGTTCCTTTGAAAACTAAAAACAGAGCTAGTATACGATCCAGCGCCCTCTTTTGGGGAATTGAGAAAAGATGCACAGTGGCATGTTATATGTGTTTCGTCCATAGATACAGTAGACATAAATCACTTCACAAAGACAGATAATTGTAAAATACAGCAAAATAATTAGTAATCAATACTTTTAGACTATTCCCTTTAAAGTATATAATTTATTGAATTTAAAGTTATATAATTTTTTTTTTTTTTAATATTAGCTCCCTTAGAATGGTGTTCAGTCACCACATAAATAAATCCAGGCTAACTTGTTCCTAATATGGAGCAACAACCGGCCATTTCAACTCAGGCTCTTCTAGACTAGCTAACCTTGACTGACTTGATAATAAATGTCAGACATATGATGAGTGGACTAGAGGTAAACAAGACTTCTTGAAGTATAGGCTCGCTTACCGATACTTGAGTACTGCCTCACACACTAGTAGCTCAACCAATGGAGACAATTCTTATGCTCAATCCTCCAAGTAAACTCAGTCTCCACACTGCGGTATGCAGGGCCTACATGATAGACTCTCTTCCTCTCACTGGTACCTCATCTCACAGTGCTTTCAGCCGCTACTTTACCCTTCTCCAACCGGCTCATTCGCACTTCTGGACTCCTCTGCCGTCTGCTTACCCCGCCCCTTCATGTGGTTTGAAGCTTATCATGATTATACCCTCATAAGAAATATTAGAAAGACCTTTCTGTGATATACTAGTTATAGTAACCCCTTGTCACTATCACATTATTGTATTTAGATATCTTAACACTTATCCTTAATTGATGCAATCATTTTCTTATTTAGTGTTTGAATCCCCTATTAGAATATAAGTTCATGAGAAGACTTTTTTTTGTTGTTGTACATTCAGTATATTATATACTTTAGTTAGCACTGAGCCCAGGGAAGGGCACATAGTAAAATAAGTACATAGGAGATAAATGAATGAACATCTGATTTCCCTAACTTAAAAGTGAATAAAAACATCAGGGTCCCTAATAGTTTCTTGGATTAATTATTGTTATAACTTGCAACATCAAAGATTATTTCTGTCATTAAGCTTTTACATTTATTCCCTCCCAATCCTCCATTAACATTGTAATAAAGAAATAAAATCAAAATCCCCTTAAGAGCAAGGTAGAACTAGAACAGATGAGGGATGTCAAGTTAGCTTTGTATGATCAGAAGTAGATGGCCTAGTGATAATAGCTAAGCAGAATAAAAAAAAAAAAATCTGGTTGTTGTGTGGGAAGCCATAAAAAGAAAAAACAATTTGCAGTGCAAAATCCCTTAAAAGCTTCATAATTATAGATGCCAGATGCTTTGATAGCCTCTGTGTTCCTATATGCATATCTGTGTGTGTATGTATAAATGATAGAAGGAGGAAGAGATAAAAATGAGGATTAATTGACTGTCAATGTGAAGTATAAGAAGCAGGTGGGCTCCTAGATTTCCTCTCTGATCTCCTACTTAGGGAATTCTCACCATCAGACTAACCAGGAAAATGCAGTTTACTCTCTGCAAAGTTTAAACAAAGTTTTGTCAGCTTTGGAAATAGGAGAGAATAAGAGTGAGGTGCCCATTACATTGATTAAAAAGCATATGCTAGATGGTGAGAATTCTCAAGTCTTCTTCCTCACTGGCTTCTAGCATGCTGAGTTAGAATTCTCTAAGACAAAGATTAGAATTCTCTGTGGATAGTATGACCATCCCAGGAGGAAAAAAGCAAAACTACAAATATGGAGATTTACAAGTTCCCCCAATGAAACGTAGGATTCATCATCAGGGCATCTATGTTGAAACCATCAGTTATAAAAGCTTAGACTAACACAGAGAGTTTCTAATCAGCTTTTAATATCCCACTTAAATATGAACTGGCAGCCAATAAACACCAAGCAACTGAGGAAAACATCTAGTAAATGAGACCAATCAAAAAACAGAAGATTGATCTCAATAATGATAAAGCCAGCACACTAAATTTTTTAAATTCTATAATTATTTTCTTCAGAAGGGTATTCACATGATAATTAAGCAGAACAAGATCCTTTAAGAAAAAAGTTATGTTTAGAGATTAAGGCATAGCTTTTTATAAAGTAACAATACCAATAATAATGAAATAATAATTAATAATAATAATTGACAATTAAATGTTAAAATCACTTGAAATTTTGGAATACAGAGCTGAGGAAGATTTGCAGAAAGTAGAACAAAGAGACAGAGATATTTAAATAAAAGAGGAAGGTCAAGAAAATGGAAGATCAGACCAGGATGTCCACTATTATGTAGGTAATGTTTTACAAGTGATATAATTAGGAAATAGAATGGGGAAATGGTGGGGAGCAAATTAGCAAAATATACTGGAAAAGTTTCTCGTAACAAGAGACCAGAACTTTCAGATTAAAGAAGAGACCAAAACATGAAAAATAAAAAGTAGACAAAAATAATCAAGTCTTGAAATTTCAAAAAAAAAAAAAAATCCTAAATTTTTCAGAAAGGATTCACAATTGTCAGACCACAACAAAAACGATAAAAAACAGAAGGAAATGAATACATATTTTTAAAGTTCAGGGACCACTAGATTTACATGTGAGCCCGAGTATGAATAAAGTCAATTTGAATATACTCAGACAGACTATTAATAATGTATTCTTTTCCAGGAAACAATTTGAGACTCCATGCCACCAAAATAAATACATAAATGAATTAAGAGCAAGACACGGGGTACTGAAAAGAGATATCCAACACCAGAAAGAGGCACGAAGGTTCTAAGACAATGATGGAAGAATTGCCAAGATAACTGTTTAGCAACAGGCTAATAGGTCAGCCCAAGGATGGAAGGTGCTAGAAAGGATGCTTCCTAATATGAATTGCTATCTTGAGAAATGCTTTAGAATTTTAATTTAAACGTGATACTTAAATCATGAAAGGACAATTAAAACTACAGAAGATCCTAAAAGGATGCAATTTTTATTGGCAGAAGAAAACAAGGATCTGGTAAAACAAGAAATTGAATCATGGGACACTACTTTGCTCAGCTATCTACAGTATCAGCAGGATTGTGATAGTGCAAATATTGACAATTAATAAGACATGTAATATTATTTTTTCAGAGGATTGGAGAAATCAATGAATATATGTAGGAAAACTGGTCAAAAAAGAGCAATCTCCACTTTATATATGTGGACATAAAACATAGGTAATTTTTTCTTTTACATTTCTACAATCCCCTTTCCCTTGGGCTACTTATCCTGGGGTATGCTAAATGTACAAATTTATATAGTGAAAATCAATCAAAGCCACAATTTTTCTGAGGCAGCACATCACAAATTCACATGCAGAGACTGATGAAAATGCTGTTTAATGTATTCTATTCATTCCAGCTTTTCATGGCTCATTGAAACATGCATGGCTCATGGAGGACATGGACTTTGAAAATATTGTTGGGGAAGAGCAACCTACTCAACATATATGAAATGGTGCATGCATCATGTAATATAATGTAAAATAAATACATCTTTTATTAAACATATCTGCCTATGTTTTAAGGCTTATTAACATCTGATTTAAAATGACCAAATGTCATGTGTTACTTCAACAAAAATTAGAAGTAGATATATTAGAATTTTTTTAGGCATACAATTATATTAGGTATTGAGAATCATATTAGGAGTTTATCAGGGAATCTTTTTTTTAATTATAAGCCCTTTTTTTTTGGTTATAAGGACAATTTGATTCTTATTTTATTTATTTATTTATTTATTTTTTATTTTTTAAATTTAATTTTATTTTTAAACTTTACATAATTGTATTAGTTTTGCCAAGGGTTCAGGATGGGGAACACATGTATACCTGTGGTGGATTCATTTTGTTATTTGGCAATTTGATTTTTAAAACTATAAATATGTATAGCTTTGATTTTAAAAATAGTGAAAACCAAGACATTCCTTTCTCTTTACAATATAGCAGTTGTTTTGCAATTGAGGGTTAAATATGTCATTATGCAGTAATTTACTTAGAAGTAAGCAAATATGTATATGCTTGCTTCAATCTTATTTTAATTCCAAGTATTTTTACACTGGTAAGCTTGAGGGAGACTGTCAAGGCAATTTCCTCTAGCCATTATACTTTTGAGACAGAAGATGATATGTCTTAATATACTTTCTTTCTTTTTTTTTTTTTTTGGTTTTCTTTTTTATTTTATTTTATTTTTAAATTTTACAATATTGTATTGGTTTTGCCAAATATCGAAATGAATCCACCACAGGTATACATGTGTTCCCCATCCTGAACCCTCCTGCCTCCTCCCTCCCCATACCATCCCTCTGGGTCGTCCCTGTGCACCAACCCCAAGCATCCAGTATCGTGCATCGAACCTGGACTGGCGACTCGTTCCATATATGATATTTTACGTATTTCAATGCCATTCTCCCAAATCATCCCACCCTCTCCCTCTCCCACAGAGTCCAGAAGACTGTTCTATACATCAGTGTCTCTTTTGCTGTCTCATACACAGGGTTATTATTACCATCTTTTTAAATTCCATATATATGCGTTAGTATACTGGATTGGTGTTTTTCTTTCTGGCTTACTTCACTCTGTATAATAGGCTCCAGTTTCATCCACCTCATTAGAACTGATTCAAATGTATTCCTTTTAATGGCTGAGTAATACTCCATTGTGTATATGTACCACAGCTTTCTTATCCATTCATCTGTTGGTGGACATCTAGGTTGCTTCCATGTCCTGGCTATTATAAACAGTGCTGTGGTGAACATTGGGGTACATGTGTCTCTTTCAATTATGGTTTCCTCAGTATGTATGCCCAGCAGTAGGATTGCTGGATCATAAGGCAGTTCTATTTCCAGTTTTTTAAGGAATCTCCACACTGTTCTCCATAGTGGCTGTACTAGTTTGCATTCCCACCAACAGTGTAAGAGGGTTCCCTTTTCTCCACACCCTCTCCAGCATTTATTGCTTGTAGACTTTTGGATCGCAGCCATTCTGACTGGTGTGAAATGGTACCTCATAGTGGTTTTGATTTGCATTTCTCTGATAATGAGTGATGTTGAGCATCTTTTCATGTGTTTGTTAGCCATCTGTATGTCTTCTTTGGAGAAATGTCTATTTAGTTCCTTGGCCCATTTTTTGATTGGGTCATTTATTTTTCTGGAATTGAGCTGTAGAAGTTGCTTGTATATTTTTGAGATTAGTTGTGTGTCAGTTGCTTCATTTGCTATTATTTTCTCCCATTCTGAAGGCTGTCTTTTCACCTTGCTTATAGTTTCCTTTGTTGTGCAGAAGCTTTTAAGTTTAATTAGGTCCCATTTGTTTATTTTTGCTTTTATTTCCAATATTCTGGGAGGTGGGTCATAGAGGATCCTGCTGTGGTTTATGTTGGAGAGTGTTTTGCTACTATTTCTTATGAGTTTTAGTGATTATCAAATCTCAAGAGCATTAAATTCAAATTATAATATCCTAAAAGTGGATTAAAATGATTCATAACAAAAGGATAGGCCCAAAGGACAGTTTAGCAATATTGTACATTTACCCTGGTAGTGAGTATGTCATCTTATTCCTTTTAGAGCTGAAATAATAAGGTAAAATCTATAAAATGAAAAATCCATTAAACTTTTCTATAAAAACCATATAATATAGAATTCTCTCCCACATACTTAAAAACATAATTTTATAGTATATGGTAGGCATGAAACTCTTTAGAAGGCAAAAGATAATCAAATGTAAAATATTACATGAAAAAAAAAAATCTAACAAAATTGTCCCAAACAGAAAACTAAGTGATAAGGATCCCTAAAAGGAAATAATATAGCATTCAAAATTCCTCTACAATAGAGGCTTATAATCTGTTTTGAAGAAGTTTTAAATAGGCTTTGCAAAGTAATTTTACTATTTAACATGCTAACAGGGTGAGATATTCAAAATTAAATATATTAAGAAAAATATGAATTTATTCAGTATGTACATGTATTATTTTTATAGCTGCATTTGAAGTTCACTTAAATCACACATTATGTTGACATTATTTTCTTATTACTATTGCTACTGATGATATTGATGTTAGTAATAGAAATTAACATAGGCATTTGGAGAAAATATTGTCTTTTATAATTTTATCAACAGAATGTAAATTTATATACAGCGTTAAAGTGATGAGGCAAATGTGGAAAAATAAGCCAAATGCCAAAATTTTATTTGGCTTCAGCTTTCGTTCAAATGCAGTTTCCCTAATAGCTCAGTTGGTAAACAATCCAACTGCAATGGAATTTGATTCTTGGTCAGGAAGATCCCCCGGGGAATGGAAAGGCTACCCACTCCAGTATTCTGGCCTGGAGAATTCCATGGACTTGATAGTCCATGGGGTCCCAAAGAGTTGGACAAAAATGAGTGACTTTCACATTCACTTTTCCTTCAAATATTATACAAACCAGCAAATAAAATGCAAAATGTTGCATACTTATTAGAACATGGCAACCATATATAACTTAGCAATCTGCTTTGGATTAATGGCTAGCAGAATAAAATTAAAACTAAGAAAGAGCTCTAAGCAGATCTGTGTTTCGGTCCCAGTTTGACCAGGTACTAGTTATGTGCATTTGGGAATTATTTCTCAGAGTTCAGTGCCATAATTTTAAAATGTGGACTATTTGATAGACCTTTTGATTGCCACTGATTCTTTAAAGAACTGCTCAGTGTAGGGCTATCTCATAAAGCAGAGTAAAGGACAAATGAAGTATCTTATAAAAAGCACAAGCACAGTGCCTATGCCTCCAACATGGTAGAAATAAGTAAATGTTAGAAATATAAAATTTATTTAATATTGTTATATTCAAATAATGTAGTAACAGAACCTTACTTTTTGATTTGTCCTAATCTCTTTCTCTTTCACAAGAAGCACAAATTAAATTTGTGAGGTATTTGTAACTGAAGTAATAAGTTTTTATTGTTTTCTAATTAACTATTAAGGTAATATCTTGAGGCTGTTGCACATTCTATATTTATTTAATTATATTTAACATCTTATATTTATTATATTTATATTTAACATCTGAATCTACACACACACACATACAGATATTTTTTAAAACAGTAACATCTCAGAACTCAGGGTAATCTGTAATACTCTTATTCAAAAAACTGTTAGTAATTATGAAATTATTTAAGCATATTTGAGCAATATATTTTGTGAATTTATTAACACAAATAATTATATATTTTGCAAATGAAAACTAAAAAAGCATCTTTTGTGAATACATAGAATAAAACCTATGACTTGTAAAAAGGAAATAAGTTTCAAAAGGGAGTGGATATATGTATACCTATGGCTGATTCATGTTGAGGTTTGACATAAAAGAGCAAAATTCTGTAAAGTAATTATCTTTCAATAAAAAATAAATTAATTGAAAATCGCTACTGGATATCTTATGTTTTATTTTTAATAAAATTTATGATCACACATTTATTCATTATGTTTTAAATCTATGCAATGTTTATTGAGCACTCATTCTATGTTGGACAATTCACCAAGTATAAGGAAAATACAAGAGTAGACTATCTGTCATGGACATCAGGGTATAGAAAGAGAATTATACAAACAAACAATGGGCAGAGATGGGTGGAAACTACCTGTCTAGAGGAGGGAGTGGTTTTTGTCCAGGAGAATGACAGAGTGCCTCTGTGTGATGTCGGGCTTTGGCTAAATCTTTACAGATAAATAGAAATATTGATGTAAGATTTGTTTGCACCTAGAGGCAGATGTGGTAGGAAGAGGTCTTGAGTTTGGAAATATTATGAAAACTTAGGTGTGACCAGTGTATTTGGAGAACAGTTCAACATATGTGACAAAAAGACAGAAACTGAGATTGGAAAGGTTGATCATAATCAAACAGAAAATCTTTAGCTGTCACGTTTTAGAGAACAATAGGTCACTGACTTACAAGAATTTTTTTTTTTTTAAGTTCCAGTGAAAGGATTAGCTAAGAAAACTAAGTTAACCCTTTGAGAAGGCACTTTTGCTTAGTGTTCCTTCAAGTCTGCACAATATTCAGATAATTCTCTAAAACTTGATTTTAGTGGGATGTGGCAAAAGTGATGAGATATCACTTCTGTTATAAAGTTATAGGAAATCTTCATAAAGAGGAAAGCTAGGTGCCATATTGTTAGTAATCCTCTGAGGGGATGAGGATCAACTCCAGTGATACTGAGGCACTCAAACCAGCAGCCTTTCAGAAAGTGGATCTGACAACATCCATGTACATGGGCTTGGAAGCTGATTCTCCCTCAGGTCAGCCTTCAGATTGGGCTTCTCTTGTGGCTCAGCAGTAAAGAACCCACCTGCCAATGCAGGGGATGTGGGTTTGTTCCCTGGGTCTGGAAGACCATCTAGAGAAGGAAATGGCAACACACTCTAGTATTCTTGCTTGGAGAATTACATGGACAGAGGTGTCTGGTAGACTACAATCCATGGGGTTGCAAAAGAGTCAGATATAACTTAGTGACTAAACAAATAAAACAACACAAACAAACAAAAAAAAACAAAGCCTTTAGACTGGACTGTATCCCCAAATGATACATCTTAATTGAGGTCTTTTGAAATGTCTTGAGGCAAACACATTCTTCCCTGGTGGCTTAGCAGGTAAAGAATATGCCTGCAATATGAGAGACCTGGGTTCAATCCCTGCATTGGGAAAATCCCCTGGAGAAGGGAACAGCTACCCACTCCAGTATTCTGGAGCCTGGAGAATTCCAGGGACTATATAGTCCATGGATTGCAAAGAGTCAGACATGACTGAGCGACTTACACTCACTTTACAAACACACTCAAGTAGGCTGAGTCTAGGCACATAACAAATTATAAGGTAATAATTGTTGTTTTAAATAGTATATTTAAGTATGATTTGTAACTTAGTGGTAGAAAACTAAAACATACTTATCTATAGAAAATATTTTCTTGATTTGATTTATATAGAGAAGGATATTATCATTCTGTACATTTATAAAGAAAAAATGACATCTGGAACCACCTGTAGGAATTATATAATTGTGTTTACATACTAGAGATACAGTACATAGTTTTGGATTGCTACAATAAACTTGCTTTCTCAGTAACTTAAATTTCTTTTTTTAGATATAAAACACTGTATCAGCAATTATCAATATTTTGCTTTTATTTTCAGTTTAGTTTAACCATGAGAAACACTTTTGGGTGTGTGTCTAGTTGCAAAGTTATTTTTACCTTAAAATAACTATATGTTTTATTGCTGAATTGGCTGCTTCTCAGAGATAGTAAGGTATTAAAAAAGAAAAATGTACTTTTTATCCATAAAGCATATGAGAAGTAGTAAATGCATGATACTTTAATCATATCTTCAGTATTTTTGTTTTGCATAAATGTAATGGCCATGTATGGATGTGGACTTTAATTATGTCTTCAGTATTTTTTGTTTTACATAAATGTAATGGCCATGTATGGATGTGAGAGTTAGACTATAAAGAAAGTTGAGTACCAAAGAATCGATGCTTTTGAACTGTGGTGTTGGAGAAGACTCTTGAGAATCCCTTGTACTGCAAGGAGATCCAACCAGTCCATCCTAAAGTAGATCAGTCCTGGGTGTTCATTGGAAGGACTAATGTTGAAGCTGAAACTCCAATATTTTGGCCACCTGATGCGAAGAGCTGACTCATTTGAAAAGACCCTGATGCTGGGAAATATTGAGGGCAGGAGGAGAAGGGGATGACAGAGGATGAGATGGTCTGATGGCATCACTGACTCGATGGACATGGGATTGGGTAGACTCCGGGAGTTGGTTATGGACAGGGAGGCCTGGTGTGCTGTGGTTCACGGGGTTGCAAAGAGTCAGACATGACTGAGCGACTGAACTGAACTGAATTGAATGGCAACCCACTCCAGTATTCTTGCCTGGGAAATTCTATGAACAGAAGAGCCTGGTGGGCTACAGTCCAAAGGGTCACAGATTCAGACATGACTGAGCAACTAAACACATCATTATTATAGTATAAAAGATAAATATAAAATGTATGAGTTCAGTTTCTTTGTAGTGTTTACTGCTTTCAAAAACCTATAACTATTTTTTTTGCAAAAGCAGATATTTCTATACTTCAGATTTAAACTTAAAAATTAAAATATTCTTTAGTGAATCAATATGAGAAATTTTGAGCATAGATTTCCTGATATTTCTGTTGAGATTTCTGATAAAATATTAAGAAAATAAAATTAGAGTAAAATATTTATTAATATAATATTTTATTGTTAATTGTGATGGCCATAATATTTCACTTTATTATTAGCACAATGTGGCACTAAGAAAACAATAATCATTAGAATAAAAGTTGTAATTAGCATACAGCTTATTACTCACTAAAAGCTTTATATATACTATTTTTATTATCATAACAATTGCTTAAGGCATATATTGCTGTTTTCTTGAAATAGTATGGAAATGGATATCCAGTAATATTCTATAATTTTGCCAAAGTTTACTAAAGTTTAAATCCTTTAATGACATCTCTGTTATGTTTATTCACAAAACCTAGGTCTTCATGCTTCCAGAAGGGACAGTAAGATCATTATAAAATGGAGAAATTTGTGTTACTAGTTCGACTCAATCAAGTCCAAGTCCGCCTTTTTGTTTCCCTTTGCTTCACTTTGTTTTTTTTAATAACTTCATAAGAAGTTACCAGTGGTTAATTAATCCTTTGATATGCCATCTCTAGGCAAAATGCAATTATCTTCCAAGTTACCTTTGCAATTTACAAAAACAATGGTTTGCCTCTTTTTTATTTGCTTATTGTTTCTAAAGCCCATCTATCTTTTACCTGTAAGATCTAACACTGTAAGATAGTGTTCTCTTCCCTCTTAGTAGGTTCATGCTGTTGATCACCTTGGCCAGTTTTAAAGTCCCCCATGGGACCGCAATAAACTCTAAGACTGTCATTCTGTTCAGAGACAAGTAACATCTCTATGATTCACTATTTTCAGGAAACTCTAATTTTGCTATTAAATGTTTTAATTCTGTGATGAGTTAAACATCTGCTTCTATCTTCTGACTAAAGGTAAGTTTAAAATCTAAACTGTAGATTATCCTTATTTTAAATCTGCTGGCAACCAAAGTAACAACAACAAAAAGAAGCATAGGGGCCAGCAAACCTCAACCCCACCTTCTATTTTCCTTTTGTATTCTTGGCCTTTGTTTTCTTTTCCTGTGCTTTCTTTTTTTTTTTTTTCTTTTTTCTAATTTGGAAGGGTGATATAATATTCATAGCATATGCATTGTTACTTAACTATGAGGAGTTTAACTATGAGGATTTAAGTGAAATTCTTAGCAGATGTCCTGATACACTATAAGGTGGTCAATAAGAGGTAGCCATTAGTACTATGCTAATCAAATAAGCACTTTATTTCTTGATTATTCTTGGAAATGTCTTTTAAAATTATTCAATTCAGACAAATTGGAAAGAACACTAGAATGTTTATTTATTGAACATTTCCCGGAATATGGTTGACTGTAAACTGAGGAGAACAAGACACCTTTCTGATAATTTATATACCTACACTCTTCACCATTAGGACACAAATAGCTTAATTTCTAATGGCTGAGTTAATAAGGTAAGCAACACAAAGTGAACTTTTAATGGGAAATACTAATTTTCAAATATTGAACAATTTGTGTCTTGTTAAGCATTAATAGAAATATCCATATTCCTAATCAAAAGAAATATCATTAAAAAATCAGATTCTTCCATAATTAAGTTGCCATTTTACATTTAAAAGGCAACAACAATTCCATATTTCAAAATAATACTGAACTTTCAAAAGGTAGCTTTTTCACACTAAATGTAATCTACAAATGTACACCAACATTGAGTGAGTGAGTGAGTGAAGTTGCTCAGTCGTGTCCGACTCTTTGCGACCCCATGGACTGTAGCCTACCAGGCTCCTCCATCCATGGGTTTTTCCAGGCAAGAATACTGGAGTGGGTTGCCACTTCCTTCTGCAGGAGATCTTCCTGACCCAGGGATTCAACCCAGGTCTTCGGCATTGTAGGCAGACGCTTTACTGTCTGAGCCACCAGGGAAGTCATTCTTTTTATAAAAATGGTAAGCTATACCACATTACCATTTTTTTTAATGCTTTCAGAATTTTGAGAAGTTTAGAACAGAATACACTTACTGAAGGACAACTGCTTTACAATATTGTGTAAAAATTTGAATGTGTTTTCCTAATTAAAATAATAATGCCTAATACTTTAGTTTTATGATATCTCTTTGAATGAGTAAAAGTCCATAATTATTCATATATTTCCATAATATGAAATTAAAGTCCTAAATATGTTAATCAACAAATTATATAAAAATGATAAACATGCCGTTTTTTGTTTTTTTTTTTGAAGTAAGAATTAACATACCAGTATGTAGATGACACTATCCTTATGGCAGAAAGTGAAGAAGAACTAAATAGCCTCTTGATGAAAGTGAAAGAGGAGAGTGAAAAAGTTGGCGTAAAGCTCAACATTCAGAAAACTAAGATCATGGCATCTGGTCCCATCACTTCATGGCAAATAGATAGGGAAACAGTGGAAACAGTGGCTGACTTTATTTTTCTGGGCTCCAAAATCACTGCAGATGGTGACTGCAGCCATGAAATTAAAAGACACTTACTCCTTGGAAGGAAAGTTATGACCAACCTAGACAACATATTCAAAAACAGAGATATTACTTTGGCAACAAAGGTCCGTCTAGTCAAGGCTATGGTTTTTCCAGTGGCCATGTATGGACTTGAGAGTTGGACTATAAAGAAAGCTGAGTGCCGAAGAATTGATGCTTTTAAACTGTGGTGTTGGAGAAGACTCTTGAGAGTCCTTGGACTGCAAGGAGATCCAACCAGTCCATTCTAAAGGAGATCACTCCTGGGTGTTCATTGGAAGGACTGATGTTGAAGCTGAAACTCCAATACTTTGGCCACCTGATGCAAAGAACTGACTCATTTGAAAAGACCCTGATGATGAGAAAGATTGAGGGCAGGAGGAGAAGGGGACAACAGAGGATGAGATAGTTGGATGGCATCACAGACTCAATGGACATGGGATTGGACGGACTTGGTGATGGACATGAGGCCTGGCGTGCTGCAGTTCTTGGGGTTACAAAGAGTTGGACACGACTGAACCGAAAGCTTTATGTATCCATGTTAAAAGTTATGATGAATTGACGTTTCCTAAAGGAAAATAACCAATAAGGAGGAAATTAAATGCTAATTAGTTAAGAAAAAGAATTTTCTTAAACAAAGAGTATACCTTAGTATTAAAAATATTGACTTTGAATCAGCCTGTGATACTCTCTAATAGAAACATAAAAGTCTCATTTATTAAGTGATAATTATATTTCTAGATTTCTTTAAGAAGTGAAGATTTTATTTCCATTCTAGCTTCAACCTCTTGATTTTTTTTTATTTAGTCAACATTACCAATTCATATTCAGTGTAAGAAGTAGTATAAAATTTATACAATCTTATCTGTGATTCCAAATATTTCGGGAATTTTATCACCTCATTTTATGTAGTCAACAACTGTGCACACTCCACTCTAACCAGTAAAATCATCATTAAAAAAAAGTTAGATTATATACACATGCTAAAATATACATTTCAATGATTATTTTCCAAATTTTATTCAGAGCCTTGTGACATCTTGACATTTGAAACAGTTCAGCTGGAATTACATCAGGATTATGCTCAAATTCCTTCAAGCTAGGCTTAAGCAGCACATGAAATGAGAACTTGCAGATGTACAAGATGTATTTAGAAAAGGCAGAGGAGTCAGAGACCAAGTTGCCAACATCTTCTGGATCATAGAAAAAGCAAGCGAATTCCTAAAAAAAAATTACTTCTGTTTATTGACTATGCTAAAGTCAATGTTGATTGTGGATCATAGCAAATTGTGAAAAATTCTTAGATATGGGAATACCAGATCACCTTAGCTGCCTCCTGAGAAACCTGTATGCAGGTCAAGAAGCAACAGTTAGATCCAGACTCAGCAAAATGGACTGGTTCAAAATTGGAAAAGAAGTATGTCAAGGCTGTATATTGTCACCCTGCTTATTTAACTTACATGCAGAGTACATCACTCAAAGTGCCAGCCTGGGTGAATCAGAAGATGGAATCAAGATTGCCAGGAGAAATATCAACAACCTCAGATATGTAGATTATACCACTAATACCAGAAAACAAAGAGAAACTAAACTTTGAGCCTCTTGATGAAAGTGAAAGAAGAGAGTGAAAAAGCTGGCTTAAAACTCAACATTCAAAAGCAAAGCTCATGGCATCCAGTCACATCACTTCATGGCAATTAAATGGGGAAAAAGTGGAAACAGTGAGAGATTTTGTTTTCTTGGGTTCCAAAATCACTGTGGATGGTGACTGAAGCCACAAAACAAAAGACACTTGCTCCTTGGAATAAAACCTATGACAAACCTGGACAGCATATTAAAAAACAGAGACATCACTTTGCCAACAAAGGTCTGTATAGGCAGAGTGATGGTCTTTCTGATAGCCATGTATGGGTATGATAGCTGGACCATCAAGAAGGCTCAGCACCCAAGAATCAATGCTTTTGAACTGTGGATGTGCGTGTATGCTAAGTCGAGTCAGTCATGTTCAACTCCGTGTGACCATATGGACTGTAGCTTGCCAGACTCCTCTTTCCTTGGGATCTCCAGGCAATAATACTGGAGTGGGTTGTAATGCCCTTCTCCAGGGATCTTTCCAAATCAGGTATTGATCCCGCCTCTCTTACATCTAGTGCATTGGCAGAAGAGTTTTACCACTAGCACTGCCTGGGATGCCCCTTTGAACTGTGGTGCTGGAGAAGACTCTTGAGAGTTCCTTGGACTGCGAGGAGATCGAACCAGTCCATCCCAAAGGAAATCAACCCTGAATATTCATTGGATGTGCTGAAGCTGAAGCTCCAATAATTTCACCACATGATACAAAGAGCTGACTCGGGAAAAGACCCTGATGCTGGGAAAGATTGAAGGCAAGAGGAGAAGGGGATGACAGAGGGTGAGATGGTTGGATGGCATTACTGATTCAATCAACATGAGTTTGAGTAAACTCAGGGAGATAGTAGAGGACAGAGAAGCCTGGTGTTCTGCAATTCATGAGTTCACAAAGAGTCAGATACAACTTTGTTACTGAATAACAACATCTTGACATTGTGAAAAAATTGATCCTTCTTTCAAACAAATGTAATTCTAAGTGACATATCAACCAATACAATAGATTTAAAATAAACTATTTTTAAGATTAATGCAGATTTTCACTTTTTTCAAAATATTCTTAATGTGTTTCTTACAGATATTTCATGAGAGTGCTGCAGATTTCTGCCCCTTTTAACATTTTCCCTCATTTTCTGTATTACTATTATTTATTACTTACCTTTATAATTTAAAATAATTATTGATTTACAAGATGTTGAAAAAACAGTAAAAATTTGTTTAAGGAATCTATTACTAAGCTTTTTCCTATAGTTGTACATTCAAAACTGTAGTGCATTCTCGGAATTTGGAAATTAAATCTGCACAAAATATGCAGACTTGGATTTTCACCTCTCTAAAAATTAAAAAATATATATATGATACTTCAAACACTACGACTAGTTTGTACATTTCTCATCTATTCTTTCATGCTTATCTACTTTTATCATTAAACTGCCAACTGTTTGATAATTTGTAAATTGATAAAATGGCTTATTTAACCCCATCATGGTTAAATAATTTCAAAATTCACTATATGGATAACATTTTACATTTCTTTTATTGTGTTAAGATTTTAACTTTCTCATACTGTTATTTTTTCATTATTATCTTTACTTTATTTCCCTCACCACAAGTAAAATTTCATTTTCACATTGTGTATCTGCTTTTCTATTTCATCAGCAAGAAAGCACTATTAGAAACATTGAAAGTTTGCTGAGTTAGAACAAAATAGATTTAGAACTCATCAAACATATTAGCAACATTTGTCTTATGTATGAGAGCAAAATTGTAAAAGATAATGTAGTGCATATTCTCCATTGGTTTATAGGACAAACAAAATAATAATTTTAGCAGATATTGTAAGGATGGCCAAATAGCTTATATGGAAGTACATAATAATAAAATATTAATTGCCTGTGAAAATTAATAATGAGGTGACAGAGTGATTATATGAAGATTTAGTCAAGCAGATTACAACTGTGTATTTCTTTGCATTGCCCAATGATTGTCATTGCTTTACTTTAATATGTCATTTCATATGGGTATGCTGAGCTCAGTTTAAAATGATGTTTCTCTGCATACATCTCACCTTCTATTGTGTAGTTATCAAGCCTTTTGAGAATTAATAAATTCCAGCCATCAGTTTGTATGTAATATTTACATTGGATATAAAGGCCTAATGTGATAGGTTGCCTATGCTTTCCTCTCAAGTCTAGATTATAGAACTTTGAGTATACTAAATTAAAATTTTATGTCTAAATAAGAAAACATCCTTTTCCATAATTAGTTCAGTATGTAAATATATATTGTTATATGTTTGTTTTTCCTTTCATTTAAATCACTTGAGAAACATTCACTTTGTATTTATTAGTTAGGTAGGCAACATTAATTAGCATATGTTAGCATGCACTTCGGAGAAGGCACTGGCACCCCACTCCAGTACTCTTGACTGGAAAATCCCATGGACGGAGGAGCCTGGTAGGCTGCAGTCCATGGGATCGCTGAGGGTCAGACTCGACTGAACAACTTCACTTTCACTTTTCACTTTCATACACTGGAGAAGGAAATGGCAACCCACTCCAGTGTTCTTGCCTGGAGAATCCCAGGGACAGGGGAGCCTGGTGGGCTGCCGTCTCTGGGGTCACACAGAGTCGACACGACTGAAGTGACTTAGCAGCAGCAGCAGCATGCTTTAAGTTATAAGAATCTTAATAATAACTAAAAAATCAGAATAAAACTTTTAAAAGACTGTTTTAAAATTCTACTCCATCCCCTATTCCTACTAGACATTTTTTTAAAATAGACTATTTGCAATATCTAGAATGCAGTATTAGTTTTTCTTTGGATTCTTCATTAGGTTAGTTAAGAATCTTCTGTTAATATCTAATTCCACCTTGCATGTAGACACTTTTAGTCATCACAGGAATCAGAGTCCCCTTATTTGTAAAAGTCACATATCATGAAGCTATCCAAAGTGAGATGGTATTACTAGCTGCAGAAATTTCCTCATTGGAAAAAAACATTAGAAGTAATTACTCATCATTTAGAAAATGTAGACTTCTGCAAAAGATGACCATCTCCTTCTGCTGAGCATGGGGAAAAGTAATTTTAATAATCAGTGGATACTGCTGCTGCTACTGCTGCTAAGTTGCTTCAGTTGTGTCCGACTCTGTGCGACCCCAGAGACAGGAGCCCACCAGGCTCCCCGTCCCTGGGGTTCTCCAGGCAAAAACACTGGAGTGGGTTGCCATTTCCTTCTCCAATGCATGAAAGTGAAAGGTGAAAGTGAAGTAGCTCAGTCGTGTCTGACTCTTAGCGACGCCATGGACTGAAGCCTACCAGGCTCCTCAGCTCATGGGATTTTCCAGGCAAGAGTACTGGAGTGGGGTGCCATTGCCTTCTCCTCAGTGTATACTACAAGCTATCAAAATTTATGTTAAAATCCTAACCCACTATGTATTAAGAGGTGGGGTTTTGGGAAGGAAATTAAGATATAAGAGTGGAGACTTTATTAAAGACATTAGTGTCCTTGTAACAGAGACATGATCTTCTGCTCTTTGGCTCTTCTGTTTCTCCCCTTACCACACTCTCTCTCCTTTCTCTCTCTTCATTATGCAAGGATAATGAGATGATAGCAATCTGCAAACCAGGAAGAAGGCCTTCATCAAGAACCCAACCATACTGGTTTCCTGATCTCAGACTTTTAGCCTTTGGAATCATGAGACATAAGTGTTTTTGGTTAAAGTACTCAGTCTATGATCATCTGTGATAGCAGAATGAACCAGAACAAAGCGTCACATGGAACTCTGATAATCCACACCCTAGCTGTTATATAGGAGAAGGCAGTGGCACCCCACTCCAGTAGTCTTGCCTGGAAAATCCCATGGACGGAGGAGTCTGGTGGGCTGCAGTCCATGGGGTCGCTAAGAGTCAGACACGACTGAGCGACTTCACTTTCACTTTTCACTTTCATGCATTGGAGAAGGAATTGACAACCCACGCCAGTGTTCTTGCCTGGAGAATCCCAGGGACAGGGGAGCCTGGTGGGCTGCCATCTATAGGGTCGCACAGAGTCGGACATGACTGAAGCGACGCAGCAGCAGCAGCAGCTGTCATATGGACTTTCTCACATAGGATTTCAATTTTAAGAACACCAAACATTCCAAAGTTGCCTTGAATTCCAAGACACCACAGTTGTTAGAAAAAGTGTTCTAGCTACAACACAAACATCACCATTTTCTAGTTGTAATAACTCTGGCCCTGGAACAAATATTTAATATGCATACCTTGAAATAGGCCCAGGCCATATGTGACAAATGGCTCTCAGTTCTGAATATATTCAAAGCAATTATGTCTATAGACGTCTAAGACAGTAAAATGTATACTCCCAATTCTTAGATGTTGAGCTAAATGGTTTATATATAATATTCTTGATTAGAAACCCAGAGCAAATTCCATTAAGTTTGTTTTCAGTAAATACTCCTACACAGCCTGAAACACATGGTCATTTTTTCTTATAGTTTCAATGTACTTAATTCAAATCTCAGTGGCAGAGACTGTAGTGTATAGGTATTACAAAAGAGAAAATAGTTAAAAATGAATACGTTGTCAGTTGTTCTATTTTAATTTCTGTTTAAATGATCTCTGAATAAACAAAATATGACTCTGAAAGAACAAATCTACAACGGATTTAGCAGAATGAAAGATTGACTTGCACTTCCTTTACTTGAGAGCTCAGTCATGTCAGACTCTTAAGGACCCCATGGACTGTAGCCTGCAAGCCTCTTTTGTCTGTGGAATTTTCCAGGCAAGACTACTGGAGCAGTTTTCTATTTCCTACTAAAGTGAAATCTTCCTGCCCCAGGTATTGAAACTGTCCCTGGCAGGTGTATTCTTTTGCCGCTGAGCCACCTGGGAAGCCCAACTTGCACTTAAAAGATTTCAAAAATCTCCTTTTCTGTATCTTTATAAATTAAGAGTATTCAAATTCAAAATGGATTAAAGAGCTAAATACAAAACTGGAAGCCAGAGGATGACATAGGCAGGACACACTTGGACATAAATCCGAGCAGTTTTTTTTTTTTTTCCCCTTTGTCTCCTAAAGCAAAGGATTACTTCCAATCTACATTGACTTATGGACCTAACATTCAAGGTTCCTAGGCAATATTGTTCTTTACAGCATCGGACTTTACTTCCATCACCAGTCTCATCCACAACTAGGCATTGTTTTTGCTTTGGCTCAGCCTCTTCATTCTACCTGGAGCTATTTCTGCACTCTTCTCCAGTAGCATACTGGGCACCTATACAACCTGGGGAGTTCATCTTTCAGTGTCATATCTTTTTTGCCTTTTCATACTGTTTGTCGGTAGTAAAGGCAAGAATACTGAAGTGGTTTGGCATTCCCTTTTCCAGTGGACCAGATTTTGTCATAACCCTCCACCATGACCTGGCATATTGGGTTGCCCTACATGGCATGGTTCATAGTTTCATTGAGTTAGACTGTGAGGCTGAGAGTGAAAAAGCTGGCTTATAACTCAACATTCAAAAAACAAAGATCATGGCACCCAGTCCCATCACTTCATGGCAAGTAAATGGGGAAACAAGGGAAATAGGGACAGATTTTATTTTCTTGGGCTCCAAAATTGCTGCAGATGGTGACTGAAGCCATGAAATTGGAAGATGCTTGCTCTTTGGAAGACAAGCTATTACAAACCTACACAGAGTATTAAAAAGCAGAGACATTACTTTGCTGACAAAGGTCCATCTAGTCAAAGTTGTGTTTTTTCCTGTAGTCACGTATGGATATAGAGTTGGACCATAAAGAAAATTGAGTGCTGAAGAATTGACGCTTTTGAACTGTGGTATTGGGGAAGTACTCTTGAGTGTCCCTTGGGCTGCAAGGAGATCAATCCAGTCAATCCTAAAGGAAATCAATCCTGAATATTCACTGGAAGGACTGATGCTAAAGCTCAATATTTTGGCCACCTGATGCAAAGAACTGACTCATTAGAAAAGACCCTGATGCTGAGAAATTTGAAGGCAGGAGGAGAAGGGAATGGCAGAGGATGAGGTGGTTGGATGGCATCATGTACTCAATGGACATGAGTTTGAGCAAATTCCAGGGGTTGGTGATGTACAGGGAAGCCTGGAGTGCTGCAGTCCATGGTGTCACAAAGAATCAGACATGACTGAGTGACTGAACTGAACAGAAAGCAAAGGACATAATAACAAAAACAAACGAATGAAGCCTAATTAAATTTTAGGCTTCATGAAAAAGGAAAACAATTACAAAAACAAAAAGACAACCTACTGAATAGGATAAAATATTTGCAAATGATATGACTGATAAGAAGTTAATATCCAATATACATAGATAGCTCATACAACTCACATCAAAAACAAAAGCAATCTGATTAAAAAGTGGGCAGAGGACCTAAACAGACATTTTTTTTTTTTCCAAAGAGGAAATGTGGATAGCCAACAGCAGGTGGAAAGATGCTCAGCATTGCTAATCATCAGGGAAATGCAAATTAAAACCACAATGAGGTATCATCTCATACTTGTCAGGATGGCTATCATCAAAAAGAACACAAATAAGAAATATTGGCCAGGATTTGCAGAAAAGGGAACACTTGTGCACTGCTGGTGGGTATAAACTGGTGCAGCCATAGTGGAAAACAGTGTGGAGGTTTCTCAAAAAACTAAAAATAAGATCCAGCAATTCCACTTTTGGGCATATATCCAAAAAAAGCAAATCACTAATTCAAAAAGATGCGTCTTCCCCATTGTTCATAACAATATTATTTACAATTGTCAAAATATGGAAGCAACCGAAGTTTCCATCAACAGATGAATAAAGAAGTGGTATATGTATATATATGTGTGTGCATATGTATAGACATACATGCACACATACATACCCAATAGAATACTACTCAGCCATAAAGAATGAAATTTTCCACATGTCACAACGTGTTTAGAGTTGGAAGGCATTATGTAGGTGAAATAAATCAGAGAAAGATAAATACTGTATGATATCACTTATATATGGAATCTAGAAAACACAACAAAGTACTAAATATAACAAAAAGATGTAAACTCACAGATATACAGAACAAACGAGTGGTTACCAGTGAGGAGAGGGAAGGAGGGAGGGGAAACACAGGAGTAAAGGATAAGAGGTACAAAGAATTAGGCATAAAATAAGCTATAAGGATATATTGTACATCATAGGAAATAAAGCCAATATTGTACAATAACTATAAATGGAGTATATAACTTTAAAAACTTTCAACTCACCATAATGTACACCTGTAACATATAATATTGTATAACAACTATGCTTCAATTAAAAACAATTCATTTGACTTAAGACAGAGTTCACTTGCTCCTTGGAAGAAAAGCAATGACAAGCCTAGACAGCATATTAAAAAGCAGAGACATTACTTTGTCAACAAAGGTCTATAGAGTCAAAACTATGTTTTTTCCAGTAGTCATGTATGGATGTTGTTTAGTCACCCAGTTTTGTCCAGCAATTTGCAATCCCATGGTCTGCAGCACACCAGGCTTTCCTGTCCTTCACCATCTCCCGAACCTTGCTAAAACTCACATCCATTGAGTCGGTGATGCCATCCAACTATCTCATCTGTTTCCCTTCTCCTGCCTTCAATTTTTCTGAGTATCAGGGTCTTTTGTAATGGCTCTTCGCATAGGTGGCCAAAGTATTGGAGCTTCAGCTTCAGCATCTGTCCCTCCAATGAATATTCAGATTTGATTTCCTTTAGAATTGACTGGTTTGATCTCCTTGCAGTCCAAGGGACTCTCAAGAGTCTTCTCCAACACCACAGTTCAAAAGCATCAGTCCCTCAGTGTTCAGCTTCTTTATAGTCCAAACAACTACTATTAGGAGTAACAAGATGAGCAAAGGCAGTGTTCCTTTTTCTCAGGAAGGTGGATTTCCTTAGTTATAGGATAAGAGAAGTTAGTTCCTCCAATGCCATCTGTTAGCTGTGTGAGTTTTCAGAATTTATTGAGACAACTAATATATAGGATTGTGCAAGGCATTGTGCTCTGTATTCTTTGTAATATTGAATTCTATTCTATTAGCTATGCACAATTATTTTTTAAGCAGATATGTATATACATACATACATGTATATCATATATACATATACATATATATATATATATATATATATATATATATATATATATGATTTTCTTTTATTTCAAGTTAACTGAGGCTTGAGAGTAGTAGTTTTGCCCAGGTCACAGATTAAGACTCAGGACTCTTACTTCTAGATCCATTTCCTAAACAATTAGCAGGATTGTCTCTCATATGGCCTTTGACATCTTAGATTTTGCTTTTCTAATTGAAAAGTTAGAGGAGGAGTTTTAACATGAATAAATTTTTGGTTGTGGAGAATTAAAGAAGAATTTTTTTGGAGGGAGGTAGAGTCTAGAATTATATATAATAACTGAAGACATTGAAAAGATCTTTCAAAAAGAAAAAAAATAGGCAAAGGTCTTGTTTAATCTTTTAGAAAGGAACAAGATTGAAATCACTGTTATGCATAAAGTAGGAAAATATCCATATTCAGAGTATTTTAGGTTTGGTAGTATGTCATCAAGGAGATAAAATTATATATAGTGAGTATGAGGTAATAGTGTACTTACGATTTATGATAGGTTGTAGGATTTAAAAGCTAATAATTAGAGGTCAAGAAAATAATCTTTTCTAAGTATAGGAATGTATGAACAATTTTAAAATTTTTCTGAGGAAATGCAATGAAAAGCTTACAAAGAGTTTGCTTAAACAAGATCTTTTAAAAAACAACTTACATTCATGGTAGAAAAAAAAAACAACTGAGTTGATGAAAGAAAATAGGAAACACTGCATTTCCGTATAAAGGAAGTTTATTTCCCAGGATAGTCTATCAGTTAGCAGCTATGTTCATAATGAGTACAATATAGTGCATTTTCATATTCTATTGAACTCTGCACAGCTTCCCCCAAACACAAAACAAATGAACAAGAGCAGAACTCTAGGATTTTACTTATTTCAGTACTGCATAAATATTAAATGCAGGCAGGGAATTGTAAATGGCAAAAGGAGACTCTGCTGAATCTAAATTGTAATGAAAATACCATGGGGAAATTGTGGTCCCAATTGGCTACTTAGGAAGAAATTGTATGTGAATCACAACCCCAAGCCCCTTCAAAAACCTCCACACCATATTATGTTGTTAGGGAGGTTTTGTTGTGCATTCTTCTACTTTTTGTAAGACGGGTCATGTAGATGTAGCTCCTGACAGAAGCCTTATTCTATCCCCCCAAAAATGACACATCCACTCAGTAGACTGATGTTTTTAAGGCCATATTCTGTTCTGTGACTAGCACAATGCCAGGACTCAATAAATATTAAACTAGATAATTAACGGACAATAATAATCAACATTCTGGTTTTAAGAGGCTCCCTCAAACACAGGTTCTGTCTAAAGTGAGTTATCAGTGTGTTATTATTTCCAGATTCAAAACAGCTTTACACAAATCACTGAGCATTGGGTTTGAAGTACCCTCTCAAATTGATTCCTTTGTTCAAAAGAAATCATCCATACCTCACTGTCTCTCTAATTCTTAAATGTTAATATTCCATCTCACTCAGCCTGCCATTTTACTCTATAAAATAATTTAAATTCAAAGTGTTGCTTTAAAACCTGTGTAATCTTTGATATATGTGTGAACCTTAAAATATATCATTATATTTATTTGTAAAAGATCATTAACAATTAAATGTGTACAAAATGAGAATATTCTGATCACTTGTCATCAATTCTTTTTAGAGACATTTGAGCCACAAAATATAATGTGTCCAGAATATCACAGACACAGTCCAACATGAAGTAGAATGCTACCTTCCATTCCCTGGTCAAAGTGCCTTTAGTACCTCCCATTATAAAGGCTGCAAATTTCTCTTTCTTGCTTGTCATGATCCCCTTTTCTCTTAAGCTCATTATTTGATAGATTGTTTAGATTTTTTGGTAGAATGAATGACATGCCACTCTCTTCAGCATTAGGAAAATTAAGCTTATATATTAACATGCTGCTACTGCTAAGTTGCCTCAGTTGTGTCCGACTCTGTGCGACCCCAGAGACAGCAGCCCACCAGGCTCCCCCATCCCTGGGATTCTCCAGGCAAGAGCACTGGAGTGGGGTGCCATGGCCTTCTCCAATATATTAACATGAAAGGACCTCTAATATTGTAAACAGAAGAAAACAATTACCATTCCACACTGGTTCAAAGTTCTCAATATGTGTTCTATACATTATTGGGAAACTGGTTAAACATACAGAATCTGCATCTCTGGGAAAGGAACAAGAAAATATGCCATCTTCCAAGTTTTATGTGTTATTCTTTCTGCAACAATTGAAAGAAAACCAAAAAAATTTACCACCATCCACCTGTGGTATGGTAAAATTTATCATAAATATTAGAAACAACTAAAATATATTTGTTAAAATCTAATCATGATCTACCAGTGGAATTCACTGCCCTAATAAATATTAATGTCAGAATGAGTGAACCTATTAATTTCCAATGGGAAAATTATTTTTCAGGATACATAGAAAGGTGACTGTGTAAGTCAGGCAGCCATTTCAATGAAAAAGTCTAAAAGAAATACCATCACTTTAGATGGCATGGCAAATCGAATTTCTTCCCTAGACAAAACATCTTTCTTAGTGTCACCTTATTTTTGGCCCCATTACTGTTTTCTTAAATAAATGATACAAATTTTCATTTTGTCTTCTACTCTGCAGTTTCCCCTATCTTTGAAGTGTTGCACTTCTTTGAAATCTGGCAGGTTTTGGCAAGTCACTCAAGCAAGAGATGAAAATCGATGTAGTTTTGCATGAGTTTAAGGCACAAAACTGGCCTTCAAAAAAATCAATCAATCATTAGAGTGTAATTTGATGTGTAAACATAAAAGTTATCACTGTTTTAGCTCTGTTTTTTAGGAGAAGAAAACAGGAATTTAAAGATAAATTATCTTCACTGGTCTCCATCTAGACTATATGCTCATGCTTTGAAACTTAGAATCTTCAGAAGAATTTATTAGTGGACCACTAATATAAATTTGGAAGAGTTATGGAAAATGCGAAGCAAAACAAAAATAACTCAAGAAGTGGGGGGAAAAAAAACCTCAAAGCATCTTATGTTATTGTGTCACTGTATTCACAATTATAGTTGAACTGTTCAAATCATATTTAAATGTTATATGCATATATCCATATATTGATTCTCACTCAGAGGAAATATACATTTTCCAAACCAGATTAAATTTCAAAATACCAAGTGTTCCCATCATTGATCTAGTTACTGATCTCATTCATGAAGTCTCCACCCTCATAACCTGATAATCACCTCCTAAAGGCTCCATCTCCTAATATAATCACATCAAAGGTCAGGATTTCCACATATGAATTTTAGAAGATGCAAACATTTAGTCCATAACACTAGGTGGGATTCCCATGTGACACTATCGGTAAAGAGCCACCTGCCAATGCAGGAGCCTTAAGAGATGCAGGATTGATCCCTGGGACAGGAAGATCCCATGGAGAAGGGCATGGCAACCCACTTCAGTATTCTTGCCTGGAAAATCGCATAGGTCATAAGTCTTGTGGGCTACGGTCCATAGGGTCACAAAGAGTCAAACAAGGCTGAAGTGACTTAGCATGCACACACTTACTATGTGACTCATAGATCATAATTTTAATTTTATATAATTTTATATTTTATATATTATTATATAATTTTATATGTAAATATAAAATATAATTTTATATGTAAATATAAAATATAATTTTATATTTACATTTAAAAATCTATTATGTTTTTAAAATCTGGAATATTGCTCAAAGAGAAAGAAAGGCTCTAGTAATTGCTTAATATATCTGAGTGTCTAAATTGTCTAATATCTCAGGACAAACTTCAGAAGGGATGGCACCCAAGTAATATGATCAACGCTATAAGATCCATAGAATGAGTGAGTGATAGTCACTAAGTCAGGGACAACTCTTTGCAACCCCATGGACTATTGCCTGCCAGGCTCCTCTGTCCATGGAATACTCAAGGCAAGAATACTGGAGTGGGTTGACATTTCCTTCTCCATAACCTTATAATATTTTCCCCTAGAATTCCTCAATGTGTACCATAAAAAAATTTGTGAAGATTACTTTTCACTTCTTAAAAACACTTTTAATCAGAGAAGACAGTCAGTTTCTACTTAATGTTCAGAGAACTAAACCAGAAAGAATTCTATGCTGTCAACCGTGCTTAGAAAGCTGACCTCAGGCTGGCCTATGCAGTTAGCAATCAGTGCTCTGCAAAACTATCCAGTTTCTGTTACCATGAAAATTCCAATATCCTACACAGAGCAGCATCTGGAAAATCAATAAAGAAACTCAAAGTCTGCATCAATGGCAGAAAAATAAGTATTTTACTAGCGGTTTTTTGTTCCAGCAGGAAGAAATCCATGGTGCCTTTTTTGATTAAGAGATAAGAGTTAGGTCAAATGAACATTTTAGAAGTTTCACAGTATCAGCCTGTGGATAAATATCACAATAATTGAAACTGTAATTGCATGTAATTTCCTTCCCACATCTAAGTCTAGCCTTTCTTCTACAGTAGTCCCAGTGTTATCCAATGGGATGTATTAAATATTGCTACTCTGGGGATGAAAGACAATGGAAATATGAGTTATCTGTGTTGGGCAATATACATGAGACTGAGTTTGAATAATTGCTATTTTCTCAGATAATTTTCTAGCACCCAACTGAAGAAGAGATGCTCCAATTACAGAAGAATAATGTGTAAGAAGAAAACACTCAAATTCAAATTAAAATGCTCTCAGTTTTAAGAACTTTTTGATTTATTCCCTAAATGGAAGAGCAGTCCAGTTTAGAAAGTTGATGTTTCTAACTGGCTTTCAGTAAGAAAAGTGATCATTATTGGATCAAATCAGGGAAGTTGGGGAGCCATTGAACCTGCTCTAATATACATTCTCCTGTGTATCAGAAGTTATGATGGTTATACATCATTTTGCAATAATAAGCTAATATTTGCTGCACAGGCCAATACATTTTCTGTTAGAAAGACCTAGAAGTTTTGTGTGTTTTTTTTTTCTTTTTAGTTATAATTTTTCAAATTTAGAGTAATATTTTATTTTCTCTATAAAATGTTAAGCCACAAATAGGAATATAACATCATCAGCAATAACAACACAAAATGCACCTTTTTGTCAAAAATTCCAGCCCTTTTTCTGCCCCAGAATAAATTATTACTGCTCACTTGATGTGTAAACCTCTGGTGCTTTTTATATACTTTGACACTATAAGTGAATGGACAAGTACAAACATATATTAACTTACATGTTCAAACAGATTCACACATTGTTTCAAAGACAGGTATGTGCTTCACATAAATGAGATTCTGTTTTAGAGCTATTGTTCTATCTTTGATCAACTGACACTGAATCTTGGAGTTTGCTCATCTCAGTTAAGGAGAGTCTATCTTATTCTTTTCAACTGCTGCAATGCATTCTCTAGCATAGATTTTCAATATTTCATTTAAATACCCATATTGGTCAGCCTCCTGGTAGTTCCTATTCTCCTAACAGCAAACACTGTTGTAGAAATCCTGTATACGTAGACTTATGTAAACTAAGAATATTTCTTCAAAATGAATTCAAAGAAGAAAATGGCCGAGTAAAAGAGAACATGTTCATTTTCAATTTGAAAGACAACCAAATTTACATCTCAAAAACTCACCAGTTTATACTCCAGAAAGAGTCTAAAAGAGTGCTAACCAGGATAATACTTGGGAATTATTGTTTTTGTTTTTTTTTTACATTTTTGTGAAACTGATGACTAAAGAAGAGCAATCTAGCTCTTTATATATTTATGGCCATTAAAAATCTACTTGAAAATATGGGGAGCACTTAAAATTTTTATTATTTTCTTATTAATAATTGGAATTTTGACTTTTTCTAATTGGTTATTATGGCCTTTATAAATACTCAGAGTAACCAAACACATTCATTTCATTATAATTATATACACACATTTACATTTGTATATTATATGCAAAATATACCTAACTCTATTGTATATAGGTATGTTTACATATACATTTTCCTACATATATATATATGCTATTTAAGTTTTTCACTTGTATCTGTGGGAGGGGGGGATGATTTGGGAGAATGGCATTAAAACATGTATAATATCATACAAGAAACGAATCACCAGTCCAGGTTCAATGCAGAATACAGGAAGCTTGGGGCTGCTGCACTGGGATGACCCAGAGGGATGGTATGGGAAGGGAGATGGGAGGGGGTTCAGGATGGGGAACACGTGTACACCCGTGGCAGATGCATGTTGATGTATGGCAGAGCCGATATAATATTGTAAAGTAAAATAATAATAATAATGATAAAATTAAAAAAAGTTTCTTATCAACCCATTTTATTTTTTAATAGTTCAATTAAATCTATCAATTTTTTAAAAAAGCTTTGGGATTTTATGTCTCTTTTAGAAATACTTCAAATATTTTAGACATATTTGCTTATGATATATTTCTGAAGCTTGTTTTGCATACATCTGTTAATCAATTTGTAATGTATTGCAGGGAATGATATAAAAAAAAAAGGAAGGATACATGGGATTTAAAGGGGATAAAAGTCTGATAGACATGGAAAGATTTACTATTGTGAAAATGTCATTTTTCTCCAAAGCAATCTCTACATTTAAAGCAACCCCATTCAAAATGTCCAAAGTATTATTTGAGGACCCTGACAACTTGCTACTAAAATTAATATTGATAAAGGAGAATCTAGTAGAACCAAAACACATACAAAGATACATAACATGGAATGAGCACAGGACTTATGAAAAAATTATAAATTTATGAAAAGTAAGACAATGATTAGAAGGAGACAGATTGTTAAAGGATAAATTAGGAGACACAGACCTCCATACACATGAGAGTTTATTATAATAGGGGTGGATAAAATGGATCCTCAGAAGAAAACAATATTTCTTTTCCAACAAATAGAGCTAGAAAATTTAGTTATCTGTACAAATAATAAATAAAATAAAATGGGCCATCTCTTTACATGATACCAATAAACTCCAAAAGGATTCAGAACTTGTATATCCAAAGTCAAACTGTAGATGCTTAGAAGAAAATACAGATTAATATTATTCTGACCTTGATGTTGGAATGTATAACTTAAATAAGAGCACACAAGCACTAAACAGAAAGAAAAAACTGTCTACATTAAACGAAAACTTTTGTTCATTATTTGTTACTTTAAGGAAAGACAAGTTGAAAACAGATATCCGCAATACATAAACCAGGGCTTTCCAGGTGGCACTAGTGGTAAAGACAATATCACGTATGAAAGGAGTCTCCAGTCCTGGTTCGATGCATGATACTGGATGCTTGGGGCTGGTGCACTGGGACGACCCAGAGGGAGGGTGTGGGGAGGGAGGAGGGAGGAGGGTTCAGGATGGGGAACACAGGTATACCTGTGGCGGATTCATTTCGATATTTGGCAAAACTAATACAATATTGTAAAGTTTAAAAATAAAATAAAATTAAAAAAAAAAGAAGACATGTAGGTGGCCAACAGGCACATGAAAAGATGCTCAACTTCAGTAATCCTCAAGGAAATGTAAATCCAAACCTTAATGTGATATCACTTCACACCTGTCAGAATGGCTGTTATCAAAAAGATAAGAAATAGCAGTGTTCCTTGTTCTGGCCTGGAGTTCCACTCCAGCATAGCATTTGAGCCAGAGGCTCCCAGCCACCCTCCCCACTCCCCACACACACCTGGCAGAGCCCCTGTTGACAGTGTTGGTGCACTGTGACTCTGAGGTAGGGGCAGGAGGTGAAGTATCCATGAGGATTGGGATTTGCTTCATGGGTGATGTGAAACGGACTTCTCACAGACAAGCCTGAGATGAGGTGCCTGAGGCATCCAGAGCACCTGGGTGTTAATCATCCCATAACTCACCTACCTGACTCTGTAGAACTTCTGTGAGATCTGGTTTCTGGGAAAAAGTATAGATCCTAAGTCCTGTTTCCATGGTTTTCTATGTTGCTCCTGACACTTAGTGCATCACAGACCATCCCCTCTCTGACCCTCCATCAGAACTTGCACTTATACAAAAAAGAGAGGGGAAAAAAAAGAAAATTCAGCCTAACACCATCTGCCTCAGACTTCCACAGATTCAGGCACACTCCATATACCAAATACAATCAAAATATATCCATCCCTTCCTAATAAGCTCTGGTATTGTGGGAGGAATTTTCATGAGGTTTATTTCATGTTTTATTGAACTCACCCTCTGAAAAATTATCCCTATGGTGGTAATCATCTAATTAGAAAAGGCAGTACAAAATCCATCCCTGACTATAGCTGAAGTGATCAATATCATTAACTCAGCCCAGGAAGACATTCTGGTTATCCTCAACACATCATGGAGATGATGCTGTACAGAGCCTCAGTTTCCACATTGTGGAGAATATACCCCACAGGATGTCTGCTTCCACATGAATATTTTCTTTAGACTCCCAGGTAGATTACTAACTACTTTTCATATTTATTCAGCACACCTTACTCCTCTTTATCACATTGATCTGTGTCTACTTATTTTGCTGTGTGTCTCATTAGCCTATGCCTTCTTCAAAATGAGGTCTTGCTGTGTTCATTTTTTGTATTTCCATCAGCATTGGTGTAATGCATTGTAATATATGCTTTCAGAAAATTGTATTAAAGAAATGTCTGTAAGAAAAAAAAAAAAAGAACACACCTATCAATGCAGGAGATGTAAGAAATTAGGGTTTGATCCTTGGGTTGGGAAGAGAGCACAGCAACCCATTCCAGTATTCTTGTCTGGAGAATCGCATGGACAGAGTAGTCTGGCAGGCTATGGTACATAGGGTCGCAAAGAGTTAGACACGACTGAAGCAACTTAGGAGCAGGATATAGCAACCCACTCCAGCACTCTTGCCTGGAAAATTCCATGGACAGAGGAGCCTCGTAGGCTACAGTCCATGGGGTCACAAAGAGTCAGACATGACTGAGCAACTTCAGGGAAGCAACTTAGTATGCATGCCAATACATAAGCTAAAAAAGAATTAATTAATAAGATATTAATAAAAAAATTAATTTAAACATCACAGATTCCCTGATAGCTCAGATGGAAAAGAGTCTGCCTGCAGTGCTGGAGACCCAGGCTTGATCCCTGGGTCAGGAAGATCCCTTGGAGAAGGGAATGGCAACCCACTCCAGTATTCTTGCCTGGAAAATCCCATGGATGGAGAAACCTGACAGGCTACAGTCCATGGGGTCACAAAGAGTCAGATGTGACTGAGCAATGTCACTTCACTTCACTTCTACAAAGGTAAACATCAAAAATATCCTCAGAAAGTTAAGGAAATTCATACTAGTAATATTCTGCTATATGATGTTTATTTTTTAAGCCTATCAGAAATTCTATGAAACTATCAATGTTACAAGTATATAGTGCTCACTAGGCCAAACTTCTCTCCCAATAGTTTAAAATTATCTTACTTAGATTTGTTTTGTTGAGATAGTTCATGATACACATGTAGTGATAAGGAATATTAATAATATAGAGATATCCTGCATACTCTTTCCAGTTTTTCCCAATGATCAGATCAGATCAGTCACTCAGTCGTGTCAGACTCTTTGCAACTCCATGAATCGCAGCACGCCAGGCCTCCCTGTCCATCACCAACTCCCGGAGTTCACTCAGACTCACGTCCATCGAGTCAGTGATGCCATCCAGCCATCTCATCCTCTGTCGTCCTCTTCTCCTCTTGCCCCCAATCCCTCCCAGCATCAGAGTCTTTTCCAATGAGTCAACTCTTCCCATGAGGTGGCCAAAGTACTGGAGTTTCAGCTTTAACATCATTCCTTCCAAAGAAATCCCAGGGCTGATCTCCTTCAGAATGGACTGGTTGGATCTCCTTGCAGTCCAAGGGACTCTCATGAGTCTTCTCCAACACCACAGTTCAAAAGCATCAATTCTTCGGCACTCAGCCTTCTTCACAGTCCAACTCTCACATCCATACATGACCACAGGAAAAACCATAGCCTTGGCTAGACAAACCTTTGTTGGCAAAGTAGTCTCTGCTTTTGAATATGCTATCTAGGTTGGTCATAACTTTCCTTCCAAGGAGTAAGCATCTTTTAATTTCATGGCTGCAGTCACCATCTGCAGTGATTTTGGAGCGCAGAAAAATAAAGTCTGACACTGTTTCCACTGTTTCCCCATCTATTTCCCATGAAGTGATGGGACTGGATGCCATGATCTTCATTTTCTGAATGTTGAGCTTTAAGCCAACTTTTTCACTCTCCACTTTCACTTTCATCAAGAGGCTTTTGAGTTCCTCTTCACTTTCTGCCATAAGGGTGGTGTCATCTGCATATCTGAGGTTATTGATATTTCTCTCCGGCAATCTTGATTCAAGCTTGTGTTTCTTCCAGTCCAGCATTTCTCATGATGTATTCTGCATATAAGTTAAATAAACAGGGTGACAATATACAGCCTTGACGAACTCCTTTTCCTATTTGGAACCAGTCTGTTGTTCCATGTCCAGTTCTAACTGTTGCTTCCTGACCTGCATACAAATTTCTCAAGAGGCAGGTCAGGTGGTCTGGTATTCCCATCTCTTTCAGAATTTTCCAGAGTTTATTGTGATCCACACAGTCAAAGGCTTTGGCATAGTCAATAAAGCAGAAATAGATGCTTTTCTGGAACTCTCTTGCTTTTTCCATGATCCAGCAAATGTTGGCAATTTGATCTCTGGTTCCTCTGCCTTTTCTAAAACCAGCTTGAACATCAGGAAGTTCACAGTTCACATATTGCTGAAGCCTGGCTTGGAGAATTTTGAGCATTACTTTACTAGCGTGTAGTACAATATCACAGCCAGGATATTGACATTGATACAATCCAAAGTTGTTTTTCAAATTTATGCAGTTTTACCTGGAAAATTAATATAATTAGTAATTCATTACAGGACTTCCCTGGTGGCTCAGCTGGTAAAGAATCTGCCTGCAGTGTGGGAGACCTTGGTTTAATCCTTGGTTTGGGAAGATCCCTGGAGAAGGCAATGGCTAACCACTCCAGTATTCTGGCCTTGAGAATTCCATGGACTGCCTAGTCCAAGGGGTTTCAAAGAGTCGGACATGACTGAATGACTTTCACTATCACTTTACAGGCAAATGGGGTGTGGGGTGTCCTGTCTTCCAAGACTTATTGCCTAAACAGAGAGAACTATGCTACCAACTTTCAAACCTTTCACCCAGAAAGGACCTGATATATTTATGCTCATATATATTGAAAAAAGCAAGAGAGAAGTTCCTAAGACAGTATTCTTGAATAGTAATAATAATTCATAGGAAACAGACTTTAGAAAATTATTCAGACTTTTTTTTTTTTTCCTGTTCGATTTTTTCATTGGATGTTTCTGGCATCATCCATACAATATTTGTTCCAGAAAGAGAAACAGTAAATGCTTGGTGGCATTTCCTCTCCTGTGATTTGTGAGACCATTAAAATTACCAGTGAAATCTTCAATATATTCTGATCCTGACAGATGTATTTTGCTGGGCAAGGGCCTTTATACACTACCAAAAAAAGTGCACATAAAAAGTATTAGCACATCTGAACAATTTTCAATTCAATTAATCAACACCTACCACCATCTCTCTGGCCTAAATTTACTTCTACCTTTGGAAAAAATGATTGGTTAAAAAATATTCATCGACTTCTTTGTCTCTTTTAAAATATTTAATTTGTATTTATATTACTTTCCCAAAGTTACAAAATGTTGGAAACAGTAGCAGAACTTATAGTCCCATAGCTTTTCTCTTTCATTATAATTCTATTTCTTTTTTTCTGTAGTGAAGAGGAATTTAACAAATATAATAAAATAATTAATTCAGAAAAGTGGACATTAATTAGCTATCAAATATATCATGAAGGACTCTAAAATATCACTCAAGTTATAGTAAAATTAAGAGCCCAGAAAGATAAAGTTGTAAGAATCTATGGCAATTTAGAATCAAAATTTGAGGGGGAAATTTTTCAGTATATCCTCAAAAAAAGTAAAACTCATCAAAAAAAAAAAAAAAAGGAATGATTTAAAGTACATACACTGCTAAATCACTTCAGTCGTGTCCGACTCTGTGTGACCCCATAGACGGCAGCCCACCAGGCTCCCCCGTCCCTGGGATTCTCCAGGCAAGAACGCTGGAGTGGGTTGCCATTTCCTTCTCCAATGCATGAAAGTGAAAAGTGAAAGTCAAGTTGCTCAGCCGTGTCCAACTTTTGCGACCCCATGGACTGTAGCCCACCAGGCTCCTCCATCCATGGGGTTTTCCAGGCAAGAATACTGGAGTACATACAAGCACACAAATATTCCAATACACACACACACAGCTATAAATTAGCAAACTATTTCATGTCATTCACTAAAAAATTCTCTAAAATGTATCATAAAATTAATCAATCAATTCATGTAAACTGAATTTATTAGGAAATTAAGAATTCTATATAAAGAAGTCAGAATATCTAATAATATGAAATTTTCAATAAGTATATATAATATCAATATTCAGTAAAGTGGGAAAGAAGCTTATTAAAACACAAAGGATTTTTGCCAAATTGTGCTTAGTTAGAATAGAAAGGGAAGGGGAGGTATAATGACATCTTTTTAATAAGGCAAGATTTAAGTATAAATGTTGCAGACCATGATAGTTGTTTCATTTTCAACCATCAAGAAGTTTCCATTATTTGAAGACTCTCAAGTTGCATCTACATGGGTTATAAACAATTCAACTGAGGGGAGACAAAGAAACAGAAGGAATCGGGAGAAAATAAGGTATGGGAATAGGGATGGAGATTAAAGGAGAGAGGAAGAATTTAATTAGAATTCAATTGAGTCAATAATTTAGTGAAAATAAAGTATTCCCTATTGACCCAAACAGCAGCACTGGGTAACACCTATCTTATCTTGCCATTCCTCTCAGCTACATATTGACTACGTAGGTTTTGGAACTTGTTCACGTCTATACTTTTGACTTGCATTGAATTACCCATTGCTACCATAGCTTAATAACTCTTAAGCAAATACTGGAATTGCTGAGATTTATTGACAATATAACTTTACCAGTAAAGTATGAGATAACAAAACGGCACTGTGAATTTTAAGTGAAGCACAATATGGTATTTCTTTTGGCTAGGAGAGTTTGCAGCTAAATTCCAGAAACATATAAAGCTATTCTTGTAACTATATGGCTCATTCAGCACTGCACATACAACTGAAACACTGAAGTATGCTGATTGATCAATAAAGTTTGTGGCTCCATTTGTAAAATGTGCAAAAATTAAACCATTTCACTATTTGGTTCAGTGAGTTAAGTATATAATGGTTCAAACAGTATATTATGCATTTGAAGTCAAGCAAATTACAGACTGCAATCTAGTCAACCACAAAAACATTATATTTCAGTGATTAGGCTAAGAATATTAAGTTTGAAATAAAATTAGTAAGTGGACGGATAATTACACAAAATGCTAATTAGTCAGTGAATTTCCTTTATCTGTCATCCCCTTTTAAGCACTTTTAATATCTAAGAATTTATTTAACACATGGCTTTCATTTGGAAAGCATCCTTCTTAATAATAATAGTATGTGTGAAAATGCATTTATCACATTTTAAAATTTTATACTTTATATGACAGAAATGCATTAATCCAATACATGAGAGTGTTTTGTTAACTGAACTCAAGTTCTAAAAATCTAGTTACTTATAGGTTGGTCCAAGACCAGTAGTTATTTCCCATACAAAGGAATGAAAGTATGGAGCATTATAAGCTATGTTTTCCAAGAAGGTTCAACTCTTTCAGTTGATTTTATATGTGGTAATGGTTATAAAATAAACATCTCTCTTAAGTGAGGGTTTTGGAAGATGCTGTTTCCTAGGAACTATGGTTCAGAGAGTTCGAAATTCCAATTAGAGCTGCATATGGAAGCCTTGCTCCACAGCACCATTTGGAAATATTTGTAATACAGGGAAGGTGTCTCATCTAGTAACAAGTTGTTTTTCAGAATGGTAAATGACACATTTAAGGTAAAGAGGATTCAGTTCAATGGACAAAAGTTTATAATCCTCTGACTTAGTAAGGTTAGGCATAGAAGACAAGTAGAAAACAAAATCTCTCTTCTCAAGGAACCTACAACCTTTTGGAGAAACAAGCTTATGTACAGAAAATAAAACAATATGAGGAAATAACTGTAATATTATAATATATGATAAAGATAACAGGTTCTGTGACTTTTTATAAATAGGGAAAGCTTGTGTAATTTGCAGGACTTGAAATATTGGTAGGATTGTGCCAAAAGAAATGAACATGACATTTCTGTATCTCAGCCTTGCTACATCAAGAACACTGTGAATAATTAGCTTCAAGATCAGCTTGGTTTAGAAAGAGTCTAGGCTATTCCACACACCTCATGCCATTGAAATTGATGAGTAATTCAGCTACAGAGCTTGAAGCATCCCAATTCATCATGTTGCATGTAGTATGTTGCAGAAAATTAGCAGCTAATTTTGGATAGAGAAAACATGCTCAGATTTTGGGGTAACTGGAGGACAGGATATCTTGGATTTAACCTCATTGCAGTCAGAATTTGCTATAACATTAGGAAGAATAAAACTATGATAATTCCAGTATTTTAGGAAAATTAGATTTAGTTCTAAATAGGCCTTGAGGAAGACGGAGATTATGAGAGGAGATTAATTATTTCATTAGCCAGGCATAAGCTTTTGAGAGCTAGAATCAGATGACTATAAATGGAAATGAGAGCTGAGTTTTAATTTAAAGAGACTATTGACAGGACTTGAAGATGGAAAAATAAGGATGGAAGTATGTAAAGGGTCTAATATGATTCTCGATTTTGAAATACTTTTTATACATGTGCAGGGCAGAAAAGAAGTGTCTTGAGAAATATAGGACAAGGGTATAAGAAATAGAGAGGGATGAAACTTATTAGAGGTATCTGTAAAGAGTTAAGGCATATGGCTTTGGTTAGTATACATGAAAGCAAAGGGTAGATGTCTGAGAACTGAAATTCAGAGTGAGTTTTACCTTTGCTAAAGGTAAGGAGGAGTGTAGGAGAGAAATGAAATTAATAAAACTGAAAGATGTTAGGCATAGAGGAAAAGAAGAGCTAGAAGGATGAGATGTCATAAACACCAAGATAAATTATTTTCTTTTCTTTTTACTTATTTATTTATTATTATTTTACTTTACAATATTGTATTGGTTTTGCCATACATCAACATGCATCCACCAAGGGTGTACACGGGTATTCCCCATCCTGAATTCCCCTCCCACCTCCCTCCCCATAATTTCTAAAAAATCAGTACATTTGAAATTTACCAAGAAATCAAGAATAGAAGAAATGGAAAAATAAGGTCACAGGACTTGGAGAGAAAAATCAGAGAGTGTAACTAAATTGATGAAGGCCAAAGAATTCTGTTTAATAACCGTGAAACCTGTAACAGTTTTTAAATGATAGGAAAAGGGCCATCAATAAAATTGTGTAAGATATTGATTGAATATGTACTATGTGTCCTGAATAATTATAGTTGATGAGGAGCACCATGGTGAGCAAGACAGGCACAGGAATTGCTCTAATGAAGTTTATACTCTAGTAGAGATAATCAGTACATAATCAGGCAGATAAATATAATTTCATGTAGAAATAGGGGTCTCCCCTGGCGCCTCAGTGGAAAGAATCTGCCTGCAGTATAGGAGATGAAGGAGAGGCAGGTTCAGTCCCTGTGTTGGGAAGATCCCCTGGTGTATGGCATGGCAACCCACCCCAGTATTCTTCCTGGAAAATTCCATGGATAGAGGAGTCTGGCAGGTTACCATCCATGGGGTCACAAAAGAGCTGGACACTACTGAAGTGACTGAGCATTCATGCACACACACAGGCAGAAATAAGAACGTGGAAAAAGTATATTATTAGATGGGAATGGTATTTTTGATAATATAGTAACAAAAAGTCTCATGAAGGAAATTATATAATTTTTTCAGCAAGTTTGTTGAATAGTGAATGAGGGAAAATATGTCATGAAATGAGATCAAGGTGGATAGGTAAAATCCACATTATGTAGGATCATGTGGACTTTGTAAACCATTTGGTCAGCCATTCTTTGGTTTTACATAGACTAATAATACAATATTTTTGCTTGCTTGTATTTAAAAGCTCACCTTTGCTATTTTACAGACCATTGTTTATGGGGTAGAAATGGAAATAGAGGAAGTTTATTGGAATACACTATGTGAAAGATGCTGGTGGCTTGAAATCAAGATTGCTGGGTACAACCTGTGAGATAATATGCAATGACTCTGCTTAGATGGACACAATAAAGGACAGAAATGGTGTGGACCTAACAGAAGCAGAATATATCAAGAAGAGGTGGCAAGAATACACAGAAGAACTACACAAAAAAAGATCTTAATGACCCAGATAACCATGATGGTATGATCACTGACCTAGAGCCAGACATCCTGGTGTACAAAGTCAAGTAGGCCTTAGGAAGCATCACTATGAACAAAGTTAATGGAGGTGATGGAATTCCAGTTGAGCTATTTCAACTCCTAAAAGATGATGTCGTTAAAATGCTGCACTCAATATGCCAGCAAATTTGTAAAACTCAGCCATGGTCACAAGACTGGAAAAAGTCAGTTTTCATTCCAGTACCAGACTGGCAATGCCAAAGAATGTACAAATGACTGCACAATTGTACTCATCTCACATGTTATCAAAGTAATGCTTAAAATTCTCCAAGCGAGGCTTCAATAGTATGTGAACCAAGAACTTCCAGATGCCGAAGTTGAACGTAGAAAAGGCAGAGGAACCAGAGATCAAATTGCCAACATCCACTGGATCATTGAAAAAGCAAGATAATTCCAGAAAAAAAAAAAAAAATCTAACTCTGCTTGATTGACTATGCCAAAGCCTTTGACTGTGTGGATCACAGCAAACTGTGGAAAATTCTGAAAGAGACTGGAGTACCAGACCACTTGACCTGCCTTTTGAGAAACCTGTATGTAGGTCAAGAAGCAACAGTTATTACTGACTATGGAACAACAGACTGGTTCCAAATAGGAAAAAGAGTATGTTAAGGCTGTAGATTGTCACCCTGCTTATTTAACTTGTATGCAGAGTACATCATACAAAATACCAGGCTGGATGAAGCATAAGCTGGAATCAA
Source organism: Bos javanicus (assembly GCF_032452875.1). NCBI lineage: Eukaryota > Metazoa > Chordata > Mammalia > Artiodactyla > Bovidae > Bos > Bos javanicus. The sequence goes on along the minus strand of NC_083893.1, from coordinate 4,113,972 downwards.
GATTGCTGGGAGAAATATCAATAACCTCAGATATACAAATGACACCACCCTTCTGGCAGAAAGTGAAGAGGAATTAAATAGCCTCTTGATGAAAGTGAAAGATGAAAGTGAAAATGCTGGCTTATAACTTAATTTTCAAAAAACGAAGATCATGGCATCTGGTCCCATCGCTTTATAGCAAATAGGGGCAACAATGGAAACAGGGACACACTTTATTTTCTTGGGCTCCAAAATTACTGAAGATGGTGACTGCAGGCATGAGATTAAAAGACTCTTGCTCCTTGGAAGAAAAGCTATGACAAACTCAGAATATTGAAAACCAGAGACATTACTCTGCTGATAAAGGTCCATCTAGTCAAAGCTATACTTTCCTAGTAGTCATATATGGATGTGAAAGCTGGACCATAAATAAAGCTGAGCGCCAAAGAACTGATGCTTTTGAACTGTTGTCTTGGAGAAGACTCTTGAGAGTCCGTTGGACTGCAAGGAGATCCAAACAGTTCATCCTAAAGGAAATCAGTCCTGAATATTCATTGGAAAGACTGATCCTGAAGCTTAAACTCCAATATTTCAGCCACCTGATGTGAAGAACTGACTCATAGGAAATAACTCTGAAGCTGGGAAAGATTGATATCAGGAGGAGAAGGGAATGACAGAGGATGAGTTGATTTGATGGGATGAGTTTGAGCAACCTCTGGGAGTTGGTGATGGGCAGGGAATCAGGTGCACTGCAGTCCATGGGGTCACAGAGAGTTGAACACAACTGAGCAACTGAATTGAACTGACTTTGGTTACACTTACACAATTTAAAAGAGAAAAAAAAAAAAGAACAATGGCCACATTCTCGATGGTGGGGAGGTAGATTCAATATGGACCTGGTAGATTAATAGGATGTGAGAATGGAAATAAACAGAAGGATTGAAGGTGATTTTAAGCCCTTGGTTTATGGTAGAATGGAGAGAATGATGTAGCTATTAGCTTAGGTTTGGCAAGACTTGGTTTGGTGAGGCTTGGTTTGAGCAGAAAATTGAAAGGTAGCATAATAGTATAGGTTAAGTTTGATATAGCTATTGAATGAATATTCAAGAGAAGATATCAGCTAAGAAAATCACATGTGAATCTGAATCTCAGAAGACCTATCAGTGTTTGAAATGTAATCATGGAGGTAATCAACATATAAAGCTATTTAATGCATAGGACAAGTACATTTCATAGAAAGAAATTAGAAAATCGATAATTCAAGGGCCGAATTTTGGGACTCAGAGGTGAAATGAAAAGGAGAGTGCAAAGGTGTATCAGAAACTAAGTAACAAAAGTATTTCAGAGACAGGAATCAGGCAGTTGCGTAAGATGATAACTGAAAAGCAATCACCTGATTGAAGTTAATTAGGGCTTCCCTGGTGGCTCAGAGGTTACAGCATCTGCCTGCAATGCGGGAGACCAGGGTTCGATCCCTGGGTTGGGAAGATCCCCTGGAGAAGGAAATGGCAACCCACTCCAGTACTCTTGCCTGGAGACTCCCATGGACAGAGGAGCCTGGTAGGCCTCAGTTCACAGGGTCACAAAGAGTCAGGACATGACTGTGCAACTTCACTTTCAGGGCTACAAAGAGACTTTAATACATTGAGACAGCAAGTATGCACTTTTTTTAAAGGGGCTAAAAGAGGCAAAAGGAAACATAAGAGAGAGGGGTATAATAACATTTCTAGAGATAGTTAATAGTATAACTTGCTTTCAGTTCAGTTCAGTTCAATTGCTCAGTCGTGTCTGACTCTTTGCGACCCCATGAATCGCAGCACGCCAGGCCTCCCTGTCCATCACCAACTCCCAGAGTTCACTCAGACTCACGTCCATCGAGTCAGTGATGCCATCCAGCCACCTCATCCTCTGTCGTCCCCTTTTCCTCCTGCCCTTAATCCCTCCCAGCATCAGAGTCTTTTCCAATGAGTCAACTCTTCGCATGAGGTGGTCAAAGTACTTGCTTTTAGGCCAATGCAAATAATCCAATAGAATGAAAAATGGGTAGTAGTGGAAAGCTATACCAGACCACCTGATCTGCCTCTTGAGAAACCTATATGCAGGTCAGGAAGCAACAGTTAGAACTGGACATGGAACAACAGACTGGTTCCAAATAGGAAAAGGAGTTCGTCAAGGCTGTATATTGTCACCCTGCTTATTTAACTTATATGCGGAGTACATCATGAGAAACACTGGGCTGGAAGAAGCACAAGCTGGAATCAAGATTGCTGGAAGAAATATCAATAATCTCAGATATGCATATGACACCACCTTTATGGCAGAAAGTGAAGAGAAACTAAAAAGCCTCTTATGAAGTGAAAGAGGAGAGTGAAAAAGTTGGCTTAAAGCTCAACATTCAGAAAATGAAGATCATGGCATCCGGTCCCACCACTTCATGGGAAATAGATGGGGAAACAGTGGAAACAGTGTCAGACTTTATTTTGGGGGGCTCCAAAATCACTGCAGTTGGTGACTGCAGCCATGAAATTAAAAGACACTTACTCCTGGAAGGAAAATTATGACCAACATAGATAGCAATTTGAAAAGCAGAGACATTACTTTGCCAACAAAGGTCTGTCTAGACAAGGCTATGGTTTTTTCCAGTTGTCATGTATGGATGTGAGAGTTGGACTGTGAAGAAAGCTGAGTGCCAAAGAATTGATTCTTTTGAACTGTGGGTTGGAGAAGACTGTTGAGAGTGATCCAACCAATCCATCCTAAAGGAGATCAGTCCTGGGTGTTCATTGGAAGGACTGATGCTGAAGCTGAAACTCCAATACTTTGGCCACCTCATGTGAAGAGCTGACTCATTGGAAAAGTCCCTGATGCTGGGAGGGATTGGGGGCAGGAGAAGAAGGGGATGACAGAGGATGAGATGGCTGGATGGCATCACCGACTCAATGGACATGAGTTTGAGTAAACTCCAGGAGTTGGTCATGGACAGGGAGGCCTGGCATGCTGCGATTCATCGGGTCACAAAGAGTCAGACATGACTGAGTGACTGAACTGAACTGAAGAAATCATGACAGGAGAAAAGCATGTGAATGGGACACCTTGGGATGCAATGCATAAATGGAATGATGCCTGCCCTTAAAGGTAGGATCAAGGAATGTTTCTTCTTCTGAAGAGAAGTCAAGGAATACTATAGTATAAATATTAAAGGAATTGTCATTCAATACTGGCAAAATAAAGTAGTTCCAATTTGATTATTTCCTTTTTCTCACTGAATATGAAAAGGCAACAAAGAAGGGAATAAACAGGGAAGAGCAGAGGCTACAAAGTGATGAAAGAGATGCTAAGAAGAAAAGAAAGCATTGCCTAGTGGACATAGAAATTATTTCCATATTATTCTGGAGAAGAAATAAAAGTGAACAATATGTTGACTAAAATAAAACAGATTTTTAACATATTAATAAATCGGTCAAACACACAAAATTTCATTTTTCTCATTCTAAAATTAATGTTTCTGTAGAGTTCAAGCATTAAGCCTTTTTATACAGTTTGAAAAAAAAAAAGATTAGTTTTACTTGTAGTTGACTTCTTTAAAATATTCTTCATACCCATTTGAAGGCAAACCTCTAGGTAATATTACAGGATGTTAAAGTCATTTAAATACAAATGACATATGCCATATTTGCATTTAACAATTTAACTCAGGTCCATCCTACCTTTAGGGCTTTTAAAATATTACAGAAAAGACAGATAAGCAAAATCTGAAATTTCAAAGTATTGGGCTCCAAGTCTCAAAATGTAAAGTGAAATGTAGAAAGACAAATGCCTCTGCTTTGATCTCTGTAGGAATTTGGGGCTGAAATCCACATTTTAACTCATCTGTGAACTGTACCTTGTGTAATGAACAGATTTGTAGTAAAATCCTTTGGACTTTTTAGTTTATTTCCTTGATAGGAATGGCTCAGGGGTAACTTGATGATCCACAAACACTAAAGATTAAATCTTTAGATGATTAAGAAACAAAAAGAACAATGAAGTAGTGTACCTGCCTATGTTATGTCTTTTATTCAACTAATCAAAATTCCTCAGGCTTTAATTAAGTAGCATGAGGCTGCCCAATTAATTCAACATATGCCATAATAAGGCTTTGCCAAATTCATGGTTATGACACATGAAATTCAACTGTAACAAATTGAAAGGTCTTTTTCAATGTTTCTAATAATCCTACTGTTTTAATTCTAACCTTTCCCCATAATGATATCCTACTGAAGGGTGAAGTTATAGACATGGAGATAAATGGCCGTAATTCTGGGCAAAGTCTACATGTGTCATCATTCTTGCACTGCTGTTGGTGGGACGTTAAAAGGTCAATCATGAAAATATTTGATATCCCAGCTTGATATCTGCTGCTGATATGCCTAGAATTATCTTTATATTATGCAAACCTATGATTTGGTAAGGTTTTTTCATTGCATTTGCAGACAGTCACTATTAAAATATTAGCATCTTCATCAGCAATACCACACTGCTCATGAATACACAAATAGATAATTAGCTAAGGTTGGAAGAAATAAGATAGTGAGATTCAAGTTTGATCCTAAGAGATAATTATTCCTAGAATGTTCTCCAAACAGCTACTTATAATTTCAAAACTTTAACAAGTTTAGAAACATCTGTCCCTGAAAGACTAAATCTGAGATGGATTACAAATTTTTGTAAATTATATTTTAAAAAGTAAATACTAAACCCATACCCAAAAAGCATGTGTGTCCTATCTTGATATATTTCTGCTACTTGATATATTTCTGTTTTCTGCTTGGAGTTGTAATTAATGGTCAATATTTGTTGCATTAGCAACCAAAGAAAATTTCATCTGCACAAAGTAAAAAATAAATGCAGACTGCTTCTGTTTTCTGCATAGCCTCCTCAACAAATTCAATTTCATTATTAGGATAGATACACAGAAAGAGATTTAAGGTTTAAGATTTACATAATAATCCAAACTTTAAGCAATTGCTTAAAATTGCTAATATAGAAAGAAGAAATCTTCATGATTTGTCCAAAATATTAGAAAATAATGTATTTCTACTCTGAAAAAACTTAGGTATGAATTGCCTTATGCTATTTCCTGGCAACAAAGGTCACTCCTTAAATATTTCATCCTACCCAGGACTGATACACTGAAACCAAACTGAATAAAGAAGAAAACATTCATAAAAACCTAATGACTTTCCACTATAAATTCCATAAGCATGTGACTATGTCTTTTTTGTTATTATATTTTCAATATTCATGATGGCAACTATAGCTCACCATATCTGCTATACATTGTGAACAGTTCTTTCTTGAATATATGAATGAATGATGCCTTTGTTTTGCATTTAATCCTCACAATAAGTTTATCTGGAATGGCAATTTTTATATCACTATAGAAACCTAGGTTCAGAAATGTTTAAAGTCCTGATCAAAGGTATAAAATTAGTAATTGGCAGGTACTCAATTCCAATCCAAGTCCACTGTTTGCATCATGCTATAGCTACTTGTGATTCCTAAGTAACTAGAAACCTAAATCCTTATATTAACTGAGAACTTACTCTGTCCCGAGAACTCCTGTAAGGACTTTCCACGAACTGATGTATTTAGGTAGTATTAAAACCTATACATTTACAATATTTTGAAACCATTTTAAAAATGATCAGGCAGAATCACATAGAAAACACATAAGTTGGAAAAAAAAAAAAAGTATGCTGTTTTTCAGGATTCAAGCCTAGACAACATGACATCATCTATTGTCTTGTAAGCCCTACACCATATATCTACATGTCTAGTTGATAAATCAAGTAATTAAACAAACAATTGTTGAGTTAGAGGGAGAGCATCACATTGTATTTACTCTTTAAAATTCAAGAGGAATTCCCTTTGGCAGGTGGGCAATTAAAGAAAGAAAAAAAGCAGATGGATGGACAAAAAAATTAAAGGATATGTTTCTACTAATCTGGAAAGTTACTTTCATTAGATTCAGGATTTTAGCTTTGTACACTGTCCTATAGAATGGGAAAGACTACAGACCTCTTCAAGAAAATTACAGATACCAAGGGAACATTTCATGCAAAGATAGGCACAATAAAGGACAGAAATGGTATTGACCTAAAAAGAAGCAGAGAATAGTAAGAAGAGGTGGCAAGAATACCCAGAAGAACTATACAAAAAAATTTTACTGACCCAGATAACCATGATGATGAGATCAGTCACCTAGAGCCAGATATCCTGGAACATGAAGACAAGTGGGTCTTACGAAGCATCATTACAAACAAGGCTAGTGGAGGTGATGGAATTCCTGCTGAGCTATTTTGAATCCTAAAACATGGTGCTGTTGAGGTGCTGCACACAATATGCCAGCCAATTTGGAAAACTCAGAAATGGCCATAGGACTGGAAAAGGCCAGTTTTCATTCTAGTCCCAAAGAAAGGCAATGCCAAAGAATATTCAAACTACTTCACAATTGCACAATTTTCACATGCTAGGACAAAATTCTCCAAGTGAGGCTTCAATAGTACATGAACTGAGAACTTTCAGATATACAAGCAAATTGAGAAAGGGCAGAGGAACCAGAGATCAAATTGCCAACATCATTGGATCATAGAAAAAGCAAGAGAGTTCCAGAAAAACATCTACTTCTCCTTCATTGACTATATTAAGCCTTTGACTCTGTGGATCACAACAAACTGTGGAAAATTCTGAAAGAGATGGGAATACCAGAAAACTGTACCTGCCTCCTGAGAAACCTGCATGCAGGTGAAGACACGGCACTTAGAACCGGACATGGAACAACAGACTGGTTCCAAATTGGGAAAGGAGTATGTCAAGGCTGTATACTGTCACCCTGCTTATTTAATTTCTATATGACACCACCCTTATGGCAGAAAGTAAAGAAGAACTAAAGAGCCTCTTGATGAATGTGAAAGAGAAGAATGAAAAAGCTGGTTTATAACTCAACATTCAAAAAACTAAGGTCATGGCATCTGGTCCCATCACTTAATGGCAAATAGATGGGGAAACAATGGAAGGAGTGACATACTTTATTTTCTTGGCTCTGAAATCACTGCAATTGGTGACTGCAACCATGAAATTAGAAGTTATTTGCTCCTTGGGAGAAAAAACTATGACAAACCAAGACAGAGTATTAAAAAGCAAAGATTTTGCCAATAAAGGTCCATACAGTTCAAAGCTATGGTTTTTCCTGTAGTCATATGTGGATGTGAGAGTTGGGCCATAAAAAAAGTCTGAGCATTGAAAGACTGATGCTTTTGAACTGTGGAGTTGGAAGAGACTCTTGAGAGTCCCTTGGACTGCAAGGGGATCAAACCAGTCAATCCTAAAGGAAATCAATCCTGAATATTCATTGGAAGGATTGATGCTGAAGCTGAAGCTTCAATACTTGACTACATGATGTGAAGAACTGACTCATTGGAAAAGACCCTGGTACTGGGCAAGACTGAAGGCAGGAGGAGAAGGGGACGAGAGAGAACGAGATGGTTGAATGGTATCACCGACTCAATGGACATGAGTTTTAGCAAGCTCTGGGAGATGGTGAAGGACAGGGAAGCCTGGCCTGCTGCAACCTTGGAGTCACAAAGAGCTAAAAAGTAGAAATCCCCCTGCCCTCTCTCATGCCTAGCCTCTCCCATTATCAGCATCCTCCCACCAGAATGGTACATTTAATTGAACTACAAGGAAATTACTATCATTCAGATCCATACTTTACATTACAGTTTACTCATAGCATTGTACATTCTATTGACTTCGGAAAACATATGACATATATCTACCATTATAGTACACAGAGCATTTTTATTGTCTTAAAAACCCTCTGCACTCTGCCTATTCATCCCTTCCTTCTTAACTCCTAGCAACCACTGATCTTTTTACAGTCTCTATAACTCTGCCATTACCAGAGTGTCATATAGTTGATGAATATTAGTCACTCAGTCATGTCTGACTCTTTGCAGCCGTATAGACTGTAGCCCACCAGGCTCCTCTGTCAATGGGATTCTCCAGGCAAGAACACTGGAGTGGGTTGCCATTTCCTTCTCCAGGGGATCTTCCGGACCCAGGAATCAAGCCCAGGTCTCCTGCATTGTAGGCAGATTCCTTACCATTTGAGCTAGCAGGAAAGTATATATGGTTGATATCATACAGTTGTACAGTCTTTTCAGATTGGTTTCTATCACTTAGTACTATGCATTTAAGGTTCCTCTGTGTCCTTTCATGCATGATAGCACATTTCTTTTAGGATTGAGAAATATTTCATTTTCTGAATGTACCATAGCTTATTGACCCAGTCACCTACTGAAGGACAACTTGGTTGCTTTCATACTTGGGCAATTATTTACAAAGCCTGTCATGAACTCTACATAAAGGTTTTGGGGTGGATATGGGTTTCAACAACTTTGAAACCATTTCAAAGCATCATATGGCTAAAGTATGTTTAGTTTGTAAGAAACCTCCAAATTGTCTTCCAAAGAAACTGTACCATCGTTCACTAAATAAGAGTTCCTGTCTGCACATTCTCATCATCATTTGGCAATCAATGTCCTTATTCATTTCAATTCAGTTCAGTCGCTCAGTCATGTCTGACTCTTTGTGACCCCATGAATCGTAGCACGCCAGGCCTCCGTGTCCATCACCCACTCCCGGAGTTCACTCAGACTCACGTCCATTGAGTCAGTGATGCCATCCAGCCATCATTTTATTTATAAGTTTAAAGCGAGTGAATGATCTACTCAAGTTCTAACAGATATCATGTGGTAGAGCTTAATTCAAACTCAGTAATGTCCACATCTTTGCTCTCACCAACCCTGCACATGGACTTACACACACACACACACACACATATGCATCAAGAAATAAAATTATTTTTATTTATTTTTAGCTGGAGGATAAGTACTTTCAATATTGTGGTGGCTTCTGCCATATAGCAACATGAATCAGTCATGAGGATACATATGTCTCCCTACTGAACCTTCCGTCGAAAACCCACACCACCCCCTCTAGGTTGCCACAGAGTATTAATGTAGTAGAGCAACTTCCCATTAGCTATCTATTTTATATATGGTGGTATAAAGGTTTCAGTGCTACTCTCTCAATTCATCCCACTCTGTCTTTACCCCTGTATAACAGAGACTAATGTTATTATATGGATCCATTTTCCTAGTCTTCAAAGTATCTAATAAACTGATATCTTAAATGAACTATTAGGATTTTATGTAGTTTTAACACATATTTATAATCACATTATACTATATTATATAGTGCTGGTGAGGATTCTTGGATCAATAAACTCTCATATACTGGGGAATATAGCTTCCTTTCAAACACCAGGCATGGAAATACAGCTTCAATAGGGCCTTTTCTGTTTTTCTTAAAAAAATTTGGTATCATATATAAAAATAAAAATATAGCATAGACTTCTACTTTTTGTGACAATTCTGAAACACACACAAGAATATTTATTGCAGCATATATGCAGAAATTAAGCAAAAATATTCTTCAAGTAATAAACAGTATAATAGACTAGAGATATATAGTTATGTATAAAATAAATTTACTTTCCAGTGATTGCTTGAAAAAATCATCATAACTTTTCACTAATTTTAAAAATTCATTTTCACAGAAAATGCTCATCTAACTATTCCATTTAAGTAAAAAATAATGGAGAGGAAATTAATATATTATAATGGAGAAGAGATTATTACAGATCAAGTTGTTAATAAAAGTCATTTTTAAGAAAATGAGTATGAGGGACTGCTAGCAAATAGGATATTCACATTTCATTGTATGAAATGTAGAAAAATCTACTTTTCTTGAACATTCTACAGTGAAAATATATCTATATTTTATTGTGAAAAATAAACAAAAAATATAAATTAAAAAATACGCATTAAGAGGTTTTGGTCTATCTATGACCTCAAGATTTTCAATTTGAAGCTCACTGGGATAGAATCTAATACGCATTTGGCATAGAATTTTCAGATTTAAACCTAGTGTCTCTACAATAGACTGACTTACTACTGTAGTAAAAAATGTTCACAGTGCTAGTCATTAGGAAGAAAGAATCAATCACAGAAAATAAAGAAAAGTTTTAAAAAATAATTTCTCAAATTAAATGTTCAGGTACCTTCGTGAATTAAATCATTGCTTTTTTCATGGAGGAAAGAAACAAAAATTATCCTCTGATGGTTAAAAAAGGGTATATGCATTTATTATAGAAGGCTACTTTTCCTTTTAAGTGGAGGAATGTGTTGTTATAAAGAGGAAAAGACTATGAACAATGAACAAGAAAAAACAGAACGAACACTACAAAGGTGTTTTAGAATAATTTTGACATTTTGCTGTCAGTGCTTTCACATTTAATTAAAAGGAAGACTAATGAACCACACAATTTGCATTTTATAGCTCCAGGCTCTTTCAAGCAAATATGGGGACAAGGGGAAGAAAATGGGTCCTTTGATTGTCAGGATCAGACAGGTTGAAATAGTGCTCATTCCATGTATTCATCAGCATAGTCGTTTTCCTGACTTCCCCACACTATAGAAATATGTCTGTCCCTGGCTACAGGTCTCTAACTTGAATTGTGCAGAGTTTACGCAAAGCTTAGATCTTCTTGTCTCCATGCAGCTTCTCAAAACTAATTTTTCTGAGATCTATGGAATATCTGTTCCACAAAAAATACAAGTTTTCACTCATTAAATTTGCAAATATTAACTAAGTTATGTATATCAAAAATTTCTAAGAGGAAACATCAATAAGAAACTATTATTTCCACCAGAGCTCTTTTGACAATATGTGAAATTGATTCTACTTCATATAACTCATGAAATCTTATATGCAGTTCCACTCAGAATTAAATCTAATCCCATGATGGGGTAATGGCATCCACTATCTGAAGAAATATCTCTATGTTCTTTGTCTATATCATTCCTTCTGTAAGAGTAGTATATAAGAATGGCAGAGAACTTAGTAATTATCTTGAAGTTCATACCAGTTGGAGAACTAATTAAATGATTTTTCTGAATCTCTCAATCTGTTAGTGAAGATAAGAACAAATGGTAAAACCATCCAGAGAGGATTTCCTATAATGGTGGTTAAGTTGAACAACTTAAAAATTCTTATGCTGCCTCATGTTAACTCATTCCACCTCTCTGAGAATATTTTTACTTACACCTTGTTTTCAAATAAGATTTGCAATTAGTAACTGTGACACATGGTCTTAGTTGCTCCATGGTGTGTGGAATCCTCCTGAACCAGGGATCAAACCCACTTCCCCTACACGGGCAGGTGGATTTTTATTCACTGCACCAACAGAGGAGTCCTTGAGTTTATTTCTGTGTATGGTGTGAGGGAGGATTCTAATTTCACTGATTACATGAGACTGGCCACCTTTCCCAACACCACATGCTGAACTCAAAATGGCTTAAAGACAAATGTAACATGACAGCATAAAATTTTTAAAAGAGATCATAGACAAAACATTTGGTCAACATAAATCACTGCATCAGTGTTTTCGTAGGTCAGTCTCCCAAGGCAATAGAAATAAAAGCAAAAGTAAACAAATGGAATCTCATCAAACTTATCAAGTTTGGCACAGCAAAGGAAACCAAGAACAAAATGAAAAGACAGCTTGCATACTGGAAGAAAATATTTGTAAATGATGTGAACAACAAAGGCTTGCTTGATTTCCAAAATATATGAACAGCTCATACAATTCAATAATTTAAAGAAATCAAACAACTCCACCCACCAAAAAAAAAAAAAATGGACAGAAGACCTAAACAGACCTTTCCTCAAAAAAGACTTCCAGATGGCCAACGGGCACACAAAAAGAAGTTCATCATCGCTACTGTAAAACTAGAGTTACCATATGATACAGCAATCCCAAATCTGAGCATATATCCACATAAAATTCTAATTCAGAAAGATGTGAGCACCCCAATGTTCACAGCAGCACTATTTACAATAGTCAAGACAAATAAACAACCTAGATATCCAGCAACGAATGAATGGATGAAGAAGATGTGTTATATATCAACAGTGAAACACTACTCAACCATAAAAAAAATGAAATAATGCCATTTGCAACAACATGGGTGTAGCTAGAGACTATCATATGAACACGGATGTAACTAGAGACTATAGCTGTGTGTAGTTCAATAAAACAAACATTACTGTGGATTCTTTGGTGCTTTTTGCATAAGACGCAAAGGTAAGTCAGAAACAGAAAGATGAGTACTATACCATATCATTTACATGGAATCTAAAATAAGACATAAATGAACCTATTTATGAAACAGAATTATTCTCACAGACATAAAAAATGAGCTTATGGCTATAAAGGGGAAAGGGAGTGGGGAAGGGCTAAATTAGGAGTTTGAGATTAGCAAACTTATCACTACTAAATATAAAATAGATAAACATCAAGGTCCCACTGTATAGCACAGGGAAATATATTCAACATTCTGTAAATAGCCATAATGAAAAATAATATGAAAAAGTGTGTGTATATATACATATCTATATATACATTCACGACTGAATCATTTTGCTTTACACTAGAAAATAACAAAACATTGTAAACAATATTGTAAATCAACTGTGTGTAGTTCAATAAAACAAACAAACGTTTCTCTGGATTCTTTGGTGCTTTTTGCATAAGATGCAGATAACTAAAGCATAATTTTTTGCTTTATTAAATTTACATTTTTTTAATTTTACAGACACTTAAGCTTCTCAAATATAGTATGAAAGAAGTATTTGTAATTTTTTTCTGAAAAGACATGTTTTCAATATTTCAACTTCCAACATGATGTTGCTGAAAGGTTTGTGTATGGGTTATCTATTCATAAAGCCACTTGATGAATTAAAATACATATACATAGTTTTGTATTTCCATTTTGCTATTATATGTTTAAATCATGTTCAGTTCACTTGTTCAGTCATGTCCGACTCTTTGCAACCCCATGAACCTTTGCACACCAGGCCTCCCTGTCCATCACCAACTCTCAGGGGTTTACCCAAACTCATGTCCATTGAGTCGGTGATGCCATCTAACCATCTCATCCTCTGTTGTCCCCTTCTCCTCCTGCCTACAATGTTTCCCAACATCAGAGTTTTTTCCAGTGAGTCAGTTTTTTGCATCAGGTGATCAAAATATTGGTGTTTCAGCTCGAACACCAGTCCTTCCAATGAACATGTACGACTGATCTTCTTTAGGATGGACTGGTTGGATCTCCTTGCAGTCCAAGGGACTCTCAAGAGTCTTCTCCAACACCACAGGTCAAAAGCATCAATTCTTCTGTGCTCAGCTTTCTTTATAGTCCAACTTTCACATCCATACAAAACTAGTGGAAAAACCATAGCCTTGATTAGATGGACCTTTGTTGGCAAAGTAATGTCTCTGCTTTTGAATATGCTGTCTAGCGTGGTCATAACTTTCCTTCCAAGGAGTAAGCGTCTTTTAATTTCATGGCTACAGTCAACATCTGCAGTGATTTTGGAGCCCCCAAAAAATAAAGTCTGCACTGTTTCCCCATCTATTTGCCATGAAGTGATGGGACCGGATGCCATGATCTTCGTTTTCTGAATGTTGAGCTTTCAGCCAACTTCTCCACTCTCCTCTTTCACTTTCATCAAGAGGCTATTTAGTTCTTCTTCACTTTCTGCCCTAAGGGTGGTGTCATCTGCATATTTGAGGTTATTGATATTTCTCCCGGCAATCTTGTTTCCATCTTGTGCTTCCTCCAGCCAGTGTTTCTCATGATGTACTCTGCATATAAGTTATATAAGTAGTGTGACAATATACACCTTGACGTACTCCTTTTCCTACATGGATGGAAGCAGTTTCTAACTTGCTTTCTGACCTTCATATAGGTTTCTCAAGAGACAGGTCCCATGGTCTGGTATTCCCTTCTCTGAATGGGTGCTTAATTGATAGAAAACATTTAAAAGTTTACTGAGTTTATAATACTGTCTTCTTCCTTTGTTTAATATATTATGTCAATTAATTTTCTAATACTATGCCAGCCTTTTATTTTTAGAATACATTTTTTATACATTCTGAACTGAATGTGTTTATATTTTGATGAGAAATTTTGCAAATGGGCCTAAAATTTCTAGATGCTTCCCAAACTTATAATCACTTGGAACAACTGCATTTTGACCTCTTTGATAATATTTACTGTAATTTTATTTCTATTTCACTAATTTCTTTATTATAGTTATTAGGCCCACAATTTTGCTTTTCTCAGCTGTTATAAGTAAAGTTTAAAAATAAAATAAAATTTAAAAAAATTTACCTCATGGGGGAAAAAAGAAAGAGCAAGAAAAAAAAAAAAGAAAAAAAGATTGGATCAAGGAAAATAATGATATGGAAAGTATGGTGCTGGCACATATCAGGCAATCAATAAATGTTAGCTATTAAAAAAAAAGTTTAAAAATTAGCTTATTAAATATCTGAGTTTGTTTTCATTTCTAGTCAAAGCTAGATTCTTAAGATTACAAAATATCTATTTGCTTCCACTTCAGAGTCAAAGCTATGGTTTCTCCAGTAGTCAAGTATGCATGTGAGAGTTGGGCCATAAAGAAAGTTGAAAGCTAAAAGAACTGATGCTTTCAAACGGTGGTGCTGGAGAAGACTCTTGAGAGTCCCTTGGACTGCAAGCAGATCCAACCAGTCCATCCTAAAGGACATCAGTCCTGACTATTCATTGGAAGGACTGATGCTCAAACTGAAACTCCAGTACTTTGGCCACCTGATGCAAAGAACTGACTCATTTGCAAAGACCCTGATGTTGGGAAAGATTGAAGGCAGGAGGAGAAGGGGACAAAAGACGATGAGATTGTTGGATGGCATCAGTGACTCAATGGACATGAGTTTGAGTAAGCTCCAGGAGATGGCAATGAATAGGGAGGCCTGGAATGCTGCAGTCCATGGGATCGCAGAGTTGGATGTGACTGAACTGAAATGATGTATATTTTTCAGTTTTGAAGATATTCTATTTTACCTCATAATATTCTGACTATGCATTATTTAGAGATGCAAACTTAAATAATCAAAATTTCAAATCTTTTTCTTATCCTTCCTTGTAACTCAATGTAGTCAGAGCGTGAAATCAGTTGAATATCAATCTTTGGCTATCAGTTGAGTCTAGGCTTATAACTCAATAAGGGATTGGATTTCCTAAATATTCTTTGATCACTTGAAAACTTTTGGAAAAGGCATATATAATAAAGTTTCCCACAAGTACTTCTTATATTACTTTAAATTTTTGCTTGATATTTTTGAGACCATGCTAATAGTGCATTATATTCATACAAATTCAGAATTGCTATATAAATGTTACAAATATAAATGATTTGTTGGGTGGACTTAAGTATGAAACTCTAATACTTTGGCCACCTCATGCGAAGAGTTGACTCATTGGAAAAGACTCTGATGCTGGGAGGGATTGGGGGCAGGAGGAGAAGGGGACAATAGAGGATGAGATGGCTGGATGGCATCACTGACTCAATGGATGTGAATCTGAGTGAACTCCGGGTGTTGGTGATGGACAGGGAAGCCTGGCGTGCTGGGGTCGCAAAGAGTCAGACATGACTGAGCTACTGAACTGAACTGAAGGATGTGTCTTTCAGATTTTCAGAAAAAAAATATTGGTATTTTAATATTGTCTCTTTCTCAAATGATTTGTGTAGTTTGACTGACAGACACCATCTTGATCTAAGGTTGTCCATCAATGAGAAAGAGATCCCAAAACTCCAATATAAGTTTCTTTGCAACTCAGTGAGTCTTTATTCAAATAGGTTATAATCTGTTACTATAAAAATCCTGAAACTAGCTGCATTAGAGCAATTCCTTTTAAAATAGCCCTGTGAATGTGGATCAGAACATGAATTTTTATCCACATTTTTCAGTTTGGCAGTTAGGTATTTTTCATACTAGGCACAATGATATTCTTGTAAATAGTCGCACATACCTCTTTTCTTCCTAGATATTCATTGATTGTGAAATATCTCACAGAAGGGGACCAAGAAGTGATAAAAGAACCTGTACAATACTGTGATAACTTGACTGGTTATGTTGGAAGCATAAAAAGCTAGTACAATGACAGATTGCTAAAAACAGTTAATGATGTTAGGATTCCCCCCCACCCCAAGATGTGCTGCAATGTGGAGCTTATCACAGAGTATTTCTGAGATGATTTTTTCTGCTTTACTCAAGAGTAATTATCTCCTGACTTCGATTCTGCCTATAAGCACCATCTCCACTATGCTGCTACCATTAACAGACTAATTAGGAAGGCTATCATGATCTCAAAGTCTGCTTAGTGATGAGACTCTGCCTCATAAAATGTTCATTAGAGGACAATTTACCATTTTTTAAACAGAGAAAACATCTTCTCAAAATATGTCTCCTCTTGATCTTCTTTGCCAACATCTCAGGTTTGTTTACTACTGCTACTCATTATTACAGCCATTAGGACTAGTTAAGCCTGGAATTGATCTCGTTCTAATATAATTTTTTTTAAGCATTAAATCAACATTCACAAAATTCCTTTGTGGTATTGTTTGAACAGAGGAGAAAGGAAACACCATAAACTGCCTGTCTATACACTCAGTGGATATGGGTAGAATTGTTAATATGCTGTTGAGATTGCACTTAACAAGCATAGTTATCTATGGCTGTGTAGAGTTTTGCTACTTCTTCACTAGATTGGAACAAAATACATTTATTTTTATGCTTTTTTTGTGGGGGGGAGGGGCATGGAGAAGCCCACATCTCTGCATGAATATAAAAGCATACAAACAAATTCCCCTAGTTAAAAAATCTAAAGAAGCCCAAGTTGTGGCCAGAAAGTCTATAGTTATGTTTTTGTTATGTTAATTAACAATTACCCTATTCTCTATTATCTTACTGTCTTTCATATCTGATCTTAACTTTCAATTTAAGTGAGTCTGATGTATTCAAATATGACAGTGATCATTCTGCCCATATTAAGAATAGGATTACCTTCAATAAATAAAGAACTGAATATCAAGTAAGGTAACTAGTTTAGGCAGATCTAAGAGAATTTCTAAGTTGGGTATTTTCTTATTTGGAATATATCTTTGCAAACTTTAAAATAATAATTACTAATAAACTGCCAAGACAAATTCGAAGCACTATTGAATCAGAGGGCTAGGATGTTTTGAGGGTTTAAGTTTCTCTCCTCTCTTTTACATTAATGTGTCTGGAATTGCACAGACTGGACTGTGCAATTCCTGTCAACCTGTGAAGTACTTGGAGTCTGAGCTCTCCTGAAAGTGCTTAGAGCCTGAGGCAAGCCCATGCTCCAAAACAGGCTGCTTCAATTTTATACTCCATTTAACAGTACGTTTTTATGCTCAAACTTCATTTTAGTCTGCAGTGTTAAATTTCCAGCATCTACCTGATTAGGGCCATGGAGTTGCATGAAACAGTCACAAAAGACAGTTTGAGTAAATCTTGGCTTTGATGCTGAAGAGGGGTCAAAGCCCTTCTGTTTATAACTGATAAGATCTTGAGTTTTAAAACTAAGGACCATGAAACTACACAAAAGGAGCCTTACTTCAAAAGGAGTTATAAAATATACTTTGAATATAGTGGGAATTTCAGAGCAGATGGTCCATAGATCATTTAATTGATATGCAATGCCAACAGGAGCTGTTGGGGGATATATATATGGAAGATGTGCAGGGAAATTGTATAAATATTTAAATTCAGGGAAGTATAGCAAAAATAAGAACTGACTACTTCTTTTAGGTTCTGAGAGATAAATGCGGAAGTCTTGTATTAGATTTCCTTTGGAATGGATTTTTAGATACTGGCTTAGTTTTTTCAGGATTGTTTACATGCCTTATTATAAGGCTGATATCATTCACAACTTGTGCAGTTACACAGGGTCCATACTTAAAGAGCCCCATGCTTAGTTTAATATTCTGCTGTGGTCTTCCTTTAAAAGTTTTGATCAAGAGTTCCCAGACTGTCACTTCTGTACTGGGTGCCCCAAATTATTTAAAAAGGTTTGCTTCTTCCTGGATACATTTTTTAAAAATAAAACAATATATAAAACATCATCAAGGTGAGGCATACTTTCACCTAAATTGTTGGTTGACAAACAAATGAAAGGAGAAAGGTCAGAACCTTTGAGTAACCATGCCGTGAATCTCAAGGTATCTGAGGCTATCAAAACAAAGTAGCATGCAGGTACTTTTAAGTGTTTATAACCACAGTTTTTGTTTTCTATAATAAACCCACAATCGGGTTAGAGAAGATAACAGTATCTGTTGTTAGGTGCTTTTAAGATTGTGCCTTCTAAAAATACTAAGCACAGTAGATATACACTGGCATATTGTGGTTCCACAAAAAATGACCAAGACATCTTATTGCCAGGCATTTGTTTTCCCAAAGCAAAGACAGCAAATAGAATCTCTTTGCTATAAAGTCAAGCAAAATGAATAGAACAGAGGTAGTCCACTTGACAACAATTTTGAGGTTTCTTGATGCGGGTAGATCCTTTCAATCTCATGTATATATCAGCATCTCTCAAATGTATTGATAAACACAGAGGCTAGGAGGTGTGCAAAAAAGATAGAATTTGTCAATTCTTCATGGGCCACACTGGTTGAATATATTAAACAGGGAGATGTTGATTATTCTCCCTCATAATGATTAAGATGTTCTACTTTTAATTAAATATGATTCTTAAGTAGATAGAGTCTAGTAAGCCTCATTCACCTAGAGGAACTAAAACTAAGATTTATTTTATCATCCCCTGGTTAAATTCACATTTATAAATTGTCCTTTTCATGACCACCTCAGGGTTCTGCTTCAATTCAATATTAAACCATGTACCATCAAATATTAATGAGAAAAGTCAGAGCCATTTATTTTTTATGCTGAAATGTAGCCAATTCTTCCAGAGAGATAATACAATTATAGAACTAATTTTGAAGTGCATAATGGATTTTTAAAAGTTAACTTATCCATAATAGACTGCAGCCAGATGTTAAGTAAGATACTGGGTGAGGGAAGACCCTGAGAGTGTAGGATATTAACTATTTAGCACAATAAAACTCGAACTGGTATAATCGTACGGGACTACTAAATACATAGTAAATAGTTTCTCCAACATTTTAGTTTTTTTCCCAACATCTTCAACAAAGTCTCCTCTTTAAGACTAACTAAGAAGTGCTTCATAAATTTAGAGGCTATATTTAGTGAGGGTCATGGTAGGATGCAATAGCATCAACAAAAGAGAAGACCTTAACACACCACATGTCTCTCTGTTCATCTTCCGCCTACTCCACTCTATTCACTTCCCATAATTCCATCGTAAGAATGCTTCCTAAGCTCTTTAATGATATCTATATTGTTAAATTTAATGTTTTTTTTTCTATCTTACCACTCCTTAACAATGCATTTCTGACAATACTTTTCCCCATGTTACCTTCTCAGACACTACAGTCTTTTCCTTCTTGTCATTTCTCTGATCCTCACTATTCATTTTCTTCTGAAAGTTCATCATATGTTTTATACTAAGTAAAATATTATTTCTGGTCTTGCTTTAATTTGTTCACAGGAAATCTCATCTGTGCCCAAAACTTCAGGTGGTATGACAATGGCTCCCACATGTGTATCTCTACATTACTCAACATCTTGGTGGATCAACGACACTCATTTAACCAGCTTCTTGAAGTATAGATTTTTCAAAGACAATGAAAACATACATGAAACAAAATTATAATCATTTCTCCACTCACTATTAAACACACACACATAAAAGAAAATATCTTGCTCTAGAATTTTCTCTTTCAACCAATGCCATAACTATATATTCAATTAAACATACTCAAAATTTTAGATTCATTTCTAAACTTTTCTCTCTTGTACTTGCCATGTCTAAAACTTTACCAATACAGCTTTGCTTCTTAAATATTTATAAAAATTATTCACTTATCTCTATCTGAGAAATAAACATTCTAGGTCAAATAGTCATCATTTCTCACCTGGACTAATGGAATAGCTCTATAAAAAATTATGTTTATATTGACTTTCACTGATCCTATTCTCTAATCTATAGAAAGAGACATAATTTAAAAGTTAAAATTCAATAGTTAAATTCCCCTATTTAAATTCTCAGTAGCTACCCCATTACTCTGGGGTCAAGACCAATATCCTTAACAAGATTACCAATGAGGCTCTGCACCTTATTTTCTTATCTTCAGCCATGCTGCCTATTTTCAGAGCCATTTAAATACCAGAGTTCCTACATTTTGAGGCTTTCCACATGCTCTTTCTGTGCCATATATGCCCTGCCTCCCATCTCTGTTTTTCACCTAACTTCCTCTTAATCTCCAGATCTCAACTCAAAAGCCAGTCTTTCATTAAAGACTTTCCTTCCACATTTGCTACACTCCTGACTAGATTAAGTCCAACTATTTTACACTGTGGTTGCACTCATCAATTTTTAATGATTTTGTGATATTTACCTACCAACCTATTTTAGTATACCAGTTCCCTGAGTGTAAATCCTATAATCTTGATTACAAAGACTATTCAATAGCCGAATACATCAAAACTTATTTGCAAGAATAAACTGATTCATTTCCTAGTGTATTTATTTTTAAATTTTAAATTAATTTAATTGAAGGATAATTACTTTACAATATTGTGATGGTTTTTGCCATACATTAACATGATTTTGTCATAGGTATACATGTGACCCCATCCTGAACCCCCTCCCCCCTTCCTCCCCACCCTATCTCTAGGTTGTCCCAGAGTACTGACTTTGGGTGCTGTGCTTCATGCATCGAACTCACACTTGTCAACTATCTTACTTATGGTAATGTATATGTTTCAATGCTATTCTCCCAAATCATCCCACCCTCTCCTCCCACTGAGCCCAAAAGTCCATTTGTTTGTGTCTCCTTTGCTGCTCATATGTAGGAGCATTGGTACAATCTTTCTAAATTTCATTATATGTGTTAGTATACAGTATTTGTCTTTCTCTTTCTGACTTACATCATTCTGTAAAATAGGCTCTAGGTTCATCTACTGCATTAGCACTGACTCAAAAGTTTTCCCTTTTATAGCTGAGTAATATTTCATTACATATATGTACCATAACTTCCTTATCCATTCATCTCCTGATGGACATCTAGGTTGCTTTCATGACCTACCTAGCCATTGTAAACAGTGCTACAATGAACACTGGGGTACATGTGTCTCTTTCAGTTCTGGTTTTCTCAGGGTAAATGCCCAGCAGTGGGATCGCTGTGTCATATGACAGTTCTATTCCCAGCTTTTTAAGGAATCTCCACACTGGTCTCCATAATGGCTGTGTCAGTTTGCATTCCCACCAACAACATAAAAGTTTAAAGGCAATTTACCCAAACCATTGAGAAACATTTCCGACAGCTAAATCAAGAACTCTAGATAGTTTCAACAATAGACCAGGTGTCTTTCCTTTCTGTTTCCCTTCCTTCTTTTTCTTCCTTATCTCGTTCATTTCTGCCTGCCTGTTCTTGTTTTTTTTTTTTTTTTTTCCAGTCACAACTGAGTACTTAGAATGGAGTTTTGTGCATTTTAGATGCTAAATAAAATTTGTTGAATTAATGAATCAGAATATCCAAAATGTGCAAATCAAAATCAAGCCTTATATAAGAAATGACTTCGAATATTTTAAAAATTAAACTAAATCTTGACTTTGATGCCATCTCTATGGAGTTCTCTTCTGAAACCCAGAGAAATAGCAGTGGATGCACTTGTCATCAGAAGAGTCCACACAACTCTCTCACAATCCTGAATGTTCTCTATAGTTTTCTAATCAAAACGCTTGGTTTTTTTATGAGTAATGTGTACTTTTGAACTTATAGAGAGCTTGCTCAGGGCACTATTGAGGTTAAAGGGCTTAAGAGATTGCTTTCAACCATTCCTAGGGGGGCAGTTAACAAAGGCAGCTACCCCAGTAACTCAGGATGGACTACAGACTGACAGCACACTCAGTTTCCCTTTGCTCTCAACTACACTGAGAGTAAATTCTCAACAGGAAATAAAGATAACTTTCATGGTAAGAAGCCATTCCCCTGTTTTCTCAAAGATATTTTTAAAAATGAGGGAGTTTATCACTCGGAATCTGTGCAGTTTTCCTCAAATGAGTGAGTTACGGTCATACAGAGAGAGTTTATGCAGAAACTCTAATATAAAATGATTCTAAAACCCTGACCCCTGTACTTGTCTCCCACTTTTTTTTTTTTCCACTGTTTCTTACTGGAAATATTGATAATTGACTTCAACCTGTCAGCTCATCTGCTTTTATCATGACAAAAAATTTAAGGCATATTTCCTGTACTATTCCAGCATTTTAATCCCCAACCTGTCTTTAGATCTGAGCATTCAATATTTCTATTTTTTCATGCCACATGTAATTAGACTGCTATTTGGCCAGGGAAGCACTACAGACAATTATCATGGGGCATCTACAACAGCATCAAAATGAATGCCAAAGCCAAAGTCTCAGTGCAGGCCTTTGGAGACCCTGTTTGGTTCATGTGATGCTAATTTTTGGCTTCTTCTAAATGCTCATTGAAAACAGAGGTTAGATAAAGAGAAGAAATGGTCAACAGATGGTATAAACAGCAGGAAGATACTAGATTTGGAGGGGAAAAAATGAAGAAAGTGTGATCCCTCAAATTCTAATACAGAGTAAATTAAATGTTAACTAGAGTTCAAGAGTTATCTTAATCTCTCCAAATATACTGAGCTTCCAATGTACATTTTCTACAATTCTCTTGTATTCTAGATACAAATTTACAGTGGTTTTATATATATGTCAAAAATTCAATTCTCTCCTATCACCAGAGATAAAAAAGCTAATCATTTGGTATATATTTAAATAGTGCATAAAATATATGTTACTATGACTGTACACTACAAACTGTCTTTTTAGCATGCATTTTTATTTAAGGAAGAACCATGATGATGCTTTATATTAATGAGTATTATTTCCCAACATCATTTACAAGGGATAATGGCATCTAACTTAAAATGTACCTTTAAAATTAATTCACCTTTTTTGAACCATAGAATTTTCAGTTTCTCCTTTTTTACATTATATAGACCCCTTGGGTTAAATCTTTGTTTCTATTCAATATTATTTTCTTTGGATAAATTCCTATAGCAAATATGCCTGGGTAAAATGAGGCAGAACATCAAGCACATCAGATCAGATCAGATCAGTCACTCAGTCATGTCCGACTCTTTCTTAATAATTTTAAATAAGCCAATAAACAACTGTGAGAGCTGACACCTCCTTGGATATTATTCACTCTCTAAAGAATTAAAAGGTACTAAGAAGGAGAAGGCAATGGCACCCCACTCCAGTACTCTTGCCTGGAAAATCCCATGGACGGAGGAGCCTGGTGGGCTGTAGTCCATGGGGTCGCTAAGAGTCAAACACGACTGAGCGACTTCACTTTCACTTTTCATTTTCATGCATTAGAGAAGGAAATGGCAACCCACTCCAGTGTTCTTGCCTGGAGAATTCCAGGGAAGGCGGAGCCTGGTGGACTGCTGTCTATGTGGTCTCACAGAGTCGGACACGACTGAAGCTAAGTCACTTCAGCAGCAGCAGCAAGAAGTAGACAATGGGAACATTTCAGAATGTCAGACCACAGTTGGCAGGCTATTTATATATATACATATATATATATGTATATATATACCGTTTATGAAAAACCTAGATGTGTGTAGCAGCTTGTCTTAATAAAATTACTTTACTGAAGTATATCTTGGTATTTAACTCAAAGTGGTGTACAGGCACACTTATGAGGAGGGATGTTCTTTCTTTTATTCATTTTTTTCATGCACAATGCAAACATTTAAACTGTGAGGATTAATTCTGAAATGTTATAGAATGGAAACTTTAAAATTTACATGGCAGTGACCAAATAATAAACTGTCATATAACATCTATTGACACATCTTTTGTTTCGATTAGAATTATCCAAACCATAAAGTAAGAGCTACATTTTGAAGCTTCACTGGTGGGCTAATATTATGCTATAGTTATTTCTCTCATAGAAAATTGCTACATTAAAACAATACCCTGCGATAATTAGTTTCCAAAACAGCACACTCTCTAGCTTGTTTTAGCTAATCACTAAGTCATGCAAATGTTATTATTGTCAACCCTCTTACTAAATACTTGAATATTAGAACCTTTGAAAATGATGTTATTTATATATGTCATTATATAAATTCATTGTAATACATAATATAACTTTATAATGGAAAACACCATCAGACTTGGTTATGTCTGTAGCAGTGGTCTGTGAGTTTCTTTGCTTAAAGTTTTCATTCATTCAACAGATTTTCATTGAATACCACCTAAATGGTCATGGCTCTATGCACTAAGAATGCAACAATGAATAAAAAAGATAAAACCCCAACTCACTGTTCACTAGACGTTCTCTGTGGCCTACACTGATACCTAAATGAGTTTCTAATTTGCCCCCACTGAATTGAATTTATCTATTTGCAACCTGTCTATATTTTGTATAATCATTTTCTATATTGAGACCTCAGGCTTTTCCCAGTTCTAAATGCTCATGATGAAGGATATTTCCCTTAGTATCTTTACACTTTTCTTAAGTTTTATTACATACATCTTCCCTTGCATTTGTATGAACCAAGTACTGATTTAATGGACTTGCTATTTTAGGATCCATTTATTAAACCTTCAATTTTCTTTGAAAGTCTCACATCAGTTCCATGATTTAAAACTAGCACATCATTACACCTCTATTGTTTTTTGCCTAAAATAGGGCATTATTTTATATTATATTTAGAACTCAAAAGTGTTCTTCATTAATACAGATGTCTGGTACTAATACATAAGACCTATTGATTAGAATATGTTAACATTCACACACACACAAAAGAACAGCAATTTTCAGTTGTCACGCATGAAATATAAAAAGGGATCTAGTATTGAGAATGGGGTTCTACTCAAAAGTGTTCCAAGTTTAAGATTTGATGAGGCTGTGATCATTTGGCTTAAAAGTCAACCAATTCACAACACAAATTTTATTATGGATTGAGTTATAACCACATCCTATAACACTTTATATCATTATTCGTATTAAATGCTAAATATTTGATTAATGAATGAACCACTAATAGTGATTGGTAACTTTGCTGATACTGTCATGTAATGACTCAAAATCAATGAACCGTAAACTGTTGTCCTTGGAAAACTACCTTAGTCAAGCTAACTTTCCTGTTTAACCATCACCGAAAATAAAGGAGATTATTTTGGCAAATAGGTGGACAACAGGGACTCCGTTAGTTGGCTTCAGAATAAGCTAAGATAGTGATCCTAAACATGGAACACCATGCCAGAAGCTGCTCTGTGACTAGGTCAAAATGGCAAACATAGTTCCACTACATATAACTCAGCTTAGTTACTCTGTTCCTGTGTATTTTGCTCTTTTTCTTTTTTTGAGGAGAGAATTGGTGAAGGCAAAATGTACTGTAAGGGAAAATTAAGACGTTGAGGCAAGAAACTTAGTTGTACCACAGTATTTCCGTCGGTAAAATGGGGATGATAGCAATACATATCTCATGGGGTTGTACTGAAGATTAAGTTAATTTATATTTATCAAGCTCTTAGACCAATGCCTGACATATAATAGGTCGTACATATGCAATTTATTATATTTAGTATGCATTCAGTTTATTATCAGATAGATAAATAAATGTATGTATTTATTATATGTATTATGTATTAATTTTATTATTGGATAGATGAATAAATGCATTATTTATTATATTTATTATCTATTCAATGTATTAGATAGATTAATAAATACATATACAAATAAAATATTCTTCTGTTTAGAAATATTCTGTTTCTCACTTTGTAAAGTGCTATTGAATATATATCTTCTGATTTTATATCTCAATGTGCAGAGTATCTGGCAATACAAGCTTATCTGAAAAAAGGAAGCTCAAAACAACGCTTGAAAGTTTAAGTTTGCCTAAAATCAAGAGCAAATGTCCCTGTTCAAAATGAATATTGTAGAAAGTAAGCTTTTTGGTTTTGACCACATTTCTCAGCCAATCAAAGTCTTATCAATGAAAGTAAACCCATATCTAGCCCACAAGAATAAACCCAAAGACTCAGAAAGAAAAAAAAAAGCATAAAGAAAACCAAATGGAAGGGACAGGCAAGCTAAAAAGAGGAAACCATTATTCCAGGACTTCTCACCATGACATCTTATGGGCGTCTAACATTCTGTGCATGTTATTACATGAGTCAAAATTTTTTCTAAACTTATACGCAAGCTATATTAATGTATCTACCTGAAAACTGATCAATAAATTAATAGATATTTACATTAATTTTAGAGATGATACATATGCATATGTACACACGTCCAAACATCAGTTCATGGGCGAATGAATAAAGAAAATGTGTATCCACAGACACATGAAATATTACTCAACTATAAAAAAGAAGGAAATTTTGCCATTTTGACAACAGGGATAAACAGCAGGATATTATGCTAAGTGAAATAAGCCAGGGAGAAAAGGAAAGGACAAATACTATGGGTTCTCCTGTGTGGAAGCTAAAAAAATTGAATGCCCAGAAGCAGAACTTAAAATGAAGATTGCTAAGGGCTGAAGGACTGGGGGAAATAAGGAGATGTTGGACAAAAGGTACAAACTTTCAGGTATAAGATGAATGAGTTCTGTGAGATTAATGTACAACATGGTGACTATAGTTAATGATGCTATCTTGTATACTTGAAATTTGTTAATAGGGTAAATCACACACATAAGCAAAAAGTAACTATGTGAGGTAATTGATCTATTACTTAGCTCAACTGTGGTAATCATTCCGCAGTGTATATGCATATCAAATCACCATGTACATTTTAAAAATGTCATTGTCATTTATACCTCAATAAGCTTGGGGCAAGGAGAGCAGGAAACAGAAAGAAAGTGAAAATTCTGGCTGAGAAGTGAAGATGAATCACAGAGAATTAACTCACTGTTATGGAAAACACTTTCTGTTCATGAGTCAGTAATACCTTCCTTATATAATTGTGACACTTTTTTGCTCAATGTTCTGCTCATTACGTCCCATTCATAACAATCTGTTACTAAATCTCTGTGGTCATGCTTTGAAATATGTCTGTAGTTCATAATAAGCCTCTGAACATACTGAAGGCAGTTATATAAGTACTGTAACTCAGCAACAGCTTACTTTAAGATATGATGTATATTCTGGACCATGGTTGATGGCACTTATGCTTGTCAAGATGTTTGAAAATTTTCTGAAATAAAAATAGCTTAGAGCTTTAAGTGACAGACACAACACATCAAGATGACTTTTCTTCTGTATTACATACAATGTTTTTCTGGTCTTGTTAAAAGGTAAAGTGTCATTTTTCTTACACAGTTTTTATTAAATATTAATATCAAAAAATTCCCCTTTTTTAAAATAATGCTTTCTCTAAAAGATTATATTTTGTATCGGCTGCTTTAAGGACTGAAGATGTTATAAAACCCTTCTCTCTGGCAACATTCATTAGATAAATATGAGAATGATTTTTTTTGTCAACACTTAATATAAGAAAAAAAAATTAACTTCCAATATACAAGTCTTGTATACATGTACAAAAATCTAGTCTTAATTATCCTTTCTCCTTTTATTTCTACTTCCTACTTCCCTCAGTCTCTAAAACTATTTTAAATTTAAATATACATCAAAGGCAAAGCTGGTTTAAAACTATAGCTACAGTATTAACCTTCACATAGCACAGCAAACATTCCTTTTCCACGCTTTCAGCATTATACACTTCTGCGAACCCAAGAACACAAAGTCAGACTCAGACCAAGCATTTCTTTCAATGTATGTTTATATCATATTACTACAAAAGCCTAATTTATCCCCACCACCATCCCCTTTACCCTTTGGTAACCATAAGTTTGTTTTCCAGGTCTATGAGTTTCTTTCTGTTTATATTTCATATTTGTATGTAATGATTTTACTTTTTAAAAAGATTTATACAAATACTATGTTTTGAACAAATATTAAGTAACTACTACATACCACACATTATATCAGGAATTTGACACATGAGTAAAATGAAAAAAAAAAATTCTGCCTCATAATGTACATACATTTCAATGGGGGATGGGAGAGGGCATTGACTAGCAAACAATAAGCATAATAAATAAGAATATAATATGTTAGAAAAATGCCCTATAGAAACAAAAATCGAAAGAAAAATTGGAAGTGATGAGCTGCAGATGGATGATTGCAAATTTAAATAGGGTCATCATTGAGCAACTCATTCCATGGTTATAAAGACTGTTCAAAATTTAAAATCCTTATGTTACACATATTCTGAAATTTTCATCTATTTTTAGTGAATTTAATATTGAAATGTGTTTTTCTTAATGGCCCAATTAAGTTTATAGAATCATATCTTTGATTGTAGTTTTCTCTATATTGCATTGTTTTTATTTCTAATTAAGTTAATCTCTTCTACAAATTTGTAAATTGCACAGGCAGGAGATGCCTTAATATACAGTTGTGTAAATAAAGCTCTTTTAAAAATTTGGAAATACATTGAATAATAATTTAAACATATAATATTATCTTTGGAAACTCAGTTAGCATGGCTTTAAATGATTTAGAAAGTTATTAACCTATATGTATGAGTGATGTCAACATACCAAGCTAAAAAAATGAATTCTAAGGCAGATGCCCAACTGAACCAAAACCAGCCAATCTGAGTTCCAATATTGGAACTGCACAATCACCAGGTTCCATGACACAAACAAAAGAGGCAATCTAAAATAAAGTCAGAAAACCATAAAATCATAAAGACTAAACATACGCCCAAACACTCTGCAGGTCTTTTGTTATGTAGAAAAATTAAAGAGCTTAAGAGTCAGGGACACGAAGTATAGTAAACAATGGAATTGAATATGGCATAGAGCATGACTAGAAAACATAAACACATTAACTAAGTGGACAGATTAATTTATGCAATTATCTAACTTCCAATGGGTCCCCATCCCCCAGCAACTACAGATGTTAAATCTCCAAGCAAGAGGCTAAAGGATTCTGTCCTGGGGAACCTGCCTGGTCTACTGGAAAAGTCCTCCAAAATACTAACATTTGCAGTATTCCATAGAATTGAATGAGTTTGCTCTTTTTTTTGCTCTAAAACCCATCAGTCCCAAGCACTGCTCTTCCACACAGAACTTCCCAGCAGATTTTAATGTTTTACTTTTAAGAAAGGATGGCCAGGAATCACCAGAATTGAGGGAATTCTCAAGAGTAAAAGAAAGAACCCAAAACACATACAGGAAAGAAAGGAGGAAATACGACAAAGTAGATTTAAGTCCCCTCCATTATATACTAAAGATTAAATTATTTTCTTTATTCTCAGAAATTTGGCATCAAAGTTAATACATAGTACTCACTCAGTAAATTTTTGTGGGACAAAACCATAATTACTTATATTTATAATAAACATATAATTGTGTTATTTATAATAAATTTGAGTGCACACATTAAATATGTATATATTTATGTGTGTGTATATATATGTGTATATATATATATATACACATCTACATACATACATATATGCATCTACATTTTAATACTGATATATTAGGTGGGCCAAAAACTTTGAAGAGTTTTTCCACAAAATGTTATGGAAAAACTTGAATAAACTTTTTGGCCAGTGGTCATGTATGGATGTGAGAGTTGGACTATGAAGAAGGCTGAGTGCCGAAGAATTGATGCTTTTGAACTGTGGTGTTGGAGAAGACTCTTGAGAGTCCCTTGGACTGCAAGGAGATCCAACCAGTCCATTCTGAAGGAGATCAGCCCTGGGATTTCTTTGGAAGGAATGATGCTAAAGCTGAAACTCCAGTACTTTGGCCACCTCATGGGAAGAGTTGACTCACTGGAAAAGACTCTGATGCTGGGAGGGATTGGGGGCAGGAGGAGAAGGGGACGACAGGGGATGAGATGGCTGGATGGCATCACTGATTCAATGGACGTGAGTCTGGGTGAACTCCAGGAGTTGGTGATGGTCAGGGAGGCCTGGTGTGCTGCGATTCATGGGGTCGCAAAGAGTCGGACATGACTGAGCGACTGAACTGAACTGAACTGAATATAAAATATTGTATACAGTATACTAATGCATATATATGGAATTTAGAAAGATGGTAACAATAACCCTGTATACGAGACAGCAAAAGAGACACTGTTGTATAGAACAGACTTTTGGACTCTGTGGGAGAGGGAGAGGGTGGGATGATTTGGGAGAATGGCATTGAAACATGTATAATATCATATATGAAACGAGTCGCCAGTCCACGTTCGATGCATGATACTGGATGCTTGGGGCTGGTGCACTGGGACAACCCAGAGGGACGGTGTGGGGAGGGAGGAGGGAGGAGGGTTCAGGATGGGGAACACATGTATACCTGTGGCAGATTCATGTTGATATATGGCAAAACCAATACAATATTGTAAAGTTAAAAAATTAAATTAAATTTAAAAAAATTGTATACCAGTATAGAAATGTATGTTTGTATTATTCTTTTTATATAATAATTTAAATTAGAATAAAAATGCTTTTTGAGAAAATGCATATGTGCTCAATAAGAAATAATAGCTGATAATTATTAAGGTTCACAAAATGATGGATATAGTTTGATATTCTTCATACAAATCAAATCACACAATCATTAGATAATTTTCAAACTGACAGAGAGAGAAGTTAAGTGATTTATCCATATACAGAAAGTAGGACATGATGGAGCCAGTATTTAAATTCAGGATTTCTAACAAAGCAGAAAAATAAAAGGAAAATAATAAGAAAACTGTTCTGAGAACTTCCTGGGTTCATTTTTAAAGATTATAAGTATAGGGTCTTATAATATATATAAGTACAGGCCCTCATCCAGGGGATCTTCCAAACCCAGGGATAAAATTCACATCTCCTACATTGGCAGGTGGAATCTTCCCTGATGAGCCGCCAGGGAAGCCCATGACTTCACTGTATTTCTGATCTAAAATTTGGCTTTAATTTAATTGATTAAATGAATAATCTATGTTCAGTCCTGCATTAGTCCTTGTTATGATTTCTCCCTGACTCTACAAAAGATAGCACCTCCTTCTTGGTGAGTTGGGACCTGCAGTAACCCTCTCACCTCAGGAGTAATAGAAATAAGATGTAAACTCTCAACTGGCTAGCTGATCATTAAAATGATAGTTTAAAGCACAGAAAAGTCATTGTGTTATGCCTCTCTTAATTAAAGGTGTTACTTACCAAACCTTAGATAAGTGATGCTATGCTATTACTTCCCTTGCAAATTAAAGAAAACTCAGGGTCTACTTATGACACTACCTCCATAAATTAGATGAGTAAGAAAGTTATGTCCTAAATGCACAGCAAAGGTTGAACTCTTCCTGCCTCGCAAGACAATGAATAAACACTTAATTAGGGAAGGTCTGAAATCAGAGAAAAGAGATAAGAAGGCTTTCTTACAAGAACAATGCAAAGAAATAGAGGAAAACAACAGAATGGGAAAGACTAGAGATCTCTTTAAGAAAATTGGAGATATCTAGGGAATATTCCATGCAAGGATGGGCATCATAAAGAACAGAACTGTAAGGACTTAACCAGAAGAGATTAAGAAGTGGCATGAATACATGAATACTATACAAAAATAATCTTAATGACGCAGATAGCCATGATGATGTGATCACTCACCTAGAGACAGACATCCTGGACCGTGAGGTCAAATGGGACTTAAGAAACATTACTATGAACAAAGCTAGTGGAGGTGATGGAATTCCTGAGCTATTTCAAATTCTAAAAGATGATGCTGTTAATGCGCTACACTCAATAGGCCAGCAAATTTGGAAAAGTTAGCAGTGGCCACAAAACTGAAAAACATGTTTTTATTCCAATCTCAAAGAAGGGTAATGCCAAAGAATGTTCAGAGCACCATACAATTACCATCATTTCACATGAAAGCAAAAGTGAAAGTCACTCACTCACTCATGTACGACTCTGAACCCATACAGTCCCTGGAAATTTCCAGGCCAGGATACTGGAGTCGATAGTCTCTCCCTTCTCCAGGAGATCTTCCCAACCCAGGGATCGAACCCAGGTCTCCCTCATTGCAGGCAGACTCTTTACCATCTGAGCCACAAGGGAAGCCCAAAGGTAATTCTCAAAATCTTCAAGCTAGGCTTCAGCAGTGGGTGAACCGAAACTTCCAGATATAAAAAATAGGTTTCAAAGAGGCAGGGAAACCAGAGATCAAAATATTAATATTTATTAGATCATGGAGAAATCAAGTGAAGTGAAAGTCACTCAGTCGTGTCTGACTCTTGTGACCCCATGGACTGTAGCCCGCCAGGCTCCTCTGTCCATGTGATTCTCCAGGCAAGAATACTGAGTGGGTTGCCATTTCCTTCTCCAGGGGATCTTCCCAACTCAGGAATTGAATCCAATTCTCCCACATTGCAAGCAGATTCTTTACCAACTGAGCTATGAGGGAAACCTGCAGAGAAATCAAAGGAGTTCCAGAAAAGCATCTACTTCTGCCTCATAGACTACACTAAAGCCTTTGACTGTGTGGATCACAACACGGTGGAAAATTCTTAAAGAGATGGGAACACCAGAGTACTTACCTGCCTCCTAAAAAACCTATATGTGGGTCAAGAAGCAACAGTTAGAATCTTACATGGCACAATTGACTGGTGCAAAATATGTAAAGGAGTATGACAAGGCTGTATATTGTCACCCTGCTTGTTTCACTTCTATGCAGAATACATCATGAGAAATTCCAGGTTAGATGAACCACAATCTACAATGAAAATTTCTAGGAGAAATATCAACAACCTCAGATATGCAGATGATACCACTCTAATGGTAGAAAGTGAAGAGAAACTAAAAAGCCTCTTGATGAGGGTGAGAGAGTGAACAAGTTGCCTTAAAACTCAACATTCAAAACACTAAGATAATGGCATCTGGTGTCATCACTTCATGGCAAACAGAAGGTAGAAAAGTGGAAGCAGTGACCGATTTTATTTTCTTGGCTTACAAAATCACGGTGGATAGTGACTACAGTCATGAAATTAAATATGCCTTCTCCTTGGAAGAGAAGCTATAACAGATCTAGGCAGTGTATTAAAAAGCAGAAACTTCACTTTGCCAATAAAAGTCCATATAGTCAAAGCTATGATTTTTCCAATAATCATGTACGGATGTGAAAGTTGGACCCTGAAGAAAACTGAGCACTGAATAATTGATATTTTCAAATGATAGTGCTGGGGAAGACTCTTGAGAATCCCTTGGACAGCAAGGAGATCAAAGCAGTCAATTCTAAAGGAAATCAACATCGGGAGGACTGATAATTAGGCCACTTGATGGGAAGAACACACTCATTGGAAAAGACCCTGATACTGGGAAAGACTGAAAGCAAAAGGAGAAGGGGTCAGTGGAAGATAAGATGGTTAGACAGCATCATCTACTCAATGGACATGAGTTTGAACAAACTGCAGGAGAC
Source organism: Bos javanicus (assembly GCF_032452875.1). NCBI lineage: Eukaryota > Metazoa > Chordata > Mammalia > Artiodactyla > Bovidae > Bos > Bos javanicus. The sequence goes on along the minus strand of NC_083893.1, from coordinate 4,080,308 downwards.
AGTGGAGGACAGGGGAGCCTGGTGTTCTGCAGTCCATGGGGTCACAAAGAGTTGGACACAACTTACTGACTGAACAACAATTGAAATCAGAGGGTTCTGTTTCCAGGCTTTGGTAAAATTTTATTTGGCTATAATTGGGTTTTAATTAAAAATTTCATATGCTTTACAGTTTAATGTCTTTAAGATTCCCTTACTACTTTCAGTAAAAAAGCTTCCAGTGATGAAGGTCAGTCTCCACTCTCACACTAATATTCAGAACTGTACTGAATTTAATCAGGAGATAGTCACGTGTTTTACTTTACTCAACGCCGACGCCAGTGTTCAATTATGTTTGGACCATTTGGCACCTGGTCAGGATGTTTCAGAGTTCTTTATAAGCCAGAATTCTCTCCAAGAAACCCACTAGTTACACTGCATCTATAATATATGAAGTTAGGTTCACCCTGAAAGATTATAGGTGAGATGAATACCACATGTCACTTGCAAAATATCGAAGTACATAATTACATTCTTGCTCTATCAATCTCATACTAATAAATACTATAGCATATATTGCTACCAAGTTTGATTAGACAATGATCTCATACTAATACATACAATAGCATATGTTGCTAGTAAATTTGATTAGACAACTATAAAAGTCTTATGTTAATTTTTATTGAAGTATGATTGACATATAGCATTAGTTATATAAGTTCCAGGTGTATGCTTTACTTGGCAAATGCTTCTTGCAGTCTCTATACAGAACTGAGACTGAATTTTTACCATTTTCACTTGGAAATAAGAGTGTAATCTCCATTAGCCTCTGAAATATCTACTGTTGTCCACAGAAATCAAAACCCAAATTTAACCTACTTTCACCACTGACATTTTTCTTTTGAGGCCACTTCTCAAGAGAAGGTGCTTCCTTTCAACAGATACAAACATCATCTAAACTCCCTGCCAGGTAATTTTAGCCTCACCAGAGAGTGACATGTTGACATGCATGCCAAGCAGAGATACATTATACAAGATGCACTCACCAAAGAGATACAGCATGTAACCATAGTGCAAATCCTAGACACAGAAAAAGAAAGATTCTGAAAATCCTGTGTCATGTTTTCTGTCAGGCCATATGCCCCTCTGAGTGTCCTACTGACAGGGTTACTTATACACTCACATTCCCATAAACAATAAGTACATACACACAAAAATGGCAATTTAAATCAGGACTTGATGTTTTTATCTAACAAGGATTACTTTATGCTTTTATAAAAATTGAACTCAAGTATTATATTTAAACTTTATTTGGTTTAGAAAAAAACATTATAGGAATCTGAGGCATTTTCATATAACATATTATAATAAAAGTAGTCATTTGTGACACCCTGATTTTTTTCAATGTGCTAAGTGGGTATATTTTTAACTTTTTGAGATAACTGTAGCTTTACATATCATTTAAAAATGGTAAAAAGGTCTTATGTACCTTTGGCCTTGTTGCTAGCAATGGTAATGTCTTGGAAAATTATAGAACAACACCACAACTAAGATACTGACATAAACAGTCAAGATTCGAAATATTTCCATCAGTACTAAGATCCTTCATGTTGTCATTTCATATTCATACTTCCTTCCCACTCCTATCCCTTCCTTTACTGCTGGCTACTGTTAATCTGTTTTCCATTTTAAAAGTTTTATCATATCTGCTGCTAAGTTGCTTCAGTCGTGTCCGACTCTGTGCGACCCCATAGACGGCAGCCCACCAGGCTCCCCCGTCCCTGGGATTCTCCAGGCAAGAACACTGGAGTGGGTTGCCATTTCCTTCTCCAATGCATGAAAGTGAAAAGTGAAAGTGAAGCCGCTCAGTCATATCCGACTCTTTGCAACCCCATGGACTGCAGCCTACCATGCTCCTCCATCCATGGGATTTTCCAGGCAAGAGTACTGGAGTGGGGTGCCATTGCCTTCTCCTTTATCATATCAAGACCATTCTATTACTGCAGTCATACTGTGTGTTGCCTATAGCGTTAGGTTTTTTCTCTCTGTATCATTCTCTGGAGATGGGTCCAGGTTGTTGCATTCACCAATGGTTCATTCCTTTTCATGCTGAGTAGTAATCCATGGTATGTACGTATTATCACCTGTGTAACCATTAACTCATTAAAGAACATTTAGATGGTTTCCAGGTTGGGACTATTATCTATAAAGCTGATATGAAGGTCTGTGAACAGGTTTTTGTATCAACATAAATTTTCATTTCTCTGGGATAAATTCCAGGAGGACAATTATTATTGTCATATTATAGTTGCAAGTTCAGCTTTGTAAGAAAATATCAAAGTGTTTTCCAGAGTGGCTGTATAATTTTATATTCCTACCAGCAATGTATGATTTAAAAAGTTCCTCTATTTCCTTACTAACAGTTGGTGTTATAACTTAATTATTTTAAGAAGAGTTTATTTTATTTTATTATAAATAAGAACTATACAAAAAAGTTTTACATGACCCAGATAATCACGATGGTGTGATCACTTACACTCACATAGAGACAGACATCCTGGAATGTGAAGTCAAGTGGGCCTTAGAAAGCATCACTACGAACACAGCTAGTAGAGGTGATGGAATTCTAGTGAAGCTATTTCAAATCCTAAAAGATGATGCTGTGAAAATGCTGCACTCGATATGCCAGCAAATTTGGAAAACTCAGCAACGGCTACAGGACTGGAAAAGATCTGTTTTCATTCCAGTTCCAAAGAAAGGCAATGCCGAAGAAAGCTCAAACTACCACACAATTGCACTTATCTCGGACACTAGTAAAGTAATGCTCAAAATTCTCCAAGCCAGGCTTCAGCAATATGTGAACTGTGAACTTCCAGATGTTCAAGCTAGATTTAGAAAAGGCAGAGGAACCAGAGACCAAATTGCTAACATCTGCTGGATCATGGAAAAAACAAGAGAGTTCCAGAAACATCTATTTCTGCTTTATTGACTATGCCAAAGCCTTTGACTGTGTGGATCACAATAAACTGGAAAATTCTGAAAGAGATGGGAATACCAGAATACCTGACCTGCCTCTTGAGAAATCTGTATGCAGGTCAGGAAGCAACAGTTAGAACTGGACATGAACAACAGACTGGTTCCAAATAGGAAAGGAGTACATCAAGGCTGTATATTGTCACCCTGCTTATTTAACTTATATGCAGAGTACATCATGAGAAACACTGGGCTGGAAGAAGCACAAGCTAGAATCAAAATTGATGGGAGAAATATCAATAACCTCAGATATGCAGACAACACCAGTCTTATGGCAGAAAGTGAAGAACTAAAGAGCCTCTTGATGAAAGTGAAAGAGGAGAGTGAAAAAGTTGGCTTAAAGCTCAACATTCAGAAAACGAAGATCATGGCATCTGGTTCCATTACTTCATGGCAAATAGATGGGGAAACAGTAGAAACAGTGACAGACTTTATTTTGGGGGGCTGCAAAACCACTGAAGATGGTCACCATAGCCATGAAATTAAAAGATACTTACTCCTTGGAAGGAAAGTTATGACCAAGCTAGACAGCATATTCAAAAGCAGAGACGTTACTTTGCCAACAAAGGTCTGTCTCATCAAGGCTATGGTTTTTCCAGTAGGCATGTACGGATATGAGAGTTGGACTAATAAGAAATCTGAGTGCTGAAGAATTGATGCTTTTGAACTGTGGTGTTGAAGAAGACTCCTGAGAGTCCCTTGACTGCAAGGAGATCCAGCCTGTAGTTCCTAAAGGAGATCAGTCCTAGGTGTTAATTGGAAGGACTGATGTTGAAGCTAAAACTCCAATATTTCAGCCACCTGATGCAAAGACCTGACTCATTTGAAAAGACCCTAATGCTGGGAAAGACTGAAGGAGGGAGAAGAAGGGGAAAACAAAGGATGAGATGGTTGGATGGCATCACTGACTCAATGGAGATAAGTTTGAGTAAACTCCGGGAGTTGACGATGGACAGGGAGGCCTGGTGTTCTGCAGTCCATGGGATGGCAAAGAGTCGGACACGAATGAGCAGCTGAACTGAACTGAATAGGTATGTGTCAAATAGTTGGGCAGCGATGCCTTATCTTAGTTTTAACTTGCATCTATTTACTGGCTAGTGTTGTAAATCTTTTCATGCATCTATGTCTTTGGCAAAATATCTATTCCTGTCTCTTGTCCATTTTTACCTGATTTGTTGCCACTCTTGGGTATTGAATGTTCTTTTATGTTCTTGATACTAGCTTCTTTTTATGTACGTGGTTTGCAAATACTTTCTCCCAATCTGTAGCTTCTCTTTTATTCTCCTACCAGGATATTTTACAGAATAAATTTTTAATCTTGATTAAACCAAATAATGTTTTCATTTCATAGATCATATATTTTGATGTCAAGTCTAAGAAATCTTCACCTAACTCTAGATCCTGAAAAGTTTTCCTCAGTTTTCATTCTAAAAGCTTTATAACTTTATCCTTTACACTTTACCACATGATCCAGTTTTGTTGTTGTTTGTTTGTTTGTTTTGTTTTTAATATGGTGTGGGGCTTGAAGCTTATCTTTTTAGTGTGTGGCTGTTCAATTGCTCCTGCACAATTTGCTGAAATGTCTATCTCATCTACACTTAATTGCTTTTATAGCTTTTTCAAAGAGCAGTAGGGAGTTATCTGAGTAGTAGGGCTATTTTCAAGTTCTCTATTTAGTTCTATTGATCTTTATGTCTATCCCTCTGCCAAAATCACACTGTACTGACTATTGTAGTCTTATAATTATCCTTGAGGTAATGTTTACAGCTTTCCCCCATTTTATTATTCTTTCTCAAAATTGTTTAGCTCTTCCAGTTCCATTGCCTTCATATATTAATTTTAGAATAATACCGTCTCAATATTATGAGATTTCATTGAATAGACATTTTGTTAATCTATATATCAATTTAAGGAGAAACAACATGATTTACTGTATCAAAGGTTCTAATCCATGACCACAGTTCAGCTGTCCATTGATAAAGGTCTTCTTTCATTCCTTTCCTCATTACCTTGCAGTTTTACTGAACAAGTCTTATATGTTTCAATAGATTTAAGTTTTTCACTTTATTTCAAGAGATTTTAAATAGTAATATAATTTTAATGTGGTATGCATGTGTTTATTTTTAACATATAGAGACACAATTGATTTATGTGTATTTATCTTGGATTTTGTGATATGCAGTATCTGTAACATTGATCAACTCACTTATTAATTCTAGGGGTTCTTTTTCTGTAGATCCCTCAGGATTTTTATATGCACAGCCATGCCATCTGTTTATAGGTACAGTTTTATTTCTTTCTGATTCTCTTTCTTTTCCTGACTTTTTCATTTCCCTCACAGTGTTGAATAAGAATGGGGGCAAAGAAACTTGTGTTGTTCATAATCTTAGAAGATACATATTCAGTCTTTCAACATTAATAAGGTATTAGCTGTTGTGCTTTTTTCAATGCTCCTTATGAAATTGACTAGTTCCCTTATGTATGAGTCAAGACTCTCCAGAAGAAATAGATAGATAGATACTGTGCTCAGTCAGGTCAGACTCTTTGAGACCCCATTAATTGTAGCCTGCCAGGTTCCTCTGTCCATGGAATTGTCCAGGCAAGAATACAGGAATGAGTTGCCATTTCCTACTCCAAGGGATCTTCCCAACCCATAGATTGAACATGCATGTCTTGTGTGTCCTACATTGGCAGGTAGATTCTTTCCTACTGAGCTACCTGGGAAGCCCAGAAAGATATTGAGAGAAATATGTTTAAAGGAATTAACTCATAACATTGTAGGAGCTGGCCAAGTTTAAATTCTGCAAAACAGTCAGGAAAAAGTTAAGCTGATTTTGCATCTGGAGCCCAAAAGCAGACAGCACGCAGAATTTCCTTTCCTTCAGAGGGAGTTAGCCTTTTATCTCCTTAGATCTTTACTAGACTGGAAAGGTGAGCACAATAAAGGACAGAAATGGTATGGACCTAACAGAAACAGAAGATATTAAGAAGCGGTGGCAAAAATACACAGAAGAACTATACAAAAAAGATCTTCATGATCCAGATAACCACAGTGGTGTGATTACTTACCTAGAGCCAGACATCCTGGAATGTGAAGTCAAGTTGGCTTTAGAAAGCATCACTACAAACAAAGGTAGTGGTGGTGATGGAATTCCAGTTGAGCTATTTTAAATCCTAAAATATGATGCTGTGAAAGTGCTGCACTCAATATGCCAGCAAATTTGGAAAACTCAGCAGTGGCCACAGGACAGGAAAAGGTCAGTTTTCATTTCAATTCCAAAGAAAGGCATGCCAAAGAATGTTTAAACTACCACACAATTATACACTCATCTTACACGCTAGCAAAGTAATTCTCAAACTTCTCCAAGCCAGACTTCAACAGTGTATGAACTTCCAGATATTCAAGCTGGATTTAGAAAAGGCAGAGGAACCAGAGATCAAATTGCTGACATCTGTTGGATAATCGCAAAAGCAAGAGAGTTCCAGAAAAACATCTACTTTTGCTTTATTGACTACACCAAAGCCTTTGACTCTGTGGATCACAACAAACAGAGGAAAATTCTTCAAAAGATGGGAATACCAGACCACCTGAACTGCCTCTTGAGAAATCTGTATGAAGATTAAGAAGCAACAGTTAGAACTGGACATGGAACAACAGACTGCTTGCAAATAGGGAAAGGAGTATGTCAAGGCTATATATTGTCACTCTCCTTATTTAACCTATATGCAGAATACATCATGCGAAATGCCAGGCTAGAAAAAACACAAGCTTGAATCAAGATTTCCAGGAGAAATATTAATAACCTCAGATGCAGAGATGATACCACCCTTATGGGCAGTAAGTGAAGAAGAACTAAAGAGCCTCTTGATGAAGGTGAAAGAGGAGAGTGAAAATGCTGGCTTAAAACTCAACATTCAGAAAGCTAAGATCATGGCATCCAGTTCCATCTCTTCAAGGCAAATACATGGGGAAACAATGGAAACAATGAGAGACTTTAGTTTTGGGGTCTCCAAAATCACTGCTGATGGTGACTATAGCCATGAAATTAAAAGACACTTGCTCTTTGGAAGAAAAGTTATGATCAACGAAGACAGCATATTAAAAAGCAGAGACATTATTTTGCCAACAAAGGTCCATCTAGTCAAAGCTGTGGTTTCCAATAATCATATATGGATGTGAGAGTTGGACCATAAAGAAAGCTGAGCTCTGAAGAATTGGTACTTTTGAACTGTAGTGATGGAGAAGACTCTTGAGAGTCTCTTTGACTGCTAGGAGAGCCAACCAGTCCTTCCTAAACAAAGTAGGTCCTGAATATTCATTGGAAGAACTGATGCTGAAGCTGAAACTCCAATACTTTTGGCACCTGATGCGAAGAACTGATTCATTGGAAAAGACCCTGATACTCAGAAGGTAGAAGGCGGGAGGAGAAGGGGACAACAGAGGATGAGATGGTTGGATGGCATCACCCATGCGATGGACATGAGTTTGAGTAGACATCGGGATTTGGTGATGGACAGGGAAGCTTGTGCTGCAGTCCATGGGGTCGGGAAGAGTTGGACAATGAGTGGCTGAACTGAGATTGGATGAGGCACACCCGTACTATGGAAGGTAATCTGCTTTATTCAAAGGCTACTTATTTAAATGTTAATCTTGACTAAAGTGTATCTTCACAGCAACATCCAGATCAGTATTTACACAAATACCTGGATACTATGGCCTAGCCAAGGTAACCTTCAGAACTCCATCCTTTATAAATATGGTATTCATAGACATCTCATTAAACCATAATTTACCTTCAAATAAAGATGATAATAAAGTAATACTTTCACTAAACTTGATACAATATCCTGTATGTAACTAATAATGTACAAATCCTTTCCTCAGAGAAGGAGAATTCTTTAGTGATGTTCACTTTTCCCAAGATCATGTACCTTAGGTGCTATGACATAAAGTTAACAATATGTATGTATTATGATATAAAGTTATTTTGAGGTAAAAATTGCTAGTGGTCAGTGTAGAACTCTGAGACCTCAGTCTTGTTTTCAGTAAACATCCTGATCTATTAACCTAAAACTATACCCTTTGTCACAAATTCCTGGAATGTGACCTTGGTCTGGTAGATTATCAGCATTCAAATCCAGGGAATGGCATAATTAACTTCTGTTCCATATGCTTAAGGGAAAAAAAAACAAAAAACAAAACTGTAGATTGTTAATCATAAACCCATACCTTCTATCCATTGTAAAATGGCCAGGGGGCATGAAAAAGGTTGGCAACTTAATCCAAGGGTCAAGAGAAGCCATAAAGATGTTAAGTTAAGCATCTGGACCTTTCAACTGATTGGTTAAAATTACATATTTTAAGGAGCAAACCAAAAATGTACAGATTAAGTATATAAAAACTGCTATAAGTCCTGCCTTTGGGGGACTCTTTACCTCCTCTCAGTGTCTTTGCTAAGAGCTTTCTCCTCTCTAATAAATCCCATTCATTTGCTACTGTGAGTGTTTGTGTGTTTGTGGATTCTATTCTTTGGCTTTCTGAACAAGAACTCAGATTCCCATTTCAAATTCATCTTAAATTATAGGATAAAAGGCTAAAAGGACACACACACATATTCCTAACAAAATAAGGAAGAAATAAGTATACTCATGACCCTTACATACCCCTTGCATCTGCAGCTGTTCATGTGGTCATAGCTGATATTTATAACTACCTCCTTCTATGACCTTTTTCCATATTGCTGTTGCCCTAAAGCAAATACCTTTGATAGTCATGGTTCTTTCCTTGGTGGGGATATCCAAACCTTCATTCCTGAAGGGTTGGGCTATTATTAATGGTAATTCTGTCTAGATTATGTTGTTGTAGTTTTCTATTAACTTTAATCACAGAGAATGATGGTACTAAGACATACTCTTAATGTTGGGGCTTCCCTGGTGGCTCAGACAGTAAAGAATCTGCCTGAAATGCTGGAGGTACACGTTTAATCCCTGGGTTAGGAAGATTCCCTGGAGAAGAGAATGGCAACTCACTACAGTATTCTTGGCTGGAGAATTCCATGTACAGAGGAGCCTGCCAGGCTACATTCCTCCTGGTGGGGCTACAACCTATGTGGTCACAAAGAGTCAGACATGATTGAGCTAAGAGACACCCTAAAAGATCCTTTACATATCCATCCATTGTGGAATATCAGTCTACTGTTCTCATGGTAATCAGGATGAATCACCACAGGGGTACATAATTACCTTTTTTGTCTGTTGATACAAGCAAAGAATGTTTGCTGGGGAATCCAAAGTGGCAGTGTGGTAGTCTTAACCTCCTGTTCAATATGTTTACCAGTTATGGAGCTATTCAAATGACCTATTTCACACTGGAAGATTTTTTGATAGTTGGCTTTTTTTTTTTGAGAAATCAGTCGGTTTGGTCTATGTTGTCTAAGTTATCAAAGTTGTTTGTATTTTTCCTTATTATCCTTTTGATTTCTGTAGAGACTGCAGTAATATCTCTGAACTCTGCCCATCTGTGTATGTGGTTTTTTTTTTTTTTTAATGTCAGTCTGCCTAGACGTTTGTCAATATTATTGATCTTTTCAAAGAACCAGCATCTTATTGCACGTATTTATCTCAATGGATTTCTTTTTGTTCTTCTCCATTTCATTGATTTCTGATCCTAACTGTATTAGTTCCTCCCTTCTTTGAGTTTATTCTGCTCTTCATTTTCTATGTTCTTGAAGAAGGAGCTTACATTATTAATTTGAGAGTTTTTCTTTTTTCTAATATATGCATTTAATGAGATAAAATTTCCTCTCAGAGTTGCTTTAACCATGTCTCACCAATGTTGGTATGTTTGAGGTATCTTGCTGGAGAGTGTGGGATTGGCCTTTGCTGGTATATTATAGCAGGAGAACATGGACATAAGTGATAAATATTATTCTCCTTAAGGTGTCATAAACTTTAAAATTCACGAAATATATTTATGAGCATTACCAAAGTTTATCTGTATAAACATATCTTAAAGTTTATTTCTATCCTTATTTAGCAAAGGTGAAAACAGATATTTCTGTTGACCTAATACCTTCTTCAGTGCTGGACAGCAGGGAAACAATTTGAAATCAGGTCATTTCATTCCCACTGAATAGTTTTCATTGCCTGTTTGTACCAGCCATGATGATATGTTCCAAGGAAACAAATAAATCACATGTAGTTCTTTCACCTTCCTTCACTGTCTTTTGCTATGCATAATGGCAAGCGTAGCTCTTGCCATGAAAGCCTGTAATGCCAGGGAACCACAGCGCTCTGCAGGTCTTTACGCGGGTGGCAAGGCTATGCCACGCTGCCTCTCTCAGCCTCTGCCCTAACAGATGTTTCTGCCTGGCAGGAATGTATTAGTTGGTGGTGATTCTAAAACTTTTATCTTTGCCTTTGGGTGATATTCCCCTCCAATTCATATGCTTTGTTTGAGACAAAGGTCACAATTTAAATTAAATAATGAAGCCAGGCAGACCTAATTCAACTGATGGGTCATGAGCAAGCCATCTAACCACAAGTCTGGGCTCATTCTTTCCCTTCTGGAAATTGTCAACACAGTGAATTTTATGCAGTTGCACTCATTGGATGAACAAAGGGACGGCTCAGAGTGGCCATTTGAGAGATCAGCCAATTTAACAATTAGTTACCTCTTTGTCCCAGATTGGAGAAGGGAATGGTTACCCACGCCTAGAGAATTCCGTGGACTATAGTGCATGGGATGATGAAGAGTCAGACATGACTGAGCAACTTCCCCTTGTTCCAGATGGAATAGTAAAGTGGTGGCATATTATAGACACCTTTTTCACTCGCAGATTTATTTATTTGAGAAATGTTGTGGGCTCAAACCCTCTGGTTTTATGAGTTTTCAAAACAACCTACATATAAGCTATTATGAAAATACTTTCTATATGTGGGAAATAGTCCAATGTCTGTGTCACACTGAGTAAAACAATTTGATATTACTCTTCTATAATAAAGTAAAATATAAGAGAGGTTTGCAATGTATAAATACAAAGAATTGTGAGGTATTGCCATGCAGGTTAGTACATGAGGCTACAACACATATTGAAAATTAACTCTGTTTTATAGATGAACACTGAAGCCAAGTCACACAAAATAGCAGAAACTAGCTGAAACAGATAAATGCAAGTAAGAACGTCAATCTTTTACTAACTAGTTCAGAACTCTTACATCATTATATGTATACCGTATGTATATGTATATTGTATATACATATATATATATATGCATATGTATATATTATATACATATAATGATGTAAGAGTGTCAGACTTTATTTTTTGGGGCTCCGAAATCACTGCAGATGGTGACTGCAGCCATGACATTAAAAGACGCTTACTCCTTGGAAGGAAAGTTATGACCAACCTAGATAGCATATTCAAAAGCAGAGACATTACTTTGCCAACAAAGGTCCGTCTAGTCAAGGCTATGGTTTTTCCAGTGGTCATGTATGGATGTGAGAGTTGGACTGTGAAGAAGGCTGAGCGCTGAAGAATTGATGCTTTTGAACTGTGGTGTTGGAGAAGACTCTTAGAGTCCTTTGGACTGCAAGGAGATCCAACCAGTCCATTCTGAAGGAGATCAGTCCTGGGTGTTCCTTAGAAGGACTAATGCTAAAGCTGAAACTTCAGTACTTTGGCCACCTCATGCGAAGAGTTGACTCATTGGAAAAGACTCTGATGCTGAGAGGGATTGGGGGCAGGAGTTTAAGGGGACAACAGAGGATGAGATGGCTGGATGGCATCACCGACTCAATGGACATAAGTGTGAGTAAACTCTGGGAGTTGTTGATGGACAGGGAGGCCTGACGTGCGGCAATTCATGGAGTTGCAAAGAGTCAGACATGACTGAGCAACTGAACTGAACTGAACTGATATATATATATATATATATATATATATATAAAATATATATGTATGTGTGTGTGTCTGTGTGTAATTATAATATACTGATAATATGTATAACCCAGGTAAACTTGATATATGTTTGTGTGTGTGTGTGTGTATATAATTATATATATAAAATACTGAGTTGGCCAAAAGTCCATTTGGGTTTTTCCATAACACTCCGTGAAAAAGCCAAACAAACACTGGCCAACCCAATATGTAATGTATATAGTGTTGAAAGTGATACTTTTAAAATTTTTTTGGTCTGAAACATTTGTAGAAGAAGGTTTGCTACTGCTACTGCTAAGTCACTTCAGTCATGTCCGACTCTGTGCGAGCCCAGAGATGGCAGCCCATCAGGCTCCCCCGTGCCTGGGATTCTCCAGGCAAGAACACTGGAGTGGGTTGCCATTTCCTTCTCCAATGCATGAAAGTGAAAAGTGAAAGTGAAGTCGCTCAGTCGTGTCCGACTTTTAGCGACCCCATGGACTGTGGCCTACCTGGCTCCTCTGCCCATGGGATTTTCCAGGCAGGAGTACTGGAGTGGGGTACCATTGCCTTCTATATAAAATACTGAGTTGGCCAAAAGTCCACTTGGGTTTTTCCATAACACTTTATGAAAAACCCAAACACTGGCCAACCCAATATATAATGTATATAGTGTTGAAAGTGATACTTTTTTATTTTTTTGGTCTGAAACATTTATAGAAGAAGGTTTGGAGTCAGCCAAAACCAGGTTGAAAAGGAGGTATATTAAATTAGATGAAAAGTATCAAATTTCGGTTGTTCAATCTATTACTATTGAGTTGCCCACTTGAAAGTTTAGAAAAATTCACTCAAGCTTTGTTCTTTATTGTAGTCCAATTTCCTAGGATAGAGATATAACTTTCATACCAACCAAAGTATTTTATCGCCCTAGTGAGTTTTGAGGTAAAATATGTTACCCCCTATATTTTGAATATTAAACTTTAGATATCAAGGGGATGTGCTTGGTAAGGGCATAAGTTATGCCATATTTCCTCTCTAAATGTATAATCTTCAGGAAACATGTCTTAAATACAAAGGCAATGGCAGTAAAAACTATACTAATAGAGCATTGTCTGTATGCCAGAGCTTTGGGTATTCTACAAATTCAAAGTGTCAAGAGAGCCTGGAAGTGAGTAAGGAAATAAGTAAGGGTAAGAGAAGTTGCCATTTAATAGAGACATCACAGATTTAATAAAATCTTAAGATACTCAGCTTTGGAACTCTTGCAGGAGATGATGGCACTGATGGCCTAATTAATCTGATAGAATTTAAAATGAAATGAGCAGTGAGATTCTCTCACAGGTCCTTGATTTGAAATGTATGTCCTTATAAATGACTCTCTTGTACAAGACAGGCGTCAGGAATGGAAAGACCAAATTAAATAGTGCTTAACATAGGGGTACCAAAGGAGAAAAGGGGAGGGAGAGATAAACTGGGAATTTGGGATTCATATGTACACATTACTATATATAAACTAGAAAAACAAAAGACTACTATATATGTTATTATAAGATATACTTAATATCTTATAACAACCTATAATGAAAAATAACTTTAAAAATAGTATATATGTATACAACTGAATTACTTTCTTATATACCTGAGATATTATGAATCAGCTATTTTGTTGCTGTTCAGTTGCGGTGTTCAACTCTTTGTGATCCCATGGACTGCAGCATGCCAGGCCCCCCTGTCCTAAAAAGGCAGATGAACTATACTTAAAATTAAAAAAAAAAAAACAAACAGGTATTCTGTAGTAAACATTAAACTCCAGTCCCTGAACCATTTTTACTCCTCTGTCTCTGGTTTGAAAAAGATCTAGGGAATAACAGCTGTTGGACAGAGACTCCAGAAGAGTCACTGCGCTTTATTGTGAATTCCATTATTATAAGTGCGAGAGTGACTTACCTATAAAATATGATATCTGGGAGGATGTTTCCCAGTTTGGAGATCAGAATATCAAACTGTGAGGCCAGGAAAAGAATTTGTTTAAAATTATACTATAAATATATACATGTATGAATATGTATTACTGAATCACTTTGCTGTATAACTGAAACTAACACAGTATTGTGAATCAATTATACCTCAATTAAATAAATATAATGAAAGAAAATTAGATACTTCACATCTACTTTTATCTTAATGTTTGCATTGTCTCTGCCTCCCTCTCCCCATGCCTCAGATAGACTAAAAGTCACTTATTTGTACTTCCCTTAGTGATAGCAAAAACCAGCTATTCCCAAACTATAATGAGGTATCACCTCACACCCAAAAGAATGGTCATCATTAAAAAGTCTACAAACAATATATGCTGGAGAAGGTGTGGAGAAAAGGGAACCCTGATTTTTTTTTTTTTTTTTTTGGTGAGAATATAAAACGGTATAATCATTACAAAGAACAGATAGTGGATCCTTAAAAAACTGAATATGGAACTACTATGTGATCCAGCAATCCTACTCTTGAGCATATATCCAAAAAAAAAAAAAAAAGTTCAAAAAGACATGCGCTTCAGTGTTCACTGCAGCATTATTTACAAAAGCCAAGACATGGAAGCAACGTAAGTGTCCACTCACCGAGTGGGTTAAGATGGGCACACAGACACAAGAGAATATTACTCAGCCATAAAAAGAAGGAAATAATGCCACCTGCAGCAGCATGAATAGACCTGGAAATTGTCACACTGAGTGAAGTAAGTCCATAGAGAAAGACAAACAGCATATGGTACACTTATAGTAGGAATTAAAAAAAAAAGGTACAAATGAACTTATTTATAAAAACAGAAATGGAGTCACAAATGTAGAAAACAGTTTCCACACCCCCCTCCATCACCCCAGGAACATGGTAACATACAGTTACCAGGGGGGAGAGGAAGAGGGATAAATTGGAAAATTGGGATTGAGATATATACACTACTACAAAAAATAGATAACTGATAAAGACCCATGCACAGCATAAGGAAATCTACTTGATACTCTGTAATGACCCCAATGGAAAAAGAATAAGAAAAGAGTGGATGTGTGTATATGTATAACTGGTTTACTTTGCTGTACATTTGAAACAAACACAACATTGCAAATTAGCTATACAGCGATAAAATATATATATATATATAATTTGCCATAGGGAAAAAACAAAAATAAGCTCTAATTCTTTCTAATGTTCTATTAAAAAGTAACCTTCAATTTCAGAGTTTTACCCAAGCAAAATTACATTGCTAAAGACATCTATGGATATTTATATAGGGTTGTAATACAGCTATAAAGATAAGCAAAATATGAAAATATCAGTTTCAGCTATTTTGAACTTGTGGCCATGCTTTATCTTGAAGTCACTTTATGTGGAAAACAATATATTTACTCTCTTTTATCCTAGCAACTTGACTGTGAGTCACAAAGCAATACAGATGGGAACATAAACAACAGTCTAAGACAAAAACTGCTTAGCTTGAAGAAAGAAGCTAAAAGAGTCAATATATTTTAATGTTATAAGAATACTACAGCTCAAGCCTACTTCAACGTTCTGGGTAAAACACAGGAATTACAATTTAGATATCTCTTAAAATGGCTTCTCTTTTAGCTATTCCTTTGCAAATCTCAATTTTAATATGTTCAAGTTATACAATATTCCCTATCCATGATGAGAAAGTTAAAAGATATATCATTTGACACAGTGCTTGTATTTAACACCCTGTTTTTCAGGAACCTAAAAAAGGAAATCACTAAACAAGTCTTGTTACCTACCATTCACTCAACTTCCTCCATTCCTGTTTTACCTTAAATATTTGTTCACATTTCTTTCCATGCCTGAAATGTTCTTACTCCCCACCACCACCCTTGCCCACTCCCTGGGTACATTCATTTTTCCTCTCAGGGTTTAGCTTAAATACCTTCTAAGAGATCTCAGTACCCTATAAAACGCACCTCTCATTGTTTACGTTAAAAATCTCTATTTACTATCACATAAGCAATCTGTATTTTTTCCACTGATTCATTTCTTATAAGTCAGCCTTCTTGCCTAGCATGTTAACAGGAAACATATCTATCTTGTTTACTGTTATGTACCCTGCATGTGTCTGACACATAAGAGGTTCTAATAAACTTTTGTAATTGTCCCATTCACTTAGGAGTATTTTTGAATATACATAGTGAAAATAAATGAAATTCATTCAATCACCTAGGGAAAAAGGAACTACTGAATCCCTTTTTTTTTTCATATAAAATGTCATTGTTAATTTTAATCTATTTGTAATCTAACCCAGATTAGTTTGAAATTGAGGGATTTTGATTGAACCAGTTAAATTACAAAAAAAGAAAAAAGCTTTTCTCATATGAAATAAAGAAGAAAAAACAGCACCCCCCTACACACACACACACATACACACAATTTTATATACCTGTTCTTGCAGCATGTATTGGAAAGTTGGGAATTAATCAGTGAATCTGAAATGGATAAGTCAGTTCTGTTAGGTTTCACAACATGTTCCTCAGTAGCATACAATTCAGTAATTCATGTTGAAGTCTATCTTGCTTTTAAAATTTCCGTGAGAAATTGTCTCATTATCTATACACTTACAGGTGGATCTGTGAGTATACAGATGGGACAAAGGAAAAAGATGGGAGAGATTTTCTCAATTTTTTCTATCTCAAGAATGGAAGACTGTATAAATGAGTTATTCAGTCTGAATCCATCAGCTTGATAATAAGGAAATCCTTTAATGCAGGGGGTTCCAGAATTCTGTATTCAGAGAAGCTCCTATATAGCAATAATTATAAAACCACGGGGTCACAAAGAGTAGGACGGGATTTACCAAATAACACCAGCAATAATGAATCTTGAGTATATTCAGTACAGTAATTATATTTATTTTTCTATCCTTCCTGCCTATCACAGGGATTAACATATATTAGCACTCCATATATATTTGCTCAATTCATTTAATCAAATGATGCTAACCAGATTAGATAGAATCTATCCAGCATTCCTGAAAGTTTATGAAAAGGATACAATTTCACTTTATTAGAATGTTCATGAAATAGAACTTTCTGGAAATATCGGGAGATTGAGTAAATTTTTGAAGATTATTAGGTGGCCTGATAAATTATAGGGTCTCAAAGAAAGGCTCAGAAGATGTGTGTTTTAGATCATCATCTGAGACCCTCTGTTCTTCTATGTAGCAAAAGGGTGAGATAGAGCATGACTCAAAAATCTAAACTCCAGCCCAAACCAGAACTAACTCTCTGTGGGCCTCTGAAATGAGAAGTGGGGACTAGATGACTGCTAATATTGTTCCAACAGCAAAAAAAAAAAAAAAAGTTATAATTCTCAAATGTTCACAGTTATACATGAGAATTGTCTGTTTTAATATTCAGGTACTCAAATATTCGGAGAAGGCAATGGCACCCCACTCCAGTACTTTTGCCTGGAAAATCCCGTGGACAGAGGAGCCTGGTAGGCTGCAGTCCATGAGGTCGTCAGAGTCGGACACGACTGAGCGACTTCACTTTCACTTTTCACTTTCAGGCATTGGAGAAGGAAATGGCAACCCACTCCAGTGTTCTTGCCTGGAGAATCCCAGGGACGGGGGAGCCTGGTGGGCTGCCGTCTCTGCGGTCGCACAGAGTCGGACACGACTGAAGTGACTTAGCAGTAGCAGTAGTACTCAAATATTAGGTGACAATTGGTGATACACCAATAAATCATTCTATTCTACTAAACTGGGTCTCTTCACAAATACAAAGCACTTCTGATTTTATACGCTGTGAATCAGGGGAGCAACACTGTATTAAAAGAGGTTGTAAATATGGGGAGAGTGAATTTCATCTTCTGTGAGTCACTATTATGGCAAACTTTTGTATTAATGGTGTTTTCATGCTGCTCCAGGGCAAGCTGCTGAAAAGAGATTATTGTAAATAAGCCTTTGGTATAAAAACCGATTTGTGCCATATCAAAGAAAAAAAATCAAAGAAGCTATTAATTTTGCTTTGCCAGCTAGCTATTTAACTCATGCATCCTGGTGTTTTTCTGTTGTAGCTAAAGGTAAGAAATGCCACATGAACCCAGTGTAAAAGGGTACCAGTTATAAAAATCAGAAAAATCATTCTATGATAAAAAGAAAATATTTTGCATAGCCTGCTGCTGCTGCTGCTGCTACATATACAGATAATGAGACAATTTCCTGTGTTGAAGATAGCAACCGGCAAGATGGTATGCACTAATAATAGATGTAGTCTACTGTGGGATTTTTTTTAAGAAGGCAAAAATATCAGAGTTTCCTTGATACACTTATTGTGATTCTTTATTACGAATTTTGACTGTTGTGATAATTATAGAATGGAAATATTTAAAAGTTATATTATGGGTCCCTATGCTGTATTTAGGCTTCCTTGGTGGCTCAGAGGATAAAGTGTTTGCCTGCAATGCAGGAGACCCAGGTTCAATCCCTGGGTTGGGAAGATACCCTGGAGAAGGAAATGGCAATTCACTCCAGTATTCTTGCCTGGAGAATCCCATGGACAGAGGAGCCTGGCGGACTACAGTCCACAGGGTCGCAAAGAGTCAGACACGACTGAGCTAATTACTATGCTGTATTTAATACAGAACGATAATCCAACATATAGAAACTAGATTTCTTAAATTCACTATAATTTTTCTTGGCATAAAAATAATAGTGGAATAATGGAAAGGTGGAGGTATATACTTGACTCCACAAAAAAGTAAGGATAATTAAAACATATTCATACAAATAATAAAATAATTCAACAGATGTTTACTGACTAGTGACAGGGGCTGCATTTGAGAATAAAAGAGATAGAATTCCTGCCTTTACAGAACTTAATTTCAAAACATTAAAAATCATTAATTTTTAATATCATGAAAACAGCCTCCCTTCCACTACAGAGGTTCCCTTCTTTACTGCAGCTCTGAGTTGAGGGACTTGACAAGGTGGAAATTAACCCTTTCCTCAAAAAAAAAGAAAAAAAGTTGATTTTAGGCTTTTTTTTTCTTCTTTTTTTAATATATCTAAGAGTTTAATTTAATCTCAGTGTCAGAAAAGTATCTGAAAATGAAACTATGGAGAACTGACAATAGATGATTTTGTCAAAAGGTTTCCCTTTGGGGTGACATAATAGATGTCTAAAACACAGAACAGTGAAAACATAAGCTTCTATTTTTTTAAAGTTTATAAGTTGACCTCATCATTTTCTAGCATATGCAGCAATTAGACTGTGAATCAGTAGGTAGATACAAACTTCCAAGTGGTTCTGGCTAAGCTAAAAATGGACTTCTGTTAATAGATTTCTTTAGGTTATTTACTATATATTGATTACACTGTACATTCTGCTATAAAATGCTACATGTGAGACTATTATGTTAATATAGGAAAGTTATATGGACTCATTTACACTGGTTAATTAAATTTAAGGGGTTTGGATAAAATTGCTGGACCAATTATTTTGAAAAATAAATCATCTAATTGAATTTGAGTAAAATAAAATACACACACCCATAAAAATTCACCACTTGTTTTTTATACACAAAAATTGATTTTCAGCGCTTAAGGTAGACAGTGTATGGGAACAGGAAAGGGGAAATCAGAATCACTTGTGGGTTTTCTTTTCTTTTCTTTTTTTTGTTTTACAATACACCCAAACTGTTGCTAATTACATTTAAGTTTGTCTAAATATTGTTTCCAGCCACAGATAATTATATAATTAAAAATTCTGTGTCAAGTATTAGGCTAAGTGCATGGTACATAATTATCTCATGTTATCCTTATATCATTTTCATAAATTAGGAGTATCTTCCTTTAAAAGCTGAGGCTTATTGAATTTAAATTATTGAATTAATGATGTACAACCAGTTTATGGCACATGTATCTGGTTGGCCAAAAAGTTCATTTGGATTCTTCCATAACATCTTATAGAAAACTCTGAACAAATTTTCTGCCCAACCCAATAGATGTAAATTCAGATTTATTCTGTCTCCAAATCAAATTCTATGCTCTTAACCATCTGGTTGTATGTAATGGCAGAAAGTTAAGAGGAACTAAAGAACCTCTTTATGAGGGTGAAAGAGGAGATTGTAAGGGCTGGCTTAAACCTCAACGTTCAAAAATCTAAGATCATAGCATCTGATCCCATCATTTTATGGAAAATAGATGGGGAAGAAGTGAAAGCTTTGACAGATCCTATTTTCTTGGAATCCAAAATCACTGCGGATGCTGACTACAGCCATGAAATTCAAAGATGCTTGCTCCTTGAAGGAAAGCTATGACATGCCTGCTGCTACTGCTAAGTCACTTCAGTCGTGTCCGACTCTGTGCGACCCTATAGATGGCATCTCACCAGGCTCCCCCGTCCCTGGGATTCCCCGGGCAAGAACACTGGAGTGGGTTGCCATTTCCTTCTCCAACACATGAAAGTGAAAAGTGAAAGTGAAGTCGCTCATGTGTCCGACTCTTAGCGACCCCATGGATGGCAGCCTACCAGGCTCCTATGTCCATGGGATTTTCCAGGCAAGAGTACTGGAGTGGGGTGCCATTGCCTTCTCCATGACAAGCCTAGACAGAATATTAAAGAGCAGAGACATCACTTTGTGGACAAAGGTCTATATAGGCAAAGCTATGGATTTTCTAGTGGTCATGTATGGATGTGAGTTGGACCATTAAAAGGGCTGAGCACCAAGAATTGATTTTTTCAAACTGTGGTGCTGGAGAGGACTCTTGAGAGTCCTTTGGACAGACAGGAGATCAAACCAGTCAATCCTAAAGGAAATCAACTCTGAGTATTCATTGGAAGGACAGATACTGAAGTTGAAACTTCAATACTTTGGCCAATTGATGTGAAGAACTGACTCATTAGAAAAGACCCTGATGCTAGGAAAGATTGAGGGTAGGAAGAGAAGGGAGTGACAGAGGATGAGATTGTTGGGTGGCATCACCAACTCAATGGACATGAGTCTAAGAAAACTCTGGGAGATAGTGAAGGACAGGGAAGCCTTGTGTGCTGCAATCCATGGGGTCACAGATTTGGACACAAATTTGTGACTGAACAAAAACAACATTCTGATATAACTGACAGTATGTTCCATCCCTGCTCTCCCCAGGAAACTCCTCTTTCTGAGACTTATGTATTACAGCTTCCTTTCCTTTTATACATTTTTATCTATTATAGATCTAATTTAGCATTTTCTGGTGGGATAGAGGACAGATTGGTGAGGAAGAAGGAAACAACAGTTGGCAAGAGAAGATACCTGAGATATAGACAGAATACCACTTAAACTCTAGCCCTCACTACAATATGAAAAATTTTGGGTAACTAATTTTTAGGTTAATAGAATATAGTTATTTCTTCCTTTCTTTTGTTTCCTGGCTTTGCCATTATGACTTCAGTCATTTTCTATATTTAAGTGTCCCCCAAAGGAAGGAAAAAATCTCAGATATCTATAATTTTTTATTATAGACAGTCACTACCAACAGGTTAAAACCTCAATGTTACATTTATTAAAAACTGTTTAGTTTTTTAAAAACACCACAGGAAGTTTAATCTCACTGTCCCCTCTTGGAGTCTTATCTTAAATAGCTCAGTTATGTTTTTCCACACTTGAGTTTATTGAGTTTCCATAATGTACCTCTTGAAAATTATTCAGAAAATTTGGAAGTGAATTTCTATATTAAAATAATTTTTTAGCCTTTTGCACAATGATGACATTCAGAGTAAAGTTATTGTACTGCTAAATATTGTTTTCCAACTAATTAAAACCATTAGCTAAAATATCAAGAATCAAGAAATTTCCTCTATGAATACCCAGTGATTTGTTAAACTGATGCACCAATATATTTTGTTTATTTATAATCACATCAGATGCCTTCTATTTAAAGACCAGAAAGAAATAGGAGTCTAATTTTTAGACTAAGACTACATAATATTAATATGCATCATTATTTGTAAAATACATATTATTTTCCTATAATAGTAGATAATAATGTAGGATAATATATGATTATTCCTGGATTTCTAAAGCTATCCTATCCACAAGTAGGACTTGCCATTTTCTTAGATTATGTTATAAAATAGTCTATTTATGGAGAAGTTCAAGAGTTTTGCAAAATTTTTATAAATGTGTTTAACATGATAAAATCAGGAAAAATAGTAAAATTTATTAGAATTTCAAATTGTTATTGTTGTTCAGTTGCTAAGTCATGTCCAAGCCTTTGGGACTTCATACACTATAGCCTGCCAGGCTTCTCTATCCATGGGATATCCCAGACAAGAATTCTGGAGTGGGTTGCCATTTCCTTCTCCAGGGCATCTTGACCCAGAGATCAAACCTGAACCTCCTGCTTGGCAAGAGAATTACTAATATTATTATTATTATTATTTTTAACCACTGAACCACCAGGGAAGAAATTTAAAAGCTATTAGATATTAAATCACATGCTATATAAGAGGAAACCTTAGTAAAAAGTATTTTCAAAGACCAAAGTTACATATGTGACAACTAATTTGTCTCCAGTCTCCTTCCTCTCAGAATCCTCCTCCCGTCTCCTAGCCACAGTTATACTGTTACTTCTGTGCTCCTTCCTCTCAGAATCCTCCTCCCGTCTCCTAGCCGCAATTATACTGTTACTTCTGTGCTCCTTCCTCTCAGAATCCTCCTCCCGTCTCCTAGCCACAATTATACTGTTACTTCTGTGCCCTGATATTATTTTCCATTCTGCCACATCACAGTTCCCATATTTATGTATTTGGTGAGAAACTATGCTTCTGATTACATTCATCTGTGCAAAGGTAAAAAGTCTAGACTCACATATTCAGTACTTCACAGTAGTAATGAACTCTGCAGTCTTTCTACAGAAATACAAAATGAGCTAGTCAATAGGAGTCACACAAAAGTTGGATATAAAAGTGTTCTCTGTAACAATACATGCTTCACAGAGAATTCCCCTTTCTGTATTTTTAAACAATTAGATCTAATACACAAAGAAATATGCAACTATAAATTAATAATATTGTCTCAGGTGATTAGCAAAACCTTAAAACTAAATACCAACTACAGTATCTGTTCTCAAACCCACTGGAATTACTTGTTGAAGTGAACTTACAGCTGCAGAATATTAAGAACATTTATCAAAATTCTTATTGCTTCCTATTAACTCTTTAAAAAGTCTATCACGTATGAACTTTTACAGGCTTTCCTGAGTCTACTTGTAGTTTGAGTCTATGTTTGTTTTGATCTATATAAATGGAGGAAGATTAGATGAAGGGACTAAAAGCATACATTGGAATCAAGTACAGATTATTATAACTCCCTTTTCTAATTCTTGGCCCTGTTATTTGAGCAAATTACACCTCTCTCTAAGGGTCAGTTTCCTTTTCTCTAATATACAGACAATAATATGCTCTTCATAATGTCATTTGTAAATTTAAGAACATGTTGGCATTAAATTTCTTTGGATAGCATCTGCAATATAATCAATAAATTTGTGGCTTATATTGTTCTGTTTATTATTCATATAATTATAGTTTTCATACCAAGCTTTTCCCCAAGCACTGGACTCAAACTTATAAATCCCACTAGCATTTAAGTCTCTTTTTCTAAATATTATGGATCCTCTTTACCTATATAATCCAATCCTTCTTCAAAACTAACCTAGATTAGCTCATGGCATGAATATCTACTGACAACCACTGCTACCAAGAACTTAATCCACCGCCCCCCACCCCAGCTCCCTGCCAACTAGCTTGGAACCTGGGCAGGTGGCAGGAGAGAAAGGAACTGAATTGCAATTTAATTATCTGTAAAGTAGGAACATTTTAAACTCTCTGTGAGGGTTTGCCTCATAATTAAATATGTTAATATACAGAAATCACTTAAGCTTACCAGCCACAAAGTAACAATTCAAAAATCTTAAATACTGTAATATTACATTCTTATTGTCTTTTAAAAATGTTCTTTTTTCCATCTTCCCCATTCAATTCTTCAAGTCCACAGTGTTCTCCTCTTAGGCTATTCTGTTCTACAAACTCAATACTACATCTATAACCAAATTCCATGGCAATATACATTTGAAAATATTATTTTGGTATTAGACAATCTAATTTTCAAGTAAATCCTTGGAATAAAAATATGTCACAGAACTTTACATTTTCGTTTAGCTAATGTTTCCCTTCAACCACAAATGTATTATTATTTTCCATATCAAAGAAATGAATATAGGTACTATCCCCCTGTAGTAGCAATTTTCTTCCCTATGTTTATTAAAACCTTGCCCTTTTAAATATTTTAACAGCCCAGGATATACAAGATTCAGTAGTGTTTGTTTGCTCTCCTTAAGATTATTTCTTATCAATGAGATTTTCATCAATAATGAACTTTTGAGAAAGTTTTCAGTAATTGCAGCTTGAAGCTCTTCACAATTTAAAACTCTAGTGCTCCAACATGAAAAGCTGAACAAGCTGCTTGGACAGACCTCTCTCCTAGTACAACCACCCAGAAAGGGTAGTTAAAATATAGCAATAAGAAATTTTTCATATGTAAAGTCCAGCTTAAAAGGGAACAGAAGAAGAGAACAGAAAATTTTATTGTTAAAGTGGAAAGTGTAATCAAAGGAGGAAAGGGGTAGAGAAACCTTTATATCTGAGTGAAGGCAGAAGGAGTTGATCTCCAGAACCCATGAGGAAACTGGAGAGATGTCTTCTGGATTATAAAAAGCAAGGTAACTGGAACGAGGCTAGAGATTTCTAAAAATTATTATTTCTGTGAAAATAAGAGGGGTGAAGATCTGACTCACTAGCTGACAATGGTAGGAAATAATTTTAGTATCTATAAAGTCTTGAGTGAAGAATCAGAAGCACTGACCTGTAGTACGTATACATATAGAGTAGTAACAGGAGCTTCAAACTGAGAACATAAAATAACAATTGGACAAGGACAATTGAATTCCCTGCCCTGGTGGAGCAAAATAAAAACCACTCTGCTGGACATTTTTATAAGGTAGTCATTCACCGATACAAGAAAAATTGCTCTTGAAGAATTGCAGGTTCACAATTAAAACACATATGGGGGAATATCAATGAGCCTGAACTGTAAAAGGAGGAACATCCTAGTAACTAGAAACAATAATCTGATTGAGAAAACAAATTGACTGTGTTCAAATAAGAAAAAAATATTGAAGACTCAATAAAATATAGTTCATTTTGGAAACAGAAAAAATAAGATTGTAAAGAAAATAATGCTTAGAAATCTGGAAATGGTGATAAAAATGAAAATATGCATGGATAAGCCAAAGAACAGATTAGACAAAACCAAAAAAAAGAAAATGACCTGGTAGTTAGAAATGAGGAAGACACCCAGAATTCAATGCTAAATATATATTTACACACACACACACACATACATACACATACAATATGAAAGAGGAAAGAAAAGGCACTTTTAGAAAACCTAAGTAAATTATATTTAAAAAATGAGGAGAGAAAATATCTGAAACTATAATATTTTATAAAATTGCTTAAGCAAATGCATGCATTTCCAGACTCAAGACACTTGAGTCCTGGTAAAGAGAAATAAAAGCAAAATATGCAACTAGATGTATTTTGGCAAAATTGCAGAATAACAAATATCAAGAAAACTTTAAAGTTGCTTTCATCAAACTGAGCAGTTTGCAAGAGGAGAAATAGTTACTTCACTGAGAAACTACAATTGTATCCTGACAGTCACACAGGTTTCCAAGTGGATTTCTTATTATCAGTGTTGTCTGAGCATTTTTAAGAAGAGAATCTAAGTTGTAGTGGCCAGGAGTCATTATGCCCATGTGCACCTTGCAAAAAGGATGACAATTCCTCTCTGGAGCGGGACAACTTTAATACTGGTGGAGGAGTTCAAGTTCTAAGAAAGGTTAGCAATTCATGATTAAACAATCTCTAAGGACAAAAGGACCAAAAACACTATAGTGAGACCCAGAACAACAACAACAAACAAACAAAACAACAACAAAAAACAGCAGACCTCCAGAGACTTCAAATTCAAATACTGGAAGTATAAAAAATATAATCTAGAAAACAATGTTTGATATTACATATCAAATTATATGGGGGCGTCTCAGGTGGCACTAGGGGTAAAGAAACCACCTGCTAATGCAGGATATGTAAGAATAGTCGGTTCAATAAATGGGTTGGAAAGATCCCTTGGAGAATGAAATGGCAACCCAATGTAGTATACTTGAGTGGGAAATCCCATGGACAGAGGAGCCTGGCAAGCTGCAGTCCATGTCCATGGGGTAGCAAAAAGTCAGATGTGACTGACCATACACAAACATAAAGTAAATTATATACCATGATATTATATATACATGTCAATATCAAAAGAAAGTAAGAAATTATAAAGAAATTTCATTTGAAAATTGAACAAAATTTCTAGAAATAAAAAGTAATAAATTTAACACATCTTAAATGACAGATTTTAATTAAAGAAATAGTTAATTGGAGAATAAATCTGGACTTATTATACAGAATGCAACATGATATAAAGGTCTGGCCAATAAAATGAGAAAACCTACCATATTTCTAACAGAGATCAAGAGAGATATGTTATAAAAATTAGGAAGGAGAAATTTTAAAGAGATAATAGCAAAATAAGCTTTTGGTTGGACTCAAGGTAAAGAAAAAAAGCACATTTTTACCACAACTGAAAGTGAGACTGTCACTACAGACATAACAGGCTTAAAGATAAGAACTTATGAGGAAATTTTCACTAATGAGTTTAAAACTTTAAATGACAGAGGAATTCATAGAAATATACTCTCAAATTGAAAAAAAAAACTACTGTTTAACTATTAAAAATTGACTTAAATATAGAAATCTTCTCCCCTCAAAGTAATTTGAAGCCTATATACTAATATGGTTGAATTAAACAATTAAGTGAAAAATTAACACTAACCATATACAATTATTTCAGCATACTTTAAAAAGAAGTACTCCTACATTTATTAAGCTAGTATAAACTTGATACTAAGGGTTAGTGGAAATTAGGTTATTTGCCAGTTGATCTTTCTCATGAACATAGATGCGAAGATTATAAACAAAAAGTATCAAACCAGTTCCACTGAGGCAGATGTATATGCATGGTGTATCTCAAACAAGGTGACTGTATTCAGGAGTTTAAGTTTGATTTAAGATTTTAATACAGATTGACAGTTTTACCATAATGACAAAAAAAAAAAAAAAGAAAGAAATGTAATCCAAACATTTACAGAAAACAAAAAGATTTGATACAATTAATTACTACTTGAATTTTTTTATATATTACAAACTAGATTTAGGAGGAAACAATTTTAATCTTACATAGGTATTTACAAAATTACTAGCATACATAATAAAATATTGAATAGTTTCTCTTTTCCATTTGGGAATGCAGAAAATATCTGTTATCATTACTTTTAGTCAACACTGACTGGGGATCCTACTCTGTGCAGGAAGGAAGGACAATAATTTAGGAATGTAAAATTGTTAGAAAAAGAAAATTATTGGTTGTATGTAGTCTGTTGATACATATAGAAAACCCAAAATAATCTATTGAAAAGTAAATTTAGAAAGTTGGTTATAGCAACAGACAAAAATTGTAATCCCATCAGGACAACAGTTATAAAGAAAAATATTGAAAGATACTGTTTACTATAGTATATTTCAAATGTGTAGGAACAATTCTAGTAAGAGATTATCAATGTCTATGATCCAATTTTCCATTTATAAAACTAAGAATCCTTATTGATGGAAAGTAAAGAAGACCTGAATAAATGCAAAGATCTATCATTCTTATGGATTTGGAACATGAAGTATTATAGTTATATAATGATATTTGGATTTAATAAAACCTCATAATATTTCCAACACAATAATTTGTGGAAATAGACAAAATAATACTAAAGTTTATGAAAATACAATAGGACAAAAATAGTCAAGAAACTCTTTAAAAATAAAAAAAATGTATGACGTTTGCTTTATCAAGTATACAGGTATTCTGTATACATATAAAACAATTAAATGCTAACAATACATATATGAATGCCTCAGTTATCTAGAAATACAGTATCATGAAAAGATTGAAGAAAATAGAGTTCTCAGAATCAGAGCCACATCACAAAAAGGCATTGAAATAGGGAAGGTTTGTCCTATAGACAAATAAAGAAATTATAATTTTTAAAAGGTATGTTAAGTCAATAGCCCATATCCAAAGTGGTAAAAAATGAAATAACCCCTATTAAAACTATGCACAAAACCCCAAATAGATTTTAGATTTGAATGTAAAGTGCAAAGCAAAAAAGATTTTAGAAGTTATACTAAGATACTGTATTTTTGACTTTAGGGCAGGAAAAGAATCTTTAAACAGTTCAAGAAAAAATACTAACCATAAAGTATTCTGTTAAATTTAAGAATCCTATTCTTTTAATGACACATAAGAGAGTTAAAAAGCAAGCCATGAAGTTCAAGACCTGTAAGTCATGTAACTGGCAAATATCTTGTTTCAAGAGAACATTTAAAATTCTTGAAATCATTAAAAAAGAAGAAGAAAATAAGCAAGCTGATTGAAAAAGCACAATACAGTTATAATGTCTGAATGTTCAATGCTATGCTATGCTAAGTCACTTCAGTCGTGTCGGACTCTGTGCGACCCCATAGACAGCAGCCCACCAGGCTCCCCCGTCCCTGGGATTCTCCAGGCAAGAACACTGGAGTGGGGTGCCATTTCCTTCTCCAATGCATGAAAGTGAAAAGTGAAAGTGAAGTCGCTTAGTCGTGTTGGACTCTTAGCGACCCCATGGATTGCAGCCTAACAGGCTCTTCCATCCATGGGATTTTCCAAGCAAGAGTACTGGAATGTTCAATAGCTACATGTAAATGCTCTGACCTATTAATAACAACAAAAAAAGCCATTATTATTATTACACACACACTAGAAGATCTAAAATTGTTTTTTTTAGTACCAATTTTGACAGTTATATGGAGCAACTCAAGGTTTCATTTGAGACCCATGGGTACTTTATTTTAACCATTGCAGGAAACAGTCAATCATTACTCAGGAAACTTGGATACATGCATTATCTATGACTCAGTAATTCTACTCCAAAGTATATATATCCTACATGACATGTTCACAGACACCTAGAAAAATATAACAGAATGATCATGACATATAATTCATAATAATCCTGAGCTGAAACAACACAAATGATCACTGAAAGTAGAATGGATATAACTGAAAGATACATATCAATATAAATTTAAGAACCTGAATAATTCACAACAAGGATAAATATCCCAAATATATGGGCATTACAGAAAAATCAGAACAAAATATTTTCTCTGCCCTTATATTATGGAAAGTTAAAAACAAAAAGGCAAACATAAACTGTATTTTTAGGGTTCCATATTTAGTTTGTAAATGAAAAAAAAAACAAAAGAACTGATTTCCATGGAAATCAGGAAAGCTGCTTGTTTTATGGGAAAAAGAGGGAGCACCAAGACGCAGGGATTAAAGTGGTTCCTGGTGTGTTGAATATCACATTGTTACAGGGGTGTTCCCTCAATGAAAAATCACTAAATCGGAAATATTGAATTTGTGCACTTTTTATATACATGGTATATGTTAAAAAATGAAGAAAGGATAAAAATGAACTATGCTGCTGCTGCTACGTCGCTTCAGTCCTGTCTGACTCTGTGCGACCCCATAGACGGCAGCCCACCAGGCCCCACCGTCCCTGAGATTCTCTAGGCAAGAACACTGGAGTGGGTTGCCATTTCCTCCTCCAATGCAGGAAAGTGAAAAGTGAAAGTCAAGTCGCTCATTCATGTGCAACTCTTCGTGACCCCATGAACTATACTGTTTTACTAATGTTACTATGACTTAATGTAGCAAGCAATTTCATCTTTTAAGTTGAACTTAATCATATTCCCTGGATTAAAGCAGGCTTTTGAGTGTCAACTTTTCTCACTTCAAGATTGTTTTACTCCCTGGTAAATTTTAGAGATCGCTAACAAACTAATTTAGGGATTGCTAACAACAACAACAAAAAAAAGATGTCCTTTTCACTATAAGGGACTGGAATGCAAAACTAGGAAGTCAAGAAACACCTGGAGTAACAGGCAAATTTGGCCTTGGAATACGGAATGAAGTAGGGCAAAGGACAATAGAGTATTGGCAAGAGAACACACTGGTCATAGCAAACACCCTATTCCAACAACAAAAGAGAAGACTCTACACATGGACATCACCAGATGGTCAACATGGAAATCAGATTGATTATATTCTTTGCAGCCAAAGATGTAGAAGCTCTATACAGTCAGCAAAAACAAGACTGGAGCTGACTGTGGCTCAGATCCTGAACTCCTTATTGCCAAAATCAGACTGAAATTGAAGAAAGTAGGGAA
Source organism: Bos javanicus (assembly GCF_032452875.1). Taxonomy (NCBI): domain Eukaryota; kingdom Metazoa; phylum Chordata; class Mammalia; order Artiodactyla; family Bovidae; genus Bos; species Bos javanicus. Next base: position 4,049,908 of record NC_083893.1, on the reverse strand, counting down.
AACCACTAGACCATTCAGGTACCACCTAAATCAAATCTGTTATGCTTATACAGTGGAAATGAGAAATAGATTTAAGGGCCTAGTGCCTGATGAACTATGGATGGAGGTTCATGACATTGTACAGGAGACAGGGATCAAGACCATCCCCATGGAAAAGAAATGCAAAAAAGCAAAATGGCTGTCTGGGGAGGCCTTATAAGTAGCTGTGAAAAGAAGAGAATCAAAAAGCAAAGGAGAAAAGGAAAGATATAAGTATCTGAATACAGAGTTCCAAAGAATAGCAAGGAGAGATAAGAAAGCCTTCCTCAACAATCAATGCAAAGAGGAAAACAACAGAATGGGAAAGACTAGAGATCTCTTCAAGAAAATTAGAGATACCAAGGGAACATTTCATGCAAAGATGGATACAATAAAGGACAGAAAAGGTATGGACCTAACAGAAGCAGAAGATATTAAGAAGAGGTGGCAAGAATACACAGAAGAACTGTACAAAAAAAGATCTTCACGACCAAGATAATCACGATGGTGTGATCACTCACCTAGAGCCAGACATCCTGGAATGTGAAGCCAAGTGGGCCTTAGAAAGCATCACAATGAACAAAGCTAGTAGAGGTGATGGAATTCCAGTTGAGCTATTTCAAATCCTGAAAGATGATGCTGTGAAAGTGCTGCACTCAATATGCCAACAAATTTGGAAAACTCAGCAGTGGCCACAGGACTGGAAAAGTCAGTTTTCATTCCAATCCCAAAGAAAGGCAATGCTCAAACTACTGCACAATTGCACTCATCTCACACGCTAGTAAAGTAATGCTCAAAATTCTCCAAGCCAGGCTTCAGCAATACATGAGCCGTGAACTTCCAGATATTCAAGCTACTTTTAGAAAAGGCAGAGGAACCAGAGATCAAATGCCAACATCAGCTGGATCATTGAAGAAGCAAGAGAGTTCCAGAAAAACATCTATTTCTGCTTTATTGACTATGCCAAAGCCTTTGACTGTGTGGATCACAATAAACTGTGGAAAATTCTGAAAGAGATGGGAATATTAGACCACCTGACCTGCCTCTTGAGAAACCTGTATGCAGGTCAGGAGGCAACAGTTAGAACTGAACATGGAACAACAGACTGGTTCTAAATAGGAAAAGGAGTACTTCAAGGCTGTATATTGTCACCCTGCTTATTTAACTTATATTCAGAGTACATCATGAGAAACGCTGGGCTGGAAGAAGCACAAACTGGAATCAAGATTGCCGGGAGTGGTATCAATAAACTCAGATGCTCAGATGACACCACCCTTATGGAAGAAAGTGAAGAGGAACTAAAAAACCTCTTGATGAAAGTGAAAGAGGAGAGTGAAAAGTTGGCTTAAAGCTCAACATTCAGAAAATGAAGATCATGACATCTGATCCCACCACTTCATGGGAAATAGATAGAGAAACAGTGAAAAACAGTGTCAGACTTCATTTTGGGGGGGCTCCAAAGACACAGTAGATGGTGACTGCAGCCATGAAATTAAAAGACAATTACTCCTTGGAAGGAAAGTTATGACCAACCTAGATAGCATATTCAAAAGCAGAGACATTACTTTGCCAACAAAGGTCCATCTAGTCAAGGCTATGGTTTTTCCAGTGGTCATGTATGGATGTGAGCATTGGACTATGAAGAAAGCTGAATGCCGAAGTGTTGATGATTTTGAACTGTGGTGTTGGAGAAGACTCTTGAGAGTCCCTTGGACTGTAAGGAGATCCAACCATTCCATTCTAAAGGAGATCAGTCCTTGGTGTTCTTTGGAAGGACTGATGCTAAAGCTGAAACTCCAGTACTTTGGCCACCTCATGCAAAGAGCTGACTCATTGGAAAAGACTCTGATGCTGGGAGGGATTGGGGGCACGAGGAGAAGGGGATTACAGAGGATGAGATGGCTGTATGGCATCACTGACTCGATGGACGTGAGTTTGTGTGAACTCCGGGAGTTGGTGATGGACAGGGAGGCCTGGCGTGCTGCAATTCATGGGTTTCAAAGAGTCAGACACTTCTGAGTGACTGAACTGAACTGAACATACTAAGGTGGGAAATAAGGTGCAACTGCTATTTTATTTGACACTTCATGTCATGATTGAAACAAAGTAATGATTTGTAAATATTTCCTAAGAGAAAACTTTACCACCTTTATTAAATTTGTGTCAAATTTGTTTTATGCTCAAACATCACCCTGAAATGGATTGCATATAACATGTCTAATTCTCACAGATCAACTGTTTTTCTTTGCAGTTCTTCAAGGTAACATCTAAGAATAGTTTATATTGAAGGACTTCCTAATGAAAATCACAGACAGGGAAGAGATAGGCAATAAACACTCAGGTTAAAGTAGAGGAGAGACAGAGTTAGGGGAGAGCTTTGCCTTTCTTCATGGTCTTGGTAGAAGACTAATGTTTACAGGACATGACTGCAACATAAGCCAATGAGACTAGGCCTGTAAGAAGCTAGGATCAGAGCCTCATTAAAAAAAAAAAAAAAATTGTGTTCCCCAAGCATTGCAGAGAAATAGCTGCTATGCTCATTACTAAAAGGCTCTGCCTCTTGAGGTGATGGTAATCAGGGATCTCCAAAACCACCTGAACTTAGACAACCATAGATATCATAGATATCGGTGAACAAAATTACAGCTATCTTTATATGTATATATACCAACTATATATATATAGTAGAAAACTGTAATTCATATATATAGAGAAATATATTTTTTAAATTTAGCTATATAGTTATCCTAAGAAATAATCTGAGATATTACTTTGTAATGCACTCATATGGAGAATTCATTTATTAATCCAAAAAATAATTGATTAAGCATATATCATGAATAAGTCCTTTCACTAGGTGCTGTAAATGTAAATTTGAATAATACACGTTCTATGGGAACAATAATCATTGAGCAGAGGAGAGATAAGTAAAATGAATATGGCATGAATAGTTCTTAAAATGTGGTATAGGGACCCCTGAGGTCTACAACACATTTCATGTAATTTGAGATTACATTTATTCCATTAATATTATTATATTTTTCTCTTATTTTCTGATGCTTACCATGAGATATGGTAGAGACTTCTACATATTTCTAGAGACTACATATGCTGTGATGACATTGTTGATTCTGATATCTAGTGAAATATGTATTTGTACATTCTTCTATTAAAAATTTCAGTTTTAGTTTCTAATAGGATTGATCCTAAAGGAAATCAACTGTGAATATTCATTGGAAGGACTGATGCTGAAACTGAAGCTCCAATACTTTGGCCACCTGATGCCAAGAGCTGACTCATTGGAAAAGATCCTGATGCTGGGAAAGATTGAAGGCAGGAAGAAAAGGGGATGAGAGAGGATGAGATGGTTGGATGGCATTTCTCAATGGACATGAGTTTGAGCAAACCCCAGGAGATGGTAAAGGACAGGGAAGCCTGGCTTGTTGCAGTCCATGGGGCTGCAAAGAGTCGGACATGACTGAGTGACTGAGCAACAGCTAGGGTGATAGCAATAGATAAAATCCACATAAGCAAAGGCTCTTATGGACCCTCAATAATTTTCTGTGTAAAGGGGTCTTGGAATCAAAAAAGTATGAAAGCCATTTGTATACACAGAGCATTAGTTCTATGAAAAAAATGACAAGGTGTTTGGGGAAATAAGGAACAATTATTAAGACAATATCAGCATGCTGAGGGATCAAACTGAGAGATTACTACATTAGACTTGGGTTATCCCCCAAAATGTACTCAGGTTTATTCAACTTTATCTCTCAATGACAAGGAAGCCTATAAACAAGGTAAAGGTCACAAAAGAAAGGAGGGATTTGCACACAATAATGGGATACACCATAATATAATTTTCTTAAATACAAAATTAAATTAAAAATATGGAATAAGCATAAAGAGTTTAAGCTACAAGGCCACCCAAGAATTAATGTTTTTCTATACAAAATGCACATAGATAAATGGTTGTCTAATATCTTTCCAACATTTATTATTGTGGCAATTATCTTTATTATAACAACACAGACTCTGATGTGCGTACTTCATAATGCACATTATTAACTGCTATTTCACTGATTCACATTGCTTTTCTTTTCATTGTATATCAGATATCTCGAATGTTCTAAATAGAATTTAGAACTCTTGATTAAAAACATCATATCTTCTTAGAAATTTACAAATGTACTATTTCAGTGATTAAGCATCTCTTAATAGTATGTGTGTGTGTGTGTGTGTGTATATATATATATATATATATATATATATATATATATATATATATTCAGAGAGGGCAATGGCAACCCACTCCAGTACTCTTGCCTGAAGAATCCCATGGATGGAGGAGCCTGGTAGGCTGTGGTCCATGGGGTCACGAAGAGTCTGACATGATTGAGCGACTTCATTTTCACTTTTCACTTTCACGCATTGGAGAAGGAAATGGCAACCCACTCCAGTGTTCTTGCCTGGAGAGTCTTAGGGATGGGGGAGCCTGGTGGGCTGCTGTCTATGGGGTTGCACAGAGTTGGACACGACTGAAGCGACTTAGCAGCAGCAATAGTATATTATATCCAACTGGATGCAGAATTCCAGAGAATAGCAGAAAACCTTCAAAGTGAACAATGCAATGAAATAGAGGAAAACAATAGAATGAGAAAGACTAGAGATTTCTTCAAGAAAACTGGAGAAATCAGGGGACCATTTCATGCATGATGGGCACAATAAAGGACAGAAACAGTAAGCACCTAACAGAAGCAGAAGAGATTAAGAAGAGGAGGCATGAATACACAGAAGAACCATACAAAAAAGGTCTTAATGACCCAGATAACCATGACGGTTGTTATCACTCACCTAAAACTAGGCATTCTGGAGTGTGAAGTCAAGTGGGCCTTGGGATGCATTACTATGAACAAAGCTAGTGGAGGTGATGGAATTCCACCTGAACTATTTCAAATCCTAGAAGATGATGTTATTAAAGTACTGCAGTCAATATGCCAGCAAATTTGGAAAACACAGCAGTGGCCAAAAGACTGGTCAAGGTCAGCTTTTATTCCAATCTCAAAGAAGGGCAATGTCAAAGAATGTTTAAAATACATACAATTGCACTTATTTCATATGCTAGCAAGGTAGCTCAGACAGTATAGAATCTGCCTGCAATGAGTTACACCTGGGTTTGATCCCTGGGTTGGGAAGATCCCCTAGAGAAGAAATAGGCTACCCACTCCAGTATTCTTGGGCTTCCCTGGTGGCTCAGATGGTAAAGAATCTACCTGCAATGCTGGAAACCTGGGTTGGATGCCTGGGTTGGGAAGATCACTCAGAGAAGGGCATGGCAACCCTCTCAGTATACTTGCCTCAAGAATCCTCGTGGACAGAGGAGCCTGGAGGGCTACAGCTCATGAAGTCACAAAGTGTTGGACACAACTGAGTGACTAAGCATACACAGCAAGGTAAAACTCAAAATCCTTCAACCTAAGCTTCAGCAGTACATGAATCAAGAACTTCTAATTGTACAAGCTGAGTTTAGAAAAGGCAGAGAAACCAGAGATCAAATTGCCAATATCCAATAGATCATAGAAAAAGCAAAGGAATTAAAAAAAAAAAAAAACACAAAAAACACATCTACTTAGGTTTCCTTGACTATGCTCAAGTCTTTTACTGTGTGGATCACACGAACTATGGAAAATTCTTAAAGAGATGGGATTACCAGACAACCTTACCTGCTTCCTGAGAAACATGTATGCAGGTCAAGAAGCAAGAGTTATATCCAGACATGGACCAACAGACTGGTTCAAAATTGGAAAAGGAGTACATCAAGGCTGTATATTGTCACCCTGCTTATTTAATTTATATGGAGAGTACATCATGTGAAATGCCAGGCTGGATAACTCACAAGCTGGAATCAAGATTGCTGGGAGAAGCATCAACAACCTCAGATATGCAGATGGTACCATTCTAATGGCAGAAAGAGAAGATCAGCTAAAGAGCCTCTTGATAAGGGTGAAAGAAGAGAGTGAAAAAGCTGGCTTTAAAACTCAATGTACAAAGAACTATGATTATGGCATCCAATCCCAACACGTCATGGCAAATAGAAGAGGGTAAAATAGAAACTGTGATAGATTTTATTTTCTTGGGCTCCAAAATTACTGTGGACAGTGTCTGCAGCCATGAAATTAACATATCCTTACCGCTTGAAAGAAAACCTATGAGAAACAGCATATTAAAATGTAGAGACATCACTGCCGACAAAGGTCCATATCATCAAAATTATGGCTCTTCCAGGCATCATATACAGACATGAGAGTTGGACCATAAAGAATATTGATCATTGAAGAGACTATTGAGAGTTTTTTGGCCAGCAAGTAGATAAAATCAGTTAATCCTAAAGGGAATCAATCCTGAATATTCATTGGAAGGACTGATGCTGAAGCTGAAGCTCTAATACTTTGGCTACTTGAAAAGATCCTCAGGCTAGGAAAGATTGAGGGCAGGAGGAGAAGTGATGATAAAGGATGAGATGGTTGGATAGCATCATTGACTCAATGGACATGGTTCGAGCAAACTCTGGGAGATAGTGAAGGACAGGGAAGCCAGGTGAGCTGCAGTCCATGGGGTCACAAAGAGGCAGAAATACTTATCAACTGAACAGCAATAGAAGAGTTCAAAATATTTTCTCTGATATGTTTAATACCCAGTTATTTGAAGGTTTCATACATGATTATAAGTTTTTCAGATCTCAAAGAGCTAAAAATAAGCTTTATTTACCTGAGAATCAATTATTCGTCTGTCTCATATTTGACCACCTTATAAAAGGCACTGACAACACCTCCACATACACAACTACCCAATTACCAATGTAACAAATGAAATATTGATAAAAAGAAAACTACCATCATTAGGTATTATTTAAAGCATTTTAATTGGCACTGGTGATTGATTTTTCTTTACCTAAAGAATAAAATGTTCTTTTTAATTGTCTTCTATGGTTTTTACATGCATTTCCATTAAAGACTATAAATGTATAGGGCTGTCAAGCCCTAATACATTATTTGAATATTAGAGCTGTTATTTTAAACACAAATTAAGCAATTTCCTATATTTTACATGACAGGTTTACAATTGTTCACTGAAGATAATCACACAGGCCCTTTATAATAATTGTCTATGAGTGTGACTCATTATCATATCATTACAGTGTTTATGTCAAATGAACACCAGAACAGTTTAGCATTTTGTTTCTAATGCCAAAAAATTCTATCTTATGAATGAAAATTAGTGAGGCAGATTGATTTTTCTATATATAATATCTGAGTGAATATTCTCATCTTTAGTCTTGTTCACGTGTTAATTTTGAACTGCCACAAATACTATGTGGACTCAGGAAACTCTGAGGATGAATCATTTCCATGGCCCTATGCAAGGTCACTGAGTGTAATTACTCCTGATATCTTGTCCATCACACTTAGTACTACTTAGGAAATCCCCTTTTCTAGAGGAAAACAATTCTAAAAGCAATATCCTTTATCTTTCATCTCTTAATTTTTCCCACAAATATTTTTTTTAAACTTCCCTTCCCAGGAATAATAATTTGTGTCACTATCTGAGTAGTATGTATTCTTCCAAAATATAGTTTACACATTTCAGAAGTATAATTTTGGTATTTCTTCGTGATATTTTTAAGAAACATAAGTACCACTGTTTGGAATATGCTATCAGTTCAGTTCAGTTCAGTGCAGGAATCCCTTAGAAGAAATGGAGTAGCCATCATGGTCAACAACGGAGTCCAAAATTCAGTACTTGGATGTAATCTCAAAAATGATAGAATGATCTCTGTTCATTTCCAAGGCAAACCATTCAATATCACAGTAATCCAAGCCTATGCCTCAACCATTAATGCTGAAGAAGCTGAACTTGAATGGCTCTATGAATACCTACAAGACCTTTTAGAACTAACACCCAAAAAAGATGTCCTTTTCATTATAGGGGACTGGAATGCAAAAGTAGGAAGTCAAGAAACACCTGGAGTAACAGGCAAATCTGGCCTTGGGATACAGAATGAATCAGGGGAAAGACTAACAGAGTTTTGCCAAGAAAATGTACTGGTCATAGCAAACACCCTCTTCCAACAATACAAGAGAAGACTCTACACATGGACATCACCAGATGATCAACACCAAAATCAGACTGATTATATTCTTTGCAGCCAAAGATGGAGAAGCTCTATACAGTCAGCAAAAACAAGACCAGGAGCTGACTCTGGCTCAGATCATGAACTCCTTATTGGCAAATTCAGACTGAAATTGAAGAAAGTAGGGAAAACCACTAGACCATTCAGGTATGACCTAAATCAAATCCCTTATGATTATACAGTGAAGTGAGAAATAGATTTAAGGGACTAGATCTGATAGAGTGCCTGATGAACTATGGATGAAGGTTTGTGACATTGTACAGGAGACAGGGATCAAGACCATCCCCATGGAAAAGAAATGCAAAAAAAGCAAAATGGCTGTCTGGGGAGGCCTTAGAAATAGCTGTGAAAAGAAGAGAAGTGAAAAGCAAAGGAGAAAAGGAAAGATATAAGCATCTGAATGCAGAGTTCCAAAGAATAGCAAGAAGAGACAAAAAAGCCTTCCTCAGCAATCAATGCAAAGAAATAGAGGAAAACAACAGAATGGGAAAGACTAGAGATCTCTTCAAGAAAATTAGAGATACCAAGGGAACATTTTATGCAGAGATGGGCTTGATAAAGGACAGAAATGGTATGGACCTAACAGAAGCAGAAGATATTAATAAGAGGTGGCAAGAATACACAGAAGAACTGTACAAAAAAGATCTTCATGACCAAGATAATCACGATGGTGTGATCACTCACCTAGAGCCAGACATCCTGGAATGTGAAGCCAAGTGGGCCTTAGAAAGCATCACTACGAACAAAGCTAGTAGAGGTGATGGAATTCCAGTTGAGCTATTTCAAATCCTGAAAGATGATGCTGTGAAAGTGCTGCACTCAATATGCCAGCAAATTTGGAAAACTCAGCAGTGGCCACAGGACTGGAAAAGGTCAGATTTCATTTCAATCCCAAAGAAAGGCAGTGCTCAAACTACCGCACAATTGCACTCATCTCACATGCTACTAAAGTGATGCTCAAAATACTCGAGGCCAGGCTTCAGCAATACGTGAGCTGTGAACTTCCAGATGTTCAAGCTGCTTTTAGAAAAGGCAGAGGAACCAGAGATCAAATTGCCAACATCTGCTGGAACATCGAAGAAGCAAGAGAGTTCCAGAAAAACATCTATTTCTGCTTTATTGACTATGCCAAAGCCTTTGACTGTGTGGATCACAATAAACTGGGGAAAATTCTGAAAGAGATGGGAATACCAGACCACCTGACCTGCCTCTTGAGAAACCTATATGCAGGTCAGGAAGCAACAGGTAGAAGTGGACATGGAACAACAGACTGGTTCCAAATAGGAAAAAGGAGTACATCAAGGCTGTATATTGTCACCCTGCTTATTTAACTTATATGTAGAGTACATCATGAGAAACACTGGGCTGGAAGAAGCACGAGCTGGAATCAAGATTGCCAGGAAAAATATCAATAACCTCAGATATCCAGATGACACCACCCTTATGGCAAAAAATGAAGAGGAACTAAAAAGCCTCTTGATGAAAGTGAAAGTGGAGAGTGAAAAAGTTGGCTTAAAGCTCAACATTCAGAAAACAAAGGTCATGGCATCCAATCCCATCACTTCATGGGAAATAGATGGGGAAACAGTGGAAACAGTGTCAGACTTCATTTTTGGGGGGCTCCAAAGACACAGTAGATTGTGACTGCAGCCATGAAATTAAAAGACGCTTACTCCTTGGAAGGAAAGTTATGACCAGCCTAGATAGAATATTGAAAAGCAGAGACATTACTTTGCCAACAATGGTCCATCTAGTCAAGGCTATGGTTTTTCCAGTGGTCATGTATGGATGTAAAAGTTGGACTGTGAAGAAAGCTGAGCGCTGAAGAATTGATGCTTCTGAACTGTGGTGTTGGAGAAGACTCTTGAGAGTCCCTTGCATTGCAAGGAGATCCAACCTGTCAATTCTGAAGGAGATCAGCCCTGGGATTTCTTTGCAAGGAATGATGCTGAATCTGACACTCCAGTACGTTGGCCACCTCATGCGAAGGGTTGACTCATTGGAAAAGACTCTGATGCTGGGAGGAATTAGGGGCAGGAGGAGAAGGGGACAACAGAGGATAAGATGGCTGGATGGCATCGCTGACTCGATAGACATGAGTCTGAGTGAACTCTGGGAGTTGGTCTTGGACAGGGAGGCCTGAACCCATGTGATTCATGGGGTCGCAAAGAGTTGGACACAACTGAGTGACTGAACTGAACTGAACTGAATGGAACAAGCAACTGTGTATCAATAAAATGGACATAGAGATGGTCAAAAAACATGAAAATATGCTCAACATTACTATTAGAGAAATGCAAATCAAAACTACTATGAGGTATCACCACACACGGGTCAGAATGACCATCATCCAGAAATTTACAAGCAATAAATGCTGGAGATGGTGTGGAGAAAAGGGAACTTTCTTACACTGTTGGTAGGAATTTAAATTAGTTTAGCTATTATGGAGAACAGTATGGAAGTTCTTTTAAAGACTAAAAACAGAACTACCCTGTGACCCAGCAATCCCACTTCTAGGCATTTACCAGAGAATACCATAATTCAAAAAGATACATGCATCCCAATATTCACTGCAGCATTATTTACAAGAGCCAGGACATGGAAGCAACCTAAATTTCCCTCAACAGAGAAATGGATAAAGAAGATGCAGTACAGATATACAATGGAATGTTACTCAGGTATATAAAAGAACAAAATTGGGTCCTTTGCAGCTATATAGATGGACCTAGAGACTATCATACAGAGTGAAGTAAGTCAGAAAGAGAAAAACAAATATCATATATTAACACGTATCTGTAAAGTATAAAAAAATGGTATCAGATCAGATCAGTCACTCAGTCATGTCCGACTCTTTGCGACCCCATGAATCGCAGCACACCAGGCCTCCCTGTCCATCACCAACTCCCGGAGTTCACTGAGACTCACGTCCATCGAGTCAGTGATGCCATCCAGCCATCTCATCCTCTGTCGTTCCCTTCTCCTCCTGCCCCCAATCCCTCTCAGCATCAGGGTCTTTTCCAATGAATCAACTCTTCACATGATGTGGCCAAAGTACTGGAGTTGCAGCTTTAGCATCATTCCTTCCAAAGAAATCCCAGGGCTGATCACCTTCAGCATGGACTGGTTGGATCTCCTTGCAGTCCAAGGGACTCTCAAGAGTCTTCTCCAACACCACAGTTCAAAATGATCTCTTTTGCAAAGCAGAAATAGAGACACAGACATAGAGAACATACGTATGGATATCAAGGGGAAAAGGGAGAGGTGCAGTGAACTGGGAGGTGTGGAGCGACATGTATGAACTACGTATGAAATAGGTAACGAATGAGAACCTCCTGCACAGTTCAGGGAACTCTACTTGTTGCTCTGTGGCGACCTAAATGGGAAGGAAATCCAAAAAAGAGAAGATACATCTGTATGTATGAGCAGAATTGACGCAGCAGTGTAAAGCAACTATATTCTAAATAAATAATAAGTAAATTTTAAAAATATAAAAAGCAAGTTCTCAGGCATCCATACCTACCTTAATTTTATGATTCAGTGACTGTGAGGTGGGTTTATTTTTGTTGATTTGTACACCAAAATTTGAGAAGCATTTTTACATTTTATAGAACAAGTTTTCTCAAGCTGAGCACTTTTGATGCTTTGGTCCAGATTACTGTTTTTTATGAGGAACTGGCCTAAGTGTCGTGTTTTGTAGGATGTTTAGCAGCATCACTGAACTCCACCTGCTAAATGTTAGTGGCAACCTACCATTCCTGCCCCACTCCTACCCGACCTCTACCCCACCACCTCCCCACTCCCACTAGTTATAACAGCTAAAAGTCTCTTTACACATTGCCAAAAACATCCATTATTTCATGGGGTGGAATTACTTCCAGCATAGAATTTCAAAAAATCAGAACTTTTAAGACAGAATGCATTATTATAGACAAAATAAGGAACATAATCTCAAAGATGAACAATAAAAAGATAAAATGACAAATAAAATAATCATGAGTGCAGTAGATTGGGGAGAGGTGGAGTGATAGATAGAACAAGATGACAAACATGAATCTTTTCACAGAGACAAGTATTTAGACATGAAAAGGTGTCTGCAACCCCACAGAACATTAATGAGCTCAGAGGAATCACAACCGGGGTCAAGAATATAAAACTGTTTGCTAGTCTCAGACTTCATAGAATGCCTGCTATGCTCTGCCTTTTCCTTCTGGCAAAGCCCAGCTTGATTTAACTAGGGTAGTACTTTCCCCATATCAGCACACTTTCACATTTTCTTTATCTTCCTTTCTCCCTCCCCTCCTTCCCACTCTGCTTCCTTGCTTCCCTCCCACCTCTGCATTGGCTGGCAGAAAAGGAAAAAAATAAAAAATCTTCTCCTATAGTGAAAACTGTAGGATATGAAATTAACAAGTGGCTGGCACTCTTCTCTGTCATAGTCAGGAAAAAGCCATTCTCCAATGAAAGAATAAAGCTCACAAGAATATAAGAGAAAACAATATAGGATTTAGAGAGGCAGAGAGCCAGCATATTATTAAAGTCTTGGCACCAGTTGATTCCAAGGTTAAACTATAAAACTGAGATTTTGGTCTATATAATCACTTGTAGTCTATGACACAATTATTCCAGCTTTTCAATCTAATTCAATATACAATGACTCCAATAAAGAAAAGATGAAACATAGCACTTCTGAAGACAAAGTGTACACTGTATAACAAGTATTATACAATGTTTGGTTTTTAAGAGCAGATGCTATATCTTATTTAAAAAGAAAACAAAAAAAGTTCCCTACAATAGAATCTGGTACTCATGTAGGTAGAAAGGAGTGAGTTTTGATACTTACTGACTTATTGTTTAGCAATTTAAAAACATGACTTTGGAAATAATGCCTTCCTGAGCACAGAACTGACAAATACTGGAGTATGCAGAATACATTCCTTCCTTCTTCAAATTTGTAATTATAATGTGGGAAAGATAGTCTAAGAGGACTGGATATTAATTACTACAAGAGAGCAGAATAATTGGTCCTTAGCAAGAGATACATTTACACATCTTAGTCTTTCTAATTTGACAGAGCATACTTTAAATAGGGTGAAATATGTATCAAAAGTTATTGATTAATAGCTTGGCAAATGCCCAAGTGTAAGTCTCTAGCTATTTAACGTCCTGCCTTACAATTTTATTTTTTAGTGTCTATCTATGACTTTTATAAATAAATATGCAGAGGGTGCATTAATTCATATCTATGGGGATATGAATTTGAAGAGATAATGACAATAAAAATAGTTTAAGAAGCTAGAAAAAAGAATGCAATGAGAACTTTACATTTTCTTCATTTGGGCCAAGAAGCCAGACACAGGAATGCTGAATGGCAAATTCTAGTTCTATAAATTGGAGCATGTATAAACAAGATTTAAGGGTTTACTTAACCAGAAACAATGTATTTCAGTAGCTTAATAAGAATATGAAAATGTTAATGAAATCTTCAGTTTCATTAATCAATGTATAGCCAAAGGCAATGAAAGTTCTTTCCACACCTCATTAATCAGATCACATCAAGAGTTTTATAAATGGTTCTAGCTCACAATGCAAAAACAACATTAATAAGCTAGAACTCATCTAGAACACTACTATAAACAAGATCACAAACTGTTCTGAAGCCATTTTACATTAAAGATGGTTGAAAGTTGGGACCAAAAAGTACACATTTGGGTGTTGTCAGCTTTTAAATAATTCATAAAATAATTCATCCACTTGTATTGATTTAACCTAGAGATATATTGAAGAAATTTTAGTACACAGTCATGTCTGATTCTATGCGACCCCATGGATGGAGGAGCATGGTAGGCTACAGTCCATGGGGTTGTAAAAAGTCGGACATGACTGAGTGACTTCACTTTTCACTTTTAGTACATAGAGAGGAATATGAAAAGAATACACAAAAAGTATACTGTAACTGCTTTTTCCCTGCAGTTTGGCTATGGAGGGAGTTTTTTCTACCTGTGAAAACTTACCTGGAAACAACTAAGAAAACAAATATAGTTGTTTTATATAAAGGAAAAATAAAAGAATTGCCTGTATCCACCTAATTCAATGCAGCATTGTATGTATATATATACACAATATGTATATTTTTTGCTATTTATACTACATAATATGTATTTGCCAGTAAGATGTGTGTGTGTGTGTGTGTGTGTGTACTAACATAAGGGATTCCCTGGTAGCTCAGCTGGTAAAGTATTCACCTGCAATGCAGGAGACCTGGGTTCAATCCCTGGGTTGGGAAGATCCCCTCGAGAAGGGAATGGCTACCCACTCCAGTATTCTGGCCTGGAAAATTCCATGGACTATACAGTCCATGGGGTTGCAAAGAGTCGGAAACACTGAGTGACTTTCACTTTCACACTATACTAACATAATAAACCTATTTTTATGTACTCAATGAGTCAATATCTGTTTATTCCCTTAGTACTCTTGAAATTGTTTTTACATCATGCACACTCTTAAAATTATACCAGTTTAGATGATAAAAAATATGGTCACTTACAATGGGAAGCTAATTATCTCATATTAGTCTCTTCTCATTTGTCATTTGTTATGTTCTAGGGTACATGCTAGGAGTCAGACACGACTGAGCGACTTCACTTTCACTTTTCACTTTCATGCATTGGAGAAGGAAATGGCAACCCACTCCAGTGTTCTTGCCTGGAGAATCCCAGGGACCAGGGAGCCTGCTGGGCTGCCATCTCGGGTCACACAGGGTTGGACATGACTGAAGCGACTCAGCAGCAGCAGCAGCAGCAGCAGCAGCAGCAGGGTACATGCAATTATCATATGAAACCTCATGGTTCTGCAGGGTACTAATGCCTTACAGAATAATTTCAAAAAAATCACGGTGAAAATAATATAATACATCTCTTTACCACAAACTTCATGAGTTATTCCCAAGGGGAAAAAAAAAAGTGTTACTTAATCAATTGTTAGATCATAATATCAAGGATCTTACTCTCCCAAATAGGAAAACATAAGTGGGGAGATTTTTATAAGCATCACTCTTAGCTCAGGCAGTAAAGAATCTGCCTGCAATGCAGGATACCCAGGTTCAATTTCTGGGTTGGGAAGATCCCCTGGAGAAGGAAAAGGCAACCCACTCCAGTATGCTCACCTGGAAAATCCCATGGACAGAGGAGCCTGGAAGACTACAGTCCATGAGGTTGCAAGAGTCGGACACTACTTAGTGACTAAATCACCACCACCATGGGTAACATGAAATATGATGGTGAATCCATAGAATTCTGTTATGTTTCAGGCAAATCTTAAATACCTGTATTTCTCAGGATTAAAAAAAAAAAAAAATTAAAGGAGTTCTCTCTGTGCCTAATCATTAGGGGTTGATTTGATAAGTTCAATGAATCACTCATTTCAAATACAAACTGCAGTTCATCAAAAGACACCAGTATTGCAAAATATATGCAATCTGTGATCTCATTTTCTTCCTTTTTTTTCTCTGTTGTAGGACCTCAATGAATATAAAATCCTTATATTCATATTTAATTCTTTTTATTACAACAAGTATTTTAATAGTAATTTTGATTAGTCAAACAGTGAAGAGTTTTTTTTTTTAATTAATCAATTTTTAAAAATGGAGGATAATTACTTTACAATATTGTGGTGGTTTTTGCCATACATCAACATGAATCAGCCGCAGGTGCACATCTGTCTCCCTATCCTGAATCCCCCTCCTACCTCCCTCCCCACCACATTCCTCTGTGTTGTCCTAGAGTACCAGCTTTGAGTGCCCTGCTTCATGTATAGAACTTGCACTGGTCATCTGTTTTACATATGGTAATATACATGTTTCAATGCTATTCTCTCAAATCATCCCACACTTGCTTGCCTTCTCCCACATAGTCCAAAAGTCTTTTCTTCACATCTGTGTCTCTTTTGCTGCCTTGCATATAGTATCATTGTTATTGTCTTTCTAAATTCCATATTTATGCATTAATATACTATGTTGGTATTTTTCTCTTTCTGACTTATTTCACTCTGTATAATAGGCTCCAGAAATATACCATGTTTGTGGATTGGAAGTATCAATATAGTGAAAATGAGTATCCTACCCAAAGCAATCTATATATTCAACAGAATCCCTATCAAGCTACCAATGGTATTTTTCACAGAACTAGAACAAATCATTCCATAATTTGTATGGAAACACAAAAAAACTTGAATAGCCAAAGCAATCTTGAGAAAGAAGAACGGAACTGGAGGAACTAACCTTCCTGACCTTAGACTATACTATGAAGCCACAGTCATCAAGAGAGTATGGTTCAGGAACAAAGACAGAAATATAGGTCAATGGAACAAAACAGCCCAGAGATAGATAAATCCATGCACCTATGGACACCTTATCTTTGACAAAGGAGGCAAGAAGACACAATGGAGAAAAGACAACCTCTTTAACAAGTGGTGCTGGGAAAACTGGTCAATCACATGTAAAAGAATGAAACTAGAACACTTTCTAACACCATAAACAAAAAAAATAGACTCAAAATGGATTAAAGATCTAAATATAAGATCAGTAACATTAAAACTCTTAGAGGAAATCATAGGCAGAGGACTCTCTGACATAAATCACACAGCAAGATCCTCTATGATCCACCTCCCAGAGTAACAGAAATAAAAACAATGAACAAATGGGACCTAACTAAACTTGAAAGCTCTTGCACAACAAAGGAAACTGTAAGCAAGGTTAAAAGGCAGCCTTCATAATGGGAGAAAATAATAGCAAATGAAACAACTGACAAAGAATTAATATCCAAAATATATAAGCAGCTCATGCACCTCAATACCATAAGCAGCTCATGCACCTCAATACCAAAAAAAATTAAAAACCCAATCAAAAGTGGGCCAAAAAACTAAACAGACATTTCTACAAAGAAGACATACAGATGGCTAACAAACACATGAAAAGATGCTCAACATCACTCATTATTAGAGAAATGCAAATCAAAACCAAAATGAGGTATCATCTCACACTAGTCAGAATGGCTCCCATCAAAAAGTCTACAAACAATAAATTCTGAAGAGGGTATGGAGAAAAGGGGACACTCTTACACTGTGGGTGGGAATGCAAACTGGTACAGTCACTATGGAATCCAGTGTGGAGATTCCTTAAAGACCTGGGAATAGAACTGCCATATGACCCAGCCATCCTACTGCTGGGCATACAACCAAGGAAACCAGAATTGAAAGAGACACATGTACCCCAATGTTCATTGCAGCACTGTTTACAATAGCTAGAACATGAAAGCAACCTAGATGTCCACTGGCAGATAAATGGATAAGGAAGTGATATATATACCCAATGAAATATTACTCAGCTATAAAAAAGAACACATTTGAGTCAGTTCTAATGAGGTGGATGAAACTGGAGCCTATTATACAGAGTGAAGTAAGTCAGAAAGAGAAATACCAATACAGTATATTAATACAAATATATATGGTATTTAGAAAGACAGTAACAACTATCCTATATGCAAGGCAGCAAAAGAGTTTTTGCTTTAACAATGCACACTGAGATATCATGGGCTTCCCTTATTGCTCAGATAGAATCTGCCTACAATGCAGGAAACCTGGGTTTGATCCTTAGTACTTTGGTATAAAATCAAGTTCTTATATTTTTACAGGTCTTTTCTTCCATTTTTAAAGGCCACCATAATTCTATACCTCTCTAGTGATTTTGGTGGCTCAGACAGTAAAGCGTCTGCCTACAATGAGGGAGACCTGGGTTTGATCCCTGGGTTGGGAAGATCCCCTGGAAAAGGAAATGGCAACCCACTCCAGGACTATTGTCTGGAAAATCCCATAGACGGAGGAGCCTGCATGGGGTTGCAAAGAGTCGGACACGACTGAGCGACTTCACTTTCTTTCTTTCCTGTTATCTATAGTATCTATGTAATGTATGAATTTACCCTATATAAAATAATTTTAAAATACATTATGAAAAAATTGGCTTCATCTACAGTATGTATGAGAGTAAGTCACTGTTATACTGTTACAAATTAGTATGATGTGAAATAGCTTTTCATGAGAATGTGTTTGTCAAACTAAGAAAAGCATTCATTATATATTTTCCATTTTATTAAATAACTCTAGGTGCTTTAAATGTATCGAGTCGCATAATTTTCACAACCATTTCATGAGATTTGTACTATTATTTATATTTTATAAGTGAGCAATTTGTTTTATATTGACTAAAGTAATGTATTATAATTTAGATTTGAATGGGATTAGAAGGTTAATAGTATCAGCCAAGTCAGAAAATAAATACATCAAGCAAGTCCAACTTGCCCCTTTACTTGAATATATATCAGGATAATATCAAAGGTAACATATTTTATATGAATTAATTCTGATTTTTTTCCAGTTGCTTATTTCAACTACACTCTTTCATTTTCTGAATGTCCTAAAAGACTGTATCTTTTCACAACAATAGTATTTATAATATTAATAAAATTAATAAATACTTAAATTATCTTACTAAAATATGTAAGAAAACATAAAGTGTTATAAAGCATTTACTTTTTAAAATAGTTGGTCTTCACTTTGTTTTTCCTCAAATTCTAGGAAATGGATAAATTGTAGGAAATGGACCATAGAATCTACCGAAAATATGTCACTATGACAAAGTCCATAGACTCCATAAGTCAGACTCATTTGATTTGAATAACAATATTAATTTGTGTGAGTTTCAAACAGATAGGTTTTGTGATTTCTTTCTACAGTGTTTTTGGCTGGACTGAAAATAGAAACAGCCTCTCTCCTTGTCTTGTAATTCAATGCGCTCACCAGAATGATTATGCCAGTGTACTATACCTTCTTACCATGGGACATGAAAAGAGACTCTAAAAAGAAATAAGCTAAAGAGCACATATTTCTGGACATTAGAAAGAGAAAAGGGCGGGGGTAGGTTCTGTCCTAGATGCTGCAGGTCCTCCCCAAGGAAGCAATAGGCTATAGAGCTGAGGGAGGGCGGTGAGCTGCTTCTAGGAAAGGAGACCCAGCTTTTAGAGAATGTTGGCTTTCTCATTGACATTTCCTAAGCTCCAACTGTAGAATGGGAAGACCTAATACACAGAAGTGTAAAGAGCCAGGCAGGATGGAACACATTACTTTTCAACAGCACGGTCTAGTCAGGCAAAGTTGAGTGAGAGCAAAAGAGAAAAACAAGCAACTAAATTTGAGTTACAGCCAGCTTGGAAGGAAAGTTTCCTGAAGGCAAAATCAAGGTAATTTACTATAATGAAGAAATAAAGGATATCCTTAGCTGAATCAGACTGAAATGAATGTCCTCCACAACTCTGAGGAACACATATATCTAGGCTATCTCAGACAAAAAGTTTTACTGCATTGTTAAATGGGGATAGAAATTGGAATTAAAATGGCAACACATTTAGTGACTAGATTTTCTCTCCTTGTGCCTTACTCATTTTGTTTCATTCTCCTTTTACCAAGAATCTTTTTCTCTTTTCTCAAGGCTTCTTTTTTCTTCGGATCCATTATCTCTTCTCACACCACTTCCAGAATTTTTTCTAAGAAAAGAAAACTTCATACTTTTGTTCCTTAGTATAACTCACAAGATTCCTGTAGTTCTCAATTCAAATTGCTTAAAAATAGATTTTGCTTGATTCAGCTAATCTTCTTAAAAATCACATCCCTATGATTCTTGATCACTAAACAATACATGAATTGGCTGGTAATGTGGTGTGTGCCCAACCCTCATCAATTTGCATTGGTAGAAGACAGAAGTAAAGAATTTACATGGTTAAAACACACATTCATTCAAGCAAGCAAGCAACTAAGCAAATAATCAATCCTTGAACATGTATTATGAATTAGGCATGTTCTATGCACAGTCAATAAAACAGTTAGCAAAACAGATAAAACTTCCTGTGCTCACAAAACTTTTATGGGAAACAAAATATAACCATATTTAATAAGTTAAATACATTGACTATTACATGGTATGAGCTGCAGAGAAAAATAAAGCACTGACAGGTAATAAAGAAGAGGTATTATGGTTTTACATAAAGTGGACAAGGAGATATCTATTGAAAAGGTAACATGTGAGTTAATACTTGAAGTGAGTAAACAAGCCATAAAAACATCAGGTCAAAAAGATTTCCAGGAAGAGGAAATAGTAAGCATATAAGAACTCAGATGAAGTATTCTTGAAAATGTTCAAGGAATAGGAATACCATTGTGTCTGGAATAAAATGATTTTGAGAATTTTAATCATCAAAGTCATATAAGCAAGACACTGGCGGTTTTTGATCTAAGAAATAACATGTTGGTTTTTTTTTTTTAAACAGGTTTTTATTCTAGATACTGTGTTGTGAGCAAAATGTAGCAGTTTGAAGCAAAGCAGAAAGATGAATTAAGAATTTTTGCTGCTGCTGTTTTGCAATAATTTAATTGAGAGATGACAATGATGAGGACCAGACCGAAACAAGGACAAACATGTTTTACAGATAGAAAATTTGCATAGAACTGATAAGACTTTCTAATGGATAGTACATGATGTATGGATGAAAAAGTGAGTAGCCAAGGATTTCACCAAGAGGGGGTTTGACCTATGCATTAGGTAAGAGAGAGTAGCCAAAAATGAGGTAGAAAAAAAATGAGAAAGCAGCTTTAAAGGAAAAATCACTAGAAGCTCAGTTTTGGTCAGACTTTGCTTCAGATATCCAAGCAGGGATGTCTAACAGGTGATGGGATATAGACTTCAAGTAATAGGTCTGAGCAGAAAAATAAAAATATACTGTAATGATTACTGTGTAGATTGGGTTTTAAATTACGTGACTGAAAGAGAGCATCAAAAAAGGCATACAGAGTAAAGAAAAAGTGTCCAAGGACTACATTCTGGAGCTTTCTGAGCAGAGAGGATAGGATGGTGAAGTCCCATTTAGGAAATAATGAGGACATGGTGATATCACATGGGTACATAATGCATGACATTAGAGAAATATTCTATTGACCATCTTTTTCTATTTTTAAGGATTTTGCATAAATCCTTTCTGGATCACCACTTACCTCAATAAAATAATCTGGGAATAGAGTTTATTAATAATTAATCTAATATATTTGCACAGTGTCTTATTCAGCTAACATGTAATGTTTCATTATATATTTACCAAATGACTCATCTCCAGCCATCATTTATCTGACTCTTATTAATACCTATTGGAATTTCATCTACCAGTTCTCATTCTTCCTGAAAGGTTATTGACAAGTCACCTCTCTGAGTCTGTTTTATCTTTCATCCCCACTGTACTCATCATTACTACAACAACCTTCCTAATTATCCTCAATTGTTTCATGAGCAGGACTTGCTGATTTGCCCTTATCTTCATGACAAGTAATCCATTCAAATAACTACACTTCTCTATCATCTTTTTTTTTTAAATCACTGTCCCCCTTTCTCCTTTTACATCCTCAAGAAATGGGGAATCAGTCATGATTTCCTGAGAAACTTCCCTCCTTCTCTGTTTGCTTCTATTTCTTCCCTTCTAATAGATTCCTCCACACTCCCTTCTCATATCTTCATTCCTGTTGATCTGAACTTGCCAGTCACTTGTGTAAGCAGCTGAATAAACTGCTCACCTGCAAGTCATATGTTACACCATGTTGCTTTAATTCTATTCCAATCTCTATCCCCTCTCAAAACAGAAAATGTTCCCAATAGTAGTTCCATTTGCTACAACTTCTTCAGGCTGTAACTTCCATTAGCTCACAATGTGTGTAAGTCTTGACTTTCATACATGAATTCCCTCAGTGTTATTTTAATTTCTGAAATACTTGGGGTATTTTGAAAGGTAAATAAAGAAATCTTATAAATCAGAGAAAATCCATGTCCTAAATTGCCGGGGTCCAGCCCCAGCTGATCCAGGGTATTTGAAGGAGAGACGGCATAGGCGACCTATTTATGTAAATATTCATCAAAGATATAATGAGTAATAGAATGAGGATAGCTCAGTCAGGAAATTCAGTGGAGAAAAGAGGCTGAAATAATTCAGCCAGAAGGTGAGAGAAAGAACGATATGGGGAGACCAAGTTTCAGTGTACAAGGCCCGCACTTTATTTTCCAAAGTAGTTTTTATACCTTAAGTTATGCATAGAGGATAATGGGGGAAGGGGTAGAGTCATGCAGCAAGCCAGGCTTTCTTCCTGCAAACTTATCATATGCAAAAGTTTAGGTGATTTGCATCATCTTCTGGCCCAGAGGCCTGTTAACATTTTACGACCCTTTCTTCAGAAAACTTATTTTTCTGTAAAGGTGATTAGTCAAGCACCACCCTCCAAAAGCATTAGAGTTGCATTCCTATAGGGCAAAGGTCTGGTGGGCTACAACAAGAAAAAGAATTAACTCAAGGGTCCAAGGTTACAATCATTAAAGCTACTATTTACACCAATTATATTAATCAATACACTGCCAGGGACACAGCAGGTAAGGGATATGGAGACTTAGCAGCAAACATTGGCCCAAAAAGTGAAAAACCCTTCACCAATACAATTTCTAATCAATCTTTTAACTGCTCAATGGACT
Source organism: Bos javanicus (assembly GCF_032452875.1). Lineage (NCBI taxonomy): Eukaryota > Metazoa > Chordata > Mammalia > Artiodactyla > Bovidae > Bos > Bos javanicus. The sequence goes on along the minus strand of NC_083893.1, from coordinate 4,027,097 downwards.
CTGTATTTAGACAGTTTAGAACATCTCATGCCTCTCACAATTGGGAGGCTCTGAGCAATCACATGTGGCTGGAAAAACCTATTCAGGCAGGCTAGAGGACTTCCAAAGGAGTTTGTAGGTTGAAACACTATCACACCCAGGAACTTTACTAACTGGAGCTATAAGTTAACTCTTTTTTCAGAGAGAGGTAGTGGGGGACAGCTCCCCCGTAAAGTCAGAGGTGTAGGTGAGAGCACAAAGTAGAAAGTAGGCAGACTCTGGTTTTGGGGGTAGATACTCGAGAATTTCCAGGGGGACTCCTGAGGCTCGATCCCGCCTTTGCGTATGCCGAGCCTCCTTCCTCATGACCTTTCACGGACGGAGTTCCTCACGCTGGCTCCCGGCAGTGATAGAATTCCAGCTGAGCTATTCCAGATCCTGAAAGATGATGCTGTGGAAAGTGCTACACTCAATATGCAATATGCACTCAATATTCAAAATGCCGGCTCCCGGCACTTAATCTTTGTCATAGACAGATTTTAATTTGCATGGTTTTAGATAATGCTTTCAGTTCAGTTCAGTCGCTCAGTCCTGTCTGACTCTTTGCGACCCCATGAATCGCAGCATGCCAGGCCTCCCTGTCCATCACCAACTCCCGGAGTTCACCCAAACTCATGTCCATCGAGTCAGTGATGCCATCCAGCCATCCTCTGTCGTCCCCTTCTCCTCCTGTCCCCAATCTCTCTCAGCATCAGAGTCTTTTCCAATGAGTCAACTCTTCACATGAGGTGGCCAAAGTACTGGAGTTGCAGCTTTAGCATCATTCCTTCCAAAGAACATCCAGGACTGATCTCCTTTAGAATGGACTGGTTGGATCTCCTTGCAGTCCAAGGGACTCTCAAGAGTCTTCTCCAACACCACAGTTCAAAAGCATCAAGTCTTCGGTGCTCAGCTTTCTTCACAGTCCAATGCTCACATCCATACATGACCACTGGAAAAACCATAGCCTTGACTAGACAGATCTTTGTTGGCAAAGTAATGTCTCTGCTTTTGAATATGCTATCTAGGTTGCTCATAACTTTCCTTCCAAGGAGTAAGTGTCTTTTAATTTCATGGCTACAATCACCATCTGCAGTGATTTTGGACCCCCAAAAAATAAAGTTTGACACTGTTTCCACTGTTTCCCCATCTATTTCCCATGAAGTGATGGGACAAGATGCCATGATCTTAGTTTTCTGAACGTTGAGCTTTAAGCCTGGTTCCATCTAATTACTTAATATTTCCATCATAGACTACAGAATGTCAACATAAATATTTCCTGAATATTTTTCCAGGAAGCAGAGCATATTATATGCTAGAATACAGAAATTAACATTTGTGATAATGGCTTTAATAATATACTAAACCCTTCAGATTTTTTTTTCACAAAGATTGTTTTTGCATCTGCTTTGCTAAATATTGAATTATAAAGGGAAATTTCAAAGCCGGATTTTCCAGGTTGTGCTTTTGAGACAATAGTTTTGCAAAATACTCTTGCAGTTATTGTGGGCAGATTACATGGTCAAATAAGCTTGAGAAACACATTCTCTTTTCAGAAAATGAAATTGTCCATTGCACATCACAACTTAAGGACTGTCAAGGGTTATGCTAGAGAAACCTAGTTAACAAGGTTTAGCTAATGTTCCAAGCCTATATGACTACAGAAAGCAATTTAAAATAAATCATTACCAGCATCCTCTAGGACCTGCAGGGCCATTTACTTTTACTAGTTAAAGTAAAGTAGCAAATCGCTATCTAAACTGTGCTTTACTCATATGATTTTTGTGAATTTTGAAATATGATAGCACCATGACCGGCACATTCTATGTATCCAACACAGTTTAGTCATTGATATCATTCTCTGAGGTAAAAATGCCTTTTGGAATCTTTAAAACTAGAAAATCATCTAAATGAGAAAAAATCTCAGTTCTGATTTTAATTCTTATACATTAAAATAATATTTTCACTTATTTGGGCTTCCCTGGTGGCTTAAATGGTAAAGAATCTGCTTGCAATGTGGGAGACCTCAGTTCAATTCCTAGGAAAAGGGAACAGTTATCTACTTCAGTATTCTAGCCGAGAGAATTCCATGGATAGAGGAGTCTGGCAGGCTACAGTCCAAGGGGTTGCAAAGAGTCGGACACGACTGAGCAACTTTCCGTCACTCACTCACTCACATTATATACTTTATAAGAATAACAGCACATATCCTATTAACTGGCCACTTAGTGATTAACAAACAAATGAACAGTGTAAATGTAAATTACATCAAATTCATTATTATTGCTGAGAAGTTAGCTTTGAATTCAGACATTCAGATTTTACTGATTTTCACTAAAAAGTGCCAAGTATGAGTATATAAAGTCACAATATTTCAACAGCCAATTTCTTTAGTAAACTTGTTTTAATAAATCATAATAATTAATAATATAATTTTAAAATTAAAGTACTTGCCTGAATACATCAGGATAAACTATCCATGCCCTCAGGAAACATACAAATGTGCTAGGTGTGTGTGTGTTGGGGGGTGGAGTCCAACGTATAAATAGATTATCATTGAATTTCAGATGTGCAAGAATAAATGTATAATTTCCCACAGGAGAAAATACATGAGAAAGATGCTAAAGTATGAATTATTTAGGTGGATAAGAAGATAAAGACTGTCCAGACAAAGGAAACAGCATTTGAAAAGTTACAGAGGCATGAAACTGAACAGCAAGTAGGTTCAGGAAATCAAATTTAATTTCATTTTGCTGATATTGGGGGTGTCGTCATACCTGCCTCATTTTCAGGGCCTAAGTTGGCATTTACAGGCATCAGCAGATGGTGAAGTTACATGAGTCTTATTAAAGATCTCACTGCTTTGTAGGTATGAGAGGATATGAGTGGGGTACAGACATGTGGGAATTGTGTTTAAGATCTAGCAATCTACCTCTGTGCCATGATCAGGAGTCAGAAATACAAGGTAGAAGCTCATATTGTTGTAGTTTGCATTAAGGCTGTGCATATAGGTTCAGAGGAGATAGAATTAATTACAAGTACATAAATTAGGTAAAGTAGATAGGATTTAATTGCTGTTTGGATACAAGAGGTTTTAACAGCTGTAAGATTCTTAAACAAGATTCCAGATTTCCAGTTTACTTGCTCTGATGGTGGTTTTTACTTAGATGCTAGTTTTGTTCATTAGAAATGATGTGGGAGTTGGGCAAATGGAAGGTATATGACTGAATTCAATCATGGATCCTTGGCAAGTTCCCTGTGTGGGTGCCCTGGGTGCTGGATCATGAATGGAAATTGGTGCTGGAAAAATCAGGAGTATATATTGAAACTGGCATCACTGAACTTGAAGAAAATTGACCACAGAGATGGTATTAAAAAAAACAAACAAAAAAAACAAGCAAAGGGTAGAAGGTCAAAGATACAAACTTACAGAAAAACAAAAATAGAACTTAAGGTTCAAATGATTTGAAAAGACATCAAGAAAAAGACCAGAAAAAGATAATGGAACAAAATCAACAGAGAGATAATTTTGCCCATGTTATCTCATTTTTATTTAGCAATAAATAATGATAACAAATAAAGCAGGTAATTGTGTCCTCATTTTAGAAAAAAAAAATAAGCCTCAGGGAGGTTAAATTATTTACAGTTATCTTTTGAAGGCAATACAGGTAAGGTCTTAAATGCAATATAGTTCCACAGGCCAGCAATGTAATTTCTTCATATAATTTTTATTAAACAATATGTCCACTAATCTATGTGACAATATTAAAATATGGTAATGCTATATTAATAGATACATTTACTTTTGATAAAGTCAGTTAGTCTTCCTAGGAAAATTTCATTTGCTGCCCATGACTTAATTAAATCATGCCAAAAGCCAGCATATTCATCTGCGGTGCCCAGTGGTGGATTGCTGTTTAAACACGGGATGTATATCTCAGTGTTTGGGGCTGCCACATATCACTTCAAGGCTCCCAAAGTGCCATTCATCATCATGCTCTATAAAATGAAAGGTGAACCATTTTACTGTGAAAATAACTATATAACACCACTTCAAAGCCCTAAGCCAGAGTTGAACTACGGCAATTCCTACACCCTCTTGTCAGTTCTACACTCTATAAATCAGACTCAAATCATTTTAGAAAACATCAAGTTATAATTTACACTACCTTTAGAACCTGTAGGTGGAAAATCATTTTTTTTTCTAATTCTTATTTTATTTTCAATAGTGTATTATGTATGACCCACCTGTCTTATTTCATGATGCTATTTTTATGTTAAAGATACTAATGTTTTCTATAATAGCTTAGCTTGCCTTTATGAGTATTTTATCTCCTTACAATCATTTTATGTAGCCTAGTGAAAAAACATCCAAACATTTAGAGTAGACATTTGTGTTTTTTTCAAGCTATACAAATACATGTAATAATAAATATATTTCTGTTGCATTGTCTTTTGTTATAGTAGCAGAAATAGTTTATAATGAAGTGTATTCTATCTACTGTGGATGATATTAATGGGAATTAGAGAGCTTACCATCATTAACTCATGATAAGTATGAAACAAGATGTAAGACTCTTTCAAAAAGAAGCCCTGCTGCTGCTGCTGCTAAGTCACTTCAGTCGTGTCTGACTCTGTGCGACCCCATAGATGGCAGCCCACCAGGCTCCCCTGTCCCTGGGATTCTCCAGGCAAGAACACTGGAGTGGGTTGCCATTTCCTTCTCCAATGCATGAAAGTGAAAAGTGAAAGCAAAGTCGCTCAGTCGTGCCGGACTCTTAGCGACCCCATGGACTGCAGCCTACCAGGCTCCTCCGTCCATGGGATTTTCCAGGCCAACAGCAAAGAAAGGTGATGCCAGATTAACAAGCCTTAGCTAAATAACAAATAGCCTGATCTTATTTGATACTTAATGCTACAGTACAATTCATTTGTCATTTCTAACCCACACAAATGAAACCTATGAATACTTATGTGAAAGAGGTAAATAACGGCCCTAATCAAAGAGCGAAACATTTGTGAACATGCAAAAGTATCAAAGGAAAATGAGCAGATGTGGTGGCTTCAGATGAGGAAGTGTTATACTTTATGCAGTACAATGAAAACTAAACTTATTTTATCACCAATCTGTGTCTACGTAATTTTCTTATAGCAGGGGAGTCTGTTGAGGTCAGGAATATAGGAAGTAGGAATCTAACTTTGTAGTTTTTATTCTTCCTAAGATAAACTTTTCTTTCTTCCTGTCTAATGGATTCCAGTTTTAAAGTGAGGTGTGTGAAGATCCAGAAAACTCACCCCTTACTCCAAAGTTAAGATAGTTCAGTAGACTTTAACCAGGTATAATCCACTTAAAGATTTAGTTTTGGGCAAGTGAACAAAGTGAAAGCATTGAATCCCAGGAAATTTTCAGTGATTGCAGAAAGAATAAAAAAATAAGCATATTCTTTGGAATAAAGTGACACACATTAATCCAAGTTCAGTTATCCCCACCTTTGAACTTTTGAACTCTGGAGTCAATAAATTAATATTAAACTCAAGTCAATGCAAGTGAGTGAAAGTTGCTTAGTTGTGTCCAACTCTTTGCAATCCCATGGACTATTTAGTCCATGAAATTCCCCAGGCTAGAATACTGAAGTGAGTAGCCTGTCCCTTCTCCAGAGGATTTTCCCAACCCAGGGATGGAACTCAAGTCTCCCACATTGCAGGCAGATTCTTTACCAGCTGAGCCACAATTACAAGTAGTACATTATCTTTCTTTCAAACAACAGCATCTTAACTGTGTTATAGGTTTACTCTGGCTAATTATGATTTCTCCAAGTTAAAGATGCATGTGATAGAGAACAGACTGAAGAAGAGGTTGGTAAATTAGAGTGATAATTTGAACAGGTAAGAATCTAGGAGGAAGATGAAAAAAGTATAGTGGAAATTTTTTTTTGGTAAGCTTAAAGAGCTTTACCTAAGAAAATGCAGTTACATAATATGCTTACTTAGAAGGCCAAGGACTAACAAATTGTTGGTTTTTACTTCAGTGATAATTATTAATCTTAGCCGGTTCAGTTATTGCCATTAGTCTCCTGAAACATATAAATTAATAAATAAAAGTACTTATTGATGGCTTATGCAATTAAATTATAAACATATTAATATATACACAAAATATATATTATTCTCTTTTTTGGAAAAAAAATTAGTGGCTCAATCCCACATAAATACTTCAACAACAGGTTGTAATACATTTGTATTAATATAAATCCATTATCCTTGGATGTTAAAGATATGATTCATTGTTATAAATGATAGCTTCATTAAAACTTGTTGTATACCAAATACATTTAACCTGTATCTAATCATTTCACTGGCAAATATGTATACAATTATGCCTCAGTATCCACGGTTGTATGACCCCTGCACATACTCAGAACAATTAGCCTTCCATGTCCTTAGTTTCCTTCATCTGTGGACTGTGATCACCAGCCAAACATGAACTTGAATGGACAAAGTATTTAATTGTAAATCCTTTACATAAATCTATTCAGATTTTTGCAACACTAGAAATACCTGTTTAATAGATACTTTGAAAATCTGAAAATCAAAATTCTCATTTCTCTTTATTTTCATTTTGTTCTCAGTAGTTAAAAAATAATGTTTTCTTATAGACTTATATGTTCCAGTAGCACATAATTGAACTACAAGAATAAGTCAAATGAGGTTTTTGGAGTCAAAATTGAAACTTTTAATGATGTAGAAACACCAGGACATTCATTTCAAATATAGCAGTTTCAATGGGACATTTAAAAAATGTTAATTGCATAATAATATTTTGCTCAATATGTTATGCTAATAGGCTTGGTTATTCATCTGTCTCTGTTATTGTCCCATGTTACCTGTTCAATACAGTTGAAATGTGGTATTTCAAATTTAATTTAATTAAAGAAAATAAATATAACCCAGTTTAACTAGCCACATTTTAGATGCTTAATAGGCTCATTTTTCTAGTGGCTATTGTATTACATAGCACAATATAGAATGGAAAATAGGTGGAAATATAGAATGTTTCCACCATTGCAGAAAGATGACTGGCAATGCTATGCTAGTTATTTGTGTTTGAAAAACAATTCTCTATGTTTTTGCTTCCCATTCATTCTTTCATTCATGCAAGAAAAATTAAGATTCTATGAATTCTAGACAATGAATTTAGTAACGAACCAAACTTCTGCACTCATATACTTTTCATCTAATGAATGATAAATTAAATACATAAGTGTTTTGAAGAAACTAAAACAATAAGGTGATAATAAGTGAATCAGAAAGGTATGCTAGATCATCTGGTTGAAGAATGAGATGACTATCTTGAGAGAAGATCTGAATGAAGGGCTGGAGGAAACTAAGGACATTTATGCATGGAATATTCCTCATGAAGAGAACAATAATTACAAAGGTGCTGAGACAGGGTATTCCTTAATGTGGGTCAAGGAAGAGCAGTAAGCCCATAGAGTAAGATATAATAAGATTAACTTTTAAACAGCGTCACTCTGACTGTGCTATGGAGAACAGAACATGTGGGCATAGGCATAAATGGATAGGGAAGCTCAAGAGCTGGCTGAATAGGGCTCTGGAAGGGAGATGGTAGTGACCTGGAACAACAGAGTAGCACAGAAGTCAAAAGAAATATCAGATTTCTTAAGAATAACACACTTTTTGCTTTAGCATCTACTCTAGTTTTGAACCACCAAGACACTGTTTGGAGACTTACATTATGCTAGATCATTATTTCTGTTGAGTTATAAAGCTCCAGAATCCCCTAACATGACTAATGTTTAGTACTAGAAGATCCTGTCAGCTCTAAGTTTTACATAACTGGGTTATGTAAAAGTAATTTCAAAACCTATGTTCACAGTTTAACAGTTTCCAGAAAAGGATGATTTTCTCATTCTAGTCACATTGATATAAATCTCTTCACATCTTTTATCTTAATGAACAACCTTCTTTTGCTAATTACAAAATGACTGCTTCCTGGTGTTCTCATTTTTTCAGATAATGGTTTCCTCAGATGCATCGATGTATATAAGATGTTATGGAAAAAGCCAATCGGACTTTTTGGCCACCCCATTATATTCTATGCTTCAGTTTTCTTTTAATTCCCTCTTTTCATAATGCACCATAATTATTTGGTAACAATAAATAAGAAATCAATAAAGATACTATGAAATATTTCATTAATAGAACATGCTGCTACTGTTGCTGCTGCTGCTAAGTCGCCTCAGTTGTGTCCGACTCTGTGCGACCCCATAGACGGCAGCCCACCAGGCTCCACCATCCCTGGAATTCTCCACGCAAGAACACTGGAGTGGGTTGCCATTTCCTTCAATGCATGAAAGTGAAAAGTGAAAGTGAAGTCGCTCAGCCGTGTCCAACTCTTCGCGAACCCATGGACTGCAGCCCACCAGGCTCCTCCATCCATAGGATTTTCCAGGCAAGAGTACTGGAGTGGGGTGCCATATGAATAGATAATTAAGATCTTTTGAGATTAAATTAAATGCTCAAAAGATCTTAATTCTTTATTGGTAATATTGGAAAATGATATAACTCAATAGTTGGAGTCCATTAATTGGTTGTTTATCAATTGCTTAAAAATAAATCATAACATATATGAATATTATGTGGACCACATGGTATTTATTTGTTCTTATTTTTCTATCAAATATCAGACAAATGTAAATTTATCAAAATAGTGACTTTTCTTGAGTTTCCTAATGGTTTTTCTGTACTCTTCCAAACTGTTCCTTTATTTTTAGCTCTTATTTTAAATTTATATTTCCCCTCCTTTACCTGTGACTCCTATATGCATAGTTTTCAATGACAATTTTTATTTTAGATTGGCTTCAGGAGGAGGAGAAAAAAAAATTGGCTTATTACCTCATAATTCTCAATGGTATTCAGTACTAACCTGATGCCTTTTATCTATGGATTCTATTCTTACTAATCTTGTTAGTGGGTCATGAACTATGTTTTATACAATGTGCTTCATATTGTTGCTGCTCAAATAATCCAAGACATAAGACAATAATAAATAACTTTTCTCTAGAATTCAACATTACTCCTCTTCTTCGTTATGTTAAATTTTGTCTCTAAAATTCTTCTTTTGCCTCAAATTCAAACCCAGCCACTCTGTCTTTCCACTGTCACCACTTACTCCCTCCATTGAACACCAACTATTTATCTCTTTGTCTGAGAAACAGACAGATATATATTCTCTTGCCTTCTGTAGATTCTTTTCACACTGACCATTCTGTCATATGCTGTTCCCAAATTTATTCTATTGGTTTGGCAAAAAAGTTCATTTGGTATTTTCTGAAAGATATGATGGAAAAAACCCAAATGAAACTTTTGGCCAACTCAATATTTAGATTTATCTTGCAAGGAATAAATATTCTCATTTTCAAACAACATTAAAGTTGGTCTCTTCAGGAATTTAATATTTACCTATGAAGTCCCCACCATTCAAATATCTTTACAAGTTCCTGAAAGTCAAATCTCACTGCTCTCCCTTCAAATTTTTCCACTACTTTATAAATATTAATTGCACTCATCTCACATGCTAGCAAAGTAATGCTTAAAATTCTCCAAGCCAGGCTTGTGAACCATGAACTTCCAGATGTTCAAGCTGGATTTAGACATGGCAGAGGAACCAGAGATTAATTGCCAACATCCGTTGGGTCATCAAAAAAGCAAGAGAGTTCCAGAAAAAACATCTACTTCTACTTTACTGACCACGCCACAGCCTTTGACTGTGTAGATCACAAAAATCTGTGGAAAATTCTTCAAGAGATGGGAATACCAGACCACTTTACCTTCCTGCTGAGAAATATGTATACAGGTCAAGAAGCAACAGTCAGAAAAGGACATGGAGCAACAGATTGTTTCCAAATCAGGAAAGGAGTACATCAAGGCTGTACATTGTCACTCTGCTTATTCAACTTATATGCAGAGTGTATCATGAAAAATGCCAGGCAGGATGAAGCCTAAGCTGGAATCAAGATTGCTAGGAGAAATATCAACCTCAGATTTGCAGGTGACACCACTTTTATGGCAGAAAGTGAAGAGGAACTATAGAACCTCTTGATGAAAGTGAAAGAGGAGAGTGAAAAAGCTGACTTAAAACTTAGCATTTAAAAAACTAAGATCTCAGCATCCAGTCTCATCACTTCATGGCAAGTAGATGGGGAAACAATGGAAACAGTGACAGACTTTATTTTTTTAGGTTCCAAAATTACTGTAGATGGTGACTACAGCCATGAAATTAAAAGATGTTTGCTCCTTGGAAGAAAAGTTTTGACCAATCTAGACAGCATATTAAAAAGTAGAGACATTACTTTCCTGACAAAGTCCACCTAGTTCAACCTATGGTTTTTCCAGTAGTCATGTATGGATGTGACAGTTGGACTATAAAGAAAGCTGAGCACTGAAGAATTGATGCTTTTGAATTCTGGTGTTGGAGAAGACTCTTGAGAGTCCCTTGGACTGCAAGGAGATCCACCCCGTCAATCCTAAAGGAAATCAGTCCAGAATACTGATTGGAAGGACTGATGCTGAAGCTGAAAATCCAATACTTTGGCCACCTCTGAGAAAAACTGACTCCTTGGAAGAGATTCTGATGCTGGGAAAGATTGAAGGCAGGAGGAGAAGGGGATGAGAGAGGACAAGAGAGTTGTATGGCATTGCTGACTTGATGGACATGAGTTTGAGCAAGCTCTAGGACTTGGTGATGGACAGGGAAGCCTGGCATGCTGCAGTCCATGGGGTCACAAAGAGTCAGACATGACTGAGAGACTGAACTAAACTGAATTACAAGTAAAATACTACTTATAAATTTTGTATATGTTTTGTATATGTATATGCCTGCCTCTATGCCAGGCATGCTGTTAATACTTATTTTAGTAATAATACATATATTAATATTGTATGCATATATTAATAATATATGTATACACACAATAATAATACATATATTAATTCTCATATACCCTGAATATCTTTGATTCCTCTCTTTACTGTTAGGAGAAAAGTAAAGCTGAAAATATTAAATTACTCAAATTTAGAGAGAAACAAAGTCACAGAGCTGAGATTTGAACTTAACTAGTAGATACTTCCTATAAATAGCAGGTCTGGGTTATTAAAAAACAGACTCTGCTTCTAAATCAGACTTTTGATCCTGCATAACAGTAAAACTATACATTTTGGTTTTTAGAAGACCAAACAGAAAATACATTTTTACATTATAGGCAAGTATGAAAATACATTTTTACATGTAAAAATATATTTTTACATGTATCTTACATGTAAAAATGCATTTTTACATTAAAATACATTTTTGCATGTATTTTAATGTAAAAATACATTTTTACATTACAGGCAGGTCAGTTCATCAGGTATCTATTTCTTTAGCAACTTAAGATCTTCTTGGCCTCATCTGTCTCTTGTTCCATTTGTTATGACACCCAGTCTTGCACAGGCACTAAAGAAGTTCAGGTGCCATTCAATTGAGTCTTGTTTCATAAGCTTGTTACTCGTTACATACACAGTACTTCCTACAGCAAGGGCTTCTCCACTGATTACAAATCACCAAACATTACAAAGCCCTCCTTGGTGCCCAAGTATGTAGAAATACTAGTTATTGCCCTGTGGGATGAATATTTGTCCAAGGGGATATGAATCAATGGTTAAATTCTCCTTTTGCTTTGTAACATGATAGTTCTAAGATGCTTATTTGACTTGTCTTCCTGTAGGACTATCCCGAAAAGCTGAGGCAATGCTTACATTCAACAGTTGCCCGCTCACTAATACCTCCTTACATCTGATCTCTGTATTCCCCTAATCAATATCCTTTTCCCCCTCACTCCTGCTACCTGGATGCATACTTCCTAATATAACTTTGTCTCTAGATCCTGCTTTCTGGTACCATCAAGAATACAGTTGGAGCTTCATAGTGATGTTTTATCACAGAGTGAGTAAAACAACAGGACATATAATAGTAGTTTCCTAGTAAGTCTGAGGTTACATTCAGGGATTGACCTCACTATCTTTATTTATATAATAATCATGCCCCAGTAAGTTGGGTAATTGCAACCAGGCTTCTACCTCGGATTCCTAAAAACCACCATTTTGTAAGTACTGAATGAGGAGTAAGATGGAGTGTCCAGTCTGTGGCACATACCAAGCTCAATGATAAGCAATCAAATGGAATAAGTCAGTTTCTGAAGCAAGGCAGTTCAGAGTGGATAAAGAAATGGACACATCTGTGAATACTTAAACTTTCCTGATGGCTCAGATGATAAATAATCTGCCTGTAATGCAAGGGACATGGATTCAATCCCTGGGTTGGGAAGATCTCCTGGAGAAGGGAATGGCTAACCACTCCAGTATTCTTGCCTAAGCCTGGTGGGCTATAGTACCTGGGGTCAAAGAGTTGGACACAACTAGATGACTAACATTAAGACATATACATGCAAATATAGTGGACATTGATCATCTCATAATTTCTCAGATAAGTATTTTTCCTGTAATTATCCTCTACAATTCTACCAGTTGAGCATAAATTAATGCTGTTAATATTGGGGGTGTATCCCTTACTCACTAATTTAGAATAGTCAGTGAAAATGGGACCATTCAAAGTACCGGTTCTAAATCCTTGCTGTGCTTTAGAACCACTTAGAGAACATTTGCTGTTGTTGCTGATATCATTTAATGTTAGTATTTAAATCAACACAAAACTGTTTTGTGATATAAACAGTTCTGTAAGTTTTAAAATACACACACACACACACACAGGTTTATGAATCCACAACCAAAATTAAGATACAGAACAATTCCATCACCACAAAAAATCTTTCATGCTTACCCTTTGTAATCACAACTTCCCCCATCCTTAAACTTTAGCAATTATTAGTCTCTAATCTCTCAAAACAGACTTAACATTTTGACAGCGTAGCATAAATCTTATGGCAGTTGACTTTGAGACTGCCTTATTTCACTTAGCATAATGCCTTTGGATTTATCCAATATGTTGTATTTATCACTAGCTCCCTTTTATTCTGAACCAGTTCAGTTCAGTTGCTCAGTCGTGTCTGACTCTTGGAGATGCCATGGACTGAAGCATGCCAGGACTACCTGTCCATCACCAACTTCCAGAGTTTACTCAAACTTATGTCTATTGAGGCAGTGATCCCATCAAACCTCTCATCCTCTGTCATCCCCTTCTCTTCCTGCCTTCAATCTTTCCCAATAAGTATCTTTTCAAATGAGTCAATTCTTTGCATCAGGTGGCCAAAATACTGGAGCTTCAGCTTCAGCATTTGTCCTTCAAATGAATATTCAGGACTGATTTCCTTTAGGGTGATCTGGTTGGACTCCTTGCAGTCCAAGGGACTCTCCAGCACCACAGTTCAAAAGAATCAATTCTTCAGTGCTCAGCTTTCTTTATAGTCCAAGTCTCACATCCATACATGACCACTGGAAAAACCATAGCTTTGACTAGATGGATCTTTGTTGGCAAAGTAATATGTCTGCTTTTTAATACGCCGTCTAGGTTGGTCATAACTTTCCATCCAAGGAGTAAGCGTATTTTTATTTCATGGTTGCAGTCACCCTCTGCAGTGATTTTGGAGCCCAGAAAAATAAAGTCACACACTATTTCCACTGTTTCCCCATCTATTTGCCATGAAGTGATGGGACTGGATATCGTGTCTTAGTTTTCTGAATGTTCAGCTTTAAGCAGACTTTTTCACTCTCCTCTTTCACTTTCATTAAGAGACTCTTTTGTTATTCTTCACTTTCTGCCATTAGAATGGTGTCATTTGAATATCTGAGGTTATTGAATCAAGCGATCTTGATTTAAGCTTGTGCTTCATCCAGCCCAACATTTCTAATGATATAATCTTCATATAAATTAAATAAGCAGGGTGACAATATACACCCTTGACATACTTCTTTCCCAATTTGGAAACCGTCTGTTATTCCATGTCCAGTTCTAACTGTTGCTTCCTGACCTGTATACAGATTTCTCAATAGACAGGTCAGATGGTCTGGTATTCCCAACTCTTTCAGAGTTTTCCACAGTTTGTTGTGATCCACACAGTCAAAGGCTGTGGCATGATCAGTAAAGTAGATGCTTTTCTGGCAGTCTCTTGCTTTTTCGGTGACTCAACGGATGTTGGCAATTTGATCTCTGGTTCCCTGCCTTTTCTAAATCCAGCTTGAACATCTGGAAGTTCACGGATCCCGTAATGTTGAAGCCTGGCTTGGAGAATTTTGAGCGTTTCTTTACTAGGTGTGTGAGATGAGTGCCATTGTGTGGTAGTCTGAGCATTCTTTGGTATTGCCTTTCTTAGAGATTGGAATGAACTTTTCCAGTCCTGTGGCCACTGCTGAGATTTCCAACGTTGCTGGCATATCGAGTGCAGCATTTCCACAGTATAATCTTTTAGGATTTGAAAGAGCTCAATTGGAATTTCATCACCTCCACTAGCTTTGTTTGAAGTAATGCTTCGTAAGCCCCATTTGACTTCACATTCCGGGATGTCTGGCTCTAAGTGAGTGATCACACCATCGTGGTGATCTGGGTTATGAAGATCTTTTTTGTACAGTTCTTCTGTGTATTCTTGCCACCTCTTCTTAATAGCTTCTGCTTTTTTTAGGTCCGTACAATTTCTGGGCTTTATTGTGCCCATCTTTGCATGAAATATTCCCTTGGTATCTCTAAATTTTCTTGACGAGATCTCTAGTCTTTTCCATTCTATTGTTTTCCTCTATTTCTTTTCATTGATCACTGAGGAAGGCTTTCTTATCTCTCCTTGCTATTCTTTGGAACTCTGCATTCAGATGGTTATATCACTCCTTTTCTCCTTTGCTTTTCACATCTCTTCTTTTCACAGTTATTTGTAAGGCCTCCTCAGACAGCTATTTTGCTTTTTTGCATTTGTTTTTCTTGGGGATGGTCTTGATTCCTGTCCCATGTACAATGTCATGAACCTCAGTTCATAGTTCTTCAGGCACTCTGTCTATCAGATCTAATCCCTTGAATCTATTTGCAACTTCCACTGTAAAATCATAGGGATTTGATTTAGGTTATACCTGAATGATCTAGTGGTTTTCCCTACTTTCTGCAGTTTCAGTCTGAGTTTGGCAATAGGAGTTCATGATCTGAGCCACCATCAGCTCCTGGTCTTGTTTTTGCTGACTGTGTAGAGATTCTCCATTTTGGGCTCCAAGGAATATAATCAATCTGATTTTGGTATTGACCATCTGGAGATGTCCATGTGTAGAGTGTTCTCTTGTGTTGTGGAAGAGGGTGTTTGCTATGACCAGTGTGTTCTCTTGGCAAAACTCTATTATCCTTTGCCCTGCTTCATTCTGTACTCCAAGGCCAAATTTTCCTGTTATTCCAGGTATCTCTTGACTTCCTACTTTTGCATTCTAGTCCCCTATAATGAAAAAGACATCTTTTTTGGGTGCTATTTCTAGAAGGTCTTGAAGGTCTTCCTAGAACTGTTCAACTTCAACTTCTTCAGCATTACTGGTTGGGGCATAGACTTGGATTACTATGATATTGAACGGCTTGCCTTGGAACCAAATAGAGGTCATTCTGTCGTTTTTGAGACTGCATCCAAGTAGTGCATTTCAGGTTCTTTTGTTGACTATGATGGCTACTCCATTACTTCTAAGGGATTGTTGCCCACAGTAGTAGACTTAATGGCTATCTGAGTTAAATTCACCCATTCCAGTCCATTTTAGTTTGTTGATTCCTGAAATGTTGATGTTCACTCTTGCCATCTCCTGTTTGACCACTTCCAATTTGCCTTGATTCATGGACCTAACATTTCAGGTTCCTATGCCATATTGCTCTTTACAGCTTCAGACTTTGCTTCTATTACCAGTCCCATCCACAATTGGGTGTTGTTTTTGCTTTGTCTTGGTCTTTTTAGTCTTTCTTGAGTTATTTCTCCACTGATCTCCAGTAGCATATTGGGCACCTACCGACCTGGGGAATTCATCTTTCAGTGTCCTATCTTTTTGCCTTTTCATACTGTTCATGGGGTTCTCATGGCAAGAATACTGAAGTGGTTTGCCATTCCTTTCTTCAGTGGCCCACATTTTGTCAGAACTCTCCACCATGACCCGTTCATTTTGGGTGGCCCTACATAGTGTACCTCATAGTTTCACTGAGTTAGACAAGGCAGTGGTCCATGTGATCAGTTTGGTTAGTTTTCTGTGACTGTGATTTCAGTCTGTCTGAAGAGGCTTATGGAAGCTTCCTTATGGGAGAGCCTGACCATAAACTGGGCCTTATTCTGATGGGCGGGGCTGTGCTCAGTAAATATTTAATCCAATTTTCTGTTGATGGATGGAGCTGTGTTCCCTCCCTGTTATTTACCCAGCAAGATGGGAGGTGCTGGAGCAAAGGCTGTGTGACTCTAGAGCATCTTTAAGGAGATACCTCATGTCCAAGGGCAATGGAGAAGCCCCAGAAAGATGGTAGGAGGGGCAAATTCACATTTAGAATCAAACCCCATTCCCGCCAGAAATGCTCAGAGGGCTCAAACAAACTTTGTCTATACCAGGACCCAGAGACCCCACAGAGACTGACACAGAACTGTGTTTGAGTGTCTCCTGTGGAGGTATGTTCAGCAGTAGACTACCCTGGGGGCAGAGACTCTGGGTGCAGCAGACTCGGGTATGGAATAGCTCTCTTGGAGGAGGTTGTCATTAACTCCACCATAGAATGGCCAGAACTTAAACAGGACTGGGAAATAGATTCTTGGAGGCACAAACAGGACCTTGTGTGCACCAGGACCCAGAAGAAAGGAGCAGTGATCCCACAAGAGACCCACCCAGATTTAGCTGGGAGTGTCCAAGAGTCACTGGCAGAGGTGGGTCGGTGGTGGCAACCTGGAGGGTTGAGGGCATTGAGTGTAGCAGCACATGCATGGAACCTTTTGAAGGAGGTTGCAATTATCTTTATTCTGAATAGTATTCCATTATATGGATGTATTGCACACCACTTATCCATTCAACTGGTCCAAGACACTTGGGTTGTGTTGAGACTTCTGGTGATTCTGACTACAGCTGCTAGAAATATTTTCATATAGCATTTGTCTGAATGTGTTTATTACTCAAGGTAAGGCAAATTACCAGGTGCTAGCTTGATGAATCGTTATCAGTTCAGTTCCTGAGCCATGTCCGACTCTTTGTGACCCCATGGATGGCAGCACAACAGGCTTTCCTGTCCATCACCATCTCCTGGCACTTGCTCAAACTCATGTCCATCAAGTCAATGATGCCATCCAACTATCTCATCCTCCGATGTCCCCTTCTCCTCCTGCCTTCAATCTTTCCAAGCATCAGGGTCTTTTCAAAAGATGCTATCCTTTGCATCAGGTAGCTAAAATATCAGTGCTTCTGCATCAGTATTTCCAATGAATATTCAGGACTGCTTTACTTTAGGATTGGCTGGTTTGATCTCCTTGCAGTCCAAGGGACTCTCAAGAGGCTTCTACAACACCACAGTTCAAAAGAATCAATTCTTTGACTCTCAGCTTTTTTTACAGTCCAGCTCTCATATCCATACATGACTACTGGAAAAACCATATCTCTGACTTGATGGACCTTTGTTGGCAAAGTAATGTCTCGGCTTTTAAATATGTCATCTAGGTTTGTCATGGCTTTTCTTCCAAGGAGCTCAGTTCAGTTTAGTCGCTCAGTCGTGTCCAACTCTTTGAGACCCCATGAATCGCAGCACGCCAGTCCTCCCTGTCCAACACCAACTCCCGGAGTTCACTCAAACTCATGTCCATCAAGTCGGTGATGCCATCAAGCCATCTCATCCTCTGTCTTCCCCTTCTCCTCCTGCCCCCAATCCCTCCCAGCATCAGAGTCTTTTCCAATGAGCCAGCTCTTCACATGAGGTGGCCAAAGTACTGGAGTTTCAGCTTTAACATCATTCCTTGCAAAGAAATCCCAGGGCTGATGTCCTTCAGAATGGACTGGTTGGACCTCCTTACAGTCCAAGGGACTCTCAAGAGTCTTCTCCAACACCACAGTTCAAAAGCATCAATTCTTCGGTGCTCAGCCTTCTTCACAGTCCAACTCTCACATCCATACATGACCACAGGAAAAACCATAGCCTTGACTAGATGAACCTTTGTTGGCAGAGTAATGTCTCTGCTTTTGAATATGCTATCTAGGTTGGTCATAACTTTCCTTCCAAGGAGTAAGCGTCTTTGAATTTCATGGCTGCAGTCACCATCTGCAGTGATTTTGGAGCCGAAAAAAAATAAAGTCTGACACTGTTTCCACTGTTTCCCCATCTATTTCCCATGAAGTGATGGTACCGGATGCCATGATCTTCGTTTTCTGAATGTTGAGCTTTAAGCCAACTTTTTCACTCTCCACATTCACCTTCATCAAAAGGCTTTTTAGTTCCTCTTCACTTTCTGCCATAAGGGTGGTGTCATCTGCATATCTGAGGTGATTGATATTTCTCCTGGCAATCTTGATTCCAGCTTGTGTTTCTTCCAGTCCAGTGTTTCTCATGATGTACTCTGCATATAAGTTAAATAAGCAGGGTGACAATCTACAGCCTTGACATACTCCTTTTCCTATTTGGAACCAGTCTGTTGTTCCATGTCCAGTTTGAACTGTTGCTTCCTGACCTGCATACAGATTTCTCAAGAGGCAGGTCAGGTGGTCTGGTATTCCCATCTCTTTCAGAATTAATTAACTTTCTGAATATATTTTCAGGGGATTGTTTATCATGTTTATATTCTTTTCATTACAGAGTCTGAAGCTTTTCATCCATTAAAAAAAAAAGACAAATTTTTATTTATTATCAAGATCTTCTAGAACTAACACTCCCAAAAGATGTCCTTTTCATCATAGAGGACTGGAATGAAAATGTAGGAAGTCAAGAGATACCTGGAGTAACAGGCAAGTTTGGCCTTGAAGTACAAAATTACACCCACAGACATTTGAATACATATAAAGTTATATATAATACACACAGAAGAACTATATAAAAAAGATCTCATGGTGGTGTCTAGAGCAAGACATCCTGGAGTGTGAAGTAAATTGGGCCTTAGGAAGCATCAATACAAACAAAGCCAGTGAAGGTGATGGAATTCCAATTGAGCTATTTCAAATCCTAAAAGATGATGCTGTGAAAGTGCTGCATTCAATATGCCAGCAAATTTGGAAAACTTGGCAGTGACCATAGGACTTGAAAAGGTCTGTTTTCATTCCAATCCCAAAGAAGGGCAATGTCAAAGAATTTTCAATCTACCACACAATTGTACTTATTTCACATACAAGCAAGACCATGCTCAAAATCCTTCAAGCTAGGCTTCAACATTACATGAACTGTGAAATTCCAGATGTACAAGCTGGATTTAGAAAAGGCAAAGGAACCAGAGATCAAATTCCAAACATCTGTTTTTCTCCAGAAAAAGCTAGAGAATCCAGAAAAAAATTACTTCTGCTTCATTGACAATGCTAAAGCCTTTGACTGTGTGAATCACAACAAACTGTGGAAAATTCTTAAAGAGATGGGAATACCAGATCACCTTAGCTGCCTCCTAAGAAACTTGTATGCAGGTCAAGAAGCAAAAGTTAGAAGTGTACATGGAACAAGGGACTGGTTCCAAATTGGGAAAGGAGTACATTAAGGCTGTATATTGTCACCAAGCTTATTTAACTTATATGCAGTTTACATCATGTGAAATACTAGGCTGGATTTATCACAAGCTGGAATTAAGATTGCTGAGAGAAATATAAATAACCTCAAATATGCAGATGATACCACCCTTATGGCAGAAAGTGAAAAGGAACTAAAGAGCATCTTGATGAAGGTGAAAGAGGAGAGTGAAGAAACTTGCTTAAAACTCAACATTCAAAAAATGAAGATCATGGAATCCAGCCTTATCACTTCATGGCAAATAGATGAGGAAACAATGGAAATAGTGACAGACTTTATTTTCTTGGGCTCAAAAATTACTGCAGATGGTGACTACAGCCATAAAATTGAGACGCTTGCTCCTTGGAAGAAAAGCTATCACAAACTTAGGCAGCAGAGACATTACTTTGCCAACAAAGGTCCATCGAGTCAAAGCTATGGTTTTTCCAATTGTCATGTATGGTTGAGAGAGTTCAAGCATAAAAAAAAGCTGAGCACATAAGAATTGATGATTTTGAACTATGGTATTGGAGAAGACTCTTGAGTGTCCCTTGGACTGCAAGGAGATCAAACCAGCCAATCCTAAAGGAAATTGGACCTGAATATTCATTGGAAATACTGATGCTGAAGCTGATGTGGCCAATATTTTGGCCACCTGATGCAAAGGATTGACTCATTGTAAAAGACCCTGATGCTGGGAAAGATTGAAGGCAGGAGGAGAAGGGGACAACAGAGGATGAGATGGTTGGACGGCATCACTGGTTTAATGATCATTGGTTTGAGTAAGTTCTGGGAGATGGTGAAGGACAGGGAAGCCTGGTGTGTTGCAGTCTATGGGGTCACAAAAAGTTGGACACATCTGAATGACTGAACAATGACAACAGTTTGTTTATTTCCTATTGTGAAATGCTGGGAGTTCTTTATATATTGCATTCTTTTTTTAGATATGTGACTTGCAGATAATTTTTGCTTTTTTTTTATGATGATCAGGGAAAAACAAAATTATTCATATTCTAAACTTTCATTCTCATTTGCAGTTTTGACTTACTAAATCATAATATCTAGATGTGACACTCAAGAATCTTCACTTAAAAAATAAAATAAAAGTCTTCCTTTGATTCTCAACCTAGCTTAAGATCCTCTGTCCGTGAGTAAGGTCAGCAAGTAATGAACCAAGGAATTTTTTTTTCAAAATAGTGCCTTGGCTATCTAATAAACTGCAACAATAAACTCTGCTGATAATTGAAATAGTTATCATTCTTCATATCTCTGAAAAAAATTACATTAGATACATTGTTTCCACTACACTCTTATTACTAATACACCAAATTCAATGTTTAGTCTGAATTCATTTTCATCTAGCAAACTGCTGCTCTGTTTACATCTCTTATTTTTGTTAAATTCTCAAAATTCATATTATGAGGAAAAGGAAGAAAAGAGAGTGGTTTGATAGGTAGAGAGAGGGTGAGAAGGAAAAGGAGAGTATTGAGAGTTGGAAGGAAGGAAAAAGAAGAATGAGGAAAGATGAATAAAATATAAAAATATAGTTTATGAGCCTCTTTGATTCTTCATATGTTTGTACAGCACATAGTTGTTATATCATGGCACTGATAGACTAAATGGAGAAGGAAATGGCAACCCACTCCGGTATTCTCGCCTGGAGAATCCCAGGGACAGAGGAGCCTGGCAGGCTGCCATCTGTGGGGTCCCACAGAGTCAGACACGACTGAAGCAACTTAGCAGCAGCAGCAGAAGAAACGCTAAAATCTGGAGTGGGATAGACATGAAAAACAGTCTGATCCATTTTTTGCTAATTTAACCAGCCTGAATCAGAAGGATAATGAAGTAGTAAAATTCTAAGGATAAACTGATCAAAGGAAGAATAAATTTATTGTATTTATTTATCCCTTCAAAAAAAAAAAAAACAGTTCTATGAAATTGAATTTTCTAGTAGATAATGTTCTTCACTATGCATCTGGCACTGTTTAAGTATTATTCACACACTTATTCAATTTAGCATTTATAATTATCTTGTAACCTAGTCTCATTGCATTCAGTTGTAAGGCAGGTAAACTGAGATATCTACAGTAACATCCCAAGATCATGTCATTAGTCCTAGAACACTGAGAATTGAAACCAGTTTCCGCTTTACATCCAAGGCAGTGTACTTCACCATTAACTGTGTTTTCCTCTGTTACGTATATGTTTTGCATTTAGTATAAATATATACCTCTGTTTTTAATACTCTGCAATTTTAAGGAAGCCTCCACATGTAATTTGAAAATAAGGAAACAGTGTTCTCTAACAAAAATAAGTAAAGAATAAGAAAAAAAAAAGTGTGAAAAAAAGAAAAAACAGTTTACATGTCAACAGGAACAGATGGATAGACTAACTCAAGGATACATCTAAATTTAAAGTTATTTTGATCAGAAATGTAATTGGACAATCATGAGATAATGAAAAATATATATAATTTTCCTTTCATCACATGGAACAATGAATAAACAGTAAACAAAAGAGAAAAAATTCAGACAAAAACCTCTAACTGTAACTAACGAATACATATATCTGGCTATTTTCAAAATAGATTTCTCAATTCTGAATGAAATTATTTTGTTTGAAAGGTATTTAACCTGTATCACAGTGATTGAAAAATAATCATTATGTTTGACATTGTGCCAGACAGCAATCTGGCTAAATATCTACATTATCATTATCAATATTTAATGGTATATAATGGAATATTTTTAATTTTTGAGTACTTGACAATATTAAAGTATTTTAAAAAGTTGTCTAAACACCTTGAAAGATGTTTTAAAATGTAAATTTTCACATGCAAAAAAGCAAATTTATGTTGACAATGTAGAAAAAAAGAAATATACTTTCCAAATGCCTGAATTTCTTCATTACTGAATTAAATAGGATTAATTCAACAGATGAAGAAGAAATGAGTAATGTACTAGTTTCTATGTTTGTTTTTTTTTTTAGCAGGAATGGGTTGCAATTTGTAAGAAGGCAATATAATCCATTGGTGAGGAAATGATTATATTGGATAAATTTGTCTATTAAAATATAGGTCACTAAATTAATAACTATTCTAAAGTATCTATTAAACTCTTGTTTCAGAAATGAAAGGAAGTATTTAAAAATAATGAAGCAGTAAAGGATAGATCTATGTAGATATGAAGAAATAAGAATGAGACTAACACTTAATTTTCTGTGTGTCATAGAGAAAAAACATGAACTAATAGTGATATTGTCTCATCTGAGAGTCACTTAAAGTCTTGATCCAAAAAAAACAGGAATACATATGCATAAATGTATAAGAACAAGAGAATGTCTCAGAAATATAACCAGAAAAATGGTATAAATAAATCAAAAGCATAATACTTTAAAAAATAAAACTATCTTAGAAAATATCAAAATTGTATGACTAAACCTGTTTCATTAATTTTTGTAAAAATATAACAAAAGTATTTAGTAGTATTTAAGTCTGGCACACAGTTCTAATAAATAATAGTATTATTGATTCGGTGTATATGTTTATGCCAGATGGAGCATTCATATACAGATATATAGCTCATGCTGGGCAATATGGATTGTGAACAAACACACTTTTGACAGTATTTATCTGAGTTTCATTAACTTTAAGTAAAAAGTGCTTAAACTCACAAAAACTCCAGCTTTCTATGTCTCTCTGTCCCACACATCCCATTGTTTACCCAAAGATAAACAAAATGAATATTATGATAACCATTTAGTAGCCAGCAATTGTTTGCAAAGCCAACAACAGGAAACATTTGGTGCTAGAACAATTGCCCTGGTTGGGTAGATTTCCTTTCCAGGCGATTGAGCAAAACATTAGCACTTAGCACACCAAACAAGAATAAATAATATTTTCACTCTCTCAAAAGGAGGTGCAGGCCTCTTAAATTCAGTATCAGATTTGTTAAGAATTATTGTTATTGGTCCCACAGATTGTAAATTAATGATAAAAGGAATATACCTGAAGTCTGAATGTTGTTGTTGTTGTTGTTGTTTTCATTCCTGAAAGGGTACTTTGAAAATACTGTGGAATCTCAATTAAGACAAAAATTTTTGCATGTCAGGCAGTATGCTGATTTGCTCTTAGCAGGCTTAGGAAAAATGTTGGGTATGCAAGGATAATCAGACATAGAAGATATGTAAGTTAATTCAGCCAAGAATA
The DNA here is from genome assembly GCF_032452875.1 of Bos javanicus. NCBI lineage: Eukaryota > Metazoa > Chordata > Mammalia > Artiodactyla > Bovidae > Bos > Bos javanicus. The sequence continues at coordinate 4,003,149 of NC_083893.1, read as the reverse complement.
TAAAAAACCTTTGACATTCTTTTCCTGCAAATAATCTGCCAGTCCATTTCATTTTATTCTTTGTCTGGATGGTGCTTCTCATTCTTCTTTGGTATCAGATGGAACATTATTCAAAAGACTTAATTATATGTAATTCTGTCCTACGCCACTAAATTTTGAGAGCATATACAATCTCCCTTTGAAAGTAGCTGTGATAGTACTAACAGCTACCACCAAAGTTGAAAGAAACCTACATATCATATTTAACCATTATTTTGGCCAATCATAGTAAATTTAAAATATCTCTGTCTTGCAGTAGAGGAAATTGTGGCTCACAGAAGTTAAATCCTATCCTATTCAATAGTAGAAATGTAGTTCCCATGATTTTGAACTTAAATTTGAATTGCTGTTGTAGTTGAAAAGGTTACTCATACCTAAACTGCATAATATTGATATATTTACAGATCACACTAACCAGCACAGTTCTGAGAAAAGAGAACTCCTACATGTTTTAAAGAGCCACCCTTGCTAAAGGTTTAATAAGACTTATTTTGACTGGCAGGTGAGTTTTGAAAAGTAGATCTTTTCTGCAAACCTCAGTAAAAAATTCTGAATTGAAGACTGCTTAAATTCATAATTTTATATCAGTCGTAACTGCTAAGAATTACTGCCCTTAGAAGAGACAAATAATATTACCCATAAGCACTTAGTATTAAAAATATATATAAGCAGCTCATAACTGCTGCTGCTGTTAAGTCGCTTCAGTCGTGTCCAACTCTGTGCAACCCCATAGACGGCAGTCAACCAGGCTCCCACGTCCCTGGGATTCTCCAGGCAAGAACATTGGAGTGGGTTGCTATTTCCTGCTCCAATGCGTGAAAAGTGAAAGTCAAGTCGCTCGGTCGTGTCCAACTATTCGCCACCCCACTCAACTCAAAAAAAAAAAAAAAGAAACTGGCATTAGATTTGAATAGACACTTTTCCAAAGGAGAAATACAGATGATAAGCAGGTATATGAAAGAATGCTTGACCTTGCTAATCAGTGAAATGCAAATGACAACCACAGTGAAATGACAAGACACATCTTTCAGAATAGCTATTATCAAAAATTTACAAATAACAAATATTGTTGAGGGTGTGAAGCAAAAGAAACCCTCTTACACTGTTGGTGAGAATATAAACTCGCATAGCCACCATAGAAAACTGCATGAAAATTCCCCAAAATCCTGATAATAGAACTACCATGCTGCTGCTGCTAAGTCGCGTCAGTCGTGTCTGACTCTGTGCGACCCCATAGACGGCAGCCCACCAGGCTCCTTGTCCCTGGGATTCTCCAGGCAGGAATACTGGAGTGGGCTACCATTTCCTTCTCCAATGCATGAAAGTGAAAAGTGAAAGTGAAGTCGCTCCGTAACACCTAGCAATTCTATTCCTGGATATACAGCCAAAGAAAATATAAACACTAACTTGAACAGAAACATGCACCCTAAGGTCTGTAGCAGCATTACTTACAATAGTCAAGATATTAAAGCAACCTAAGTGTCCATCAACAGATGAATGGTTACAAAAGATGTGATATGTATGTACAATGAAGTTATACTCAGTCATAAATAAGAATGAAGTTCTGCCATTTGTAACAACATGGATGGACCTACAGGATATTATGTCTAGTGAAATAAGTCAAACAGAGAAAAACAAATATGGTATTTTAACACATAAGTAGAATCTAAGAATTTGGAAAAGAATAAACACAGGTATATGTATAACTGAGTCACATTGTTATACACTAGAATCTAATACAACGTTGTTAATCAAGTATACTCAGTGTAAAATAAAAGTTAAAAAAATTCTGTACAGCACAGAGAAATATAAGCATTACTCTGTAATAAGTTTAAATGGAGTATAATCTATAAAAATATTGAAATATTATGTTGTACACCTGAAGCTAATGTTGTAAATAGACTATACTTCAATATATAAAAAAAGAAATGGCAATGCATCAACTAAAACATTTTTTAAAAATCCTAGTCATCGCAATTTTATATGCACTGATGCATACTAGTTAAACCAATTTAATCATTTTTTATGTTCTTAGTACAACAAAACAAAACCTGAGCCTGTAATAAATACAAGCACTAAAGCAAGAAATATTCAAATAAGTGCCACAAACAGAATTTAAAAGCCATGATATACACCTAATTGGTCAATAAAGTTTATGAATAATACAATTTGCATCAATGGGAAAGTCACTTACTTTTATAAAGATTCACCTTTACTAGAAAATTAGGAAACCAAAAATTTCTTTTATAGATCAAAAAAGAATTTATGTTAAAAAATAGTTATTTTATTTATAAATAATTAGTAATAAATTTAAAAATCCATTTGTAAGTAGCATAAAACACACTATTTAGGAATAAATTCAACAAAAACATAAGACATCTATACTAAAACCCACTCAATATTGTGAAAAAATTAAAGAACTAAACAAAGAGAGAAATACACCAATTTCATAGATAAGAAAATTAATATTAAGATGACAATTCTACCCAAACTGATTGAAAGATCTAATGTAATTCCAATCATAACGTAAATGGAATTTTTTATAAATTTATATGTTGATTCTAAACTTAATATGGAAATTAAAAAGACCTAAAATAGACAAAACAGTATTTTAAACAACCAAAAAAATAAGTTGTAGGACATATATGGTGAATCGCTTTTGTGATAGCAGTGTTATGGAGTCTTCTCAAAAAAGGATATTGCAAATGTATGGGTTAGGTTGCAGGGCAAAAAAAAATCCAAACAAACAAGACAACAAATCTCAGAAGTGAACATGAAACATAACTGTTTTAAGATTCTAAAAGAAAATATAGGAGAATTCCATCATGATCTATGGTAAGCATAAAAGGAAAAAGGGACAAATCTGACTTGTAGGATAAACTACCCTCCCTAAGACTGCTGCTGCTGCTAAGTCGCTTCAGTCGTGTCCGACTCTGTGCGACCCCATAGATGGCAGCCCACCAGGCCCCGCCGTCCCTGGGATTCTCTAGGCAAGAACACTCAAGTGGGTTGCCATTTCCTCCTCCAATGCATGAACATGAAAAGTGAAAGTGAAGTCGCTCAGTCGCATCCGACTCTTCACGACCCCATGGACTGCAGCCTACCAGGCTCCTCCGTCCATGGGATTTTCCAGGCAAGAGTACTGGAGTGGGGTGCCATTGCCTTCTCCTCCCTAAGACTAGTCTAATTTAACACTGAAATTATCACATTCCAGGAAACTATTTAATCCTACCCATGTTTGCACAGCAGACAAGATTAAAAATTGGAAAATAAACTCACAAGATAACTTGAATCCAGAATATTAAACAAATTTCATAAATCAATAATAAGCACTGAAATAATTAAATTAAACATGGGCAATATACTTGCAAAGATATTTTAAAAATAGATATACACATGTTCTTTAGGAATGAATAGGTGCTCAATGGACTTAGTTATCAGGGAAACAGGACACCCTTGATTCCTGGCAGTGAAACAGATATGTAAATTAATATAAATATATTCATTGTAGGTTACCATTTCCTTCTCAAGGGGATCTTCCTGACCAGGGATTGAACCCAGGTCTTCTACATTGCAGGTGGATTCTTTACTGTCTGAGCTACTGGAGAAGCCAATTAATTGTATGTTTAAAATCTGTGCATTTCACAGCTTTTAATTTTACCTAATAAGAAATATTATATGTACTATTTTATTCACTTAATCCAATTGACCTTTTTAGTACTTAATATTGATAATAAAAATAATTAAATTATTCTAGTTAGACTATTCTAACAATAATCAAGTAAGCATGATATTACTGAACATATATTATCAAAGAACATAAGGGTTTCTTACCTCAAGTTGAATGTATTTCAAATCGAAGAAAGAGTAAGTGGAAATCAAAACATATTCCTTAATCTTTAGCATTTCTGTGGTATATTTTTGTAACAATGCTGGTTTGAAGGGTTTTTGTTTATCTTTATTTACCAGAAAATTATTAAACTTGCCAAAAGTTGCAGGAACTCAGTTTGACATTTCAAAAAGCATCCTGTTATGAATTTACTTTTATAATATTAATTTTTTAATTTTTGCTAGGTTTAAGTAAATCTTTTCATTAATTATGAACATTTCTTCCAAAGCTCATTTCCAATGAATTGAAAGCATCTGATTCTCCCTTCAAAGTATTGTTCAAGCAGAAGTTTCATAACAGAAAATTAGAGAACAAATGTGAATAAAATTCTACCAGTACCAATACAGAATACTGTACTTACTCCTGGGAAGGAAAGTTATGACCAACCTAGATAGCAGATTAAAAAGCAGAGACATCACTCTGTCAACAAAGGTCTGTCTAATCAAGGCTATGATTTTTCCAGTGGTCATGTATGGATGTGAGAGTTAGACTATAAAGAAAGCTGAGCGCCGAAGAATTGATGCTTTTGAACTGTGGTGTTGAAGAAGACTCTTAAGAGTCCCCTGGACTGCAAGGAGATCCAACTAGTCCATCCTAAAGGAGATCAGTCCTGGGTGTGTTCATTGGAAGGACTGATATTGAAGCTTAAACTCCAATACTTTGGCCACCTGATGCAAAGAGCTGACTCCTTTGAAAAGACTCTGATGCTGGGAAAGATTGAAGGCAGGAGGAGAAGGATATGACAGAGGATGAAATAGTTGGATGGCATCATGGACTCAATGTACACGGGTTTGGATGTACTCCAGGAGTTGGTGATGGACAGGGAGGCCTGGTGTGCTGCGGTTCATGGGGTCGCAAAGAGTCGGACATGACTGAGTGACTGAACTGACCTGAGTATAGAATACTAGAAAGATAAACTTAAACTTGTTATAATCTATAAGCAACATCCTCAACTTTGTATCTTAAATGTGACTGTTTATTAGATGTAAATATAGCAAATAGATTCAATTATATTTTAATATTTTATAATTAAAATATAATAGGCAAACACATAGAAAGCATAATGACTCAATATTGTGACAAACGGTCTCAGTTTGATCCTGCTACATCATTCAAATAAACCCTACAAATAGTAAAATTCTAAGACAAATATCTGTTTAAAATAATGGAAGCAATTCACATTTCTGCTTTTGTTTGTCAATATCTGTTTGACTTTACACATTTTAATTTTAGTGACTTTTTCAGTGAATTCTATAGTCTGAAGCACATGAAACTGAATTTTACCATTTCTTTTAAATGTAGAGTACATATTTCGGTGGTATGATTCAGTAACCTGAATGTCATATATTTCTTGATTTGTGTATTTGTCTGAAAGTAATTACATGACCTCATATATTTTCCTCTAAACAGAATGTAGCGTCCTAATCTCAGTCAGCAAATCAAGTAACTGTTTAGAGTTATTTATACTGACCTCTATTTTTTATAGTAGTTGATGCAAAGATAACACCATTTCTGAGTCAGGATAAATCTACATATACAAATATTTTTGTTTCCTGTTATTTAGCCATCAGTTATACAGGATTAGACTTCCCTGGTGGCTCAGATGGTAAAGCATCTGCCTACAATGCAGGAGACCTGGGTTCAATCCCTGGCTTGGGAAGATATCCTGGAGAAGGAAATGGCAACCCATTCCAGTATTCTTGCCTGGAAAATCCCATGGACAGAGAAACCAGGTAGGCTACAGTCCATGGGGTTGCAAAGAGTCATACATGACTGAGTGACTTCACTTTGACTTTATACAGGATTATGCAACCAAGATGTGAATCAAGTGTAATCCCAAAGCTCGTGGCTTAGGTTTCCATTACAATAAAAGTCAAAGAGCCTGAAAAGACCTGTGGGACACCGTTAGTAAGACTGACATATGTGTTGTGGGAGTGTCCAAAGAAAAAGAGGGAAAAGGATGATAGAATATTTGAAAAAAAATGACTAAAAATTTCCCAAGTTTGATAAAATACATAAATATAAATATCCAAGAAGTTTAATCAACTTCAAGTAAGATGAACTAAGAGACCCACACTGAAACATTCTTAAACTTTCAAAAGTCAAGGAAAAAGACAGTCTTGAGAGCATCAAGATAAATGTGATCCCACACAAATGACCCGTAATAATATCACCATAAGATTTCTTTCTCATCAGAAAGTTTGGAGGCCAGAAGGAAGTGGACAAGTACTTTCAAAGATCCAAAAGAAAACAAAAACAGACAAACAAAAAATTGTCAGAGAAACCTCTTTCTAGCAAAAGTTTCCTCCAAAAGTGAGGGAGATATTAAGACATTCCCAGATAAACAGAAACATAGGTAAGAATTACATAGTAAGAATTATCTAAGGGAGTCTTCCAGTTTGAAATAAAAGGCCACAAGATAGTAATTCAATGTCATATGAAGAAACAAATATTTCTATGAAAGTGAATATTAGAGGCAAATACAAATGCTATTTTTATTTTAATAATTTCTAACTCTACATTTTGCTTTGTACATGATTTAAAAGACTAACACATTTAAAAATAGCATTAGTCTAAAACCTAATATTTGTGTAGCATTGATTTTTAACTCCACAATGTGTTTTCTACATAATTTCAGAGACTAGAAAGAATTTTTCAGCCATGTTTTGGAGCATAGAGTGTATAAAATATAGTTTTATAATATCAACACTAAAGCCTACTGATAGACTTGTAAAAGAACAGAGATTTTTATATTGATGAAGTTAAAATGAAAGTGAAAATGTTATATGAAAAGTTATATGAAAGTGAAAATGAAAGTCGCTCAGTCATGTCCAACTCTTTGCGACCCCGTGGACTATACGCTCCACGGAATTCTCCAGGGATCTCCCAACCAAGGGATCAAACCCGGGTCTCCCTCATTGCCAGAGGATTCTTTACCAGCTGAGACACAAGGGAAGCCAAATTATAAGCTGGTATAAATTCACATTATAACCATTGCCTATTGAATGTAATCTCCATTGTAACCATAACAAATAAAGCTATACAATTTATGAAAAAAAGGAAATTAGAAAGAAATTTAAATATTCTACTACAAAAATCAAATACAAAAGAATGCAGTAATTCAGAAAATGAGACGAAGCAAAGTATAAAAATAAAGAACAAAGAGAAAAACGACAGGAGTCACTTCTTATTAGTGATTGTGTTAAATGTAAATATATTTAACTCTCCAGTCAAAACAAAGGGACTGGCAGATGGGGGCAAAATGATATAATAAAACTATATGCTGTCTGCCAAACACTCAAATTGGGTCCAGACACAAACAGGTCAAAAGTGAAAGAAGAGAGGTATTCCACACCAATAATAACAAAAAGAGAACAGAGATAGGTATACTAATATCAGTCAAAAGAGACTTTAAAAAGGTTATCAGAGGCAAAGAATTAAATTACCTCTTAATATAAGGTTCCATAAAGCAAGAAGAATATAACAATTATAAACATTTACTACCTAATAACAGACCATTAAAACATATGAAGCAAAAATTAACAGAATTGAAGAGTGAAATAGTTCTATAGTAACAGTTGTAAACTTTAATAGTCCACTTTCAGTAATGGATAGAACAACCAGATAAAAGATAAATAAAGAAATACAGGACTAGAATACTGTGATAAACCAACTAAATTTAACAGTCGTATACAGAACACTGTAAACCAAAACAAAATACAACTTTCTAAAGTGCACATAGAATATTTTCCAGGTTATATCATGTGTTAGGCCAAAAATTGCCTCAACTGAGTAAAAAGATAGACACAATAAAAATATCAAGTAAATTCACAATATGGAGGAAGCTTGAGGACAATATGCTAAATGAAATAAGCTAGTCACAAAAAGTACAACATTTTATGGTTCCACTTACAGGAGGTACGTAGAATAATCAAAATCATAGAAACAGAAAATAGAATGGTGGCTACCAGGGCCTGTGGGGAAGGGAGAAAAGGGAGTTTAATAGGTGTAAAGTTGCAATTATAACAGATGAAGAGTTCTGGAGATGGATAATGATAGCATGATAATAGTAACATATTATGGATGTATTTGTACCACTGAACTGTACACTTAATGCTTAAGATAGTCTACTTCATGCTTATATATTTTACCACCTAAGATTTGAGAAAAACTCAATTACAACAATGAAATTTTGAAAACTAGGGTTGTCTTCATCTTTGGTTTGACTATCATGTGGAATCCATTTTAAATGGGAAAAGTGGAGTTATTTTTCACTTACCACATGGTGAGGTTTCAGTAGTAAGTGTGGATGAATGAAGATGATACAGATTCTGATTATCTATTCATTGCTATACAACCCATGTCTAATGAGCTTCATAAACTCTGTGAGAATTGGGACAGTACAGGAATTGAGAGTGTAGTCACTATATATAATCTTACTCTGAATCCCATTCCCAATTTACTGAATGAGGTTAAACAAGTTAGTTAATTTTCCAGTTGTTCTTTTACCTCAAATATAAAATGAGGAGAAATCAGCACAATGTGGAAGACAGATAGAGACCCTAAAATGTATTCATAAAAATAGTGAGAATTTTATTAGGTTTTATCACATCCAGTTCTACATGCATGATGACAGAATTCAAAAAATGATTTTTGTATCAATTTCAGAAAAAGTGTGTTCATTTTTCAAGAATTGATTCAAGAAGGTATTACCTATTGAACTCTGAAAAGGTAACACAAACTTCAGATATTCTTCCCTTCCCTGTCTACTCCCTTGACTGATGAATCATCTGCTTTGATGCCCTTCCAACAGATCCTGACACTATCTCCAGAATCCTATATGCTATATTTTCCCTCTTATCCCACATATATTGATACATGTACATATATATATGTATATAACAAAATTAATATCTAATGCAATGTCATATATAAACATAGAATTTATAAATATTCATATATAACATTTATATAATACATGAAATATTTACACATAATAAGTTTTTGAAAATATAAACATATCTTTATGACTCACGATATCAGAATGGACAAATATTTCTTAAAACACACAAATGCTAACTAACAAAAGGAAGACTGATTAATAATTTTACACTATAATTAAAACACCACTAAACAGTGAAAAGATGAGCCACAGGATGGGAGAAGATACCTGAAACATCCAGAAAGTATATGCAACAACAAAAGCAGAAGGATGACCCAATGGAAAAATAGGGAAATTTGGAACCAGCACTTTAAAAAAGGATATCTAAATGGCTAATAAACATATATAATGGTGCTCTACTTGATTAATCATCACAGCAATGTAAATTAGAATCCTAATAGGTTATCTCTATGTACTCACCTCAAAGGCTCAAAAAAGGAAGCAAGAATATTTGATGACTAGATCTGGTACAATCAAGCATGGTAAATTTTGGCAGTTTGCTAATACAGAATCTCCCCCTTATATGTGGCAGGATGTGTTCCAAGACCTCCAGTGGATACTGCAACTGTTGATAGTACCTAACTCTCTATATGTTTTATTTTTTTCCTATACATACTTATAAGTTTCAATTTCTAATTAGACACAGTGAGAGATTACCTATAATAAAATGGAATCATTATAACAATATACTATAATGCAAGTTATAAGAATGAGGTCTCTCACCTTAATCAATCTCAACTACTGCCATAAATGTGGGAGCAGTTTCTTCATTGGCAGACTCCTCAGTAATTTTTATATTTTTCAGCCCAAACTTATTCCTATATTTGTATACCCATCCCTGACTGGCAGTAAATGGCTTGGTGTCAAATTTTCAGGGGGCCATTTGCTGAAGTCTTTGTGCAGGCAAAGTGCTTTATGGCACAACAAGTTGCTACCAATCAGAACACATTTTCTGCTCATGTCTTCCACCCACAATTTTAATGTCTTTTTCATCTTAACTGAGCACTTAGAATGCACTGTAGCTGTAACTTTGCGGGCTGTATAAGTGTGAGGTATGACAGCAAAATAGCATGAATTTCTTCCCTCCTTCACAATATCATAGATAGAAAATCTGTTTTTACTGTAAATCTTAGCAACCTCAGTGTATGATTTTGTTTTCTTTCCTTATTAAGTCAAGCACTTTTACATTTTCACTTAAAGGAAGCATTTTATGGCTACTTTTTGCCATATCTGAATAGCCGACATTATAACTCTCACACTTTGGGGCCATTATTAAGCAGAATAAGGAGTATTTGCACACAAACACCTTGATACTGCAACCAATTATCAATCTGACAACCATGAAGGGTAGTAAGTGACTGATGAGTGTCAGTGAGTGTGCACAGCCTGGATAAGCTGGGCAATGGGATGATTCATGTCCCTAGAGGAAAGGGCAGGAAGGTGTAAGATTATATCACTACACAGAAGTTAGGAGTTCAAAATATACGAGTTGCTTATTTCTACAATTTTCCTTTTAATATTTCCAGACCATGGTTGACCACAGGTAACTAAAACCACAGGAAGTGAAACCCTGGATAAAGAACATACATTGTACTGAACACATATGCTCTTTATGAACCACAATTCCATCCTACTATATAAAATATACAAATGCATAGATAAAGTCATGAGAAGACATCAGTAAGGATGTTCTTTTTAAAATATCTCAAACTAGAAACAACCAAAATAAGTACTCAGAGTGAATGGATGAATATATTGTGGAACTCATAGAAGATAACTCTATATAGTGATAAAAAGAATGAGGTATAAAAAAACATGAATGCGTTCTAAAAATCATGTTGAGTGAAATAAACTATTCACAAATTAGAAGACATTGTATGATTCCATTAATATAAATTTCAAAAAAAGACAGTTATTCTACACTGCTGGAAGGTAGAATAGCGGTCACCCTTGGTGGTAAAATGAGCTGAGACTAGATATGACCTGAGGGTGCTCTTGGATAATGTTCTGTTTCTTTTATCTGGTAACAGGTGTTTACTTTATAAAATTTAATTGGCATACCTTATTAATTCTGTTTTTAAAATTAGACAAAAGAATAAATACTCAAACATTCATTTAGCCATGATTTTTCCCTAGAATTTCATAAAAATTCATAGTTTATAATATCTCTATTCTAATTAAAAAGTTCAAAAATTGGCTAAGCCTCTTCTAATACCATTTTCTCATTATATACAATCTTAAATTGTTTCTGTGTTATAATTTAGCCAAAAAATTCAGAGTAAGAAAATAAAGGGATGTTTGATAGTTGCCAACCACAGAAAATAGTTCCAAATATATGGGCAATAATGTATCTGTAAATGAAGTGATATAAAAGATAAAAAATACATTAAATATGTGCAATTCATCATTATAATACCATTTTTTGAACTATTGAATATGAATAGCATTTTTAATTTTTTTTGAAGCACGAAGCCTTAGTATTGGACCTACAGGAGTAGAAGAAATTGCACTATCACAGATATACAGCATTATTCCAAATGCACACATCTTTTTCTTATTCTTGAAATGAACACATAAGGCCATGGAATATATAATTCACTTTTAGTGTGGGAGTGACCTTCACCATTCATATACTACATTCGCCATGGACCTCTTCTAGTCTGGCTCTGAAAGTAAATCTCTTCTCTTAGATGAGAAATTAAGTCAGAAACAGCAGTGGCACAGCAAGAGCCCTGTCATGTGTCTGATTAACTCTTCACACCTTACTAGAAGTTAGGTGGTCATATTGGCTATGGCTATTGAAGAATATTGCCCATTTTTCCATTGGACATATTTCTTTGTATTATGGAGAAATAGACTCTTGACATAATGAGGATAAACTATATTGCCTGATATTCTAACCCATTAAATTTAGCAATTCTCTTTAAAATAATTGTTTTCAATACATCTAAATATCTAGAGGCCTAAGAAATTCTCAGATTACATTTTCATTTAGTGGAATTTCTTTCCTGTATTCATTCACTGAAGAACCATTTATCAACCACCTAAAATGTACCAGGTACAATACTAGGTTCTGTGAATACAAAAGTGGATAGGATACTATATCTCAGTAATAGAATGGAAAATCGTGCCAACTATTAGGGAGAATTATTTTGGTCTCCTCTGTGCATGATCTAGGTAAATTTGAATGGAGAAAATGATGCCTGAGCTGATTCAAATATTTTTTCATCCAGTTTCCCTCAATAGGAATATCTTGTATAAATATATACAATATCACAACCAGAAAACCAACAGATATAATCCATTGACCTTATTCAAAATTCAGTTTTGCATGCTCTTTGTGAAAATTTGTGTGTGTGTGTGTGTTCAGGTCTGTGCAATTTTCCCACACATGTAAGTTCATGTGATCATTACAAGAGTTAAGACATAAAAGAATTTCGTCACAGGGACTCCTCACAATACCCTTTTATAGGCACAGTTATTGCCATGCTCCAACTCCTTCTCTTCCTAATATCTGGAAACCACTATTTGCCATCTGTTCTCTTTCATTTTGTCATTTCAAAATTTGTATGTAAATGGAATTGAACACCATGTAATTATTTCTGATAGGTTTTTTTTTTCACATAGCATAATTCTCAGGAGATCCATCCACTGTCTTATATGTATCAGTGGTATCAGAAACTTATTTCTTTTCATTACTGAGTAGTATTTCATAGCATAAATGTACCACAATTTGTTTAACTGTTCACCCATTGAAAGATACATGGGTCGTTTCCATTTTTTAATGTTATAAATAAAGGTGCTATGAACATTTATGTACAGATATTTGTGTGTATTAAAATTTTCATTTCTCTGGTGTAAATGTCCAAGAATGCATTGTTGAATTACATGGTACACGCATGGATTGTTTCATTAGAAACTGAAAGATATTTTTCCAGAGTGACTGTGCCATTTTATATTTCTATTAGCAAGTATGTGTTCCAGTTTCTATTATCCTCAACTCTCTTAGTGTTATCATTATACATTTTTTCTCATTTAGGCATTCTGATAGGTATGTTGAAGTCACATCAAGTTTCCCTTGCTGTGATTGTGTATACCTAACATCCAATAACAGCTAATCTTCATCTCTTGTAATAGATGTGTTTAAACCATTTGTATTTAATGATATTTTTGATATGTTTTGATTTGAGTTCTTCATTTCTGAAAGTTCATTTTTACCTGTGGCATCATTTTCTTTCTGTCTGAGGACTGTCTTCTAGTGTTTATTTACAGCAGTTCTGCTGACAACAAATTCTTTTAGTTTGCTTTCATCTGAAGATGTATTTAATTTACTTTCATTTCAGAAAGCTATCTTGATTAGAAAAGGAATTATATATTAATGGCACCCCACTCCAGTAGTCTTGCCTGGAAAATCCCATGGACGGAGGGGCCATGTGGGCTGCAGTCCGTGGGGTCACTAGGAGTCGGATACGACTGAGCGACTTCACTTTCACTTTTCACTTTCATGCATTGGAGAAGGAAATGGCAACCCACTCCAGTGTTCTTGCCTGGAGAATCCCAGGGACACGGGAGCCTGGTTGGCTGCCGTCTATGGGGTCACACAGAGTCGGATACGACTTAAGCGACTTAGCCCCTGAAAAATGCCTTCTGGTTTCCAAATAGAGTCATCTAAATCATTATTCTCCCATGTATAATATATTATTTTCCCCTGAATGCTTAGAAGATTTTTCATCCCTTATCTTTGGCCTTTTGCAGTTTTATTCTGATGCACTAGACATAGTTTCTTTAAAACTAACTTGTTTCAGGCACTTGATTACATATGTTTACATATTCTCTTCCTAATTTAGAAAGTTTTCACTATTAGATATTCTTTATTTTTTGTCTGAGCCATTTTTTTAAAATCTTTCTCCCACAACAAAGGAAAAAAAAGCAAAACTAAATGGGACCTAATTAAACTTAAAAGATTATACACAGCAGATGAAATTATTATAAAAAAGACAACAGACATAATGAGAGAAAATATTTGCAAATGTGACCCATAACAGGTTAATATACAAAATATGTAAACAGCTCTCACAACTCAATGTCAAAAAAAAAAAAACAACCTTAATTAGAAAATGGACCAAGGACCTGAATAGACATTTTTCCAAAGACATACAGATGACCAATAAGCACATTAAAAGATGCTTAACATTGTTAATCACCAGAAAAATGCAAATTAAAACCCCAATAAGATATCACCTCATACCTGTCATAATGGTTATCATCAAAAAGACAACAAATAACAAGTGTTGGTGAGGATATGGAGCAAACAGAACCCTTAAACACTGTTGGTTCAAGTGCAAATTGGTACAGCTACTGTAGAAAAGAATATGGAGATTCTTCAAAAACACTAAAAATAGAACTACTATATGATCCAGTAAGCCACTCTTGGGAAAATATGAGAAAAAAGCAAAAACACTAATTCAAAAAGATAAATGCATCCTGATGTTTATAGCAGTATTATTTACAATAGCAAAATTTGAAAATTTTTGTGTTCATCAACAAGTGAATGGATAAAGGGGTGATATATACACATACCATATATATCCATATGTATCAATACACACACATGGATTACTACTATTCAGTCACAAGAGAAATTTTACCACTTCCAACAATATGAATGGACCTGGATGCTATCATGCCTAGCAATATGTCACATAGGGAAAGGCAAAAACAGTATGTTATCAAATATATAGGAATATGAAAAATAAAACAAATGAATGTACATTACAAAGCAGAAACAGACTTGCAAGTATGGAGGACAAACTAATGGTTACCAGTGGGAAGAGGGAAAAGGAGAGACAAGACATGAGCTCAAGAGGTACAAACTATTATGTATAAAATGATTAAGCTACAAGGATTTACTGTATAATACAGGGAATATAGCAATTATTGTATAATAACTTTATTGGCCTTTCTAGACAGTAATTGTTATTTTATATCATGGAAAATACATTAGAAATCATATCCTAAAGCAACAAATAAGAGAATATAAAACACTTCTGCTCTCTCTTTCACTGAATACACATCATTTTTTGTCAATAATGCTATATAATCAACAATGGAAAGGAATACACTTTGAGAGTTCATTTTAAGTTTTTAAAAAGTAACTTCCATAGCAATATCCTAGCATTTGTATGCATGTGCATCCACATAAGCCGCACAACACACAGTCCCTCAGGTAGGTGGATGTGCAAATTAAATATGACCACATTTAAGAAATTCTGTTCTGGATTTCCTTAGAAGTCACTTTTAGTAGCCCTGGACAACAAGGAATCATGGAAAGTCTGGGTAATCATAAAATATGTTTGCATTTAGTAGTGATTGCTCTACCTGCAGAACAGAAAAATCTTAGAGTCACTCAGAAATGTCTGTGTGTAGAGCATACAGTGTGAATTCTAAAAGGTATTTGCCATTATTTATAATTTGTGGAATGGATAGCTAATAATATCTATAAACTTGATAGTCTTAAGAATAATATTATAGTCTACACTGTATGATGACAATGAGTATTGGCTGAAAGCCCTGTAAGTGTAATTTCTATTGCTATGAATAGCTCCCAATAAAATGCCACTATTTCACATCTGAATCAGCGATAATTCCCACTGAATGCTTTCCTGAAACCATGATAATGTATTATTTACATGTAGGCAACTACAGGTGTCTTAAGTAGGATATGTGTTGAGATCATTAATTGAGAAAGCAGACAGATGTATTTATCCTTGTACTTTATAAAAGTACAAGTTATTACTTATGGTACAGGTTGAGTAGGTCCAAATTTCATCTTTGAGAAGACAAAAAAAAACACAGCAGGAACCTCAGAAACATGCCAGTGGTCAGAAATCCAATCCCTTTTCTTATTCCCAGTGTCATCTTCTATTCATGTATCTTGTAGTGCCAGATCTTTTTGTATCCACTGTGTTGTTAGATAAGAATTATTGATGTAACCTTATCTACTATATCAAGTTTAGAATACTGACATAGAGACTTCTGACTGACTGTATATTCCCCAATAGGAAATCCAGCATTTCAGCTATCACACAAAGTTGTTCATTATTCTAAATAAATAGTTCACTACTCACTTTGTAAAAGTAATTTCACCTTTATCAAGCACCTGACCCTCTAAACAAACTGATTCAAATAAAACTGAAAGACGTTCTGAAGCTCTGTATGTAGGAGTCACTTAACAAATGGAAATCAATAAATATATATTGAATACAGTGGACAAGACTAAATATATTAATAAGTAGAGTGGGGATAAAAGTATATTTGATGATGTTGGCAAAAAGAGCATTTCTCTAAGCATGACAATAATACATATTAAATATTGTTCCACTATGCACTAATCGGAGAAGGCAATGGCACCCCACTCCAGTACTCTTGGCTGGAAAATCCCATGGACGGAGGAGCCTGGTGGGCTGCTCCATGGGGTCGCTAAGAGTTGGACACAACTGAAGTGATTTAGCAGCAGCAGCAGCATGAACTAATACCAAATAACCTAAAATGAACCAGATGATATATAAACTATAAACACAAAATATATGAGAAATGTGCTATAATATATAGTATTTTAAAGAGTAAATTAATTCTAAAGCTTTCAGTTTTGATTCCTACAAATTTATAAGTGAGTAGGCACTTTACCAAGACTTCTTCCAGAGCAGTGAGAAATCTTATCATCCAATCTCTCACTTTACTGATTCAACAGTTATACCTCATTATCTAGGGTGACATATGTTTGATCATCCAAATGTGTACAATTCTGAGAGAAGGGATATCAATAATTACATAAGGACAAGAGGTATAAATAGGAACTGTTCCTGGACTGAGACTTGTGATTATCCCAATGAACCAGATTTATCTTTGGATAACAAGCAAGATGGTTAAGTACTAGCAACAGCTTGAAAAATACAGGGACCATCCATCAATGTACATGAGCTAAATTAGAATGACCATAGAGAATAATTTAAACAGACTTTAAATGTTTAACATTTTATAAAGATTTGATACCCACTTGAAAGGAAAGGCTGCAAATAACCAAATAAATCTCAGAAATTAAGACTTTTCCTTACATCTCATGAAAATAAAGCTTTTAAAATAAACGAGGAGGACACAGAGGCCTTCACATAATCACTAAATTACAAAGAACAGATGTGGACCATTTTTGGGTAGATGTGCATCCTGGTAAAAAATAAAATACAATAAAACAGCATGCACAGAACCAAACCAGATTGGCTTTTTAATGGCTCATACCTGTGTGATTACTAAATACAACAACAAAAATAAAACTGTTCACTTGACTAGGGCTAACCCACTTTAGCTACTTTAACTGCAAATTGTGTCATTTGCTTGTGTGTTCTTTTTTAACAACCAAATATAATGAGTTTTTTCTGGTCTTATAAGTACAGAGACAACCCCTGATTTGTTTATGTCAGGTCATTATTGGTTTGGAGACTAATTGCTCCTCTGGATAAGCACATTCTTTCTTATACTATAACATTTCTATTCAGAAACAAGTAATGTCATACTTAGTGATCTTTATAAATCATTTATGTTAGCATTTATATTTTAAAATAAATTAAGGATTTCACCTTTAAAATACGTACGTCCGAAGTAAAAGCTAGGGTTGCTAACTAGGCCAACTCTGTTTTCCCCCATTATTTTCCATACCTACCCTTACTCTAGTTCAGACTATCCATAACATACAATGCAATTGACTGCACTCTTAAGTATCTGACCTGTTATTTTTCATCATGTCTATTTGAAAAATGGGTCTGGATTTCTAATCATGGTGTTACTTATTGAAAGTAAAAACAGGTACTAACACAGGGTTTGTAGCTAAAATTTGAGAATGCATCTACATTTGGATGTGTGCCAACAGAGAAGATAATACCTTAATGATTTGGTTGGGGGTGGGCGAAAAGTCAAATCACTTCACTAGTATTTACCTTTTATGGCATCATGGTTTTAACATTGTTTTAAATTTCACATCATAATAGGGCAAAATATAAAAATATGGAATAATGTGAGGGAATAATAATTTTAAGACAGAATAACAATAGGTAGGGCATGGATTGAAATGATGGAGAATTAAAGTCAACTTAAATTAAGTTATATATTGATTCAGAGAGAAAACTATAGATCAGTGGTTCTCAAAATGTGGCTCCCAACCAGCACCTACCAGCATCACTTGGAAATTTGCTAGATTTAAACTTTTGGACCTCACTCCAGATCTACTGACTGAGATATTCTGGTGGAGGAACAGTGCAAACATTTTTAAAAGCATGCCAGGTGATTCTGATACATGGTAAAATGTTTAAGAACCACTGCCATAGATATGGAGTTCCCATTAAAAATACTTAGGAGAAAAAAGTTTTACTAAGATATAGAAAGATGTGGAATATAAAAGTCAAAATGAAAAACATATTAACAAAACCAAGCCAAAACCAAAGTATGTAATTCAAAGAACAGAGTATGGATTGCCAGAGGAGAAAGGGTAATGTGAGTGAAGGAGATCAATTGTATCGTGACAGATGGAAAGTACAGTTTTGGTGGTGGGGTCACTGAAGAGTATGCAGAAGCAGAAATATAATGTTGTACACATGAAATTTATATAATGTTATAAGCCAATATTATCTCAACAAAAATGTTTTAAAAGTTTTAAAAAATATTTCATTTACTGAGTTTTTAAAATATCTCAGGGGAATATGTAGGTAAAGTTGGCAAAAAGGAAAAAAATAAACTTGTATTTGTTTAAAATTTAAGAAAATCTAAAATAACATCCCTAAATATAAAGTTGTATTATTTAATGTCAAAGACCTCAGGAAAGCTGGCAGGAGGAATACCATCTTTGGTGAAAAGATGATAATTAAATCAATCCTTAAAAATCATTGAAGTTAAATAAGCTCATAATAATCTCATTTTCTCCTTATAGAATCATGAGAAATACATAGGGCCCATATTCTTAATCTTTTATATTTGTAGAGAAATACATAGATTCATTCCAGATTATACAACTCTTAAATGACAGAGCTCACAAACTACACATTTCTCATTTTAATTAAAATAATCTGACTCTCCCTGCTACTCTGACCCCAACCTTAATGGAAGGCATCAACTCAAGAATTTCAGCTTCTGAGTATGTGAAATAAGGGAAATTATGTCTTTCATCATTTTGTGTAGAGTGTTAAACACAGAGAACAATGATCTACCAAAATGAGAAATTAATAAAACAATTTCATGTACAATTGCATCACAAAAGAATAAAATATCTAGGAAAAAGTTCAACCAAGGAGGTAAAAGACCTGTACTCTGAAAATTATAAGATGTTAATGAAAGAAATTTAAGACAACACAAATATAAAGATATCTTGTGTCCATAGACTAAAAGAATTAATATTATTAAAATGTCCCTACTATCCAAAGCAATGTATAGATTCAATTCAATCCCTCTCAAAGTATCAAAGAAAATTTTCACATAACTAGAACAAGGAATTTTAAAATTTATATGGAACCACAAAAGACCCCAAATTATTAAAACAATCTTGAGAAAGAAGAAGAAAGCTAGAGGTACCAGGCTCCCCGATTTCAAACTATACTATAAAGCCAGAGTAATGGAAACAATATGGTGTGGGCACAAAAGGAGACACAAAGATCAATAGGACAGAACAATGAGCCTGGAAACAAATCCATGCTTTCATGCTCAGTTAATCTATGATAAAGTAAATAATATTAAGAAAAAGACTGCCTTTTCAATAAACCATGTAGAAAAACTGGACAGCTACATGCTAAAAAAAAAAAAAGAAAAGAAACTGGACCACTTTCTTATACCATATACCCATATACAAAAATCTTCAAAATAGAATAAAGGCTTAAATGAAACAACTGCAACCATAAAATTCTCAGAAGAAAACAGGCAGTAAACTCTTTGACATTGGTCTTGGTAATATTTTTTGGATCCATTTTCTCAGGCAAAGGCAACAAAAGCTAAAATAAACCAGTAAGACTACATCAAATGAAAAAAATTTTGTGAAATAAAGGAAAACATCAAGAAAATGAAAAGTCATCATACTGAATGGGAGAATATATTTGTAAATGATATATCCAATAAGGGGTTAATATCCAAAACATATAAACAGCACATACAACTCAATAGCAAAAGAATAATCTTATTAAAAAGAAATAGGCAGATAACCTGAATAGATAGTTTTCCAAGTGAAACACACTGATGGTCAACAGGAGGGGGATCACATGTAAACCCATGGCTGATTCATATCAATGTATGGCAAAAACCACTACAATACTGTAAAGTAATTAGCTCCCAACTAAAATAAATAAATTAAAAAAAAAAAAACATGATAGACATAACTATTTGGAGAATGCAAATCAAAACCACAATGAGATATCACCACACACCTGTCAGAAATACTATCATCAAAAATATAACAAACAACAAATGTTGGTGAGGATGTGAAGCAAAGGGAATCTTCCTGTACTGTTGGTAGAAATGTACATTGGTACTGCCACTATGGAAGTACTTCCAAGAACTAAAAGAAGAATTACCTACAATTTGCCAGTTTCACGTCTAAGTATTTAGCTGCAGGAATCAAAAACGTTAATTTATAAAGATATATGTACACCCCCTTTTTCAGTGAGGCGTTATTTGCAGTAGCCAAGCTGTGAAAGCAACCTGTGTCCACCAGCATATGAATGGAAAAAGAAGTAGAGTATATATATACAGTAAAATATTGCTTGGTCATTAAAGAAAAAAGGAAGAAATCTTGCCATTTGTGATACAGATGGACCTAGAAGGTATTTTGCTAAAGTGAACTAAGTCAGACAGAAAAGACAAATATATACAGTTTAACTTACACTGGAATTTAAAAACAACAAAATAAATGAGAAAACAAAACAGAAACAGACTCATAGATAAGAGAGGAAGGAATGTGGAGTGAGAAGCTGAGTGAAATAGGTGAAGGGTATTAAGAGGTACAAAGCTTCATTTATAAAGTAACTTACAGGGGTATACTATGTAGCATGAGGTCAACAGCACTGCCATAACTTTGTATGGTGACAGATGGGTACTAGATTTATTGTGGTGATCATTTCATAATGCATTTAAATGTTGAACCGCTATGCTATTCACCTGAAATGAACATAATGTTGTACATCGACTATACTTCAATACTTTTTTTTAAAAAACTACTGCTTGAAATTGCAACTATAAATGAATCAACTGACTTTTCAACTAGGAAAGCAAAATTTACTACAGCAAAGATATGTGGTAAATATAGTCTTATTACCTTTCCACATGTGAGATATATACACACACACACACACACACATATATATATATATGTATATAGTCAACTGAAGATTTATAAGACTGTATAAGAATGGTCAGGAATCAGAGTCTCAATGGGCCATTACTAGAATGTTGGGTAGAGTGATTCTTCTTGGTATGCAACCCTAGTCCCTGACTACTTAAGTGCAAAACTTTCCTTATTTACGTTAATAATCAAAATATAAAAGCAAACATAAATCTTCCCCTCATACTTCCAAATATTCTCTAGAGAGAATGAACTGTACCACAGTAACCAGCAACACCAATGCTCAAAGAAATGTGAACATGACTTGTAAAGCAGAAAAGAATCCATACACAACGTATTCCTTCAGTCATCAAAATCTCTTTAAAATGCTATATTATTACATTACACTACTGTTAATATACCTATTTGTGATGGTGCCTTGGAATGTTAAGAATCTGCCTGCAATGCAAGAGTCTGGGGTAAAATCCCTGAGTCAGCAAGATGCCCTGGAGAAGGAAATGCAACCCACTCCAGTGTTCTTGCCTGGAGAACTCCAAGGACAGAGGAGCTTGGTGGGCTACATACAGTCCATGGGGTCGCAAAGAGTCAGATATGACTGAGCAACTAACACACCCCTGCTGCCAAAGCCTTTGACTGTGTGGATCACAATAAACTGTAGAAAATTCTGAAAGAGATGGGAATACCAGACCACCTGATCTGCCTCTTGAGGAATCTGTATGCACGTCAGGAAGCAACAGTTAGAACTGGACATGGAACAACAGACTGGTTCCAAATAGGAAAGGAGTACGTCAAAGCTGTATATTGTCACCCTGCTTATTTAACTTATATACAGAGTACATCATGAGAAACGCTGGACTGGAAGAAGCACAAGCTGGAATCAAGATTGCTGGGAGAAATATCAATAATCTCAGATATGCAGATGACACCACCCTTATGGCAGAAAGCGAAGAGGAACTCAAAAGCCTCTTGATGAAAGTGAAAGAGGAGACTGAAAAAGTTGGCTTAAAGCTCAACATTCAGAAAACGAACATCATGGCATCCGGTCTCACCACTTCATGGGAAATAGATGGGGAAACAGTGGAAACAGTGTCAGACTTTATTTTGGGGGGCTCCAAAATCACTGCAGATGGTGACTGCAGCCATGAAATTAAAAGACGCTTACTCCTTGGAAGGAAAGTTATGAGCAACCTAGATAGCATATTCAAAAGCAGAGACAGTACTTTGCCAACAAAGGTCCGTCTAGTCAAGGCTATGGTTTTTCCTGTGGTCATGTATGGATGTGAGAGTTGGACTGTGAAGAAGTCTGAGCGCTGAAGAATTGATGCTTTTGAACTGTGGTGTTGGAGAAGACTCTTGAGAGGTCCTTTGGACTGCAAGGAGATCCAACCAGTCCATTCTGAAGGAGATCAGCCCTGGGATTTCTTTGGAAGAAATGATGCTAAAGCTGAAACTCCAGTACTCTGGTCACCTCTTGAGAAGAGTTGACTCATTGGAAAAGACTCTGATGCTGGGAGGGATTGGGGGCAGGAGGAGAAGGGGACGACAGAGGATGAGATGGCTGGATGGCATCACTGACTTGATGGACGTGAGTCTGGGTGAACTCCGGGAGTTGGTGATGGACAGGGAGGCCTGGCATGCTGCGATTCGTGGAGTCGCAAAGAGTCCGACAGGACTGAGCGACTGAACTGAACTGTTAGTAGAGTAGTCTTCTTGCCTTCAAAGTATCAAAACTCTCAAATTTCTTTCTTCCCCTACAGAACACTTCATATACCTTCCCTTCCTGGCATTTAATAAACATGAAAAACATGCAATTCTTCATTCAAGAGTTTTGAAATGCTGCTGCTGCTGCTGCTAGATCGCTTCAGTCGTGTCTGACTCTGTGCAACCCCATAGACAGCAGCCCAGCAGGCTCCCCCATCCCTGGGATTCTCCAGGCAAGAATACTGGAGTGGGTTGTCATTGCCTTCTCCAATGCATGAAAGTGAAAAGTGAAAGTGAAATTGCTCAGTCGTGTCTGACTCTTCGCAACCCCATGGACTACAGCCTACCAGGCTCCTCTGCCCATGGGATTTTTCAGGCAAGAACACTGGAGTGGGTTGCCATTTCCTTCTCCAATGAATGAAAGTGAAAAGTGAAAGTGAAGCTGCTCAGTCGTGTCCAACTCTAGCAACCCCATGGAAGGCAGCCTACCAGGCTCCTCCATCCATGGGATTTTCTAGGCAAAAGTACTAGAGTGGACTGCCATTGCCTATGCATGTTTAAATAAAGGAAAATGTTTTAAGGATAGTTTATCTACATGTTATTAGTTTTTGTACACAGTATTTATTAACAGCATTTATTAAGGTTAATGTAAATAAAGTGGAAACAACCTGAGAGAGGGCTACAACTGTACGAGGAGTTTTTGTGAATTTGCAAAATGGGAGGTTCATTAGGTGCTTATCAATGTTTCAGCAAGAACCAGAGATAACAGAGATGGCAGCAAGCCTACAGGGCATGTGTATCAAGACCCAAACAAGTGTTTTGAGAATTCCAAAAGGAAAACATTACTTTGTGCTTTCAGAGAAGAAAGTGCCAAACCTGTGAGGCGATGGGCTGGACTTTTGGTGATTTGTATAGACAGAAAGATTATTCCAGACAAGAGTCATGATTTTCAAAGAATGCCTTGGTTTCTTTGACAGCAATAGGGTTAATTAGTTAGCTGGAACAAGGTCTTTATATAGGGGAAAATATATATCAAGGAGTCATGTGCTAGAATGAGAACATGATGATTCCTTCCATAAAAACATATGTATATAAGTAGCAATATGGACTGAAAACAGAAGCATGTACTGTTTATTTGTAGTTATGTAAAAGAAAGCTGAGTGTTACCACATCTACAACTCTTTAAAATACAAAAACTAAATACCCAGTGCTCAAGAAAATAAGAATCCAAAAATAGAGAATCACATGCAGTAACCATATTGATGAGAGATCAGAGAGGATTTTAGTTCATAACATAGAATGACTATGCAGGTGACAAATAAGATAAGGAACCCCAGCTTCAAATCAACATGGATTTTATCTCAAATGTATAATTAAATATAGTACTCATTTGCATATGAAATAATAAAAAGATTGCATTCAGCCACTATTATAAATACAAAAATGAATGAAGTGACTACAATATTTTTATTTCAAATATTATTTTTGAGATATTTGAGAATGTCATTGTCAGTGATTACAAGGAGTGAGGCCAGTACATGGCACATAATTGCCTTTCCATATGCGCATGTAAGTTTAATTAACAAAAATAAATAAAGTGATAACTAAACTGACCAAAAGAATCTGCCTGTCAACGTAGGAGATGCAACTTCCATCACTGGTCTAGGAGATCCCCTGGAGAATGAAATGTCAACCAGTATTCTCGTCTGGAAAACCCCATGGACAGAGAAGCCTGGTGGGCTATAGTCCACGGGGTTGCAAAGAGTTGGACATGACTTAGTGACTAAATATAACAACAAGCCTGACCAATAATATAAAAATATCATAGAAGGGGAATTCTATAAAAGATGTTTTTACTAAATTCTGTAAAAATAGTTTTACTAAAATATAATTTTACTATCATTTACTATGATGAACCATGTTAAATTTTATAAGAAACATCAACTTCAATTACCATTTTTTTCATCCATGACTTGTTACACCCTTTCTTTTTTTTTTTCAAAGCATCTCCACATAAGAGTTGTGACAGTTATGTAGAGGTCATGTAAAGGAAACAAATGACTTCTCTTGGTACTGACTTTTGTGGCAATGTCAACTCTGAGCTTGCCACTAGAAGAAAGAACAAAAGCAAGCTTTTGATTTTCCTTTGCCAAAAGCATTGACTACTGTGCTTTTACAGTGAGCATGCTTGAAAGGTGACAAATCTCATGAAGAATGAATTAAAAAAATAGATGTCTCGTATACAGGGTTATTGTTACCATCTTTCTAAATTCCATATGCATGTGTTAGTATACTGTATTGGTGTTTTTCTTTCTGGCTTACTTCACTCTCCAGGCTCCAGTTTCATCCACCTCATTAGAACTGACTCCAATGTTTTCTTTTTAATGGCTGAGTAATACTCCATTGTGTACATGTACCACAGCTTTTATACGAGACAGCAAAAGAGACACTGATGTATAGAACAGTCTTTTGGACTCTGTGAGAGAGGGAGAGGGTGGGATGATTTGGGAGAATGGCATTGAAACATGTATAATATCATATATGAAACGAGTCGCCAGTCCACGTTCGATGTACGATACTGGATGCTTGGGGCTGGTGCACGGGGACGACCCAGAGGGATGGTATGGGGAGGGAGGAGGGTTCAGGATGGGGAACACGTGCATACCTGTGGCAGATTCATGTTGATATATGACAAAACCAATACAATATTGTAAAGTTAAAAAAATAAAATAAATAAATAAATAAATAAACACAGATGGAATGGAAGTAATATTTCAATATATTTCTAAGTGAGGTATTCCATGGTCAAAATTAGTCAAAATTGATGACTTTTGTTATCTTGAGTCATTATTTCTTAGCAATAGTTAGATAACTCACCACTGAGTCCAATTTTAATCATGAAAAATTGAAAAGTGTTAGTTGGTCAGTCTGACTCTGCAAACTATGAACCATGTAGCCCACCAGGCTCCTCTGTCCATGGGACTTTCCAGGTAAAAATACTAGAATGGGTTGCCATTCCCTTCTCCAGTAGATCTTTCTACCCCAGGGATCAAACCTGGGTCTCCTGCATTGCAGGCAGATTCTTTACCATCTGAACCACAAGGGAAGCTCAACTTTCAATCATACTTTACAGAAACTCTGGTTTAACTCACATTTGTCTGAAATTTTAAACCCCATGACAAAGCCTTTTGTCAACATAATACAACCTGAAATGGGAAACTGCTGTCAAAACATCTAACATCTTTGTTCTGTTGCAAACTTTTCATCCAAAGGGGTGAGTATGTTCTCTATGTCTCCTTTCTGAGTATCCAAATCAAAGCTATCACACTTCTTCCCCAAATTGCTTGTATTTTGTAGTTTACAGTACCTGCACTTGCTTTCCCACCACAGCCAGAATAAAAAGGACAGGGCTCTCTGTTAGCTCCTCCAACCCCTTGTAATGCTACTTCACTTAATCAGCATGGTGATTTTTTTCTTCCCACCTAACTAACACATTTGGCTTTAGAATTCCCTCTTGGAAATTACAGGAAAATTAGTGGAATAGAAATTTAACCAGGATTAGAAACATTGTTATTTTTTTAACTACAGTACTCTATATTGACATTTATAAAAATATGTAACTATCAAGATTTAAATGGAAATAAAATAAAAATTAAAAGAGAATCTTACAGTCATTTATCTGTGCCAAGTTGTGCCCACTAGACCATTCAGGTATTCCTTAAATCAAATCCCTTACGATTATACAGTGGAAGTGAGAAATAGATTTAAGGGACAAGATCTGATAGACAGAGTGCCTGATGAACTATGGATGGTGGTTTGTGACATTGTACAGGAGACAGGGATCAAGATCATCCCCAAGAAAAAGAAATGCAAAAAAGCAAAATGGCTATCTGAGGAGGCCTTACAAATAGCTGTGAAAAGAAGAGAAGTGAAAAGCAAACGAGAAAAGGAAAGATATAAGCATCTGAATGTAGAGTTCCAAAGAAGAGAAGGAGAGATCAGAAAGCCTTCCTCAGTGATCAGTGCAAAGAAATAGAGGAAAACAATAGAATAGGAGATTAGAGATCTAGACTAGAGATCTCTTCAGAAATACCAAGGGAAGATTTCATGCAAAGATGGGCTCAACAAAGGACAGAAATGGTATGGGTCTAACAGAAGCAGAAGATATTAAGAAGCGGTGGCAAGAATAAACAGAATAACTATTTAAAAAAAAAAAAAAAAAAGATCTTCATGATCCAGACAATCATGATGGTGTGATCACTCACCTAAAGCTAGACACGACTGAGTGACTGAACTGAACTGAACTCCTGCATTGCAGGCAGATACCTTACTGCTAAGCCACCAGGGAAGCCCCACATCAGATGATAGTTAATTTCTTAATACTTGGAATTTTCATATTTTCTTTTCACCTGGATGCTTAACCCAAGATTAAATCTGACATTGTGTAAAATTCTGCAGACAAGTTTACACATAACAAATATTTTACTTATTATTTTTATAGATGAATCCAGTTTTTATTTAATTTAGCCAAATTACAGGTATGTTATCCCTCAATTTGCATTACTTTAAGCTATGATACTATAAGAAAATTAGACCTCAAAAGAATTATTGCCCTTGGTTTCTCAGCTTTCATCACAAAGAGGCACTATTTATAGAAGAAGATTCTCTTTAGCTTTTATTTAAGCTCATTCTCTGTCCTTATTTTTAAAGAAATATTTTCTTTCTGCAAGGGGCAGAAGTGTTATATTCTGACTTATAATATCTGAATCATGTTCTGTTTTTATTTGCCAGAGATTCTCCCAGTTATAGCTTTAATTACTCAGAGAAGAAGGTAGGCCGTATTCTTGCATGACCTTTTAGTAGTGAGCATTTTGATCTTATTGACTTTTCTTAATTATTCTATGGACTAATGATTACAAACTAAGTCAAAACAAAGATTTTAATTTTGTTATTGGGGAAGCAATATCTTCATTAATGAATTCTTCAAATAAAATGTGAAACAACACTAAAAAATCGAGGCCCCATTTAAAATGGATTAAATATTTCATATATGTTAATAATAAAAAATAGTAGCTTCTGATTAGTAAGCAGGACAAAATGTAATATTAATACTTTAATAGAATATAAATAATAACATCTTCAAAGCGACAAAGTTAAATGTTTGGTTCTTAGACTAAAATTATTTGTCTATTTCTTAAATAAAGCTAGGTATTCAGTTGTATTTTAAAAGAACAATTTTTTTTTTCAATGCTAAGCAAGGTATTGAAGTGTTTAAATGCTGAGGAAACAGTGGTAAGAATATTTGGTTCATATATGAGCAGTTGTGTCAGAGCTTTAAAGTGTTTCTTGGCTTTTAACACTGTAGTAAACTTTCCTTCTTAAAAGACAAACAAAATATAGGTTAGACGTAGTATTACCAAGAGAGCACAGTACCCAGACTTGGGGTGGTGCATTCCCAAGGCAAATTTTACTTGTTATAACAGAGGGAAACTTTTATTATCTACAACCATTTTATCTTGCTGTACATCATGAAGATGTTATTTTCTACATTGTATTGCCTCCATATAAGAATAGAGCAGGTCTTTCCAATTCTGCCTTATTAAGATAAATTATTCATTAATCTGTAACACAGAAAAGAGAACAGGTTTCCCTGATGCTTATCTTTAAAACAAGGGTCACTTTGGTTTGTATAAATTTTCCTATGCAAAATATTAATAGATTTCTATTGCTATATGTTTCAAGTTTTCCATAAAAACAATTGTATAGAACGAAGTATTATCTTTACATGAGCTCTTCTTGGTCAGTACAACTTGGTATACCATGTACCAACCATTTTTTAGTACAATTAACAAGTAAGATTTATTTCACATGTACTCTGAGCTACTACTATATAACCTACTATGCTGCTAGCTACTATGGGCTTCCCTAGTGGCTCAGAGGGTAAAGCATCCGCCCGCAATGCGGGAGACCCGGGTTCGATCCCTGGGTCAGGAAGATCCCCTGGAGAAGGAATTGGCAACCCACTGCAGTATTCTTGTCTGGAGAATCCCACGGACAGAGAGCCTGGTAGGCTACAGTCCATGGGGTTGCAAAGAGTTGGACAAGACTGAGAGACTTCACTTTCACTTTCATGCTGCTAGCTATTATTCAATGTACTTGAATTTTAAAACACATAAGTAACTACCAAAGAAAGAAGAAAGATTACTTAAAGTGTAATACACAAAGTGTCCTGGGAATTTAAAAGAAAGATCTCTGTTGGAAATTATACATTTGAAAAATTACTTTTGATAAAGACTGAAATACAAATATCAAGAAGGGACCTGGTTTACAACAATGAGGTCTAGCACATATTTAGCTTTCTTATATACTTTATGTAGCTAATAATTTTAAATTAATATAAAAAGCCCTCCACACCTAATCATCTCTTCACTAGCAAAAGACCACACATTTTTAAAAAATTTGCCATCTTTCAGGATTTTGTTAACAGATACTGACATTATGACAAAATCATTGACTTATGAAGTATATTTATACATTCTAAATTTTATGTTAAAGTAGAAAGTTTTACTTAGGGAAAACCCATAATATTAATGATCATAATAATTAACAGCTAAACTAGGATATCCTAAAAATCAATACAACAAAAATTATGAATACTTTAGAAAAGGAATTAAAAAAACATGTAACTATTGTTTCCAGGAAAATTAAACTTATAAAGTAATTAATTAAACAATTTTGGACAACATTTTAAATAAATAAATACATGTATCAGTAAAAGAATTACATTTCATAAACTTGATCAAATGAGGCATGAACACATATTAAATGTTTAACTTATGTAAATCGATCTTATCTCTATCTATTGTCCATCTATTATCTACTTATCTGTCTTCAGGTTTGGGACATAACTTCTTAGGAAGAGAATCAAAAGCGTAGTATTTACTGAGGACTTTGTAATCCACCCTTCCAACACTCTCCCAGGTATGACTTAAAATGATGCTATTAAGATCATTTTCTTATTAAATGTAATACTGCACATTATGAGACTTTTGTAACTGTGTTATGGATGATTTTTTTCCCTAAATTCATCCTTCTTAGATGGATTGGTCTTGAACTGAACCCTTGATGCCGTTCTTACTGTTTTCTAAAACCTTCTTCTTGTATTCAGTTTCCCTTTCCTGTCACTTGATTTTTGTTTCTGGACAAAATACACATTAAATACAATGTATTCAATGTAATACTAAAAATGTGCCCTCTCACTTACACTTCTCTTTCTTTCTTAAGCCTTTCAGGATATTTATTCCAATATCAGGTGAGTCATCTCATTCATAAAACTGCATCATATTTGGTTCTAGCCTAGTAACATGAGCAGTGAACTATGGAGGCTGTAATTCCCTAGTGAATTATTCACTGCTCAGAGCAGCTGGAAGTCTTAAACACAAGAGAATCAGTCTCCCAGCCCCTGTCTCTTTCTGTATTTTTCTCTCTTCCTTTCTCTTGTCAGTCTCAATCCGTATGTCTCAATCTGCTCTAAAATGTGTACTGAAAAAGAAAAAAAAAAAAAACCAATTGCTAATCTCTCCTTCATTGCTATAAAAAATTACTTATTTTCTTATTGACCTAATCAGTTGTTTTCACATTCTGAAAAGAGAGTCAGTTGGATCTATTTTTAAAAGCCTAATTTTAATGAACAGTGTTCCAGGAACATGTATGAGGAAGGAGGGAGAATATCAATTAATGGGTTTTATCAGGGAAACAAATTTCCATTTGCTGATTGGACTTTTTTTTGGTCTCTCACATCAAGAATCTACCTTTCCTCTACAGACGCAGCTATGAATAATCATTTCCCTTGGTATCCTCACTGTCTAAGCCCTTTTGTGAGCACAAATGCTTTTAAAATGTGATTCTCCTGACGTCCCCTTGTCAGTGTATTGATAGTCCAGAAGACTAGAACCAAAGGTAAGAAAAAAATCTATTTGAAAGGTAAAAAAGAAAAAAAGTGAGGAAAAATGTGAATATATACGTGAATGTATTTATGAAAAATCATGCATATTGATTCAATTTGGTAAATAATACATAGGCAGTTATTTCATATTTTATAAACTCTTATAAAACAGTAAGATTTTTAGTGCATAGTATATTGTGCTTAACAAATGTCAATTCATTTAATCCTTTCAAAAATACTACTTGGTATATGAGCAAATGGAGACAGAAATAATTTGTCTAATACTGTACAGCTAAATATTAGAGCTAAGATTAAAATTTAGGCAGTCTGGCTCCAGAATCTTACCTCAATGCTTTGTCTACATGTGCATAGTTCTTTACTGCTTAAAATCAAGGTGTGTGGCTTCCTGAAAAGCTAGTTTACATGTGTAAAGAGCTTCAAGGTACATCAGCACTACCTCAAGTTTAGTATATAAAAAAAATGGGAACATGACGTGAAAAAACATAGCCATAATTTTGTCTCCTTTGTTGGTGAACATCAGATTTCCCAAATTGTTTCTACCAGAGAAGTTAGTCATTCTAGAAATGCTGAAGGTATTAGACAATAAAGTAAAATAAAGCAATAATTATCTAAGAATAAAGTGGAAGAAGTGACAGATTTTATTTTCTTAGGCTCCAAAATCACTCTGGATAGTGATTGCAGCCATAAAATTCAAAGATACTTACTCCTTGGAAGAAAAGCTATGACAAACTTAGATAGTATGTTACAAAGTAGAGACATTACTTTGCTGACAAAGGTCCACACAGTAAAAGCTATGTTTTTTCCAGTCATCATGCATAATGTGAGAGTTGGACCATAAAGGAGGCAGAGCACTCAAGAACTGATGATTTCAAACCTTAGTGCTGGAGAAGACTCGAGAGTCCCTTGGACTGCAAGGAGATCAAACCAGTCAGTCCTATAGGAAATCAACCCTGAATACTCATTAGAAGGCCTGATGATGAAGTTGTAGCTCCAATACTTTGGCCATGTGATTTGAAGGCCAACCCATTGAAAAACAGTGATGCTGGGAAAGATCGAAGGCAACAGAAGAAGTGACCAGCAGAATATGAGGTGGTTAGGTAGCATCACTGACTCAATGTACATAAATTTGAGCAAATTCCAGGAGACAGCAGAGGACAGAGGCATCTAGCATGCTGCGATCCACATGGTCACAAAAAGGCAGACACAACTTAGTGACTGAACAACAACTATTTCAGAATAAAGCACTATAAATGTAGGCCAAGAAACCAATGAAAGTCAGGAACTTACTGTCAAAAGAGAAGGATAAAAGTGAGACAATCAGTCCAGAGCAAACTTTTAGAGAAAAATGACTATATCAGAGCTTGTTTTACATGAGAAAAATAGATGCAAGTCTATTACTCTAAGTTTATAAACTTATGAAATGACAGGTGTGGTGTAGAGGCAGGAAGAATTATAGAAAAAATATTTGGTGCCGCAGCTATGCAAAGAATATTCAGTGGCTGCTGCTGCTGCTGCTAAGTCGCTTCAGTCGTGTCCGACTCTGGGTGATCCCATAGACGGCAGCCCACCAGGCTCCCCCGTCCCTGGGATTCTCCAGGCAAGAACACTGGGTTGCCATTTCCTTCTCCAATGCATGAAAGTGGAGAGTGAGTGGCTAATAATAGGTAAAACACTAAAAATCCTTAAGGGGAAAATTAAGAAATATGTGAGCTAATTGGTTTTAGGATACTGTTTGAAAACTAAGAATTATCTGATACTACAAGCCAGATGATTAATGATAGAAGAGGTACATATGAGTATTTTCGGTGGGTCTCTCCAGCTTCCGTACATCTTGTGAGCAAAGGCAGTGATAGCTAATGTTTTGGACTTCCTTTCAAGAATGTTGGCATCGAAAACAGCCTTGGAGAGGAGATAGTACTGCCCTTGGCGTGAAAAGCCAAAAAAAAAAAAAAAAAAGGGAAGCTTCTCTTCTACAGCCACTTGCCACAAACGAGCTTATCCTCTGTCCACCAGTTCCCACCCAGTACTCCTCTTGTTAGTTTCCTGGGGCAAAACAGTCTGCAAATTTCAAAGAAAGCTTTTCTACAAAAGGAGACAGTGCTAGGGAAGTAGAGGTCAGAGATAAAGGAGAAACCTGATTATGAAGTATATAGTTTGAATTCCTTTATTCAGTTGTAGCTGTATTCATCCTACCCTTGAAAACTTAGATAGGGAAGCTAAGAAATTTTATTTTTTTGAGCCTGTCTGACCAGATGGTGAACACTGAAATCAGATTGATTACATTCTTTGCAGCCAAAGATGGAGAAGCTCTATACAGTCAACAAAGAAAGACCAGGAGCTGACTGTGACTCAGATCATGAACTCCTTATTGCCAAATTCAGACTTAAATTGAAGAAAGTAGGGAAAACCACTAGACAATTTAGGTATGACCTAAATCAAATCCTTTATGATTATACAGTGGAAGTGAGAAATAGATTTAAGGGCCTAGATCTGATAGATAGAGTGCCTGATGAACTATGGACTGAGATTTATGACATTGTACAGGAGACAGAGATCAAGGCCATCCCCATGGAAAAGAAATGCAAAAAAGCAAAATGGCTGTCTGAGGAGGCCTTACAAATAGCTGTGAAAAGAAGAGAAATGAAAAGCAAAGGAGAAAAGGAAAGACATAAGCATCTGAATGCAGAGTTCCGAAGAATAGCAAAGAGAGATAAGAAAGCCTTCCTCAGCGATCAATGCAAAGAAATAGAGGAAAACAATAGAATGAGAAAGACTAGAGATCTCTTCAAGAAAATTAGAGATACCAAGGGAACATTTCATGCAAAGATGGGCTCGATAAAGGACAGAAATGGTATGGACCTAACAGAAGCAGAATATATTAAGAAGAGATGGCAAGAATACACAGAACTGTACAAAAAAGATCTTCATGTCCCAGATAATCACGATGGTGTGATCACTCACCTAGAGCCAGATATCCTAGAATGTGAAGTCAAGTGGGCCTTTGAAAACATCACTAAGAACAAAACTAGTGGAGGTGATGGCATTCCATTTGAGCTATTTCAAATCCTGAAAGATGATGCTGTGAAAGTGCTGCACTCAATATGCCAGCAAATTTGGAAAACTCAGCAGTGGCCACAGGACTGGAAAAGGTCAGTTTTCATTCCAACCCCAAAGAAAGGCAACGCTCAAACTACCGCACAATTGCACTCATCTCACATGCTAGTAAAGTAATGCTCAAAATTCTCCAAGCCAGGCTTCAGCAATATGTGAACTGTGAACTTCCAGATGTTCAAGCTGGTTTTAGAAAAGGCAGAGGAACTGGAGACCAAATTGCCGACATCCGCTGGATCATGGAAAAAGCAAGAGAGTTCCAGAAAAAACATCTATTTCTGGATAAAACATCTTTATTGACTATGCCAAACCTTTGACTGTGTGGATCACAATAAACTGCGGAAAATTCTAAAGGGATGGGAATACCAGACCACCTGACCTGCCTCTTGAGAAATCTGTATTCAAGTCGGGAAGCAACAGTTAGAACTGGACATGGAACAACAGACTGGTTCCAAATAGGAAAAGAAGTACGTCAAGGCTGTATATTGTCACCCTGCTTATTTAACTTATATGCAGAGTACATCATGAGAAACGCTGGACTAGAAGAAACACAAGCTGGAATCAAGATTGCCAGGAGAAATATCAATAACCTCAGATATGCAGATGACACCACCCTTATAGCAGAAAGTGAAGAGGAACTCAAAAGCCTCTTGATGAAAATGAAAGAGGATAGTGAAAAAGTTGGCTTAAAGCTCAACATTCAGAAAACGAAGATCATGGCATCTGATCCCATGACTTCATGGGAAATAGATGGAGAATCAGTGGAAACAGTGTCAGACTTTATTTTTTGGGGCTCCAAAAATCACTGCAGATGGTGACTGCAGCCATGAAATTAAAAGACGCTTACTCCTTGGAAGAAAAGTTATGATCAACCTAGATAGCATATTGAAAAGCAGAGACAGTACTTTGCCAACAAAGGTCCGTCTAGTCAAGGCTATGGTTTTTCCTGTGGTCATGTATGGATGTGAGAGTTGGACTGTGAAGAAGGCTGAGCACTGAAGAATTGATGCTTTTGCACTGTGGTGTTGGAGAAGACTCTTGAGAGTCCCTTGGACTGCAAGGAGATCCAACCAGTCCATTCTGAAGGAGATCAGCCCTGGGATTTCTTTGGAAGGAATGATGCTAAAGCTGAAACTCCAGTACTTGGCCACCTCATGCGAAGAGTTGGCTCATTGGAAAAGACTCTGATGCTGAGAGGGATTGGGGGCAGGAAGAAAAGGGGACAACAGAGGATGAGATGGCTGGATGGCATCACTGACTCGATGGACGTGAGTCTGAGTGAACTCTGGGAGTTGGTGATGGACGGGGAGGCCTGGTGTGCTGTGATTCATGGGGTCGTAAAGAGTCGGACACAACTGAGCGACTGAACTGAACTGAACTGAACTGAGTCATTTTCAATCATGGCTATACAAAACAATTCCTAATTGTGTCAGTCACAAACCAGTCTGGTAATTTGGCACTGTGATATCTATTTTTTTTTTTTTCCTATTTTTCTGAACTCCCCTACATGGTAGGCAGAATAATGGTTCCCCAAAATATCCACATCCTAATTCCTGGAACCTCCAAATGTGTTGTATGAAGCAAGAGAATTAAGGGCTGCTTATCAGCTGACCTTGCTGCTAAGTCACTTCAGTCGTGTCTGACTCTGTGTGATCCCATAGCTGCAGCCCACCAGACTCCCCTGTCCCTGGGATTCTCCAGGCAAGAACACTGGAGTGGGTTGCCATTTCCTTCTCCAATGCATGAAAGTGAAAAGTGAAAGTGAAGTCGCTCAGTCGTGTCTGACCCTCAGTGACCCCATGGACTGCAGCCTTCCAGGGTCTTCCATCCATAGGATTTTCCAGGCAAGAGTACTGGAGTGGGATGCCATTGCCTTCTCCGATCAGCTGACCTTAAGATAGTGAAATTGTCGGTGGTGGGCCCAATGTACTTTGAGGAGCCATAAACAGTATAAGAGTGGGTCAGAGGAGAGATCAGAGTATTGCAATGTTAGAAGGACTTGCTGGCTTTGAAGATGAAGGAAGGAATTCCCATAAGGCAAGGATACGGACACTCAGCTAGTCTCTCCAGAAAGGTACAGAACCCCACTGACATTTTGATTTTAGCCCAAGAGGAAAAATCATACTGCATTCTTTCCTATAGAATTGTGAAATTATAAATCTATTTTTAAGCTGCTAAGTTTCTGGAAATTTGTAGAAAACTAATACACCTACCTAAATTCAGTCTTAGTGGCCATGAATCTCTTTGAAGGAACTTCATCTTAGCACTGTTAATAACAACTCTTTAATGAGAATTTTCATGGCACAGTAACTTAGGTCTGTTTCAGAGGGAAAGATGAGCTCCTTTGCAGCTGTTGATACTTGGGGCTCTGAGGGAGACATTAATTATGACACCCATCTCTGGTTGGTCTGAACAATTTCTTATCCTTTGTAAACACACCTAATACCCTGAAGGGAACTAGAGCCCACACTATACCTTCTAAAGCTCTAGAAAATTTACCTCTTATACCTGGAGAAACCGATTATTTATGTTGATGGAGAACTGTACAGTGAATATGCCTGAGTTACCATAAAAAAGCGCATGAAAAGATGTGTCTTTAGGTTTTAACCACATGTGTGTGTTTGCTAAATTACTTCAGTTGTGTCCAACTCTTTGTTATCCTCTGGACTGTAGCTGGCTAGGCCTCTCTGTTTATGGGATTCTTAAGGCAAGAATACTGGAGTGGGTTGCCATGCCCTCCTTCAGGAGATCTTCCTGACCTAGGGATCAAAACCACACCTCTTGCATTGGCAAGTGGATTCTTTACCACTAGTGCCACCTGGGAAGCCCTTAACCACATGAAATAATAGCAAATACAATGTGTAAAATACATCTGTTTTTATGCAAAAAGTACATTGCATAGAACTACAGCCTTTCACATAAATTCAATAAAGTGCATACCTAAAATGGCTATCTTAATAGTATCAAGTAATAATCACTGACTTGTTCATATTCTCTGCAACTAAGTGCATCTGGCATGGAATTCCAGGCCAGTCTCAAACTCTTTGCTTTATTTACCAACTAGGAATGGCACCCCACTCTAGTACTTTTGCCTGGAAAATCCCATGGACGGAGGAGCCTGGTAGGCTGCAATCCATGGGGTCGCTAAGAGTCGGACACGACTGAGCGACTTTGCTTTCACTTTTCACTTTCATGCATTGGAGAGGGAGATGGCGGCCCACTCCAATGCTCTTGCCTGGAGAATCCCAGGGACGGGGGAGCCTGGTGATTGCCATCTATGGGGTCACACAGAGTCGGAC
Organism: Bos javanicus; assembly: GCF_032452875.1. Classification (NCBI taxonomy): domain Eukaryota; kingdom Metazoa; phylum Chordata; class Mammalia; order Artiodactyla; family Bovidae; genus Bos; species Bos javanicus. The sequence continues at coordinate 3,965,832 of NC_083893.1, read as the reverse complement.
ATGACTGAAGTGACTTAGCATAGCATAGCATAGGAAATACTTGAGAATCCTTTTAGAATATTCCTTGTGAGTTGCATGAAGATTTAGAGAAGATTTGAACTTTCCAAATAATTGCCTCAAATTAAAATTTGGACACAAAAAATTTCATACTACCAGTGTATAATTTATGTTTTATTTCACCTTTATTGAGTTTAATAAATTTATATTTTAAAATTAAATTTCAAAGGAAGACTGTGAAATATTCAAGATGAAAGTGAAAAGTATTCAGTAGTGTCAAACTCTTTGCATCCCCGTGGACTGTAATCTACCAGGTTCCTCTGTCCATGGAATTTTCCAGGCAGAATACTGGAGTGGGTGCCATTCCCTTCTCCAGGGCATCTTCCTGACCCAGGGATAGAATCTGGGTTTCTTGCATTATAAGCAGATTCTTTACTGTCTTCACCCATTCACAGACTTTATAAACAACTATCTTAAATCTTGAGTAAAAATAACCTTTACTGAAAAATTCTGCAGTACTTGCTATTACAATAAAGTTCAAGTGAGTCAAATAATGTGATGATAGGGAAAATTCTATACATTTAAGTAAAGCAAATATATGTTTAGTCAATTCAGCATCAAATATATAAAATAAAGATACTTGAGAAAGGTTATATGTTATAATCTTGAGAAGCATTTTTTGTAGTATTGAACTTTCTTAAACCCAAAGGGCCTTATTTTGTTTAAAGATAATTATTTTCAATTCAAATATATAAAGTTTCAAATTTGACAACTATGTAATAGTTTAAATTAAAAATGAATTTATTGAGTTATAGTGTCTACTAGTTATTTCCCTTTAGGTGTAAAGTCTTAAGCCTTAAAAATCCTTGAGATTATTTTATTGGCAGCTCTTAATGATATTTCATTTCCAATTTGTTGTCAGAGAATGAAGGTGTTGATATCCTAATTAGATTATCAATCCAGGATAATTGAAATGATATATTTAACCATTCAACAGAACAAGGAGAATTGATGGAGAATGTTACTAGCTTCTTGCCAAAGACCTAGATTCTATACTTTAGAAGGAGTTTCTTCAAGCTCTATGCTAAGGGATCTATGAGTGCTCTATTTCATTCTGTCTTTAAAGAGTTTTCCCTGATTAACTGGAGCTGAGATAGCCACGTATTCACAAATCCAGTCTATTGCTAATTCTTGCACAAATCAGTTCTCAAAAAGATGATTTTTTATTATCTTAGAACTCATATATATGACAAAGGTACTTTGGCTTGTGAAGAATGAATATAGCTTCTATTCTGGTAAGACTTTTTAAAAGATGAAAATCAGCATCATCCTTACAGGAAATAATTCCTAATATTCTCTGTCCTATTTGAAGAACAGTTACAAATCATTTTAAAGCCATGGCTCCCAGTGGTGAATTCTTGCAGTGTCCTAGGCTTTTCACCTTACAGGATTTGAAAAATCAATGAGGTAATTTTCAGAATAAAAAATATGAGCACCTTGAACTTGAGAAAGAGCAAATGACACCTTCACACATTGATATTTAACACTTGGTAGCACTTTGCATGGTGGTTAAAAAAAATGGAGAAAAAGAGAGATGGGAAATTGAGATTTACATAGACAATACTGAAGTAAATCAATATAGGTTAAATTCTTTGATCTTAGTTCAATAACAGTTTAGTAAACTTTTAGAAATACTAGAGACTGGCATCCACATAACATACTAAGAAAGTTTAAGAAGTAGGAAGGAAAGATCATTTATTATAGATGCAGATAAACTTCAGTTTAATTGTCCATTTTTAAAGTCATTTAACGTGAATCTTGCCATCTGAAAAATGAGGCTAATAATGTTTACTTTAGAGGGTTCTTTTGAAGAGTTTATGAAGTTACAGATTATGATTGTCAAGCCAACAGAGTATGCTGTTATGGGAAAATAACCACTGGAATTAGAAGTCAGAACTCAGATTCCAATTTTAGTTCAGTGACACCTAGTTGCATGATTTGTTTTTGTGATGTAAATACTTAGAATGTCATTAATTCTATCTGAAAAAAGGAAACTATATCTATTCCACCTTTCTCATGGCTCTATTTTCAAATCAAGTGAGATAGATATTTATAAATTTAAAAAAAGAAAAGACTATTTTTATGACAATATTAATCACGGTAGAAAAGCTGTCTGAAAATACCTTTCTGAGGATCCTCCATATCCCTTAGAAGAAAAAAGTACATAGAAAAAAATTACCTCATGTTTATATTCTGTTCATTACTTTAGAAAATATGTTTCAGTTTGTGTTTTTTGAGATGAATTATCTTTACTTGTATCAGCTAACTTCATAAAGGAGATATTAGAAGCAAAGTGCTTATATAATATTTGTCTTGAAATCTTACATTCTATGTTGTCATTTTTTTTCCATGTAAAGAGAAGGATTTAGTAATAATAGTATTTTCCACTGAGAAGGAAGTGATTTTCAAAAAATATCTTATTGCCCAATAACATATCATGTCATTGTGAAGTCTCACACATTTATACTTCAAGCAAAGTAATCCACTGTTTTCCACATTAACTGCAAAGCACAAATATAGCCCTTTATTACGAGGTATTGGAATTCATAGATGTTTTTCACAAATTATTCTAAATCTGATTCTTTAAACAAATATATAAAAAGAAAATATGCCACAGCATTACAGGAAAACTTCAGAAGTTATATTAGGATCTGTGACATTCTTAAATACAAGTTCCTTGACATTGGGCCAAAAGGTAAAAATACTATGAATATTTTTCAAAAAGTTCTTAGGTTATGTTGTATTTTGATATACCTCAGTAATGTTTAAAATTCACAAAAAGGAATGATGTGTTGTCTGGTAGATTTTCTTTTCTCGAAGGTGGGGAGGGGATGTTCTCTTTGAAATATACATTTCAGCAAAAGAAAACTAGTCAAAAAGCAATCGAATTAAGCAAGTTTTGCTAATCTAGATTTACAAGAAAACCATTGTGGTTAATGCTCCACTGCTTGTGCCATTCTGTTGCTGTGGAATTGGGCTTTGAAACAGGTGAAATAAACATTCATTCATGCACCCTTTCAAACTACACATATTGAACACCTATCATGTATCACTTGGATTCTAGTCCCTGGGCAGAGGAGGAAGGAAAACAAAGTTACTCTTCCCATAAAGATTACATTCTAGAAGTAAAGGAGAATAAAGGAAACATTTATGTTAAGTGGTGGTGTATGTTAAGTACAAGTGGTTCTCTTGTACTCAAGAGAATAATAAAGAGAGGAAAGGAGCTAGGGGTGGTAATAGAGGAGGCAGCAGTCCAAAATTAACTTACTTTAACGTTGAAGCAGAATTTGAAACACAGATAAACCAGAGCTATTCTCTGGAGGAAAAAAGAATATAAAACTGTATCATATAACCTGAATATAAACTCAAACTCAAACTCATCGTTGAGAAGTCCTCAAAAGTAACAATTAATAGTGCCAGAGAAGATTAAAGTTTTTTGTTGAAAATTAAAATTCTAGGCACCAAATTAAATATAATATATATGTGTGTATACATATGTGTTTATTAATATATATGCATATACATATATATATACACACACTCACGTGCATGTCTAGTTGTGTCCAACTCTTTGTGACACTATGGACTGTAACCTGCTGCCAGGATCCTCAGTTCATAGGATTTTCCAGGTAAGAATGGAGTAGTTTGTCATTTCTTCCTCCAGGGGAATCTTCCTGACCCAGGGATTCAACCCATGTCTCTTGAATCTCCTACACTGGCAGGTGGGTTCTTTATCACTGTGCCACCTGGGAAGCCCTATATATGTATTCTGTTACAAGACATCTTTCAGTTTGTTCTGTTTTAGAGACTGCAGTCAATGAACTACAGCTTTATATTACTTGCAGCTCCTGCCATCAATAAGTGGATGGCAGCTTACCTTGAATCTGCTCCAGCCTTGTGAGTTGCTTCTATCAGCAAAAAGAGGCAGAAGTAACATCCTGTGAGTTCCAAAGCTCAGAACGCAACAGAACTGCAGTTTCTGCCTTCGCACCTTTGGGGATGCTGCCCTGAGATTGCCACAGAATGAGGAGTTTTGCCATGAAAGACCACTTGTGGAAAGATTCCAGATGATTCAGCTGCCCCAATTGAGCTTAGACTCAGTAAAACAAGCATTTCTTGAGCAAACTCAAGGCAAAAAATCATTCCAGGTAACCTTCATAGTCCATGAAAGTGAAGGTGAAAGTGAAGTCGCTCAGTCGTGTCCGACTCTTTGTGACCCCATGGACTGTAGCCTACCAGTCTCCTCAGTCCATGGAATTTTCTAGGCAAGAATACTGGAGTGGGTTGCCATTTCTTTCACCATAGATATAATAAATCCCTGCTGTTTGAAGACTGTAAACTTTGTGGCAGTTTGCTATGCTGCAGCAGATAGATTATGTCACACATGGAGAAACCGGAAGTGACGGTGTTCGGAGGTTCCACAGTAGGTGAAGACAGAGGTAGGACTGCCGTTCCCGTCTATCAGATTACAGCCACTATCTATACTTTTTAGCCTACATTTTCTGAAAACTCCCTTCTGTATCATGAAAGATTGAGGTGAAAAAAGATAACCCCTACAATTCTGCCAAGCTCAAAATTTCTAACTTTCTATGACTATATAACATTTAGATACATTTCCCGCCAAGCCACATGCTCTAGATCATCACACCATCCTAGCAGTTTCCACGGAGAAGGCAATGGCACCCCACTCCAGTACTCTTGCCTGGAAAATCCCATGGATGGAGGAGCCTGGTAGGCTGCAGTCCATGGGGTCATGAAGAGTCGGACACAACTGAGTGACTTCACTTTCACTTTTCACTTTCATGCATTGGAGAAGGAAATGGCAACCCACTCCAGTGTTCTTGCCTGGAGAATCCCAGGGACTGGGGAACCTGGTGGGGTACCATCTATGGGGTCGCACAGAGTCAGACACAACTGAAGTGACTTAGCAGCAGCAGCAGCAGTTTCCAGGATAAAAATTATGTCACTAGATTCAAATTCAACTTACATCACTAATGTTTAACAATCTAGCCTAAAATAAATTTTCTGTATCTATACCTGAAAAGAGATTTATAATAGCTGCCTGGTAGGGCTGTGAGGAAGAGATGAAGGAGAATAAAACACTTAGTAAGTAGTACCTGTGCAGGATTATATATAGTATAGTACAAAATGCATACAAGTATGTGTGATATACATGTATATGTATAATAAACATATTCATAAATAGCATAACTGGGATAAGTTACTTATGAATGTATGAGTAACTCCAACCCAGGTCTCCTGCATTGCAGGCAGATTCTTTACCATCTGAGCCACTGGGGAAGCTCTTATTACATGACACCTGAGGTTAAAGATGGTCACAAATCCTTTGATGGTCCTACCACTGAGATTTAAGATCTACATTTTCTCTCCTTGAATCTCTTGGAGTTCTCAATCATAATGTATGGCATCAAACTTTTCTGAGCCTCTCAGGTTATGAGAGAAGCCTAGTTAACCACATAAAGAGGTTCACAGAGAGAGAGAGAGAGATGACCAATTTCCCCTTTAGCTCAGCCTTCACACTTTAATTGAAAGAGGATGAAAAGTCTCCTGATGACTTCAGCTTCTGCTGCCCTCTAATTGAAACTGTATGAGGGACTCCAAATGGCAACCACTTAGTTCAGTCAATCAGTCCTGAATATCACAAAAGATAAAGTATTTTTAATATATTAAGTTTTCAGGAAGTTTATTTTGTAGAAATAGACAACCAGAACATGAGTGGCTCTCATTGCAAAAAATATATATAAAATTTTGGAAATGTCTTGTCTAGCTTAATAACTTTATGCCTGCTTGGAACAGATTCTGTCTCTGTCTCTTTTTACACACACACACACACACACATCCCAATATACATATCTAAATGAACATGAATGTGAAAATCATTCGGTGGTGTCCAACTCTGAGACCCCATGGATTGTATGTTCATAGAATTCTCCAGGCCAGAATACTGGAGTGGGTATACTTTCCTGTCTCCAGTGGATCTTCCCAACCCAGAGATCGAGCCCAGGTCTCCCACACTGCAGGCAGATTCTTTACCAGCTGAGCCACAGGGAAGTCCAAGAACACTAGAGTGGGTACCCTACCCCTTCTCCAGTGGATCTTCCTGACCCAGGAATAGAACTGGGATGTCCTGCATTGCAGGTGGATTCTTTACCAACTGAGCTATGAGGGATCTATCATGCACACATAAAAATATAATTGTTTTCAGACTGCCCAATAAAATACAGATGTAAATTGAAAACCAAATTGTAAAATGGAAGAAAAATATACTAATAATGACAGCAAGTAAAAATTTAATTGACTATCAAACTTGACTAAAATTTCCAGAAACCATGATTCATACAGGAAAAATACTATGCATTTCTCATAATTGAAGTGAAACACACTAATTACTCAAGACTTGTATCATTTTCCAAGAAATGAATGTAAATTCTGTTGTAATGGTGCATTTTATACACATCACTAGAGAATATAAAAAAGAGGAGTTTGACACTGTTAATTATTAACAATTAGCTTTTATAACAAATCCAGAGCCCTAAAACAAAATAACATTAAATGCAATTCATAAGTAAAACTTAAAAGTAGAGAAGTTTGACCATCTTTTTCAAAAAGCAAAAGAAGGTAATTTTATTAATATTAGAAGGGTTCTGATAAATTAATTAGAAAACAGGATACTGATGTAAGCAATTTATGGAAAAAGATAAAGAAATGGCTTTCAACTGTATGAAAATATGCCCAATCTACTAGCTATTAAAGAAGGCAATTAAAATTTTAAATGACAATATTTTCAAAGATAAAATAACTTTGATGATGTACCACGTGGCAGAGGAAGTACACACACAGTCTTTCAGTCAACATCACTGTGACCTGAGTCTCTGCGGCTCACTGGAGAGCAATCTTCAGTAACTCCTAGCATTTTCACCTCTAGGGCTCCATCCTACATAAATGTTTGCACATATTTGCCAATACTTCTATAAAGTTGAGCAGTAAATAATTGTAATTAATAAAATAGTCTAAAAATCACAATCTATTAATTATTGGTAAAATAAATATTGCCTTAGCCAAATATTGTATATTATTAAACACTACATAGAATTTATACCCTCAAATAAGGAAAGTAGGTTAATATTTCTTAGGTGCATAAATTAAAGTACAAATCAGTGATTTTTTATTTTTTCACCTGTATAAAAAAGGAACATGTGGGGTCTGCATAGGTACATATGCATGTGCAGGCCCCAGGCAAGTGTATGGGATACTTGTGGAAAGAGAAGAAATTAAAACAAATATATACCTGAAAATATGATAGAAAAATAAAAATTAGAAGCTGATTCATCTATAAAACAAGTTTTTCAATATTTAAATTTCTTTTCACCAAGTACCATTATTTCTTACTAAAATTAGCGGGGTTGGAGGAAGTGAAATGATTTTTCAGTGGCTTACCAATGACTTGCAAGAAACCCACTACTGTGATCCAAGCGTGTTACATTTTAGTGGCTGAAATTTATACAGTTGACAGCTGTGGTTTTAAACTACATTTCAGAGAACCCTAGAATTTCCCAGAGATATGTTGTGTCAGTGGGAAAGACTGATGGGGAGACAAAGTGATCAAGATTATGCTGGACGTCTCTCACTTTCACCAATTGCATCTAATTATTCTTTTATTTACTTGATACATTGAAGCTGCACAGAATACTTTGAATGGAAAAATTCCAGTTAGAAAAGTTTGAAAATTCTCAACATATAGGAGTACATAAATAACACATCTGCTGTTAACTATTGTACATGAGGCAACTAAAGAGTTTGATTTAACCTATATTATTCTGTAATATTTGAAAGACCTTTTGTGATATGTGGCAATTGCATGTGTAAGTAAAGCCACCTACACATTTCTTATTGGAATGTATTCAAACTACGGCACAATATCTAGGAAAGTCAGTGGCAACTTATGGGCCAAATTTCCAAATTGAAAAAAAAAAAACAGCCAAATGTTTTCTACTTAATACTGCAAGTTTTACTCTAAGAAAAAAAGTGTTTTTTTTTTTTTTTTTAATTTATAAGAGTAATTTTACATCAGCCTTAGAACTTTGTCATATTTATTGAGGAACCAATTGTCAGAATCTATAACTTCATAGAACACAACTCAATATTTTCTTTAATAAACAGAGGTTTCAGATTTCAAGTGTTGGCTTACTTTCTAATGGTTGCTGCTGCTGCTGCTGCTGCTGCTGCTGCTGCCACCAAGTCGCTTAAGTCGTGTCTGACTCTGTGTGACCCCATAGACGGCAGCCCACCAGGCTCCTCTGTCCTTGGGATTCTCCAGGCAAGAATACTGGAGTGGATTACCATTTCCTTCTCCAATGCATGAAAGTGAAAAGTGAAAGTGAAGTCACTCAGTGTCTGACCCTCAGGGATCCTATGGACTTCAGCCTACCAGGCTCCTCCGTCCATGGGATTTTCCAGGCAGGAGTACTGGAGTGGGGTGCCATTGCCTTCTCCGTTCTAATGGTTATACTTAGCTTATTAATTTCCTTTTCTAACTGCAAGTAATTATGTCTTCTATCTCACTTCAGTTCTGGCTATTATTTAAAATGCATTTGGCTCTGATACTTTATTGCAGAATGAACAGTCTGCTTATGTATGTCAGCCTATGTCTGCCTTCTATCACACAGAAAGAGTGCATTGTGCAATAGAGAGCATTATGACACTTGGGCAGGAGATTTTTGTCCTGATGCTGTTGTTGCTGCCAAGTCACTTCAGTCATGTCTGACACTGTTCGACCCCATAGACTGCAGCCCATGAGGCTCCCGCATCCCTGGGATTCTCCAGGCAAGAATACTGGAGTGGGTTGCCATTTCCTTCTCCTGATGCTGTTAGCTTCAACTGAAACCTCAGGATCTTCTTCCAGGAACAATTCCTATAAATTGTGACTGCTTCCACATATGCTTAATCTCTATTTTTACCTATGCTTCTGTACTGGATTTTCCACTGGATTCTACCCAGATCTCTAATAACTCACAGGAAATTACCCTTTCCAAATGACTCATCTTCATTTCTGGACCTAATTTTCATCAACTTTATTCACTCTCCCTGATTCCTTCCATTTACCACCTCCACGCCATTTCCTTGGTCTTTCCTATCTCTAAGCCTACTGACAGCTTCACTTTTTCTACTGTTCTCTTGTTCCACTGAGACCCCAAATAGAAATTGATCCTCCATCTGCATAGGATGTTCAAACAAAATTAAAGAGGTTTTGAGATTCTTTCAGGTTTAAACAATAAGAAATGTTTTAAATCCAGAATGCTGTTCTGTACGGACCATCACAGAGAATATATTAGAACATGAATGGGATAGGGAAGCCTGGATTGCTGCAGTCCATGGGGTTAAAAAGAGTGGAAAAAGACTGAGTGACTGAATGACAAAGGTACTAATAAGGAATTTAACACTGATTATCAAAAGTCCATAACCACAGAAACCAACTTTGGCTCAAAAATAAAGGAATGGGAAGGAGTTTTCTCCATCATAAACTATGGCACAGAATATTTTTACAGTAATATCAACCAGTTCCTAATCTAAACTTAACCAATATATTGGGTAAAACAATGACAAGTAGTTTGTGGGAATTTAATAAACTTCTAAGACTTCTCCATCATTGAGAACTGAGCCACTAGAAATTTGTAAGCCATAGCAGTTTAGGGGTTTTTGGAGATGAAAAAAAGATTACCAGAAATAATCAGTTCCTTCTCTGAATGATAATTGTGAGAGATTCTTTAAGTAGATTATGAAAGAAGGCAACTAAGAAGAATGACTTCATTACGTTCCTATAATTGTTTTAATATAATTGCATATGTATATCCAGACAATATAGTGAAGAATGGAATGAAGGCAAAATGAACTTCTGATGATGAATCAATCTTTTCCAGAGTCAAAAGCTGACATTTCAGTTTCCCTGAGGGAGAGTTTGGAGAAAGTGAATGGGGTGAGAAGACTCAGACGTGTCAGCATGCTGTCTGAGAAGAGGGAAGGTGAAGTGAATAGCTGTCAATTGAGATGGGAAAATAGAAGGGATGTAGAAAATATTCTGACAAACCAACCGTGCTTCTAGTCTTTTAGACAAGCCAGCAAACTTACTTTTTTCCCCTCTTAAAACATAGCTCATCCTCAGAATCAAATAGTTTTACTTAATCCTAAATGATCTCTGTTACAGTCAATATTACCAGCTAATCTTTGCCATTGCTAATTTGCAACAATGCCATTCCTCTGAGGCACAAAAACATGGTTAACAAAATAAAACCCAAATTGAATGATAAGGAAGATAGTCAGCAGTGAAGCTATAAATAGAAATATGTAATGTCCTTAGAGAACGTCTACAAAATCCATAAGTATCTCCTATTAAACCAGATTTTCCAATATTTCTGCAACAGTAGAGTGAAAAATCTTATCACTCTGGAAACTTGTCTATTTTTCTTATTTTGCTGAGAGGAATATTAAGACACTTACAAAAGCCTCTTGAATATTGAACTCTAATTTTCAGCCAATTCACTCATGTATCATCAAGCTAGCATTTGAAATAGTATCAAAGCTCTGTTTTGAAGTCTAGGGAAAAACTTTAAAAATTTAAAAGATACTGTTTTCACAGAAATTTAAGAAAATAAACATCCCCCAAAGCTTTGATATCTTGCAAAATGCTAAATAAATAATAAATTCTGGTTTAAAAGACAAATTTAAAATGTTACATTATTTTAAGAAAGCTTTACTTCGAGAGTATTTTTAGATTCATAGAAAAACTGAGGATAGATTACAGGGAGATTTTAGATACCCAACACCCAGTTTCCCCTATTATAAACATCGTACACTAGTGTAGTGCATTTTTCACAATTAGTGAGCTAAATATTGATATGCTATTCTCAATTTCTTTGTTAAAATTTTCTTAGTTAATAACTAATGTCTTTTTTTCTCTTTTATCATTTCAGCATGCCATCCAGAACATCTTATTATTGATGTCAACCTTGATCACTGGCTGAGGGATGTTTTTAAGGTTTCCTATTACAAACTTACTTCCCACTCCCCTTTCCATAGAGCACTCTTGGAAGGAAGTATATGTGTATATATATATATATATAGCCCACACTTTAGGAATGGATAATTACTTCCCTCTTGAGAACTGAGTATCTAAATATTGAATTGGCCAAAAAGTTTGTACAGGTTTTTCCTATAACATCTTACAGAAAAACCGTAATGAACTTTTTGGCCAACCTAATATTCAATTACTTGTAATTTTTCTAATAAAGTTTGTCCTTCTTTGCCAGTTAGTTACGTAGTCATTTATTTATATCAGGATGGCCTCAAAGGTATTTATTTTGGATTATAATCCAGTATTATTTTATTGCTCAAATTGTTCTGCCTTTGGCCATCATGGGTTATTTCAGGTAGCTGTGGAGTCCCTTTAACAGAATTGCATGAATGTGGATATTGTTTGTTTTGAAAACTTCATTACTTTCTGACCAAATAATATACTACAGGCTTGTCATGTACATTCTTTGTCTGAGTTCTAGAACTAGTCATTTCTCCAAGAGAACCTGCTGCTTTTATTGGAGAATGGCATGTGAAACCAATATATGGCCACCAGATGAGTTCATTGTTACTAGAGTTTTATTGCTTCTAATCCCTATCAGCTGCCTGAACAAATTAATATATGTGTTTACTAATGTATATGGGCTTTTTATGTGGCACAGTGGTAAAGAATCCTGCCAATGCAGGAAGTGCAAGAGATGTGGATTTGATCCCTGTGTCAGGGAGATCCCCTGGAGAAGGAAATAGCAACCTGCTCCAGTATTCTTCCCTGGAAAATTTTATGGACACAGGAGCCTGGTCCATGAGGGTGCAAAGAGTTGGTTATGACTGAGTACACACACACACACTAATGTATATACATATATTTGTACATTTTTCTACATGTATGTGTGCACTAAGTTGCTTCAGTTGTGTCCAACTCTTGTGACCCTAGTTTGCCGGGCCCCTCTGTCTATGGGACTCTCCCAGCAAGAATACTGGAGTGGGTTGACATGTTCTGCTGCTGCTAAGTCACTTCAGTCATGTCCGACTCTGTGCGACCCTATGGCAGCAGCCCACCAGGCTCCTCTCTCCATGGGATTCTCTAGGCAAGAATACTGGAGTGGGTTGCCATTTCCTTCTCCTTGCCATGTCCTACTCCAGGGCATTTTCCCAGCCTAGGGATCAAGCCCATGTCTCTAATATTTCCTTCATTGGCAGGTGGATTCTTTACCACTAGCACCACCTGGGAAGCCCCTTTCTATATGGAGCCATCTCTATATCAAGCTAAACATGAGTTCATACAAACATCATTCTAGACTTGTCTCCTTGCTTACCTTAAACCTCCTACTCCAGTGATGAGAAACCTGGCTCCTTTAAACTACCATCCATTTTTGATATACAAATATATTCTGTAACTTACTCTCAAAATCTGTTTCCTAGAGAGACATAGATTCACAGATACATCGATCACAGTCTCTCTATCACACACACACAGTCTAAAAAGGCATCAGAGATCATATGGCCCATCTTCTCTTTTGTATATGTGCGATTTCAGAAATCAGATTAAATGACTTATCTAAGGGAATGAAACTAATAATTGACATATTTACAACTAAAGATACTGAGTGTCTTCTCTATTGAAATTGCTTTTAGAATGACTCATCCAAATACTCATATTGCAGATGAAATTTATACCCATAGAATTTAACATTTTATAGCTGGTCAACTGGAAGATTACCTAAAATAAAGCCATCTAAAATTAGAAAAAAACAAAAACCAAACCCCTATATTTTTTGCTTTCAAAAATTATCAAAACTTTATCAAAATGGAGTCTTGTAAGTTCACATATTCCTATGTTAGAGACAATTTCAATAAATTTGAGAATTACAGCTAAAGTGCTTTGGAATAGATTAATAGTCCATGAGCTTAGTACTAAAGAAAATTGGGTCCATTCGATCATTACAGAATTGTTTACTGAAACAATGAAGTCTGCTTATATTCTACTCTTTTCTACCCAGCAGCAAACCATGTTCCAGTGGGCTTGACACCCTTCCCAAGAAATTATGCAATTATGTTGCAATCAGTTATGCAATTATGCAAAAATGTTGACTTTTGGTTAATCAAAATAAGTTGCTAAAAGAAATGCTGCTATTTAATTTACATAGAAGATAATGCTCATGATAAATATTTATATATTTCACTAAGGTAAAAATAATATGTTTCAGTTATTTATATAATACAAAGAAACACATTAGAAAATCAGCAGATGAATGGATAAGAAAGCTGTGGTACATATACACAATGGAGTATTACTCAGCCATTAAAAAGAATACATTTGAATGAGTTCTAATGAGGTGGATGAAACTGGAGCCTATTATACAGAGTGAAGTAAGCCAGAAGGAAAAACACCAATACAGTATATTAATGCATATATATGGAATTTAGAAAGATGGTAACAATAACCCTGTGTACAAGACAGCAAAGGAGACACAGATATATAGAACAGTCTTTTGGACTCTGTGGGAGAGGGATGGGGGTGATGATTTGGGAGAATGGCATTAAAACATGTATAATATCATATATGAAACGAGTCACCAGTCCAGGTTCGATGCAGGATACAGGAAGCTTGGGGCTGGTGCACTTGGATGACCCAGAGGGATGGTATGGGGAGGGAATTGGGAGGGGGGTTCAGGATGGGGAACACATGTACACCTGTGGCAGATGCATGTTGATGTATGGCAAAACCAATACAATATTGTAAAGTAAAAAAAATAAAATAAAATAAATATGTAAAATAAAATTTATCTAAAATTTTTACAACTTCTTCATGGTAAAATCTGTAAATATATATGCAGAGTAACTTATTAATATATAGATGAGCAACAGAATGGAGAAGGCAATGGCGACCCACTCCAGTACTCTTGCCTGGAAAATCCCATGGACAGAGGAGCCTGGTAGATTGCAGTCCATGGGGTTGCGAAGAGTCGGGCACGACTGAATGATTTCACTTTCACTTTTCACTTTCATGCATTGGAGAAGGAAACGGCAACCCACTCCAGTGTTCTTGCCTGGAGAATCCCAGGGACAGGGCAGCCTGGTAGGCTGCCGTCTGTGGGGTCGCACAGAGTTGTACATGACTGAAGAGACTTAGCAGCAGTAGCAGCAGAGCAACAGAAACTAAGACAAAAAAATTAAAATAATACTTAGCTGTTCTTATATGTCAGGGAGTACTTTAGTGTTTTATATGTTTTAGTTTAATCTCAGCAATAAAGAGTGTTATTTTAGATTTCTAAGGATCCTCCATACTCTTCTCCATAGTGGCTGTACCAATTTACATTCTCACCAACAGTGTAGGAGAAGATTTCTCTCTGATCCAGGAATCACTCTCCTGAGCATATACCCAGAGAAAACTGTAATTTGAAAAGATACATGCGCCCTGGTGTTCATTTCAGTGCTATATACAATAGACAGGACATGGAAGCAACATAAACGTCCACCCACACAGGAATGGATAAAGAAGATGTGGCATATATATACATGGAATATTATTCAGTCATTAAAATAAAGTAAGATAATGCCATTGCAATGACATGGATGGATCTAGAGATTGTCATACTGAGTGAAGTGAGAGAGACAAATATCACATGACATCACTTTTAAGCAGAATCTAAAAAAGTGATACAAATGAACTTATTTACAAAACAGAAAGAGAGTCATATATGTAGAAAACAAACTCACAGCTACCAAGGAGAGAATGAAAGGGGGATAAAATAGGAGATTGAGATTCACACATACACACTGCTATATATTAGATAGATAATAAGAACCTATGATAGCAGAAGGAACTCTACTGAATATTCGAATGATGTATATGGGCAAAGAATCTTAAAAGTGGATATTTGTAATCTAAATCTAGATTTAGGTTTCAATCAAGTAATCCAAAGAAGAGTGGCTAACTGTTTCACTTTGCTGTTCAGCATAAACTAACACAGCACTTTAAATCAACTGTACTTATATATATATATATATATATTTTTTTTTTTAAACACGAAAGGTGAAAGGACAGAGAGTGATACATTTCTTTACAACAATGTTCACTTCAGAACCAAAAGCAACTACTGCAGTATTTAGGTACATGTGACTTGTTACTTATAAATTTATAAGTTACAATTCTCTATTTGACTTGGAGGACTCAATCTTCAAAATTAATTAATTTTTACACAGATATATAAAAATATATAAAAATGAAAACTTTATGAAAAATGTATCAATTTACTTATTTTTATATGAGGAATCTGTACCACATTGTAAAACAAATCCAAGAGATAAAGTGTATATGAATGTATATGTATATATGAATATGAATAAGTATATGAATGTGTGTTCTTGTATTTTTTGAAATTTACTTTTTTAAATAAACCTTTAGAGGACTTATTGACCTCAGAGATCTTTTTATCCAGTAGTTCTTAGTGCTACCTAATAGTAGAATAACCTAGATCACTAAATATAATATCAATATAGAACCTCACACAGATATGGTTCTTAAATTTACAAATCAAAATCACAGGGATTGCTTTGTGATGTAGTAGTTCAAGAGTGGATCCCAGTGATCTCTGTTTTAAACATATACAGGACTTCTGATTTAATAGTTCATGGGTAGATCCAAATAATCTGTATTTTAAACTAATGAACAGGTAATGACATTGTTCTGGGCACCATAATCTGGGAACCAGTAATTCAAAGAATTAAATTAAAATCTCTAGAACTGGTAAAACTAGAGCGTGAGAAAACACTGTAGATTTTTGTTGTTGTTGTTTTTGAATTTGCAACTGCACACAAAAATGAAGGGAGAATGAAGCCTTCTGCATCAACCAACCAACCTCAATACTTAATAGACAGTATTGTTTCATCTATTACCCAGAGCTTAATTTTCTTTCTTTCTTTTTTTTGTTCCATTTTTCCTTGCAGTCCCTTTGCTTTTCTTTCCCCTTCCACTTGTCTTTTTTGTTGTTTATTTCTTTCTGTTCTTTTTTTTTCCTTCTGAAGTCTATTTGAAAGTAAACATCAACCAACCAACCTCAATGCTTAATAGACAGTATTGTTTTATCTATTACTCAGAGCTTAATTTTTTTTCTTTCTTTCTTTTTGTTCCATTCTAGTCTCTTCGCTTTTCTTTCCCCTTCCACTTGCCTTTATTGTTGTTTATTTCTTTCTGTTCTTTTTTTTCCCTTCTGAAGTCTATTTGAAAGCAAATTCCAGATGCAATTTCCCTCATAAAAAATCCACATGCACTTCTAAATGGTAAGACTTAAAAAAATAGCAACCATACCATTATTAAATAAGTAGCTTTTAAAGTGCCTCAGATATCAATACTTAGTCAGCACAGGGAATTTATAACTCCTTGTTTGAGATCATTAAGAATATAGGGTGGAAGGTTGGAATTAGATGTTTCATCTCTTAACCCTCAATCTTAAACAAGTGCCTCCATAGATATGCTCTTTATCACTGTCAATATCTGTGGAGTACTGGGAAGTTTATTTAAAGTCTAAACACATAGTTTTTGTTTCTAACTCAACTATATATTTATTGTCAGTCCTAAGTCCTAGGATAAGGTATTTCTTTACAGATCAGTCTCTTAACCTTGTGCAACATCAATAATAGTAGCAAGAATAGTAATAATAACAACAATAATAATAACCAACTAAAGAAGCATGTAAAAGGTCTATATAAAACAGCAATAACAAATATAAATTAAATCGACAACTTTTAAAAAATAACTTATTTAACCACACATTTTGAAGACCAAAAAAATTGAATATTTTGACTTAAAAGTGTGTACCTATGTGTTTTTTAATAATGGACACATTAAGTATTCTAAATCTGTCTTAAGGACTTGCTTGTTATATCTTACTTAAGCTATTCTACTGTCCAGAAAAACATCTATTTCTGCTTTATTGACTATGCCGAAGCCTTTGACTATGTGGATCACAATAAACTGTGGAAAATTCTGAAAGAGATGGGAATATCAGACCACCTGATCTGCCTCTTGAGAAATTTGTATGCAGGTCAGGAAGCAACAGTTAGAACTGGACATGGAACAACAGACTGGTTCCAAAGAGGAAAAGGAGTACGTCAAGGCTGTAAATTGTCACCCTGTTTATTTAACTTATATGCAGTGTACATCATGAGAAACGTTGGACTGGAAGAAACACAAGCTGGAATCAAGATTGCCGGGAGAAATATCAATAACCTCAGATATGCAGATTACACCGCCCTTATGGCAGAAAGTGAAGAGGAACTCAAAAGCCTCTTGATGAAAGTGAAAGTGGAGAGTGAAAAAGTTGGCTTAAAGCTCAACATTCAGAAAACGAAGATCATGGCATCAGGTCCCATCACTTCATGGGAAATAGATGGGGAAACAGTGGAAACAGTGTCAGACTTTATTTTTGGGGGCTCCAAAATCACTGCAGATGGTGATTGCAGCCATGAAATTAAAAGATGCTTACTCCTTGGAAGGAAAGTTATGACCAACCTAGACAGCATATTCAAAAGCAGAGGCATTACTTTGCCAACAAAGGTCTGTCTAGTCAAGGCTATGGTTTATCCAGTGGACTGTTAAGAAGGCTGAGCACCGAAGAATTGATGCTTTTGAACTGTGGTGTTGGAGAAGCCTCTTGAGAGTCCCTTGGACTGCAAGGAGATGCAACCAGTCCATTCTAAAGGAAATCAGTCCTGGTATTTCTTTGGAAGGAATGATGCTAAAGCTGAAATTCCAGTACTTTGGCCACCTCATGCGAAGAGTTGACTCATTGGAAAAGACTCTGATGCTGGGAGGGATTGGGGGCAGAAGGAGGAAGGGATGACAGAGGATGAGATGGATGGATGGCATCACTGACTTGATGGACATGAATTTGGGTGAACTCCGGGAGTTGGTGATGGGAGGCCTGGAGTGCTGCAGTTCATGGGGTTGCAAAGAGTCGGACACGACTGAGTGACTGAACTGAACTGAACTGAACTGAATAAAGGCAAGTATGAATCTGTACCTGCACAAAGTGTGAAGGACACTATCCTTTCTCGGGTTTTCCTTATACTTCAAACTGAAGTTCTATATCCTGTAATATCACAAGAAGACTCCACAATGTTCTGCAACATTCAATTGTGAATTTGAGGAATGTTTAATATAAATTCTATCAGAACAACATATGCCTGCCACAACTAATCTTACTAATGTTCCATTAGCCAGCATTGTGATGGAATTTTACATTAAAATATATTTTAGTATTATCTGAATTCATGAGACTTAAAAAATACTGAGGAAATAGTATCTTTGGTACTTAGCACAGTTAATTTATTGCTTTCTGGAAACTTTCTTTCTCAGGTGAAATGTGACACGAACAGCAGAATTAAAGGCAGTGTTGAAGTATCTCACTATCACTCATTTCAACACTTTAGAGACACTTCCCCATTTCCTGATTAACCTTGTCCAGGAAAGATAAATGTTGGCTTAGGTTATTCTGGGGAAATAAAACACCAGATGGCCTTTTGCTGTTGGAAGTCTATTGTCTACATAAACCAAATCTCATGTCAGTTTGTCAATACATGAGTCAAAGTACAGCTGGATGGATTTTCATCAAGTTTGGGGTTTTGTTGTAATAACTTGACCGCAAATGTAGCATAAGAGGTGTCTTCAAGATGTCATTATGCTGGAATCCTTCAGAGGTGCTAAAATTGATATCTAATCTGAGACTTGGTGTTAGAGAGATATTGCTGCTGCTGCTGCTGCTAAGTTGCTTCAGTTGGGTCCGACTCTGTGTGATCCCACAGAGGGCAGCCCACCAGGCTCCCCCATCCCTGGGATTCTCCAGGCAAGAGCACTGCAGTGGGTTGCCATTTCCCTCTCCAATGCACGAAAGTGAAAATTGAAAGTGAAGTTGTTCAGTCGTGTCTGACTCTTAGCGACCCCATGGACTGCAGCCCACCAGGCTCCTCCATCCATGGGATTTTCCAGGCAAGAGTACTGGAGTGGGGTGCCATTGCCCTCTCCAAGATAGACATTACTACTACTACTAGAGAGACATTAGGGTAACTCAATCTCCCAATTAAAAGAAGAATGAAAAGGAACATTTATTTCCTATAAGTGATTGAACTCATAGGCATTCTGGCTCTGGCAATATGTCACACAACATGGGTATCCTTAGAACAGGAATGTCACAGTATTAGGGGATTAAGTTCAGCCCACTTGAGACTATTTAATACTTTGAACCAGTTATTTTAAAATGGGATACACACACACACACACACACACACAAATTAGTTAACAATGACTGGGGGAGATATAGGTTCAATAGCTAAAACAATTTTAAATGATCAAAGACCAGTTTTTGACATAGGTGCTTGGTTATCATTCATAATATTAATTCTTAAGCTTGAGGACAATTGAATAGTAAACAAAAGACGTACATCCCCACATTTATTCTACATTGAGAATTGTCATTGTTTTCATTTTAGTTAAGAATCCTGAAATTAATATCTCTGTGTTTAATTGGACATGTTGAAAAATAATTTCAGCTCTGAACATGGTATTACTATCACTTTTCAAATATAATTACTTAGTCAATGGATGTTACTCTTCCGTGAAGTTTTAGTTCTAAGTACAAGCCATTCTTTTATTATCATTTATCATACTGTATGTAATTTTTGTTTCTTGCTACTTCTGTAGCAGTCTACCTTCTTCATAGCAAGTTATTTAAGAAAAAAACTGTTTATTCTCTTCATTTTATTAATGTTTGTGTGCTTCATTTTGACTGGCTCTCCTGTACACTGCCTTTCATTTTGTGTAGGCCCAGTGAGGGGATATGCTTAAGAGGTAACTAGTCTTCCAAAAGGACTGAAGAGAAGGACTGATTTTTATTTCCAGTTCTAATGCTCTCAATGGTAAAATCATTTTTATTTAATGTAGTAAGTCTATATGCTAGAACAAATACCCTGTGAAGTAGACCTCTGATCCACACCCTAACCCAAGGGGTTTATAATTTTGAATGTCAAGAATTTCATGTTTTAAAACTAGTCAGTTACAAACAACAACAAAAAATTCCCTACAAGTTTATCTTTTATATTGTAACACTTAAAAAATGAGTGGCTGGAGCTCAGCATGAAAAACCTTTAGCCTGCTAGATAAAACCAAGAGAGGGAAAAAAATAAATAGAAGTGAGAAAGATTTAAAATATTCGACTTTATCACTTCTCTAGAGGAGGGCGGCACAGATGTTGGATTAGGTCAACAAGAAGTGCTCTGATACTTTCTGATCAGTTACACATGATAGGTGCACTGCCCAGTTACACATGATAGGTGCACTGCCCAGTTACACATGACAGGTGCACTGCCCAAAATTTAGGTTCTCTGTGGATGAGGCATTTGTTATGTGATTACATGCAGTGTCTCTTTCTTGAAAATTCTCTTTTCTCCTCTGTCCTTCTCTCTCAATATAAACTACAAAATAAAATTATTCTGAACAAGTACATAAGTCTGTAAGTATAATTTACTGAGTCAAAAATACAGACTGAATCATAAAAATTGGAAATGGGGGTGGTCCTGTTATTCCCCTTCATTGCACTCCTCACCAGCTGGCATGTTACATATAGACTTGACTCATTTAATTGTTAACTGTCTATCTCACCACACTAAAATGAACATTTGATGAGTTTAGGATAATTTTATATGGGTCATATATGTCAGTTATATAATATGCTGCATGCTAAGTCATTTCAGTCATGTCCAGCTTTTTGTGACCCCGTGGACTGTAGCCCACCAGGCTACTCTGTCCTTGGGATTCTCTAGAATACTGGAGCTGGTTGTCATGTCCTCCTCCAGGGGATCTTCCCAACCCACAGATCGACCCCAGTCTCTACATCTCCTGCACTGTCAGGTAGGTTCTTAACCACTAGCGTCCCCTGGGAAGCCCAGTGACATAGTAGGTGCTCAATAAGTAGCCAATAAATATTTGCTCAAGGACTAAACAAAGAGATAAATTAACTAGATAAAAGAAATAATGTTACTACAATTATTCATCCTGTCAAAAAATCAGGTTGATATATGTATAAAGTCAGTATTTTTTTTAGAAATATGTGATTTGTAAACTATCATTCACATATAATAGTATATAGGTAAAGTCAGTACTGTGTATATTTTTTGATGGATTTTGTCTTTACCTATTGTTACATTCTTGGGATTTTTAAACTGTCAACAAATTAAGAAAAATAAGATTTTAAAGGATCTGAAACAAAAATTTAAGTATTTACCTCTATTTCAATATTAGAAAAAAACATCCACTAATTGAACAGTAAAATTTGTACTATAAAAAATATAAACTCAGCATATACAATTTTTAAATTTAAAACAATTATGAGCATTACCTACCTACTAAGTGGAAATATTTTCTTCCATAATGAACAGAAGATATGTATTTTTGGAAAAAGATCAGATACGAAGTTATGTGATTTATAAGCACTAAGTACTCTCTGCATGATGAATCTTACTTTAAGCCCTGCTGCTGCTGCTGCTGCTGCTAAGTCACTTCAGTTCAGTTGCTCAGTTGTGTCCAACTCTTTGCGACCCCATGAATAGCAGCACGCCAGGCCTCCCTGTCCATCACCAACTCCCGGAGTTCACTCAGACTCACGTCCATTGAATCAGTGATGCCATCCAGCCATCTCATCCTCTGTCGTCCCCTTCTCTTCCTGCCCCCAATCCCTCCCAGCATCAGAGTCTTTTCCAGTGAGTCAACTCATCACATGAGGTGGCCAAAGTACTGGAGTTTCAGCTTTAGCATCATTCCTTCCAAAGAAATCCAAGGGCTTATCTCCTTCAGAATGTACTGGTTGCATCTCCTTGCAGTCCAAGGGACTCTCAAAAGTCTTCTCCAACACCACAGTTCAAAAGCATCAATTCTTCAGTGCTCAGCCTTCTTCACAGTCCAACTCTCACATCCATACATGACCACAGGAAAAACCATAGCCTTGACTAGACGGACCTTTGTTGGCAAAGTAATGTCTCTGCTTCAGTCGTGGCCAACTCTGTGTGATCCCATAGATGGCAGCCCACCAGGCTCCCCCATCCCTGGGATTCTCCAGGCAAGAACACTGGAGTGGGTTGCCATTTCCTTCTCCAATGCATGAAAGTGAAAAGTGAAAGTGAAGTCACTCAGTCGTGTCTGACTCTTAGTGACCCATGGACTGTAGCCCACCAGGCTCCTCCATCCTTGGGATTTTCCAGGCAAGAGTACTAGAGTGGGGTGCCATTGCCTTCATGTTCAACTCTGTGTGACCCCATAGATGGCAGCCCACCAGGCTCCCCCGTCCCTGGGATTCTCCAGGAAAGAATACTGGAGTGGGTTGCCATTTCCTTCTCCAATGCATAAAAGAGAAAAGTGAAAGTGAAGTCGCTCAGCCATGTCTGACTCCTAGCGACCCCATAGACTGTAGCCTACCAGGCTCCTCTGTCCATGCGATTTTCCAGGCAAGAGTACTGGGGTGGGTTGCCATTGCCTTCTCCAACTTTAAGCCCTAGAATGTCTAAGAATCAGAGGAACAGGAGCTTTAGAAAACTCTGACTATACTAAATCCCAGGTTACTCACTGTACAATGCATGTTTGATTTAGTGGAAGAAGGGGAATGAATTAAGGGTGCCTGAAGATCTGATATGTGAAGGGCCTGTTATTATTCAAGGACAAAAACAGAATCACAAACTTAATTTTCCATCATATTGGCAGGAGAAGACATCAATAAAGTCCTTCAGTTCAAGTATATTTTTTGCATGAGAAAAACCCATTGTTTGGTTTTAGGAGATATGTGTGTGTGTGTGTGTGTGTGTGTGTGTGTGTGTGTATAGTCTATACCGTGCTGCCATGCTAAGTTGCTTCAGTCGTGTCTGTCTCTGTGTGACCCCATGAGGTCAGGGGTCTGCTGACTCCAAAAGGCTCCTCTGTCCATGAAATTTTCCAGGCAAGAATACTGGAGTGGGTTGCCATGCTCTCCTTCAGGGGATCTTCCTGATCCAGGGATGGAACCCATGTGTCTTATGTCTCTTGCATTGGCAGGTGGGTTCTTTACCACTAGCACCACCTAGGAAGCCCATATAGTTCTATAATGTAGGTGAAAATACCCTATACAAACACATTCGGAACCAAATATTAATATTTGCTATTTTGGTATTTGTTTCTAATCCTTGCTTAATATCATTCTTCTAGGACTAATTGTATCTGATATCTTCAAAACTGGTAGTGGGACTCTGCAAGATGATTATTCAGTATCACTTGGGTATAGTTTGTTAATCTATGTGTGGCAGTCTAAATATTTCAACAAATGTTTCCAGTTTTCTTCCTGCACTTGTACCTCACCCTGCTTCCAGGTAGCTGGTAAAACTATGGCCCATGTTCTCTTGTGTTTGGGTGAAGAGATGAGATTAGTCTGTAACGATAAGAAACAGGCCATTGCAGGTCAAGGAGTTTAACTGTCAAAAGTGCATCCTCCTGAGGCCTTTTTTTTTTTTTTTCCCTATGATGAACAGAAACTATTGTGATATTGGCTGTCTATTAACATGGGTTTCTGTGTGATTACTCTGATCACAAACTTTAAAACTCTAGGCACCGAAATGTGTTGGATATGTAATATGAGTTGGAAAGAAAATTTATCTTAACCCATTAAGGATTGGATGGTTGTTACACAACACAAATCATATTTTCCTAAGTATAAAATTTTTCTGAATCAATACTAAGGTGCTCCTATGGTCATTTTCTGGCACGTGTAGAGCAGCTAGCGATTTGAATCACCTGATGCACACTTCCCAGCTGAGTTCACACAGGGGTTTGATATTGTAGCAAATGTCTTTTACACAGTCTATTTAGTGCCATGTTGTTATGTGCTGGCAATTCTCCACACACCTGTCTCTAAGCTTCCATATTTAGAGTTTCCTAATTCTCCATTTCCCCTGCATGTCATCCACATGAAGCCCAGACAGACTAACTCAGTGAAACCACAACCAGATGCACTAAGATTGTCCTATTTCTTCACTCTCAAAATCCAGATATTGAGACACTGGGACATGCTTATACATATGCCTGGAGGTTGGGGTGGGAGATAAAAAGTAGAACTCTAACTTTGGTAAAAATATATTCCTATGGCAACTAACAAATCAAGTCCAGTTAAGCAACTTGGTTAAGTTTTAGAATTAATGTTTATTGTTGATTAAGTAGGCATGTTTTAGGTTGTCCTAACCTATCATTTTTAATATTGTTTCTATGGGAAAAATATATTTCAAGTTCCAGACAATTGATTCACAAATTAACTTCTGGAACATTACCAGCTTTTATAATGCGGATCCTGCATGGGGAAATGAGTAAGGCGTAGAAACAAAGAGATAATACCCATGTTTCCTATCTTCTGCATCCGAAGGTGGTAGCTTAATAATGATAAGACTATCTGCCTGAGCAGCGTATAAAAATAGGTATTTACTGAGCATTCACTATTGAGATTAAAATTTCTATCAATTTCTGCTACATAATTCACAGTCATGTGGGAAGAATTTAGCCCTAGAAGTGAAGAAAAAGTGACAGAACACGTGTTGTCATGACTCTGTCCACAGTACATCAGTGTATTTCTAATCCAAAGGTCTATACCCTGACAATTATCTCCATTAGATTGATTCTGGAGCAGATGGAAAGTCACAGCTGGACAGAACTTTCTACCTCTTTAGTGTACTTCTCACAATGACATTTTACAGTTCATGGTATAGTGAATACCCATTATTTTGCATCAATCTGCCTGAGTATGTTACAGTATGAACATGATAATCCTAAATTATAGGATGAGGAGGACCAAAGTTGAAGTCAGTATTTCTATTAGGAGACCAAGTGTACATTTGATATGCTCTATATGTTTAGGCAAAAGAGTTAAATATTTGGCTATTCATCTTCCTTGATATGAAATTCCTGCCAATGTGCAGAAGTCCCATGAATTGAGAGGAATTAGGGGCCATAGGTCTTATAAAAATATACTTAGTTTTAAACCAGGCAATACTGGCATATTTACAGAATGGAAGCAACCCTGAAAAATAATTGCATCTATTACAGGTTGTAAAGAGAAGCCAGGACTCCACTGTTCACTGAACATGCTAATTGAATCCGACCTTGCAAAAAGATGAAGCAAAGAATGTTTTCTCTAATTGCAAAGGTCTCTGGCTGGGTACATTTTCCTATTTATCACTTCACACTTGGATAATTCATGGTGTTTCATACAGATCCTCTTTCTTAGGAAAGGATCCTTAATTTGCAAAATAAGCCCGTTGCTTTTTTATTGATGCCTCGTAGAGCATTTTGGCATGAACTCTTGGGGAAGAAAGTTCCAATTTATTTCAAGGGGGCTTTTAAACTTCCAGGTTATGGATAACCTCCTCAAATAAGTTTCAGAGCCAGTAATAACTACTCAAGTACTTTTCCAGATTAAATACCAGTTGGAAGAAGTACATCCTTTTCATGCTGACAGTCACTTTCTATGAGTTGTCTTGCTAATAGCAGTTTGGACAGATAAATGTCTACTATAAAGAGTTAGAGTTGGAGGATGGGCAAGCCACACTGGAAGCTATACATGCTATAAGCAATGTAACTACTAAGTTATGAATGCAGCCAAATTGTACTATATTCTTATTAGACCAACACAAATATCCAATTTCCATTTTGGAGTATTGTTTTATCTAGAAAAAATATGGGAGTTCTGAATCACTGGGAGGGGTAAAGCTTAGAAAAAAATACCAGTAAGCCCACCGCAGGGGTCTTACGACCAAACCACTGAAGAAGCCCATGTTGATAAAGATAAAGAACATTCTACATTAAGAGAGTGACCACAGCTATTGGAACTCATGAGATAGACATGCTTGATTAATTCTATGACTGGCTCCCTGGGACAAGCAAGTAAGGTTGTACACTAGTGTTTTTGGAGATTAAGAGTATGAATATTACTATGGCAATTTTATTTTTCATTATCTGATGACTAAAAGACATGCTATCAGCTAACTTCCTTTTTGCTCAAAAAAAAAGTTTTAAGTGGAAAGGTGGACTTTCCACCTAAAAGCCCCAAATCAGAATATGAGTGAAGGGATATGGCTCTGAAGTAACATGAATTTCTTAGACATATGAATGAGAATATGAACCAAAAGAATCTAATATATCTACAAGGAAGATAACTGGATATCGTGTTTTTATCCTATTTCTAATAGTAAACATCATTAGGTCTTTATTAGGAATGTATAAAAATGAATACATTTAAAATTGAGATCAAAAAGATAATGAGTGTTTCTGTTTTGCATATTTCAGCCCTGGAAGATAATTTTATACCATGGCATCTAGAACATAAAATAATATCAGACTTACATAGATTAAAAAGGCTGGAAATAGTTTACATGTATATAGTCAGGAAGCACACCTGTGTACACAAGCATGTAAGTGAAGTTAACTATATATCATGTAATTCAAATTTATATAACTGATATGAGAAAGTATAAAATTTCTCTAGAGTCATATGAAGTCAGTTATAAGCTAAAACTTTTTTCCAGCTAATCAGCTTGCTATTGACCTTCAGAAAGTTGTATTTAATTGAACAGAAAAGTGCTATGTTCAGGGTTTCAATTTAGCATACATTGAAAAAAAAAATCAGCCAGATAACAAGCTTCATATTGGCACACTATTTTGCTATTCAGGACCTAAAATATAAATCATAAAGATAGGAAAATGATGTTTTGGAATTACTCTGTAAATTCTGTGGGAAACCAATAGCTTCCTTTAGATCTGTATCTCAGTTCAATTCAGTCACTCAGTCACATCCGACTCTTTCTGACCCCATGAACTGCAGCACGCCAGGCTTCCCTGTCCATCACCAACTCCCAGAGTTCACTCAAACTCATGTCCATTGAGTTGGTGATGCCATCTAATCATCTCATCTTCTGTTGTCCCCTTCTCCTCCTGCCCTCAATCTTTCCCAGCATCAGGGTCTTTTTAAATGAGTCAGCTCTTCACATTAGGTGGCCAAAGATTTGCATCTCAGTTATGTACAAACATGTATCTATACACAGAAACATTCTGATATATACATACGTGTATGCTTGTGCCTATCATTCTAAATGACATATAAAGATGATGTTCCATGTTCTATCATAATATGGTAGAGGATACCTCCCTTCTGTCATCATGGTTATACACATCACTTTTTGAGCCTTTGTTTTTTCTAACTTATAGCACTCACCTGTTTCCCTATAGTTTACATAGGTTTCCTTTGTGTCATTTCTGCAATTACTCAAAGATCAATAAAATACAGTAATCTATATGGGATTAACATGAAACAAATTAGAAAAAAATTGGGTTTTAAATGGAATTTATATTTCTATTCCAATATACACATCAAAGTAAGAGTACCACTTTTGAATGTAGAAACTTTAATAAAATGCCTTAACTCATAGATATTTATTGTGTACCTACTATAAGCCAAGAACTGTTCTACATGATTAGGATATATTGGTGGAAAAAACAAACAGAATCTCTGCTTTTACAGAGTTTATGATTCTAGCTGTGGGACCTACACATACAAATGTACACAATAAGTATAATATTTAGTATATTAGAAGCTTATAAATATTATGAGAAAAACTTACCCAAGTAATTGGGATAGGGAATATAAGTGGTAGAAGGAAGATATGATTTTAAATAGAGAAATTAGAGTCTGTCTTAATAAGAAAGTAACATCTAAGCTCAAACATGAAGGAAGTGATGGTGTGAGCTATATGTCCATTTAGGGGAAGCACCATTTTTGTTACTTGCTCAGTCATGTCTGACTCTTCATGATCCCATGGACTGTAGCCCACCAGGTTCCTCTGTCCATGAGATTCTCCAGACAAGAATAGTGGAGTGGGTTGGCACTCCTTTCTCCAGGAGATCTTCCCAACCTACGGATAGAACCTGGGTCTCTTGCATTGCAGGCAGATTCTCTACCATCTGAGCCACCAGGGAAACCCAAGAGTTGGTGACAGTATTAGTTGCCTCGTTGTGTCTGGGTTCTTGTGTCCAACTCTTTGTGACCCCATGGACTGTAGTCCACTAGGCTCCTCTGTCCATGGAATTTTCCAGGCAAGAATACTGGAGTGAGTTGCCATTTTTTCCTCCATGAGACCTTCCCCACACGGGGATTGAAAGTGAGTCTCTTGCATTGCAGGTGAACTCTTTACTAAGCCACCAAGAGTTTGAGGGGGGAAACAGTGCAAACTTCTACAGTTTTAGCATGCTAGATGTGCTCCACTAATGGAAAGGAGGTCAGTACACCTGTAAGACTTGGGCTAAAAGAAAAGTTGGAGATGAATTCAGCAAAGTAATAGAGGCCTAAATTATATAAAATCCTATAGGCCTCAGAGGGCTTTGGCTGGTGCTAAACAAGAAATGGAAACACATATTGGACTTTGAACAGGAAAGTAACATGAACAGATAAGTAACACTTGCATAAAGTATAACTCTTGTTATTATACTGAATAGAATAAAATCAAGAAAATCTCTTAAAAGCCTATAGCAATAATCCAGTTGTTTTGATTACAATGAAAATGGTAAAGATTAGTCAGAATCTGAATGTATTTTGAGAAATTTTCTGATGGATGAATTGCAAGACAAGAAACAATGACAGGAGTTAGATATGACACCAAGGTTTCAAAAATGAGCAAACTAAGAATGGAAATGCCATCAAGTGAAACAGAAGATTACACACACAACAGATTTCATGAGAATATTGAGAATACAGGTTGGACATGTTAAGTTTCAAACATTTATTAGATATAAAGCTAGATATGATGATAAGTGCTCAGTTGGATATTCACCAGAGGAGTTCAGGAAAGAGGTATAAGAGGGAGATAGAACTTTTGGAGTCACTATCTATAGAACATATTCAAAGCCTGAAGTGGATGATCCAGAAGTATGAACCATTTTAGATAACTGAAATGTACAAAGACTGACAGTTCCGGGGTGCTTTAACATTAAGACAGGGTAGAAAGCAAGAGGCACCAGTGAAAGAGTGACAAGGAAAGTAGAATATACACAAAAACGCCAAGAAAAGAAGAAAAAAAAAGCTGAGTTGTGGTTAACTATGCCAAATGTTTGTTGTTTAGCTGAAAATTAACCATGCTTGCGAAAGTGTGGATCATTCATGACCTTGACAAGGGGTCTTTAATGAAGTGATAGAGATGAAATCATTTAGTATGCAAAAGGTAAAAAAAAAGGTGAAAAACTAAGATGACATGATTAGTTTTGCATAAAATGTGCAAAGAAACATGGGAAAGCAAGTAACAGGTAAGTTGGGTTGAGAGAAGTTTTTACCATTGACTCCTGAGAAACAAAGGGGTGAATGGGAACTGACCCACATGCAGTCAAAAATCCATGTATGTTAGTGATCCCTTTGCATTCAATATTCTACATTCCTGGTTCAAATAACTATGTAGCATTATAGTATGTATTTGCATCATTATAGAGGACTAGAATGCAAAAGTAGGAAGTCAAGAGATACCTGGAATAACAGGCACATTTGGCCTTGGAGTACAAAACGAGGCAGGGCAAAGGGTAACAGATTTTGGAAAAAGAATACATTGGTCAGAGCTAACACCCTCTTCTAACCACACAAGAGAAGATTCTACACATGAACATCGCCAGATAGTCAATACTGAAATCAGACTGATTATATTCTGTGCAGCCAAAGATGGAGAAGCTTTATACAGTAAGCAAAAACAAGACCAGGAACTGACGATGGCTCAGATCATGAACTCCTTATTGCCAAATTCAGACTTCAATGGAGGAAAGTAGGAAAAACCACTAGACCATTCAGGTAGGAGCTACCTGAACGGTAGGATACAGACGAAGTAACAAATAGATTCAAGGGATTAGATCTGATAGACAGAATGCCTGAAGAATTATGGATGAAGGTTCATGACATTGTACAAGAGGCAGTGATCAAGACCATCCCCAAGAAAAATAAATGCAAAAAGGCAACATGGTGGTCCGAGGATGCCTTACAAATACCTGAGAAAAGAAAAGATGTGAAAGGCAAAGTTGAGTATACTTTGAATGCAGAGTTTCAAAGAATAGCAAGAAGAGATTAGAAAGCCTTCCTCAGTGCAAAGAAATAGAGGAAAACAATAGAATGGGAAAGACTAGAGATCTCTTCAAGAAAATTAGAGATACCAAGGGAACATTTTATGCAAAGAAGGGCACAATAAAGGACAGCAATGGTATGGACCTAACAGAAGCAGAAGATATTAAGAATACACAGAAGTATATAAAAAAGATCTTCATTACCCAGATCACCACAATGGTGTGATCACTCACCTAGAGCCAGACATCCTGGAATGTGAAGTAAAGTGAGCCTTAAGAACATCAAGATGAACAAAGCTAGTGGAGGTGATGGAATTCCAGTTGAGCTATTTCAAATCCTAAAAGATGTTGCTGTGAAACTGATGAACTGATGCCAGCAAATTTGGAAAACTTAGCAGTGGCCACAGGACTGGAAAAAGTCAGTTTTCATTCTAATCCCAAGCAAAGGCAATGCCTAAGAATGCTCAAACTACTGCACAATTGCACTCATCTCACATGCTAGCAAAGTAGTGCTCAAAATTCTCCAAGCCAGGTTTCAACAATACATGAACCATGAACTTCCAAATGTTAAAGCTGGATTTAGAAAAGGCAGAGGAACCAGAGGTCAAATTGCCAACATCTGTTGGACCATCAAAAAAGCAAGGGAGTTCCAGAAAAACATCTACTTTTGCTTTATTAACTACGCTAAACCCTTTGACCATGTGGATCACAACTGTGGAAAATTCTTTAAGAGATGGGAATATCAGACCATCTGACCTTCCTCCCAGTAAATCTGTATGGAGGTCAAGAAGCAACAGTTAGAATGGACATGGAACAACAGACTAGTTCCAAATTAGGAAAGGAGTCGGTCAAGGCTGTAAATTGTCATCCTGCTTATTTAACTTATATGCAGAGTACATCATGAGAAATGCTGGACTGGATGAAGCACAAGCTGGAATCAAGATTGCTGGGGGAAATATCAATAACCTCAGATATGCAGATAACACCACCCTTATGGCAGAAAGTGAAGAAGGACTAAGTGCCTCTTGATAAAAGTGAAAGAGGAGAGTGAAAAAGTTGGCTTAAAGCTCAACATTCAGAAAATGAAGATCATGGCATCTGGTCGCATCACTTCATGGCAAATAGATGGGGATACTATGGAAAAGTGTCAGACTTTATTTTTGGGGGCTCCAAAATCACTGCGAGAGAAGACAATGGCACCCCACTCCAGTACTCTTGCCTGGAAAATCCCATGGACGGAGGAGCCTGTTAGGCTGCAATCCATGGGGTTGCTAAGAGTCAGACACAACTGAGCGACTTCACTTTCACTTTTCACTTTCATGCATTGGAGAAGGAAATGGCAGCCCACTCCAGTGTTCTTGCCTGGAGAATCCCAGGGACGGGGGAGCCTGGTGGGCTGCCGTCTATGGGGTCGCACAGAGTCGGAAATGACTGAAGTGACTTAGCAAAATCACTGCAGATGGTGACTGCAGCCATGAAATTAAAAGACGCTTCCTCCTTGAAAAAAAAAAGTTATGACGAATCTAGACAGCATGTTAAAAAGGAGAGACATTACTTTGCCAACAAAGGTCCATCTAGTCAAAACTTTGGTTTTTCCATTAGTCATGTATGGATGTGAGAGTTGGACTATAAAAAAAGGGCCAAAGAATTGATACTTTTGAACTTCATGTTTGAGAAGACTCTTTAGAGTCCCTTGGACTGCAAGGAGATCCAACCAGTCCATCCTAAATGAAATCAGCCCTGAATATTCATTGGAAGGACTAATGGTGAATCTGAAACTCCAGTACTTTGGCCACCTGATGCAAAGAACTGACTTATTTGAAAAGACCATGATGCTGGCAAAGATTGAACTCAGGAGAAGGAGACAGCAGAGGATTAGATGGTTATGGCATCACTGACTCAATGGACATGAATTTGTGTAAGCTCCAGGAATTGGTGAAAGACAGGGAGGACTAGCGTACTGTAGTCCATTGGGTCGCAAAGAGTTGGAATGGACATAACCGAGCAACTGAACTAACTGAATGAGTATGTATTTATGAAAAACATCTTCATATAAGTGGACCCACAGAATTTAAACCCATGTTGTTCATGGGTTAGCTGTACTTGTTTTCTTTGTTTTGTTTTGTTTTAAATTTAGGGGAAAAAACTGCATATTTGTATATTGTTCAGACTATTTTATGGCTGGGAAAAACTAGTGAGATACAAGAGACTCTCTGGAGAAATATTTTGCTGGTAGTCAGAGGAAAAAATTATACAGTAAAATGGAAAGTTATGGCCCAGTTTCCCATAAAAAAAGGTGTTGGAGATGTAGACTCTCCTCTTCTTACCCCAAGAAAAGTAGTCTCCATAGAACTTTTGTTTGAAAAGCTCTTTTCCAACTTATTTCATCTATTAGGCATCTTGTTCATCATTCTTAAACCTCAGACTCTGTCAACAAAGGTTATTAATGTGAATCTTGGGGGAATATTAAGCTATGTTCCAGAAAGGCCAAAACTAATGCAGCAAGGAAGGAGAGGGATTACAGAGTCTGGCTCCAGTTGGTGAGCCTTGCTAATTAGCCTTGCTAATCAACTCCCATAAATTACTCCCACACACAAACACAGGCACAAACACACATGTGCACTGGGTTAAAAGAGAAAGATATTTCTTAGAAAAGAGAAGACAAGTATGAATAAGTTTCTGGAAAAGTAACCTTAAATCAATACTTGAAGAAATAAGAATCTGAATAGACTGAAGTCTTAAGTCTTAGAGACGTTTTTCTTAACAAAGGCAACTATCTTGCATTCTCAATTCTAGGCCGGTGGTGGTGGTGGTTTAGTTGCTAAGTCATGTCTGACTCTTTGCAACCCCATGGACTGCAGCCCACCAGGTTCCTCCGTCCATGGGATTTTCCAGGCAAGAATATTGGAGTGGGTGCCATTTCCTTCTCTGGGGTATCTTCCTGACTCAGGCGTCAAACCTGTATCTCCTGCTTGGCAGGTAGATTCTTTACCACTGAGCCACCCGGGAAGACCCCTGTAGGCAGTCTGTAGTAGTTAATACAGAAGTGGATGGGATGGATACAGAGCTTGGCAAAAGTCATCCAAGCAGATCTCAAAGTGGTATAAGAAGTATGTTCTATGAAAACTAAGTATTAAGGATTCCAAAATTGTAACAATAAATTTTCCTCAAAGAAATCATGTCCCAATGATTTTACAGTCATGTTCTACCAATTCTTCAATTTGGTCAGAAAATTGGAAGAATGAAAAACCACTAACTCATGCTATGGTTCTAAAATAAGCTTGATTCTAAAACTGGTAAAGAATAAAAATAATACAAAAGAATCTATAGGCCCAGTTTAGTTATGAACATAGACTTGAAAAATCTGTGTAAGGAAGACACCAACATGGCGATGAAAAATTAGTGTGGTTTCCTGCAGGGTGCTAGTTCTAGTGCCAGCAGAACAGAGATCTGTTAACACACGGGGTTGAGAGTTCCTGCTCTGCTAAGGCTGATCAATCAGTGTCTGATATACTGCCTGGTGAGTAGACTGGCTGTCTAGTCCTGCCTCCCTCTGTTGATACAAGAGGCTTGCATGTTAAACCAGCATGGATGTTACTGTGGCAGTTTTTCCACCACAGGAGAGGCTAGTAATCAGAGATAACCAACACCTTGCTTCTTGAAACATTGGTCTTTCAGCAGTTTGGTTCAAAGCAGTAACAGGGCATGGTTATATGGAATCATGGAGTAGGAAATAGCAACCCACTCCAGCATTCTTGCCTGGAGAAGCCCAGGGACTGAGGAGCCTGGTGGGCTACAGTCTATAGGGTTGCAAAGAGTTGGACACGACTGAACGACTAAGCACATATGGAATCAATCCCTGTTGGAAATCCTTTCCTGTGTACTATTTCTTAGAGAACATGTACTCAATGCCTTCTCTTTAGTTTAACCATTACAATACCATCCAGACAGCACTTCAAGCACCTGAACTAACCATGTAGCAATGTGGGGAAATGTGCTTCTTTTCAAAAAGGTGGAGAATTCCAGGAGTTCAACTGCCAAACACAGAATCTGACTCACTGTAGAGGGTCAAGAAATGCCTATTAGCAGTCTTTACAATCTCTCTTTGGAAACACCAATCTGCCCTGAAGTTTTGCTTTGAGAACCAGGCTATCTCTGATCTGGAGGTGGAGACTCTTGACTAGATTTTAAGGAGGCTACAAACGGTGAGGGAGAGTAAAATCCTTATATCTCAAGAGCCCAAGGATTTAGTCCATCAAATCCTTTTTCAGGATGCCTGGATGTTTTCTGAGGGTATCTGGACTTGAAATGGGCATTTCATGTGGAGAATATATACAGTGCTGTCAGTTTTAAATATTCTATTACACCATAACTATTATAGGTAAGAAAGTTTAATGTTACACATGTTTTCAGTATAAAACCTTTGTGAGCTGAAGTTCTAAATGAAACTGCTGGGTATATATGTATGAATACACATAAAATAATTGAAAAGTAGTCTTATTGCCAATAAAAGTTTTGAAAATTTAAAAGAAAAACCTCATACGATCTCACCTGATTCAATAATATTCAAATGGATTCATTCTAGATGTATAAAGATATTAATCAGTATATCTATTAAGATAACTCATATTAGTGAAAAATGGAAATGTTCACATTTTAGCAATAGGTACAGAAAAGAATTTGATCTACATAGAAGTGTTTGAGAGGAATTTGTTTTCTATTAGATATGCAAGATAGTGCAAGACTTATCAGTGCTACTGTACAACATGGTGCTAGTGATCAAACGAAAGATGAACAGGTAAATATGTGGAAGGGAAAGGTAAGAAGTAATTTTTTCTTGCATATGATATGGACTTACATAAAATGCAACAGAATCAAGTGACAAAATTAATATAGTCTAGCATATTTGCTGAGTAAATATCAACTTTGAAAAGAAAAGTATTACCCCTTAGTGCTAATACAACTACTGAACTGGAATATGTAATGAGGGGGTCAGGGAAGAAAAGAGACAACAAACCAGTATTTTATCTCAAAATCACCTTAACAAATAATGCAGAGTACCATTCATTACTCTTAGTTTTGTTTCTAAAATACTCATGCAGGTATATAAACAGGATTGCATAAATACAGATCCACACATCTATTAATAGAAACTTGGCATGTGATAAATAGGCCCACAAAAATCTATTAATAATGAAATGAACAGTTTTAAATTTCATGTCTTGTCTCCTTGATTTTTCCTGTCCATAGCATACCACACAGTATTTCCATGCCTGCATTATCTCTAACAAAGCTTTCTGTGAGGGCAAGTTCACTCTGTCCATGATATAGCCTAGAAGTGACCAAGAATCTAACACTGCCTCAGTGGGGAATAACCAGGAGAGTTGTGCTTCACAACAGATCTCATATTTCTGCCATGGTCTTAAGCTCAAGTTATACACCTTGGTAGCTTGCTGGAAAATTATTCTTTCATTGACACTCTTCCCTTCCTTTCTTACTTAACCATTTCTCTGATTTTTTTTTTTTCCCCCCTGGGGTAGTATCTCTAGATCAGGGCTTCTCTGGTGGCTCAGAGGGTAAAGCATCTGCCCGCAATGCAGGAGACCTGGGTTCGATCCTTGTGTGGGGAAGATCCCCTGGAGAAGGAAATGGCAACCCACTCCAGTATTCTGGCCTGGAAAACCCCATGGATGAAGAAGCCTGGTAGGCTACAGCCTGTAGGGTTGCAAAGAGTCAGACGCGACTGAGCGACTTCACTTTCACTTTCATCTCATCGATCATGGACTAGATACAATTCTTGGCTAAGGATTCTTGTCTGCTTTGGGAGAAACCCAAACCAAGGCAGTGTTCTGTTTCATTCTTCAAAGATGAAATTCGGTTGGATTTATACCCAAATGTCAAAATTAAAATTTAATCCAAAAGAAATTCATGGAAGAGAATATCCCTGTAGCCCTGGGGTAAGCAAAAATGGTTAAATAAAATATCAAAAAGTTGAACTTGACTATGACAAAATTAAAGATTACTACTTACAATGGACAAAATTAAGTTCATGATATGGTGACTGAGCAGGGAAAAATAAGTAAATGTCTAAAAGTTGAAAACTGATTGGTATCTAAATGTATTAATAAATGAATTTCTGGAAAAATAAGAAAAAGAATGTTTAGTACAAAAATGGGCAAACAGGGTGACTAGGCAATTTACAGAAAAGCAAAAGTGAAAAAGCTAATAGAAAAAGATGCTTTTAACACCACTTATCAGAGAAATATAAATTAAAAACAGCAAGGTGTCATCTATAAACATGATCATAGTTCAAGAATTATAGATATTGATAATACTCAATTATATTCTTGATTATTGATTCTTAATTATATTCTTGATTTTATATTATTGATAATACTCAATAATATCAATAATATTGATAGACTGCAGGAAATGGTGGCCCTCAAATACTATTGACTTGAGAAAACACATTTTGGTAAGGATCTATGAAACTATTTTTGTGTAACCAATGGCCCTTCAAACAAAATTCTGCACATAAGGTTGTTTCTTACAAAACCAAACATACTCTTACCATACAATCCAGCAATTACAATTCTTGGTATTTACTCAAAGATTTGAAAACTATTTCCACACAAAAACCTGCACACAGATGTTGTTATCAAGCTTCATTCCTAACTGACAAAACTTAGAGAAAACCAAGATGCCCTTTAGTAGGTGAATGGAAAAATGAACTGTGATATAGCTACACAATCTAACATTAGTGCTAGAAAACAAATTAACTATAAAGCCAGTAAAAGACAAAGGGAACCATGTATACTGCTATGTGAAAGAATCAAATCTGAAAAGATTAATTACGGTATGATTCCAACTACATAACATTCTGGAAAAGGAAAAAATCTTAGAGTAAAAGGATCAGTTGTTGACATGGGATGAGGGTAGAGAAGGATGAATAGGCAAAGTAGCTTTTCTTTTTTGTCTTTATTTATTTAGGGCAGTGAAATTAATCTGTAAGATACTGTAATGGTAGATACAAGTCATTATCAAGTTTTCCAAACCTGTAGAATATACAATGTCAAGAGTCAGTGAATGCTAATGTAAATTATGGACTTTGGGTGACAATGATGTGTCTATGTAGATGTAGGTTTTTCAACTGTAACAAATGTATTGCTCTGGTTGGGGATGTTGATAATGGGGGAAGTTATGCACGTGTGGGACAGGGGATATATAGATAATCTCTGTATGCTCCTCTTAACTTTGCTGTGTACTTGAAACTACTTTAAAAATAGTCTTTTTAAAAGTCTGCAAATAAGACCTAGAGAATATCTTATTTGGTTAGAAAACATCTTAATTCAAATAGCAATAAATTATAACAGTTGATCTAAAAATGGTGATTTCCCAGAACGTTCATCACACTGAAGTTTTGATAGTGTAAAGTATAATAACACCCATCACTAAGGAAATGATAGGTAAAGTGTAAATAACAATATTTTGTAGTGGTTAGAAACAATAATATACATTCAGCATGAGAGGTAGAACTTTCAAACACAGTGCTGAACAAGTCTGTACTCAAGAGTATCAGGAAAGGCATGATAAGAAAAAACTTAGATTATGTTGAAAGTGAAAAAGTGAAAGTCACTCAGTCATGTCCAACTCTTTGCGACCCCACAGACCATACATCTTGTCAACATCTTTGAGCGTCGCCAGCTCCGGAGGCCGTGCAGGCAGGAAACTATGTGAAAGAATCTTCTGATGTCACGGTTTCTGGGTGTCACTGGAACATTAGATCATCATTCCTTTGGCAGTTCCAGCCTTCCCTGGAAGGTCAGTAGAAGCAATTGATTTATTCACCTCTACAGGAATCAGACTGGGCCTATTTTGGTTTTCAGTGAATTATGCCTTTTCGGTTTGGGACTCAGCCAAGGAGGTTTCCGGTGGAAGGGGGAGATTCTTCAATTGGGCTGGAGCCTGGACTGAGCTCCAGTGCTACTTGTAATGGGAAAGAGATGTCACCAACCAGGCAACTCCGAAGATGCCCTGGAAGTCATTGCCTGACAATAACCGACGTTCCCAGGCCAGAATTCTCCAGGCCAGAATACTGGAGTGGGTAGCCTTTTGCTTCTCCAGGGGATCTTCCCAACCCAGGGATCAAACCCAGGTCTCTTGCATTGCAGGTGGATTCTTTACCAGCTGAGCCACCAGGGAAGCCCATATTTAGCAAACATATATAAAATCCTAATCCAGGAACCATATTAATATGGTAAACTGTTAATTGACTTGTGAGGAAAAGAATAGGCATGGAGACTAGGAATAAAGGAACAAACTATTTAAAAATCAATGCCTAGTAAAAAGAAGAGATTTGTGGACATAGGTCAATCATGATAGCACACCAAGAACTGCAGACTGTCATTAACACAAATTTCTGACTCTAGGGTCAAAACAAAAACAGAAAGGATATTTCCTACCATTTAATCTGTGAAGATTAATTTAGAAAGTGTATTTAAAGAGCTTAACACAACTTAGTATTTAATGAATATTAAATAAGTGTGAACTATCATGGTGTTATAAGTATTGTCATTAATATAGATGGTGTTTTTTTTTTTTTTTACTCTTTAATGGGCATTTTCATCAAAGCCATTTTTCTCCACAAGTCCTTATAAAATTAAATATTATATAAGACAGTTACTATAAAGCTATGATTTACTTTTAGAAACATAATATGCAATTTATCTTAATATTATATTGGTTTGCCTAGGACCGAGAAGGAGAGGCGTTGGAAAAAATTCACTTTTATAATGAAACAGGAGTTAATCTTTATTAGTGAATTTGTTTGTTTGCTTTTTCATATCTTCAGACATTTTGGAATCTGGAAGGAAGGTGATGTGGCTTGATCTTACTGGATTTCACTCTGCAGTTCCTGAGATCAGGGAATAAGATGAGAAATAAACAACTTTGTAAATTCAACCTGTAATCAAAGGTGATTTGCTTCAGGTTGATTTTCAGAAAAGCAAAACCTGCAGTCTTACCCCAGTCAGTCAGAAATAACACAATGAGGCAATTCTGTCTGATGGGATCCAGGCTGGATGAAATCCAAGATAATACAATGCAGCATTTCCCAGAGCAGAAAGCTTGGTTCATCGTGCCAAACAATGGCAGGATCGGTGGCTCTTGTTCAGAGGCAGCTCTGCCAGTTTTGCTTTCGGGAGGCTCTCTGCTGAGTACAGAAAACACCTGCTGCTCAATAATTAACTCCTCCCAAACATCAGGCAAGGCAGCAGCAACAGTGACCTCTTCTGCCTCTCCCAGTCTCATTTCCCCAATGTGTTTTCAAGCCTGTGTTTGCTTTTTCTAGGGCAATTACTGTCTATGTATGCATCGTCGCTCCTTGTCCTGCAGGTTCTTCCACAGGCATTTTTGTGTTCAATGGTTACTCTGGATATACTTCACACCTTTTCTGCATAGAATACCAAGCACTGAACAGGATGCATACTAATATTGTCTAAATGACTTTAATAAAACCCATTATGAAGAAGGTAGAGTTGAAGGAAGGGAAATAATATTAAATAAGTGAAGAAAAAAGATTCAGCATCTTTGGTCTGGTGATTTTAGGTGGTAAAACACACAGGATTTAATCTTAGAGACACAGTTGGAATCTTGGCTTTACTTCCTTCTTCATAGTTGACCTTACACAATTAACTTAAAACCTCTACATCTCAGTTTACCCAGTTATACAGTTGTACCCAATGCTGCTAGAATAAAAGTAAATGATGTTATCTATGCAGACTGATGATCATAACACCTAGAATGGGAGAATCAAATAGGTATTGTATTTATAAACCAAAAGAACAAATACCACTAATTATATACAATATACTCTTTTATTTAAGTAATTGGAGAAGGAAACGGCAACCCACTTCGGTATTCTTGCCTAGAGAATCCTGTGGACAGAGGAGCCTGGTGGGCAGCTGTCCATAGGGTCACAGAGTTGGACACGATTGAAGTGACTTAGCATCCGTGCTTGCATTGGAGACAGAAATGGCAACCCACTCCAGTATTTTTGCCTGGAGAATCCCAGGGACAGAGGAGCCTGGTGGGCTGCCAACTATGGGGTTGCACAGAGTCAGACACAACTGAAGTGACTTAACACGCATGCATTAAGTAATAAATAATAGAACAACCACTACTATATTCATTACTATCTCTTGGTTACTGTGATTTTGCTATACTTTCTCAAAAGGCATAGTCAATAACTCTGCCCCCAATATATCATCTGGCTTTTTGGCACAGTATCAGTCAAGGAGTAACTTTAGGTGCCCATGAAATTCATTAATATGCCATTAATATGGAATTTGTTCTCAATTGCATGGCCCCCTTTCAGTCTGTTTGCCCTTAGTTTTTAATATTTCTAGGTAAATTAGGAATAAATAGAAGTTCCCTGGTTCTCCACTGAGTCAGTCAGTCCTGGTGGCTTAGTCAAAGAGATAATATACAAATTCTACAAGTTATTAATGGATCTACTATGTTAGGTATACCTTGTAGCCCTTCCTAAATAATCTCACACTCATGTGAGTTGAAAGTATTGCAAATTAATAATTAAAGGATAATAAAGATATGCATAAAAAGCTATGGAATCCTAAAGAGAATGGTAGGCTACTTGAGGAATACAAAGAATGTTACATAACCTAAGATATTCAAGATTAGAGGAGAAGGACATTTATACAATATGGCAGAGATGAAGTAAATTATCATCAGAGAGGAAAATATGCAATCATTAGAGCAGCATGGAAACCTAAAACAGACATGAGCATCATAAAGTCATCTGGACTAATTCCTCTCATTCTACATGTCTCATCCCCCATCAAGTAGCCATTAAATTGCATCCACTTCCCTCACTGAATTTATGTATTTCTGTAAGAGATCTTAGTTGCAGTTATAAGTTTACATAGCAATGCATCTTGTGGATATTTATGTAAGCAAATATTGATTTTCATGTTTCTTCTCTCCATTGCCAATAGTTTGACAATTCAGAATTTTTAAACTCTGGACAATTTAGTAGTCGTTTAAAGTGATACTCTAATAGACAACAGCATTATTGCACATGTGTAATAATGAGTAGAGGCTTCCCTGGTAGCTCAGATGGTAAAGTGTCTGCCTACAATGCGGGAGACCAGGGTTCAATCCCTGGTTTGGGAAGATCCTCTGGAGAAGGAAATGGCAACCCACTCCAGTACTCTTGCCTGGAAAAATCTCATGGACAGAGGAACCTGGTGGGCTACAGTCCATGGGGTCACAGAGGAGAGTGTGGTTAGGTATTAGGAACTGTGGAAGGAAATGTAAACAGAAATCTTAAAAAGGAGGTTGGGATAAAAAATGAATGGCATAATAGCATATTAAGGAAATAAGGCACATGGAATAGAGGGCCATCATAAAGAATGGCTTTGTGTATCAGGTAGATGGATTGATGACATGGAACAATAATTGGAGTATAAAAGAGTGGGAAGCTGCCTGGCACTCTGTGACAACCTACACAGGTGGGATGGGAGAGAGGAAGGAAGTTCAAGAAGGAGGGGATATATATATATACACAATTGTGACTTTTTGCATTAGTGTATGGAAGAAACCAACACAACACTGTGAAACAATTATTCACCAATTTAAAATAAAAAAAAATAAAAGATCACTAAGAGATAAACATAAAAATCTAAGAATCTAAGAAATATTTCACCATCGCTGAACCACTTCCATGTCTATAAGGATAAAACAAAAAATCATTAGATCCAGAGTAATGTGAGACTTCAAATTTTCACTACTGGTCAAAGAAATGTCAACTCTATTTACTTAGGGAATAAACGTTGTTATGTATAACTATCTAAATTTTCTTTCCTCGGGTAAAACTGGATACTTGCTGAAAGATTTAGTCAATAATAACAATAAGCACACACATAACAGATTTAACTCAGCTAGTCAAGCCCATAATTAAAATGCAAAAACCTAGTTACCCTGAAGCTACAGGAGATGGATCCATACATTATAAATGATGACCATCAGGTAACAAGTACATCATTAATGGATAAACTAAACCTTTTTGGAAAAAAAGAATTTTAGGTTGTTAAACACATCAGTATATATCTTAATACCTTTATGCTTATAATTCTAAACATCATAAGATTTAAAATCTTATTAATTTGATCAGTGTTATGGTATGAATGTTTTTGTCTCCTCAGATTCCTTTGTTGAAATCCTAACCCCAGGTGATGGTAGTAGAAGATAGGGCCTTAGGGAAGTGATTAGCTCCTGAGGGTGGAATCCTCATGAATGGGATTATAGCTCTCATAAAAAAGATCCCACAGAGCTCTCTAGTTCCTTCTATCATGTATGGATTGAAGAATTCTGCAATCTGGAGAAGGATCCTCGTTCAATCACACTGTCATCCTGCTCTCTGAGTTCCAGACCCCAGAATTGTGAGAAATGAATTTCCAATATTTATAAGCCACCCTTCCATGGTATTTTGTTATAGCGGCCTAAACAGACTAATACAAAGGCTTTATATAATTATCAACTCATCTGACAGGAATTAAATTTACATTCAGTCATTCAACATTTGTTGGGTAATTATTATTTGTCTTAACATCATTGCTAGCCCCAGAAATACAGCAATGAACAACATAAATAAATGTCCCTACCATTCTGGACCTTATGTTCTATAAAAGAATTATATGTAGTATACATAAAAGTGAAGTAGCACTTAAGTTCTCTTTAAAAGGATGGCTACATGTTAATAGTTTAGACTTTTAAAAGAAGTACTATGATATACAAATTTTACA
The DNA here is from genome assembly GCF_032452875.1 of Bos javanicus. NCBI lineage: Eukaryota > Metazoa > Chordata > Mammalia > Artiodactyla > Bovidae > Bos > Bos javanicus. The sequence continues at coordinate 3,922,719 of NC_083893.1, read as the reverse complement.
TTTCCAGTGAATAGATGAAGTCTGCTCCAAAGTGGGAAAGGAGGAATTTTCAAATGTTTCTAGGACTATTGAACTTTTAAGATGCAGTCAAAGGCTTCTGTAAGCATATATCTCCACACTATTCATAAATCCATACACTCCGAGTACTTCTTCATCAGTCTTTATACTTAATATATTGGTTTAGCTATTATAACAGAAAGCATACTGCTTCAGTGTGATTTTGAGTACAGATCTAGTCTTTAACAGGCTCCCAAAACTACATTATTATTACATACTTTTCTAATGTCAACTGAATTAGAGTTGATAATGAAATAGAAGATTTTATCTACCTGCAAATGCACCCTACAGGTAATTCCAGAGACTGTATAAAAACATTCCAAATTACAGAGTGTCTGGTATTTCGAACATAGGTGATCCTGTCTATTATCATTAATCAGGTACAAAATAAAGTTTAAGTAGGAGAGTGGGGAGTTAATTCAAAGTCATCTCTTTCATCTTGTATCCATTAGTATTGACTCAGATTAAAATTTTGCATAAACTATACTTTGACCTCCTGATTTTATACATCTTACCAAGTGATTTAAAAGTAATCTTGGGTGTATGTGAGATCCCAAAGTATACTTTTTGTATATCTGCATTTATGTATATTTATACATATATATTTTTCAGATAAAAATACCACTTTCTAAAACAACATGTTTTTATAATACTTCCTGTTCCTCACATGCAATGGCCTAGTTCAGTTTTGATACTAAATTACAATGGAACATTTTTCATGTTACAAACTCTTAGAAGATATTCTGTAATTATACTGTGAACAGATTTCTGAGACTAAAGTGTTAATTTCCTAAATGAAAGTTAGGCCTGAAAAATTATCCTATTAGATCAATACAAATGGAATGAATTAAGCTCAGTGAAAGGCAGTCAGATTTATATCCAGCTTGAACTCACATTATAAAATACTTAATAAAAACTACATGCATATGTAATCATTGTTCAAGAAACATAATAGTAATGTGCTGCACACATTTCAGAGTAGAAATTATAGCAAATCTCAAGGGGCAGATAGATATTGCAGGGCTTGCAGCAGTAGGGAATTCTCAGAAAGTATGGCACTCAAGATAGTATGACCTAATGGATTAAAATAATTATTTTCCTCTCCTAAAAAACATAATTATGACAAAATACAGTAACTGGCAATTATTGTGTGTGTAGCCAATTTTAAAAACATATTTATGCTTTTCTTAACAGAATTTTTTGCCTCTTTAAAAGGAATGTCTATTTACACATGATTTGTCATTAAGGATAGATAATATATTAAACTGAAAAACCCAGCTTACTGCTGGTGGGTATGCAAAATGGTACTGTTACTTTGGAAGATAGTTGGGTGGATGGTTTTGAACAAAACTCAACTTACTCTATATGATCCAGCAATCATGCTCCTTGGTATTTACCCAAAGGAACTGAAAACACATCCACACAAAAGCCTGCACAAAGATGCTTAGGGCAGCTTCATTCATAACTGCAAACATTCAGAAACAACCAAGAGTTCACCAGGGAAATTATTAAATAATTTGTCAATAGAATATTATTCAGTGCTAAAAATAAACAAACTGTTCCCATGGAAAGAGAAAATTTAAATGCATATTACTAAAGGGAAAGAAGTCAATCTGCAAAGGCTACATGCTATATAATTTCAACTATATGACATTCTGAAAAACTCAAAAATTTGAAGACCATAAGGAGATTAGTTGTTGCCAGAGGATGGGAGAAAGGAGTGATGAATAGGCAGAGCAAAGAGTTTATTTAAGGGAGTGAAACTCTTCTGTATGTTATAATAGTGGATACATGTCATTATGAATTTCTCCACACCCATAGGATGTTAAACACCAAGTGTAAATGGTAATGTAAGCTATGGATTTTGGAGGATAATCATACATCAGTGTATGTTCACCAGTTGTGCCAGTGATGCTGGGGGATGTTGATAATGGGGGAGGCCATGCATTTGTGTGTGGGGGGCGGGTCACATGGGAAATCTCAGTAACGTCTACTCAGTATTACTGTGAATCTAAAACTATTTTAAAAAACCCTAATTCTAAAAACAAAGTCTATTAAAAAAAAAAAAACTATAGCAGTAAGAAAACAGATCAGAATATAGCAATGAAAAGCACACTTATAGTCCCTACTCTTCATGCTATCTTCTGTACAAAACAAACAGCAAGTGAAGAAACCTCATATCTATTTTGAACCATCTATAAAGGCAAAATTATAAGAATGTAAGCAATTAGCAAATAAAGAGACATCTACAAAATCAAGGATACACTTCTTTTCACTATGAACGTGAATTATAAGAATTCTAAAGTTTAATAATCAAACTAATTGCTCAACTAGAAAAAAATTGTTTACAGAAATCTGGTTTACACTTATTTAAGTGCTAAACTAAGCACATTAACAGAGAAAGATGGTGTTTGTGCACACTCATATCTTTGTTTGCATATGAGTCTCTTCAAATCTTACTAATCATTAAGCAGCTATGAACATGGCTGGTAGTGGGGAGGGAGGAAAGTATAGATTCCTACAGAAGATAAAATAACTTTAATGTACTATGAACTCACTTAATTGGAGATTAAAAGTTGAATTCTAGTCCAGCTGGGCTGTATTCTGGCTATGTGATTTGAACATGACTTGTCCCCACTGTGATCTAGAAAGAAATTTGAGGTTCAGGGCTTAACTATTGCTGCTTTGATCTATGATATTTTAGGTTCAAGGTCAGGGAGACAGTCATTTTCTATAGTTATTCCCTAATTCCAACACCCAGCAGAGATAATGAAGCTCCAAAATGACAGGAAAGCCAAGTACCTTTGCTGATTTCTAGCAGCAAATTGAATCAGTCAGAGTCTACCTGAAAACTACTTGGCTGAAGCTGATTTCCAGAGGTAACGTGAGACACGACAACTTGAGACTGCCTAGCGATCATCTGATGACACATTAATAAAGGCACTGAAGCTTTATATTATTGTTACATAGAAGAGGGCTGTAAGGCAAGGCTCCTTGTAGGTTATTTTATATTTATCTCCAGATTGGACAGGTCTAATGATATTTCTTATATATGTATTATTCCTAATCTATTTTAAACTCTGAAGAATTAGTCAAATTTCCAATTACATATGGGCACAGTACTTGTAAGCATTTTTTCCTTCAAGGTCATACAAGCTGGAAGGGTTATATTCATGATTTGATCCTGTTGGATCAAAAAATCAAGGATAGAACCCCTGTGGGTAAACTGTTTGCATATATGTGTGTATGTGTATAATACTGGAATGCTTCTTTTCTCAGATACTACACTTTCTAATATCAATGGAAATTTCATAATTGGTGGTAGAGTCACAGTCCTGATATAGCAAATGTAATTGTCACTTTAATTCTTCATAGTGATTAATTAGGGAAAGAATCAACATCCTATACTTGCCAAATTCAAGGTATTTATTCTGAATGCTTTTATTATTTACCATTTACTGTGGATTTATTGTTCCACAGTAGTTGTGTTTTACATATTTGCTTAAAAAAAAAAACACTTGAAAGGAGAAAAACAACTTTACAAACTTTTAGTAGAAGAATTAATTTTCTCTATGGATATTATAGGTGGACCATTCTCTACCCTATTCAATTTTGCATTTTCATGAGAGATTTTGGGAGATTTGTTAGGAAAAATATTAAAAAGATTTTTGCTAAGTTTTTCACCCAGCATTAAATAAATGTTTTTACCCTTTCTAAGTATCGAAGTAACTATTCCATCATTTTAGAGGAAGAGATACCTTGAATATGCAATAAAATGGTTAGATATCTGGAGATCATTTAATTTTCCATGTCATCAAGAATTAAAGTCATCTGACATTGGAACTGGAATTTACTTTAATAATGATGCTCTGAAGTATGGAAGAGAGGGAAAGCAATCATTTGCAGGGTCCACAGACTTCAGAAGAACTGCAGTGGGGGATATAGAGGCTACATTATCTCCTGAGAGTTTGCTACTGCCAGAGTTAATTCATAGAAGTTTGTTTCTCTGCAGAAGCAGCTTGAAAGGATTTGAACAAAATAATTCCATAGAGTATCCTTTCTGCTATGCTGCAGTGCACAAGTTCTAAGAAGGAAAAAAAAAACTCACTGTGGGGTGTTGACAGTACTAAGCTTTTCAATGTATTTCTTTTAAGCAGGACTTTACTCTGTTCCTGTCAACTGTACATAATACAATTACCTAACATTTATTGAACATTCATGGCTAAATTTATTTTAGAGATAAAGTAACGCAGGATAAACAGGACCCAGAAGCATGATCAAGTGACATAGTAAGCTTCAGAGTTCATATTCAAACCAGTCTGATAAAAATTCAGATCATTCTGATGCATGATCAATATTTTCTCCTTCTCTATGTCTGTCTTTGTGCTGTCAGCACAAGTATAGTTATTCCCTCACTGGAATACTTACTTATAAAATGTATCTTTTCTTTAAACAACCACTTAACTTGGAAAAGTGATTATTTTCCGTGTGAAAGCAGTTCCTGTTTCTGCATTAAAAAGACACTTTAAGGCAGGTTACCTCACCACTCTGCAGTTTCGCAAGAATAGTACAGAAAATAATATTATTTCACAATAATAATGATACAGAATAATAATAATAATTTCACAACTGTAATTCTCCTTACAGTTTTTGAGTGCGTCAAAGCATCAAGAAAGATTAAAATAATCACCACATATATCTGCTTTCTATGCTGAACCTCCAAAAACGTCACAGCATGAGTTTTCTGTCAACAAAATGTATCCTCAGGCACTGCATTTCACTTTTTACAGACAGGGTAAGTTCAGAAATAAGATGTTTGTATCAGTGCCAGAAAAATTACCTTCTATCCTATAAATAAATGTATTTAATTAAGAATTGTTTTTTTTTTTTTTAAAGAATTGTATTTGTCGCTAAATTTTTAAGGATGACTTTAAATGACATCACATCTTACAGGAGAAATGAAAATTCTCTGTGTCATGTAAGCATAATTATAACCTTAGTATATAAACTACATAGCAATGATTTAGCCAATTTTTGGGGAAATCTCAAAGAATATTCAAACCACCGCATAGCTGTACTCCATTCACACACTAGCAAGGTAATGCTCAAAATCTTTCAAGCTAGGCTTCAACAGTATATAAACCAAGAACTTTCAGATGTATAAGCTGGATTTAGGAAAGACAGAGGAACCAGAGATCAAATTGCCAACATCTGTTGGATCATAGAAAACACAAAAGAATTACAGAAAAACAGCTACTTCTGCTTCATTGGCTACACTAAAGCCATTGACTGTGTGGATCACAACAAACTGTGGAAAATTCTGGAAGAGTTCGGAATATCAGAATACCTTACCTGCCTCCTGAGAAACCTGTATGCAGGTCAAGAAGCAACATTTAGAACAGGACATGGAACAACAGACTGGTTCCAAGTTAGGAAAGGAGTACATTAAGGCTGTATATTGTCACCCTGGTTATTTAACTTTTATGCAGAGTACATCATACACAATGCTTGAAGGCAGGAGGACAAGAGAATGACAGGGGAAGAGATGGTTGGATGGCATCACTGATTCAATGGACATGAGTTTGAGTAAACTCTGGGAGTTGGTGATGGACAGGGAGGCCTGGCATGCTGCAGTCCATGGGGTTGCAAAGAGTCAGACATGATTGAGCTACTGAACTGAAACAATCTTCTAAATAGTCCCTTCTGTTTGGGGATTCACTTAAATTACATATACTTTACATTTCCTCTATCAAGATTTAAAACTAGAGAAGATCAAATCAAGTTCTGGCATTGATCTTTATTCTAAATCCAAAGATTTTGAAAAGTGGAAGTTTGAGAAATGAGATTAATAAAGAAGAATCATCAATTGCATGTGATAAATAAAGGTAGTTAACTACTGATTGACATCTGTCAAGCCAGGGAATGAGAAGACTGGGTGAAATACAAATAGTTCTATCAAAGTGAGCTATTTTAAATGCCAAGTATAATTAGAACTAGAACTTCAAGATTTTGTAATTGTCATACTCTCAAGAATTACACTGAAGAAAATAGAAATGACTTCCTGTTAGGACCTTGATTTAATATCCCATGGGAAGATTGATTTTCACATTCATGGATGCACTGATAATTATATAAATTGAATAATAAAGGGCATCATGGCACTCTGAGGGGTTTCTGCCAAGAGTTTGTTTTAGAAATATTTGTAAAAACATACCTACTATTTCCTCATACCAGTAGCAGAACTCAAGTATCAAAAAAGGTCCCAATATTCCACAGTTGGGAGAATCCACAGTTAAATGTTTTAAAGATATCATGATAACCTTAGATCCCCAAAGAGACATGTATAATATACAAATAATACTAAAATATAATTTCAATGGGTTTTCATTATAATTAGTAAAATAGATCTCATGCAAAACTTTCCATCCTTGTTCTTCCCTCTGGTAACAACTTCCCCAATGCCAATGAAACAATAAAATATTCAGATTTGCTTTTGGAACTTGAACCATACTACCTTCACTTGGATGAATAAACAATTATAACCACTTTAATCAAGCCTGATACTACATTATCATGTAAGGATAAATCTCATTTAACTTGAAATGTGTTGGTTTTTATTCAAGATGTCTGTGTAGTTACATAGATGTGTCTTCTATCCTGTCTATAATGCTGCTGAAATAAAATTCTAAAAGCACAAAAAGGAAAAATTAATAGTGAAGAGAAGAAAACAGTGTTCTTTTATCAGTAGAATATAAATTCAACAAATTAAGATAAAAAGTGTGTGGAGCAAGTTAGTGAATCAAGTCTGTAGAAAAATTAAACTCAGAGATTAATAAGAAGATCCAGTGAATGTGGACCACAGGACCCTCCTGAAAGCTTTGCAGCTGAGTAAAATGGACACTTCTACAGAGTGGTTAAATTCTAGTTTTAATTGAAAGTTTGATACTTAGTTTTGAAGATAAGGTATCTATATCAGTGTCCTTCCTCAGTCACTTTTCCACAAAACAAATGGCTCTGCATTTTTCCAGGTTTTCATCTATGGGTTTAATAATGCCTTTGGGATAAAAAGAGGCAGTGAAGAGACATGTGGATTTGATATTATAATATTTACTAAAGATGGCCTAAAAATAAAAAGATATAAAAAGCTTCAAAATAAAGGTCTCTAAACTACTTCAAATGAGTCAAATCCAGTTGTTATGCTGAAGTTTTTTTCAGATTAAACCTTTTAGTCAGTTTTTACTTCCTTTCAAAGTACAGTTTATTCACAGTAAAGGTGCATAATTCTTAAGTTCATAGTTTGATGAATGTTTTTTTACCAGTGAATCCATGCTGATGTTTTATAAGTCCTAACATCTAAGAACTTTTTGGAAAATTACTGAAAAATGAAAAGATATTCAAGAAACTTAGAAATTATATGAAATTCAAATTCATTCTCTATTAATCATTTTCCTGGAACACAGTCATACCAGTTGTTTATTTAGCGTCTATGGCCACATTATCACTACAATAGAGAGAGAGAGAGAGGGAGACACTCTATGGCCTGCAAGTCCTAAAATATTTACTTACAAAAAAACATTCGCTCATGCCTTCCTCACAAGGCATTAAGATTGAAAAGAAAAAGCCATAGAATGAAATATATTTTTGATATTTTGTCAGGAATATCTCACAAGAGATTCATTCCTAGAAAGCATAATAAAATCCTACAAATAAAAAATGAAGACAACTTTCCATGTGCAAAAATTCAAAGCAGTAGTCTACAAAAGAAGGTATATAAATGAAATGTATAGAAAGGCTCTAGATATCTTTACTCATTGGGAATGGGGGAAAAAAAAACCCACAGCAGAATGGTTAACAAGAATATATCCAGATTTCTTGGTTTATGAGATACATACTCTTGACCTATCTGCATACCACCAGAGAATATAAGCAAATGGATCTTCATCTGTGTTCATAGTTAAGTACCATAGTTCCATGGTAAATTTGAATAATAGTTACCTGTTTACTACTTTTCTCAGGTTTTTATAAGGTATATTTTCCCCTTTCTCATCTGAGATCTAACCCATTACTGGGTATCATTCTAATTCAGTTTTCATGTGGAAGCATATCTTACGGGCTAAGTATTTGCCATAATTCCCATTGCTGGAGTAGGTACCGAACAGAAGCACTTGTAGATAACTAGTGGCCATGTACTTTGGGTTTAATGCTGATTTTTCTGAATATATTCCAAGAGTATATATATATTCTGAATGTATATGTTGTCCATGGGGCTGCAAAGAGTCAGACGTGACTGAGTGACTAACATTTTCACTTTTCACCTTTACTTTCTGAATATATCATCTAACTAGAAATGTAGAGTAAAACAGTATATATGATAAGAATCAAAACTGCCACTTATTAACTAACTATTGTGTTCTTGACTCTATGCTTAAATAAAATAACTCCTTTTAATCCTAATGACAATATCATGACTCTTGTCATTTTGGTCACTAAGTCATGTCCAACTCTTTTGTGACATCATGGACTGCCATCTCCTTCTCCAGGGAATGTTCCCAACCCAGGTATCAAACTTGAGACTCTTGCATTGGAAGGTATGTTCTTTACTACTGAGCTACCTGGGAAACCCATTATAACTCTATTTCTGTTTTAAAAACAAAGAATCTAATGCATTGGAGATGGTAGAGTGTGTAGGTTAAGAGTATGAACTTGGCCAAATTTCTTGAGTTCCAAACATGGCTCTGGTATTTTCTTACTATGTGATTTTGATAAATTAACTAAACTAGTGAGAGAAATACCCATGTTTCAACAATTTTTCATATTCTAATATTAAAAATATTAACAAATATTGGTTATTTAGTATTTATGAAAATTTGGATGTTATTCTCCACATATGCATTAATTTTATGTTAAATATATTTAATCACCTCTTCCATTACTCAATTTGAAAAAAATAGCAATTTGAAACATATTTTGTTCTTTGTTTATTTTATATATTTTTGCTGAAATATATTACAGATGAGTGAAACTTCATCCTCCCTCTAAATGTTGTACACAGCTAATTTTAGTAAGGCTTGACATAGAATCTGTGTTGCAAGATTCTTCAAATGTTCTTTCCTTTGGACCCTATATGATTCCTTTATTTAATAGATAGTTTGTCTAAAATAATCATCATATGTATGTTTCTGAAAAGTCATAAATCTAACTTTTTTAGTAAATCATTATTTCCTTTTAAAAATATCCTTAACTAACAGACACAAATCCGGGAACCAAAACCAATAAACTATGAATTCTGAAACCAGCAGTAAAGGCTTCTTAAAGACCACTGAAATGTAGGGAGAGACTTCCATACATTGGTTTGGTAATGTTAACTTTTTAATAGATTATGTGCCTGTAAAGTAGAGACATTATTTAAATGTAGTCACAGTGTAATATGTAATATCATAATTAAAATTAAGGTAAGATCTGGGAAGCAAGATGATTATCATATTTAATTAATTGTGTTAAATAATATTTTTAATTGTATTGCCTAATTCTTTCTTGGTAAATTATACCTGTACTTCTACCTTCTAACATCAACACTATATGAGATTTATTCTAATTTTATAAATTAGAACACTGAAAGCAAAGAGCTTACATAATTTAAATAAATTTATCAGTATATAGATCTGGAACTGAAAATCCATTCTTCTATCATTGAATCACTATAATATAATTGGATACTGAATTTTGTTACACAAGGAGGGAGTTTAGATGTTTCTAGGAACATTTGGATCATGACAATGTATACTTTAATTAAAAATATTGAAAATGAATAAGATTATATCTTTAAAAGTCACAGTAAACCTTAATTTGATTCCTTGCTAAATAATAACATAAATAATTAGATAGTAAATTGTTTTAATATTGGTAAAAGATTTTGGCAGAAAATTATTAGTCTCCAGCACATTGTGGAAGAGAACTTTGTTTAAAAGAGCCACACAAGTAGTGGAAAAGGGTAAAATTTGGAATAGATCAGAAGATTAGCTGGAAGATTTTGCAGTTATTTTTTCCTTCAAAAGATAATATAGAGTTATTTGGGTCAACTATTCACAGTATGTTGAATGTCACTCATATATTGTGGCAGATCAAAAAAAGAAGAACTGATAACATTTTATTGAGACTGATTATGAATAAAGAAAATAGAAAGCATGTGACAAATATAATAGCTTTACAAACAGAAAGTGTAATACAATAAAAAAGTCTGTTGAGGGTTAAAACTGGTGCATGAAAGTGATTTAAAATAGAAAATATGAGTTACTATATCTAGCAATTACAGCCTACGGAGTAGATGCTCTCTTAATGAGAAAAAACTCGTAACTAGAATTCTTCAAGGACATCATAAAGAATAGTAAGCAGAACACATTACAAAAGAGGACATAATATGATGCTAACATAAAAAATATGGGAAAGTAGCGTATTTTGTTTTGCATGAGAAATCAAGTTTTATTCCTATAGATTCCAGTTGTAATAAAAAATGAATTTTCCATATAGGCATGGGTCATATTAGTGAGGAATGTTTAAAATAGACAAGTTGTCTCCTCTGGGACATAATTTGTAGGTCAAATGTAATAATCTTCTTCTAATCTGGAAAAGATGTCTTATCTCTCCCTGCCTGAAACTGTATCTATGTATAAATGTGATACCTAAAAGATGACTCCTTACATTTCCAAAAGATGTGACCATTTTAATACCTTAGATTTATAGTTCGTAATCCTACGCTGTACAAATGTCTTGTATAAGTCCTATCCACCATCTGCTCTAGATTAATAAAAGGTGCATTATTAAATAGTAATTTATGTAAACATCCATTTCACATCAATTTTTTTTATATCGATTTTTTAACTTAACTCCTCTAACTAGCACCTCATAATAGTAATTAAGACTACCAATAAAACTTAAAAAAAAAATACTTGGAAATGAAGTAAAAATTTTCGTGATTTGAAAGACTAATGGACTTCTAGGCAGGAGTTATAATTTACATACAAATTTTGACCTTTGAACAGACATTAATATTAATATAATTTTCTCCTCAGTGTTTTGGTCCATGAAATAAAAATCCAATAAGTATTGTGTTTAAATTTATGTAACCATCCACCCACCCAAACTTATGTTAACAGTTGATCACGTATCTAAACATACCCAAGTAGTAACTCATTCTGAGTTATACTCCTTTTCTACAAGATGAATTTCTTTGATCATTTTTTAGATATTTAGATATACATGTATGAATAGATATATATATAAGTGTATTTCTCTATACCTATCTTGAATATATATTCAATTCATACTATATTTTGTTTTTTGTATTTATATACCTTTTTAAATAAAATAGTTGAAACAAAGTTATGTCATATTGCCTTTCAATCAAGTCAAAGTATTTAAAGAGATTGTTCTTGAAAATTCAATCAACTTCACTGTTTGATTTTGTTAATCCTACCATACTCAAAACAAACAAACAAACAAAATCAATATAATTATTTATTAGTTAGCTTCTATTGAGTTCTTTGCTTAAGTAGGTATGAAGGATATTTAGACATAACACATAAGGAAATAGTAAGTTTAGCTAATTGTATAATCAAAATTACATTAAAATCCATAGAAAGCACTGTTAGGATACATTTTCAAAAATGCAGTCCTGTTTAATGCACAAAGCAAAATCTCTTAGTACAAACTTTGTTATTGTTTTTGTCATTTTGTTCTTCTAAGTAAAACATATTTAATAAATGAGGCATTTACATCTGTACTCCTAAACTGTATTTTTCTTTCAATGGGATATCCCAAGTAAACAAGAAGAATGATAAAATACTAGATACTCAAATACTATCCTCAGTTAAGAAAAAAGCTCATATATTATTAAAAATTATTATCTAAACTCCAAAATTCCACTCCTTCCTCTTCATCCCAGAAGAAACCACTATCACGTTTGAAGATTCCTATGCATATTATTCAAACACTCCTCTAAATTCCAGGCAGACTATAATGAACAATAATAATAAGTTTTTGTGGATATATGTTTTGTCAGATTGTGATAGGTGAAACATAAAACAAGAATGATTGGGATAAAGAGAGCTATCAAATAAATGGCTTCATTGGTCAATTACTGTTTGAACAGGGACTCTAAGAAGTTGAAGGATAAGCTATGTGGTTATTTGGGAAATAGCATAACAGGTAAAGTAAGTTCAAAGACCTAAACTAGAGCATTCTTGTTTTGTGTGAAAAATAGAGAGGCCAGTGTGTCTGAGAAATAAATGATGAATAGGAATGGCACCCCACTCCAGTACTCTTGCCTGGAAAATCCCATGGACGGAGTAGCCTGGTAGGCTGCAGTCCATGGGGTCGCTAAGAGTCAGACACGACTGAGCGACTTCACTTTCACTTTTCACTTTCATGCATTGGAGGAGGAATTGGCAACCCACTCTAGTGTTCTTGTCTGGAGAATCCCAGGGACGGTGGGGCCTGGTGGGCTGCCGTCTATGGGGTCGCACAGAGTCGGACATGACTGAAGCAACTTAGCAGCAGCAGCAGCAGCAGGAGATATGAAATTATGGACACATTGGGAGCTTGCAGATCAGTATGTTTTCTAAATTTACTTTGATTTCACTCTGAAAAATATGGAAGGTATTGCATGATTCTAAGCTGAGGATTGACATCATCCAACTTACATTTCAGGAAACTAGATCTGTTTGAGAATGGACTACAGAGAGGCAGAAATAAACATGTAGAGACTTGTTTAGAGATGACTGATGATGATTTAAATCAAGTGGTAAAAGTGGAAGAACATCAAGGATATGAATTGGATAGACCCTGGATATAATATGAGGGAGTATTTCACAGACATTTTTCTATATGAGATGTCTTTAAAATATATATATTTCCCATGTTTTATGGAGTCATATGATGAAAAAATTTAATTTTTATGAAAATGTATCTTTATTATGATTTTCAATTTTTCCATCCTATTTCTTCCAAAAGCATAATGACAAAACCCTAAATATTCATATAAAGATTTAAAGGTTTTATTATGTAAGATTGTATTCAATTTAGATTCATCTCTGTGTCTTATTTGAGACAGGAATCTTACTTTTGTTCCTATATACAAGCACTTATCCCTAAACAATTTACTGATCAACCTACCTTTTCCCTACCCAAAAGCAATGCTTTCTCTGTCATATATGAAGCTTATATATGTGTGTGGATAGTTTATTTCTGGACTCTATAATTTCTTCCAATGGCCTTTACCTATACTTTTACAAGATGGGCACAATAAAGGACAGAAACGGTATGGACCTAACAGAAGCAGAAGATATTAAGAAGAGGTGGCAGAATACATAGAACTATATAAAAAAGATCTTAATGACCCAAATAACCATGATGGGGTGATCACTCACCTAGAGCCAGACATCCTGGAGTGGAAAGTCAAGTGGGCCGTAGGAAACATCATTACAAACAAAGCTAGCAGAGGTGATGGAATTCCAGTTGAGCTATTTCAAATCCTAAAAGATGATACTGTGAAAGTGCTGCACTCAATATGCCAGCAAATTTGGAAAACTCAGCAGTGGTCACAGGACTGGAAAAGATCAGTTTCATTCCAATCTCAAAGAAAGGCAATGCCAAAGAATGCTCAAACTATTGCACGATTGTGTTCATTTTACATGCTAGTAAAGTAATGCTCAAAATTCTCCAAGGTAGGCTTCAACAGCATGTGAACCATGAACTTCCAGATGTTCAAGCTGGGTTTAGAAAAGGCGGAGGAATCAGAGATCAAATAGCCAACATCTGTTGGATCATAGAAAAAACAAGGTAATTCCAGAAAAACATCTACTAAAGAGTCGGACACGACTGAGCGACTGATCTGATCTGATCTGCTTCATTGACTACACTAAAGCCTTTGACAGTGGAGATCACAACAAACTGTGGAAAATTCCTCAAGAGATGGGAATACCCGACCACCTTACCTGCCTCCTGCAAAACCTGGATGCAGATCAAGAAGCAACAGTTAGAACAGGATATGGAACAAGGTACTGGTTCCAAATTGGGAAAGGAGTATGTCAAGGTTGTATATTGTCAATCTGCTTATTTAACTTATATGCAGAGTAAATAATGTGAAATGCTGGGCTGGATGAAGCATAAGTTGGAATCAACATTGCCAGGAGAAACAACAATAGCCTCAGATATGCAGATGACACGACCCTTATGGCTGAGAGTGAAGAGGAACTAAAGAGCCTTTTGATGAAAGTGAAAAAGCAGAGTGAAAAAGCTGACTTAAAACTCAATATTCAAAAAACTAAGATCATGTCATCTAGTCCCATCACTTCTTGGCAAATAGATGTGGAAACAATGAAAATAGTGACAGACTTTATTTTCTTGTACTCCAAAATCACTTCAGATGGTGACTGCAGCCATGGAATTAAAAGGTGCTTGCTCCTTGGGAGAAAAGTTATGAGCAACTCAGACAACATATTAAAAAGCAGAGACATTACTTTGCCAAAAAAGGCCCATCTAGTCAAGGCTATGTTTTCTCCAGTAGTCTTGTATGGATGTGAGAGTTGGACTGTGAAGAAAGCTGAGCACCAAAGAACTGATGCTTTTGAACTGTGGTATTAGAGAAGACCCTTTTTTTTTTTTTTTTTTTTTAATTTTTAAACTTTACATAATTGTATTAGTTTTGCCAAATATCAAAATGAATCCACCACAGGTATACATGTGTTCCCCATCCTGAACCCTCCTCCTTCCTCCCTCCCCATACCATCCCTCTGGGTCGTCCCAATGCACTAGCCCCAAGCATCCAGTATCATGTATCGAACCTGGACTGGCAACTCGTTTCTTACATGATATTTTACATGTTTCAATGTCATTCTCCCAAATCTTCCCACCCTCTCCCTCTCCCACAGAGTCCATAAGACTGTTCTATACATCAGTGTCTCTTTTGCTGTCTCGTACACCGGGTTATTGTTACCATCTTCCTAAATTCCATATATATGCGTTAGTATACTGTATTTATATTTTTCCTTCTGGCTTACTTCACTCTGTATAATAGGCTCCAGTTTCATCCACCTCATTAGAACTGATTCAAATGTATTCTTTTTAATGGCTGAGTAATACTCCATTGTGTATATGTACCACTGCTTTCTTTATCCATTCATCTGCTGATGGACATCTAGGTTGCTTCCATGTCCTGGCTATTATAAACAGTGCTGCGATGAACATTGGGGTACACGTGTCTCTTTCCCTTCTGGTTTCCTCAGTGTGTATGCCCAGCAGTGGGATTGCTGGATCATAAGCCAGTTCTATTTCCAGTTTTTTAAGGAATCTCCACACTGTTCTCCATAGTGGCTGTACTAGTTTGCATTCCCACCAACAGTGTAAGAGGGTTCCCTTTTCTCCACACCCTCTCCAGCATTTATTATTTGTAGACTTTTGGATCACAGCCATTCTGACTGGCGTGAAATGGTACCTCATAGTGGTTTTGATTTGCATTTCTCTGATAATGAGTGATGTTGAGCATCTTTTCATGTGTTTGTTAGCCATCTGTATGTCTTCTTTGGAGAAATGTCTATTTAGTTCTTTGGCCCATTTTTTGATTGGGTCGTTTATTTTTCTGGAGTTGAGCTGTAGGAGTTGCTTGTATATTTTTGAGATGAGTTGTTTGTCAGTTGCTTCATTTGCTATTATTTTCTCCCATTCTGAAGGCTGTCTTTTCACCTTGCTAATAGTTTGAGAATCCCTTGGACTGCAAGGAGATCAATCCAGTCCATCCTAAAGGAAATCAACCCTGAATATTCTTTGGAAGGACTGATGTTAAAATTCCAATACTTTGGCCACCTGATGCGAAGAACTGACTCATTGGTAAAGACTTTGATGCAGGAAAAGATTTAAGGCAAGAAGAGGAGATGACATGACAGAAGATGAGATGATTGGATGGCATCACCCACACAATGGACATGAGCTTGAGCAAGCTCCATGAGTTGATGATGGACAAGGAAACCTGAGTGCTGCAGTCCATGGGGTTGCAAAGAATTGGACAGAACTGAATGACTGAACTGATACTTTTACCATATTACTCAGAATTATTTACTGTAGCTTGATAATTTTGAATACATAGAGAACTCTCCTCTCTTTTCTCTTTCAAGTGGCATTTTTTGTTCTAAGATATTTATATTTCCACATTCATTTTTCAAATAAGATTCATAATTTTCCAAGTAACCTTAATGTAACTTTCCAAATGAGTTTATCAGTTAGAATATGGAGATTACTGACATGATGTAAAATTTATCCATTCACTGCAATAGTATTTCTTTGTAGGTATTCGTTAATGTCTCTCAATAGCATGTTTTAATTTTTCAATTATCTTTATAAAGTCACAACATTTTTGTAGTATTTCAACTCAATATTTTCAAAAGTTAAGGATCCTATTTAAGATTTATTTCATATAAACCACTAATGATACTTGGACATTTTTGTAATATTTCAACCCAATATTTTCAAAAGTTAAGGATCTTATTTAAGATTTATTTCATATAAACCAATAATCATACTTGTAGAATAGCAACATATAATTTTGTATATTATGTGGAAAGCTGGAATGAAGCCAAGTTTTGGTCAGAAAGGGGAAGTGATTAATTGTCATGTAGGAAATAAAAAAAAATTAGTAAGTCAACGGACACAGTTACAAAAAAAAAAAAAATAAGCTCAGTGTAATGCTTTTGCAGGCATAATAAATTATTTAATAAGATGGAAGTCTTCCTAATTATAGTATAAATACTATATAGATGTATACTTATTTGATATGAACTCAGACAAAGATATAAAAGTACTGTCACAAATGATCAACATTTGTTACCTGAGAATGTGCGATTACTAAGGTATTGAGAAAAAGGTAGCGATCATTATTCCTAATATAATATTAATAGTATTTTGCCTGCATTTTTATCATATGTCATTTGCTATTTAGAAAATTTTCAAAAAATTAAATCATGAGAGCATCTGGTAGCAGTTGACCATTATTCCTTTGGAATCATCACATGAATTTCATCTACTTGATCTAATCCATACTATCCCTAATGTAGAAAACAGATTAGATGGGCTGGGGTTTGTTGCTTTAACCCTCATATCTCCTACTCTGGGAAATAGTTCTTCAATTAAATTAAAAAAGTAAAATATGAAAAAAAAATAAAATAAAAAAGTAAAATATGAAGAATGGGAGGAAATGGAAAACAATTCAACCAGGGTCAACTAAAATGAAAAAGTAAAGAAAAACAAGTGGAAATAGAAAATTTGTAAAGCTTAGAATTAAAAAAAAAAGAGTACATTGGCAGAAAATCTGTATATATTTATATTAAAAAAGAGAGAGGCATTAATAAAGGAAAAAATTTTTTCAAGCATTTCCTGTAATTCAGAATTATTTTTCCTAGTGGTATGAAGCAGATGAGTGTATGGCAAACATACTTCTTGTCAACTTGTATCAATCAACTTATGTATAATTAATATACTAAAATATCCCATAAGCACAAATTTAGGGGGCGACAGAGGATGAGATGGTTGGATGGCATCACCGACTCAATATACATGGATTTGGGTGGACTCCGGGAGTTGGTGATGGACAGGGAGGCCCTGCTTGCTGCGGTTCATGGGGTCACAAAAAGTCGGACATGACTGAGCGACTGAACTGAACTGAAGCACAAATATTTGTCCTTAATCCAACGGTGAAAATTTCTAATTATGAAAATTAATGAATCAAATTAACTTATATTCAATCAAGTTAAGGAGTATAGTGATAGTGTTGCAAAGTGAGGACTGAGTCTCTCAACTCAAACACAGATACTTTGTTTGCAAGGTGTTAGATTTCTAATACCTTATTTTAAAATTCACTTAGACAAATCATTAAACTATACATTGCTGAATATAAACAAACAACTCCTCTAAACATACATGGAAAAATGAAATGATAAGAGTCAGTGCTTTTAAAATATAGACTTAAAATTTAGTTTGGCCATATTTAAAAATAGAGAATGGAAAAAAATTAAAACCTATTTTAATTTCAGTGAAACAGCAATCTCAGTGCTGCATTTAAATATTTTTGGCATTATGTATATGTAACTTATTCTTATCTTGTGTAAAATCTAATAGGCTGTGGGTTTGTAGATGAAAATATGTTACTCTACAGACACAACTAAGTGACTTCACTTTCACTTTTCACTTTCATGCATTGGAGAAGGAAATGGCAACCCACTCCAGTGTTCTTGCCTGGAGAATTCCAGGGACGGGGGAGCCTGGTGGGCTTCCATCTATGGGGTCACACAGAGTCGGACACGACTGAGGTGACTTAGCAGCAGCAGCAGCAGGGGATCCTAATTACCATTAATGGGAAATCTTAAGTTCAGTTCACAAAAAAATACATGCTACTAAATAAGAGTGTCAGTTTGTAAAAGAAGGTAAATCTCCACTTATTGTCTGAGTTTGCATATAGAACATGTACTTATTATGCAATGATGGAAAGTTCAACATACTTAAAGAATTGGCAGTTGTGTGCAGATAAGTAAATCATGGAACTGATAACTGTGGGGATAGGTAATTATTAGCGGGGTTATCTACTGTGCTGGGAAAATTCCATAGCATCCTTAAAAAAGAAAGGAACTTTTGCCTTTATTGTAGTAAATAAAGATTATGAAGGATCTGCTAATGTTAAAGTTTTTAAATTCCCATTAAATCTTAATTTCATAATTATATTATATTATACATTATATTGCCTGTGTGCTCAGTCATGTTGGACTCTTGACAACACCATGGACTGTCACCCAACAGGCTCCTCTGTCCATCGAATTTTATAGTCAAAAATACTTCAGTGTGTTGCCATTTCCCACTCCAGGGAGTCTTCCTGACCCAGGGATTGAACCCACGTCTCCTATGTCGGCAGGCAGATTCTTTACCACTGAGCCACGTGGGAAGCCCATACATTATATTGGGTTGGTCAAAAAGTTTGTTCGTGAAGCTGTTATAGAAAAACTTGAATGAACTTTCTGACCAACCCAATATTTTAGCCCAGGAGAGTTACTTTATCAGAATAATTTGTTACTTGGTTATCAGAAAATATGATTTTGTTCAAGTTTGGAATTTACAACATAAAAACATAATGAGGATAAAGGTGGTCATCTTGAATATCCCCATCTACTTTTTAAAAACCATACATATTACTGAGGAAATCAAATTATATCACTCATATCTCAACCTTATAGAGTGAATAAGAGAAAAGAGTACTGCAAACTTCAATACTCCTGTCCGTGAAGGAAAAAAAAACACGAGTTGACTTAGACCCTTATCAGAGTACTAGGCACAGCATACCCAGAGTGTGGCGTATCTCTACTACTGGCTAAACCCTGACATTATAACTGTGGTCTATTAACAGAAAGTTATCTCCCACATCTGGGTGGGAAATATTAAGAGCACATGTATGTTCTGGAGGTCCAGAATTACAGTTATTAAGAAGCTACAAGAAATGGACTTATAAAGTGTATAGACTTGAGATGACAATTTTGTGAAGAAGACAGCTTGGATGGTGATGGCCCTAGTTTACATGATAAAAAGTAACAAAGAAATAAAGGGCTCTACTGTTACAAGTATTAACTATTTAGAAGATGATATACAGAAAGTACTAATTATTATAGAAACTACACTTTTCCATAGCATTATAAAAGATAATAATAGACCCAAGAAACTGAACTAAGTATGGCATATATTCCTTTTCTGATAGTATGTCTTATTATGGCTGATTCAGGAAAAGAAAACACAAGTACACAGAAAGAGCAAAAATGGAATCAAGCACCATTGAATGGCACTATAAGACAACAGAAAGTAAACAGACCAAATTATCTATTTGCATCTGGAAGCAGTTATATTTTTAAAAATGACTTGTACACACACCACACACACACACACACAAATACTCAAGAATTTATTAAATACAATTTTGTTGTGCCAGCTAAGCATATGCTGCAACTATTAACTTATGTAGGATATGCAACATCTTTCTCCTAGTTTAAAAATCATTAGAAATACCAATATATAAAACAGAAAGGTTAAGAAAAAAATAAAATATAAACATCAGTTATCTGTTTAAAATCTACATTGTTTTATCTCTATAGAAATGTTTGCTAATTAGTCTAAAGTACAATTGCTAGAGTAATATATATGTGTGTGTGTGTATGTATATATATATATTTTTTTTTTTTTTTTTTTTGCCTTCATGGCATTGTGACAAGTGACTGCAGAAAGTTACTGCAGGCTTATTCTTAACAAATTAGCTGACAAAAAGAAGAGGTAACATGTAGCTGATTCAACACAGGAAAAACCTTACAAGATGCCTAAGCACAAATAGATAAAATTAAGAGTACCCGAAGGGACTTTGAGTATAAAAATAGAAAGTGCCAAAAAATATTAATAGAAACAATATTCAGGTTTTAACTTGTCACAGAAAAAATAATGATGAATATTGAAGACTGATACTGAACAAATATTTAAAACAATTAATTCAAAACTTTCATGCAATGAAGTGATGGCTTAAATTTATATAATGAAAGTTTCTACCACATGCCAGGGAAAATTTGCCTGGAATAGTCAAAAACATAAGGACCTCGAAGCAGAAAATACATGTGACCAAGTCACATACAAAGTAAATAACATATGTATAAGTATTCTGGACAGCAAAATACAGGGTATGCCAGCAGTGGAATAACAAGAATAAATCTAATGAAAGGAATATCAGGTAAGTATATACTCACCTAAGCTGATCTTTATGTTTTTTCTATTTTTTTAAATTTATTTATTTTAATTGGAGGCTAATTACTTTACAATATTGTACAATTTCTGCCATACATTGACATGAATCAGCCATGGATGTACATGTGATCCCCATCATGAGCCCCCCTCCCACCTTCCTCCCCATCCCATCCCTCTGGGTCATCCCAGTGCACCAGCCCTGAGCACCCTGTCTCATGCATGGAACCTGGACTGGCAATCTGTTTCACATATGATAATATACATGTTTCAATCCTATTCTCTCAAATCATCCCACCCTTGCCTTCCCCCACAGAGTCCAAAAGAGTGTTCTATACATTTGTGTCTCTTTTGCTATCTCACATATAGGGTTATCATTATCATCTTTCTAAATTCCATATATATGCATTAGTATATGGTATTGGTGTTTTTCTTTCTGGCTTACTTCACTCTGTATAATCGGCTCCAGTTTCATCCACTTCATTAGAAGTCATTCAAATGTATTCTTTTTAATGGCTGAGTAATACTCCATTGTTAATATGTACCACAGCTTTCTTATCCATTCGTCTGCTGATGGACGTCTAGGTGGCTTCCATGTCCTGGCTATTATAAACAGTGCTGCGATGAACATTGGGGTACATGTGTCTCTTTGAATTCTGGTTTCCTCAGTGTGTATGCCCAGCAGTGGGATTGCTGGGTCATATGGCAGTTCTATTTCCAGTTTTTTAAGGAATCTCCACACTGTTCTCCATAGTGGCTGTACTAGTTTGCATTCCCACCAACAGTGTAAGAGTGTTCCCTTTTCTACACACCCTCTCCAGCATTTATTATTGGATTGCAGGCATTCTGACCAGCATGTGATGGTACCTCATTGTGGTTTTGCCTTGCATTTCTCTGATAATGAGTGATCCTGAGCATCTTTTCATGGGTTTGTTAGCCATCTGTATGTCTTCTTTGGAGAAATGTCTGTTTAGTTCTTTGGCCCATTTTTTTTTACTGGGTCGTTTATTTTTCTGGAATTGAGCTGCAGGAGTTGCCAAGCTGATCTTTAAAATCAAGGCTACAGAAATACCATTTTAGATTGCTATCATTCAATGAATATTATGCCCAAGAGGGTCTACTAAGAATGACCCTCATTCTACAAAATATGATTAAAGGAAGCACAGGCACAAATCAATTTGAATAAATGCATCAGAAGATTCAAGATGTATACAAAGCTGAAGGGAATAGTCAATATGTAAGTGACAACCTAGAAAGACATAACTAAAACATGAATGAAGGAAAAGTGACAGCAATATGGAAATAGCTCATTGACTACTTGTTAGATAATAAGTGGGAGATAAGGACCTCATTTAAAGCTGACAAGCAGGGTAGCAGAATGAGATCAAGAAAAGGGAAATAGGGCACTCTATAAAGCTGTTAGTAGAAATGTAATAAAAATAAAACAGAACTTATAAGAATAAAAGTACAATAAATTTGAATATTTTAATTGTAATATAGGTAACAGTTAATAGTACAAACAATATAGACCACAACATGCAGAGTAGCAGTTGTTGAAGAATGGACTGGAGTTTACTTGTGCACATGAATGCTGACAGGTTTAACTCGTCTATTAAAAATGTTTTCTATCAACCTACAGAAGAAAACAATTCTACAGATCTATTTTATTTAACAATCAGAATGATTAATAGAAATGAATAATTAACAACATGCAAGACAAAGGAGACAAAAAAGAAATTAAGGTGGTGATATGGATATCTAATACATTAGAATTCACAGAAAAGAATATACTGAAGCAAAGTAGGATAACGAACTACACAACAATGAGCAACAATTTTCATAACATGGTGCAATTATATTGGATAAAAGGACATATGAAGTAAAGATAAAAAAGAAATGTAGTAAATATAGGCACCTTTTATATACCTCTGTGAAAAACAATGCCTATGGATAAAAATGCATAAGGATATAGACGAGCTTAAAATCAATTAATAAGGTTGTTCTTGTCAATATTTTATTGACCACTCACCTCAAAATTTAGAAAAGGAATGATAAGTAAATCAATAAAACAAGAGGAAGAAATTAAGATATGAGCAGAAATAACGTATAACCTCAGATATGCAGATAACACCACCCTTATAGCAGAAAGTGAAGAGGAACTAAAGAGCATCTTGATGAAAGTGAAGGGAGAGTGAAAAAGCTGGCTTAAAAGTCAACATTAATGTATAGGAATGCAAGGGATTTTTGTGTGTTGATTTTATATCCTGCAACTTTACTATAATCATTGATTAGCCACATGAAAAGATGCTCAACATCACTCATTATCAGAGAAATGCAAATCAAAACCACCATGAGGTACCATTTCACACCAGTCAGAATGGCTGCGATCCATAAGTCTACAAGCAATAAATGCTGGAGAGGGTGTGGAGAAAAGGGAACTCTCTTACACTGTTGGTGGGAATGCAAACTAGTACAGCCACTATGGAGAACAGTGTGGAGATTCCTTAAAAAACTGGAAACAGAACTGCCTTATGATCCAGCAATCCCACTGCTGGGCATACACACTGAGGAAACCAGGAGGGAAAGAGACACTTCTACCCCAATGTTCATCGCAGCACTGTTTATAATAGCCAGGACATGGAAGCAACCTAGATGCCCATCAGCAGATGAATGGATAAGAAAGCTGTGGTACATATACACAATGGAGTATTACTCAGCCATTAAAAAGAATACATTTGAATCAGTTCTAATGAGATGGATGAAACTGGAACCTATTATACAGAGTGAAGTAAGCCAGAAAGAAAAACACCAATACAGTATACTAACACATACATATGGAATTTAGAAAATGGTAATAATAGCCCTGTGTACAAGACTGCAAAAGAGACACCGATGTATAGATCAGTCTTATGGACTCTGTGGGAGAGGGAGAGGGTGAGGAGATTTGGGAGAATAGCATTGAAACATGTAAAATATCATGTATGAAATGAGTTGCCAGTCCAGGTTCGATGCACGGTACTGAATGCTTGGGGATGGTGCACTGGGACGACCCAGAGGGAGGGTAGGGGAGGGAGGAGGGAGGAGGGTTCAGGATGGGGAACACGGGTATACCTGTGGCGGATTCATTTCGATATTTGGCAAAACTAATACAATACTGTAAAGTTTAAAAATAAAATAAAATTTAAAAAAATAAATGGAAAAGAAAAAAAATAAAAACAAATTTCATATATATATAAAAAAAGTCAACATTAAAAAAACAGATCACAACATCTGGTCCCATCACTTCATGGCAAATAGATGGGAAACAATGAAAACAATAACAGACTTTATTTTCTTGGGCTCCAAAATTACTGCAGTTGGTGACTGCAGCCATGAAATTAAAAGATGTTCACTCCTTGGAAGAAAGCTGTGACCAACCCAGACAGCATATTAAAATGCAGAGACATTCCTTTCCCTACAAAAGTCCATATAGTCAAAGCTATGTTTTTTCCAATAGTCATGCATGGATGTGAGAGCAGGTCAATAAAAAAGGCTGAGCACAGAAGAATTGATGCTGTTGAACTGTGCTGCTGGAGAAGACTCTTGAGAATCCCCTTGAACTGCAAGGAGATCAAACCAGTCAATCCTAAAGAAATCAAACCTGGTTATTCATTGGAAGGACTGATGCTAAAACTCCAATATTTTGACCACCTGATGTAAAGAGTTGATTCACTAGAAAAGACCCTGATGCAGGGAAAGACTGAAGGCAGGAAGAGAAGGAGACAACAGAGGACAAGATGGTTGGATGGGATCACCAACTCAATGGACATGAGTTTGAGCAAAGTCTGGGAGATGATGAAGGACAGGGAAGCCTGGTATGCTGCAGTCCATGGGGTCACAAAGAGTCGAACATGACTGAGTGACTGAACAATGACAAAATGTATTTTAATAGAGAAATAAAGCTATTAGGTCATTATGCTGCTTCTTTTAAAAATCTATTTTTAGAAGATAAAGCAGAAAAGCAAGTGTAAATATTGATACACTGGAAATTTTAAAAGATAAATTTAAGAAATATCAAATCTAAGAAAGGAATAGAGGGAGGAATTAAAAAAAAAAGACAAAGGGGAGGGAAGAGGAGCAGTAAAGGAAGGAAGTGTCTTATTAAACTGACTTCTAAGAAAATATAACTTGCAAAAATTGAATCAATAGAAATATAAACTTTAAATTTCAAATTTCTTAGAAGAAAGGGTAGAATTTATGTGAGAACGAATATATCTTAGCCACACACAAAAAAGACAGTCGCATTTTCACAAGGGAGTTCTACCATACCTTCCAGAACTAAAGAATCCTAATGCTACATTAATAAGCACAGAAATGGTGAAAACAGAGGACCTTTATTTTAGTAGGCTAAATCAGCTTGAATGGCAATTCAAGGAAAGTATGTGCATGTCTTAATCCTAGGACCTATAAATGTGACCTGCATTTGGAAAAGGTGTCTTTGCAGAAGTAATTAAGTTAAAAAAATTTCAGATGAGAGTTTAAGGGAATTTCAAGGCAGATCCTAAATGTCATCCCAAATATGAGACAGACAGAAGGAAATCAGAAACATACACAGGAGAAATTGATGTGAAGATGGAGAGAGATGCAGCTGCAAAAGAAAGAACGCTGACAATCACCATCTAGTGGGAAAGGCAAGGACTGGCTTATCAGATCCTCTGTGGGGAATGTGGCTCTGCTGACAGTTTGATTTTGGAATTCTGGCCTTTAGGCCTGTGAGCAAATAAGTGCCTGTTGTAGCCAAATTAGTGGTTATACCAAGTACAGGAAACTAATATTGTACCAACCATGATAAAGATGGTAAGAAAAAGGGAGAGATACAGAACAGTATCAATGTAGAAACTTAAAAGCGTATGTTGAACCATATAGAACTTCCCATGTGGTCTAGTGGTTAAGAATCTATCTGTCAGTACAGTACAGTACAGTACAGGTTTGATTCCTGATCTAGGAAGATCCCACATGCCATGGAGCAACTAAGCCCATGCACAACTACTGAGCCTGCGCTTCTCAACAAGAAAAACCACTGAAATGAAAAGCCCACACACTGCAACTTAGAGTAGCCCCCACTGATCACAACTAGAGAAAGCCTGCAGGCAGCAACAAAGACCCAGCCCAGGCAAAAATAAATAAATCTTAAAAAAAATTAAAATTAAAAAAAGAATCATGTATCAGCAGATTAAAAATAGACATATAATAATCAAATTAGATTTATTCTAGGATTGCGTGAATGACTCATATTAGAAAATCCATTAATATGTTTATGAGATGTAGAAAAAGTTCTGTCTAGCCATATGTTCCTTTCCCTGAAAAAGATATAAATTTCTGGAATAAGAAACTAAAAAAACAGAAACAGATGTCTTCATAATTTGAAAACATATTTCAAGCTTCAAATCATCTAAAATACGTCTAAAGTCATGCCAAAGAATTGATGCTTTTGAACTGTGGTGTTGGAGAAGACTCTTGAGAGTCCCTTGGACTGCAAGGAGATCCAACCAATCCATCCTAAAGGAAATCAGTCCTGAATATCCATTGGAAGGACTGACGCTGAAGCTGAAACTCCCATACATTGGCCACCTGATTCGAAGAGCTGACTCATTTGAAAAGACCCTGTTGCTGGGAAAAGTTGAAGGCGGAAGGAGGGGATGACAGAGGATGAGATGGTTGGATGGCATCACCGATTCAATGGACATAAGTTTGAGTAAACTCTGGGAGTTGGTGATGGACAGGGAAGCCTGACGTGCTGCAGTCCATGGGGTCTCAAAGAAATGGATACGAATGAGAGACTGAACTGAACTGAACTGAACTGAAAGTCACGTTAAAGAAAAGGATTTAAAAAATTGCAATCTTTATTTTTACTTACTTTGGGGAATAATTCAATTCAATCTGAAAAGAGAAAACTATAAGAATGAGTAATGCATAAGAAGTTAAAAATACTATCATTTAGAATGATTTGATAAATTTGGAAAAACAAATCAAATGAAAAACAAATTTGAAAACTTAAATGTTTCAGTATAGTAGCTGAATAATATATGAAAGTAAAAAACTAGCACATATACAAAAAACTCAAGGAGATAATATATTTGAAAAAATATTCAATTTATAATTATAAAAAATTCTAGGAAAAAACCTTAGTCTATGAGAATTGTTATCTTAGTAAATGATTTTTACAAACCTGATTATACTTTATTGAAGGTAAAATTATTTATTTTTATATCACATATAGAATAAACCTCAAATGATTTATCTTTAACATGTGCTTTAAAAATCAATGTTAAAATTAAAAAGAATGGGACTTCCTTGGTGGTGCAGTGACTAAGGCTCTGTTCACAATGCAGGGGGACTGGGTTCAATCCCTCTTCAAGGAACTAGATCCCACACCCTGCAACTAAGAGCTACAACTAAGAGCTTGCATGCTGCAACAAAGATTAAAGATCCCAGATCGCACGTGCCCCAACTAAGAACCGGTGTAGCCAAAGAAATAAACATTTAAAATTAAAAACTAAAGTTGATGAGGTTTTGGTATCACTGAAAGTATAAGGATGATCTTATATCACACTTTCATCCTCTGTTGCCACCTTCTTTTCATGTCCTCGATCTGTCCGAGCATCAGGGTCTTTTCCAGTGAACTGTCTTTTCACATCAGGTGGCCAAAGTACTGGAGCTTCAGCTTCAACATCAGTCCTTCCAATGAATATTCAGGGTTGATTAATTGTGATAGCCTCTTAATTTATGGTTAGTCATATTTTACATGGAATATAAATTTAGAAATAGCCAATTACATACAGTTAATATACTGATAGATAAATCTTAAAAAAAAAATCACTACTGATTTTTAATTCAAGTAAAATTTTAAAAAATAAAACATTTCCTTAGGGCTGGCTAAAAGAAAACACAGAAACAACCAGTTCATTGAAATTAGATTCTTCTCCCCAAAGAGAAAGAAGGAATCTAAAATTCAGTGCTGCTGTCATGAAGAAAATGGAATATTCTGAGTATTTTCCACAATTTGTCTCTCATTTGACTGGAATTTAAACATTAAATAGGGCAGTGCTCGTCTATCAATTTGTTTAAAACTGACAAGCTGTTAAATAACATATCAGTTGGAAGGGTATTGAAGATATTAAAAAATACTCATATCTATGCCAAATGATGTTTAAATGCCTATCCATCATATGGTTGATAAAAAGAAAAAATAGTTAAGCTGGAGATGTTTAAGATGTAAAATATTCTATACTTGTATATAGGCAAGAATGCATAACATTCAGTGGAGACAGAAAAGTGAGAGTGAAAAAAAGATTAATTATTCCACTTTTATTTTTAATGGTTTTATTCATATTTAAAGTCTCAATCACACCCGTTGGAATGACTGAATTGGAAAACATATAGATATTGTGAATATGGAAAGCCATCGGTCCCAATGGCTTGTTTTTTCTCTATTTTTCATTCTTCAATATTTGCTTAATGAGGCAGAAAAGTCTGTTGAAGTTTCTAGATTGGAGTCTGAACACCTTGATTTTCTTGCTTCTTTTCTGCATCCCTGAAGAATTACCTAAATTACAGTGACTAAAAGGGATGAAGATTCCCAACCAGAGGGAGAAAAAAACTTTAATTACTTTTTATCACAGGAAAGTGAAATGTGAATCAGTTTCATCCTTGCTTAAGACATGGAGCAATCTTGAATCTTCAGAGCAATTTCTGAATCTCAGTTGATTCAATTTTAAAACAGCAATTAATAGTACCTATTTATATACCAATGTATGTAATGACATAAACCAATGTCATAATTGCATAACTAGATATAAAAAATAAAACTACAGAACAGCTGAAATAAATTGTATTCTTGTGATTTTCTTTATATACAATAGGATTTGTTTGGGGCCTCAAGTAAATATGAGAAAAGAAAACATGCATTTCTCTTTCCCCACCAAGCTCTACAAAAACATTAAATATTGATACTAAAAATATACTAAAGTGGCCAAGGACTTCATAAATGGAGATGTGATATACTCCTAATTATAGGATGCGTAGCTGGGCCTGAAAACAGGAGACTCTGGTGCAACTTTATATTTGGGACTTCATAATCATTTGATCCACTCTGAGTAATTACAAAACTAACCTCCCAAGACACAAACACCTTAAAATCTGGGTAGTTAATTTTTGAAGAAACTGAATCAGAGAATACTTGAAAACTGCCAATCTCAACAAAGGGGATGCATTAGGAGAAGTTTAACTGAAATTTTCGTGGTTAACAATGGGATGCCAAACACAGCCATTCCATACCACCTAGAATGCTAGTAGCTAGCCTTTATCTGAAAAGAGGGAATTAAAGGATTCATCACAGTTATGCATGCAACTCAGTAGTGGCCACAGGACTGGAAATGGTCTGTTTTCATTCCAATCCCGAAGAATGCTAAAACTACTGCACAATTGCACTCATCTCACACGCTAGTAAAGTAATGCTCAAAATTCTCCAAGCCAGGCTTTAACAATACGTGAACTGTGAGCTTCCAGGTGTTCAAGCTGGTTTTAGAAAAGGCAGAGGAACCAGAGATCAAATTGCCAACATCCACGGGATCATCAAAAAAGCAGGAGAGTTCCAGAAAAACATCTATTTCTGCTTTATTGACTATGCCAAAGCCTTTGACTATGTGGATCACAACTAACTGTGGAAAATTCTGAAAGAGATGGGAATACCAGACCACCTCACCTGCCTCTTGAGAAATCTGTATGCAGGTCAGGAAGCAGCAGTTAGAACTGGACATGGAACAACAGACTGGTTCCAAATAGGAAAAGGAGGATGTCAAGGCTGCATATTGTCACCCTGCTTATTTAACTTATATGCAGAGTACGTCATGAGAAATGCCAGGCTGGATGAAGCACAAGCTGGAATCAAGTTTGCTGGGAAAAGTATCAATAACCTCAGATATGCAGATGACACCACTCTTATGGCAGAAAGCAAAGAAGAACTAAAGAGCCTCTTGATGAAAGTGAAAGAAGAGAGTGAAAAAACTGGCTTAAAGCTCAACATTCAGAAAACTAAGATCATGGCATCTAGTCCCATCACTTCATGGCAGATAGATGGGGAAACAGTGGGAACAGTGGTAGACTATTTTTTGGACTCCAAAATCACTTCAGATGGTGACTGCAGCCATGAAATTAAAAGATGCTTGGTCTTTGGAAGAAAAGTTATGACCAACCTAGACAGCATATTAAAAAGCAGAGACATTACTTTGGCATCTAGTCAAGGCTATGGTTTTTCCAGTGGTCATATATGGATGTAGAGTTGGACTACAAAGAAAACTGAGTCCCGAAGAATTGATGAATTTGAACTGTGGTGTTGGAGAAGACTCTTGAAAGTCCCTTGGACTGCAAGGAGATCCAACCAGTCCATCCTAAAGGAAATCAGTCCTGAATATTCATTGGAAGGACTGATGCTGAAGCTGAAACTCCAATACTTTGGCCATCTGACACAAAGAAGTGACTCATTTGAAAATACCCTGATGCTGGGAAAGACTGCAGGCAGATGAAGAAGGGGATGACAGAGGATGAATGGTTGGATGGCATCACCATCTCAATGGACATGAGTTTGAGTAAATTCCGGCAGTTGATGATGGACAGGGAGGCCTGGCGTGCTGCAGTCCATGGGGTCACAAAGAGTCAGACATGACTGAGCGACTGAACTGAACACTTCACCAGTTTGCAACCATACCTATGTGGAGGGTTTACATCAACATTTCATTTTTCAGCCTTAAATGCAAAGGAACGTTAATGACAATCAGATACTTAAAATATTTTACACTAAAGACAAGTGGACACTCACACCAATAGAAACAAAGAAACCCTGAAGAAAGTCATGTTCCTGAGCAAGAATACCTCAAAAAATATATGTGTTATATACACATGTGTACCTCAAAATATATATGTTTACATACAGACACATACAATTATCAGTTACATATGCAATATTTCATAAAATAAAAACAAAATCCCATAAGAATAATATTCATAGAGAAAAGCATTCTTGAGGACTTCTTTTTTAAATGATGGAGAAACTCAATTGAAGGGTTAAAAGAGAAAAGCAGAAGAATCTCCCAAAGGGTAGCATAAGGAAAAAAGTTGGGGGAGGAATAAACATAGTCAAGGGGGAGATACAAGGTCCCATGGATATGATTTCCAAAGGAAGTGTGGGTCACGCTATTGGCAGTGATTATTTAGTCCTCCACACGCACAGACCGGCTATGGTCTCATCATGGGCAAAGTTCACTTCCTTTTCGGTGTCATATGATGAAAATGACAGTGAGCTGGTTTTAAGCCTGCTTGTTTATCTGCCACTGATACGTGAGGAGCACACACCTAGCTAGTTCTCTACTTAGACACAGGAAGCAGAGTCATACTAGCTGACTCACAGGTCTGTAGTATAAAGCACAGTCATTCAGCTCAACCATGTCAAGTCAGTCAAGTCACAGCAAGAAAGCAGAGAGGTGAGAAAAGATAAATGAACATTGCTGTAAAATGTCATTTGAGGCTGGTCTGTTACATAGCAACTGCTAACTGAAAGAGAAAAAATGGACGTCTTAAAATTATCAAAGAAATAATAAAGAAAACTTTCTTAAATAGCAGGTGCAATATTTCTGTCGAAAGAGCATCAATCAGCATCAAGTATAACAAACTAATATTAACAAAATGGTATAATTATGATATTAAACAAAATGGATAAGAAATTACACTACATCCCCTTAGAGCACTGGAAGGGTAAAATTAGTAAGGTTTTCCAGCCCTTCACTTTCAGTCTGTATGTGTCCCCTGTTTTGAGGCGGGTTATCAAGACAGTATGGTACTGGCACAAAGACAGAAATATAGATCAATCGAACAAAATAGAAAGCCCAGAGATAAATCCATGCACATATGGACACCTTATCTTTGACAAAGGAGGCAAGAATATACAATGGATTAAAGACAATCTCTTTAACAAGTGGTGCTGGGAAATCTGGTCAACTACTTGTAAAAGAATGAAACTAGAACACTTTCTAACACCATATACAAAAATAAACTCAAAATGGATTAAAGATCTCAACGTAAGACCAGAAACTATAAAACTCCTAGAGGAGAACATAGGCAAAACACTCTCCGACATACATCACAGCAGGATCCTCTATGACCCACCTCCCAGAATATTGGAAATAAAAGCAAAAATAAACAAATGGGACCTAATTAAACTTAAAAAGCTTCTGCACATCAAAGGAAACTATTAGCAAGGTGAAAAGACAGCCTTCAGAATGGGAGAAAATAATAGCAAATGAAGCAACCGACAAACAACTAATCTCAAAAATATACAAGCAACTCCTACAGCTCAACTCCAGAAAAATAAACGACCCAATCAAAAAATGGGCCAAAGATCTAAATAGACATATCTCCAAAGAAGACATACAGATG
Source organism: Bos javanicus (assembly GCF_032452875.1). NCBI lineage: Eukaryota > Metazoa > Chordata > Mammalia > Artiodactyla > Bovidae > Bos > Bos javanicus. The sequence goes on along the minus strand of NC_083893.1, from coordinate 3,890,388 downwards.
GCTAACAAACACATGAAAAGATGCTCAACATCACTCATTATCAGAGAAATGCAAATCAAAACCACTATGAGGTACCATTTCACACCAGTCAGAATGGCTGCGATCCAAAAGTCTACAAATAATAAATGCTGGAGAGGGTGTGGAGAAAAGGGAACCCTCTTACACTGTTGGTGGGAATGCAAACTAGTACAGCCACTATGGAGAACAGTGTGGAGATTCCTTAAAAAACTGGAAATAGAACTGGCTTATGATCCAGCAATCCCACTGCTGGGCATACACACTGAGGAAACCAGAAGGGAAAGAGACACGTGTACCCCAATGTTCATCGCAGCACTGTTTATAATAGCCAGGACATGGAAGCAACCTAGATGTCCATCAGCAGATGAATGGATAAGAAAGCAGTGGTACATATACACAATGGAGTATTACTCAGCCATTAAAAATAATACATTTGAATCAGTTCTAATGAGGTGGATGAAACTGGAGCCTATTATACAGAGTGAAGTAAGCCAGAAGGAAAAACACCAATACAGTATACTAACGCATATATATGGAATTTAGAAAGATGGTAACGATAACCCTGTATACGAGACAGCAAAAGAGACACTGATGTATAGAACAGTCTTATGGACTCTGTGGGAGAGGGAGAGGGTGGGAAGATTTGGGAGAATGGCATTGAAACATGTGAAATGTCATGTATGAAATGAGATGCCAGTCCAGGTTCAATGCACGATGCTGGATGCTTGGGGCTGGTGCACTGGGACGACCCAGAGGGATGGTATGGAGAGGGAGGAGGGAGGAGGGTTCAGGATGGGGAACACATGTATACCTGTGAAGAAATAATTTAAAAATTAAAAAAAAAAATTAGTAAGGTTTTCAGTCAAAGTATAAAAGCCAGAAATCCTTAAGAATTAAATTTGTTAATCACAAGAAGCACCTATGAGACAATAAAATGACTTCAAAATTTGAAGGGAAAATTATTCTACCTCAGAATTTTATTACAGGCAATCTATACTCAAGGGTGAACATAGCATCAAGAAATTTTAGATGGGCTTTCTGAGATATTAATTCCTAAACATGCTTCCTTGGTGAACTCCCTAAGAAGGAAATTCAACAAAGGAGAATTTTTTTTTTTAAAGACAATGGTTTAACAGGAAATATAACCTATATTTTATAATAACTATAAATGGAGTGTAACGTTTAAAAATGGTATAAAATTGTTTTAAAAATGCAGTCACAAAGCACAAAAACCTTCCATTACCTTGACACCAGCAGATGGTATGTTACTATCTTACTTCATGCTAACAAAGAATAATGAGATTTATAGGTGTCGAGGACAGAAAATGCCATTAATAAGATCTTCAAGTAAGGATCTGCACATCAACCATGACCATATTTACTGTGAGGAATTTGCCTCAAATCATTTTTTTTCACAAATTACTCACAAATAAACTTTCCATAACTTTATCAACTGTGACAATCAAGAACTGCTTCACCTTGCTTTATCTCAGTCCCCTTTCCTCCTGTAACTTGTTGGCTGCACATTTTCTTCCAAATGTTTTTTGACTTAGCTGTCTTATAAAACATATTAATGTAACACTCTTAAATACATCACAGAAGTAAAAATAGAACTATTTAATTTAAAAATTGTTTTTACCTAAAGAGAGAGAGAGACATAATTCCGTAGGAGGCATTAAAGGATCTAGCTAAGCTGGCCTTACCATTTTCATTCATCAGGAAACAAACGTAAGTTGCCTTACTCACAGAAACTAAGCTCAACAAGAATCGGAGTCACAGTTTCTTGTATATTAACATTACCTTTTAATGAATTTCTCACCTATATAAGATAAATCAAGATTTATGTGTTTTCAAGCTGCGAATTCATTCTTTAAAAAAGATTTTTCTTCCATGTCCAGGGAATATTTGTGTTAATTAACCAGTTTGAACTTATAAATTATAAAATAATTGTTTATTAAAAAAAATGAGGCTGACACATAAGCACTGCAATAAAAAGATTTTCCTTTGTTCTTTGTGGAAAATTTGATAATTTTAGACTAAGTAAACCTTTTCAAGTTTAGCAATGCTTTGGTATTACTGATAATATATGAAATGTGAAAGAATGGTGATTATGTACAGCAGCTTATTTATATCCTCAGTTTCTCTCTGATGCAAATCTGTCAAAACACATTATTGTTTAAATAATCACTCTTCTTAATACAAGATATATTTCTAAAGATCCTAGAAGACGGTAAAATTAAAATGCAATATATTCAGATATCTTCATTGAATGCTATAGAGATCAAATTTAGAAATTCAAAGCAATCAGTTCACTAGCTAATATGCTTTTTAATTTGCCATTCTAGTCATACAAAGAAATCATTCAACTCAGGAGTTGATAAATGAAAATAGTTGTGAAACTAAACAGGATGGTAATTTATTCAACAGATTTAATTTCATAATCTTATGCAATTGCATTCTAGATCCCACATTTTACATTTAACCACAATGTGTATCAATAAATATGATTTGATTAACATGTTTATAATCAAATACATATCATATTGATAAACCCAGGGTTATAATTTACTTTAAATATTAACCAAGTGATAAAATAATTCCAAATACTTTTAAATGCAAAGAAAATCACAAACATGACTAGTCACATTTCAATTATAACACCTTGTTTTAAATCCAAACCTCTGCTTACTTCATATTCTCTCAATGTTTCCATATAGATGGCATCAATGCCTATTATTTCAGGGCTTCAGGATTATCTTTATTATTCTGTACAATCTTGGTTGCCTTTCAAACAAATGCTGATTTTCAATTATTCCAGGAAACAAGGCAATGCAGTTTAACATACTAAATCACATGAAACTTATGATGTCTTAAGAGTATACCTATAATTCAGTGCTTATCCACATGTATTAAAGATAACACAAAGACTGTCTTGTCTAAAATGAGAAATATAAAAAGAGTGGAAAAGAAATGCACAAACCAAAATCAATATGGATCACTTTAAAAAAAGACATTAGTATCTATAAGAAAAACAAGAAGCAGCTAAAATACTAAACAGTTTGCACAACAATGCATATGCTGTAGAAAAGGAAACAAATGAACTATACCAGGTTACTACTGAGAGTAAAGGACAGTGCATTTCTATTTAAAACAGCAGAGTCCCCCATCACGCTACAATGGCACATGTACTTTTACTGTCAAGATGCATGTGCTTTTGATACCGGATGCTTGGGGCTGGTGCACTGGGACGACCCAGAGGGATGGTATGGGGATGGAGGAGGGAGGAGGGTTCAGGATGGGGAACACATGTATACCTGTGGTGGATTCATTTTGATATATGGCAAAACCAATACAATATTATAAAGTTAAAAAAAATAAAGTAAAAAAAAAAAGATGCATGTGCTTTCAAAAAGCAAAAAAAAAAGATGCCATGAAAATCACCATGAAGAAATTATACAGTGGTTAGAAGATACGTGCCAAATAACAGGAATGCAATTTTTAAAGAGAACAAAAATTGGATATAAACCTGGACACGTGGGAAAAACAGAAAGCCCCAGAAAAAAATGTTCTTCACACAGAGTATATAATAGAACGAATGGTTTTATTGATTTCTGTGTTAATTTTAAAGACCTCAGAAACCTCTTAGGACTATCAGTACATCCTTCTAATTATTCTTACTTGATTTCATCATTTATGTCTCTCAGGCTTCTCATTTTAAGAAAAGTTGAAACCAATGAACTTTGGTTCATAAATTTTGCTTGTCCCAATTTTTCTACAAGGGAGTAAAGTATTTGTGGTAGGTAACCTTGTCAGTAATATTTGTAACCCCAAACTTCCAGTATATAGATGAGAATTGATAGCATTACTGCTGCTGCTGCTGCTAAGTCGCTTCAGTCGTGTCCGACTCTGTGCGACCCCATAGACGGCAGCCCACCAGGCTCCCCAGGCCTTGGGATTCTCCAGGCAAGAACACTGGAGCAGGTTGCCATTTCCTTCTCCAATGCATGAAAGTGAAAAGTGAAAGTGAAGTCGCTCAGTCGTGTCCGACTCTTAGCGACCCCATGGACTTCAGCCTACCAGGCTCCTCTGTCCATGGCATTTTCCAGGCAAGAGTACTGGAGTGGGGTGCCATTGCCTTCTCCAGATAACATCACTAAATATGCTCAAAAAGATTGGCTTAGGTATTTCTGAGAAGCCTTGGGAAGACATAAAACGGAAAAGACATGCATGGCCCAGACCTGGCTTAAAAATGTTTCTCCCCTATTTTAGCATTTGCTTATCATATGGAAAAATGATATCATATAAAAAAATGTCAGAAACCATCAAGCTCCTGATCTGGGGAAAGATCCTGCTGTGCACAGGTGCTGTCATGGAGGAGGCGGCAGCAAAGCTGCTTGGAGTGAAGATGTGCAAGTTTATTCCAGAACACACTCGCACCCTGGGAAACAAGTTTCATTGTTTCGTGAATTAACGACTCTGGGCTGGACTGTGATCTGTCAGTGCAGCTCCCAGTGCAGGAAGGACCCAGGTGACATTTCCTATCTGAAAAACTACCACCTCCTCAGTCCTCATTTTCGAGGTAAAGACATTATGATTTCCTTAGGATGTCCCTGGAGCTCAGGGTGCTTTCGCCAACTTGAGTCTGTGGAATTATATCTGGAAGAACTTTTAGACCCCATCTAGTGGGGAAGGCAAATGCACCCCACCCCAGTACTCTTGCCTGGAAAATCCCATGGACGGGAGGAGCCTGGTAGGCTGCAGTCCATGGGGTCGCTAAGAGTTGGACACAACTGAGCGACTTCACTTCCCTTCACTATCATATAGAAATGATATCTATCGTTTTTAGGAAGCTAAGGGGAGATACAGTAGTGCTCCATAATATCAAACTGAATGCATGATAGGGCTTTCCAGGTGGCTCAGTGGTAAAGAATGCTCTTGCCAATGCAGGAGACTCAGATTTCTATCCCTGGGTTTGGAAGATCCCGTGGAGGGGGAAATGGCAACTCTCCCCAGTATTCTTGCCTGAAAAATTCCATGGACAGTGGAGCTTGACGGACTATAATCAATGGAGTCATAAAGAGTCAGACATGACTTAGTGACTGAGCACAATGTAGGTGATGCTGTCAAATGTTGTCTGGAAAATCTAGTTCGGCTGCCAGAAGCTAAGGAAATTAATCTCCCTACAGGAATGAAACTTGAGACAATCTAGGAATGAATGGACAGTTCAGCTCAATGCCATCATAAAAACATAATTATTTCTCAGGCTCACTTATATGGGGGAAAAGATTATCTTATTCTCAAATAATCTGAAGGAATAAAAAATTTGTCAGTGATGAGAAGCACTGTCATTTTGGATAACAGATAACATGCAATCCCAGGAGATGATTTAAGAAAACAAGTGGAGCAAAATTAGAAACAGCCTACAGGCCCCTGATGAGTGGTAACAGCTATGAAACTGTCAGAAAGCTAGTAATAGTTGAACTTCAGTTCAGTCAGGCTCTCTTGGGCATCTACCACAGGAAGCAAGTGCCCAAAACTCTTTTGGAACTTAACAATAATCTGACAGCAATGTTTTGCAATTGTCTTCTTCACATTGGTAAACTGTTGAACATCACTGGAATTTTCAGAAATTACTTATTCTTGTATAGAAACCAGTCTTGCAATGCTCCTTTAGGAGTTCACATTTTACAGTTTGAAGTGTTCAAATACAGAGGCCTCCTTGGTTGTTGAGAAAATGTATACTTTTGACTATGGACTCTATTTTTGCTTTCTGTAAGCTTACTTCAATTGTAAAAATACTAAGTGATTGGTTCCCACAAATAGGCAAATCGATCTTATGTACATGTGTTCTACATAGCTTTAGTCATGTCCAACTGTTTGAGACCACATGGATTGTAGCCCTCCAGGCTCCTCTGTCCATGGGATTCTCCAGGCAAGAATACTGGAGTGGGTAGCCATTCCCTTCTCCAGGGGATCTTCTGAATGCAGGGATTGAACCAGCATCTCTTATGTCTCCTACCTGACAGGCAGGTTCTTTATCACTAGCACCATCTAGGAATCCCAAAATTCTGACTGTTGTGCATTGTCAGTGTCTGGTGTCTGACTTTTTGTGAACCCATGGACTGCAGCATGCCAGGCTCCTTGGTCCATACAGATTCTCCAGGCAAGAATACTGGAATGGGTTTCCATGCCCTCCTCCAGGGGATCTTCCCAACCCAGGGATGCCTCTCTTGCATGTCTGCATTGGCAGGCAAGTTTTTCTTTTCTTTTCTTTTTTTTTCTTTTTTACCACTAGTGGCACCCAGGAAAGTCAAGTCTCACATATCCCATCAATTTCTCTGACAAACAGTTGTTTTTCTATGTTTCTAAAACATCAAAAAGAATAGTGAAAATATTTGAAAGAAGATGGAATAAGGGGGCATCTACTATCTACCTTTTATGATCTCATCATAGCCTGCTACATAAACTGTCTCTAATGTTTAAGTGCCTGTGTGTGTGTGTGTGTGCTCAATTGTGTCCAAATCTCTGTGACCCCATGGACTGCAGCCTGCCAGGCTCCTCTGTCCATGGAATTTTCCAGGCAAGAATACTGGAGTGGGTTGCCGTTTCTTACTCCAGGGATCTTCCTGAGCCAGGGATCCAATCCACGTCTCTTATGTCTCCTGAATTGGCAAGCAGATTCTGTACCATCGGGCCACCTAGTTTAAAGAGTCTCAAAGATGGCAGAAAAGTAAAGCGGTACAAAAAGTCATTAAGCTGATAGCCATCAGCTCAAGTGATATGCAGGTGTAGGTCTTCTGAATCCAGAGCTCATATTTCTTTTATTATGCTATACTGCCCTGGCCTAAGTGTTGCTTCCAATCCACTCTCCCTGTAAAAGAAAACAGTCTGTGTTTATACTGTGACATATAAAGATCTGACCATACACTATAAAAGTGTACTCCTTCAAAACCATGAATCATGTACAGTCCTATCTTGATTCTGAGACTAATAACAAGTAACTCGGTCCAAAATGACTGTGACAGAGAAAACATGTAATTTCTAACTCTGCTGCTGATTCTGCATACCAGCACCATGTGAAGATACAAACAAAAAACGCATGCTTATATGTAGCTATGTTTATTGGTTGTGATCTGCTTATTTCTGAACACTTAGAATTATACAGTTTAAACTTCTTCCCAGTCTCTGTTCCTTTATTCAATAAAGGCAAAATACCATATTCTTTAGTATCTAAGGGTAAGGTTCTAACTGTAAAGTTATATGCATACGTGCTCAGTCATTCAGTCATATCCAACTCTCTGTGACCCTGTGGACTGTATCCCGCCAGGCTCTTTGGTCCATGGGATTTTCCTGGCAAGAACATTGGAGCGGGTTGCCATTGTCTCCTCCAGGGGATCTTCCCAACCCAGGGAATGAAGACTCATGTCCTGTGTTCCCTGTACTGCGGGTGGTGTCTTTACCACTGAGCCACCAGGAAAGCACTGAAGTTATATGAAATGTGAGGAAATACATTAAAATAGTACTGCTGCTGCTAAGTCGCTTCAGTCGTGTCCGACTCTGTGCAACCCCATAGACGGCAGCCCACCAGGCTCCCCCATCCCTGGGACTCTCCAGGCAAGAACACTGGAGTGGGTTGCCATTTCCTTCTCCAATGGAGGAAAGCGAAAAGTGAAAGTGAAGTCCTCAGTCGTGTCCGACTCCCAGCGACCCCATGGACTGCAGCCCACCAGGCTCCTCTGTCCACGGGATTTTCCAGGCAAGAGTACTGGAGTTTAACCATTTTAAGAAACATTTATATTATGAATGATGAGATAATTCTTGTCATTTCATTATTGTATACTCTAGTATAAAACATAACACTGATTTAGATATATTCAAGGATGTCTTTGAAAAAGGGTACATTTAAAAAAATGATTTACAAATGCCTATTTCAAATACCTTTGGAACTGCCTTTTATGAGTGGCTCATAATACCCAAAGACTAAAGCATAACTCACCATTGTGTTAGTTTGTCTCTGAAGTAAACTTAATTATCCACTTGGTTGTCCTGCATGGCAATCTTGACCCATAGCTGGAAGTCAACTCAGGAAAATGCCAAATAACAGGATTCCATAAGGCATACAGAAGCCAAGATTAGAGTATTTGCCCCATCTTGAATTCACCTAAAGCGGTTTGTTTTAATACCCAACTACATTCCATTTTTTTTAAGGAATCTGAATGTTAGTTTCCTTTTTTTAACCTGACACCAGCCTACAGTTGAATAATTTAATAGTGAATAATTTATTCTTATGCTCAGAAAATAATTGAAATGCATTTTGCATATCAATATAGTGTGTCCCTTTGTGGTATGTAAAGCAGAAACTGAAATATTACAACCCAAATTCTTATTTAACTTTGATTTCATACATAAATGCTGACTTAAAAATAAAACAAACCAGACAAAAAACCCCAACAAAATATTCCAATGACATCATGTTAATAGTATATTCTATCACCATAAAAGCTAGAATTTATGTGCTGTGAATCAGCTTGCTATTGAAATAGAGTAGAAATGAGAAACTTCAGGGATAAAGAAATGTCAGATCAACCTCAATATCTCCAAATGTATCCCCACACAAAGACTATGCATTTTTTAAATATCAGACACATAGGAGGATTTGCCTGAGAGGGGACTTGGAACACAGAACAGTAATGATAAGCAATGGGCAGAGATTCCAAGAAATTTAAACCACTATCTCTGCATTTGTTGAATTTATAGTTTGATTCAAAACACTATACAAATTCAAATAAAAATAAGTGCCTGATGATTATTTCCATGCACAAAAAAATTATCACCTAGAGTTGTTTAGGGCTTAATCTAGCTGACATATTACTGCATACAAACTATTTAGGACAATACTAGGCCTTTGGTTTGCTTTTCTAGGTCTTTTCATTCTGTAAAGGTGACTTTTGGGACATCTCACATGAAAATATGAGGTCAGCCAATGAATAAATGGCACCCTCACAGTATGAACATATTCTGACTTGAAAAGTACACATACAAATAAGTTTCCTTGCTGTAGAGTTTTGACAGGACACCTAAACATGCATAAAGACATTTTTTTCCCCTAGAAGTGTTAAGATAAAAGAAATTGAATAAGAGGTTACTTTTACCCATGAAATATAATCAGAAGCCAACCTCCTCACTGAAGCCTTGTGGCTCCTTTAAGTCACCCTGCCCACCTCCTTCTTGACTCTGTCCACTTTCTTGACCACATTCACTGAATCATGCATCTGACTTTTCTATTGTATGCTGACTTGGTTTGTGTTTTGTTTGGGGAGTCAACTAGTCATTGCATTCTGTTTTCACTCCCATTTACCTGGCTTTGATGGCAGCCTCTTTTGACAATAGCACTCGACACTCAGCCAGGCTACAGGGGACTTGCCACAAGTGACAAGCCAACCTCTAAGCTCTATCCAACCTCTATATCTTAGGCCACTATGCTCAACAGACTTACTCCTGTGTTAAAATATCTTTCTTTACATTTTAAGTTTTATTGAAAAATAGGAATTGTATATATTTAAGGTGCACAGATTGATGTTTTGATGTATACACTGTAAAGTAATCACAACAATTAAGCCAATTAACATACCCATTACCTCACATAGTAACTATCTTTTTTTGTGGTGAGAACATTTAAGATTTACTCTGTTAGCAAATTTCAAGTGTATAATACAGTGTGATTAACTGTAGTCACCATGCAGTACATCAGATCTCCAGAACCTTTTCATCTTGTGTAACTGTAAGGAAGAATAGAGTATGACATCCCCAAAACACGCCACTTTGGCATGCGGTTCTTTTGAGCTAAAGGCTCAAATTAAGAGACAATGGATTCAGGAAAAGTATTTTACCTCCATTAACTGCCTAAAAGAGTTTGGATGGGGGGTGGTTTAGATCTTAGAAGCCTTATCTGCATGGCACGTAACATTTGTTTACCAAACACTTGCTTTTCTCATCTTCTTGTGAACTATCTTCCTTCCTTTAGAAGGTCAACATCCCTCTCCCTTTCTTCTTAGCACAGGATGGAATATAAGTCTCAACTGTCTCTGAGTCTTAATTTTATAGGACTCCTGAACGCAAAAAAAATTAAATGTTTTCCTCCTGCTACTGCTTTATGTCAACTGAATAATTAGGCCAATTATTAGGACAATATTATTATTGTCTAGAACCTAGACAGGGGAAGGACTGAAAACATTTCCTCCCCTACACCTGAAACTTTGTACTCTTGACTAAGTCTCCATTTACCTCCCATTTCCACTTGCCCCTGGCAATTGCCATTCTATCAGTTTGACTACTTTAGATTCCACATATAAGTGAGATCATGCAGCATTTGTTTTTCATGTCTGACTTATTTCATTTAGCATGCCTTTCAGTTACATCCATGTTGTCACAATGAAGTACTTCCTTAAGGCTGAATAATATTCCAATTTATGCATTACATTTTCTTCATTCATCTATTGAAGGACATTGAGGTTGCTTCCATATCCTGGCTATTGTGAACAGTGCTACAATGAACACGGGCATGCAGACATTCAAGATACTGATTTTATTTCCTTTGCATAAATACTTAGAAATAAGATTGATGAATCATATAGTAATTCTATTTTTAATTTGTTGATGAACACTGTTTTCCCATAATGCCTATACCCTTTCTTTGCCTCTTGAAAGAAGACCATTCACTGAGAATATCCCATTGAGATTCTATCAGATCTGGGGAATTTAAGTGTTTAAATTATGGATTATTGCAATTTTGTCTTCTCACAGCAGAGTAATTTCCCATATCACAACAGCCAAAAAATAGTTTTGTTTTTTCTTTTACTAAATAGAAATACCTTTATTTGATTTGGTTCTTTACTCTCTAAAGTATGTATACCAATAAGGAAGTGCTGTTGACAACAACGTATACAGAAACATAGTGTGGATATTTATATTTATGAGAATATGGATTATTCATTTGATATACAAAATAAATCTGCATATTACTTTGATAATCCAAACCTAAGAGGAACGCTATGTTCTTCTGTGATAAAGGCACTTCTCAGAATACACACGAAGCAATTTAGTTCAATTAGGAAATGCTTAGCATTTCTTTTCAAATCAAACTTAAATACTGCTATATCAGACCTTAAATACAAAGTAAATGCAAAAAATATTCAACTTTCCCACCAATTTAAATAGTTTTATGTTATTGTAACTAACAAAAGCAAATGGAAATAAAATTATAGGTCATTTTCTGTGTTAAGGTCAAACACACACATGTGCTTTTAATGACTCATTCGTAAAACAAAGATAACAAGCCAAAGCTAGTAAGGTTATGGTGAGAATCAGATAAACTCTCTTGTGACACATGTGTATATCATAGATTGTAAATTATTAACAATTCACTAAGTAGAAGGCTAAATCTCTACAAAAGACGATCTACCTTCTGTTCATTCAGACTATTTATCCATAAACTTAATTTACTGTTACTGTTCAGCTCCTGCCTTACATTAAGTAAATTCAGGCATTCAGATCCTCAATATACACTGGAAAAAGTTTAGGAAGTTACTATATCATATTAATATTAACCACTTACTGAAATCATAACATAATCATGATATTAAAAATCATTACCCGAGCTATTATACAACTTTAGAAAGATCACTATATTCTTTCCTCATTAAAAAAAAAGTGAATTAGTATCTTTGTTTACTTTCTATTCAAAGTAAATACATCTGCATATTACTTTGATAATCCAAACCTAAGAGTAACACTATGTTCTTCTGTGATAAAGGCACTTCTCAGAATACAATATATCAAATTAAAAACAATATATTCATTGCTGGTGAGCATATAAATGAGTATAACTCTTTGAGGACTATATGACTATATCAAACACACATACTTACTGCTACTGCTGCTGCTAAGTCTCTTCAGTCCTGTCCGACTCTGTGCAACCCCACAGATGGCAGCCCACCAGGCTCCTCCGTCCCTGGGATTCTCCAGGCAAGAACACCGGAGTGGGTTGCCATTTCCTTCTCCAATGCATGAAAGTGAAAAGTGAAAGTGAAGTCGCTCAGTCGTGTCCAACTCTTAGCGACCCCATGGACTGGAGCCTACCAGGCTCCTCTCTCCATGGGATTCTCCAGGCAAGAGTACCAGAGTGGGGTGCCATTACTTACTGCTGCTGCTGCTGCTGCTAAGTCGCTTCAGTCGTGTCCGACTCTGTGCCACCCCATAGATGGCAGCCCACCAGGCTCCCCCGTCCCTGGGATTCTCCAGGCAAGAGTACTGGAGGGGGTTGCCATTGGTGACCTACTAATTCCAAATTAATCTATGGATTTATTTATTGATTAAAGTGATAGGGACTAACTATGAATATCAGGGTAGATGGCATGATGTATATAAAGAAAACTGTCATGATGCGTGTATGCACATAAGTATGCTTATTATAGATTCTTTTTTGAATATGCATTGTGATATAAGACAGGAAAATATTGTGTTGGCAAAAAGTCTGTTTGAATTTTTCCATAACATCTTATGGAAAAACCTGAGAGGACTTTTGGCCAACCCAGCATTAATAGTGATTAGCACACACACCCACACATCAATGGAGAAAAGGCCAAGAGAGGTAAGTAAGAAAAAATTAGTTTTGTCTGTGCCTGTGGCTTGAATTTTTAAACTATTTTATGTTTTAATTGTTAAGAGATAAAAAAAAAATTTAATTTGCCCATATTCTGTTTTAAAATTTTTATTAGTAATAGTATTAAGTCACCAAACTCTTTATCCTATGCTTATGGTAGAACGTGTCATCCTCAAGATGTGTGAACTAGTCAGTGGAATGGAATGATTCTATTTAAATAGGATGGAAGAATGCCTTCTTGAATTTTTAATCCATAACACCAATCAGACAATGTTTTAAAAAACACATTTCTGATGAAAATACAATTACTTGACATTTTCATTGAAAGACACCTGAATTACAAGAGATCTGGAAAGCGTCTGCCTGCAGTGCGGGAGACACGGCTTTGATCCCTGGGTTGGGAAGATCCTCTGGAGAAGGAAATGGCAACTCACTCCAGTAATCTTGCCTGGAAAATTCCATGGACTGAGGAGCCTAATAGGCTACAGTCCATGGGGTGGCAAAGAGTCAGACACGACTGAGCGACTTCACTTCACTTCACTTCACCTCACCAGAGTTTAGAATGACGGGTTTGCCCTATTCTGACCACAATTTGCTCTAACTCATTTTTGGATTTTACGGAACCACTGATGATAGTGCTGTCAAGTCTAGTTCTGTTAACACTTCATCTTGTTAGAGACCTGAAAAATAAATTGGTAATTAGCATTTTAGGCTTTATCATTCTTCCTGAGCAAAATACCAGAAAGAATGGTAATTTTTCAGAATGGCATTACAAATTAGTCATGCTGCTGGGCTTATGTGGATCTCTGGTGAAGATTCAAAAGAAAAAAAAAAAAGATGGGGGAAAAGTCTCTTTTAAAAGTCCCTTTAATACACTATTGGAGACCAAAATCTAGAAATATACAAACATATAATGATATAGTAAAAATGACATGAGAAGGCATATCACACAATGCTACTCAAAGAGGGCTTGAGGGTGAGGGTAGGAGTATTCACACTTAGATATCCTATGAAAAGCAAACATTATCAACATAATTAGATAAAATTGAAGTTATTTACTCTGAACAATCCAAGATCTTAAAATAATCTAGGAATCAATAATTATTCCATGCTTTGTGTCATTTGAAATAATCAACTAAAATTTAATATGTTGAAGTAACTTGTGCTCATCTGCACTAATATATATCTGAACACAATAAGTAATAATCCACAATGTTATATATTTTTTGTGTGTGCATTTAGTCATGTACTCACAGTTATATCCATGTGTGATACATGTGAAAAGAGTGTGTTGATTCAAAGCAGAACTTTTTCACTAGGAGACAGCTATCAGAAAAGACAGTTTTTAAAATTAAAACTTTCTACTTGTTGTTCCCTGGAGACTGCCCCAGTTCTCCAAGAAAGGCTATGCCTTTCTTATGGTGTAAGCAGAGAGACAGCAATTAACTTAGTATACTCCAGCAGGTATTAAAAACAAAAGTACTGGTAGGGTGAATGACCTGGTGCCAGAATTCTCCTCAAGCCTGACGCTTTCTGTCTACAAGCCTAGTGGGTTTCATTATGATTCTTACAGAAAGCCATTAGCCCTTTCCAAGCTAGACTGCACAGGCTGACCAACCCATCTATCATCTCTCATTCTCTTTCAAAATATCAGTAGTCTTAAGTCAAACACAACCTTAATCTCTAAATTGATATTACTATGCCATAAGGTGGCATATCATCACCAACACTATCTAATTTAGAGAAGAATCAGAGGTTTAACAAAGAAAAATTTTACCTTAAAAATGCAGTTTATTGAATAGCCTAGAACCTTTTAAAGAAGAATTTTTCCAGAAATTACTACCTTTACAAAAATATAGACATTATTCAACAGTGGATTCAATAAAGGATAAAAATCCAAAACTCATGCACCCAAAAAAATCACAATGGTAATAAGAAACATGGTCAGCCCTTGAAGCTAAGACACATTGTTCTAAATGCTAGAGACTTCCTGGAATCTGGTTATATATTATGGTTTTTACAGACCAAGTTTGTGTCTACTTGACATCTGGATAAGTTAGTCAAAAACACCACCAATCAGTTAAGAAAGCTTGTTACGCATCAACTCTGCAAGCCTGCTATTTTGATTGACTTCATCACTTAACAAGTTATCTACTTTAACTACATGAAATTGTGTTCTTTAGTCATTAAGTCCTGTCTGATTCTTTTGCAAACTCATGGACTATAATCACCAAGCTCTGCTTCCATTCTAGTATTGGATTGGATTGCCATTTCCTTCTCCAAGGGATCTTCCTGACCCAGGCATCGAACCCATGTCTCCTGAGTCTCCGACTTTGGTGGCAGATTCTTTACCACTGAGCCACCAGGGAAATCACACATGAAATCTTAGTTCCACATATGGTCATGACACCTCAAGCTAACAGTGGATTTTAGACATAATACTTAACATCCAACTTCTTGTAGAAAAAAAAAAAAAAAAACTCTATAACTGTGTCATGCCAGCAGTTGGAGATGAAACCTTATTTCCTTCCAGACAGTTCTTTCATTTTTCAAAGGGTCCTTAGGAAACCATCTGATTCTGAAACAACTTTGGTTCTTATGAAAAATGTTAGTTAATAGAACCTTCCCTAGAACTATTAAAAAGTTCCCTTAAGTGGATTTTATATACTCAAAAATTTGAGTCGCCTCTCAGCAATTGAAAGATCCTGAAAGATGACTACTTATGTTCCATAAGGAAACATAACTCCTTATGTTGAGTTAAAATGTGTTTCTGGGTGGCAGTGCTTTCTGTGAAAAATCTTAAAATGTGTGAAACTTATCTACTTCCCAGGCTAACAATTTGTATCTTTCAGTGACTCCTATCCCATAAAAATATTATCTGCCAGGACCATTTAGCTCAACTTACTCATTTTACTGAAAAATATGGAGCACAGCAGTGATTCTCAATCTTGAGTGTGTATCAGAATCACGTGGAGGGCTCTGGTTAACCAAAAATATCTGGGTCTCCTTCATAATATTTCATTCTCTGGTAGTGCAGAGAGGACGTGGTCCAAGAATTCTTATCTGAAGTAATTTCTCAAATGTTACTGAGGCTGCTGATTTGGGAAATGAACTTTGAGACCAGCAGACTGGATTAGAGAATAATTCTGAACTTCCCCTTGTTCTTTCATCAAATCAGCCTTAGAGCACATTCTTTTTTTTTTTTTTTTAATCACAATCCTGACACTGAGTCAAAGCAAGGTGTCAGTAAGCTGAATCTCCAAGTGTCTTCTATATGCTTTGTTTTTTAACTCACAAAGTCTCCAAATTGTAATGACTTGAAATTTCATGTGTGTTTACAAATTTATATGGTGTTGTTCAACTGATTTTTTGATTGACTGATTGATGTCAACTTTCTCTTGTTACTTTAACTCAATTGCTGGTTTCAATAGTTTTCATTAGACTGTGCTAGATTTCATCCATCAACTGATATGTGTCAAGATATTTATGGGAACTGATTCACTTAATTTTAGCTACAGCTCTCATTTTTCTCTTCAGAATTTAGTTGTCTTTAAAACATGTTCCAAATTGTAACTTTATCATAGTTGGGTCTTTGCCCAGTCTGCCAGTATTTACCAAATATGTAAACATTTGTCAGTACTTGTTAATACATTGAGAGAAAGAAATATCTGGCTTTAGAAGTCTTTCCCAGCCTAAAATGGACTCTATTCACACATGTGCAAAATTAAGAATTAAATCTAATATCTGCAAAACACAGCCATGATAGTATATATGGGGATGATTTACATAACACTAACATTCATCCTTTTTGAGTTTCAGTTTTCTACAGTTTCAGTAATGGGGCATAGTTTTAAAATACTCATGCTAGCATTCACTGTTCAAACATTCCAGGGTCAAATATTTGAAACAAATGCTATGATCCTTGTCTAATTTATCTGCCCTCTGTAACCTAGCTTATGTTACTGTAAATTTGGGTTATAACCTTAACTCTGAATATTCAATACTTCATAGGCAAAAAAAAAAAAAAAACCTCACCCAGTAAGTTACATTACTCTATAAAGTCAAAATATTTTTCTTTCAAGGTAGTAAGGCCAGGGTGTGGGTGGTGGGGGGAAAAGCAAAATTCTGTATTTGCCATGTGATTATCTTCTGCATTCAATTAACATAAGCTTACTTGATTTGGGGCCACTGAAATCCTTGCACTAGACTGACACTGGCAAATCACGGGAAAACAAAGTTGTAAAATAAACCAAAGGTTAGATAGCAGTTTGCGCAAGACCAGTGTTGCATTGCAATGTTTAACAGAAATCTAACTATACAGGCTTAGCCAAATGGACATTTGTTTATTTACTTAATAAAAAGCCTGGAGGGAAACACTATAAGTGTTGTGGCTTATTGATGTTCCTTATGCCTATATCTTTGCTTATACCATAAGATTTTCAATCTTATAGTTGCCTCATGGTAAGAAAACAAATTTCATCTACTGCCTCAGCTGATTTCTTTCTTTCTTTCTTTCTTTTTTAAATCTTGAATACCCAGGATCTGCAGAAAACTTTTCTTCCACAGAAAACTCCATTTCTGAGCCCAACTTTTCCTATGTATCTGCCTGGAATAGCAATGACGGGTAGAATGTAGATTTAACAAAATGCATTTCATCCCCAAACAAAATCCATGTTCTATTAATTCCAAATAGGAAAAGGAGTATGTCAAGGCTGTATATTGTCACCCTGCTTATTTAACTTATATGCAGAATACATCATGAGAAATGCTGGGCTGGAGGAAGCACAAGATGGAATCAAGATTGCTGGGATAAATATCAATAACCTCAGATATGCAAATGACACCACCCTTATGGCAGAAAGTGAAGAACTAAAGAGCCTCTTGATGAAAGTGAAAGAGGAGAGTGAAAAAGTTGGCCTAAAACTCAACATTCAGAAAACTAAGATCATGGCATCCGGTCCCATCACCTCATGGCAAATAGATGTGGAAACAGTAGAAACAGTGGCTCACTTTATTTTTGGGGGTCTCCAAAATCACCGCAGATGGTGATTGCAGCCATGAAATTAAAAGACGCTTACTCCTTGGAAGGAAAGTTATGACCAACCTAGAAGCATATTCAAAAGCAGAGATATTACTTTGCCAACAAAGGTCCGTCTAGTCAAGGCTATGGTTTTTTCAGTAGTCATGTATGGATATGAGAGTTGGACTATAAAGAAAGCTGAGTGGCAAAGAATTGATGCTTTTGAACTGTGGTGTTGGAGAAGACTCTTGAGAGTCCCTTGGACTGCAAGGAGATCCAACCAGTCCACCCTAAAGGAGATCAGTCCTGGGTGTTCATTAGTAGGACTGATGTTGAAGCTGAAACTACAATACTTTGTCCACCTGATGCAAAGAGCTGACTCATTTGAAAAGACCCTGATGCTGGGAAAGATTGAGGGCAGGAGGAGAAGGGGATGAGAGAGGGTAAGATGGTTGGATGGCATCACTGACTCGATGGACATGGGTTTGGGTGGACTCTGAGAGTTGGTGATGGACAGGGAGGCCTGGCATGCTGCGGTTCATGGGGTCACAAAGAGTCGGACATGACTGAGTGACTGAACTGAACTGAATCTTTGATAATCAACAAAATAAAAATATGAGGAAACTGGAGCAAAGCAAGACTGGAAATAGGGGAGTAATTAAAAATTAACCATTTTGATACTTTTAGGATTTGGTATTAAAATTTGGTAGGTAGGACCTATTCAGGGCTTACCTAGGTTTAGTTATTTGCCACAGCTGAGGCAAGAGCCTTCCATGTAAGGCTGCTAGTACACTGGATTTGAAAAGTCACCATACTCAGCACTGTGTGAGAAGCAGGCACCATCATCTCTCATATTTTGCGTTGTTTGTTCTCAGCTTCAGAGAGTTCTGCAATGTACACACTCATCAATTCTCAAGTGGATACTTGAGGTCTTTCTCTGAAGATACCTGGAGTTCTCTCTGCATCTGTCTTTTCTTCAATACTCTGTCCTATGAAATATATCTTAGACTCCTCAGTTTCTCAACATCAACTTCTTCAACCCAGACAGTCTGTTCAGCTTTGCCTGGGTTGCTTTTTGCACCTCTATGGTAACTCTTAGGGAAGTAACCAGCTTCAGGCAGTCCAGTAAACCAAGTACCCATTACTCTGTTTTAGCCAAGAAAGCTTACACATCAAAGTACTTTAAAACAGTGTTATATCCCCTGTAATCCTTTATATTATGGTGAGACCCAGGGACTTCATAAAATGTAATTCTTTTAATTTCCTAATACATGCCATTAGAAGGCATATAATGTTGATTTTATTTATAACTGCCTTCTGGGACTCATTTGGCAAAACTAATACAATTATGTAAAGTTTAAAAATAAAATAAAATAAAAAAAAATCATATGATTAACATTTAAACAGAGGCATCTTTGACAAAATTTGTCAGTCAGTTCAGCCACTCAGTCATGTCTGACTCTGCAGCCCCTTGGACTGCAACATGCCAGGCTTCCCTGTCCATCACCAACTCCTGGAGCTTACTTAAACTCATGTCCATCAAGTCAGTGATGCTGTCCAACTATCTCATCCTCTGTCATCCCCTTCTCCTCCTGCCTTCAATTTTTCCCATCTTCAGGGTCTTTTCCAATGACAAAATACTCCAAATATAAAATTCTCAGTTACTTATTTACTTTATAGAATGACAGTAGAGGTAAAAATACTCAAGGTTTTAATACTTAATTTGATAACACCTCATAGCTCAGTTGGTAAAGAATCAGCCTGCAATGCAGGAGACCCCTGTTTGATTCCTGGGTCAGGAAGATCAGCTAGAGAAGGGATAGGCTACCCACTCCAGTATTCTTGGGCTTCCCCTGTGGTTTCCCTTGTGGCTCAGCTGGTAAAGAATTCGCTTGCAATGTGGGAGACCTGGGTTCGATCCCTGGGTTGGGAAGATCCCCTGGAGAAGGGAAAGGCTACCCACTCCAGTATTCTGGCCTGGAGAATTCCATGAGTTGGACACAACTGAGTGACTTTCATTTGGTAACACAACACTTATACTTAGTTTCAAAGACTCCTAGCACTTATTTTTTAGTATATTTTAGTTCTCACTTATGAATATAACAAAAACAGAGTTTGCCAAAAATATTATATTCTGAATACATCCTCTCAGGTGAATTGTTGTCTCTAATGAAGTAGTCACCCTCTTACCATGGAAAGAGCACTATGCCACTGCCAACTCTAGAAAACTCAATCACACTCATTAATGGCCAAGCTGACCATTGTTATGTCTGAGGAAGACATGGCTGTTTTTTATTCAATCCATGAGACTAAGATAAACAATGATCTTAACATAATTTTACTACCACAAGTAGAAGCATTTTACTAATGAAAGACTTGATGAATATAATGAATTTTCACAGATATAAAATATATATTGTATTACATATTTTTATATATTTCCAAATGTAACTGACTTTTATAATTTGTGATACATGTGTTCATATTCTTAGTATGTGCATGTTTATGCCTGAACTAAGATATGGTGCACACTCTGCTCTTACTTCAAGGAGGTGGTAGCCCATATACATCACACACTTACAATGGACAAGTGAAAACATACATTTCAGTCAGTCATTCTAGAAAATAACAACCTAAAGGTAAAGTAAAAGAATTTTTACTGCACAGAAATTTCTAGATATTCCTCCACCTATGGCAAGGAATGTCAGTATTCCCACTGTTGCTTTAAAGCAGGGGTCCTCAACATCTGGGCTGTGGACCAGTCTGTGGTCTTTTAGGAACTGGGCCACACAGCAGGAGGTAAGCAGCAGGTAAGGGAGCAAAGTTTTATCTGCTTTTCCCATCGCTCACGTTACCACTTGAACCTTCTCCAACCCTTTCCGTGGAAAAATTGTCTTCTGTGAAACCAGGTTCCTGATGCTAAAAAGTTGGAGACTGCTGCTTTACAGCATTCATAACTGGTTTCAACCAGTAATATTGTCATCTCAGATTGCTAACCAGTATACAACAAAAGGAAAGCTATCTAACATCATGAGGTTCAAATTCCTTAAGAAAGCCAAGCTGCTGAGTGTATTGTACCCACTCTGTCTTAACTCCAGCATTATGTTTTTTCATTAGGTCAGGCTCCATCACATTGGTAATCTTCTGTGATCATTACACAGCCTAGTTTCACCAATATATTTGTTCTTTTCCTTAGGCTTTGATAAATTTAATAAGCCTTGAAAGTTGCTGAATCTCCCAACTGTAGTAAATGCAAGGAAAGTAGACTGTACTAAATCCATAAGATTTCTAGAATCACAAATGATACAAAGCATATAATTCTTTCAAGATGAGATTGTTTTAATTTAAGAGAAACATATAGATGACTGTTCTTTTCTAGATGTCCAAGGATGTTTTGTGGAATATGTTTTGATCTGAGGCAAAATCCTGACTGCACAGTTGCTATCTTCATCTGTTTGAATGTGAGAAAAGATGAGCTAAACAAGTGGGAAAATGAGACTGAAAAGAAAAAAAAAAAAAAGGGTCAGGACTCAGCAGCATAAAGCCAGAAAGTGGAAAACAGACAATAACACCAACTACAGTTCAATCCCTTTTGACTGACTGAGATCAGCCCAATTTTCTAGCACTGTGAACAAAGCAAGTTACTCAGACTTAACTTCATTTACTAGAGTTGCGCTGATAGGAAATCTACTATTAGGTTGATCATCCTGTAGATATTTATTCCTCCAAAATATATTCTGGTCTATTTGGGGAAAGGAAGAATGGGAGGACTGGGATAAATAGAAGACTGTTGAAGTTTGGATCAATCAATGTTGCATTGCTTAAACATCATTGTTCTCAGAAAAAGACACAGAAAAGTGAAAGCCATTGCTGTGTGAGTAAAAAAAATATGTTTAACACACTCAAAAATCCATAATAAGTCAAAGACCAGAATACAAATATTGTAATTCTTTTGTCACCCTCATTTTATCAACTTGTTTTTAATAGGGGTAGCAATTTTTTAAAAAAGTTTTTGAAAAAGGAACAGGGAATGGGCCTGCAGTCAATAGCTTCAACCTGGAGACTCTGATAGCTTTCTAATTACAAAGCAAGTGTGCATTCATAAACAAACACAAAACAATGATGTTTAGAAATCTCACAAGGATGAATAAAAACTGTACAATACTGTTATGATTAACTGTTTTTCCCTCTAAGGGGCTGTTTAGGTTTTTATTGTTATTTTTCAGCTTAATAAAAATGTAAATGTCATTCTGAATGAGAACAGTGGGGAAAATATTGAGGGAAAAAATAAAGATAGGTGCCCCAGAGCACCTGAGTAACAGATGGCAAAAAAAGATGGCCTGGGTCTACCTCAGGAATTTTAGGGCTCACCACGCATATCATGGGGGTTCGAATAAGGTAATTAACATCTCAGCTCCATAAGGCAACTAAAAACCAGGCTGGTTCATGGTGGTTAAAAGCTTTCAAAATGACCTAACACAGCTAGTAGGGGCAAAAATTATATAAGTAAGCATACATTGAGAAACTGTGCTTGTATAAATCCCATTAGTTCTGAGGTAGTCCTTTGTACTTAAGCACTTTGTTTTATTTTAATCCTTATGTCCCAACCCTTCTGTTTTTCAGTTTACAAGGTAGAAACGGTAAATATTTTGCCATCAAAATAAAACCACTGTAAAGTGTTTATCAAGAAAATGGATATATTGAAAAGTCAGTTTCTCTAAACAAGTCACTGGGGTAAATTCAAACTCTGTGTAATGGCTGAGCACCAAAGGCCACAAGGACTTTAATCATATCTTCAAAACACTACAAAGCTATTTAATTTATACCATATCAAGCATTGCTTTCCAAATGTTTTCAGGGGCTATAGAGGGATATGAACAAAACCCTGTCTAGAATCCACAAGAATAACAAAAGAATGTCCAAGAAATGTGAAAACCAGCAACATGGAATCCTGTTACAGGGTCTGTGATTTACTTTGAAATATGTCAGCATATCACATAACTATTATGTTTGCATCAGTCAAGTTTTAATTCAGTCAGACAGACTTAAGTTTAAACAACCTATCATCTCTAATTACTTTGAGAACCTTACAAGACATTTCATCTTTCCAGATTTTAATTGGTCCAAATGTAAACTGGTTTCTAAGGTTGAAAGAAGCACAAGCTGGAATCAAGATTGCTGGGAGAAATATCAATAATTTCAGATATTCAGATGACACCACCCTTATGGCAGAAAGTGAAGAAGAAATAAAGAGCCTCTTGATGAAAGTGAAAGAGGAGTGAAAAAGTTGGCTTAAAACCCAACATTCAGAAAACTAAGATCATGGCATCCAGTCCCATCACTTCATGGCAAATAGATGGAGAAACAGTGGAAACAGTGACAGACTTTATCTTTTGGGGCTCCAAACTCACTTCAGATGGTGACTGCAGCCATGAAATTAAAAGATGCTTGCTCTTTGGAAGAAAAACTGACAAACCTAGACAGCATATAAAGAAGCAGAGACATTACTTTGCCAACAAAAGTCCGTCTAGTCAAGGCTATGGTTTTTCCAGTAGTCATGTATGGATGTGAGATTTGGACTATAAAGAAAGCTGAGTGCCGAAGAATTGATGCTTTTGAACTGTGGTGTTGGAGAAGACTCTTGAGAATCCCTTGGAAACAGCAAGGAGATTCAACCAATCAATTCTAAAGGAAATCAGTCCTGAGTATTCATTTGAAGGACTGATGCTGAAGCTGAAGCTCCAATAATTTGGCCACCTGATGCAAAGAACTAACTCACTGGAAAAGACCCTGATGTTTGGAAAGATTGAAAGCAGGAGGAGAAGCGAAAGACAGAGGATGAGATGGTTGGATGGCATCACCGACTTGATGGACATAAGTTTGAGTAAGTTCCGGGGGTTGGTGATGGACGGGGAGGCCTGGTGTGCTGCAGTCCATGAGGTCACAAAGAGTCGGACATGACTGAGCAACTGAACTAAATTGAAGGTTTAAAGATAAAGCCCATGTCAGACTAGAGCTTAGCTTCTCTGGAGAAAAAGAACCAATAGGTATGTGAAAGAGAGAAATTTATTTTAAGGAACTGACTCACCCTTTTGTAGGGCTGATAAATCCAAAATCTGCAAGGCAGGCCAGGAGACTGGAGACCCAGGGTAGAGTCGACCTGCAGTCTTGATTCAAAGGGCAATAAAGGGAAAAAAGACTCCTCCCTCTTAGAATTTATTTCCTGCAGGGCCTATTTAAGCACTTAGTGGAGATCCCAGGTGCTTTGTATTAGGGTGTGGAACTGAGGATACTGGGTTGTAGGGCAGTGATTTTCAGGCCTATAGCAACTAAGATCACCTCCAGAGATTTTAAAACCTACTAATACAAACCCCTCATAGCTCAGTTGGTAAAGAACCTGCCTGCAATGCAAGAGAACTGGATTCAATTCCTGGGTCAGGAAGATCCCCTGGAGAAGGAAATGGCAACCCACACCAGTATTCTTGTCTGGAGAATTCCATGGACAGAGGAGCTTAGCAGGCTACAGTCCATGGTGTCGCAAGAGTCCAAGATGACTTAGTGACTAGATCACCACCAATACAAGCCCCTCCCCTCTCCATTCTTAATTTGAATACTCCCCAGGTGATTCTGATGTGTACCCAATGTTAGAAACTACTTTTGTAAGAAAAAGAGATTATTCTAGAAATAATTAGAAAAATATGTCATCCCCTATACACCAGAAATATAAACTAAAGCACTGTTCCAGCTAAGGAGTTGACTCTACAGCACCACATTGCCTTCAGTGTTGACCTGGGGCCATCAGAGCATCCCTAGCCACAGGTGGCAAATCACCTAAATTCCCTTTCTGACATTGATTTGTTACTGGATACACAGAGCAGTTTGCAGAAACTTTTTAAGTGCAAGAAATTTAAAACAATGAAAAAATCCATGATAGTCATTTAAAAAATATTTAGAGTAATGTAGTCCAAGGAAATTACAAATGAAAATAAAATGATGAAAAATAACTTGAAAAATATGGGCTTCCTTGGTGGCTTAGACGGTAAAGAATCTGCATGCAATGTAGGTGACCTGGGTTGATCCCTGGGTCAGGAAGATCCCCTGGAGGAGGGAATAGCTACACCCACTCCAGTATTCTTGACTGGAGAATTCCATGGATGGAGGAATCTGGCAGGCTATAGTCCATGGGATTGCAAAGAAAGAGACAGGAAAATCAAACTATACTAATCACTTAACATAAAATAAACATCATTCATTCATTAAAACTCTATTTTGACCTAGCTTTTATATTAAAACCTGTGAATGATATAGATAAAGCCATGTTTTGAAAGAGGCACTACCTCAGTAGAGATGACTGAAGTGTCATGTGATGGACTTGATACATAGTGACAACTATCATTTGTTTAGCACCGTATGTTAAACACTGTTTAAGTACTTACATTTATGAACTCAATTCTCATAAAATGCATGAATGGTAATTGCCATTTTTCTGACAAAGAGACAGGTATATATTATTAAATACATTATTTCTCATATAGCTAATTGCTTGCAGAATTAGAAAAACAACAAAAAGGAAACAGGGAAAGTTGCAACTGAGAAAAAGAGGTCAAGAAGTTTCTAGTGCGGAAATGTTGATCATTCACATAAAGATAATCCAGGAAAGTATAGGGTAGAATTGAAGTAACCTGGAAAATAATATAATGGAGGGAATAACAAAATGGTTCCCACTCTCTCCAGACTCTCCATTCTTATTTTTCTTAATTCGTATCTAGAATTTTATACTGAAAGCAATCTTCATCAATTGTATTTATCCAAGTAAAGCTTACCCACTCATAACTGCCTGGAGTCTCACCATAATTCCTAGAGAGAAAATAATCTGTTTTCCCAGCTGTACTCTTTGCCCCTTTCTTGTCCACGCTGAATGTTTCTTTCTCTCCACTGGGAGGCTTCTTCAGGCTTTTTGCCAGTCAGTGCTCTATCTGCTGGATCTCATAACATTTTTCACATGTCACTCCAAGTCCCTTGAGTTTAATTATATATTGGCAAACCTCTCTCCTCTCAGGGACTCTCTGTACCCACAAAGATGGAGTTCCAGTCTTATAGAGATATATATCCCAAGTTGCTCAGTAAAAAAATGAATCTCCAGCTAAGACAATGTCCGAAGTTTTTTGTTGTTGTTGTTGTGTTTTTTTTTTAAACTAAACAGAATAAACAAACAAAACAGAAAAAGAAGGGAAAGAAGGAATGGGGCTAGTGAAGCAAGAATTTCCAGAGTTGGCTGCAGGTTAGGAACAGAGATAAGGTAGACTGACTTCCAGGTGTCATGGAAAGAGGTTGGAAGGAAATGAGGGGGAAAAAAACCCACAAAAACCTACTAAATCTAGGAAGTCAGTCTCCTCAATCTTCACAAAGTTACAGAGACTCCCAACACTGAGATTTCTAAAATAAGTATAAATCTTGCCTGAAATATAAATCCTTCACGAATCTAGAGTGTGATGAAATTTGAAATCTGAAAATATGGCAGAATTACAAAATTTTGTCTTCTGATAAAACATTTATCTAAATTTTTGACATTTTTCTAAATACATATTTTAGAAATGTACATTTATATACATATTTACAGATATAAACTCACATTAGACAAAAAAATAAATTCATAAGTGTACTCTTTAAAGAAATACGTATGCATCCCATGACATTTAATGGTCCATATACCTCTATTTTGGAGAAGGCAATGGTACCCCACTCCAGTACTCTTGCCTGGAAAGTCCCATGGATGGAGAAGCCTGGTAGGCTGCAGTCCCTGGGGTCGCTAAGAGTAGGACACGACTGAGTGACTTCACTTTCACTTTTCACTTTCCTGCATTGGAGAAGGAAATGGCAACCCACTTCAGTGTTCTTGCCTGGAGAATCCCAGGGACGGGGGAGCCTGGTGGGCTGCCGTCTATGGGGTCACACAGAGTCGGACACGACTGAAGCGACTTAGCAGCAGCAGCAGCAGCAGCATACCTCTGTTTGTTCTAATCCTGCTACCGGTCCCAGAAGGACTGTTTCATTAGTACTAGTCTGCTTTTTAGCTTTTCTTATTTGAAAACAAAACCAAAGAATCAGAGCTTTTCCATCCACCCAACAGTACTTTCTTAACTGAAAAATTTTGCCCTGAAACTATAAAGGAAGACTTTTATTGATTGTGAAATATGTTATTAAAGAAACTGTTTTCTAAGCATTAAAAAAAAAAATCATTAATAGAATAAGTATAAACAGCTTGATCCTTAAGGATCAAGTTCTCAAGAAAACACTGAGATCAATTGCTGAAAGTTTCCAAACATAGAATCCAGACCAATTCTGCTGAGTGAAATTTTTCTCAAAGAAATCAGGCCACAAGGAAGAGGGAAATGGAATTGAGGATATCTTGATTTTCTTTCCATCATAATCTAAATTTCATTGGAATTTTATGTTAAAAGTTAATCCTGAGCAGTGCTTAAACTTCCACCTCCTTCTCAAAAGAAGTGACTATATAAATTTTGTCTTCTGTATCACAATCTGAGGGCTTCTTTGGTGACTCAGATGGTAAAGAATCTGCCTGCAATATAAGAGACCCAGGCTTGATCCCTGGTTCAGGAAGATCTCCTGGAGAAGGGGTAGTCACCCACTCCAGTATTCTGCTGGGAGAATTCCATGGACAGAGGAGCCTGGCAGGTTAAAGTCCATGGGGTTGCAGAGTTGTACACAACTGAGTGACTAACACTACCAGAAACTGGAAAGTGAAAATTGCTTCAAGATATGGTCCCTGTTATGAAACATAAGTTGTGGAATTTATCTTAATTTTAAAAGGAAAATACATGTTACTGACCTACTAAAATACAATTATGCAACTATTTATATAAAGAAAGTAAAGCATTTTTCATAATTTGCTAATCTTCATCTGCAACAGATTTTATCTAGGGTTTACTCTATAGTGACAAAATAATACAGCATCTAATTTTAAAAAGTATTTGGATTTCATTTGAGCTTTTATAGATGGGAAATAAGCCAATTACTGTATTTAAACTTTTAAAGGGCTGTTTTGCTTTCCAGAATTTAAGCAAAAAACTCTAACCTGAACAATTTCCAGCTTTGAAGCATGAGAAAAAAGTATATTATCTTTTATTTTCACACACTGTCACCTAATTAATTTCTTCAAAAGCTTGGGGAATTGTGCTTTGATTCTCTTCTTAAATCATCAAAATTAGCTTTCTGTTCACCAACTACAAGCTGCTAAAATACCAACTGTCACTGTGAATCAAAGAAAACAGTTTTGAACTAAAAAAAAAAAAAAAGTGAGAAATAGGAATCAAATTAATTTTTCATGCTATCATCTTTAGAACCAAAGAAAAAGAAACATGCATACAGAAAATTTGCATTTTTTGGTTTGTCACATTTAGGCATTATAATATATATAATTTTTATATTCTAGTGTATCAACTTGTAACAGCTTGTTCTATGGTTATTTTTCCACATACACACACATGTATTTACATATATGCTTATATACTGATACTCATGAGTACATAAACACAATTTTTTATGAAAATATTCTACTTTTTCCCTTGCCTATATGTTAGAATTTTCTTCATTACAACCCACACAGATATACTTTATGATTTTATATTTATATTTACTATTTGTTAACATTGCTGTGTTATATATAATTATTATGTAGTGAGGAAAGCATCTTAATTTTTTCCCTAACAATACTGTTTAAAATTGTATCATCTTTGTACAGATTTCTTTGTGAAATTAAAAGTCTTCAAGCTTTCTTTCCTTACATCCAAGGCTGTTTTCAAGGTTTTTTCCTTACATGCAAGGTTATCTTTGTACTGTTTAGTTTGTAGGAATAGTATACTTACTATGAATATTAGCTCTTTGTCATATTGAAACAACTATTTTCCTCCAAGTTGTTAATAGTATGCTATCTTGATTACTATAACAATAAGTTTCAATAGCTCATAATCTAAGTCTTATTTCACTACTCATTTTTACGGCAAAAATTTATATCTGAGTTTATAAGTTCATATGTTGAGACCAATTTTCATTTTAATGATTATAAAGGTATTTTTAATTTGTTTTGTTAGTATGTCATGAGCATAATTTATCAGTACCAACATTTTCAAATGAAGAGACTATATCATGCAAAATTTGACAGAATCATATTATTTCTTAAACATTTGCTGCTGCTGCTGCTGCTAACTCGCTTCAGTCCTGTCCAACTCGGTGCGACCCCAGAGACGGCAGCCCACCAGGCTCCTCCGTCCCTGGAATTTTCCAGGCAATAACTGGAGTGGGTTGCCATTTCCTTCTCCAATGCATGCATGCATGCTAAGTCGCCTCAGTCATGTCCGACTCTATGCGACCCTATGGACAGCAGCCCACCAGGCTCCTCCGTCCACAGGATTCTCCAGGCAAGAATAGTGGAGTGAGCTGCCATTTCCTTCTCCATCTTAAACATTTAGGTATAGGTATATCACTATATAGGGCTTCCCTGGTGGCTCAGAGGTTAAAGCGTCTGCCTGCAGTGTGGGAGACCTGGGTTCGATCCCTGGGTTGGGAAGATGCCCTGGAGAAGGAAATGGCAACCCACTCCAGTATGCTTGCCTGGAGAATCCCATGGATGGAGGACCCTGGTGGGCTACAGTCCACAGGGTCCTAAAGATTTGGACACGACTGAGCGACTTTAAACATGGCTGATTACATTTATTCAGACATAGTTTATATTAATACTTTTAAAGATTTTTGATCATATTTCTAATGTGTTATACTTTGTAAATTAAAGTTACTCAATTTATTTGTAAA
This sequence comes from Bos javanicus, assembly GCF_032452875.1. Taxonomy (NCBI): domain Eukaryota; kingdom Metazoa; phylum Chordata; class Mammalia; order Artiodactyla; family Bovidae; genus Bos; species Bos javanicus. The sequence continues at coordinate 3,860,860 of NC_083893.1, read as the reverse complement.
TAATATTGCCAGTGAAATTAAATTTTAAAGACATTTTAATTGTTTACTACATTTAAGATATGCAATCATGTTATACTCATAGTAAAAGAATATCTTCTCCTTTTAAAAATATATATTCTTTTTAACATGCAGTTTTGTTTAACTGGAAGAAATGTGAAATAAAAGCTGAGATAGAGCTATCTTTCTTTTCCCTTGAAAAGCTTATTTTTCACTCTGAAAAATTTTAGTGATATATATATATATATATTTGGCAAGATGGCAACATAATAAATTTCAGATGGGGTTTCCTCCTATATTCTAGCAGTTTTAATTATTACAATATTCTCAAAATAAAAGTTACTGTAATTCACTTAATTTAAGTAATGATGTATCTTTATACAATTAAGGAATGTTATGGAAAAAAGCAATGGTACCCCACTCCAGTCCTCTTGCCTGGAAAATCCCATGGACGGAGGAGCCTGGTGGGCTGTAGTCCATGGGGTCGCTAAGAGTCGGACAGGACTGAGCGACTTCACTTTCACTTTTCACTTTCATGCATTGGAGAAGGAAATGGCAACCCACTCCAATGTTCTTGCCTGGAGAATCCCAGGGATCGGGGAGCCTGGTAGGAGGCCGTCTATGGGGTCGCACAGAGTCGGACATGACTGAAGCAACTTAACAGCAGCATGGAAAAAAGCACAAGCAGTAATCAAATGTCACCCTCTTAAACAGGATTGGAAATCTTGACTCTAGCAATCTGTTGTCTCTAAATTTTGATTGTTAGGTTCAAGTCAGGGTCGGAAGTCATAAGCTCCAAAGGGAGATTTGGAATACAGAATTTATTTTTTATTGAAACATATTAATGACATAATTTAATATCGGTAATCATATTATTGGCCACAATTAATTCATACATAAAACTATTATTTTAACACATACTGAAGTACAAAACGGTAGTTTAAGTTAGAAAACAACCCTTGTTCTTAACTCTTTTCTTTTTTTCATCAGTTCAGTTCAGTTCAGCCACTCAGTCGTGTCCGACTCTTTGCGACCCCATGAATCGCAGTACGCCAGGCCTCCCTGTCCATCACCAGCTCCCGGAGTTCACCCAGACTCACGTCCATCGAGTCAGTGATGCCATCCAGCCATCTCATCCTCTGTCGTCCCCTTCTCCTCCTGCCCCCAATCCCTCCCAGCATCAGAGTCTTTTCCAATGAGTCAACTCTTTGCATGAGGTGGCCAAAGTACTGGAGTTTCAGCTTTAGCATCATTCTTTCCAAAGAAGTCCCAGAATGAACCTCAAATCCATTAAGAAATCTTCTTGGTTCTACCTTCAAAATATCCTTTCTCCATACTTGCTTCCTTGAGTTTTTAGCTGTTTGCTCACATGTCACCTTTTCATAGAGGTCATTCTTGGCCATCTTATTAACACCCTAACATTACATTCTAACCCCTTACCTGCTTGTTCACTCAGGAATAATCTCCAGGTACATTATCTAGTAAAACCTTGTAATAATAATAAATAAGATTTGAGACTATATTTGTTGTTCATTACTAAGTCCAACTCTTTGTGACCCCACAAATTGTAGCATGCCAGGCTTCCCTATCCTTCATTATTTCCCATGACTCAGAAGGTAAAGAATCTGCCTGCCAATGCAGGAGACTTGGGTTCAATCCCTGGGTTAGGAAGACTCCCTGGATAAGGGAATGGCTACCCACTCCATTATTCTTGCCTGTAGAATTCCATGGACAGAAGAGTCTGGCTGGCTGTAGTCCATGGGGTTACAAAGAGTCAGAAACGACTAAGCAAGTAACACTTTCAAGGTTATTAGGAATCATATTATTGTGAAGCTGCTGAAAAACAAAATTTTTAGATGTGGTCTATATTATCAGAAATGCATAATGAAACAAGGAATTCTTAGTGACAAGGCAATCAGTTCCTACTTTATACTCACCCATTTCCTACCCCTTAGAAGATCAGAATTTTAGCCAGCCTGTACTGGAGGACAGGAGTGAGCAGACTGACAATCAACTGTCAGTCACATTATATCTGAATACAAGTTATCTTGGGTGTATTATCTCACATTTTACTTCATTTCACAATTACATTTTCATTCATTTGTTGACTTTATGTCCCCACTACAATGTAGGACAAGATCATTTAGTTCACTGCTTATTATCCAGTGCAATAATAGCTGGGGCTCAATAAACATATGCTGAAACAATTACTGAATGGGTTTTGATTGTTACAGAATATGCCAACGTATGAATCAGGTTTCTAAGAAGGCTTCAGAGTGATCCATTTCTCAGCGTTTTAAATCTACTACCAATAATACTTGCACATTTCAGTAGCTGCCCAGGAGAATGGAACAATAGACTTCACTTCATACATGGGCAGAATTTAAAACACAATCATCTGAAGCATATGAGAAAGCAGCAAATAAGTCATTTTCAGAAATTCAGTCTCTCACTTCATCATCATACAGCCAACTCCCAAACTAGTTGATAGCTCAGGAACTTCTGAAAGTGTAATACTTTAGCTGACAAAAGTTGGTAATGTTCCAAGAATATTGTCTTACATTGTAAGTTGAAATGGAAGAATACTCTAAACTGTTCTATGTATAAAATACAATATAGCTATGGAAAAAATGATAGACTGACTTTCCATTAGTATATACTTGGAAAATCTAGTTTCAAAAGGGATAATAAAGAAAGATCAGAAAGAGAAATTTTAGGTTGATTGATGTATTATCTGGCTCTCAAAAATTTTAAACATGAAGAAAATCAATTCTATTTTACTTAGTCTGCTTACTTTACTATTTACTTATCTTGGCAATTTAAAAAAATATGATTTTTCTTCTAATCTATCTTGTATCAAAAATAAAACTAAAGAAAATGGAAACTGTACTTACTCATGGCAATAAATATTCTATAGATTGTCCCCGTGATTATCTTATTTCCTCAATTATTGAGCTGCCTAACTCTTTTTGCCTTCATAAACTAATAAAAAGAAATCCAGTCCTGTGTTCCTGATTTTCACAAAATTTTAACCACATAATAAAATCCTTTCTCAGCAAAAACTGTCAACACAAGTCATGCATTAAGATACTCGAATGTGAAACAATAAGGTATCTCTGTATATCTGTATGTCCTGTCTGCTTGATCAGGAACTGAGATTCACTGAGAAGAGCTATACCTTTCTTTTCATCACAAATCCAAATATTAAAATATAGTTATCATACTTTTTGTTGGGCATGGGTATTTCTTTTACTCCTAGATAGAAGAAAAGCATTGTACACTCTAGACACAGCAAAGAATGGAAGGCAGAAGGGAAGACTTATATGTACTGTGTAGCTTTTCTTTAATACAGATCCTTGGATTGGGCTTGGACATCTATGTTTAAACAGAGGAGGGCCAGAACTCAAGAAATGCGAAAAGCAAAATGGCTGTCTGGGGAGGCCTTACAAATAGCTATGAAAAGAAGAGAAGTGAAAAGCAAAGGAGAAAAGGAAAAATATAAACATGTGAATGCAGAATTCCAAAGAACAGCAAGAAGAGATAAGAAAGCCTTCTTCAGCGATCAATGCAAAGAAATAGAAGAAAACAACAGAATGGGAAAGACTAGGGATCTCTTCAAGAAAATCAGAGATACCAAAGGAACATTTCATGCAAAGATGGGCTCAATAAAGGACAGAAATGGTATGGACCTAACAGAAGCAGAAGGTATGAAGAAGAGATGGTAAGAATACACAGAAGAACTGTACAAAAAAAGATCTTCACGACCAAGATAATCACGATGGTGGGATCACTGACCTAGGCCAGACATCCTGGAATGTGAAGGCAAGTGGGCCTTAGAAAGCATCACTATGAACAAAGCTAATGGAGGTGATAGAATTCCAGTTGAGCTATTCCAAATCCTGAAAGATGATGCTGTGAAAGTGCTACACTCAATATGCCAGCAAATTTGGAAAACTCAGCAGTGGCCACAGGACTGGAAAAGGTCAGTTTTCATTCCAATCTCAAAGAAAGGCAATGCCAAAGAATGCTCAAACTACTGCACAATTGCACTCATCTCACACGCTAGTAAAGTAATGCTCAAAATTCTCCAAGCCAGGCTTTAGCAATATGTGAACTGTGAACTTCCTGATGTTCAAGCTGGTTTTAGAAAAGGCAGAGAAACCAGAGATCAAATTGCCAACATCTGCTGGATCAAGGAAAAAGCAGGACAGTTCCAGAAAAATATCTATTTCTGCTCTATTGACTATGCCAAAGCCTTTGACTGTGTGGATCACAATAAACTGTGGATAATTCTGAAAGAGATGGGAATACCAGACCACCTGATCTGCCTCTTGAGAAATTTGTATGCAGGTCAGGAAGCAACAGTTAGAACTGGACAGGGAACAACAGACTGGTTCCAAATAGGAAAAGGAGTACGTCAAGGCTGTATATTGTCACCCTGTTTATTTAACTTATATGCAGAGTACATCATGAGAAATGCTGGACTGGAAGAAACACAAGCTGGAATCAAGATTGTGGGAGAAATATCAATAACCTCAGATATGCAGATGACACCACCCTTATGGCAGAAAGTGAAGAGGAATTCAAAAGCCTCTTGATGAAAGTGAAAGTGGAGAGTGAAAAAGTTGGCTTAAAGCTCAACATTCAGAAAACAAAGATCATGGCATCCGGTCCCATCACTTCATGGGAAATAGATGGAAAATCAGTGGAAACAGTGTCAGACTTTATTTTTGGGGGCTCCAAAATCACTACAGATGGTGACTGAAGCCATGAAACTAAAAGACACTTACTCCTTGGAAGGAAAGTTATGACCAACCTAGATAGCATATTCAAAAGCAGAGACATTACTTTGTCAACAAAGGTCTGTCTAGTCAAGGCTAAGGTTTTTCCTGTGGTCATGTATGGATGTGAGAGTTGGACTGGATGAAGAAGGCTGAGTGCCGAAGAATTGATGCTTTTGACCTGTGGTGTTGGAGAAGACTCTTGAGAGTCCCTTGGACTGCAAGGAGATCCAACCAGTCCATTCTGAAGGAGATCAGCCCTGGGATTTCTTTGGAAGGAATGATGCTAAAGCTGAAACTCCAGTACTTTGGCCACCTCATGCAAAGAGTTGACTCATTGGAAAAGACTGATGCTGGGAGGGATTGGGGGCAGGAGGAGAAGGGGACGACAGAGGATGAGATGGCTGGATGGCATCACTGACTCGATGGATGTGAGTCTGAGTGAACTCCAGGAGTTGTTGATGGACAGGGAGGCCTGGCGTGCTGCGATTCATGGGGTCGCAAAGAGTCAGACACGACTGAGCAACTGATCTGATCTGATCTGAGAACTCAAGTGCAATGTCTACATAAGAAAAAGTATGAGACTAAGGACAGTGGTTTGAGAACCAAGTCAAAAAACTATTCAAAAGAGAATTATTGGGTTCAGTTCAGTTGTTCAGTAGTGTCCAACTCTGCAACCCCATGAACCACAGCACGCCAGATCTCCCTGTCCATCACCAACTTCCAGAGGCCACCCACACCTGTCTCCATAGAGTCGGTGATGCCATCCAACCATTTCACCCTCTGTCATCCCCTTCTCCTCCTGCCCTCAATCTTTCCCAGCATCAGGGTCTTTTCTAATGAGTCAGCTCTTTGCGTCAGGTGGCCAGAGTATTGGAGTTTCAGCTTAAACATCAGTCCTACTAATGAACACCCAGGACTGATCTCCTTTAGGATGGACTGGTTGGATCTCCTTGCTGTTCAAGGGACTCTCAAGAGTCTTCTCCAACACCACAGTTCAAAAGCATCAGTTCTTTGGTGCTCAGCTTTCTTTATAGTCCAGCTCTCACATCCATATTTGACCACTGTAAAAACCATTGCCTTGATTCTGATTATAAGCAGGGTTGCTTCAGTGCTTAAAGGGTATAATCTGGCTGAGTGGAAAGGGTTATTCTCTCCATGCCAGTCCAAAACTCGTCAATGTCCTGGAGCTCTGTGGACTATAGATTTGGGGAACATGGTGGAAACAAAGTGCTTGGCACAAACATGATATCACAAGAAATGACATTAGCATGTCATCATTTAGTGTTTTCAAAATAGCTTGTTTGGCCTTAGATATTGATTAGAATGCCCTTAATATTTGTTGGACAAGTAGAGTTTAGCTCTCTACTCACATGTCTAGAACTATGTTTTGTACAAAGTAGGTACAAAATAAATACAGATAGAATAGAAGAATGAAGTGGAAGCCTTAAGAGAGGAGAAAAAATATGAACATACTATATCAGGACCTTTCCTAGCCAGATGGCTGTTATTTGCTATGGATATAAGGAATAAACTATTGATTCCTATGTTGCGGCAAATATTCCTTTAGCCAAATCAGGACTACGAGTTCATGTAGTTTGTCCATGAACAAAAATATTCTATCATTATTTATGTATAAAGTGGTGAGATCAGGTGCCATTTGGATTTCACACACACAGAAGTAAGGCACAAAGGTCAACTTGACCAAGAATATGATAAAAGATAAGTTAGGAAGATTTCCCATTTGTTTTTTATTTGCGTTTTTTCAAACACACAGTAAAGATAACTTTAAAAGGGTTTTTAAAACTCAGAAAGTGTCTATATTTTAATAACTTAGATCATGACTTCCATTCTTGGTAATGATAAGCAATACTCTTAACAACTGCCCCCAAAACACACATACAAAACCTGGCACAATATTAAAATGATAATTCTCCTTATACTGATCTATAGATTCAATGCGTTCCTAGAAAAATTGCAACAGGACTTTTGAATACAACGACAAACTGATTCTAAAATTTAAATGGAAAGAAAAATAAACTTGAATAGCCAAAGCAGTTTCACAAAGAAAAAGTTTAAAGCACTTACACTATCTGATTTCAAGATTTACTGTGAAGCTGCAGTAATCAAAGAAGCTCTTTGTTTGCATAAGTACAGAGATATAGATCAATAGAATAGAATCAAAATACAGATCCTGAATTATATAGTCAATTGACTTTTGACAAAACTGTCTGTGTAAATCAATGGAATAAAGATACTATTTTTGATAAATGATGTTGAAGAAACTTGGAAAAAGAATGAACCTTGATTTTTACTTCATAATGCATTAAACACAGACACACATGATGGGTTTAAGACCTAAAAGCAGGCACTAAAACTGCTAAGCTACTAAAACAGAATAGGACAAAAACAGCTTTGTGACATTGATTAAAGCAAAGATTTTTTTTTTAAATGAAAATAGTTCAATCATAAAAGAAAAACAATGGTAAAATATACTTATTCAAAATTAAAAAAACAAACAAAACATTTGTTCTTTGGAAGATGTGATTAAAAAAAAGTTCAGCCACAGACTAGGAGAAAATATCCATAAACTTCTGAAAATAACTCAAGCATGCATTACCTGGTAAAGGGATAAGCAAATTATAAGCTATCCATACTGCCCACACTCACTAATAAAAATGAGCAGAATATTAATCTAAAATGACATGGATAAAGCTCAACAAAAATGTAGAGTGAAAAAAATCAAATACAGAGATAACATACCACATTATTTTATTGACATGACTTTGTACAAGAGGAAATACAAATAATTATTATAAACATTTGAAAAAACTAATACGAATACTTAAAATTTTATAGGTGATCATTAATTTTATCGCAAAGTCAATCCTTTTTATCTTTAAAAATGCCTATTTAGAAAGATGCCTATTGTTTTGAACTCCTAATTTCTGATTTATATATTATTATAACTAAGGTTTTTATTTAACTAGGTTACATTTAATGGATGTTTTATCCCTCCATTGCCTAACTCCTCACATATAAACATATATATTCTTCATTAAACCTGTTTCTGGAAGTCTGTTAACAAATGAGAAATTAAATCATAAAATTTAAATTTCAAAGGGACATAGGAGTCAAACTTGAACTCCCAATGGCCAAATATGGAACAATTTGAGCAACAAGATAAATAATATAGTAGCACATTATAACTTAAAATATAAAATAAATATATACATATAAATGTATATAAGTGATTGAATAAATAAATATATGGAAGAAGAAAGTCAAATCTGCCTTTCTAAAAAATTCTAAAAAATATACATAGATATGGTCTCCCTCCAGGAGGTAGAACTTAATTCTATATCCACCTCCTACTTGAGAATAGGCTAAACTTAGCACTAACTTCTTCCAGAAGAATAAAGTAAGGAAAGTGAAAAACATTTACTTTACAATGAAGAATGCTGAAAAACACTATGTTAACATATTCAGTGTTATTATCCCTTCTGCTGCTATACGCATATCATATATCCCTGATATAATATGATGAAAAAAGCATTTTTCCTTGACAGTACTATTTTTCAAAATCCATTCTAAGTATCAGAAATACACTAACCAAATCCAGATGTGGGGATATTCTATAAGATACCTATCTGGTACTCCTCAAAATTGTTAAGGAAAAACAAGGAAATGCTGAGAGACAGTTTCAGACTAAAGGAGACCAAGAAAACATAAAAACTGAGTACAATGCTGTATTCTAGATTGAATCCTAGAATAAAAAGAAAACATTGTTGGTGAAATACTATACATACAACATTGGGAGTTTAGTTACTAAACATGTGCCAGTGTTAGTATTTTAGTTGTGACAAATGTATCATGGTAACCTAAGATGCTAACAGTGGTAGAAACGAAGTGAAAGATATTTTGAAATTCTCTATACCATCTTTCAACTTTTAAATATTTATACAAACCTATATTTTTTCAAAATAAAAGTTTCTTTGAAAAGTAACAGAAACCCGGTGTAGGAGACAGCAAAAGAGACACTGATGTATAGAACAGTCTTATGGACTCTGTGGGAGAGGGAGAGGGTGGGAAGATTTGGGAGAATGACATTGAAACATGTAAAATATCATGTAAGAAACAAGTTGCCAGTCCAGGTTTGATACACGATACTGGATGCTTGGGGCTAGTGCACTGGGACGACCCAGAGGGATGGTATGGGGAGGGAGGAGGGAGGAGGGTTCAGGATGGGGAACACATGTATACCTGTAGCGGATTCATTTTGATATTTGGCAAAACTAATACAATTATATAAAGTTTAAAAATAAAATATAATTAAAAAAAAAGAATTAAAAAAAAAAGTAACAGAAAAAAAAAAAGATCATTTTTATTACCTACCAAAGTAGAAACTGTCTAATCAGAGATGGCAATTAACTCCATTAAAAGGAGTGACATTAAAGATACTTGTATTTGCTTTGAAGCAGAGAACAACGTCTTTGAAAGTGCTTCTCATGTGATTAACTGTCATCTTATATAAATACGTGAAAAACATTTGCACCTTTTCTTTTCTAGATTTTTTTCCCAGTAAAGAATCTGCCTGCAATGCAAGAGACCCAGCTTCTATCCCTGGGTTGGGAAGATGCCCTGGAGAAGAGAATGGCTACCCATTCAAGTATTCTGGCTTGGTGAATTCCATAGACAGAGGAACCTAGCAGTCTACAGTCCATGGGTTCTCAAAGAGTTGGACACAGCTGAGTGACTAATACTTTTCTAGGACTATAGGTAATTATTTGCTAAATTCTGAGGCTTAGTACAAAGCAGAATTTATGCATTCCTAATAAGTCTCTATATGATTAGTCTGTTGGACTTTGGGAAAAGGATTAAGTAAGTTAAATTTTAATAACAGGGTAGAGAGAAAAGAAGAAAAGAATAAACGTAAGAAAAATCTAACATAACTATATGATTGTTGTTATTGTTTAGTCACTAAGTCATGTCTTACTCATTTGCCATCCCATGGACTCTAGCCCGCCAGGTGCCTCTGTTCATGGGATTTCCCAGGAAAGAACACTGGAGTGGGTTCCCATTTCCTTCTCCAGGGATCAAACTCACATCTCCTGCTTGGCAGGTGGATTATTGATCACTAGGCACCTGGGAGGCCCATAACTATATGATTAAATTGCCTAATTTAGAGAAAGGTAAATAGTTGGTCTTCATTATTAGTGAATTCTGTATGTTTGACTTTTCCTACTGAGTAAAATTTATTTGAAATCTCAAATTAATGTTCATGGTATTTTCACTTATTTGTGGATCTATACAGAGCAGTAAAAATTGGGTACCCAATATACGCATGACCATTTGAGTTTGAAAAAGCCTATGCTCTGATTACCCTTGTTACCTCTCATATTGTAAACCACTATTCTTTACATGGTCTATTTAAGTGTCATGTCTTTGCATTTCTGTGTCTTATGTTGGTGATAGTGATGTTTTTACATGGCCCCTTGTATAGTACTAATGTGCTGTCTAATGTCTCTAAGCACAAGAAGGTTATATAATGTGCCTTGGGGAGAGAATGCATTTGCCAGGTAAGCTTCATTTGGGCATTGAGTTATCAATGTTAATTGATCAGTAATATATGTATAAGGTGTTTTTAAACATAAGTACACATAATATGAGTTTATATACTGATCTGTTAACCAAAATTTTGTTACCAATGGCTCACAGGAATCTAACCCTATATTTCCTTTGAGAGCAATGGCTCAGCATTTATTAATTCAGTGATTGTGATAACTTTCTATAAAGTACCTATCACAAATGATAAGAATCTACTATGCAGACCCTTGATGTGAATATATAGGTTGTTACCATTAAATAACCAAAGTCTTGGTTTGTAAAGTATAATTGTTACACATGTATAAAATGTTTATTTATTTTGGTTTTGAGCTGATGTTTAATGTTATGGTGACAATTATTTTGTAATACATAACTGTATCAAATGAATGCACTGTATACCTTAAACTTATACAACATTACATGTCAATTATATCTCAATAAATGAGAGTTTAAAAGTTGGCTTAAAACAACATTCAAAAAATGAAGATCATGCTATCTGGTCCCATCATGGCAAATAGATGGGGAAACAATGGAAACAGTGAGAGACTTTATTTTATTGGGCTCAAAAATCACTGCAGATGGTGACTGCAGCCATGAAATTAAAAGATGCTTGCTGCTTGGAAGAAAAGCTGTGACCAACCTAGACAGTATATTAAAAAGTAAAGACACAGCTTTGCTGACAAAGGTCCATCTAGTCAAAGCTATGGTTTTTTCAATAGTCATGTATGGATGTGAGAGTTAGAACATAAAGAAAGCTGAGTGCCAAAGAACTGATGCTTTTTGAACTGTGATGTTGGAGAAGACTCTTAAGAGTCCCATGGACAGCAAGGAGATCCAACCAGTCAATCCTAAAGGAAATCAGTCCTGAATATTCATTGGAAGAACTGATGCTAAAGCTGAAGCTCCAATCCTTTGGTCACCTGATGCAAAGAACTGATTCATTAGAAAAGACCCTGATGCAGGGAAAGATTGAAGGCAGGAGGAGAAGGAAGGGCAGAGGATGAGATGGTTGGATGACATCACCAGCCTGATGCACATGAGTTTGAGCAAGCTCTGGGAGTTGGGGATGGAGAGGGAAGCTTGACATGCTACAGTCCATGGGGTCTGAAAGATTTGGACATGACTGAGTGACTGAACTGACTGATATCTCAATAAATCTGGAAAAAAATATTGGAACAAAAATGCGATCTTTTTAGTTGTGCAATAAAGAATTAATTGAACAGAACTGAGTTGCTCAAACCTTGAACATTCCCAGGAAGAGTCTGTTTTCATGATTGTCTTTGGGAAACTCATGGGAATTGAAGTTTTGGTATGTTCTAACTGGTAAGAATATTTTGTATATACCAGGCCTTGAATCATACTGAATTATCTTGATCAATTTGTCTAGCTAGTTCATATAAACACATTGATTTATCTTGAACACTTGTTTTCTTTTTGGAGTCTGGCACTTCAATTATCTTTGTCAGTCATGTATTAATACTATTTGCCTAAAGGACTACCTCCAATAAAAACCCTGGATTCTTAAGCTTAGAAATATTTCCTTGGCAGATATCACTTTACATGTAATAATTTATTGATGGATTAATTAAGCATATTCTGTGAAATTCTACTTAGAGAGGAAATCTACACTTGGCTTTCTCTAGGCATTGTTCTCTGCACTTTTTTTTTCCTTTGCTGATTTGCCATATATCCTTTTACTGTAGTAAGTCAAAACCGTGAGTATAATGACCTCTGAGTCCTAAGAGTCATTTTAGCAAATCACCGATCTTTGGGATAACATTGGAGACCCTTTCACAATAATTCTCAATGTAACAAATAAATTAAGGGATAAAAGAATGAAGAAAACAATTTCCCAGTTAGTGAAAAGAGTAATCAATCAAACATATTTATTTATAACAGTCTGCATATTAAATATCTAATATATATCAGAAATGGTTAAAACAATAGTGATAGAGAAAGATGCAATCATTTACTTCTCTGAATTTTTATATATCATAAATAAGCTATGTAGGCCATTTTTGTAAAAACATACAAATATAAAAATTAAAATTTTCTGAAGAGATGTTAATTCATATTACCAAATCATACTATATATAACAAGGGGAAAAGTAAATTAAGAAGTCTTATCTATACATGCTCATATATTTCCCTTGACATTGAAAAAACACCATGCTAAATATCTGAGTCCTCCAATGCTCCTTAGATAATACAAAGCACCAGCTGTTAAGCATGTATAAGATGTTTACCTGGTGGCTCAGATGGTAAAGCACCTGTCTGCAATGTGGGAGACTCAGGTTCAATCCCTGGGTTGTGAAGATCCCCTGGAGAAGAAAATGGCAGCCCACTCCAGTACTCTTGCCTGGAAAATCCCATGGAAGGAAGAGCCTGGTAGACTACACTCCATGGAGTTGCAAAGAGTCAGTAGTGAGTGACTTCATCTTCACTTTCAAGATGTCCTAAGTCCTTAGTCTTAGTTCAAAACAAGGTCCCTAGGAGGAGGAAATGACAATTGATTCCTCTCCTTTCATCCCAGGATACTATTAAGATGGAGTTCCCCAGGCCTATGACCCCACAAGAGACCGACCCAGACTTGCCCAGAAGTGTCCAGGAGTCTCTGGCAGAGGCATGGGTCAGTGGTGACCAGCTGCAGGGTTGGGGGCACTGAGTGTAGCAGTGCATGCATGGGACTTTTTGAAGGAGGTTTCCATTATCTTCATTACCTCCACCATAGTTTGGCCTCAGGTTAAATAACAGGGAGGGAACCCCACCTTTCAACAGAAAATTGGATTAAAGATTTACTGACCGTGGCCCAGTCCAGGAGAACAAGACCCAGGTTCCCCCTCAGTCAGTGTCTCTCGTCAGGAAGCTTCCATAAGCCTCTTATCTTCTCCACCAGAGGGCAGACAGACTGAAAATCACAATACAGAAAACTAACCAATCTGATCACATGGACCATAGTCTTGTCTAATTCAATGAAACTATAAGCCATGCCCTGTAGGGCCACCCAAGATGGACAGGTCAAGAGGGAGAGTTCTGATAAAATGTGGTCTATTGGAAAAGGGAATGGCAAACCACTGCAGTATTCTTGCCTTGAGAACCCCATGAACATTATGAAAAGACAAAAAGATGGGACACTGAAAGATGAATTCCCCAGGTCAGTAGGTGCCCAATATGCTACTGGAGATGAGTGGAGAACTAACTCCAGGAAAGAATGAAGAGATGGAATCAAAGCAAAAACAACACCCGGTTGTGGATGTGACTGGTGATGGAAGCAAAGTCCAATCCTGTACTGAGCAATATTGCATATGAACCTGGAATCTCAGGTCCATGAATCAAGGCAAATTGGAAGTGGTCAGACAGGAGATGGCAAGAGAATGCCAACATTTTAGGAATCAGTGAACTAAAATGGACTGTAATGGATGGATTTAACTCAGATGACCATTATATTTACTACTGTGGGCAAGAATCCCTTAGAAGAAATGGAGTAGCCGTCATAGCCAACAAAAGAGACCAAAATGCAGTACTCAGATGCAATCTCAAAAACAGAATGATCTCTATTCATTTCCAAGGCAAATCATTCAATATCACAGTAATCTAAGTCTATGCCATGACCAGTAATGTTGAAGTAGAAGTTGAATGGTTCTATGAAGACCTACAAGATTTTCAAGAACTAACATGCAAAAAAGATGTCCTTTTCATTATAGGGGACTGGAATGCAAAAGTAGGAAGTAAAGAAATACCTGGAGTAACAGTTGAATTTGGCCTTGGATTAGAGAATGAAGCAGGGCAAAGGCTAATAGAGCTTTGCTAAGAGGACTCATTGGTCATAGCAAACACCCTCTTCCAACAACACAAGAGAAGACTCTACACATACACATCACCAGATAGCCAATACTGAAATCAGACTGATTATATTCTCTGCAGCCATAGATGGAGAAGCTCTATATAGTCAGCAAAAACAAGACCTGAAGCTAACTGTGGCTCAGATCATGAACTAGTTATTTCCAAATTCAGACTGAAATTGAAGAAAATAGGGAAAATCACTAGGCAATTCAGGTATGACCTAAATCAAATCCCTTATGATTATACAGTGGAAGTAGCAAATAGATTCAAGTGGTTAGATCTGACAGAGTGCCTGAAGAACTATGGATGGAGGATTGTGACATTGTACAGAGGGCAGATACCAAGATCATCCCCAAGAAAAAGAAATGCAAAAAGTCAAAATGGTTATCTGAGAAAGCCTTACAAATAGCTCTGAAAAGAAGAGAAGTAAAAGGAAAAGAAGGAAAGAAAAGACATACCCGTTGGAATGCAGAGTTCCAAAGAATAGCAAGGAGAGATAAGAAAGGCTTCCTCAGTGATCAATGCAAAGGAATAGAGGAAAACAATAGAATGGGAAAAACTAGAGATCTCTTCAAGAAAATTAGAGAAACTAAGGGAACTTTTCATGCAAGAATGGGCACAAAAGGACAGAAATGCTATTGACCTAAAAGAAGCAGAAAATATTAAGAAGAGGTGTCAAGAATACACAGAAGAACTATGTAAAAAAGATCTTCATGGCCCAGATAATCATGATGGTGTGATCCATCACCTAGAGCCAGACATCCTGGAATGTGAAGTCAAGTGGGCCTTAGAAAGCATCACTACGAACAAAGCTAGTGGAGGTGATGGAATTCCAGTTGAGGTATTTCAAATCCTAAAAGATGATGCTGTGAAAATGCTGTACTCAATATGTCAGCAAATTTGGAAAACTCAGCAGTGGCCACAGGACTGGAAAATATGTTTTCATTCCAATCCCAAGTAAAATCAATGCCAAAGAATGCTCAAACTACTGCACAATTGCACTCTCTCACACACTGGCAAAGTAATGCTCAAAATTCTCCAAGCCAGGCTTCAATAGTACATGAACTGTGAACTTCCAGATGTTCAGGCTGGTTTTAGGAAAGGCAGAGGAACCAGAGATCAAATTGCCAACATACGTTGGGTCACTGAATAAGCAAGAGTGTTCCAGAAAAACATCTATTTCTGCTTTATTGACTACACCAAAGCCTTTGACTGTGTGGATTACAACAGACTGTGGAAAATTCTTAAAGAGATGGGAATAACAGACCACCTGACCTGTCACCTGAGAAGTCTGTATGCAGTTTAAAAAGCAATAGTTACTACTGAACATGGAACAACAGACTGGTTCCAAATCAGGAAAGCTGTAGGTCAAGGCTGTATATTGTCACCATGCTTATTTAACTTATATGCAGAATACATCATGAGAAATGCTGGGCTGGAGGAAGCATAAGCTGGAATCAAGATTGCTGGGAGAAATATCAATAACCTCAGATATGCAGATGACAACACCCTTATGGCCTCTTGATGAGCCTCTTGATGAAAGTGAAAGAGGAGAGTGAAAAAGTTGGCTTAAAACCCCACATTCTGAAAACTAAGGTCATGGCATCTGGTCCCATCACTTCATGGCAAATAGATGGAAAAACAATGGAAACAGTGACAGCCTTTATTTTGTTGGGCTCCAAAATCACTGCAGATGGTGAACTGCAGCCATGAAATTAAAAGACGCTTGCTCCTTGGAAGAAAAATTATGACCAACCTGGACAGCATATTAAAAAGCAGAGACATTATTTTGCCAACAATTGTCCATCTAGTTAAAGGTGTGGTTTTCCCAGTAGTCATGTATGGATGCGAGAGTTGTACTATAAAGAAAGCTGAGCACCAAAGAATTGATGCTTTTGAAGTGTGGTGTTGGAGAAGACTCTTGAGAGTCCCTTGGACTGCAAGAGGATCCATCCAGTCCATCCTAAAGTGATTTCCTCAGTCCTGAATGTTCATTGGAAGGACTGATGTTGAAGCTGAAACTGCAATACTTTGGACACCTGATGCAAAGAACTGACTCGGTTGGAAAGATCCTGATGCTGGGCAAGATTGAAGGCAGGAGGAGAAGTGGAAAGATAGAGGATGAGATATTTGGATGGCTTCACTGACTCAATGGACATAAGTTTGAGTAAACTCTGGAGTTGGTGATGGACAGGGAGGCCTGGAGTGCTGTACTCCATGGGGTTGCAAAAATCAGACACAACAGAGCAACTTATCTGAACTGAACCTCAGGCCTATATACGTTTTCATATATAGGACCTGACATTTTTATTAGTCCCTACATCCTCTCTGAGACATCTCCCTTATAGTGAATTTCCTTTTAAGCAGTTTCACTGTGTACTTAGAAATAATATTTTACTTGGCAAAAAAAAAAAAAAAAAACAACTCTCCTATTACCCAAAACCTCAACATTTTCACAAAATAGCTGTCCTTCATGCTTGACTTCAATGAAACATAAAATCTTCCTTTCCTCAGAGAATAAAAGCATTCACCCTAATGCTTATTTTCTAAGACCATACAAAGTATGAAGACTGCAAAGAAACACAACCTCCTCTTTCTTGCCTACAGTCATTTAAACTATTTATACTCTATTCATAATCTCAAGTCCTTAGGATCACTTTGTTTGATCAATTATTCTGGTATGTATGGATGCTCTTTATGGCTTCAGTGACATTCTGCTGTACTTACTTTGGAACAGAGCATCAGAACTTTGCTCTGAGCCCTTAACTATTCAGCTTTAGTATCTTCCACCTTTACCCACCTCTAGGACACAACGGACACAATTCCATAATCACACCAAAGCTTTGTCATTATCAGATATTGTCCACCTCATTTGCATTTAGCATTTTCATTCTCTCCTTCCCCTTGAGTTTTAAAATGTGCACATCCATTAGTCAAATACACACATACACACAAAAGCAAAAACCTATCCATTTCCTTTTTATGTATCTTTCCTTTCTTTCCGTCTTTCATCTCCTTCCTCTTAGAGCATCTCCCTGAGGCACATCTGTTTAACCACTCTACAACCATAACTCACAGAATTCTTGCCATTTTGTCTTTTTATTGAATTCTCTCTGGAAGCTGGTTAAATCCAGCTATGATACTTACCATTTTTCAGTGCGGCTATGAAATTGGATGCTACAATGTATTGGTACTAATGCATTCAAATCAAATTGACTTTTATTATCTAATTATGAAATAATTGATATATTCAATATATTTAAGACTATATGTATATTATTTGATTTATACTAACAATAAATCAGTTCTTCACTCAGAGACAGAAGATATAAGGAAAATTTTTAAATAAGGAAAAAGTAATCATGTATAGCACTAAAAATACTTTAACCATCATAATTTTATCTTAAAAGAAAAATAATTCCCTACAAAAACAATTCCATCAATTTAGTTATAAAATGTTAACACATTACTTATCATTTAACAGTCTAAAAATTGCCATCTAAATAGTAATTGCAGAATTTTATTTCTGCCAGTGATAAATGTGGCAGTAATAGATGAGATTAACTTTACAATTCCAGCAGTTAGAAAACTCTGTCTGTCTTGATATACCATAAAATTTTATTTAAAAGCTATTGAAAAGGAATAAATATAGAATCCTGTAATGTAATTTTCATATTCACTTTTTCAGAGAATATCTTCACTTTAAAATACAAGTTCTTACACTTAACAGGCTATACTTAGCTTCCAAATGTAAAATCCACTGCTCACTTTTACCCCATGAATAATTCTGGTGTAGGAAGTGATCTCAGTAAGTCACATCTCCCAAGTAAGAAACATTTCCATGTATACCTTCTTATCAAAGAGAGATAACTAGTTAACATTAAATATTCCTTTCAAAATTCAGTTCGATCAGTTGCTCAGTCGTGTACAACTCTTTGCGACCCCACGGACTGCAGCACACCAGGCTTCCCTGTTCATCTCCCAACTCCCAGAGCTTGCTCAAACTTATGTCCATCCAGTCGGTTATGCCATCCAACCATCTCATCCTCTGTCATCCCCTTCTCGTCCTGCCTTCAATCTTGCCCAACATCAGGGGCTTTTTCAATGAGTCAGTTCTTTGCATCAGATGGCCAAAGTATTGGCATTTCAGCTTCATCATCAGTCCTTCCAATTAATATTGATTGATTTCCTTTAGGATTGACTGGTTTGATCTTTGCAACCTCATGAATCACAGCACGCCAGGCCTCCCTGTCCATCACCAACTCCCGGAGTTCACTCAGACTCACGTCCATCGAGTCAGTGATGTCATCCAGCCATCTCATCCTCTGTCGTCCCCTTCTCCTCCTGCCCCCAATCCCGCCCAGCATCAGAGTCTTTTCCAATGAGTCAACTCTTCACATGAGGTGGCCAAAATACTGGAGTTTCAGCTTTAGCATCATTCCTTCCAAAGAAATCCCAGGGCTGATGTCCTTCAGAATGGACTGGTTGGATCTCCTTGCAGTCCAAGGGACTCTTAAGAGTCTTCTCTAACGCTACAGTTCAAAAGCATCAATTCTTTGGCACTCGGCTTTCCTTACAGTCCAACTGTCACATCCATACATGACTACTGGAAAAACCATAGGTTTGACTAGAAGGACGTTTTTTGGCAAAGTAATGTCTCTGCTTTTTAATATGCTGTCTAGGTTGGTCATAGCTTTCAAAATTACTTTTAAAATTACTAAAGCTCATACTTAACCACAGACTGAGCAAAAACATGGTCTTTTATTTTCTTCTGCCATCTCTAAAGCATTGTTATGTGATAGTGGCTTGGGCAGCAAATATTCAATACATGTTTATCCTGATATTAATTTAAAGCTATAAAAACAAGAACTCAACAAAATTTTTTAAACTTTTATCTAAAATATTACAAACTGGCTTCCTTGGTGGTCCGGTGCTTGAGAGTCTGTCTGCCAATGCAGGGGATGTGGGTTCAATCCCTGGAGCAGGAGGATCCCACAATAAGTGGAGCAACTAAATCTGTGCATCACAACTATTGAGCCTGTGCTCTAGAGCCTGGGAACTCCAACAACTGAGCCTATGTGTTTTAGCTACTGAAGACTGCACGCCTAGAGCCTGCACTCCTCAACAAAAGAAACCACCACGACGAGAAGCCTGGGCAGCACAGAAAGAGAGTAGTCCCTACTTGCCAGAAATAGAGAAAAGCCCACACAGCAAAGACCCAGCACAGCCACTAATACATAAATACATAATTAAAAAATAATAAGGTGTGAACAATTAAACTTCCAAGTGTAAAATCAATGGAAGTAAAGGAACTTAGTGTTAAAAATGAAAAATAAATAAGTAAATAAACTTTGCTAACAGTTATAAAAGTTGTTTTTCTGCTTAAAAACATGTTTTTACCAATGAAGTTTTAATTATTATAAAACCACCCTTACCAAAAACAAAACAAAACAAAACAAAAAAACAGAAAACAAAAAAAGCATGGGGAAAAATACATGAAACCACTCTTTTCATAGACCAGGCCATAGAACTGCAGAATAAGAATCTGCTGAGTTCCTAGCATTCTTCCAGGAGGGAATTTAACAACTGCAGTGGAGAAAGGGAACAGACACAGAGTCAGAGATTTGCAACACTGAAGAGAAACAAATCAGAGTTCAGAGATACTAAGGCTCCTAGAATCTGCAAGTGAACTGCAAAAGATAAAACTAAAAAGAGAAAGAGCTCTAGAAAGAGCTTCTGACTGAGGGCTAACTGTGACTCTGCAGTTGAATAACAATCTGCATATTAAATTCCATGAAACTGGACAAATAACAAGTGCTAAGGAAAGAAACATTACAGTGGACTTAAAAGCTAAAAAATTTCCAGATCTCACAAAGTGCTAGAAATCTTTTGAGTAGCCACTAGCCAGAGCACAGCGACATCATTGACTGTACGGGAATTTGCCTGAGAACCAAGAAGGCCTGCACATTGGGAACAGAGCTACTTAGCCCTAGAGTAAAAGCAACTCAGACTTTTCCTAAAATGTCTAAAAATTACACACAAAAACATCAAGTTGATTTGGATATCAGTCTAACATATGTGTAACTGCTACTCAGAGATGAATAGATAAGAGACAGAAAAATTATATGAAAAAATAACATTTGATAAAAATATGTTATGAAATTTTAAACTTCCAAGTGTAAAAGAAATGGAAGTAAAGGAACTTAGTGTTAAAAATTAAACAAAATAAATAAATAAGTAAAACTTTGTTAACAGTTTTAAAGGTTGTTTTTCTGCTAAAAACATGTGTTTACCCATGAAGTTTTAATTATTATAAAGCCATTCTTACCAAAAAAATAAAACAAAACAAAAACAACAACAAAATATATATATATAAATTAATGATCCAAGAAACTCATTAAAGACCAAGAAGGAAAACACAAAGAAAATTACATAAATGAAGTTTCTATAAGAATAAAAAAAAAAAAAAATGGAAAACTCCCATCATAAACATTCCATGCAGGAGAAGAAAGTTAAAACCCATCACAGAAGAACTGAAATTGCAAGTAAAGAGCTCAGTTGAACCTATCCTCAGTAAAATAACAACTGGTGAAAATTATTTTTAAGAATTATTTAAAATCTTTGGAAAAAATTTTAAGGCTGAACTGAAAATGAAGAAACATTTCTTCAAAAGTCTACTTAATTTCAGTAATAATGAGAATCTGTGGAATTTGAACCCCAATCTGCTCCCCTATCACCTCCTTCAGATCTGTTTTGGAAGCTCTAACCTCAATGTTCTATCTCTGGACCAAGAAAACCAGGGCCTCCTTTACTCCAGACTCTCAGTCTGTGTATGATTTCACCAAGGAAGACCAGACTGCCAGCATTTTTCATTCTGCCTCCAGGCTCAGTTGCAGAAGTTGAACTCTAGGCAGTTCTGGCAGGGAGTACTGGGTCTCACTACTCCCATCCAGTCATTCTACAAAGGCTTGAGGCTCTACTCCAGGTACTGTTGCTGAAAATATTGGGGTCACATTTGCCCTTGGCCCGTAAGGGTGAGAGAGGATGAGATGGCTGCATGGCATCACTGACTCAATGGACATGAGTTTGAGCAAACTCCGATAGCGAATGACAGGGAAGCCTGGCATGCGGCAGTCCATGGGGTCACAACGATTCTGACATGACGTATTGACTGAACAAAAACAACAACCACTTGCTCATAACGTGAGGTGGGTGTGAAAAGTGAAAATACAGGGGCTGCCACTCTCACTCAGTCTCATGCAGCGGTTCACGGGATGAGTCAAGGAGAGAGACAGACCAGAAGAATGAAAGAATCTGCAGCTCAATCTGCAGAGGCTACTTTTACTTGAAACAGAATATGGAAAATTCCATGTTTAGAACCATTTTTAAAAACAGAGGAAATCTTAGTGGAGAGAAATTAGGAGGAAATGTTAGTTCCATAACACAAAAATGGCACAACAGAAGAAAATGAGAGCGCTAAGAATAGGTCTCCTGGTATCAAGTTCAACTCTGGTAGTCAAGCAGGATGTATACATGTGCTAAGCTCACCCACTTAGGGACAATGACCGAAGGACATTAAACTTACATGAAATCATTCCCCAGCAGTATACAAAGCCAATCAATAGAAAGCAAAACCCTCACAGGTTCAAGGAGTTTGAACACCACTTCTGACCACACACTTACTGAACAATCACCACAATAGCAGCTCTCTGGAAGTGTGGGTAGAGATGGTGTTAAGAATTACAATATGTAACCTAAAATTTTTGGTTTCAGCAATAACAACAAATACAAATAAAAAAATCAAGAAAGTTTGACCAATGTACAGGGGAAAATATGTGATATCTATAACTCATTAACAGTTTGTTAAAATTATCTCTTCATTTAATCTTACATTCATATGTGGAAAATTTGAAAAAAACAAAATTGGAGAACTTTCTAATTTCAAGATGAAACAACTACAAGGCTACAGTAATTGAGGAAGTGATGTACTGTCATAACTATAGGCAAATAAGTCTATGAAATAGAATAAAGAATTCACAAATAAATCTTCACACTTATGGTCAATTCATTTTTAACATGTGTGCCAAGAATAGTTTTTCAATAAACAGTGCTGGTATAACTGAATATCTCCATGTGAAAAAGTAATATCAAATCCCTAATCAAACCACAGACAAAAATTAGCTCAAAGTAGACCACACAGAACTATAGTTTAGCTAGGAACTAAACCTTTAAAATTCTCATAGTAAAACATAGTTGTATATCTTTATGTCCTTGGCTTAGCCAGTAGTTTTTTAGATACAATAGCATAATTATGATTAACAAAAGATAAAATATATAACTTGTACTTCATAAAAGTTGAACACTTTTCTGCCATAAATGTTATTAGTAAGTAAGAAGACAAAACAAAGAATGGGAGAAAATACTTGAAAGTCCTATCTCTAATAATAGAGTTCTGTCCAGAATTTTAAAGAATGCTCTCAATTTAACAGTAAAAGACATAACCCAATTAAAAGTGGGGAAAGTGTTTTAATAGACATTTTCCCAAAGAAGATATGCAAATAGCCAAAAGTACATGTAAGAGCACTCAATATCAACAGTCACCAGGAAAATGAAAAGCAAGACCACAATGAAATACAGCTTCACATTCACTAGTGTGACTATATCTTAAAATGTGCAACAACTTGTATTTATCAGTGTGGAGAAATTAGAATACTCAGACAACTTGGTGGGAATTTAGAGTTGCAAATGGCTTAGGAAAAAAGATTTTCATTTCCCCCAAATATTAAACATTTGGACTAACAATTCTACCCTTACTTATACACCCCCCCAAAATGAAAACACACCCTCACAAGGACTTGTACACGAATATTCATACCAGCATTATGAGTAACAGCTAAAAAGTGGAAAAAAAATTCATTAGCTGGTTTATGGAAAAATAAAATGTTGACTAGCCATATAATTGAATCTTATTCATTAGGAAAAACAAATGAGTTATTGATACATGCTACAACATGGGTGAATATTGTACTAAGTGTACTACTAAATGTATCAAGTGGAAGAAGATAGTCTCAAAAGACCAAATTGTACGATTGCTTTTTTTTTTTTTTTAGCTTTTTGAATGCTGAGTTGTGTGTGTGTGTGTGTGTTTTTTAATTAAAGGATAATTGCTTTACAGAACTTTGTGGTTTTCTGTCATACATCAACAAGAATCAGCCATAGGTACACCCTTGTCCCCTCCCTCCCAGAGCTCCCTCTCATCTCCCTCTCATCTCCCTCCCCATCCCGCCCTTCAGCCTTTTGTAGAGCCCCTGTTTGAGTTCCCTGAGGCATACAGCAAATTCCCATTGTCTATTTTTATATATTGTATGGTAAATTTCTTTGTTACTCTCCAGTACTCTTACCTGGAAAATCCAATGGACAGCGGAGCCTGGTAGGCTGCAGTCCACGGGGTCAGGAAGAGTCGGACACGACTGAGCAACTTCACTTTCACTTTTCACTTTCATGCATTGGAGAAGGAAATGGCAACCCACTCCAGTGTTCTTGCCTGGAGAATCCCAGGGATGGCGGAGCCTGGTGAGCTCCGGCTCCCATCTATGGGTTCGCACAAGTCGGACACGACTGAAGCGACTTAGCAGCAGCAGCAGCAGCATGTTACTCTCTCCATACATCTCCCCTTCTCCCTTCTCTCCTCCCACCATGTCCATAGGTCTGTTCTCTATCTCTGTTTCTCCATTGCTGCCCTGAAAATAAATTCATCAGTGCCATCTCTTTAGATTCCATATGAAACGTCTGCATGCATGCTGTCACTTCAGTCGTGTCTGACTATTTGTGACCTATGGACTGTAGCGTGCCAGGCTCCTCTGTTCGTGGGATTCTCTAGGCAAGAATACTGGAGTGGGTTGCCATGTCCTCCTTCAGAAGATCTTCCCAAACAAGGGATCGAACCAGCATCTCTTAGTCCCCTGTGTTGGCAGGCAGATTCTTTGCCACTAGTGCCACCTGGGAAGCCCATATGAAATGTCTAAAATGAGCAGATATACAGGACAGGAAGTAGAGTAATGAATCCCTACAGCTGGGGGTAGTGGGATGTGAGAAAAAGGCAGTGGCTGCTAGATTTGGGTGGTTTTCTGGGGGGAAGAATGAAAAAATTTAAATGTGGTTATGTTGATTGTTGCACAATTGTATGAGCTAACTAAAAACTTTAAGTTCAGCTCTTTAAATGGATGAAATATATTTAAGTGTGGAATATATATCAAAAAGTTTATATAAAAAAGAAATCAGACTTCAGAAACTTCATAAATCAGAAGGTAATAGAGCAATATCTTTAAAGGACTGCAGCACAAAAAATAAGATAAAAACTTGATATATTTATATTTACATACACATACACCCTAGAGTTACATAATTAAATAAGCTGTAGATAAAGATAGCCAAGTTTTAACTGTCAGAGAAAACAATACAAATAAACAAGAGGGGAGCATAAAATTAATCAAGTGTGGCTGAATTTAAGTCTAAACTGTTAGTCTGAACACATCTTAATGCTAATATGGAAATATTTATAGAAATGTGTGCACATGAAAGTGAAGGAACATGAACGTTTTAGTCTCTCAGTCATGTCTGACTCTTAGTGACCCCATGAACTCTAGCCCACCAGGCCGCTTGGTCCATGGAATCCTCCAGGCAAGAATATGGGAGTGAGTAGTCAGTCATCCCCTTCTCCAAGGGATCTTCCCAATCCAAGGACTGAACCTGGGTCTCCTGCATTGCAGGCAAATGTTTTATCATCTGAGCCACCAGGTATGTGTTAGTATATATAAACGTACTAGTTACATATGTGTGTATATATTATATATGTACACATTATACATTCATATTCATATATAAGTTAATCACACTATAGGAAATAAGAAGAAAAAGCCAAATGAACAAGATCAATCATATCTCTATAGTTTTTAAATTAATGTTTTAATTATTGTTGATGGATGTAATAGAGGAAATATATCTGATTTCCTAGCTGATTAATTTTTGAAAAGGTCAAGTTAATAAATTAACAATTCCTGCATATTTTCCATTGATTTTAATAAGGTAATTTGCATTATAAATCTCTAATATTGCACAAAATATGCAGTTTACTGGTATTTATTTGACGATAGAATACTTGAGACATTTTTCATGGGAAAAATTTGACAGGCTAGAATTAATTAATCCAGGTAACTGATGAGATAGAAAATTAAAGGAGGACAAAATATCAACTTACATCTATCAATACAGAAAGAGGTACTATTTTTAAAACATTTTTTAAAAATTGGAGTTGATTGTATTTCTTGTAAGTAATAATAAGAGAGCTTTGATGAATTGATCACATCAATAATATGACTTCATAAAGTTTCCTTGGACAAACATTTTTATATTAAAATGAAACATTTATTTAAAATAACATTTAAACCAATAAAAGCAAACCACAATAAAATAAAAATACTGTTTGTAAATGCCTTCCCAAAGTTATTTCTGGAAAAATAAATATTTTAAGTTTTCTTAGACTATATATAAGAATCTTGCTCTCTGAATACTGTTTCATCTCCTCTGTGTAAATTCATTTTTCACATAAGCTTATACCAAATATCTGTCAGGATGATTCTATCTACATGTAGATAAATATAAGTGGAAAGATGTGAAACCAGCAGAGTGAAGTTTCTTGAAATCCTATCAGGTCAAAATGTACAAGACTGACTGGAAATTGCTCGAATCTTTTGATTGAAATTCTCTTTTATCTGTGGATAAGTATAAATCTGTTGGGTTTAGCTTATATCTACTCTTAAGTGCAGCTTCATTAGTGTTTATGCTTTTTGGGTTTCAAAGATTCCATGTTCTGTATTCAACTATAAAATGACTAAATGCAGAGTGAAATTATCTCCACCGATGTGTTTTTAAACAGATTTAGGCAGGTAGAGTGATTATATTTTGCAGTCAATATTACACCTGAGGTTCCTTCTGTATCTCATGACCCACTGGAGATTTGCAAATAAGGCAGATTTCTAAAAAGGCAAGGGTTATTTAATTCTCCATAGAGATAAATACACCTAGATAGCTTCTTAAGAACTAAAGAGACTTTTGAAGAATGGGCAATTAGTGTGTGTTTAAAATGGCATGAAACTGCAGTATAGCTGTGTCCAAGGAAAGCAAATCAAGACACTCAGTTTTATAATTCCAGTCCATTTGTCTCAGAGCACACAAAAACAAAACCTAAAAACCTCACAGAAGTTCAACATTTACTTTTCATCAAGGCAATTCCGATGAGAACACATATAATCATGGTGCCAAGTGTCTAATATACCCTGAAATGAAAAATGAATTTTGGTTAAATATAGTGTAACTGTATCCTAGTACAATGAAAACTAAGTTAGAGTATGCTCAATCTGGAATACACAGAGTACCACATAAATAGTTGCTACTACAGAAAGTTGCCACACCTGGAATGAACTGACACTTGAACCTCTTTTTGAATCCGAAGGCAGAAGCTGACAATGACCTTACAGTACATAGATTTCTAAGGTGGTTCCTGGAATTCCAATAGTCTCCCCTTAAATATGGGAGGTTAATCTGATGAGTCCTTTTAAAAAAGAATCTATATATCAGAAATAGAACTCAGAGATATTCAAAGATTCAATAGATGACTCTTCTGTTGACCTTAAAGGAGCAAACCACCATAATTAGACAGGGCAACATTATCCTCCAGGAGTTGACAATGGTCTCTAGTTGACAGCCAGAAAAAAAAAAAAAAAAAAAAAATGAAGGCCTTAATCCCACAAGCAAAGGAAGAGAACTTTGTCAACAATCAGTGAGTATGGAAGAGGACTAGAGCCTTGTAAGAGATTACAGTCTTGGATGATACCTTAATTTCTTGTTGGTAAGACCCTAAACAGAGGATCCAGCACCCACACCCAGACACCTGACACAGGCAAATGAAGAGATTATAAATAAATGTTGTTTTAAAATTCTAGACTTGTCGTAATCTGGCAGCAATAGAAAACTAATGTCATTTTGACATGATTTTTTCAAATGACCTGGAGAAAAAAATAATACATTTGAATACAAGGAATATGCCATCAATCTTCCTGGAATAATCATAAAAGGGAAATTGAAACTGTCTTCTTTGTTTAGTTTTTCTCCACATGTATAAGTAATATTGCATCTTTCATGTCTTATTATTCCAGGTTTATCTATCTGCATTCTGAAAAAATTCTTAATTGTTTTGTTTACACTTCTTTATACTATAATCTTTTTCAGTTTAATTGTCAAAGTCAAACCTGGATTCAAATAAAATAGATGAAAGGCTACCCAACTGAAAATGCATTCCCTAGGATTTCTAGGGAGGTAGCCCCAAAATATTCCATATGGAAATACAGCTTGAAATTGTGTTTAATTTGTAATGCTTTAGAATAGCAAGTTAAAATATAAACCCTGAAAATTTTGTTTTTGTGCAATATCAAAATGAATAGTTCAAATGAATAAAACTACATTTGTTTAGTGATAGTTTCTTTTAGGATAAAAATTTCAATTATCATGCAGCTTGGTGGCTAAGATGATAAAGCATCTGTCTACAATGTGGGAGACCTGGGTTCGATCCCTAGGTTGGAAAGATCTCCTGGAGAAGGAAATGGCAACCTACTCCAGTACTCTTGCCTGGAAAATCCCATGGACGGAGGAGCCTGGTGCAGGCTACCGTCCATGAGGTCTCAAAGAGTCAGACATAACTGAGTGACTTCACTTTCACTTAGACATGTGAAAGAGGTTTTAAAAATCCAATACACTGAAATAATTGTGTGATTTATTATATGAGTATAAAAGGCTCATATTTTTGCAAATATTGAGATATTTGTGCTAAAATTAAATAAGAAAGTGTATTAGAAAATATAGTATCTATTAAAAATGTGTTAGCCACTTTGAGTCATAGTGTAACTTTGACTATTTTAATAGTCAAAAAAGTAACTGTGATAGATGATTATGGGAACAGTCTCTAAAAATTATAGATAAACTATTGCATCAAATAAGAGCAATATAAGAGAAGTAGAATTTTTGTAAATTACTGGGTAAACAATACCTGTACTAGGGTGTATAAAGTTTTAAAATGTCTCATAGTTACACTGATTAGAATAAACTTGACTAAAGTTTGTTCAACAGAAGATTGGAATATGTGGGATAATTAAGCTATTGAAACAATAACACAAAACTATTATTTTCATTTTGTGTAATCTTGGTTTATTTTTATTTTTTGATATTTAAACTGATTAGCCTATTAGTAGGCTTTCAAGGTGGCTCAGATGGTAAAGAATCTGCCTGTAATGTTGGAGACCTGGGTTTGATCCCTGGGTCAGAAAGATCCGATGGAGAAGGGAATGGCAACCCACTCTAGTATTCTTGCCTGGAGAATCTCATAGACAAAGGAGTCTGGCAGGTTATAGTCTAAGATGTACAAAGAGCTGGACATGAGGGACTAACACACATAGTCTATTATTATAATTTTTATACTGAAAGTGAAGTTGCTCAGTCGTGTCTGACTCTTTGTGACCCCATGGACTGCAGCCTACCAGGGTCTGCGGGATTTTCCAGACAAGATTACTGGAGTGAGGTGCCATCGCCTTCTCAGTGTTAGAGGCCAAAGCACAGTTATTTAGATTTTTGAGACAGAAGACTGTACATTAAATGATGTAGAAAGTTTGCACAATTCAGATCTGGGGTACAGAGTGGTGGGTCACATGGTCCCTTACAAAATCAAGAAGATGTTATCTTTCAAGGAATTGTCTTGTTGATGTGGAGAGAATGTTTCTCTTTATGGTTGAGCAGGTCTTTCTGTGGACTGGAGGAGGTTTGGTCAACATCTAATGCAGATAAGATGTACAAAGCACAGTACAGGGGAGAGAAAAAAAATAGGTTTAATTTTTCTTATCTTGCCATAAAACATGAATTTTAACTCAGGGGTAAGAATTGCTGTATTTTGGTGTATGAGTACATTCCTACACCAAATCAATTAGCCTGTATTTGATAACTGCCAGGCTAGTTTTCAAAGTGCCTCTAGGGGAAAGCCTGTGTTTCTACTCTACTAGAAACAGGCTTCTCTGTCCTCTACTATCTCCTGGAGTTTGCTCAAACTCAAGTCCATTGAGTTGGTGATGCTATTTAACCATCTCATCCTTTGCCATGCTCTTGCAAACCCCATAGGTTAGGGATTTTTAGGAAGGTGTCACTATATAGGAGTGTGTGTGTTTGTGTGTGTGCCTGTGCTCAGTCGCTAAGTTGTGTCTTTGCAACCCCATGGACTGTAGCCCACCATGCTCCTCTGTCCATGGG
Organism: Bos javanicus; assembly: GCF_032452875.1. NCBI lineage: Eukaryota > Metazoa > Chordata > Mammalia > Artiodactyla > Bovidae > Bos > Bos javanicus. The sequence goes on along the minus strand of NC_083893.1, from coordinate 3,831,284 downwards.
ATTTTTCTAGGCAAGAATACTGGAGTGTGTTGCCCTTTCCTACTCCTGGGGATCTTCCCTACCTGGGGATGGAAACCGAGTCTCCTGCATTGGCAGGTGAATTCTGTACCACTGAGCCACTTGGGAAGCTCCACTATGTAGGTATAATTGGTTAAATCAATTTTTATATTAGGTATTGGGAAAAACCAATTATCAGGAGACAAGAAAATTTTATGACCTTACAGTTAAAAATAAGACCATTCTCATGCTACTCTCTCAATCCGTTCCACCCTCTCCTTCACCTGCTTTGTCCACAAGTCTGTTCTCTATGTCTGGGCCTCCACTGTGGCCCTGCATGTAGGCTCAGCAGTATCAACTTTTTATACTCCTTTATATGCATTTATATACAATATTTATTTTTCTCTTTCTGACTTACTTCACTAAGTGTAACAGGCTCTAGGTTCATCCACCTCATTAGGACTGACTCAAATGTGTCATCCTCCAATTAAAATTTTAAAAAGCAAACAAAACAAAGAAAAAAAATAAAGCAGTGGCAAAACTTCAAAAAACAAAAGATGTTATTGAAAAAAAAAAAAACAATTCTATAGGGAAGCACTTCCTTCTGTTTGATCTGAGTATGCATTTCTTAAGAATCTTATTAAAAATGTAGATACTAATTCAGTAGGACTGGAGCAGGGACCTAGATTCTTCACTTCTAATAAGCTTCCAGGTGATGGAACCGCTACTGGTCTAGTGGGTGCACTTTGTATAGGGAATCTTAGAAGATTCCTACAGAATCACAGTCAGAGATGGTGCATCAGCACTGCTTCAGTCTTCTGAATTTAGGGGCCACCTGTGTGACTTATGAATCACTTGTACAAGAGGTAAAATCTTTGAATGTATATAAATTCAGAATTCTGTTCCTATTATTGCTTCTATGGCTATTTAAAACATATTTAATAAATATATATTGATTATTCGATGCTATATGAGAAAATGCTTCAATGTATTTCAAAATGAAGCTGATCTTACTATCAAAAAATTAATTAGTTGGTCATTGTTCTGGACTGAATTGTACCCCTCCCAAAGATACACTGAAATGTTAACACTGTGAATGAGACCTTGTTTTAAAATATGGTCTTTGGAGCTGTCATTAATTTAAGGTGAGGTCATTAAAGTGGGCTCTAATCGAATATGACTTGTTTCTTTCTAAGAATGGAAGAAGACAGAGACAGGGAAAACACTACGATATGACACCAGAAGTAGGAATTGTAGCTATTCATTTATAAGTCAAGGAAGACCTGGGGCTATGCAAAGTTGGAAGAGACAAGGAAAAATTCTCCTCTAGAGACTTTGGATGAAGCACAGTCCTGCAAACACTGATTCCAGACTTCTAATCACCTGAACAGTGAAACAATTTCTGTTGTTTTAAGAAACTCAAATTGTGTTATTTTGCTATAGAAGCCCTAGGAAGCTAATGCAATTATTAATCATATTAGGGGGGAGGAGTACTTAAAGGCTCATTTGCTTGAGAATATTGAATAGTAATTGGTAATTTATTTTCTTAATTTCCTTTATTCCAACTTAGTTATTTATTTTAGCAGTACATTTGAATCAGTTCCAATGAGATGGATGAAACTGGAGCCTATTATACAAAGTGAACTAAGCCAGAAAGAAAAACACCAATACAGTATACTAACGCATATATATGGAATTTAGAAAGATGGTAATGACAACCCTGTATGTGAGAGAGCAAAAGAGACAAAGATGTATAGAGCAGTTTTTTGGACTCTATGGAAGAGGGAGGTGGGGATGATTTGGGAGAATGGCATATAATATCATATAAGAAACGAATTGCCAGTCCAGGTTCGATGCAGGATACAGGAGGCTTGGGGCTGGTGCACTGGGATGACCCAGAGGGATGGTATAGGGAGGGCGGTGGGAGGGGGGTTCACAATGGGGAACACGTGTACACCCATGGCAGATGCATGTTGATGTATGGCAAAACCAATATAATATTGTAAAGTAAAAAAAAATAATAATAATAAATTTTTTTTAAAAAAGAAAAATCTTTATTTAGCTAGTGAAGTAAAACAGAAACAAAAACTTGACATATCAAGTGATGATTATATAGTGGTTTTTGTGACTAATATATCTTCTAATACATTAATAATTTCTTCTGAAATCTTACAACTGTTGTGTAACATATGCACCATTCTGGAAAAAAAAATCATACTATTTTTTGAAAGCTGATTTACTGAGTGTTAAGAGATTTTTAAAGATCACCACATGAAACAGTATTGTAGTGCATAAAAGACATGCAATATGTGTTTAATTAAATTAATATGTGTATACATCACTTTTTAAAAACACAAATTTTTAAACAGTTAACTATAGAATTTATGCAGTTTAATGTATCATAACATGAATGCTATCTTGAGGATTCATAGAATCAAACTTGCCACATTTTCTACAAAAAAAATCCTAGTTCACCTGTTTACAACAAAGATTAAATGAAAAGAAAAACTCGATGTAAAGCATTTACCATGTGCCGCAAAAAAAAAAAAAAAACTAAACTAAAAAATAGTAAATTTCCTCCCAAATATTATGACCAATAAGGAATCAATATCCAACATACATAAACAGTTCACGTAACTGAATATCAGAAAATAAATTACATAATTAGAAAATGAGCAGAAGAACTGAATAGACAGTTTCCAAAGAGGAAATGCAATTGGACAACAGACACATTAAAATATACTCAACATTTCACTAAGCATCAAAGAAAACCACGATGAAATACCACCTCATACCTGTCAGAATGTGTATTATAAAAAGAATACAAATAACAAATATTTGCAAGGATGTGGAGAAAAAGGAACCCTAGTACACTTAGAGTTAAGAAATTTAAATCTGAACTTGATATCCCCTTTATAGCTTTTTCAAGTTATATATATGTGTATAAGGTGGGAATATGAATTGATGCAGTCACTGTGGAAAATAGTATGTAGGTTTCTCAAGAAAAAAACAAACAAACAAACTATAATTAGAACTACCATGAGTGCTCAGTCTCTTCAGTAATGTCCGACTCTGTGAGATGCTATGGACTGTAGCCTGCTAGGCTCCTCTGCCCATGGGATTCTGCAGGAAAGAATACTGGAGTGGGTTGCCGTGCCCTCCTCCAGGGGATCTTCCCGACCCAGGGATCTAACCTGCATTTCTTATGTCTCCTGCATTGGTAAGCAGGTTCTTTACCATTAGTGCCACCTGGGAAGCCAAAGTGTCAAAGTATTAGTCACTCAGTTATGTCCGACTCTTTGCGTCCTCATGGACTATAACCCACAAGGCTGCTCTGTCCATGGAGTTGTCCAGGCAAGAATACTTGAGTGAGTAGTCATGTCCTTCTCCAGGAGATCTTCCCAACTCAGAGACTGATCCTCAGTCTCCTGCACTGCAGGCAGAAATTTTACCGTCTGAGCTATCAAGGAAGACTGTATGACCCAGGAATTTTGCTCTGGGGTGTACCTCCCCAAAATCCAAAAATCGTAATTTGAAAACATACATGCATCCCTAAGTTCACAGGAGCATTATTTATGGTAGCTAAGATACAGAAGCAACCTAAGTGTCCATCAACAGATGAATGGTTAAAGAAAATGTAGTATACACACACACACACACACACACACACACACACAGAGGAATATTACTCAGCCATAGAAAAGAATGAAGTTTTGCCATTTGTAACAACATGGATGGACTTAGTATTGTTCTAAGTGAAATAAGTCAGCAGAAAAAGACAGGTATTGTATAATGTCACTTACATGTAAAATCTAAACAAATCAAACTAGCCTATAAGGAGACTCACAGATCTAGAGAACAAACTGTGGTCACCAGTGGGGAGAAAGAAGAAGGGGAAATTTAGAGATAGGGGAATAAGAAGTAAAAAAAAATGTATAAAATAAGTTATAAAGGTGTACTGTACAGCATGGGGAATATAGCCAATATCTAATAATAAATATAAATGGAATATAACATTTAAAAATAAATAAAGACATCTCACACAAATAAGTAGTTTTCATAGACATAAAAAATACATGGCCATATTTTCAATGCTATAATACATAATATTTCTCAAGGGATAAACAGCTATCATTCATATCTATGAGCTGGAGTGTGTGTGCACACATACACACAAGCTAAGTCCAGGTATTGGAACAACTCACATAGATATCATTCCTCTAAACATTATAAACTAGAAAACTAAAGTAACAAAAATTTTGAAAAGAATAAAAGAACACAAGTTATTTGAGCTTTCCATTTGAACATGAACATTGTCATATATTAGAGTTGGAAAAATTAATCCAGAGGGTGGCCTGGGGTTTTATGGATTCAAGTTACTTATAAAATGATTATACATTTAAATAATTTAAGATTAACAAATACTTAAAAACAAAACTGAGTCATAGAAAAGGCAATGTTACTCATATAGAATACTTCAGATTTAGCTGTTGCATGAGCAATTGATAAGGTATCTTTCTTAATCATAATCAAGTTAAGGCATCCAAATTAAAGCTCTTCTACCTACTTAAAAATTCAGTGTGACCATTGTACAGTTTAAAAATGTTAAAATATCCTAAGTGATTGAGGTAGAATATCAGAGCTTTGTAATTTGAATGGCTTGATAATCACAAAGAACTAATGTGCCGCTACTCTGTTTAGGATATCATCATGGTATCTTACTCTTTAAAATTTTTTTAATTTTTATATTAAGTTTTTAAAAATTAGATATTATTATGCTGTGGTGGGAAGACTACAATTAAAATGGGTTATATATTTACATGTTGTGGCTGCACCTTGGAAGAAAAGCAACGACAAACCTAGACAGTGAATTAAAAAGCAGGCAGAGATATCAGTTTGCCTACAAAGGTCCATTTAGTCGAAGGTATGGTTACTGCAGTAGTCAGATACACATATGAGAGCTAGACAATAAAAAAAGGCTGAGCAGCAAAGAACTGGTGCCTTCAAATTGTGGTGCTGGAAAAGACTCTTGAGAGTCCCTTGGACTGCAAAGAGATCAAACCAGTTAATCCTAAAGGAAATCAACCCTCAGTATTCATTGGAAGGATTGATGCTGAAGTTGAAGCTCCAAGACCTTGGCCACCTTATGTGAAGGGCTGACTCATCGGAAAAGATCCTGATGCTGGGAAAGATTGAGGGAAGGAGGAGGGGACGATGAGGATGAGATGGTTGGATAGCATCACCAACTCAGTGAATTTGAGTTTGAGAAAACTCTGGGAGACAGTGAAGGACAGGAAAGCCTGGCATGCTCCAGTCCATGGGGTCCCAAAGAGCTGAATGTGACTGAGTGACTAAACAACAACATGGTGCACCGTAGTAGGAAATACTTAGAAAATGATATAATATATGGTTCTATTGTGTAAGGACTATGCTATTGTTTCATCCAATGAAATTAGCATAGGCTAATTTTTAAAAAAAATCCTTCACTTATTCTCTCATTAGTTAATGGGGCTTCCCAGATGGTTCTAGTAGTAAACAATCTGCCTGCAATGTAGGAGATGCATGATATGTGGATTTGATCACTGGGTCAGAAAGATCCCCTCCCCAAAGAGAGCATGACAACCCATTCCGTTATTCTTGCCCAGAGAATCCCTTGGACTGAGGAGCCTGGCAAGTTATAGTCCATAGGATCTCAAAGCATCAGATGCAACTGAAGCAACTGAGCATGCATACATGCACACCATTATTTATTGCTTCCTAAGAGTCACCCTGGAGAAAGGCAATGGCAACCCACTCTGGTACTCTTGCCTGGAAAATCCCATGGATGGAGGAGCCTGGTAGGCTGCAGTCCATGGGGTTGTTAAGAGTCAGACACGACGAGTGACTTAGCTTTCACTTTTCACTTTCATGCATTGGAGAAGGAAATGGCAACCCACTCCAGTGCTCTTGCCTGGAGAATCCCAGGGACGGGAGAGCCTGGTGGCTGCCATCTATGGGGTCACACAGAGTTGGACACGACTGAAGTGACTTAGCATAGCATAGCATAGCAAGAGTCACACATGATTGAAGCGACTTAGCAGCAGCAGCAACAACCAAGAAACTAAAGGCTTCTATGTGATGATCAATTGAAATGACAGCAGATTTCACTTCTGTAAGTTTGGGAAGCACTGACACATTTTTAGAAAAGCAGTAAAATTCAAACAAAAAACTACTCAGATGAGGTATTCCTAAGTGAAGTCAGATCACGTCAGCTTGTTTAATTTAAAGTTTTATCTAGCCTTCAATTAGAACTAGAATATACAAACCTGCAGAGGAGAGAAATCATATTCATAGCTCTGAACTACTTTTTTATGACATTTTTCTGTACATAATCAAATTTTATGAGTTGACATGAACATTTCCAAAGCCATGGACTTTCTAAAATAATTGAGGACATCATATTATTTGGTCTTTATTTAAAAGTTCTATGCATTTAATTCCTTACTTTATTCCCAAAGGATATTACACACCTCATTAAACTATATATAATAAAATAAAAGTTAATAATTATAATAAAGAAGCCAGATAAACAAGAAATCAAATTGTAAAGAAAGGTCAGGAACAAACCCATTAAACAAAAATGGATGTCAAATTATCCTACATAATTAAATAAGTCAATTTCATATGTGGGGTCCAAATAACTAAACCAGAGCAAAATAAGACAAAACAAAATATTATTTATAATCTTTAAGATAAAAGCTTAAAATACATAAAACACAGATACATTTAGTATACTACTTTGTAAGTAATTCTGATGCCATGTGCATGACAGAGAAAAACATATAAAATGATTATTTAGGAAGTTGGAGTAAGGTGAGGAGAAAGAAGTCAAGGCAATCTGTTAAAGGATTCACACACTTAAAGATTTGGCTCAATTCAGAAATAAAATCAAGCATCAAGATCTGAAACTCAATTGCTTTCAAGATCCATGCAATTGCTGATGTGTGAAATTTCCTGATGCAACACAGTATTGGAAGGTGAAAGGGTGATCAACTGTTAGAATACATATTTCCAGTTTAAAAATAATAAGCTTTGCTGACCAAAACCTAAACCTAAACCAAAACTTCAAACCAAATTCAAACCAACAAGCATATCTAGAAGCCAAACAAGGCAACTAGCTTTACAATGTCAACCACTTTAGAGGAATATCTTGAGCACCACTCAAAAAGACTTAAAAGATATAGTAACTATAATAAAATTCTAGTTTACATACACGCTGCTCTTGAATTAAGGGATAATCCATCATTTAGAAACATAAATGTGATTTTTATGGCTGCCCCATCATAGTAATTGAGAGCAGATTATATAGATGTTTGCTTTCTAGAATCGTCATCAAAATTAGTATGGTAGGGTGTATATTAACTTTTTTTGTTATCATTATTTCTGTTTCTCCACATTTATTTGATAAGGACTTCAGCAGCAAACAGAATTTTAAGCTTGTAGAAAATTTACTCTCTGTTAGTAAGCCATAAGGGAGCAACAAAGCATGATTCATGAGAAACGATTCTATGTCTGAGTCATAAATCAAGAACTACTGAAAGTCCCAACTAGAAGATACCAGAAGATAATATAATAGCTTCACAGATGAGGAAATAGCTACATAGAGAGATTAGGAAAATGATAGGTGGTTCTACAGTTTAATAGTGATCGTAGGACTGGAACTTAAGTCTCAGGACTCCTGAATGACAACTTTGCTATGACCTTCCACTATGACTTATTGCTTCCCATGATATATAACAGTTCAATATCAGACAATTTATTGTATTATGAGCTGTTAGATAGCGATCAAAGGTTCTTCTGAACTAAATCTCTTAACTCTAAGAAGTGTAATTTTTAAGGGCAAATAAATAATGTATTTGGTCTCTGATAATAAATTATAGCAATGTTATATGTTTATATATTGTGTTTATATAACTACAGTATATTTTACAAAATATGGAAAAGAAAAAGTCAAATATTTTCTTAATATAGTAGAATCATGTGTTAATCTGAAATGATATACTCCTGAAGCCCAAACTAAATTCTTGGTACTTCCCTCCACCCCCAAATGAGTCACGATGTTTATATGTTTATAATTCAGATAGACGTATGAAATGTGAAAATATGGAACTGATAGAAAAATGCTATAAAATCAATGGTTTAGAATCAGTAGTTTAAATATATTTTTCTCCCTTTAATATTTAAAAAAGATTTCTAAACCATAATATTTTCTAAACCATGATATTTTACTACTACTCATTCCTTAAGTCTAGCATCATACTACAAGATTTGATGAGTCAGTTTCTAATGAGTCTAGATTTGGGGTATTTGCTTATTTGTTCTAATCATATGGCTTTTAAAATGTGCTTATTCTTATAAAAATTTATTCAAAATTCAAAAGCAAAACAAGGCAGAATATTACAAAATAAGTTTTCCTTCAATTCAGACCCCAACCTGTTTAATTCTCTTTCCTGAGTCAAAAACTTTCAGTTTCTTGATTCTCTTTGTTAAAAAGAATTTAAGCATTTCAAAATGTATGTATACATATATATATGTGTATATATATGTAATTTATATATATGTATATATATGCAATTTATGTATATATATGTAATTTTTATATATGTGATATATATGTATATATATATGTAATTTATGTATGTGTATATATATGTAATTTATATGTGTGTGTATATGTAATATATAAATATGTGAAGAAGGCTGAGCACCAAAGAATTGATGCTTTTGAACCGTGGTGTTGGAGAAGACTCTTGAGAGTCCCTTGGAGTGCGAGGACATCCAACCAGTCCATTCTGAAGGAGATCAGCCCTGGGATTTCTTTGGAAGAAATGATGCTAAAGCTGAAACTCCAGTACTTTGGCCACCTCATGCGAAGAGTTGACTCATTGGAAAAGACTCCGATGCTGGGAGGGATTGGGGGCAAGAGGAGAAGGGGATGACAGAGGGAGAGATGGCTGGATGGCATCACTGACTCGATGGACGTGAGTCTGAGTGAACTCCGGGAGTTGGTGATGGACAGGGAGGCCTGGCGTGCTGCGCTTCATGGGGTCTCAAAGAGTTGGACACGACTGAGCAACTGACCTGAACTGAACTGATATGTAATTCATATATAAGGATTTAGCTATATTTTCCAAAAATGTTTTTATAGTGTGTAAAGATTTGGTGTGAGCTTCCAAGATAACTTTGATCATCTTTAAATAGCAGATAAGCAGATCTGGTATGTTTTGTGTTCACCTCAGTGCAAAGGTGAGTTATCTTTTTACCAGCCCTAATTCCAAACTTTATTTCAGAGTTATATATTTGCCAATTTTCTGTTCCTGAGAATAATATAGGACCTTTAAAATGCTACCATTATTAGTATCTACAGGAGACTAACTGTAAATAATAGTTAAGCTACTCAAGGTAACTAAATACTAGGTCACATAAATACCACCCACAATTTTCATTTATAATTGAAATCCCTGAAACAGTGACCAGTCACAAAGATTTGAATAAATCTCACAATACATTAACTCATGGATAGTATACTTTTTTATATCTAATCTCAGAATTCTTTCTGAGAGGAAATATTTTGATCAGGGATGAAAAATGTTATCATTAATGTACTGAAGAATCTTCAAGAAGATGCAGTAAAAGGGAGTGCTGAAAATAAAGGGGATTGACTTTACAAAAAGTGAAAGTTTCCCTAAGTAGTTTTTAGCCAACACTGGCTAGTGGAACTTTAAATGGTTCTTTAATTATAAAGTTAAAAGTACCTGTGGCGGATTCATGTTGATATATGGCTAAACCAATACAATATTGTAAAGTTAAAAATAAAATAAAATATATATTAAAAAAAAGTTTGAGAACTACTAGTTAAACAATGTTAACTTGTTTCTTTGCATATACTTTAGATAATTCAATAAACTACTGATGCTCTGTGATGGGGACATAATACTTAGAATCTTCTAAATTCATATGTGTAAAGAATTATTTTGTTATTCCAGGATATCTTTTGGGATTAATGCTCTTTCAATGCACTTCAAAAAAGTGTGACTGTAGGCAGTGCTTTTGAACCTGGATTATAGCTATAGAATGCTTCCACAACAACTAATACATCTTGACCTAAGTGCTTCTGCTTTAGTTTGAGTGGACCATCTATCTCTCCCCAGGTCAATGACTAATAGATATTTGAGAATCCCTCCAATGAATTGATGGAGGGGAAAAATCACCTGTTTATCCTTGCTCAGTTACCACAGAGTCTTTTGTTTCAAGAACCCTGACACCTTTTGTAAATACAATTGGCTGCTGGAAGAATGAAGCGTATTAAACTTAAAGATTGTTTTCTAACCACAGGAGTCCAGACCAAGTCACTGGAAGAATTAGTGTATCCTAGTTCTTCAGACTTTTGGTTCAGTGTTTTATCATCCTCAGTCACTTGCTTTCCCAAAGCAGAAACACAGGGAGAAGTAATTAAACAAAATTTCTTCCTTCTCTACAGGAAACCAAGATGACAATGGCAATTTGTTAAATTTTGGAAATAAGGGAGCAATTAAGAGAGAAATAAATCTTAGAGGATTTTCCTCAATCTTAAACTCCTTTTACAGCAGTCTATTACCAAGTGTGAGTGTGTATACTGGCTTCATTTAGAACAATATGGTACACATATTGGTTATGTTAATAAATGTGGTGATTAATTGAGTGGCTTAAATAATCACTGGCAAAGAGTAATAAGGAGTAAAAATTAATAGTTGAGCATATTTCAAGACAATATGATTGATAGTGTTTTATGTGGAAACAGAGAAGCTAAAAGTCCATGCTCATAAGAGTGTTGTGAGAAACAAGGATACAAGAAAGGTCGAATGTTTGCTGTACGTGGTCTGACTCAGTTACATAAATATAAAGACTATGCGTCTGTCTTATTGGTGACATCAAAAAACTCCATCTTTGTACTCAGTTCAGGTAACTCTCCTGTTTTAAATCTTGGTCATCTTTCTAATGTCTTCCAATATTTCTCTTGATTTATACCTGCCTATGCAACTGATTTTAATTAAAACTCATGATTATAACATTAAACATAGTAAAAAATAAAAGAAACAAATGTTAGAAGTATTTGGGAACGTGTGATTGTGCTGCATGCATGCTAAATCGCTTCAGTCATGTCTGACTCTTTGAGACCCTATGCCTGGAAAATCCCATGGACAGAGGAGTCTGATGGGCTGCAGTCCATGGGGTCGCTGAGGGTTGGACATGACTGAGTGACTTCACTTTCACTTTTCACTTTCATGTACTGGAGAAGGAAATGGCAACCCACTCCAGTGTTCTTGCCTGGAGAATCCCAGGGACAGGGGAGCCTGGTGGGCTGCCGTTTATGGGGTCGCACAGAGTTGGACACGACTGAAGTGACTTAGCAGCAGCAGCAGCAGCAGACTATAGTCAACCAGTCTGCTCTGTCCATGGGGATTCTCCATGCAAGAATACTGGAGTGGGTTGCCTGTGCCCTCCTCCACAGGATCTTCCTAACCCAGGGATCAAACCTGCATTTCTTATGTCTCCTGAATTGGCAGGCAGGTTCTTTACCATTAGCACCTCCTGGCAAGCCCAAGTATTTGGGAATAAATACACACAGTTTTATCCCAGTTTGTAAAATGAAAGAATAAAGTTGAAAAAAAGTAAAGTAGTTTAATATTGGATCTTTGCATTTGATGGCATTTAATGGGATAATTCTATATTACCAAATGTTTTTTCTTAGAACAATATTTTAAAATTCATATAGAGATGTAAAAAGGACAGTAGATATAAATCCTGCTGGAATTTGACACTTTATGGTATGATGCTTTACATATTTGTTCAGGTAGAAAAGAAATTTAGAAATTAACTTTAGTAAACTCTAACTTAGTCCAAGACTATTATTATTGAGAATAGTTTATGTATAAGGAATCCCACTGAAAATGTAGCTTTTGCAGCCTGGACCCAATCTTCTACCCCTAACTCCACTTTAAAAAAGTGTGGCAAATTACTGAAATATTTACAGTTCTCCTCTCATATGCAAAATATTTTATTTATTTAAAATTAATTATTTTCAAAAAGTAGTATGAAAATTCCTTGGATTTCTTGTCATCCTTTTGAGGGTTCTTTAAGGGCCCTAAAATAATTTCATAATACTAATAAATAATATTTACTTTCCCCACTCCTATTTGTTCAAGAGGATATAGCAACAATTTCCTGAGAACCCATGACATATAATGCTTTTGTAAAGTGACAAATTTCAAGATAATAAATAACTCAGTGACTAATACTTTCTAAGTGACAGATACCCAATATTATAAAATGCACTCAAATTATAAGATTAACAAGTGCATTTCAGCAAAATGTAATACAAAATGTTGTTTTATATGGTTTCAGATTCTACATTGCAACTACCTTTCATATCATTAACTACCACTTGATGAGATTGGTGAATTATCTATAAATAATATTCTGTTACCTAAAAATAATATTGTCTATTATCTAAAAATGCTACTAAATACTCCTTTCTTTTTAACTATGGATTTATGAGAAGCTTAATTGTTTTCATATATTTCAAGAAAAAGCACACAATGTGAAAGATTGAATGCAGCAGCAGATAGGAGAATCTGGCTGTCTTCTACTACTGTTTCAAAAATAATATTTTATTTAAATGTTTTATTTATATTAATAATAGATTTAGTATTATTTTATTTAAATTAAATGATTATTATATATTTTCACAATTACAATTTTAATCTGATTAGTATTAATAGACATAGACCTCATAAACAAAAGTTTTGAGTATCCAATAACCTTTAGGAATCAAAAAGAGGTCCTGAGATTTAAAAGTTTGAGAACTACTGTTAAAAAAGAAGCTCATGCCATGCAAATCAAGGAATCTCACATGTGCATATCAGCATCATAATGTGACTATTTCTGTTAAATTTAATATAACAGAGTTGATTATGTCCCCAAAGTTTGTGAATCATTATTCCTTATAATCATTTGCATAACTTTCAAAAAGATCTTCAAAACATACCTATATTCCTTTTTGAATTATGGTTTTTCCCATGTATATACCAAGTAATGGGCTTGTTGGGTTATATGGCAGTTCTATTTTTAGTTTTTTTAAGGAACTTCCATACTGTTCTCCATAGTAACACATGCACCCCAGTGTTCACCGAAGCACTACATACAAGAGCCATGATAGGGAAGCAACCTAAATGCCCATAGTCAGATGAATGGATAAAGAAGATGTGATCAGATCAGATCAGATCAGTCACCCAGTCGTGTCCGACTTACCCCATGAATCGCAGCACGCCAGGCCTCCCTGTCCATCACCAACTCCCGAATACATATATACAAAGGAATATTTCTCAGCCATATAAAGGAATGAAATTGGGTCTTTTGTAGAGACATGGTTGGACCTAGAGTCTATCATACAGCGTGAAGTAAGTCAGAAAGAGATAAACAAGTATTGTGTATTAACACATATATGTAGAATCTAGAAAACTGATACAGATGAACTTATTTGCAGGGCAAGAAGAGAGATGTAGACATAGAGAATAGATGTGTGACATTGTAGGGGGATGAAGTGGGAGATTGGGATTGACATATATACACCACCATGTGTGAGATAGGTAACTAGTGGGAAAGTACTGTATGGCACAGGGAGCTCAGTTTGGTGCTCTGTGGTGACCTAGATGAGTGGGACAGGATAGGGGTAGGAGGGAGATCCCAAACAGACGAGACATATGTATACATATAGCTGATTCACTTTGTCACATGGCAGAAATCAACACAACACTGGAAACAATGATGTCCCAATAAAAAAGAAAAAATATACTTATAGCCCTTATTTATTTATAGGAAGAAATTCAGATTTCTAAAACACTGAGCAACCTTCAATTTCAGTTTTAAGATCCACACATATTGATGTCCCTGAAAAGTATATTTTTTTAAATCTCATTTGTTGAAATAAAATATACTGTCCATATTAATTGGCTTCTGTAGGCCTTACTTTGTGTACTCATATTTAACTACTCACCAATCAAGAACTAAAGGAAACAATTCCAGGTGGAAAGATGAGGAACACTATTCAGACCACTGCCTTTTTACATAGCAACAACTCCCTATGTTCCTTAGCATACTGGGAGAAAAGTTAAAAGCTATTTTTTTTTTTCCTACTAGATTCACAGCATCTGCAAATCATAACGTTGTTAACTTTGTTTTACCATTTAACTCTTCTCTATAAACTTAGAATCTATTGGAGATAAGACGGATCAGAAGTAATAAGTTCTTTTATGGGAATATTTGACTAGATGTCTAGAGATGCATAATATTTGATATTTAGTGCTTTGTCACAGCAAGCTAAGCCAAAATGTAATGTAATCAACTAGATCATTGTGGGGAATGATGACTTTAGAATTTTTTTATGTGTGAAGTTGACCACATAGACTGTTTCAGTAGCTGCTTGCCTGCAATATTATATAAGCTAATGAAGACTTTATGTAAATTATTACCAACTAAAAATACTTAAGTTTAAAATGACACTAAAAACTTGACGATTGTCACTTGGAGAATACAGAATAGAAACACAAATCTTGTGAAGACAAATTTCTAAAAGAAATATTAGAGAAATAAAGCTAAATTAACTAACTCAAGAAATACTAGTAGTATTTAAAGGATACAAAGGATATTAAAAAAATAAAGTTGAGTGAAATGAGTTTCACATGATTTGCAGGGGAGGGTGGGTCAGAAAGAGGTGAAAATTCACTAAAATTGGAAAGTCAAATTTAATAGTCAACTACCAGCAAGCTCCTTCAAATAACATTTTACTTGTGAATTGGTCAACATCAATCCTGTTGCTAATGTTTGCTTTACCTGCAGAAGAAAATAGGATAGGAATTAACTAAATATTAAATATTTTGAGCTTTTGAGTCCTAGTAGCTTTCATTATCTTAGGATTCAAAACACTTTTGGTGTATTTAACTGGAAATCTCTATAAGTCACCTGTAGATAGCTGAAACATCTGAGACCAATGTACTCCAAAGTCAATATTTGGGCCCCCAGTTTTCACTTTCAGGCATGGTTCATTCTACATCTTATTAAACTTATATCGACTCAGATAAAGATTTATAAGTAGATCATAGATTGGTAGAAGAAATGAATAGATAAAAAAAGGTCAAATACATAAAAGAGAGGTGATCATTGTGTGAAAGTGAAAGTCATTCAGTCGTGTCTGACACTTTGTGACCCAATGGACTACTGAAATCTCCAGGCCAAAATACTGGAGTGGGTAGCCTTTCCCTTTTCCAGGGGATCTTCCCAACCCAGAGACTGAACCCAGGTCTCCTGCATTGCAGGCGGATTCTTTACCAACTGAACTATTAGGGAACCACTCAATAGTGATAATGACATTTTATCAACTTTTATGGTTATGACAATCTTATCAAATTGATAAAGATTTATTTGTGGAATTTACCCACAAAAAAATCCCATATTCACTACTTTATCATTAAAATAATAAGTTTAATAAATCTTAGAAGATTTCATATGATAATCATTTTGTATAAAACTATTATATCCAGAATATATAAAGAATTGTCAAATTTCACAGTAAGAGTGAAACAATGTAATAGTTAAATGAGCCCACAACATGAGTAGGCATTTCATCTCAGAGAACATACAGGACAAATAAGCACATGGAGATATGTTAACATCATTAGACACTAGAAAAATTAGAATTAAATCTATAATGAGATATCACTATAAATTTACTGGAATGGTTAAACTAAAGAAAAAACAGTGAAAGCACCAAATGCTGGTAAGGATGCAGAGAAACTCTATTACTTTTACATTGTTGGAGAGAATGTTAAGTAATGTGACTACTCGGGAATGCAATTTGGCAATCGTTTTTTAACAAAACTAAACAGGCAACTATGTGACCTCACAATAGTTTCCTGGAAGTTATTCCATAGAATGAAAAAAAAAATTCACAAAAACCCTGCACACAGAGGTTCATTAGCTTTATTACTAATATCAAAAACTGTTAACAGCCTAGATGCCCTTCAACAGATAAATGGTTGCACAAGCTGTGGTAATCCATATCATGGACTATTGAACAACAAAAAGAAATAAACTACTAATACTGAGAAAGACTCTCTCTTTGAGTAAACTCTAGCCAGGCTCCTCTGAGTCCTCTTCTCAACTAAGCCTTAACGGTGGCCCTAAAGACGTGCATTGGAACCAGGATAGTTAGGTCCATGAACTAAGGTAAATTGGAAGTGGTCAGACAGAAGATGGCAAGAGTGAACACTGACATTTTAGGAAACAGTGAACAATAACGGTCCCATCATTTCATGACAAATAGATGGGGAAACAATGGAAAGAGTGAGAGACTTTATATTCTTGGGCTCCAAAATCATTGCAGATGGTGACTGCTGCTGTGAAATTAAAAGACCCTTGACCCTTGGAAGAAAAGTTATGACCAAACCAGACAGCATATAAAAAGCAGAGACATTACTTTGTTAACAAGGTCCATATAGTAAAAACTATGATCTTTCCAGTAGTCACATATGGATGTGAGAGTTGAACACCAAAGAATTGATGCTTTTGAACTGTAGTGTTAGAGAAGACTCTCGAGAGTCCCTTGGACTGCAAGGAGCTCAAACCAGTCAATCCTAAAGGAAAACAGCCCTGAATATTCATTGGAGGGACTGATGATAAAGCTGAAACTCTAATATTTGGCCACGTGACACAAAGAACTGACTCATTTGAAGAGACCACGATGCTGGGAAAGATTGAAGGCAGGAGCAGATGGGGACAACAGAGGATGAGATGGTTGGAGGACATTATCACTTGATGGACATGAGTTTGAGCAAGCACCGTGAATTGGTGATGGACAGGGAAGCATGGCATGTTGCAGTCCATGGGGTCACAGAGTCGGACTGAACTATAATGGACACGACTGAGCGACTGAACTGAACTGAACTGATAATGAACCAAAATGGGCAGATTTAAATCAGATGACCATTATATCTATTACTGTTGGCAAAAATCGCTTAGAAGAAATGAAGTAGCCCTCGTAGTCAACAAAATAATCTGAAATGCAGTTCAGTTCAGTTCAGTCACTCCGGCGTGTCTGACTCTTTGTGATCCTATGAATCGCAGCAGGCCAGGCCTCCCTATCCATCACCAACTCTGGAAGTGTACCCAAACCCATGTCCATTGCGTCTGTGATGGCATCCAACCATCTCATCCTCTGTTGTCCCCTTCTCCTCCTGCCCTCAATCATTTCCAGTCTTTTCAAGTGAGTCAGTTCTCATCAGGTGGCCAAAGTATTGGAGTTTCAGCTTCAACATTAGTATTTCCAATGAACACCCAGGACTGATCTCTTTTAGAATGGACTGGTTGGATCTCCTTGAAGTCCAAGGGACTCTCAAGAGTCTTCTCCAACACCCCACAGTTCAAAAGCATCAATTCTTTGGCACTCAGCTTTCTTCACAGTCCAACTCTCACATCCATACATGACCACAGGAAAAACCATAGCCTTGACTAGACGGACCTTTGTTGGCAAAGTAATATATCTGCTTTTCAATATGTTATCTATGTTGGTCATAACTTTTCTTCCAAGGAGTAAGCGTATTTTAATTTCATGGCTGCAATCACCATCTGCAGTGATTCTGGAGCCCCAAAAAATAAAGTCTGACACTGTTTCCACTGTTTCCCCATCTATTTCCCATGAAGTGATGGGACCAGATGCCATGATCTTCGTTTTCTGAATGTTGAGCTTTAAGCCAACTTTTTCACTCTCCACTTTCATTTTCATCAAGAAGCTTTTCAGTTCCTCTTCACTTTTTGCCATTAGGGTGGTGTCATCTGCATATCTGAGGTCACTGATATTTCTCCCGGCAATCTTGATTCCAGCTTGTGCTTATGCCAGCCCAGAGTTTCTCATGATGTACTCTTCATATAGGTTAAATAAGCAGGGTGACAATATACAGACTTGATGCACTCCTTTTCCTATTTGGAACCAGTCTGTTGTTCCATAAAATGCCCAGTGTTCTCTGTACAAAGAGAAGTTCACTTCTCACTAAACTCCATTTCAATAATACTGTTGTTGTTCAGTCGCTGAGTTATGTCCAACTCTTTTCAACCCCTTGAACTGCAGCACGCCAAGCTTCTTTGTTCCTCATTATCTCACCAAGTTTGTTTAAATTCATTTCTATTGAATCAGTATTGACATCCAACCATCTCATCCTCTGTTGCCCCCTTCTCCTCTTGCCCTCAATCTTCCCCAGCATCAGGATTTTTTCCAATGTGTTGGCTCCTCGCATTAAATTGTCAAAATATTGGAGCTTCAGCTTCAACATCAATCCTTCCAATGAATCTTCAGGGTGGATTTCCCTTAGGATCCTTTAGGATTGACTGGTCTGATCTTCTCGATGCTGAGGGACTCTCAAGAGTCTTCTCCAGCACCACAGTTTGAAAGTATCAATTCTTCAGCACTCAACATTCTTTATGGTCTAACTCTCATATCCATACATGACTAGTGGAAAAACTGTAGCTTTGACAATATGGGGATGACAGAGGATGACATGGTTGGATAGCATCACCGACTCGATGGACAGGAGTTTGAGCAAGCTCCAGGAGTTCATGATGGACAGGGAAGCCTGATGTGCTGTAGTCCATGGGGTTGCAAAGAGTTGGACATGACTGAGTGACTGAACTGAACTGAACTGAACTGACAATATGAACCCTGTGTTAGCAAAGTGATGTCTCTGCTTTTAATTCACCAAGTTTGTCATAGCTATTCTTCCAGGAAAGCAAGCATCTTTTAATTTTGTGGCTATTCCAATAGTATTCCACTGATTAAAATCTGTGTTTAACACTTTAATGTCTGTGTTTATTTATCTTTGACAATACATACAACAGCCTGGATCAATCTCCAGAGAATTATGCTGAGTGGAAAAAAAAACAAAAAACAAAAAAACCTCAATCCCAATTTTACTGTATAGTTTTATATGTATAATATTTTGAAGTACCAACATTAGAAATGGAGAACAGACTAGGGACTTTCAGGGATTGAGTTGAGGTTGTGCAGGAATTGTGTGGGAGGGAAGCGGGTGTACTTATAAAAGAGCAATGTAAGAGACCCTTGTGGTGAAGGAATTGTCATGTATTTTGACTATGTCAATGTCAGTATCCTGGTTCTGATATTGTACAACAGTTTTGCAAGACATTGGTAAAAAGTGGGCAAAGGGTTCACCAGATACTTTGCATTACTTTTTATAACTTGAAATCAATTTGCAATTAACTCACATTGTTAAAATATTAAAATTCACTTACAGTAATTAGAAATCTAATAGGGCTGTATGTTTAAAAATTACAATGTCTTCTCTAAAACTTAAACATTTTTGACATTTAAGAGTATTTCTATGAAACCCAAAGAGTTGATTTCATTAAATCTATTTATATATTCCACAATTTCCTTACTTTTTGGTGTGAAGTTATTTTTAAAAAGCTGCTCTTATACTCAAAATCTTTTACTATAAATGTCAAGGAGCTTGTTTTTTGGTCACTTAGGACATGATGTATAGTAGCCTCGCTTGAAGATATTATATAGCATGAAAATGTTTAACAAGTGTGTAATATTGACTATGTTACCTTCATTCTCTGAAACCCCATAATTAAATCTGTAATATGTCAGACATTTGAACCTAGATTATAAGGTAGTTCTTTGAGGATAAAATGACAATTTTTGTAAGCATATACACTGCCACATGATAAAATAAAAATTAGGGGTTATAAAAAATATTTATAAATGAGTTTCATTCATTTGAAAATGGTTCAGACTATGATGCAACTAATTAACTGTATTATATTTAAATCCATTAGCTATTAAAAATAAATATTTATTATTTTGGGGAGAGATCATAGCATTTCCAATCTACTGAAAGAATTCTCTATAACAGGTTGTTAACTAACTTCAGTTCAGTTCAGTTCAGTCACTCAGTCCTGTCCGACTCTTTGCAACCCCATGAATCACAGCACTCCAGGCCTCCCTGTCCATTACCAACTCCTGGAGTTCACTCAAACTCATGTCCATTGAGTCAGTGATGCCATCCAGCCATCTCTTCCTCTGTCATCCCCTTCTCCTCCTGCACCCAATCCCTCCCAGCATCAGGGTCTTTTCCAATGAATCAGCCCTTCACAAGAGGTGGCCCAAGTATTGGAGTTTCAGTTTCAGCGTCAGTCCTTCCAATGAACACCCAGGACTGATCTCCTTTGGGATGGACTGGTTGGATCTCCTTGCAGTCCAAGGGACTCTCAAGAGTCTTCTCCAACACCACAGTTCAAAAGCATCAATTCTTTGGCACTCAGCTTTCTTCACAGTCCAACTCTCACATCCACACATGATTACTGGAAAAACCATAGCCTTGACTAGATGGACCTTTGTTGGCAAAGTAATATCTCTGCTTTTGAATATGCTATCTAGGTTGGTCATAACTTTCCTTCCAAGTAGTAAGCATCTTTTAATTTCATGGGTGCAATCTGCAGTGATTTTGGAGCCCCAAAAAATAAAGTCTGACACTGTTTCCACTGTTTCCCCATCTATTTCCCATGAAGTGATGGCACCAGATGCCATGATCTTCGTTTTCTGAATGTTGAGCTTTAAGCCAACTTTTTCACTCTCTTATTTCACTTTCATCAAGAGGCTTTTTAGTTCCTCTTCACTTTCTGCCATAAGGGTGGTGTCATCTGCATATCTGAGGTTATTGATATTTCTCCTGGCAATTTTGATTTCAGCTTGTGATTCTTCCAGTCCAGCATTTCTCATGATGTACTCTGTATATAAGTTAAATAAGCAGGGTGACAATATACAGCCTTGAAGTGCTCCTTTTCCTATTTGGAACCAGTCTGTTGTTCCATGTCCAGTTCTAACTGTTGCATCCTGACCTGCATATAGGTCTCTCAAGAGGCAGGTCAGGTGGTCTGGTATTCCCATCTCTTTCAGAATTTTCCACAGTTTATTGTGATCCACACAGTCAAAGGCTTTGGCATAGTCAATAAAGCAGAAATAGATGTTTTTCTGGAACTCTCTTGCTTTTTTGATGATCCAGCCGATGTTGGCAATTTGATCTCTGCTTCCTCTGCCTTTTCTAAAACCAGCTTGAATATCTGGAAGTTCACAGTTCATGTATTGCTGAAGCCTGGCTTGGAGAATTTTGAGCATTACTTGACTAGTGTGTGAGATGAGTGCAATTGTGCGGTAGTTTGAGCATTCTTTGGCATTACCTTTCTTTGGGATTACAATGAAAACTGACCTTTTAGCTAACTTTCCAGTGAGCAATTCAGATGATTGCAAATGATATTTTACTCTACATCTATTACAATCTAGAAGGGTTCTGTTGTGAATTGGGTCTATAACCAAGTAAGAAATACACCTCTCTAACTTCTCTCTTTTGTTCTCAATTCTACTCACTGAGGAAACTCAGAGCGCTGCAGTGGTACAACACTCAGGATTATTGTTTCCCAATTACAACTTTTAATTATTCTAAATAAAATATTATTAGCAATACTAATGGACTGAAATGCAAGCTGTCCAATTAGGTGGAGAAGGTAATGGCACCCCATTCCAGTACTCTTGCCTGGAAAATCCCATGGACAGAGGAGCCTGGTAGGCTGCAGTCCACGGGGTTGTGAAGAGTCGGACACGACTAAGCGACTTCACTTTCACTTTTCACTTTCACACATTGGAGAAGGAAATGGCAACCCACTCCAGTATTCTTGCCTGGAGAATCCCAGGGACGGGGGAGCCTGGTGGGCTGCTGTCTATGTGGTCGCACAGAGTCGGGCATGCCTGAAGCGACCTAGCAGTAGCAGTCCAATTAGGAAACTTACATGTTTAAATCTGAATGGGAAAAATTCAGAGTTCTGAGGACAGGTTCCCAGAATTACATTTTTCCAATTACATTTGATTTGGACCATCTTAGTGATGGCTTCCCAGGTGGTGTTAGTGGTAAAGAACCTACCCGCCAATGCAGGAGACAATAAGGGATGCGGGTTCGCTTACTTAGTTGGGAAGATCCCTTGGAGGAGGGCATGGCAACCCACTCCAGTATTCTTGCCTGGAGAATCCTGTCGACAGAGCAGCCTGGCAAGCTACAGTCCCTAGTGTTGCACAGAGTCGGACATGACTGAAGCGACAGCATGCACATACATGCAATTAAGAGTCTTGACAACATAAATCATCTAATACAGTGATGTTATCAATATAATAATTTTAATCAAAGTCACAAATATACTAAAATATGCTTTTTCTTCAAATCTCACATTAGTAGTTTATACAAAATAGTCAAATTTCCATTTTCTTTAGATTTTTACTGCCTTATTTGGCCTCAGAATATTTTATCTTTCACTCCACCTATATTTGGTTACTCCAAATGTAATTTTAGAGCTTATAATATTTTATATGCATTTTATTTACTCATTGATAGAAATAATTAATCAGACCCATAGAGTCTATAAAGCTACAGCTTGTTCTCAATAAAGTGCTTCCACTAAGATTATTTATCAAAAGACTCCTCTAAAATGTGACAGATTTGAAACTACTGTAATGTGCTTGAACTTATGAGCACAAATCTTCAAATATAAGAGTTCATGTCAGTCTTAAAATGTTGACTATACTCTTTGTTTTATGAACTTCATTTGACTGACAATTTAACTCTGACAATTTCATTATAAAAATTCTGAATTTTGAATAAGCTATTCTTTTCCCATTGTGCACTGTTGGTACTCTTGTCAAAAACCAGTTGACTATATGTGCTTGAAATTTTTTCCTGAGGTCTTTATTCTCTTTCATTGCTCTATATGTCTGTCCTTATGCCAGTACCATATTGTTTTGATTACTGAAGATTTATTTTCTGAAATCAGGAATAGTGATGTCTCTAGCATCATTCTTCTTTCTCAAGAGTGCTTTGGCTACTCTGGGTATTTTGTGATCTATAAAACACAACATTATCAGTGAAATTCAAATCAAAACCACAATGAAAGTTCACTTCACACAATAACAAGTGTTGTCAAGGATGTGAAGAAAAGGGAACTCATACTGTGATGATGGGACTGTAAATTGGTACAGCCACTATATAAAACAATACAGTGTTTCCTCAAAAAATCAAAAATAATACTATCATATGATCTACAAATTTCATTCCTGGGTATATATCTGAAGGAAACCAAAACACTAATTCAAGAAGATATATGGACCCCAGTGTTCACAACATCACTATTTACAACAGTCATGATATGCAACTAACCTAAGTGTCCATCAAGAGATGAATGGATAAAGAGGATGTGAGACCTAACTATCTATCTATTTTTCTATATTACCCAGCCATAAAAAGAATGAAATTTTGCCATTTACAACAGCATGGATTGACCTGGATGGTATTATGCTTAATTAAATAAATCAGACAAAGAAAGATAAACACTGCATATTTTTGCTGATATGTGAAATTTAAAATATAAAACAAAGGAATAAAGAAAAACAGAAACAGAATTACAGATACAGAGAACAAACAAGTGGTAATCAATGGGAATAGAGGTGAGGGAAGGACAAAATAAAGGATATTAAGAAGTAAAAACCTGCATCATAAGAGGGAGTAACATACAACACAAGGACTATAGCTAATAGTTTATAATAATTTTATATGGAGTATAAGCTATAAAAATACCTAATCATTACAAAACACAACTGAAAATAATACTATAAATTGACTATACTTTTTTTACGAGAATTTTTGTCATTAAATGACACATTGTAAGATGTGTAATTGAGATGTTGATAGGGATAGCATTGAACCTGTTGAACTGTGAACTTGTTATATAGCATCTTTATTATTTTGAGGTGCATCCTTCTAAACCTTGTTTAGAGTATTTTTCTATCATAAGAGGATATGCATTTTGTCCGGTGATTTTTCTGCATGTGGAGATGATCATGTGGTTTTTACCATTCATTCTTTTAATGTGGTACATCACATTGCTTGATTTGTAGATATTGAACCATTCTTCTCAAAGATAAATCTCACTCAATCATGGTGAATGATCCTTTTAATGAATTGCTGGATTTGGTTTGCTATTATTTTGTTGAGGTTTTTGTTCATCAGGGATGTTGACCTGAAATTTTCCTTTCTTACAGTGTCTTTGACTGATTTTCATATGAGGATGATACTGGTTTTGTAAAATGAGTTTGGGAAGGTTTTGTTCATGCTTCCCTCATAGCTTAGTCAGTAAAGAATCTGCCTGGAATGCAGGAGACCTGGGTTCAATTTCTGGGTTTGGAAGATAACCTGGAGAAGAAAACAGCAACCCACTCCAGCATTCTTCCCTAGAGAATCCCATGGACAAAGGAGCCTACCAGGCTTAGCAAGAGTCAGGCATGACTTAGCGACTAAACCACCAGCACCAAGGTTATATTCTCTTCAATTTTTGAAAGTGTTTGTGGGACAATTGAATATCTGTATGCACAAAAAAGTGAAATTGGATCCCCACATTTCACCAAACACAAAAATCAACTCATAATGAAATAAAAACTTAAATGTAAAACGTAAAACTATGAAACTCCTAAAAGAAAACACAGGGGAAAGCCTCTTGATATTGATCTTGGCAGTGATTTCTTGGATATGACACCAAAAACAAAAGTCAAAATAGACAAGTGGGATTATACAAAAAAAAAAAAAAAAACCAACCTCTACACAGCAAAGGAAACAATCAAAACAATGAAAAAGCAACTTATACAATGAAAGAAAATATTTTCAAACCATATATCTAATAAGGGATTAATTTCAAAAATATATAAGGAGCTCCTGTAACTCAATAGTAATAAATAAGTAAATAAATAAACTTGATTTAGAGTGGGCAAAAGACTTAAGCAGACATGACTCCAAGTAAAACATGCAAGTACGCAGCAAGTATATACTGAAAGATACTCAACAACATTATCAGAAAAATGCAAATTAAAACCTGTTAAAGTGAAGTGAAGTCTCTCAGTCGTGTCCAACTCTTTGCAACCCCATGGACTGTAGCCCACCAGGCTCCTCCATCCATGGGATTCTCTAGGCAAGAATACTGGAGTGGGTTGCCATTTCCTGCTCCAGGGGAATCTTCCCGACCCCGGGATGGAACCCTGGTCTCCCGCATTGCAGGCAGACACTTTAACCTCTGAGCCACCACAGAAGCTCTTAAGATGGTTATTATAAAAAATGGAATGAGTGTTAGCAAGGATGGAGTGAATTGGAAAACTTGTGTACTATTGGTAGGAATGTAAAGCACTATAGCGGCTATTGAAAACAGTGTGGAGGTTCCCCAAAAAATCAAAAATAGAACTTCTATGTGATCAAGCAATTCCACTTCTGGGTCTATATCCAAAAGAACTGAAATTAGGATTTTGAATAAATATTTGCATTCCTATGTTCACTGCAGCATTATTCATAATAGTCAAGCTATGGAGACAACCCAAGTATCCATTGACAGATACATGGATAAAGAAAATTATTTAGGTAAAATTAAACACTATTTGGCCTGAAAAACAAGGAAGTTCTATGTGCAATTTGTGACAACATGGATGAACCTGGTGGACATTAAGCTAAATAAGTCAGTGATAGAAAGCCAATCCTGTGTGACTCCATTTGCCTGAGGTAGAGAGAAGTTATACTAGTACTTGCCAGCAATGAGGGAGTGGGGCCACTGTTGTTCAGGGAGTAAAATTTTAGTTATGAATTCAGCTAGAGGAGTAAGTTCTACAATACAGTGCTGTATGTAGCATTGTGGTAAACAGCACTTCCAAATTTGTGAAAAGAAGAGTCCTTGGAGATCAAACCAATAAATCCTAAAGGAAATCAACCCTGAATATTCATTGGAAGGATTGGTGCTGAAGCTCCAATACTTTGGCTACCTAACGTGAAGAGTGGAATCATTGGAAAAGACCCAATGCTGGGAAGATTGAAGGCAAAAGGAGAAGTGGGCAGCAGAGGAGGAGATGGTTAGATTGCATCACTTAGTCAATGGACATAAATTTGAGCAAATTCTGGGAGAAGTGGAGGACAGAGGAGCCTGGCATGCCGCAAAGAATCAGAGGTCGCAAAGAATCAGACATGATTTAGAGACTGAACAACAACTTAGACCTCAGGTTAACTATTCTTACCACAAAATAAAGATAATATCAAAAACAAAGGCATAAAGGTTGTTTCCTATATTTTAATACCAAAGGTTTGATCTGATTCAAGAACATTAAAACTAAATACATACGTTAAAGGCAATTTGTATATCACTGTAAATTGGAAGTACAGGCTTTCTTGTGGCCACTGTTCTGGCCCAATGGTTTTGAGTTCACATTGGATTTGCTACATATCTGCACGATGTACTTAACTAATTTCAAAATAGCATTACTCTTTCTGTATGTGTTACACCAAGTTCTTATTTGCTTTGTATTATGCCTAATAGTAAAAGTGAAATAAAAGACACTTACTCCTTGGAAGGAAAGTTATGACCAACCTAGACAGCATATTAAAAATCAGAGACATTTCTTTGCAAACAAAGGTCCATCTAGTCAAGGCTATGGTTTTTCCTGTGGTCATGTATGGATGTGAGAGTTGGACTGTGAAGAAGGCTGAATGCTGAAGAATTGATGCTTTTGAACTGTGGTGTTGGAGAAGACTCTTGAGAGTCCCTTGGACTGCAAGGACATCCAATCCACCCAAGTCCTGGGTGTTCATCAGAAGGACTGATGCTGAAGCTGAAACTCCAATACTTGGGCCACCTCACGTGAAGAGTTGACTCATTGGAAAAGACCCTGATGCTGGGAGGGATTTGGGACAGGAGGAGAAGGGGATGACAGAGGATGAGATGGCTTGATGGCATCACTGACCTGATGGACATAGGTTTGGGTAAACTCGGGGAGTCAGTGATGGACAGGGAGGCCTGGCGTGCTGCGGTTCATGGGGTCACAAAGAGTTGGACATGACTGAGCGACTGAACTGAACTGAATAGTAAAAGATATGAACAACAAAGTTTGATAATATGAGAGAAAAAATAACAATAGGCAAGTGATAGCTATTATTAAGTATATGGCACCTTCCTTTATAATTCCATAGTGTTGATCTCTTCTTTACAGTAGCCACAGCCCATATGACTACTGAGCACTTGAAATTGGTTTGAAGTTTACTATACACACCAGAACTCAAAGTCTTTTTAACGGTATGAAAAATAATGCAAAATATATTATTCAGTTCAGTTCAGTTCAGTCGTTCAGTCGTGTCCGACTCTGCGACCCAATGAACCACAGCATGCCAGGCCTACCTGTCCATCACCAACTCCCGGAGTCCACACAAACCCATGTCTATCGAGTCAGTGATGCCATCCAGCCATGTTCTGTTGTCCCCTTCTCCTCCTGCCCCCAACCCCAGCCAGCTTCAGGGTCTTTTCCAATGAGTCAACTCTTCACATGAGGTGGCCCAAGTATTGGAGTTTCAGCTTCAGCATCAGTCCTTCCAAAGAACACCCAGGACTGATCTCCTATAGGATGGACTGGTTGGATTTCCTTGCAGTCCAAGGGACTCTCAAGAGTCTTCTCCAACACCACAGTTTAAAAGCATCAATACTTCGGTGCTCAGCTTTCTTCACAGTCCAACTCTCACATCCATACATGACCACAGGAAAAACCATAGCCTTGCCTAGACGGACTTTTGTTGACAAGGTAATGTCTCTGCTTTTTAATATGCCATCTAGGTCGGTCATAACTTTCCTTCCAAGGAGTAAGCATCTTTTAATTTCATTGCTGCAATCACCATCTGCATTGATTTTGGAGCCCAGAAAAATAAAGTCAGCCACTGTTTCCACTGTTTCCCCATCTATCTACCATGAAGTAACGGGATCGGATGACATGATCTTAGTTTTCTGAATGTTGAGCTTTAAACCAACTTTTTCACTCTCCTCTTTCACTTTCATCAAGAGGCTCTTTAGTTCTTCCTCACTTTCTGCCATAAGGGTGGTGTCATCTGCATATCTGAGGTTATTGATATTTCTCCCGGCATTCTTCATTCTGGATTGTGCTTCCTCCAGCCCAGCTTTTCTCATGATGTACTCTGCATATAAGTTAAATAAGCAGGGTGACAATATACAGCCTCGACGTACTCCTTTTCCTATTTGGAACCAGTCTGTTGTTCCATGTCCAGTTCTAACTGTTGCTTCCTTACAGAATGTGGTCCACTGGAGAAGAGAATGGCAAACCACTTCAGTATTCTTGCCTTGAGAACCCCATGAACAGTATGAAAAAATATATTATTAATAAGGCTTATAGTAATTATGGTGAAATTATACATTGGATATTTAAATTACATAAATCAATTCTTGTAATTTAAGGTTTTATTTAACATTTTTAATGAAACCATTAGAAAATATAAAATTACATGCATGTTTTGCAAACTGTTTATATCGAAACATCCTACCATAGTGTTTTATCCATATTTCTTATAAATATTCATCTTATTGCATGATGGTGAATTGTGTGTGTGTCTTCTAATAACTTATCAAGCAATGAACTCTTTGGAGTCATTGATCATAGCCTCCTTATTATTATCAAAGCATAGTCATATGCCTGGCACACATTGGACAATCAAAAAGAGACGTTAAAGTAGTTTCTGATTATCTTCAGTTTTAAAATAACACAACTGGTCCAAAAACCCAGTAATGAGGTAAGTTCTGTAAAACAACTTTTAAAATGTCTTTAAACAGTTATGTTTAACAATTGAAACTCATTTTTTTAGAATTAATTATAGAGTTCAATCAAGTAATTATCTCCTGTTGAATGACCCTATGTTAGCTGGATTGTGCATATTTAACTTCCACCACCACCTAAATATGATTCAGGTATGACCTAAATTAAATCACTTACAATTATACAGTGGAACTGAAAAATAGATTCAAGGGATTAGATCTGATAGATAGAGTGCCTGAAGAACTATGGATGGAGGTCTGTAACATTACATAGGAGGTGTTGATCAAAACCATCCCCTAGATAAAGAAATGGAAAAAGCCAACATGGTTGTCTGAGAAGGCCTTACAAATAGCTGAGAAAAGAAGAGAAGCAAAAGTCAAAGGAGAAAAGGAACATCTGAATGCAGAGTTCCAAAGAACAGCAGGAGAGATAACAAAACCTTCCTCAGTGATCAGTGCAAATAAATAGGGGAAAACAATAGAATAGGAAAGACTAGAAACCTCTTCAAGAAAATTAGAAATACCAAGGGACAATTTCATGCAAAGATGAGCACAATAAAGGACAGAAATGGTATGGACCTCACAGAAGCAGAAGATATTAAGAAGAGGTGGCAAGAATACACAGAAGAATTATACACAAGAGATCTTAATGACCCAGATAACCACTTGGTATGATCATTCACGTAGATCCAGATATTTCGGAGTGTGAAGTCAAGAGGTCTTTAGGAAGTATCACTATTAATAAAGCTAGTGGAGGTATGGAATTCCAGTTGAGCTATTTCAAATCCTGAAAGATGATGCTGTGAAAGTGCAGCACTCATATGCTAACAAATTTGGAAAGCTCAGCAGTGGCCACAGGACTGGAAAAGGTCAGTTTTCATTCCAATCCCAAAGAAAGTCCATGCCAAAGAATGTTCAAACTACTGCACAATTGCATTTATTTCACATGCTAACAAAGTAATGCTTAAAATTCTCTAGGCTAGGCTTCAACCGTATGTGAACCAAGAACTTCCAGATGTTCAGGTTAGGTTTAGAAAAAGCAGAATAACAAGAAATCAAATTGCCAACATCCATTGGGTTATAGAAAAGGCAAGAGAATTTCAGAAACAAACATCTTCTGCTTCATTGACCACACTAAAGCCTTTGACTGTGTGCATCACAACAAACTGAAAAATTCTTAAAGAGATGGGAAAACTAGACCACCATACCTGCCTCCTGAGAAACCTGTATGCAGGTCAAGAAGCAACAGTTAAAACTGGACATGGAGCAATGGTTGGTTCCAAAATGGGAAAGGAGTACATCAAGGCTATACATTGTCAGCTTGCTTATTTAACTTATATGCAGGGTACATCATGGGAAATGCCAGTCTGGAAATGCCAGCACAAGCTGGCATCAAGACTGTAAGGAGAAATATCAATAACCTCAGATATGCAGATGACAGCAACCTTATGGCAGAAAGCGAAGAGGAACTAAAGAGCCTCTTTATGAAGGTGAAAGAGGAGAGTGAAAAAGCTAGCTTAAAACTCAATATTCAAAAAACTAAGATAATGGCATCTGGTCCTATCACTTCATGGCAAGCAGATGGGGAAACAATGGAAACAGTGACAAATTTTATTTTCTTGGACTCTAAAATCACTGCAGATTGTGACTGCAGCCATGAAATTAAAAGATGCTTGCCCCTTGGAAGCAAAGCTATGACAAACCTAAACAGGGTTTCGCCAACAAACCCGACAAACAGGACCTTTGCAGACAAAGGTCCATGTAGTCAAAGCTGTGACTTTTCCACTAGTCCTGTAAGAATGTGAGAGTTGGACCATAAAGAAGGTTGAGTGCCAAAGAATTGATGCTTTTGAACTGTGGTGTTGTAGAAGACTCTCGATAGTCCCTTGGAGTTCAAGGAGATCAAACCACCCAATCCGAAAGGAAATCAATTCTGAATATTCATTGGAAGGACTGATGCTAAAGCTGAAGCCCCAATACTTTGGCCACCTGATGAGAAGGGCCGACTCATTAGAAAAGACCCTGATGCTGGGAACGATTGAAGGCAGGAGGAGAAGGGAATGACAGAGGACAAGAATGTTGGATGATATCACTGACTCAATGGACATGAGTTTGAGCAAGCTCTGGGAGATGTTGCATGGCAGGGAAGACTGCTGTGGTGTCCATGGGGCTGCAAAGAGTAGTATACAACTGTGTGACTGAACAACAACACCTAAATATACCACATTGTCCTAATGTTTTAAAATGTTTTGGCCTATATTTGGAGAAACTGTTACTCAAAAAGAGAATAAGAGCACACTGTAGGACTCTTAAATCTATAAGCTGATTGTACAGAAATATTTAGAATGAAATACAGAGATATAGACAACAGTAAAGCATGTTTGGATTTTGGCAGTATGAGTTTATGCAAGGAAAATAAAATTTTGCTTTTTATTGGCTATTATAAATATCTCAGAATTCTGATAGACAAGTGTCTTGCTTAAAATGTTTACAATAGAAATCTTACAATCGACTCACTTAGCTATGAACAATATGTTGAGATAGGGTTTACTTCCTAGTTAAGTGGTTCTCAACATAATTTTTATAGCAGGAAAGAATCACTAGGTAGATAAACAACTTGAGTATAAGCACTTATTCAAAGTGAGGCTTTTATATATTAAAACACTAAATTGTTCACTTAAAACCATATGATAACAAGATATACATTGCAATGTTTCTCAATTTAAAAAATATTTTGCCTCATAAGGAATTCTACCTTCAGTTTCCATATATTTCTTTTGTAAATTGAAAGGTTTTTTTTTTTTATTTATGGGATATTAAACAATGTCAAAACTTATCTAAACTGCCCTAATTCCCAAAAATACAACTTTGTAATTTGGTATACAATATAATTTTTTTTTGAAATGAAATGCATTCAGAAATAAAGCAGGCTCGTTTAGAGTAGTTTAATATTATGGAATCAAAGTAGCTCCTAAATCTGTCTTCATAATTTCACTATTCATCATTGCCAAAATAAGGTGAAATAAATATTGTGGTGGCAGCAAACAGCACAGGAAATCAGAGACAAGCAAACAGAAGCTGAGACCTTCAGCATTTATGTGATTGACAGCATCCTGCAAAATAGCTAATCATCCTGACAAGACTCTATTTCATGAAAATAAGTCGTTAGATTGAGAGCTGTCAGGATCAATAAATGTGCATTTTAAAATTATAGTCAAACTAATTTATGTGCAATTTGTTTAAAATTATTTCCTTCTCACATATTCAGTGTCCTTCATTTAACAGCATTACTGGGTTATAATAAATGGCTCTGAGTTGAAATATGTCTGTGCTACTAACAGACAAGATTATGGTTGTACTCAACTAATAAATTAGCTATTTATTCTTCTAAACATTGACTTCTAAAAGATAATCAATATGATTCTAATTTATTAATTTCAGTTCAGTTCAGTTCATTCACTGAGTCGTGTCTGACTCTTTGCGACCCCATGAATTGCAGCACGCCAGGCCTCCCTGTCCATCACCAACTCCTGGAGTTCACCCAAACTCATGTCCATCGAGTTGGTGATGCCATCCAGCCATCTCATCCTCTGTCGTCCCCTTCTCCTTTTGCCCCCAATCCTTCCCAGCATCAAGGTCTTTTCCAATGAGTCAAGTCTTCGCATGAGGTAGCCCAAGTATTGGAGTTTCAGCTTCAGCATCAGTCCTTCCAATGATCTCCTTTAGGATGGACTGGTTGGATCTCCTTGCAGTCCAAGGGACTCTCAAGAGTCTTCTCAAACACCACAGTTCAAAAGCATCAATTCTTTGGTACTCAGATTTCTTCACAGTCCAACTTTCACATCCATACATGACCACTGGAAAAACTATAGCCTTGACTAGATGGACTGTTGTTGGCAAAGTAATGTCTCTGCTTTTGAATATGCTATCTAGGTTGGTCATAACTTTTCTTCCAAGGAGTCAGCGTCTTTTAATTTCCTGGCCGCAATCACCATCTGCAGTGATTTTGGAGCCCCCCAAAAATAAAGTCTGACATTGTTTCCACTGTTTCGCCATCTATTTGGCATGAAGTGATGGGACCAGATGCCATGATCTTAGTTTTCTGAATGTTGAGCTTTAAGCCAACTTTTTCACTTTCCTCTTTCACTTTTATCAAGAGGCTTTTGAGCTCCTCTTCACTTTCTGCCATAAGGGTTGTTACTTAAATCAGCATTATCATTATGAAATTTAAGACACATTCATTTGTGTATGTTCAATGACTAGAAAACAGGATATGCTCAATAAATATTTGTGGATTTAAGTGATAACAAAACTCAAAATAGTTACAGCATATTTAACTAAATACACAGTAATTTATTTATTTTTACCTGTTACTTAAGGTGCAACTGGCCCTAGACTATTATAACTAACATTTACCTCTGCTTTCCTCATACCTTACAAACTTCCCTATTAATACTTTTCCTTAGCACAGCATCATATTGTGGGACTTTCCCTAAAGTACAAAATCATTGTTAAACATGAGTGCTTTCCATCCAACAGTGTTTGTTTGTTTGTTTTTCATCTTCTGCTGACTGAAATGTATCTTTCCACAACTCCTTTATTATTGATTCATTTTGACAGACTAACACACTCAAACAGCATAATCAGGTTTATAACCTATACTCATGATTGTGTCGTTAAGATCTGTCAGTAAATTTTTTTAAACTTATAATTTCCTAATTAAAGAAAGGAACTCTTGCATAATTCAAAGAAAAGGACTTTAAACTTCTCAAACCAGGTAATGGGTTACAGAAACCATATAATTCAAATGAATTAAATATTACTAAAATCTTCTATAATGACTACTAGGTCATATTTCCAGGCAACTTCATGAAGTGACATGGCATTTTAAGTTTTCCATTGCAGTATAGTTACTTTATAATACTGTGTTATGACAAGACATATATTTAACACTTGTCAAGACACTATTCATCTAATTTTATTACACTTAAAAAAGAAATACAGTGCCTGGCAAGCAACAGTTAATATAAATGTTTAAATTGTTTAAATTATATATATATATATATACACACACACACACACACACACACACCTTGCTTTGACTTGTTTTCACATATTTCAAAAGAGCTAGATAGAAATTTTGTAAGTTTCAGTTTACAATATCGAAAAACAAGAGAAAAATTTGTTAATTTTAAAGATGATGTGTTTTCTGGTTTGTAGGTTTGTCAATTTCCTAAGGCTGCCATAACAAAGCATGACAAATTGGATGATGCAGACAGAATCAGTGTACTGTCTTATTGTTTACTGTTAACCAGTTTACTTACTGTTAACCAGTAAGTAAGCTAGTTTACTTACTGTTAACCAGTTTACTGTCTTACAAGAGTCTAGAAGTGCTAGATGGTAGTGTTGACAGGCTTTCTTCCTTATGAGGCCTATAATATACAAGCTTCTGATGGTTTGCTTGCAATCTTTGGTATTCATTGTCTTGTAGATGACAATGTTACATCACCCTAATCTTTGCCTTCATCTTCACATGGCATTATCTTTATTATAGCTGCCTGTGTCCAATTTTCCCTTTTCATAAGAATACCAACCAGATGGATTAGGAGCCCACCTACTCCAGCATCACTTGCTCTTAACTCAGCTGATTAACATCTACAGTAACTCTATATGTTTCCAAATAAGGTAACATTCCGAGGTACTGGTGATTAGGAGTTCAATATATGAATTTTTGAGGAACACAAACTTCAAAATTTTGCAGAATCACACCTCAACAACATAAAAATTTAGACTATCTGAATTTTGTCTACTTTATTTAAATCAAATTTATTAAGAGAAAAAGGAGTAAAAAACAAAAATTGTCTTTGATGTATGACTTGAATTAGGTGCTTTGCCACCCTAAGAACCCTGTCTTCAACTAATATGAAAGTATTTTAAAAATTGCACTTTTAACTGAAGAAAGGCAAATGTAATATTTTCCATTTGGATAATAGACATTCTGTTCTTCTCACAATGAGATAAACTATTTGCTTCTTTATAAAAGCAAGACACTCTTCTGAGTGCATAACACTCAGGAATTAATAGCATTTTTTGAAGACAGTGGAGAGAGAAAGCTACATTGATATTGGTCTCTACTAGCTGCCAAGTGGAGTGCTATTTTTAAATCTGTTACATTACAATTTACTCAAATCCACGTAACAGATATACTGACACAGTTTATTTCAATAGTTACATTAGGTTTTTTTATATTTTAGGATCACCTATATTAAGATTGATGTCTTAAATTCTCATGATGTTATTTAATAATATTGACACATATTCTCCCCTATGTGACTAGTGGGTCCTCAGTAGTTGTCTTTTTGTTTTGTTTTGTTTTGTTTTGTTTCTAATTTTATTTTATTTTTAAACTTTACATAATTGTATTAGTTTTGCCAAATATCAAAATGAATCCGCCACAGGTATACATGTGTTCCCCATCCCGAACCCTCCTCCCTCCTCCCTCCCCATACCATCCCTCTGGGCCGTCCCAGTGCACCAGTCCCAAGCATCCAGCATCGTGCATCGAACCTGGACTGGCAACTCGTTTCCTACATGATATTTTACATGTTTCATTGCCATTCTCCCAAATCTTCCCACCCTCTCCCTCTCCCACAGAGTCCATAAGACTGTTCTATACATCAGTGTCTCTTTTGCTGTCTCGTACACCGGGTTATTGTTACCATCTTTCTAAATACCTTATATATGCGTTAGTATACTGTATTTATGTTTTTCCTTCTGGCTTACTTCACTCTGTATAATAGGCTCCAGTTTCATCCACCTCATTAGAACTGATTCAAATGTATTCTTTTTAATGACTGAGTAATACTCCATTGTGTATATGTACCACTGCTTTCTTATCCATTCATCTGCTGATGGACATCTAGGTTGCTTCCATGTCTTGGCTATTATAAACAGTGCTGCGATGAACATTGGGGTACATGTGTCTCTTTCCCTTCTGGTTTCCTCAGTGTGTATGCCCA
This sequence comes from Bos javanicus, assembly GCF_032452875.1. Classification (NCBI taxonomy): domain Eukaryota; kingdom Metazoa; phylum Chordata; class Mammalia; order Artiodactyla; family Bovidae; genus Bos; species Bos javanicus. Next base: position 3,795,465 of record NC_083893.1, on the reverse strand, counting down.
GCAGTGGGATTGCTGGATCATAAGGCAGTTCTATTTCCAGTTTTTTAAGGAATCTCCACACTGTTCTCCATAGTGGCTGTACTAGTTTGCATTCCCACCAACAGTGTAAGAGGGTTCCCTTTTCTCCACACCCTCTCCAGCATCAAAACCACTATGAGGTACCATTTCACACCAGTCAGAATGGCTGCGATCCAAAAGTCAGTAGTTGTCTTTACATTTTTTTTCTGATAATATCAGATTCTAAAGCTCTGCTGGAACTAATAAAGTTAAGAGAAATGAAATTCATCTGTTTATCTGGAGTATCCCAAAGCATAATTTCCTCTTTTTAAATTTTTTGATGTGGAACATTTTTTAAAGTCTTTCTTGAATTTGTCACATACTGCTTCTGTTTTATTTTTATTCATTTATTGGCTTCAAGGCATGTGGGATGTTATCTCCCTGACCAGGAATCCAACCTGCACTCCCTGCATTGGAAGGTGAAGTCTCAACCACTGAACCACCAGCAAAGTCCCCATAACTTCCTTTTGAAGCAGGGACCTCAACATAATTTCCTCAAGATTAAAACGTTAACTGCGTACCTCCCTCTGACTTCATAGGAATATGAACAGGTTAAGTCATCTTTATTAAAATGAACATGTCTCATGACTCTTCATGTTTATTTTTGTAGTAAAGTCTGACTTCATTTTTTTTTAAATATCTGACTTTCATATTTTAACCCTAACCCTTTCCTCTCCACCCTCTGTCCCTGATTTAAGAAAGTTGATAAGCAGTTCACACATTTGGCAATGAGAGGAAAATCATGTGCAGGAACCTACACCAATCCCTAATCACTATAAAAAACAAAACAAGAACATGAAAACAAGAGAATACCCAAGCCAGTCTCTTTTCTAGCTCTCTCAAAGCATTCTGAATCAGGTTTGGAGTCCTGCTATTCTCTCTAACAATAATATACATTTTTATACCCTCTTTGTGTGTATGTGTGCCATCATTAGTACAAACACCTAAACCAGATCTTGAGTGGGGATCCATCCTGATTCTGCAGGTACAATAACTTTGCTTTGTATGGCTTTGTTAAACGTCCACTGGGGAATAATTATTGTTTTACGTCTTTGTGCTTAGTCGCTCAGTCATGTCCAACTCTTTGTTGACCCCTGGACTATAGTACACCAGACTCCTCTGTACCTGGGGATTCTCCAGGCAAGAATATTGGAGTGGATTGCCATGCCCTTCTCCAGATCTTCCCAATCCATGGATTGAACCCAGGTCTCCTGCATTGCATGCAGATTATTAATTGTCTGAGCCACCAGGGAAGCCATTGAAGATCTCTGTTTAAAATCTTTATTAAATCATGATGTTCTAACTAATAAAAATGATTTCTATGTAGGCTTGAGTTAAGAGAACTATATATAGGGTAAAAGAGACTTCCATACAAGCAGAGATGTCATATGCTTTCCTTGGTTTGCTTTTAGCTTTAGGGTGGCGGGGTCAGAATACCATCCAATTTTCCTTTTTGTGCTTATTCTTTGCAAATGTAATTATTTTAAGCTAGCCAAATATACTAAATTCAATTCTAAGCAAGGAAGAAGTAAACATCATGTTTCTTTGAGCAAATAATTTTACATTATAACTTATGTTATAACTGATATGCTTGAGCTGCTGGCCCTTACAGTTTCCATTGATTTGTGTAGTAATCCCCAACTATTCATTCAGTAATATCATATTGGTAATATCTTGTTTTCAACTGTACTGGGATTATTTACCCCATGTAAATGGGAAAATTATACAAATCAGGACTCCTTTTTTGAGAGCACAGTTAGATTTTTAAAAGGAAAACACAGACAAATGATTTGATACTGTTCTTAACAGCAATGAGTGCAGTGTTTTATGTATTCTGAAATCAATTAAATTAAAATTTGCAAACAAATCAAAATAAGAAAAGAGATTCACTGACAAATTTTTTTCACTGGGTACATTTGCTCTTTATCCTCATAATACAACATTAACTCCCCTGGACTGCTAGCAGAAAGAAGGAATGGAGTGCGAGTTGAAAGAAGGAATAGACTGAATATACGTTACAAGAAAATGTTATCTTCCATATGTAGCTTGGGTTTATTGGCTAGAGAACACTTTTTTTTCAAACTTGTCTTCTCTCTATAAAAATTACAAATACATTTTTAAGTAAATAGTCTTAAGACTAGATATTGAAATAGCCTAAAAAGTTATTTACCATTGTGTGAGTCCTCCATTTGAAAAATCATAATTTCTGGGAGCTGAAATCCAAGAGATTGTAATTCTATTGTAAAATAGAAACTAATTCTGAAAATCATAAATTTTTTCTACTAGCAATATGAGTACCCTTCATTTCTCACAACTCAAACTTGACCTTTTGAATATCTCTCATTAAGAAGATTTCCTCTGATAAGACAGGACATCCATACCTGGGGCACTGACTAACGACATCGAAATCTGTAGAATTGTTTCTGACTAGTAACTGAGTAACAGATGTTATAGCCAGATTGCCAGATGATTCTCTCACATTCATATAAATTAAAAAACTACTAAACACAAAGCACTATTTTGCAAAATATGATGTCACTTGTTTGATCACATGTATGTTAATTAATAAGACAAGTGACAGCAGTTTATTAAGTATTTATAGTGATCTGTTTAAGAGACCCCTTAAAATAATTAGTATTTTGAGAAAAAAATGGTTATATATGGAAAGGAAAACTAGCAGAAAATTATTGCAGACTGTCAGTGAATACAAAGAAGTAAATAAACACATACTTTTTGATAAAATTAAAGATCTATGCTATTGCAATTTTATTTGGATACTTAGAAATAGAAATATTTAATAAAATCCAGTGGTTTTAATATTTAATAAATATTAAATATTTTTTATTAAAAATATTTAATAAAATATCTAGAAGATTATGAACAGCTATGGGTTGCTATTTGTAATTCTTTTTTTTTTCTAATTTTATTTTATTTTTAAACTTTACATAATTGTATTAGTTTTGCCAAATATCAAAATGAATCCGCCACAGGTATACATATTTGTAATTCTTAAATTTATTGTTTATCATAAAGTTTAATGAAAGGAAATTCACAGAGGAACCTCTATATGTCTTAAGGACTATATAAAGCACACAACATATCTTAATCATTTACAATATTTTTTAACTGAATCATATGAGGAAACAATCTCAGAGAGGCTAAAGCAGCTGCTCATGTTGATCCAGTTATTCATATTAAGAGGGATAACTAAATTTGAACTTAAATTGTTTAATTGTATAATGCATGGTTTTTCTTCTAAAGCTCAGTACTTGATAAAACTAGCATTATAGTCCTTTTTGCTATATATATATATATATATATATATGAGGACTATCTATACTCAGTAGCTTCATTAATTTCATGTGGAACTTTTGAACATTTATTTATTCAGCAAATATTTTTTGACTTATAGGTACTACAATAGATGCTGTAGATTCAAGGGTGAATAAAACGAACTCATTGAAGTGGGAAACTAGTCATTTACTGAGGCTAATTTTGTAGTATTTTAGGGCTCCCTAATAGCACCTTCCTGGGTAAATCAGCCAGTAAAGAACCTGCCTACAATTCAGGAGACCCCGGTTCATTTTCTAGGTAGAGAAGATCCCTTGGAGAAGAGATAGCCTACCCATTCCAGTATTTATGGGCTTCCCTGGTGGCTCAGATGGTAAAGAATCTGCCTGCAATGTGGGAAACCTGGGTTTGATCCCTGAGTTGGGAAGATCCCCTGGAGGAGGGCATGGCAACACACTCCATTATTCTTGTCTGGAGAATCCCCACAGACAGGAGTCTGGGGGGCTACAGTCTATGGTGCTGACTAAGCACAAATTCAAATGTAATTAACAAAAAATTTAAATCTTTATAGGTTTAAAGAAGCAGCTTTATTCTTCTGTTTGTTCCTCCCTCCCTTCAGCTAATGGGAAATTCTGGTAGGTGACCAGGGCACGGCTGGATGCTTTTGATGACTGATGCCAGAGTGGGAAGAGTTATTGACTGGAGAATTTCAATGCAGGTATGCCTCAAAGACTCAAAGACACTCTAGGTTCATTCAGATCACTACAATAAAGTGAATATTTCAATAAAGCAAGTCACACGAGTTAGTTTCCCAGTGCATATGAAAGTTATGCTTACAATGTATTATAGTCTATTAAGTGTACATCATGTCTAAAAATGGGGCTTCCCCAGTGGCTCAGAGTAAAGAATCCACCTGCAAAGCAGGAGCTGCAGGAGGCATGGGCTTGATCCTTTAGTCAGGAAGATCCCCTGGAGGAGGGCATGGCAACCTGCTCCAGTATTCTTGCCTGGAGAATCCATGGAGAGAGGAGTCTGGTGGGCTCTAGTCCAAAGGGCTGCAAAGAGTTGAACATGATACATGCACATGTCTAAAAACCATGTACATACCTTAATTGAATAAAACCTGAAAACATTAATCTTGTTGTACATCTTCATCAGAGCTCTTGGGTGAACAGGTACATTGTGAATAAGAAGCACCCTTTTGAAAGGAATCTTTTTTCTCAGCAGTAGGTCTCAACAGTGGGCTTCAAACAGTCAGAAACCATTTGTAAGATATATATATATATATATATATATATATATATATATATATATATATATATATATATATATATATATATGCTGTCACCCAGGCTTTGTTGTTTCACTTATAGAGCAAAGAATAGATTTAGCACAATCCTTAAGGGATGCTAGGATTATCAGAATGATAAATGAGCATCGACTTTGACTTAAACTCACCAGCTGCGTTAACTCTTAATAAAGCAATCAGTCTGCCTTTTGAAGCTTTGAAGCCAGGTGTTGACTTTTCTCCAGCTATGAAAGGCCTAGATGGCATCTTCTTCCAATATAAGGTTGTTTTGTCTACACTGAAAATCTGTTGTTTATTGCAGCCACTTTCTTTAATAACTTAGCTAGATCTGGATAACTCACTGCAGCTTCTACATCTGCTCTTTCTGGTTCACCTTGCACTTTTATGTTATGTAAAGAACTTCTTTACTTCAGTTTAGTTCAGTTCAGTTCAGTTGCTCAGTCGTGTTCAATTCTTTGTGACCCCATGAATCTCAGCATGCCAGGCCTCCCTACCCATCACCAACTCTCGGAGTTTAATCAAACTCATGTCCATCGAATTGGTGATGCCATCCAGCCATCTCATCCTCTGTCGTCCCCTTCTCCTCTTGTCCCCAATCTCTCCCAGCATCAGGGTCTTTTCCAATGAGTCAACTCTTCGCATGAGGTGGCCAAAGTACTGGAGTTTCAGCTTCAACATCAGTCCTTCCAATGAACACCCAGGACTAATCTCCTCTAGGATGGACTGGTTAGATTTCCTTGCAGTCCAAGGGACTCTCAAGAGTCTTCTCCAGCACCACAGCTCAAAAGCATCAATTTTTCGGTGCTCAGCTTTCCTCACAGTCCAACTCTCACATCCATACATGATTACTGGGAAAACCATAGCCTTGACTAGATGGACCTTTGTTGGCAAAGTAATATCTCTGCTTTTGAATATGCTATCTAGGTTGGTCATAACTTTCCTTCTAAGGAGTAATGTCTTTTAATTTCATGGCTGCAATCACTATCTGCAGTGATTTTGGAGCCCCCAAAAATAAAGTCTGACACTGTTTCCCCATCTATTTCCCATGAAGTGATGGCACCAGATGCCATGATCTTCGTTTTCTGAATGTTGAGCTTTAAGCCAACTTTTTCACTCTCCACTTTCACTTTCATCAAGAGGCTCTTTAGTTCTTCTTCACTTTCTGCCATAAGGGTGGTGTCATCTGCATATCTGAGGTTATTGATATTTCTCCTGGCAATCTTGATTCCAGCTTGTGCTTCTTCCAGCCCAGCATTTCTCATGATGTACTCTGCATATAAGTTAAATAAGCAGAGTGACAATATACAGCCTTGACTTACTCCTTTTCCTATTTGGAACCAGTCTGTTGTTCCATGTCTAGTTCTAACTGTTGCTTCCCGACCTGCGTATAGGTCTCTCAAGAGGCAGGTCAGGTGATATGGTATTACCATCTCTTTCAGAATTTTCCACAGTTTATTGTGATCCACACACTTATTTCCTTAAATTTCATAAAAAGCTAGCTTCAAACATGTTTTCTGTGTCTTCTTCACCTCTCGAAACCCTCATAGCATTTCTATGAGCATTAAGGCCTTGCTCTGGATTAGGCTTTGGCTTAAGGGAATATTGTGGATAGCTTGATCTTCTTTTTTTTTTTTTATTTTTTTAAATTTTATTATATTTTTAAACTTTACTCTTCTATACATCTGTGTTTCTTTTGCTGGCTCGCATACAGGGTTATCGTTACCATCGTTCTAAATTCAATATATATGCATTAGTATACTGTATTGGTGTTTTTCTGTCTGGCTTACTTCACTCTGTATAATAGGCTCCAGTTTCATCCACCTCATTAGAACTGATTCTAATGTATTCTTTTTAATGGCTGAGTAATACTCCATTATGTATATGTACCATAGCTTTCTTATCCATTCATCTGCTGATGGACATCTAGATCATCTATCCAGACCACTGACATGAGAAAGTGTGAGGAGAACATCAGCCATAAAGCTGTTTTGCTTTCTGATCATTCATGTGTTCACAGGAATAACACTTTTAATGTTTTTCAAGAATTTTTCCTTTGGTTAACAGCTCATCTAAGAGTTACAAGAGGACTAGCTTTTGGTCTATCTAAGCTTTTGACATGTCTTCCAAGCTTAATCATTTGTAGCTTTGATTTAAAGTGATAGAGGCTTCCCAGGTGGTGCTAGTGGGGAAAAAAAAAAAAAATCCACCTGCCAATGCAGGAGACATAAGAGACATGGGTCTGGGTTCGGAAGGTTCCCTGGAGGACAGCATGGCAACCCACTCCAGTATTCTTGCCTGGTGAATGCCATGGACAGAGGAGCCTAGCCGGCTAGCATCCAAAATGTCCCAAAGAGTTGGACACAATTGAAGCGACTGAGCATGCACAAGAGAAGTACTACTCTTCTTTAGTTGAACATTTAGAGGCCATTGTAGGGCTATCATTTGGTCTAATTTCAACATAGTTGTGTCTCAGGGATAGGGAAGTCCAAGGAGAGAGGGAGAGACTGGGAGGCTGTGGATGGAGCAGTCAGAACACAAAAATATTTGTCAGTTAAGTTCACCATCTTATATAACACCTCAAAACAATTAAAATGGCAACTTCAAAGAACTCTGGTCATAGATCATAACAAATATAATAATAATGAAAAAGTTTGAAATATTTTGAGAATTACCAAAATGTGACACAGACACAAAGTGAGCAAATACTGTTGGAAAATTGTCACCAATAGACTTGCTGGACACAGTGTTACCACGCACCTTCAATTTGTAAAACGCACAATATCTGCAAAGTGCAATGAAGCAAAGAGCAATAAAATGAGGTAAGCCTGTACATCTGGCTTTCTACAGCTGCGCCAGCAGGTAAACATCCTTGTTTACAAAATCCCTCCACTAGATCAGTCACTACAGTTGTTTTGTTCATCAGAATTCTAGTTTTTAGTCTTCCTGTCATTAGTAGACTTGCCCTCTCATGATGGATCATGAAGCTTCAAGAAAATGGAAAACCATTATTTTGGAAACTTCACATTTCTTTATAGTTTCTTGGGACATTAATTAATCAATTCCTAAAAATCTTATTTCTCAATCACAAACCCAGTAAACTTTATTGAAGTGGATTCTCAAAAACTAAAATGACGATTTTCATATACATGTAGAAAACACACATGGAATATTTATATCATCAATGAGAAGACAAATAGGTGGTAAAGACACTTCTAAGAATAATTAAGGAACTGGTACTTATGTGGATTTATAAAAATGTTAATAAGATTCCTAGACTAGTACAGAACCAGATAATGCCCTATAGGGTAATAAAACCATAACAGTTGGGACAAACTTTCCTACCAGAGAGAGAGCTACAAGTTAAATTTAACTTCATAGTGTCCAGGACACAATTAGAAGAAAGCAAAGTGAGAGCAGATAAATTATTGAAGAGAATTGAACAATATTCAAGGAGAGCTATTAAAATGTACTCTAAGATGAGAATGAAAGAACATGTTGCACTATTTTTTGTCTTATTTCCAAAAGATGAACATTCTTTCTGAACACATCACATCAAATTAACTGTATAGATCTATTCCTAATCTATTCAGAAACAGATCCAAATGATATGAACTGTTACATTAAAAATAGTAAAGTTAAAGTTTACCATATTACACCTACCAATAGCTGAGAAAAGAAGAGAAGTGAAAGGCAAAGGAGAAAGGAAAGATATACCCAACTGAATGCAGAGTTCCAAGGAATAGTGGAGAGAAATAGAAAGCCTTCTTGAGTGAACAATGTAAAGAAATTGAGAAAAAACAATAGAATGGGAAAGACTAGAGAACTCTTCAAAAAAGTTAGAGATACCAAGGGAATATTTCATGAAACATGGGCACAATAAAGGATAGAAAAGGCAAGGACCTATTAAAGTAGAAGAGATTAAGAAGAGGTGGAAAGAATACATAGAACTTCACAAAAATGGTCTTAATGACCTGGATAAGCACGATAGTGCAGTCACTCACCTAGAGCCAGACATCCTGGAATGTGAAGCCAAGGTGGCCTTAGTAAGCATTACTAACAACAAAGTTAGTGGATGTGATGGAATTCCAGCAGACCTATTTCAAATCCTAAAGGATGATGATGTTAAAGTGTTGCACTCATTATTGCCAGCAAATATAAAAAACTCAGCAGTGGCCACAGGACTGGAAAAGGACAATTTTCGTTCTAATCCCAAAGAAGGGCAATGTCAAAGAATGTTCAAACTATGCACAACTGTGCTCATTTCACATGCTAGCAAGATAATGCTCAAAATCCTTCAAGCTAGGCTTCAACAATATGTGAACTTGGAATTTCCAGATGTACAAGCTGGATTTAGAAAAGGTAGAGGAACCAGATATCCAATTATCAACTTCTGCTGGATCATAGAATAAGCAAGGGAATTCCAAAAGACATCTGTTTCATTGACTATGCTAAAGTCTTTACTGTGGAAAATTCTTAAAGAGATGAGAATAACAGACCACCTTACTGCCATCTGAGAAACCTGTATGCAGGTCAAGGAGCAACAGTTAGAACTGGACCTTGAACAACAATGGTTCAAAATGGGAAAGGAATATGCTAAGGCTATATATTGTCACCCTGCTCACATCATGTGCAATGCCAGGTTGAATGAAGCACAAGCTGGAATTACACTTGCCAGGAGAAATATCAACAAACTCACATCTGGAAATGATATCACTCTATTGACAGAAAGTGAAGAGGAACTAGAGAGCCTCTTGAAGGTGAAAGAGGAGAATGAAAAATTTGGCTTAAAACTCAAGCATTCAAAAACTAAGATCATGGCATCTGGTTCCATCACTCCATGGTAAATAGATAGGGAAAAAGTTTTGGAAACAGTGACAGATTTCATTCTATTGGGCCTCAAAATCACTGAAGACAGTGACTGTAGCCACCAAATTAAAAATGCTTATTCCTTGGAAGAAAAGCTATGACAAAATTAGCATATTAAAAAGCAGAGATATTACTTTGCCAGCAAAGATCTGTATAATTGAAGCTATGGCTTTTCTAGTAGTCATGTATGGATGTGAGATTTGGACCATAAGGAATGCTGAGCACTAAAGAATTGATGCTTTCAAACTGCGGTGCTGGATTAGACTCTTGAGAGTCCCTTGGACAGCAAGGAGATCAAACCAGTCAATCCTAAAGATCAATCCTGAATATTCATTGGAAGGACTGATGCTGAAGTTGACACTCCAATACTTTGGCCACCTGATGCGAAGAGCTGACTCATTGGAAAAGACCCTGATGCTGAAGAAGATTGAGGAGAAGAGAAGGGGATGACAGAGGATGTGATGGTTGTAAGGCATCAGTGAGTCAATGGACATGAGTTTGATCAAACTCAGGGAGATACAGAAGGACAGGGAAGCCTGGCATGCTGCAGTTCCTGGGGTGGAAAAAAGTGAGACATGGTTTACTGGTTGAACAACAACAACCATACTACACAAGTCATGTCAGACACATTTCTTTCAAAAGGCCAAATGTAATGCAATCAAATATTTGGAATGTTAATATGGTCTATGATACCATTTGCAATATGTATTATGTCTTCCTATGTAGTTAGATAAATTGTAAACATCTTTGAATTTATCTACATCTTATAAAGAATCTGCACTAAAATAGCTATATCATATTTCAATTGAGTTCTGTCACCAATCTTTCCTGAGGCTTTTAAGATGTCTGATGGAAATATTTATTTCATATTTAAGTATATGTCAAGAAATACATTTTGAGATTTTAAAACATCAAAATATGAAACTGATGAAGCCTTTTATCCTCTAATTTTCTAACACAGTTGTATTCCTACATCATATAATTAATATTCTGCACACTTTCCTTTTAAATGATTCCTACTATATTCACTGAAAAACAACACATTATTCAAATTTTGTCAGTTCCAGGATCCTACTGAACAGGTTTAATGTGCGTAATCTGTACTGTTGTAGCTCAAAGATTTTTCCAATACATATTTGAAAATACTGCCATCTTTAAATTTAAAAATAGTCTTGATTTACTCTACTTAAAAATTAGAGTTGGAAATATGCAAATATCAATGGCATTTGCATATCATTCTTCTCTGGATTTTTCCTAAACAGTGAGATTCTTGACTCACCTTGTGGTCAAGGATGCTAGGCAACAAGCATCTGAAAAAAAGCACTCCTCTGTCATTTCTTTCCTCTTTTGCCTGGATAGAGGAAATGGTGAAGAAATCTTAAACTGGCAACTCCAGGTATTGGTATTTAAATGCTTTTTCCAAGTTAAGCTCCAGATTTGGATTTCTAACTCTGCAGTAGAAATTCCATGTGTATTTCTTACTATCAGACCAAATTCATCTTATCCAATATAAGATGCATCAACTTCTATCCATAGTATTTTGCTTTACTGAAACTGCAGTTTCTTTCACGACAATTCCAGTTTCTTTTCAACAAGAACCAATCATCAGAGTTCAAATTCTTTCTTTAAAGACATGAGTCATTGTTGACATCATGCTACCTAACTGTCATATTCTGGTCAAAGACACGGCTACTTTATTTTTCAGCTATTTTATTTTTTATACACGTAGACTTTTCTGTTCTGTTCTTTTCTATGAGCAGCTTAAAATTTTTGTCATCTGACCCTAAGCTTTCAGATGTTTTCCTTTGGATAACTCGGAATGTGTACAATATTTTAAGTTAGATTACAGAGATAGAAATTTTTGTTAAAACAAATACCTCTGTTATTCTTCAGTGAAGCCACACTGCAAGATAAAACTATAAAACAGAAGGCTAGCAATATATCCCAGGAAATAATAGTTGGAAAGAGAAACCCATAATATGTTTTCACAATAAGAGAAGTGCCATTTTTTAAAAAATAAATTTATCATTAACATACCTGTATGCTATCATATTTTGTTCTTGCTTGGACTATGTACATAGCTGTATCTTTACAGCATTGGACAGCCACTAATGAATACCTGCCACTTATATCCAATATATGTTTTCATCATTCTTGGAACTCCCCTGACCCTATCATAAATTGATATTTATTAAAATGCATCCTTCAGAGTTTCCACACTTGTGAATCAGAGCCCTGCAGCTGACCTGAAGACACGACATATTTGTGTTTTATATAGGTTTTACCTATCAAAGATACAGCTCTAGTTTTTTTTTTTTTAATTTTATTTTATTTTTAAACTTTACAATATTGTATTAGTTTTGCCAAATATTGAAATGAATCCACCACAGGTATACCTGTGTTCCCCATGCTGAAGCTCTGTAGTTTTTGAGTAAACTGGAGGCCTAAAAGGCCTAAATTGTAATAATACAATTGAATCAACTATCACAATTGAATTCAAAATTATAAAACATTACGTAAAAGAACATGAGAAAAAGCTGATATCCAGGATCAGACCATCTTTCCCTATCAAGAAGAGCACAGCTTAAGCCCTCGGGGGAACTTTCACCTCACCTTCTACCTCAGGATTCAACTCCATAATCAAAACCTCCTGCTTGAGTCACAAGCATGCTTTTCAAATTTGTTTGAATACTTGGTGGTGAAACTAATACACTAGCAGTATTCATTATAAATAAATATTCATTATGTAGTGGAGATTTAGCTAAATCCAACTCCCCGTTTCAGGCTACGTGAGAACTTTTTTTAAGGGGAAGAATTCACACATTATGATTAGAAAGGTTTTCCCTTCTTCCCTTCCTTCTTTACTTCCTGCTTTCTCACCTTCCACTCTCTTTTGACTTGATATGCATACTATCCTTTCCCTTTATATTTACTTTGATACGTTTGCTTCAAACACTAACCCTAATAAACAGTAACTGTTTTTGAAATAATAGATAAGCTTTTATCACTGCCACTGTCTTAACTAGAAAGCTGAGTGGCATCAGTTTCATTGCCTCAATAAAAATGGGAGTAATTGTGATATTTACATAGATATCATCATCATCATTTCTTGAAACATCTACTATATAATTATTTGAAGAGTATTTTAATGTCTTAAAATCATAGTCCAAAATTTATTTTAAGTTGATTAAATTTTTCAAAAGCATGCACACCTTCAGTCAGTGCCTAAATAAAGAAATAAAATCATTTAATAAGATTCCTCCAAACAAACTGGAATTTTATACTGTAATTACATACAATTTTAAACACTAAATACAAATCGATATTAAATAATATTTCTGGATAGAGGTCACTGAATAATATTCCTTTTTCCAAAGTGCATTTTTACCTGCCTTTTCACTTTCAGAATTAATTCTGCCTTAACAACTGAAGTAACAATATTTAGAGCTTCCATACCATATACCTTAACTCTTAAATATTTAATGGCAAATGTTACTTTAATGTTTAATTTTTAAACCATATCTCCAATAACTTTGGGTGCTTTTTTCATATGTTTCAAATAAGAGCAGCCACTAATTAATTTCTATTTATGGTCCAGGTACTATAAATTATGCTTTACAGACAACATAAAATTCTCACAATTCTATGTGTGCGTGCTGTCATGTCAGACTCCACAACCCCATGGACTGTAGCCAGCCAGACTCCTCTTTTTATGGCATTCTCCAGGCAAGAATATTGGAGTGGGTTGCATTCCCTTCTCCAGGGCATCTTCCTGACCTAGGGGTCAAATCCAGGTCTCCTGAATTGCAGGTGGGTTCTTTACAATCTGAATCACCAGGGAAGCCCCACAGTTTTGTTAATTAGGTACTATCATTCAACTCACTACATAGATGAAACTGAGGAATTAAGAGGTTAAATACGCACCCAACATTACATAAGAATAGGTCTCAGATTTAAACCCAGGCAGTCAAGTTGCAGAGTTTATATTATTAATTAAGCTTCTAAACAGGCATACAGTAAAAAGTGATCATGGACTGCTAATGCAGCTTAACTGCAAGCATGACTTAGCTTAACTCTTCAAATGCAAGGCCAGTTTTAGAGTTAGGATATGTTACCTTCTGTAAGTTTACTTTTTAAAAATAAATGCATATTCATTTTTAATTTTAGGCAAAATTTTTATGAACAGACTTACAACTCTAAAAATATACTGTAGCGAGACTATCAAAAGTTAAGAAGAAGCTGCATATGTTAGATCCTGAACTTCACAAAATACAGTGCCTCTGTCTTATCCAGCCAACAGAATGAGCTGGAGATGAGCATACTGAGGAATAGAATGAAACAAGTGGTAAATAGAGAGATCCCAGAGTAGAGAATGACCAAAAGGAAACGTTTGCATTTTGTGTTTCACAAAATTCAAATGACCATGCTATCTGAGAAAATGTCCTTTAGGTTGCAGTTCACTGTGGGCTTTCAGAAGACATAGGCTTAGAATGAGAATAAAGGAATATGCAAGAGATCTTTCAAATTATTGATCTTTTCAAAAAAATTTAAACTGCAACTAAGTTTCCCAAGGAAATAGGATAGAGTATTGTTACAAGGGCTATGACTGAACAACAGAAAAAGGGCAAGAATTTCTGGATCAACTTAAGTCACCATTTCACTTAACATATCAGAACTCTAATGTTTCCCCAAATACTACTGAATAAGGTAGCATGTTATTTGAACCGAATTATTTGATTATTATACTTCATGAAATGGTATGTCATGCTTAAACTGATGGAGAAAGCAAAGAAGTAAGCTAAAAAGGTTTTACACATGCAGTTTTGTTTTCCTTCAAGATATACTGACATATAATTTATATACAGCACTGTATAAGTTTAAGGATCATAGCATAATAATTTGATTTACAGCATGAAATGATTATCACCATACGTTTACTGAACATCCATCATCTCATGCAGATACAAAATAAAAGAAAATTATTTTTTTCCTTGGGCTGACACTCTGGATTTACTTTCTTAACAACTTTCTTATATAATAAACACAGTTAATTATATTAACACCAACAGAATTTTGTATTATATTTAAAGCACTAAATATGATGTCTGTGAAGCTGCTGCTCTTGTTAGATAAAGCTTGAGTTATTAAACATTCTTGTGACCATATCAATATCTAATTTTATTGGACCAAAAAAGTCATTAAAGGGAATTGATCTTATTTATCCATTTCTTTTGTATGCCCATTTCAGACACGGCATAGGGACTTGCAGAAAATGCATACCTGATAAATATGCATTAATTGATAAGCAGTGAAAGGTTTAGAAATAGGCAACTGTGTAACTAAAGACTAAGAAGAATACATAATCATAACTTTGTTTTTAAAAAAGTAATCTAAATGTAGTAAATCATTTATGCTAATAAACTTTCAAACATTCTTCACAGTAACCCCTGGTGTTTTAATCAAGAAAGCCAACATTAAGAAAGAAAAAAAAAATCAAATATCTAGGTATACTGACTCTAGTGTAAACTTTATCCCTGGAGATTTCTTCTGTCATTTAACCTAATTATACTCAGTAGTTTTATGATCATGTTAAAATTTCCCCTAATGAAGAAAGGAAAGTAATCCACCTCTTCTTACTAATTTTCCAAAACAAAATAGGAATGAAAAATATATTAAGCCAAGCTAAGCCATCACAAAGATATCTGATCAGGTCCTACATGGTTTTCATTCAACAACTCTCCAATCACAGCATACATTGATACATTATAGCTAAGATTTTCATTTCATTTATGTATTTCTGCATAAAAAGAATATTTTATATATTACTAAAGTTACTGTCCATAACTTTATTTTGACTCAAAATGCTTTACAATTTCTGAATCTGCTAAAAACACCATCAACAGGTTTTTCAGTAAAGCCAAGTTGAAATCAAATGTTCTTTGAAGCAGCAAAGTGAAATCGTTCTTTTTTCATTCACACATTCATTTATTCATTTTAATTAAAGTTTTCTCAAACAGAAGGCTTTTAGAAGGGATTTAAAGTCATAATACCAAGATCTAAGTTCTAATGGGTTTCCCTGGTGGCTCAGACATTAAACAATCTGCCTTCAATGCAGGAGATCCAAGTTAGGTTCCTAGGTTGGAAGGGTTCCCTGGAGAAGGGAATGGCTACACACTCTATTATTCTTGCCTGGAGAATTCCATGGACAGAGGAGTCTGGTGTGACTGAGCATCTAGTACTTACAATGACCTCTCTTAAGAGATAGAGTTAAAGAAGTGATTTGTCTAACCAAGCAACAGATGAAAGTTTCCATTGCAGGATCTCAAGTATTGTGTGTGTGTGCGTGTGTGTCTGTGTGTGTGTTAGTTGCTCAGTTGTGTCCAACTCTTTGGGACTCCATAAACTGTAGCTAGCCAGGCTTCTCTGTCCATGGAATTCTACAGGCAAGAATACTGGAGTGGATAGCCATTCCCTTCTCCAGTTTCCTAAATGGATCAATTTACCTTAACTTAGCTACAATAAATGAGTCACAAATAAAATAATTTGAGATGGAACAACAGGATGCACTTTGTGAGGAGTTTTTGAATTTTTTCCATGTTAATCTAGTAGCATTGAGAGATCCCATCTGTTGGATTATCAAAACATCCATTGGATTATTGAAAAAGCATGAGAGTTCCAGAAAAATATCTATTTCTGCTTTATTGACTATGCCAAAGCTTTTGACTGTGTGGCTCACCACAAACCGTGGAAAATTCCTAAAGAGATGGTAATGCCAGACCACCTGACATGCCTCTAGAGAAATCTGTATGCAGGTCAGGAAGCAACAGTTAAAATTGGACATGGAACAACAGACTGGCTCCAAATAGGGAAAGAAGTATGTCTAAGCTGTATATTGTCACCCTGATTATTTAACTTATATACCAAGTACATCATGAGAAACACTGGAGGGGATGAAGCACAAGCTGGAATAAAGAATGCTGGGAGAAATATCAATAACCTCAGATATGAGATGACACCACCCTCATGGCAGAAAGCAAAGAACTAAAGAGCCTCTTGATGAAAGTGAAAGAGGAGAGTTAAAAAGTTGGCTTAAAGCTCAACATTCAGAAAACTAAGATCATGGCATCTGGTCCCATCATTTCATGGGAAATATAAGGGAAAACAGTGGAAACAGTGACATACCTTATTTTGGGGGGCTCCAGAATCACTGCAGATGGTGAGTGCATCCATGAAATTAAAAGACACTTACTTCTTGGAAGAAAAGTTATGACCAACATAGTATATTAAAAAGCAGAGACATTACTTTGGCAGCAAAGGTCCATCTAGTCAAGGCTACAGTTTTTCCAGTAGTCATGTATGGATGTGAGAGTTAGACGCTAAAGAAAGCTGAGTACCAAAGAACTGATGATTTTGAACTGTGGTGTTGGAGAAGACTCTTGAGAGTCCCCTGGAATTTAAGGAGATCCAACCGGTCCATCCTAAAGGAAATCAGTCCTGAATATTCATTGGAAAGACTGATGTTGAGGCTGAAACTCCAATACTTTGATCACCTGATGTGAAGAGCTGATTCATTTGAAAAGACCCTGATGCCGGGAAAGATTGAAGGTAAGAGGAGAAGGGAACAGCAGAGGATGGATGGAATCAACAACTCAATGGACATGAGTTTGAGTAAACTTCAGGAGTTGGTGATAGACAGGGAGGCCTGGAGTGCTGCAGTCCATGGGGTCGCAAAGAGTCATACACGACTGAGCGACTGAACTGTACTGAACTGAGAGATATTACAAACCCATGAGGCCATTTAGTGCTGAATGAAATATACTGGCTTTCTTCACAAATCAGATTTATACAAAGTATGTGATAGTGAAGGAGTTAAAACAGTAAAACAGCTGATATGTTATCTGAAAAGCTGAACTATTCACATTTTTAATGGTCTTTCCTCCAAAATCTCTCTGATGTTAAATTAAAATAAGGGGATAAAGATCATTAATTACTTCTCTCCTGGATTTAGAAAAATTACATTTTATGAGTTTGTTTTTTATCATTAATAAGGTTTTCTTGGTAATAATAAATGTGTCCCTTCTATTTTTAAAACTTATACTCAGTCTCCACCATACAGAAAAGAGGAGGAAGATTTCCCAACTCCCAAACCCATGGATTGTAAAGACATGTCTGATTTTTACATCCCATGGACTGTAAACCACCAGGCTCCTCTGTCTATGGGATTTCCCAGGCAATTCTGGAGTGGGTTGCCATTTCCTTCTCCAGGGGATCTTCCTGACCCAGAGATTAAACCCTGGTCTCCTGCATTGGCTGGTAGATTCTTTACCATGGAGCCTCCTGGGAAGCCCCAGATTTTCCAATGCACCCTGTTAAAAGAGTATTGCAGATGTTTTAATTTTACTGGCATATCTTTTGTCATCAATACACACACACACATACACATACACAAACACTAAACTGTTGGAGCAGAGAAGGAAATGGAAACTTAACAAGTAAATCAGAGTACAGGTCTCTTTCTTGCAGGGAAAGATCAAGTCTCAATCATCTTTAAATATAAGATATATCTCATAGCACATGACTAAACCAAACTTGAAATCACAAAACTTAGAGGGAAAACCAGAAATTTCTATAAAACACTGTAAACATATGACAAGTAGAATTAAAATTATTGTTTTAAAAGATATGGCAGTTTGATTTCTCTAAATATGCACCAGTCTATTTTTTTCACATTTTTATAAGAGTTGGTCAAAAAGAATATAGTCTTATTTTTACTTTGTTTGTTGATGAAATTTATTTGGCATTGTTTTCTTTAACAAATACATGAAAAGGTGCTCAACATCACTCATTATCAGAGAAATGCAAATCAAAACCACTATGCGGTACCATTTCATGCCAGTCAGAATGGCTGCGATCCAAAAGTCAACAAGCAATAAATGCCGGAGAGGGTGTGGAGAAAAGGGAACCCTCTCACACTGTTGGTGGGAATGCAAACTAGTACAGCCACTATAGGGAACAGTGTGGAGATTCCTTTAAAAACTGGAAATAGAACTGCCTTATGATCCAGCAATCCCACTGCTGGGCATACACACTGAGGAAACCAGAAGGGAAAGAGACACGTGTACCCCAATGTTCATAGCAGCACTGTTTATAATAGCCAGGACATGGAAGCAACCTAGATGTCCATCAGCAGATGAATGGATAAGAAAGCTGTGGTACATATACACAATGGAGTATTACTCAGCCATTAAAAAGAATTCATTTGAATCAGTTCTAATGAGGTGGATGAAACTGAAGCCTATTATATATAGAGTGAAGTAAGCCAGGAAGAAAAACACCAATAGAGTATACTAATGCATATATATGGAGTTTAGAAACATGGTAACAATAACCCTGTGTACGAGACAGCAAAAGAGACACGGATGTATAAAACAGTCTTTTGGACTCTGTGGGAGAGGGAGAGGGTGGGATGATTTGGGAGAATGGCATTGAAACATGTATAATATCATATATGAAATGAGTTGCCAGTCCAGGTTCCATGCATGATACTGGATGCTTGAGGCTAGTGCACTGGGACGACCCGGGGGGATGGTATGGGGAGGGTGGAGGGAGGAGGGCTCAGGATGGGGAACACATGTATACCTGTGGCGGATTCATTTTGATGTATGGCAAAACCAATACAATATTGTATATTTAAAATATAAATAAAAAATAGAAGAATTCTAGATGCTAATCAAAAGAGTATGGCACAACTAATTTTATATATATTTTGAAAACCACACAGACTAAATGGCAAATATAAATGAAAAATAATACTATAGATAAAGTAAGATGAGAAGAAAATTAAAAATAAAGCATATGATGGTCAAATAAGAAATACAAACTTAATATTCTAAACCATAGACCAGTGACCATGTTGACAACTCAGTATATCCATTACCTTATTTTTTCTCAAAATAAGTTTAAATTAATTCACATTAAAGCAAAGGTCCATGAGTGGGAAGACATTGTAGAAAAGATCAATAACTAGACAGAAGGACAAAATGGTCTATGAAAGCAAATGAATTATTAAAGAAGGCTATAATGACATAAGGAGCATAAAATCAACATAAAATTAATCAATGCATTTACTCTGAATTTTGATCACTCCAAGTCACTACAGTTCGTTCATGCAGAAAGAGAACTGAGAGGAAGATAAGAATTCCCACTAATGTGGAAAAATAAATGAGATGTTCACTTCTTAAGATCTAAGTTTAACTCTCAGAAAAAGCAGCATAAATATAAAAAGGATTAAAAATACTCTGAATATTGTGTAAGATTTTTTTATTAATAACCCTCACTTCCTTCTTTTCACATCCTTTCAACATTTAATATTTTATTATACCAGAAAGCAAAAGAAATGATGCATTGAACCTACTGAAGTTTGAAAAAACTCTTAAATTTAAGAAAAAATAAGCTTCTGCAAAGAGAGAACTCCATGAACATTACATTTTCAGGCAAAGTATCTTCATAAGATATGGAGTGACCACTTGTAACTTTCAGTGTAAAAGTATAACAGATATAACACATCATTCACCTCACAAGAAAAAAATGATGAACCTGTGAGATTTTTCTTATTAGATTATATTTAGGATCAAAACTGGTTTTGACACAGGACAGAAATGTACATAGAAGGAAGTGTATAACTGATCTTAAGAAACAATAAACATCATTTTCTCAAAACCTGGTATTTCTGCATGCCAATGGTAATAATTTTACCGATACAAGTTTGTGAAAAATACATTGTTACTTATACGGATACCATTTCTTATAGTCACTATTTGGTGAATAATTACACATTTATATAAATAAAAAATAAGGTGCAATTAGCTTTCTTTTTAAGAATATGTGATGCCTAACTAGAAATAGGCATAAATTATTATAAATTTTAAACTATCTGTAAGAACATTACTTATCATTTTGTTAGCTTCATTACAGACAAAGGTTTGCAAGAGGGAAATGTAAATTTAAAATAATTTTAAATATGCATGTATGCACCAACCTGGGAGAGTGCTCTCGCCAAGCACCTGGTCACCTGAGCTGCACAGACCTGGAAAGGACACAAAACGCAGACCCAATTGAGTCTGTGCCTTTGTGGAGTACCCGAGAACCTGTACCTGAGCAATTTAAACCTGGGAAGTGCATGCAACCCAGGGCCCACTTTAGACAGTTCCCCTGCAGAGCAATCTGGAGCCTGAGCAGTGTAGACCGAGGAAACACACATGCTGTGAGTGAGCATGTAAACCCAGTGTGGCCCAGACACTGCGAGCACTGCCCACACACACCAGTGATATTTGTTTGCAGGGTTCCTCCCTCCCAACAGCACAAATGAACAAGTGAGCTTAAATAAGTAACCACCTCCGCCCCCATGTGTAAGGGTGGAAATTAGACACTGAAGAGACTTGCAAACAGAGGAATCCAAAATAAACAAAGATGAGGGAACCACTTTGGAAGTGACAGGTACAGCAGATTAAAACCCTGTAGTTAGCATTGACTATATTGGAAGGGACCTATAGCCCTTGAGAAGAAGTATAAGCTGGAACAAGGAACCTTCTGAACCTGAGCTGACCCAACACTGCCCTCAACAGCTCCAGAGAAATTCCTAGATATATTTTACTATTATCATTTTTTAATTTTTCAATTTTTAAGTTCTTTATTACTCCTTTAATTTTCATTTTTGTAACTTACTATTAAAATCACTGCAGATGGTGATTGCAGCCATGAAATTAAAAGATGCTTACTCCTTGGAAGAAAAGTTATAACCAACCTAGATAGCATATTCAGAAGTAGAGACCTTACTTTGCCAACAAAGGTCTGTCTAGTCAAGGCTATGGTTTTTCCTGTGCTCATATATGAATGTGAGAGTTGGACTGTGAAGAAGGCTGAGTGCCGAAGAAGTGATGCTTTTGAACTGTCGTGTTGGAGATGACTCTTGAGAGTCCCTTGGCCTGGAAGGAGATCCAACCAGTCCGTTCTAAAGATCAGCCCTCGGTGTTCATTGGAAGGACTGATGCTAAAGCTGAAACTCCAATACTTTGGCCACCTCATGCAAAGAGTTAACTCATTGGAAAAGACTGATGCTGGAAGGGAATAGGGGCAGGAGGAGAAGGGGACAACAGAGGATGAGATGGCTGGATGGCATCACCAACTTGATGGACATGAGTTTGAGTGAACACAGGGAGTTGGTGATGGACAGGGAGGCCTGGCATGCTGCGATTCATGGGGTCACAAAGAATCAGACACGACTGAGCAACTGAACTGAAGTGAACAGATTACCTTGGAAAAAACAAAAACCCTATTTTTAAAGCAAATTGCATATATATATATTTTTATAATTTTTTGTTTGTTTTTATTATTGTATTTTTGAGAGTCTAACCTCTATTCTAGATTTTTAATCTTTGCTCTTTGGTATTTGTTATCAATTTTTTTTTACTTTAAAGAATCCAATCTTCAGTACCCATTTTTATTTAGGAGTGTGATTATGGCTTGATTGCTCTCTTCCTTTTTGACTCTCCTTTTTCTCCCCCAGGTCACCTGTATCTCCTCTCTCCCGCTTCTCTTCTCTACCTAACTCTGTGAATCTCTTTGGGTGTTCCAGGCTGTGAGAACACTTAGGGCACCGGTTACTGGCTCTCTTCTCCGCCTGGTCACCTCTGTCTCCTTCCTCCCTCTTATCTTCTCTGTGTAACTTTGTGAACCTCTCTGAGTGTTCCAGATGGTGGAGAGCACATAGGAAATTGATTACTGGCTAGATTGCTCTCTCACTTTTTGATTCCCCATCTTCTTCTCCTAGTCACCTCTATCTCCCACCTCCCTATTCTCTTCTCCATGTAACTCTGTGAAACTCTCTGGTTGTCCCTGACTGTGGAGAATCTTTTCACCATTAACCTAGATGTTTTATCATTGGTGCTGTATGGATGAAAAAGTCTTGAGGCTACTGTAAAAATAAGACTGAAAGCCAGAGGCAGGAGGCTTAAATCCAAAACTTGAAAACACCAGAAAACTCCTGACTCCAGGGAACAGTAATCAGCAAGAACTCATTCAAAAGCCTCCATACCTACACTGAAACCAAGGTCCACCCAAGAGCCAACAAGTTTCAGAGCAAGACATATCAAGCTAATTCTCCAACAACACAGGAACATAATCCTAAGCATTAAAATACAGGTGGCCAAAAGTCACACCAAACCCATAGACACCTCAAAACATACTACTGGACACTTCATTGCACTCCAGAGAGAAGAGATCCAGCTCTACCCACACGAACACTGTCGCAATCTTCCCTAACCAGGAAACCTTGACAAGCCACTCGTCCAACCCCACCCACAGGGAGGAACCTCTACAATAAAGAGGAACCACAAACTTCCAGCATACAGAAAGGCCACCCCAAACAGAGAAATCTAAACAAGATGAAAAGGCAGAAAAATATTCAGCCGATAAAGGAACATTATAAATATCCACCAAACCAAACAAAAGAGGAGGAGATAGGGAGTCTACCTGAAAAAGATTTCAGAATAATAATAGTAAATGATCCAAAATCTTGAAAACAAAATGGAGTTACAGTAAATATTCTGGAGACAAAGATTGAGAAGATGCAAGAAAGGTTTAACAAGGACCTAGAAGAAATAAAAAAAGAGTCATTCAATAATGAATAATGCAATAACTGAGATCAAAAGCACTCTGGAGGGAACCAACAGAATAACTGAGGCAGAAGATAGGATAAGTGAGGTAGAAGATAAAATGGTGGAAATAAATGAAGCAGAGAGGAAAAAATAATTAAAAGAAATGAGGACAACCTCAGAGACCTCTGGGACAATGTTAAACTCCCCAACATTCAAATCATAGGAGTCCCAGAAGAAGAAGACAAAAAGAAAGGCCATGAGGCAATACTAGAGGAGAAAATAGTTGAAAATGTCCTTAAAATGGGGAAGGAAATAGCCACCCAAGTCCAAGAAACCAGAGAGTCCCAAACAGGATATACCCAAAGCTAAACACCCGAAGACACATATTAATCAAATTAATGAAGATCAAACACAAAGAACAAATATTAAAAGCAGCAAGGCAAAAACAACAAATAACACACAAGGGGATTCCCATAAGGATAACAGCTGATCTTCCAGTAGAAACTCTTCAGGCCAGAAGGGAATGGCAGGACATATTTCAGTGATGAAAGAGAAAAAGCTACCACCCAGATTACTGTACCCAGCAAGGATCTCATTTAATATGAAAGAGAAATCAAAAGCTTTACAGACAAGCAAAAGCTGAGAGAATTCAGCACCATCAAACCAGCTCTTCAACATATGCTAAAGGATCTTCTCTAGACAGGAAACACAGAAAATGTGTATAAACTCGAACCCAAAACAACAAAGTTAATGGCAATGGGATCATACTTATCAATAATTACCTTAAATGTAAATGGGTTGAATATGCAACCAAAAGACAGAGACTGGCTGAATGATACAAAAACAAAACCCCTATATATGCTGTCTACAAGAGACCCACCTCGAAACAAGGGACACATACAGACTGAAAGTGAAGGGCTGGAAAAAGATACTTCACGCAAATAGAGACCAAAAGAAAGCAGGAGTAGCAACACTCATATAAGATAAAGTAGACTTTAAAATAAAGGCCATGAAAACAGACAAAGAAAGATACTACATAATGATCAAAGGATCAATCCAAGAAGAAGATATAACAGTTATAAATATATGTGCACCCAACATAGGAGCACTGCAATATGTGAGGCAAATGCTAACAAGTATGAAAGGGGAAATTAACAATAACACAATAATAGTGGGAGACATTAATACCCCACTCATACCCATGGATAGATCAACTAACAGAAAATTAGCAAGGAAACACAAACTTTAAATGATGCAATGGACCAGTTAGACCTAATTGATATCTATAGGACATTTCACCCCAAAACAATGAATTTCACCTTTTTCTCAAGTGCACACAGAATATTTTCTCCAGGATAGATCACATCCTGGGCCATAAATCTAGCCTTGGTAAATTCAAACAAACTGAAATCATTTCAAGCCTCTTTTCTGATCACAATGTGATAAGATTAGATGTCAATGACAGGGGGAATAAATCTATTAAAAATACAAACATATGGAGGCTAAACAACACGCTTCTGAATAACCAAAAAAATCACAGAAGAAATAAAAAAAGAAATAAAAATATGTATAGAAACGAATGAAAATGAAAACACAACAGCTCAAAACCTATGGGACTCAGTAAAAGCAGTGCTAAGGGGAAGGTTCATAGCAATACAAGCTTACCTCAAGAAACAAGAAAAAAATCAAATAAATTACCTAACTCTACACCTAGAACTACTAGAAAAAGAAGAAATGAATAACAGGGCTGGTGCACTGGGATGACCCAGAGGGATGGTATGGGGAGGGAGGAGGGAGGAGGGTTCAGGATGGGGAACACATGTATACCTGTGGTGGATTCATTTTGATATATGGCAAAACCAATACAATATTGTGAAGTTAAAAAATAAAATAAAATTTTAAAAAATATATGTTAAAAAAATTAGGGCAGAAATAAATGAAAAAGAAACAAAAATGACCATAGCAAAAATCAAAAAAGCTAAAAGCTGGCTCGTTGAGAAGATAAATAAAATAGACAAACCATTAACCAGACTCATCAAGAAAAGGAATAAAGACAGAGAAGAATCAAATCAGCAAAATTCAAAATGAAAATGGAGAAATCACAACAAACAACACAGAAGTACAAAGGATCATAAGAGACGATCAGCAACTATATGCCAATAAAATGGACAACGTGGAAGAAATGGACAAATTCTTAGAAAAGTATAGCTTTCCAAAAGTGAACCAGGAAAAAATAGAAAATCTTAACAGAACCATCACAAGCGTGGAAATCGAAACTGTAATCAGAAATCTTCCAACAAACAAAAGCCCAGGAAAAGTTGGACTCAAAGTTGAATTCTGCCGAAAATTTAGATAAAAGCTACCATCTATTGAACTCAAACCCTTCCAGAAAATTGCAGAGGAAGGTAAACTGCCAAACACATTATATGAGGCCAACATCATCCTAATACCAAAACCAGTCAAAGTCACACACACAAAAAGAAAACTACAGGCCAATATCACTGATGAATATAGATGCAAAAATCCTTAACAAAATTCTAGCAAACAAAATCCAACAATATATTAAAAAGATCAGACATCATGACCAAGTGGGCTTTATCCCAGGAAT
Source organism: Bos javanicus (assembly GCF_032452875.1). Taxonomy (NCBI): domain Eukaryota; kingdom Metazoa; phylum Chordata; class Mammalia; order Artiodactyla; family Bovidae; genus Bos; species Bos javanicus. Next base: position 3,769,679 of record NC_083893.1, on the reverse strand, counting down.
GCAAGGATTCTTCAATATCTGCAAATCAATCAATGTGATATGCCACATTAACAAATTGACAAATAAAAACCATATGAATATCTCAATAGATGCAGAGAAGGCCTTTGACAAAATTCAACATCCATTTATGATAAAAACCCTACAGAAAGCAGGCATACATGGAACATACCTCAACTTAATATATGATAAGCCCACAGCAAACATTATCCTCAGTAGTGAAAAACTGAAAGCATTTCCCCTAAAGTCAGGAACAACACAAGGGTGCCCACCATTCTATTCAACATAGTTTTGGAAGTTTTAGCCACAGCAGTCAGAGAAGAAAAATAAATAAAAGGAATCCAAATTGGAAAAGAAGAAGTAAAACTCTCATTGTTTGCAGAGGACATGATCCTCTACATAGTAAACCCTAAAGACCCCACCAGAAAATTACTAGAGCTAATCAATGAATATAGTAAAGTTGCAGAATATGAAATTAACACACAGAAACCCCTTGCATTCCTATCACTAACAGTGAGAAAACAGAAAGAGAAATTAAGATAACAATTCCATTCACTATTGCAATGAAAAAAATAAAATACTTAGGAATAAATCTACCTAAAGAAACAAAAGACCTATAAATAGAAAATGATAAAACACCAATGAAAGAAATCAAAGATGACACAAATAGATGGAGAAATATACCATGTTCATGGATCAAGAGAATCAATATAGTGAAAATGAGTACACTACCCAAAGCAATCTACAGATTCAATGCAATCCCTATCAAGCTACCAACAGTATTTTTCACAGAACTAGAACAAATAATTTCACAATTTGTATGGAAATACAAAAACTCTCAAATAGCCAAAGCAATCTGGAGAAAGAAGAATGGAACTGGAGGAATCAACCTTCCTGACTTAAGACTATACTCCAAAGCTACAGTCATCAAGACAGTACGGTACTGGCACAAAGACAGAAATATAGATTAGTGGAACAAAATAGAAAGCCCAGAGATAAATCCACACACCTATGGACACTTTACCTTTGACAAAGGAGGCAAGAATATACAATGGAAAAGAGACAATCTCTTTATCAAGTCATGCTGGGAAAACTGGTCAACCACTTGTAAAAGAATGAAAATAGAACACTTTTTAACACCATACACAAAAATAAACTCAAAATGAATTAAAGATCTAAATGTAAGACCAGAAACTATAAAACTCCTAGAGGAAAACATAGGCAAAACACTCTCTGACATAAATCACAGCAGGATCCTCTATGACCCACCTCCCAGAGTAATGGAAATAAAAGCAAAAATAAACAAATGGGACCTCAGTTCAGTACAGTTGCTCAGTCGTGTCCAACTCTTTGCGATCCCATGAATTGCAGCACGCCAGGCCTCCCTGTCCATCACCAACTCCTGGAGTTCACTCAGACTCATGTCCATCGAGTTAGGGATGCCATCCAGCCATCTCATCCTCTGTTGTCCCCTTCTCCTCCTGCCCCCAATCCCTCCCAGCATCAGAGTCTTTTCCAATGAGTCAACTCTTTGCATGAGGTGGCCAAAGTACTGGAGTTTCAGCTTTAGCATCATTCCTTCCAAAGAACTCCCAGGGCTGATCTCCTTCAGAATGGACTGGTTGGATCTTCTTGCAGTCCAAGGGACTCTCAAGAGTCTTCTCCAACACCACAGTTCAAAAGCATCAATTGTTCGGCGCTCAGCCTTCTTCACAGTCCAACTCTCACATCCATACATGACCACAGGAAAAACCATAGCCTTGACTAGAGGGACCTTTGTTGGCGACTTAAAAGCTTTTGCACAATAAAGGAAACTATAAGCAAGGTGAAAAGACTTCAGAATGGGAGAAAATAATACCAAATGAAGCAACTGACAAAGAATTAATCTCAAAAATATACAAGTAACTCCTGCAACTCAATTCCAGAAAAATAAACTACTCAATCAAAAAATGAGCCAAAGAATTAAGCAGACATTTCTCCAAAGAAGACATACAGATGGCTAACAAACACATGAAAAGATGCTCAACACCACTCATTATCAGAGAAATGCTAATCAAAACCACATGAGGTACCATCTCACACTGGTCAGAATGGCTGCTATCCAAAAGTCTACAAAGAATAAATGCTGGAGATGGGGTGGAGAAAAGGGAACCCTCTTACACTTTTGGTGGGAATGCAAACTAGTACAGCCACTATGGAGAACAGTGTGGAGATTCCTGAGAAAACTGGAAATAGAACTGCCATACGACCCAGCAATCCCATTACTGGGTGTACACACCAAGAAAACCAAAATTGAAAGAGACACAGGTACCCCAATGTTCATCACAGCACTGTTTACAATAGCCAGGACATGGAAGCAATGTAGATGTCTATCAGTAGATGAATGGATAAAGCAGTGGTACATATACACAATGGAATATTACTCAGCTATTAAAAAGAATGCATTTCAATCAGTTCTAATGAGGTGGATGAAACTGGATCCTATTATGCAGAATGAAGTAAGCCAGAAAGATAAACACCAATACAGTGTACTAACGCACATATAAGGAATTTAAAAAGATGGTAACAATGACCCTATATGCGAGAAAGCAAAAGATCCACAGATATAAAGAAAAGACTTTTGGACTCTGTGGGAGAAGGCGAGGGTGGGATGATTTAAGTGAATAACATTGAAACATCTATATTATCATATGGGAAATAGATCACCAGTCCAGGTTCGAGGCATGAGACAGGGTGCTCAGGGGTGGTACACTGGGATGACCCAGAGGGATGGGATGGTGAGGGAGGTAGGAGGGGGTTTCAGGATGGGGAACACATGTACACGCATGGTTGATTCATGTCATTGTATTGCAAAAAACACTACAATATTGTAAAGTAATTAGCCTCCAATTAAAATAAATTAATATAAAATTAAATAAATAAATAAGTATGCATGCATGTGTGCATGCTAAATCGCTTCAGTTGTATCAGACTCTGTATGACCCTATAGACTGTAACCCACAAGGCACATGGTATAATTACAGGCTTAGTTTACAAATATGGCACATGGATAAAACAGTCATCTGAGATTATCAGCGCCAATTCATTGTGATTTAAAATAGCAGAATATTTTCTCTGACTGGACTTTCTGCAGATGATACAGAGAATTGTTTTACCCATTTATATATTCATTCTTTTAATTATTCTTATTAATGGTATGAACTGAACTCCCATATTGTTCTAAGCGTCCCTGGAGGCTCAGACAGTAAAGAATCTGCCTGAAATGCTGGAGACCAGAGTTCAATCCTTGGATCAGGAAGATCCCGTGGAGAAGGAAATGGCAACATACTCCAATATTATTGCCTGGGAAATTCCATGCTTAGAGGAGCTGGTGGGCTACATTCCATGAAGTCCTTAGTCAGACATGACTGAGCATGTGTGCACACAGACACACACCAATGTTATAGTATAAACAGTATGGAATCTCTTTTTCTGTCTCAAAGAGTTGGACGTGACTGAACGACTAACACTTTTACTTTCACTGCTCTAGGAACAGTGCAAGGCACTGGGATGCATATGTTATCAGTCCTGGTCCTCTAAGAATCAGATAGAAAGTGGAATTAGAAGGGCAAGAAATTTGTGGGGAAAAGCACTAGGGAAAGACGAATGAGAAAGGATACAGAAGGCAGGGAAAGTTTTCAATGTTTGATAAAGGTCTGGTATCTGTGAAAGAAGAAAGAAAAAGGAGGAAAACAGAAGAATCAAAATGCAATGCAGTTCATCTAAGAGACAAAAAAAGAAAAAGAAATTCAGAAAGATTGATAGCCTCAGAATGAAGACTGCCCATTAGAAGAACCTGCTCAGGTAGGCATGGCTTTGCTCTGGTACACACTACAATCGGTCATGGAGGAGGAGCAGCCTGGGAGAAAATGGCTTTGACATGGATGCTTCATTGATCCTGGAGTTGCAGCAGTTGGAAGCTTTATAGCAACTACACAGCAGGTTCTCCTTTGAAGGTATATATGAAATAAGCCTCCAAGGTTATCAGAAATGTCAACAACACACTTTCAACTCTTAAGTTCACAGTATAGTAAGGGCAGCAGATCAATAATTATAAACACATACATAACATGCATTATAGAAGGATACTATGGGAGTAAAAGGAAAGGATGCCTAAACAAGATGAAAGATGGTGGTATATTTTTGAAAGTTTTCTACTGAGGGAAAGGAAAGACTTTGACAAGCAGCCCCCACAGTATACACAAAGGATGCAACACCATAAAAAAAGAATGAAATAATGCCATTTGCAGCTTTAAGAATGAATATAGAGAATATAATCCTAAACTTAAATAAATCCAAAGACAAATATCATATGATATAACATATGTGGAGTGTAAAAAATGACACACATGAACTAACCTACAGTTCAGGAACAGGTCACAGACATGAAGATCAGACTTGTGGTTACTAGGGGGATAGGGATGAGGAAGTGTTGAAATAGGAGTTTGGAATTAGCAGATGCAAACTATTATCTAAAGAATGTATAATGCTTAGTTGTGAAGATACACAAACGAGACCTAGAAGGACATGTCACGGTAAACTGCTTGTGATTCTGAATGACTTCGTTTTTTGCTTCTTGTGCTTTTTGGTTTCCTATTATGCACGTGTTAACTTTTAAGAAATAAATGTTATTTTAAAAACCTAAAAAAAAAAAAAAAGAATGTATAAACAACAGGGTCCAACTGTAGAGCTGCTCCTGCTAAGTCGCTTCAGTCGTGTCCGACTCTGTGCGACCCCATAGGCGGCAGCCCACCAGGCTCCCCCGTCCCTGGGATTCTCCAGGCAAGAACCCTGGAGTGGGTTGCCCCTTCCCTTCTCCAATGCAGGAAAGTGAAAAGTGAAAGTGAAGTCGCTCAGTCGTGTCCGACTCTTCTCGACCCCATGGACTGCAGCCCACCAGGCTCCTCCATCCATGGGATTTTTCCAGGCAAAAGTACTGGAGTGGGGTGCCATTGCCTTCTCCGTACTGTATATCAGAGGGAACTATATTCAACATCCTATAATTAACCATAATGGAAACGAATATGAAGAATAATTATAATTTTGTTGTATATATATATATACACACATGCACACACACATATATATATATATAATAGCTGAATCACTTGGCTGTACACTAGAAACTCACATAAGAATTGTAAACAACTACATATTATTCAATTAAAACAATTAAAAACTTAAAAAAAGGCTGGGTGCTTCCCTGGTGTCCAGTGGTTAAGAATTGGCCTTCCAATGCAGGGGACCTGGGTTCAATTCCTGTTCTGGGAAGATTCCACACGCTGCAAGGCAGCTGAGCCTGTGCACTCTAATGTATTCTTCCAGTAATAGTACCGTATTTCTATCTTCTTTTCATCTAATTTAGGATTGTGAAAATGACATGTTTTACAACTGACTATTTTACAACTCATTTCTCATTCAAGGGCACGCTAGTGATATATTAATATAAAGCTAGAAGGAAACTTTTTGATTCATAAAATCACCCACCATTATGATTTGACCCTGAGGAAATGTGAAATTTGTGGTTTCTTTGAAAATGCTCTACCATCTCTGGGTGCAAGTCAGAATACGTCCTCAGAACTGTCAGTATGTTCTTGAGCACAAAGGTCTCAACTTGGAACACTGGATGCAAAGTACTGATTATATTGCCAAGTGTCTAAATGTAAACATGTTAATTTTATACAAATCTACTATTATTTAACATTTTTAAGGACAAAATCTTTGGCCCTTCTATCATTGAAGCAGCATGAAGCCTCTTTTATTATCTATCACACTAATACTGTTCTCAAAAATATATATATATATATTATTATATATATATAGTATATATATATTATATGTAGTATACTATATATATATAGTACACTCACTTCAAGAAAAAAAGACAACTAAAGTTCATGCTTTTAATAAATCTACATAAATATTTACCATCTTTATAACCTTATCTGCTTTTGTTTTACAGGTTTCAATAATGATTGCCTGTCCTAAGACATGGGCTTCCCAAGTAGCACTAGTGGTCAACGACCTGCCTGTTAATGCAGAAGACATAAGAGATTCAGGTTCGATCCCTGTGTCAGGAAGATCCACTGGAGGAGGGCATGGCAACCCTCATGGACAGAGAATCCTGGCTGTAGTCCATAGGATTGCAAAGAGTTGGACATGACTGAAACAACTTAGTACACACACACTTTTAAGATATACACAAAGATGTTCAAATTTATAAATATAATAAAAATGACAATTGATCTTCCTCCTAATATTGAGACAAAAGATTTTATTATGACCCTTGTGTTCCCTAGAGGAATAGGTTACATTATACAGTCTTGACTGATTTTTAGACAAGGAAAATCCTGGCACAAATCTCATTCTGAAAGGAAGAAGTACAAAATAACATACACCTGATTAATATTTGAAACAACAGTTCACAACCAACTGTTGTTGGTTGTTGGTTGTTACTATGCACTGCATAACACTAACTTCAGTGCCATTACACTGCAAAATATCTAAATTCCTCTTCTTGTCTTTCATAGCCAATATGAAAGTAGAAGCTATAACAAGTTTTATGACAGTAGATTTAACAACGGGATCTTTAATCTGTAAGAAGGAGTTACCTTACCAAATTTAATACAGCTGGTCATCCCTTATCTTTAAATGACTGTTGATAGCATCACTGGTATGGTTACCAGCGTCTGCCTGCAATGCAGGAGACCTGAGTTCGATCTCTGGGTTGAGAAGACACCCTGGAGAAGTAAATGGCAACCCACTCCAGCACTCTTACCTGGAAAACCCCATGGACAGAGAAGCCTGGTAGGCTACAGTCCATGGAGTTGCAAAGAGTCAGACATGACTGAATGACTCCAATGTAGTACACTTATATTCACCCTATGTGAAGACATGTTTTTATAAAGGCTTTATAGAATCTGTTGTAATATTTTATAAGAGCTATAATGTATAAATAATCTTTAAGTCTAATAATGAGATTTTTTTCTCTAAATATTAATTTTACCACTTGAGGGGAAAATATAGCCTTTAAAGTCAGCTTGTATAAGAATATTTAGTGATATATTCTCAAAACAAGTTGACAATACTAAAGTGAGAAAAGCAAATTCCAAAACAATGTAATCTAAGTCTGTGGAGAAAATAAAAGGATATATAAATAAACATTGTTTTTCAGTCACTAAGTCCTGTCTGACTCTGCAACCCCATGAACTTCAGTAAGCCATGCTTCCCTGTCCTTCACTATCTCCCTGACTTTGCTCAAACTCATATTCATTGAGTCAGTGATGCCACCCAACCATTTCATCCTCTGTCACCCCCTTGTCCTCTATTTATAATAATCTGTTACTATATAAATAAATAACAGACTGGAAAATGAAAAATTAAAATGTAACTAGTAATTTCTAAGAGGTATTATTTTGGCTAATTTTAATTATTATGTTTAATGTTCAAGTTTTCTATAGTGGTAAGTATTTATTTTTAAATTAAATATGAATAATGCTATTTTAAAAGGTATGTTGAATTTTAATTAAACATGTCCTTAAAATTTAAAAATACTTTGAAGTAATAAAATCACTTTTCCTTAACTTACATAAATATACAATTTACAACTCTGTCCTTATTTCATTTTCTAATATTGGAGAGATTATCTACATGTTCATAATTTTATAAGAGTCAATTATAATAATAAAAATAAAAAATTAGCTACCCAAATATGTAAACACAATATTTCACAGTAATTTTTTTCATATGCTGACTCAATATACTTTGTAATCATATTTATTCAAAGAAACTTAAATCATTTAAAATAACCAATGATTCTTTCTTAATTTGTTAAAGATTTTCTAGACTTCAGTCCTAATATTTATATGAATAAGAGAAAATGTTTACGTATACTTTATTAGTAGTAATATATTTCCAGATTACTAAATATAGAAACATACTCATTTAAAGATGTAAAAGATACTGTAAAGATTTGTTCAATAATAAAATATTTAATGCTCTTGTGGATAAAAATAAAAAATAAAGAACAAGCTGTACTATGTAGGGTAAAAGAAAATCTGTATTATAAATATAAATAGTTACTATAATTGTAAGCTTAATTTCTGTCCTTATACTTCTAACAAAGGCTAAGAAATCTTTCAGATACAAGCAGTAACTGTTACTTCATAATTTTAAAAAAGGTATTCAATAATGGTTGTTGCAATCACCAGTCTATTAGTGGGAGAAAGGTTATTGCTTTTGAACGCATTATTTGAAAACTAGTCAATGAATCTCAATTCTATATATGCTTAAAACATATTAATGAAAGTATGGCATACATAAGCTATCAAATGTAAGACTTTTATTGTAAACTATTAGAAATACAGAAACTGAAAGAGGAAAAATGACCAAACCATATTTGTTACACATAAAAGGTTCATTTTTTTCCCTTAAAGTCAAGGTAAGGCTGGACAATGTTTATCATTAAACTTCAATTTGTTCATCAATTCAAACTTGTGATGAATTATCCAATCACTTCAGTTATTTAATTAAAATAAAAGTCAATTAAGTAGATAAAAGAACAAAAAAGTTATATATATATATATATATAAATGGTTGGTACATTTCTATGTATGTATAATGGAAAAATGTGTTATGAAGATTTGAATTATATAAAAATGTGTCCCTAAATTTCTCTTAAATTGTCTCATGATGAAAGCTGAGATAACCTTTGATCACAATATAAGTTACAGATGAGACTCTTGTGTGTGTCCATGCTAAACTGCTTCAGTCCTGTCTGACTGCAACGCTATGGACTGTAGCCTGCCAGGCTCCTCTGTCCGTGGGATTCTTGAGGCAAGAATACTCGAGTGGGTTGCCATGCCCTCCTCCAGGGGATCTTCCCAACTCAGGGATCAAACCTGAGGGTCCTGCGTTTCCTGCACTGCAGGTGGATTCTTTACTGCTGAACCATGGGGGAAGCACAGATTAGACTCAGCCTAGCTTTATTTTTTTTTTTTTCTTATTTACCCCTAGAGTAACAATAAAATTTTAAATCCAAATTCAAATTTGTGTGGTTCACCCTGGGTATTTGATCTCAGAATTATACCCAGCCCAAATGAGGCATTTTACACAGTTGTCGAATTATTGAATAAATGGAACCCCTAAATTTTTTAAAAAGCAAAAACTTTACATATATACCAGTATTTTAAATAAATCATTACAATTCACTGAAAGCTTAAAAACAGTTGGTTATTACTTTGTATAATAGTTTGTATAAAGTCTTTTGCATATTCAAAAGCAGAGACATTACTTTGCCAACAAAGGTTCGTCTAGTCAAGGCTATGGTTTTTCCTGTGGCCGTGTATGGATGTGAGAGTTGGACTGTGAAGAAGGCTGAGTGCCGAAGAATTGATGCTTTTGAACTGTGGTGTTGGAGAAGACTCTTGAGAGTCCCTTGGACTGCAAGGAGATTCAACCAGTCCATTCTGAAGGAGATCAGCCCTGGGATTTCTTTGGAAGGAATGATGCTAAAGCTGAAACTCCAGTACTTTGGCCAACTCATGCGAAGAGTTGACTCATTGGAAAAGACTCTGATGCTGGGAGGGATTGGGGGCAAGAGGAGAAGGGGACGGCAGAGGATGAGATGGCTGGATGGCATCACTGACTCGATGGACGTGAGTCTCAGGGAACTCCGGGAGTTGGTGATGGACAGGGAGGCCTAGCGTGCTGCGATTCATGGGGTCGCAAAGAGTCAGACACGACTGAGCGACTGATCTGATCTGATCTGATAAATATATTAAAATTTTAGTGAACATTAATTGTCATTTTACCATGTTATCTCCAACTTTCTCCCCTGGGTGGTATATAACACTGGGCTCTAGTCTATATTAAGCCAGTCTCTTCAGTTGTTGGCTTCCTGGGCTCTTATTTGGGGCCTGTCAATGATTAGTTATGAGAACAAGGATAAGTGATATACACTATGTATCTCAAAATTGTTCATCTCTAAAATGCAGATGGAACATATCTACAACACAGAATGATTATAAGATTAAATCAGTTAATATAAATAATGAGTATGTAGTTGAATGTCTATTGCAAGCTATGTTAGGCTCAGAGGGTAAAGAATCTGCCTACAACACAGGAGACTAGAATTCATTCTCGGGTTGGGAAGATCCCCTGGAGAAGGAAATGGCTACCTGCTCCAGAACTCTTGGCTGGAGAATTCCATGGAGAGGGGAGCCTGGTGGGCTACAGTCCATGGGGTTGCAAAGAGTCAGTCATGATTGAGTGACTAACACTTCCACTTTACACTTTTCACATGGTGATGATGATGATTTTGATACCTATATCTCCTTAAAGAAACTGTCCACACAGGACACTGCAAAAGAGAGTGACTTCTGAAAAGTTAAGTGTATGTTTTTAGATTTGCCTTTGCAGAGTCAAAACCAAGTTTAATATCTAGTTCATACAAATAACTTACTAAAACTTGGGACATATCAGAAGGAAGGATACAGATTCTGTATGCAGGAAAATGTATGTTTATATACATATGAAATAATGCACAAAAATTGTGCTGCTCCCCACTCCCTTAAACAACCCAAAAATAACTCCCAATTCTGGATTCAAAATCAGTGACTTAATAAATATGAAGCAATTTTTTTAAAGAACACAGATATATATTCTCCAGTGTCAATACTGCTTTAACAACCTATTCACTGACTTCAATTTCAGTTTCTCAATATTTAAATAGTGCATAACTATAGTTTTCTTTCTTTTCACAACTATGAAAGCATATACCATAGGACATTTAAGAGTACTCTAGAAAGTTTTAGTGTTTTTTTTTTTCCTATTTACTAATTTAATTTTGGAGGAGTTTTAGATTTACAGAAAAATTGAGAAGATAGTATGGAGTTCCCAAATACCCTCTTGCACAGTTTCCCCTAATATTAACCTATTACCATGTTATGGTATATTTGTTAATGATTAATGCAGATAACACCACCCTTATGGCAGAAAGTGAAGAGGAACTAAAGACCCTCTTGATGAAAGTGAAAGAGGAGAGTGAAAAAGTTGGCTTAAAGCTCAACATTCAGAAAACAAAGATTATGGCATCTGGTCCCATCATTTCATGGCAAATAGATGGGGAAACAGAGGAAACAGTGGCTGACTTTATTTCTGGGGGCTCTAAAATTACTGCAGATGGTGACTGCAGCCATGAAATTAAAAGACGCTTACTCCTTGGAAGGAAAGTTATGACCAACGTAGAGAGCATATTCAAAAGCAGAGTCACTACTTTGCCAACAAAGGTCTGTCTAGTTAAGGCTATGGTTTTTCCAGTGGTCAACTATGGATGTGAAGGTTGGGCTATAAAGAAAACTGAGCACTGAAGAATTGATACTTTTGCACTGTGATGTTGGAGAAGACTCTTGAGAGTCCCTTGGACTGCAAGGAGATCCAAACAGTCCATCCTAAAGGAGATCAGCCCTGGGTGTTCATTGTCAGGACGGATGTTGAACCTGAGGCTCTGATACTTTGGCCACCTGATGTGAATAGCTGACTCATTGGAAAAGACCCTGATGCTGGGAAAGATTGAGGGCAGGAGGAGAAGGGGACAATGGAGGATGAGATGGTTGGATGGCATCCCCGACTCAATCTAATGGACATGGGTTTGGGTAGACTCCGGGAGTTGGTAATGGACAGGGAGACCTGGTGTGCTGAGATTCATGGCATCTCAAAGATTGGACAATGAAAGTGAAAGAGGAGGGTGAAAAAGTTGGCTTAAAGCTCAACATTCAGAAAACGAAGATCATGGTATCTGGTCCCATCACTTCATGGCAAATAGATGGGGAAACAGTGGAAACAGTGTCAGACTTTATTACTTTGGGATCCAAAATCACTGCAGATGGTGACTGCAGCCATGAAACTAAAAGATGCTTACTCCTTGGAAGGCAAGTTATGACCAACCTAGATAGCATATTGAAAAACAGAGGCATTACTTTGCCAACCAAGGTCCATCTAGTCAAAGCTATGGTTTTTCCAGTGGTCATGTATGGATGTGAGAGTTGGACTGTGAAGAAGGCTGAACACCGAAGAATTGATGGTTTTGAACTGTGGTGTTGGAGAAGACTCTTGAGAGTCCCTTGGACTGCAAGAAGATCCAACCAGTCCATTCTGAAGGAGATCAGCCCTGGGAGTTCTTTGGAAGGAATGATGCTAAAACTGCAACTCCAGTACTTTGGCCACCTCATGCGAAGAGTTGACTCATTGGAAAAGGCTCTAATGCTGGGAGGGATTGGAGGCAGGAGGAGAAGGGGACGACAGAGGATGAGATGGCCGGATGGCATCACTGACTCGATGGACGTGAGTCTGAGTGAACTCCAGGAGTTGGTGATGGACAGGGAGGCCTGGCGTGCTGCGATTCATGGTGTTGCATAGAGAGTCAGATACGACTGAGCAACTGAACTGAACTGAACTGAACTGAATGAGCTGATATCGATACATTATTATTAACTAAAGTGCATATGTAATTAAAATTCTTTAGTTTTTACCTAATATCCATTTTCTCCTTCAAGATCCCATCCAGAATACCATAGAACATTTGATTGTTTGGTCTCTTTATGCTCTTCTTGGCTGTGAATTTCTTAGACTTTTGTTGCTTGATGAACTTGATAGTTTTAAGGAGTACAGCTCAAGCATATTGCATGATATTCCTCAAATAAACTGTGTCTAATTTGTTTTATAATAAGTCTGGAGTTATGGGTTTGGGGGTTTAGACAGGTTTTTGATTACCTCTTCCCTCATGAAAAGGTAACAATTACTCCTTTCCTGCCATTTTCAAGAATCAGTATTTCCATGACTGATAGCTATTTTCTACCTTTAAGATAATATTTTTAAATAACTTATTAACTATACTTTGGGTAAATTAGATATTTATTAACTGAACTGAAATCAATACTAACAACTACTAAGTTTGAGAACTATGTGCTCAGTTTTTCTAACACATTTAATCCTCACAATGACCAAAAGAAAGATAGATCAGTTTATCCCTATTTTCAGAAAGATGTGTAAAATGGGCCCTTCAATTAATCAATTTGCCTATGGTTACACAGCGTATAATCGACAGAATTGAGACATAAATTTTGCTTACTTCTGTTTTAAATCACACTACATCAGTTCAGTTCAGTCGCTCAGTCAAATCTGACTCTTTGTGACCCCATGAACTGCAGCACACCAGGCATCCCTTTCCATCATCAAATCCCAGAGCCCACTCAAACCCATGTCCATCGAGTCAGTGATGCCATCCAATCATCTCATCCTCTGTCGTCCCCTTCTGCTCCCACCCTCAATCTTTCCCAGCATCAGGGTCTTTTCCAATGAGTCAGCTATTCACATCAGGTGGCCAAAGTATCAGAGCCTCAGCTTCAACATCAGTCCTTCCAATGAACACCCAGGGCTCATCTTCTTTAGGATGGACTGGTTGGATCTCCTTGCAGTCCAATGGACTCTCAAGAATCTTCTCCAATACCACAGTGCAAAAGTATCAATTCTTCAGTGCTCAGTTTTCTTTATAGTCCAACCTTCACATCCACACTTGACCACTGGAAAAACCATAGCCTTAACTAGATGGACCTTTGTTGACAAAGTAATGTCTCTGCTTTTTAATATGCTCTCTGGGTTGGTCATAACTTTCCTTCCAAGGAGTAAGTGTCTTTTAATTTTATGTCTGCAATCACCATCTGCAGTGATTTTGGCGCCCAGAAAAATAAAGTCAGCCACTGTTTCCACTTTTTCCACATGCCACACTACATAGCACTTCAAATATGAGCAAAACCTTCTTTTTTATCTCCAATTTCTTCTCTTCAATATTTAAAACTGATTCCATCCTAAAATTAGTAATGGGCAGTGGTCATGTGGTATAGTTTCTCCTTCTAAATAGGTGTTTTATTACTCCCTAGAGAATCCCTGCTCTCAATTTTTGACTTGAAGGAAAAGAAGCAAATGATTGAAGATCATTTATTTGACATAGACTGTATTTGAAATTAAATATTAAAGAGACATGGAAATATTGGAGTAGAAAATAGCCTGTCTTCCAGTTTCTGCAAACTTTGAATGACAGGTTGGAAGTCGAGAGAGTGATGGATTTTTCCCATTTAGTTGATTTCAAAGAATATAGTCTAAAATACTGCAGATGTATAGAGAAGGTATAAAATTTATATATTTAAAGAGTATCCACCATACAGTTGAAGAAAAAGTTATAAATTTTTAAAACCTATTACATATTTCTGTAGATCCTCATGGTTGCATGATTCTCCTTCCCCACAACTTGCCTTACTCCCATCTAAAGTAATCACTCCCTCTATTCTTAGTTATCATCCAGATATTTTTCTTAATAATTTTGCCTTATATTTATGTGTCTTATAACATTCGTGTTTTGCATGCATTAACCTTTATATAACTTTGAACTTCTTTAAATATGCTAATACACCTTGTCCTTTTTCTCTTTCTCTTGCTCTGTCTCTTTTTCTCCCTCCCTCCCTCCTTCTGTGTGTCTGTATTTGTGGCTCTGGTTCATAAAACTTTATTCTTTTTTATGATTGTACTACAATGTTTTTATTGTCCCACTGGTGAACATTTAGGCTTTCCCAAATTTTTAATATTAAAGTTTCTTATAATGAACAGTATTACACATCACTTCGTTTCCATAAGAGAAATTTCTTCTTGGTCCAAGGATTTACAGGGAAGAATGGAATTGGTGAGATAAGCTACTGCAGCACATATTTGCATATATTTGACTCTTAAATATTGTAAACCTTCTTTTCAAAGGGTTCATGCCAATCCACATTGCCAATAGCAGTGGGGATTTCTGTTGATGTTTAATGTTCCAAATTCCTCCCAAAATTGGAGATATGAGAGATTATTTTTAACAAACTGTTTTAAAATTTTATTTTTATTGATAATTTTATTGATAATTAGCAAAGTCAAATATATAATCTTTTTTATGACTCATGGGGGGTTCCTTTTTATATTTTTGCATTGTTTGGCTATTTGTCAGAGGAAAGGTTTCTTTACCTTGCTAAATTTTAGGAGTTCCATGTGTATCCCCGACCCTAAATCTCTGCTGTCTACATTCTCTGCAAATCCTTTAACATTCATTTGATCATTTTATTCAGTTCAGTTCAGTCACTCAGTTGTGTCTGACTGTTTGTGACCCCATGGACTGCAGGATGCCAGCCTTCCCTGTCCATTACCAACTCCCAGAGCTTGATTACACTTACGTCTATCGAGTCGGTGATGCCATCCAACCATCTCATCCTCTGTCATCCCCTTCTCCTCTAGCCTTCAATCTTTCCCAGCATCAGGATCTTTTCCAATGAGTCGGCTCTTTACATCAGGTGGCCAAAGTATCGGAGCTTCAGCTTCAGCATCAGTCCTTCCAATGAATATTTAAGATTGATTTCCTTTAGGATTGACTGGTTGGATCTCCTTGAAGTCCAAAGGACTCTCAAGAGTCTTCCCCAACACCACAGTTCAAAAGCATCCATTCTTTGGTGCTCAACTTTCTTTATGGTCCAAGTCTCACATCCATACATGACTACTGGAAAAACCATAGCTTTTACTAGATGGACCTTTGTTGGCAAAGTAATGTCTCTGCTTTTTAATATTCTATCTAGGTTTGTCATAACTTTCCTTCAAAGGAGCAAGTGTCTTTTAATTTCTTTTTTTTTTTAAATAGTTTTATTTGTTTGGTATTTTCATGGACAGGCTCCTCTGTCCATGGAGTTATCCAAGCAAGAATACTTGAGTGGGTTGCCATATTCTCCTTCAGGCAGCTTCCCAACCCAGGGATTAAACCCATGTCTCTTACATCTCCTGCACAGTAGGCAGGTTCTTTACCACTAGCACCACCTGGCTACATGTTTTTATACATCTTGGTTTTGACTTGCTAAAATATTTGTCAGCTCCTTTATTCAATACCCATAAGTAGACATTTGTATTACATGAACTCCCACTTTTAAGTCCTGTACAATTTCTGCCAAATACACTTAAATGCTATCATACATATTTTCTAATCAATGATAATACACCTTTGTGCTAATAAATATAGCTACATTGAGTCACATAACTAATTGGCTATAAAAAAGAAACTGTTCCTATTTATAGGAAAATAAATATAATTAAATATAGTTTTAGCTTTTTGCTATAATAATTTTAAAATATTTAATTTAAGATATTCTTGAGAGGTCATTTAGAAAGACTCTCAAAATAAGAAAGAACATGTATTTAAGAAAGAGCTCAGGTATTACTCAGGGAATAACTTGAAACTCTGAGTAAAACACTTTCACAGAACAAAAGCTGAGGAATTAATCTTTAAGATGAGCATCTGGTAAAAGTTCAAGTCTGAAGTGACCTTTGAAAACTGTGAAGTTAACAATTCTCCGCATAATTAAACATTTTATATAAAATTTATTTTATAGCCAAGTCAGAAACACGTGTGCTATACTTTTGAAAACTGGATTAATATTAATCTCTTGGATTTTTAGGCAAGTCAGTCTTAATTGATTTGCAGGTTGCTCTGTGACAACCACCACATGTCATCAATACATGCTTGAAAATAACCTGTAAAAGCCAGCATATATTTATCCAAAGCAGTCTGTATTTACACTTCTGAACAGTACAGAACAATAACGATCTTCATAAATGATAATTATGATTTTTTTCCAGGTGTAGTTAGGACTATTCTTTGAAAAAACAGTTCTAGACAATGTGATTTGAGGGTTATGGAGCTGATATACCTGTTCTACCTTAATCCACGTCTTTTTTTTTTTTTCACTTTTCACTTTCTTTTTTTTTTTTAACTTTATTTTATTTTTAAACTTTACATAATTGTATTAGTTTTGCCAAATATCAAAATGAATCCGCCACAGGTATACATGTGTTCCCCATCCTGAACCCTCCTCCCTCCTCCCTCCCCATACCATCCCTCTGGGTCGTCCCAGTGCACTAGCCCCAAGCATCCAGTATCAACTCCATGGATTTTGCATCAAATGTTTGCCTTAAGATAACTCTCCTGAAAGGTGTATTTTAAATTAATACTCTCATAGGAACTAGAGTACACTTTTGGAAAAAGGGAGGAGGCATATTTTTCCCAAATGTCAATAGCTACTAATTTTATTACTTCTTGAAGTTAGAAATCATTTTTGGAAGATGCGAAAAAGAAAGACAAGTAGTATAGTTAATGAAATAAATGAGGCCAGTATTAATACAATCATAACATTTGCTAGCAGTAGAGACTAACAAGTTTAAAATTAATATTTCAGTTAAGAGACAAAATGTCATTTTGTGAATTTTAGTCAGGAAGGTATTTCAGAAGACTTAGAATTAACCTTTCATTAAGTCATTAGTTGACCAAGCTTCCACCTTTATGCTTTTTTATTTAAGCTTATAAATATTCCTCACAGATATTCTTTGATTTTCTGCCATATTTTCAGAGTTCTGATTCTACACTCTTACAAGTCTGAGGTTAGTAACATTTGTGATTTTATTTGAATAATGCATCATTGCTTCAGCATTTTAAGGTTTATTTTTCCAAGGAGATGTTATAACAAATAATTTAAGAACATAGAACTGCACTGTAGCTGGAAATGTATATTTGAATGTTATCATGGCCTCTAATTTACTGGATTAAACACTGCTCATCTATAAAACTGGAATAATATTTTCTATTTTATACAGTGGTTCTAAGAATTAAATCAAATAATATATTTTAAATATTAGAAATACATATATGTATTTAATAGGGGAAAAAAGTACATGGTAGCCTCATAAATATATATTTATAAAAGTTTCAAAACTTCTGTTCATAATTGAAAACATTTATAACAAGGTTTTAAAGATACACAGTTAATATAAAAAAGTCAATCTTTTTCTATATACCATCAATAGGCAAATAAAATTTGATATTAAAAATGCAATCATTTACATCAGAAACAAAAAAAGAAAAAAAAGTATAAATCTAACGAAGTATGTACAAAATATCTTTTCCTTTATATGAAAAAAACTACAAAACTCTGTTGAAAAATATCAAAGAAGAGCTAAGTAGAGATATATCCCATGTTCACAGATAGGAAGACTTAATAATGCAAAGATGCCAGTTCTTTTGAATTTGATCTTGAGATCTAAGGCAATCTCAATCAAAATCCAGCAAGTAATTTTGTGGATATAGAGTAACTGACTCTGAAATTCATTCTAAAGTTTTACTATTGGCAAAGACCCAGAATAATTAGCATAATATTTAAAGAGAAGAGGATTGACAGCTGTCTTCCATACTTTCTTGTCCAAATAAGACAGTGAGATCAGGTAAACAAACAAATATATCACAGAAATATAATAGAGAGCTCCAAACAGACCCACATAAACTGATCTGGGACAAAGGCACAAAGGTAATATAAAGAAGCAGAGATAGTCTTTTCAACAAATGGTGCTGGAACAATTGGAATTCCATGTGTTAAATAAATTTAAAAAAAATTTAAACAATCTAAATGCAGAGCTTACACCTTCACAAATATTGATTCACAGACCTAAATGTAAAACACAAAATTATCAAATTTCTAAAAGATAACAGGAAAAACACCTAGACAACCTTGGATATGACCTTTGAATTAGAAAACCATAGGTAAAATCCATGGAAGAAATTATTAATAAGTTATATTTCATTCATTTGAGACTTCTCTGCAAAAGAAGCTGTCAAGAGAATGAAAAGACAAGTCACTTGGATAAAATAAAAAACATACCTTATAGAGGATTCTTATCCAAAATATACAAAAAACTTTTAAAACTCAAAAATAGAAAGTAATCTAGTGTAAAACAATGGGCCAAAGACGGTCAACTAACAAAAGACATTTCAGCAAACAGGAATACAGATGAAAAATCAGTTCAGTTCAGTTCAGTCTAACAGTCGTGTCCAGCTCTTTGCAACCCCATGGGCTGAAGCACACCAGGGCCTCCCTGTCCATCACCAACTGCTGGAGCTTACTGAAACTCATGTCCATTGAGTTGGTGATGCCATCAAACCATCTCATCCTCTGTCATCCCCTTCTCCTCCTCCCCTTAATCCTTCCCAGCATCAAGGACTTTTCCACTGAGTCAGTTCTTCACATCAGATGGCCAAAGTATTGAAGCTTCACCTTCAGCATCAGTCCTTTCAATGAATATTCAGTGATTTCCTTTAGGATGGACTGGTTGGATTTCCTTGCAATTCAAGGGACTCTGAAGAGTTTTGAAGAGTTTTCTCCAACACCACAGTTCAAAAGCATCAATTCTTCAGTGCTCAGATTTCTTTATAGTCCAACATCCACACATGACTACTCAAAAAACCATAGCTTTGACTAGATGGTCTTTTGTCAACAAAATAATGTCTCTGCTTTTTAATATGCTGTCTATGTTGGTCATAGGAGAAGGCAATGGCGACCCACTCCAGTACTCTTGCCTGGAAAATCCCATGGATTGAGGAGCCTGGTAGGCTGCAGTCCATGGGGTCGCTAAGAGTTGGACACGACTGAGCGACTTCACTTTCACTTTTCACTTTCATGCATTGGAGGAGGAAATGGAAACCCACTCTAGTGTTCTTGCCTGGAGAATTCCAGGGACAGCGGGGCCTGGTG